>NC_087270.1:6800878-8237878 GCF_015220805.1 Pogoniulus pusillus
AAGTTCATGAGCAGAGAGTAGCTAAGTGTACCATTAAAAATGGACTGCTAAGATTAGTCCTACACCATTCCAGCTTGCTGGTAAGCTCTCCCAGCAGTGTTCTCCAGGAGCAGACAGAAAATAGAAAGCATCTGCCTTAGAACCAGTCAGTTATGCCTGCATCCAATCCTGGCCCCTATCCTGCTGAGAAAAGGGACTTGTCTTCACTAATTTCGTGATGTCACCATTAGAAGAGTGGGAAGCAATATTTCCATGAATAATGATATACCATGAAGGGCAATCAGTGCTCAGAACAATGTCCTTGATCATAGTCCAGCCCAGCAACCTAAAGAGCTCTTCTCCTCATTGCATAGGAAAACGAGTTATTGATTTACACATCATTACAGAGGGCAGTTCTTAATCATAATTAGGCCACTGTGAAAAGTCAAAGCATTCAAATCATGTGAGAGCTTTCACCATTGCAATCTGGTGTCCATATGTTCAATGGCAACTTGAGCAGGCTGCTTCAATTTTTCCACTTTTTTTTTTCCCCCTCTGAAGACTCAATATCATTTACCCCTTTAAATATGTCAGTTGTGTGTTTTTGGATATGCAGCCCCATATTGCCTTTCACAAGGCTAAGTTAAAACACAGCACTGCTTTATGCACCCTACAATAAGAAACCCTCTCTTGAAGAGAAACAAAACATGACAATCAACATTGTGTTGTGAGTGTGTCATGTATTTTGCTCTGAAAATAGGTTGCTTCAGATTCCAATCAGGTTTCTGAAGTAAATTCTGGATAAAAGCAAGAGCAGCCAGAAAGACTTTTAGTGATTGCTACTCTAGAGCACTGGATGCATCCGTCAGATATTTCCAGATGTTGGTCACACAGAATCATAGAATCAAGCAGGTTGGAAGAGACCTCCAAGGTCATCCAGTCCAACCTAGCACCCAGCCCTAGCCACTCAACTAGACCATGACACTAAGTGCCTCAGCCAGGCTTTGCTTGAACACCTCCAGGGACGGTGCCTCCACCATCTCCCTGGGCAGCCCATTCCAATGCCAATCACTCTCTCTGCCAACAACTTCCTCCTAACATCCAGCCTAGACTTCCTCTGGCACAACTTGAGACTGTACTTCTAGCTGAAAGATTTAAGGCTTATGATCATCTTGGGTTTGCTTAGGAAAATTTAAAAAGAGCTTTCTAACTGCATTTTTTCTTCTTGAAAGCAGTTTGAATGTGTTTGGCTCTCAGCAGTGGAGATCAATCAGTGGAGATCTTGGAGCTCTCTTCCAACCTGGTTGATTCTACGAGTCAGTGCCTATTTGGGATGGTTTGGGAGTTACCCGCCACCCCCACCATGAATTCACCAGACTAAACTCAGTTGTCTGGAAGTTAAGGAAGCTATATTTACAGCTTAGCACAATTTACAAGCACATATATACACAGATATTTACAGTCACATACAAGTTGAAGATAATACAGAAACACAAAATCCCTCCTGAAGCAGTCAGACTGCCCAGGAGGCTCACAACCAATCTCCCCTCCCCTTCCAGTATCACAGTATCACAGTATCACAGTATCACAGTATCACAATATCACCAAGGTTGGAAGAGACCTCATAGATCATCAAGTCCAACCCTTTACCACACAGCTCAAGGCCAGACCATGGCACCAAGTGCCACGTCCAGTCCTGCCTTGAACAGCTCCAGGGACAGCGACTCCACCACCTCCCCGGGCAGCCCATTCCAGTGTCCAATGACTCTCTCAGGGAAGAACTTTCTCCTCACCTCCAGCCTAAATTTCCCCTGGCACAGCCTGAGGCTGTGTCCTCTTGTTCTGGTGCTGGCCACCTGAGAGAAGAGAGCAACCTCCTCCTGGCCACAACCACCCCTCAGGTAGTTGTAGACAGCAATAAGGTCTCCCCTGAGCCTCCTCTTCTCCAGGCTAACCAATCCCAGCTCCCTCAGCCTCTCCTCGTAGGGCTGTGCTCAAGGCCTCTCCCCAGCCTCGTTGCCCTTCTCTGGACACACTCAAGCATCTCAATGTCCCTCCTGAACTGGGGGGCCCAGAACTGAACACAGTACTCAAGGTGTGGTCTGACCAGTGCAGAGTACAGGGGCAGAATGACCTCCCTGCTCCCACTCTTTCCTTTCTTTCCCTCCCCTCAGAAATAGCCAGACCAATCCCTGTATATTTCACAGGATAAACCTGCAGAGATCTGAGGTGAAATGTCAAAAAAAGATGACAAGGAGGTTAGAGGAAAAAGTTTAGAGCGGATTAAAGATGCAACCACCAGACTGCCAGAGGGAGGAACAAGTCAGAACTGAGAAGTGTGTGAGAAGTGAGTGCCTTACCTATATTTTGACTACTGTTTCTCAGCAGAAGAATGAGTGGTAGAGGTCACTGTTATTTTTTTTCTTCTCACAGCTAAGAATGTCATTTCTCTCAGTAAAATATTCCAATTAGCCTCAAACCAGCACACTATTCCTCCTCATCAAGGAAAAGGAGCTGCATGAGTAAAAAATTGATGGGGACTCAAGCACAAACAGACTTCTTGAGTTAGAGTATATTTACTCTAAAAAAAAAAAAGTAGATGTAGTTTTCAAATTTTCAGATGGCTGAGATCTGAAACCATCTTACAGTGAGAAGAGTAGCAAAATACCCTGGTGCTTTTAAAGGGAAGGATAATCTTTTTACAAAAGGGTTGGGACTCTTCCTATCTGAAAGGATACTCTTCCTTAAACTCTGCAGCACAGCTGGTGGCCACCTTCTTTTGCAGGCCATGAGAATGGAGGACCCCCTCCAGGGCACTGGCCCTCCCAACCTGAAGTACTGGCAAAAATAGGCTTCATAAATCACTTCCTAGGTGTGTCATTGTTTTTCCACTACAAAGTGAGCTTAGTGTGACTGGGTTGGATGGACAGAGCTACACCATAGGAGAAGAGGAGGCTCAGGGGTGACCTTATTGCTGTCTACAACTACCTGAGGGGTGGTTGTGGCCAGGAGGAGGTTGCTCTCTTCTCTCAGGTGGCCAGCACCAGAACAAGAGGACACAGCCTCAGGCTGTGCCAGGGGAGATTTAGGCTTGAGGTGAGGAGAAAGTTCTTCACTGAGAGAGTCATTGGACACTGGAATGGGCTGCCCGGGGAGGTGGTGGAGTCGCCGTCCCTGGAGCTGTTCAAGGCAGGATTGGACGTGGCACTTGGTGCCATGGTCTGGCCTTGAGCTGTGTGGTAAAGGGTTGGACTTGATGATCTGTGAGGTCTCTTCCAACCTTGGTGATACTGTGATACTGTGATAAAGTGAAGAGCCATGTTCTGCAGCATGACAAGTGCTGTGCTGCACAACAATATGTCAGATTTAATCAAGCCAGTGGAGAGTGTGAACACATCCACTTAGCCACAGAGACAGAGACAAGTGAATAAACATTCCTCTGTGCATGTTTGTGTGTGTCAGTTAGTCCAGAAGGCATTTATCTCCTTTGCTGACAGAGGTCTCTGACAAAAACCCAGCATGCTGCATCTCTGACTCCTATAACCATTGCACTGTGGCCAGAGCTCCAAGAGGCCAAATCAATGCCTGGCTTTCCTCCCAGGTCTAATTAAGACCGATTAGAACAGTTTGCATATCATTTTCCAATGAAGTTATTTGAACCCATGATTAGCTAAATTAATTCTTGTTAAAAGCAGTGTGATAAAGCAGGGGCTGTAGTTCTGAATAGCTTAACTGGTGGGCTTTGTGCTCATCTGTGAATAACTTGCTTTGGGGAAATCCTGTCAGAAGGTAGTGGATCTGAACTCACATGCACTGCTAAAGAACCCAGCCCACAGTTTGATCTTTAGAGTACTATATCAGCTCACTTAGAAACAAACAGGCAAGAAAGTGTTTTGCCCAAACTAGTCAATTCCTTCCATCCATGCCTAGAGCAACACAGTCCTGGCAAAAGGCAATGTTCCAAAATTGTAGAGATATTTTTCCCCTCTTTTCCAGTTCCATCATTTATTTACTTTTTTTTTTTTTTTATTTATTTCCATCTATGCCAGACATAAGCCCAAAGTGTTTTGAATTTCTAATACACTTCTGCTTGCAGGGCTCTCAGAACATGATAGCTCTTTTGACACAGACTCCCCTTGTTCAAGCAAGTTCTAGGAGAAGAGACTGCTGATGCCCTGCTACTACTGTCATCGTTGTGCTGGCATACTGCTGCCTAATTCATAGTGTGGTACAGCTAGGTCCAGAAGAGGAGAGCTTGCATTTGGACTCAGTTTCCCCATGCTTAGAGGCTGTACTTCGTGTCCAAGTTCTGAGTTGCAGCCTTGCAGCAAAGAGCAAGCATGCCTGGAGAACTGGCTCTTGTTGGGCTTCCTTGAACTCCCAGGCTCCCTGCTGTGGACCTGGGAGCTGAGCCCAGATTATATCTACTCTTCCAGGCTCTTGGCTCCAGGAGAGACTGTCTGGAAGTTTTGGCATCACTCCTTGCTCTACAGCTACAGACCTGAAGACCTTGGCTTTGAGGAAATCTACTTGGTGGGTCTATGCAAGGGCTGTCCTAACTAGAGAGCTGACTATGTATCTATTTGATCTTGTTAGGGCTGCCTGGGTGCTATCCCACCTGGAAAGCTCCCTGTATGAATTTGAATAGCTCTTTAGTGCAAGGAGAGCTAGTGCCTGAAGTCTTGTTCTGTCTGGGGTCAGCATCAAGGACAAGTCCATCTCTCTTGCTTTGTCTGTGGCTCATCTCTGTTGCATGGTATGGAGCATAGTCTGTTGGTCAAGGCTTTGTTCTGGGAGATAAGATGGGTGGGTTTGAAGCCATAAATACTGAGAGGGTAGATAAATCCAGATAAATCACTTCCCAGGTGACAAGCATCAAATTGACTGAATACTATGTTCCACTCCATTATGACCCAGCAACTAAAGCAGGTGGCATATTTCTGCACATTCAGACACACACGAGTATTCAGAAGCACATAAAGATGTATGTAATCCTATGTTCTCCCAGGCAGAGCTTCTAGGAAGAGAACCAGGAAGCAGCAGAGGTGAGCTCTCCTGAACCCACATACAGGCAAAGAGGTAGCTGGAAAATTCAGTCATGAATCAGCTTCACAGAGGTACTTGACTGTGTGGTCTACTCGGTGCCATCACACCACCTTTCAGCATCTTGTACTGATTCCAGAGTCCCCTCCAGCTATGAACCTTCTATTCCTGCCCAGTTGATCATCTACTTATCATAAAAGTATGTAAGCATCTACCTATTTTGTGAAGTTCTGTCTTAGGACATGATTTCTAACAAGTCTGGATGTGTCATCACAGGGAATAGATTGAGGTTTGTGGGAAAGTGAGTTATCCTAATATTCAGTGGACTTCCAGGAGTCTCTGGTTCTCTCTCATCACCACCAGTTTGGTCCAAAAAATCCCAGACTGTGTCTAATGGTGCAAATTTTCAGCCTTTCTTTTTTTTGTATGAATCATAGAATCATAGAATCAACCAGGTTGGAAGAGATCTCCAAGATCATCCAGGCCAACCTAGCACCCAGCCCTAGCCAGTCAACTAGACCATGGCACCAAGTGCCTCATCCAGGCTTTAAAGGATGTATGAGGTATAAAGCCTCATACAAACTAACAAGTCAGCACCTGATCTTTTGTTCCATTGTCTCATGAAACTATCTGAAGTCTCAAAAGGAAAATTTGAGGCACTAATGATAAGTACTTCCCTCACTCAAAGTTCTCTTCAGAAAGTTGAGAGTGCTAAGGCTTAGACAGGTCTGCCTACGTCTTAACTGGTGGCATCCTGGCCTGCATCAGGAATGGTGTGGTCAGCAGGAGCAGGGAGGTCATTCTGCCCCTGTACTCTGCACTGGTTAGACCACACCTTGAGTGCTGTGTCCAGTTCTGGGCCCCCCAGTTTAGGAGGGACATTGAGATGCTTGAGCGTGTCCAGAGAAGGGCGACGAGGCTGGGGAGAGGCCTTGAGCACAGCCCTACGAGGAGAGGCTGAGGGAGCTGGGATTGGTTAGCCTGGAGAAGAGGAGGCTCAGAGGTGACCTTATTGCTGTCTGCAACTACCTGAGGGGTGGTTGTAGCCAGGAGGAGGTTGCTCTCTTCTCTCAGGTGGCCAGCACCAGAACAAGAGGACACAGCCTCAGGCTGTGCCAGGGGAGATTTAGGCTGGAGGTGAGGAGAAAGTTCTTCCCTGAGAGAGTCATTGGACACTGGAATGGGCTGCCCGGGGAGGTGGTGGAGTCGCCGTCCCTGGAGCTGTTCAAGGCAGGACTGGACGTGGCACTTGGTGCCATGGTCTGGCCTTGAGCTCTGTGGTAAAGGGTTGGACTTGATGATCTGTGAGATCTCTTCCAACCCTGATGATACTGTGATACTGTGATTATTTACCAAAAGAAATACCTTTTTGTTTTTCTTTTCAAGTTTTTAGAACAGTCTAGGAAATTAAATGCAATAGAACCTACATGAATTCAAGCTCATTTCCCAGCTACCAGGAAAGTAAAAAAATAGAAACACTAAATCACTATCAGCTCTCAGATTGCAGCACTGAATGCAGCATTACAGCTTTGAATACCTGAGATCAGCCCTTCCCAAATCATAGCTTTTTCCAGACATCTCCTGATAATCCACATAACACCCATTACTCCTAGGTGGGATGATATCATTAGTCATTATTTCCTTCAATGAGCAATGGATTAGCACAGTCTCCTCCTGTCCTTGCTCCCCTTTCCTTGTGGCTTGCATGCATTTACTTGGCCAGTCCCTTCTTATTCTGTTGCACTGCAGGTGGAGCTGGTTAATGCATCTTTATGCCAGAACTGGTCACAAAGTAGGTGAGAAATCACAGAATCATAGAATCAACCAGGTTGGAAGAGACCTTCAACATCATCCAGGCCAACCTAGCACCCAGCCCTAGCCAGTCAACTAGACCATGGCACTAAGTGCCTCAGCCAGGCTTTGCTTGAACACCTCCAGGGACGGTGACTCCACCACCTCCCTGGGCAGCCCATTCCAATGCCAATCACTCTCTCTGCCAACAACTTCCTCCTAACATCCAGCCTGTACTTCCCCTGGCACAACTTGAGACTGTGTCCCCTTGTTCTATTGCTGGTTGCCTGGCAGAAGAGGCCACCCCCCACCTGGCTACAAATCATGGTGCTCCTTTGAATCTAAGTAAGCAAGGCCAGATAAGCACCACAAGTGAGCATCCACATTCAAATGGCCTTGTCAAACATCATATTCTCCAGTGTCTGCTGTCTCAAATGACCAACTAATCAGAGAAGTTCCTGCTTCACAAAAGTATGACTTGGCCTCTGAGTTAGGAAAAAAAGAGTATTTTGGAACTGTGGAGGCCAATGTAAAGGAAGAGGATAGAGACATGGGAGAATCTCCTTGCATTCTCAAAGAAGCAAATGGAGAAGAGCACTGCTTCTCTGAAGTCAAAGACTGTATTAACATTGCATTTAGAGGTCAGATGGCATCTTGATTACTGGAGTGGGAAGGCTGGATTTTGGAGGTCTGTGAAATGATCTTGGTTCCAGATAGTTTCCTTGGCTTGCATTTCTTTGAGTGTGAGGAAAGCTTCAGGAAGACAGAGTGTCCTGTGTTTAGCTGAATGAAGCCTGGAGAATCTAGATTTTGCACGTTTCCTGATGGAATCCTCTCAGGTAAAAACATATCACTCCCAAGACCCTGTGCAGTAAAGCCATGGCACCATTGAAAACCTGGTGGACTACTTTGTTTCAGAATTTCCAAGATGAGAGGACCCTCTCAGCACCTCTGAAGACTGATGAATGGTAGTCTCGTCCCGCCTGCTGAGAAGCCAACATGGAAAATCTGCAGGGGGGATGTGAGTGATGGTGTTTGTAGTTTGATGCTAGTTTGAATCACAGTCTGATGAGAAATTGAGAGGGAACAGCCAATACAAACCATCCTCATCCTGTTCTCCCAGCAGTCTCTCTTCTAAAGCATTGCTTGGAGGTGAGTATACTGGAAATACTATTATTACTTAACTCCTGCTACTGTTAGACCGCCAGCAACTTGCGCAGAAGGAGCCAACTTAAATGACAATAAAGTAAAATCATTGGCAGCTGAGAGTGTTTGCTTCTCGGTGTCTGAAAAAGGAAGCCTGGCCTGTGCTCTGCACTCATGCTGTTCTGGAAACTTGAAGTTGTCCATAAGGCATCATCTATGCAGCAGCCCTATCGCCAAGCAGCAGGAGATGTTGTCCTTAGCTGTGACAAATGATTGCCAACCGCGATTATAGGGAAGAAAGAGTAGCTTTCAGATGTACTGCATCTAGCATGCCAGGCTGCTAAGCTGAGCTGCAAGAGGCTGTAGTCATGCAAACACAGTGGTGCCACTGAGATGGGCCAGATCCTGAAAGCATGTACCGTGCTGCGTGGGTGGCAGGGTTTGGCTTGATGCTCACAGTGTCACATGTCAGTCCCAGTATTACAGGGCCAACTCCTGCAGAGCTGCACTGGGCTAGGCGAGATGGAGCTCTGTAATTAGAGAGCTTTCCATGGGGTCTGGACTGATCTTGGGCTGGCTGATCCTACTTGATATGTCTCTGCTCAATCCACTGTGCTTCCTTAAAGGGTGATGAACACCTTCCTGTGAGTACTGCTTGTTTTTTTCTGAATTAATTTGGGAAGATCTGATCCAGTTTTCAGAAGACTCTAGGGAGCCTTTCCAGTTATTTCAGTGGCTCTTGGAATGGTCTCTTTTTGCATAAACTCAGATCTCACTATTTCACACTTCATTTGCTTCTATACCCTTGGGTGAAGAGCATCAAATCCTGCTGATTTACTGCGCTGGAACTTCTCAGGTTTCTCTATCCTTTAAATTTTTATTCTTTTTTTTTTTTTTTTTTTTTTAGCTTGGAGTTTCTTTCAAGGCTGCATTCAGATTGCTCCATGAAAATTCACTGAGAGCAGAAATTGCCCTGTTATTTTTTTTTATGATTGAAAAATAATGCACCAAAATGAAAAGGGGGGAAAAGGTTTTAACTTCTCTGCTTCTGTGCTAGTGTCTCTATTTGCCTCACTTTGCTTGGCTGTGTCTCCTGTTCTTGCAAATATTATTGAGCTTTGCCCCAGAAACATCACACTTCTGCTGTGAATGAATACTGGGATTCTTAAAATGTGACACAGATAACAGGAGTACCTGACAAACTTTCTTTCAGAAATTTAAGACCACACATTGATGAATACCCATTGGATTCAGGGCACTGAAAGATACAGAGCTCTGACAACATTGTGACAACAATCATTTCACAGAATCATAGAATCAACCAGGTTGGAAGAGACCTCCAAGATCAGCCAGGCCAACCTAGCACCCAGCCCTAGCCAGTCAACTAGACCATGGCACTAAGTGCCTCATCCAGGCTTTTCTTGAACACCTCCAGGGACAGTGACTCCACCACCTCCCTGGGCAGCCCATTCCAATGCCAATCACTCTCTCTGCCAACAACTTCCTCCTAACACCCAGAATAGACTTCCCTTGGCACAACTTGAGACTGTGTCCCCTTGTTCTATTGCTGGTTGCCCGGCAGAAGAGATCAATCACCACCTGGCTACAGCTTCCCTTCAGGTACTGGTAGACAGCAATGAGGTCCCCCCCTGAGCCTCCTCTTCTCCAAGCTAAACACCCCCAGCTCCCTCAGCCTCTCCTCATAGGGTTTGTGCTCCAAGCCCTTCACCAGCTTCGTTGCCCTTCTCTGGACACCTTCCAGCACCTCAACATCTCTCTTGAATTGAGGAGCCCAGAACTGGACACAGCACTCAAGGTGTGGCCTGACCAGTGCTGAGTACAGGGGCAGAAGAACCTCCCTTGTCCTGCTGGCCTCACTGTTCCTGATCCAGGCCAGGATGCCATTGGCTTTCTTGGCCACCTGGGCACACTGCTGCCTCATCTTCAGCCTATTATCCACCAGTACCCCCAGGTCCCTTTCCTCCTGGCTGCTCTCAGCCACTCTGTCCCCAGGCTGTAGTGCTGCTTGGGGTTGTTATGGCCAAAGTGCAGAACCCTGCACTTGGCCTTGTTCAGTCTCACCCCATTGGCCTCTGCCCACCCATCTAGCCTGGCCAGGTCCCTCTGCAGGGCTCTCCTACCTTCCAAGAGATCCACACCTGCTCCTAGCTTGGTGCCATCTGCAAACTTACTGATGCTGGACTCAATCCCCTCGTCCAGATCATTAATAAAGATGTTGAACAGGACTGGGCTCAGCACTGACCCCTGGGGAACACCACTAGTGACTGGATTTGACTGGATTGAATGTAAATTTGTATGTAACCTGTTCCTCCTCCACACCCTGCATCCTGAATACACAGCACCCCCTTGCTCAGATTGCCATGAAGCTACAACTGCATCTTTCCAATGATTCAGAGGCAGCTGAATGGCAGTTCCACACTGCCATTCTTACACTGAAAAGCTAATAGGGAATGGCATTTTCTTAACCTTCAAGCCTACTCCTCCATGAATTCAGAGCCACTGGCTTTCATCTTCCTGGGCTTGCAGAAGAAGCATATTTAACACCAAGCCAGCAGTCTCTTGCTCCCTGCGCTGTCAGTAAGACTTTGGTTTTCCTTCAGTTGTTTCTAATCAAATCCAGAGAAGTTTAATGAGTTGGACACATATCCCTGAATATCCTACTCAGTGGCCAGAAGGTAGGAGGAAACTAAGAGTATCACTCATTCTATAGGATCCCCATTGAAAGTAACTCTAGGGGAAAAAAAAAAAGGAGGCTACATTTGCAAGGACAGAAAACCTAAAATCATTCTGCAGCCTCTTGATGGGAGATTGCAAGTCAATGGACATTGTCTACACTGAGCCCATACCTGGGGTTAAACTCTACCAGTTTTTCTACCACCTGATGACCCCTTCCCAGCAGAGAAGGAGAGTGAGAAAAACAACAGAAGACTCCCAGGTTGAGATGAAAATCATTTTAATGACATAGTCAAATTAGTACAAAACATGCAAAGTTAAACTCAGCCCAGCACAAGTGCAGTAGTCACAACACCTAGGAAGAAAAGGCACAGGAAATACTCCTCCCTTCAGCAAATTTCCTCCTTAATACTGAGTGTGATGCTCGCAGTATAGGATACATCTGTGAGCCAGCTCGAGTCAGCTGTCCTGGCTGACTCAGAACTGCTAATGGCCTGCAGCCCATGGCTGGCCTGGGATTCTGTGCCAGTAAAACCAGGACAAATGTGTGGTCCGATGACCCCACTGCTGTTATGTGTTTTTTCAGAGTCAAATGTCCTGTCGTTAGTGGCATCACTGAAAAGCTGACTTTCACCCCGGTGTCACCTTTAACATCAATGGTTTGTAGTACTGCAGTCTTATCACAGATGCTTGTTGAATGAGATTCCTTCATTACACATCATTCTTTGTTTGAGCCTTGCTTTTGCATATGCATTGCCTTTGCTCCAGGAAACCCTTTCTTTCTCCAAGATAATCACCAGCAAAATTTGTGTCCTTCTAGGTCTCCTCAGGTGATGCTATTGAAACTAGTTTCCATCCTGAGACCGATCACTGCTGTATTCCAGCTACTTTAGGGACTCCTTTGCCCTGTTTTAGTGCTCTGCACTGAGATGGAAAAGCAGAAAAAAGGACTAGCAGGTCACCTGGAATTATTCTGTGCACATCACCTCCTAATATTGAGGATTCTTAATTGCTTAATGCTTCCCAGTCTTACCTGATGAAGGTAACCAAGACATCTCAAGTGATGTGGTTTGGCAATTTTTGAGATATATAAGTGTTTTTATTCTCAGAGTAAAGATAACATACACTGAGCTTAGGAATCTCTCTTATGGAAAGTCTTTGTTGGTTTTGCACTTAAAAACTTCTCCCATTTTAGGTTCTTAGTCCCTGGGTGAAATTCAGGTCCAATTTGCTCACTTGGATTAACAGCTTAGACTCTTTTCCATACCTTTGCAGACTAAACTGCTGTTAGGTCACTGAAAACATGGAAAGAGGAGAAGATAATCATAGACTTCTTGGAGAAATCTCCAAATGGCAATCAAAGAAGAATTACACTGTTCTTCAGACAGCTGTACTCTTTCTGAGGATCAGTTCAGATATTCACTTAGCAACTAGACCAGCAACCACAAAAGGCTGCCACTTCTCAGGTAGGGATTGCCATCTCTTCAGGGCCAGTGCAGAATGGACATAACTTCTAACATCCAACATCACTAAAAAGCACTTAAGCTATCAATGACTGTACTAATCTTTCCTTTGCAGTGAGGAACAGATCCTAACTGCCCAGCTCAGACCCACACCTGACAGTGGGTACCTCCTGTCAGTCTGGTACCAGATGCTGTGCTGGAACAGAACTCAGACATGACAGATGAGGACCAGTAAGGAAGAAGTCCTCATCCTCCTTCACTAGGTCTTGGTATCACTGTCAGCGAAAGCTGGATCTTAGAGAATAAGTCAAATTGGAGAGAAGATCCCATCATTTTCACTCCTCATCATTTCTGGACCTTGATATCAACTGAAGACCAACAGTGAAGAAATTAGTAACAGAAGATTCCAAAGTCCCTCTCAGCTGTATTGCACCTCCTCTTTAAGCTGAAAATGAGATGCAAGTCGAGTCAACTTACCCTGCTGAGCTCTGGTGTAAGGGCTTCACAGCCTGGTAGGAAGGTATTGCAGCACAGATTTAGGACTTTTGCAGTGTGATTAGAGCTCAGATCTGATTTTGGATCCAGGCTAGGCATACAGTTTGAGTATATAAAAGTATTGTATTTAGATATCACCAAGATTTATTTCCTTTCATGGTACCCTGAGTTCCCTACAGGTAGCTGAAAACCTTATTCAAATTCTAGGTAAATTTCTGGCAATTCTGCTGTTGCCACTCTGTTTAAGCACTGCAGAGGTTTTAGTGGTGATACAGGAATACTCAAACACCAACAATTCCAGTCCCTGTACCAGTTCCTGTACTGCTGCATCCGCAGATGTGAAAAGCTGAGGAGACAGCCACCACCCCAAGGTACCATCCAAGCCAGCCACCCTTCTAGTACCCTTCACTTGTCAGGTGTGAGAAGAGAAGTAAAGACTGGCACTCGCAGACATGTTTATCTCCATAAATCCAGGGGGAAACAGTCACAAAAATCACAGAATCACAGAATTAACCAGGTTGGAAAAGATCTCTAGGATCATTAAGTCCAACCTATCACCTAGCCCTTCTAACTAAATCATGGCACTAAGTGCCTCATCCAGTCTCTTTTTAAACACCTCCAGGGATGGTGACTCCACCACCTTCCCAAGCAGCCCATTCCAATGGCCAATTGCTCTTTTTGTGAAGAATTTCTTCCTAACATCCAGCCTAAATCTGCCCTGGTGCAGTTTGAGATGGTGAGGTCTCCCCTGAGCCTCCCCTTCTCCAGTCAGGACAAGGAGGTGGAAATCTGTGCTTAGTCCATGGGTGACATGGAGTTTAAATCCAGCATCTAAATCCCAGCAAGCCTTTGGCTTGATTTCTTGCTTTCATGCAAATCCTGATGAGCTCCTAGAAAAACCTCACTGGGATTTGGATGTTGAGACTGATGTGCATCTTGGTAAGGGCTGTCCACATTTTGATGCTGAGGAAGCTTTGCTCTGGGTGCTCACTTTGAAGCTGAGCTGTGCTTTCATTTGAAGCAGAACTTGGCAGCTCAGCTGCAGAGCAGAAGGGGTCTGTGCTCCACTGCTGGTGGCCAAGCTAACAGAGATGTGTTAACAGCTGCTAATGTGCTTCAGCTCTGATTTGAACTTCAGAGCATTGTTGTGTGATATTTTTCCTTAAACCAACAAACAAACAAAACTCCACCAACTTTAAATCAGACATTAACACTTCAGAATAAGGGAACATATCACCAGTTTCTCTTTTGACAGAGCGAAGCACAAGGTCTGACACCAGGAAAGGCTCCATAACGCAACATCCTAAGGCTGACATGGAGCAGAGGACAGATGAAAAATGTCCAACTCTGCTTTTAATTTATAGCACAATTTATTAGATGGCACAGATTTAATAAGTGAAAATATAAATATCAGAGCAACAATTGCAGAGGCAATTTCACAGTATCACACTATCACCAAGGTTGGAAGATACCTCACAGATCATCAAGTCCAACCCTTTACCACAGAGCTCAAGGCTAGACCATGGCACCAAGTGCCACGTCCAATCCTTCCTTGAACAGCTCCAGGGACAGCGACTCCACCACCTCCCCGGGCAGCCCATTCCAGTGTCCAATGACTCTCTCAGTGAAGAACTTTCTCCTCACCTCCAGCCCAAATTTCCCCTGGTGTAGCTTGAGGCTGTGTCCTCTTGTTCTGGTGCTGCCCACCTGAGAGAAGAGAGCAACCTCCTCCTGGCACAATCACCCTTCAAGTAGTTGCAGACAGCAATAAGGTCTCCCCTGAGCCTCCTCTTCTCCAGGCTAACCAATCCCAGCTCCCTCAGCCTCTCCTTGTGGGGCTTGTGCTCAAGGCCTCTCACTAGCCCAGGTGCACAGCATCAGACGGTTGCTGGTGAATGATTTGGTGAGCAGCTTGAAGTACTGTAAGGAGTAGGGTAAAATGGCAGACACCAAGCAAGAGCCTACAAACCTGTCCTCCAAGTTATTAGTGCACTTACTCTGTGCATCTTCTGCTGACTGCTGGTGCAGCATTAGAAAGGAAACTCACTAGCAGTGTGAGGCATGAAAGGTTGATGTCTCACACACTAAGTCATCACCAGGACATTAGGAAAACATCCTTTTAGGAATCAGTTGCTTTGACAGATTCTTAACAGGCTGTTTATCTGTCATCAGGACTTCTGCAAGCCCAGTGTCCTCTATCCTAAAAGGGCAATTCTCTCTGCTAGCTCTGAGATAAGGAGGCAAGCTCAGTGAAGAACTTTCTCCTCACCTCAAGCCTGAATTTCCCCTGACATAGAAGCAAAATGTGGAGCTCTTGTCCACCTATCAGGCCCCCAGACTGCATCCAGAACCTCTCATTTCTTCACATTCCTCTCTGGGTCTAAACTGCATTCTCCTCATCACAGCCATGTGGTCAGGTGCTGGAGGAAAACATTGTGACTGCCACACTTTAGTTTGGAGAGGCAAACATATGCAGAGGTATTTTTGAAGAGGTACACTTGTGTGTTGAAGTTTGAAGTTGAAGGTTTCGTGTTGATAAAATTTCAGCACCAACCAAAGAGGTTGTGAAACAGATTATCTGATACTCAATTAACCCTAGCTGGATAATGGAAGAAAAAGCAAGTTCACACTCACACTTTGAGGAGATCACCTGGATTGTGGACATAATTTTAAATCCCCCAGCAAAAGAATGTGATTGCATACATCAGGGATATGTCACAGCAATAAACAGGAAAGTAATGTGTAGGAGATGGCTTTAGACATGTCTTTTGCACTAACAGGATTGTTGATACATTGCAGATCTGATGAACTTCAAGGAAGACATGGTATAAATGAGAAAATTCAGAAAAGCTGTAAAGGAGTGATTCAGGATCTGGAAAATACACCGGATTGTGAAAGTCTGCCTACTTTGTCCATGGGACAACCAGGGAGTTATTTAAACTGGATCTGCACCGTGAAGCTGGCCTGATCTCACTCTGATCTTTGATCATACTTCATAGAATCATAGAATCAAGCAGGTTGGAAGAGACCTCCAAGATCATCCAGGCCAACCTAGCACCCAGCCCTAGCCAGTCAACTAGACCATGGCACTAAGTGCCTCAGCCAGGCTTTGTTTCAACACCTTCAGGTGTTCACTTACAGCTTGCACTGTTGAATCTCTACACCTGTAGCTGAAGTTGGGAAAGCTGCTGAAATATGCCCAGGAAGTTCAGCCTGGTGCGTCGAGATCTGACATGGAACACGTGTGATGGCTTCCCTGTTCTCAACCAGCTTGGGAATTTACTGTCATCTGCTTTGCCTCTTTCATTTACCTCTTTCCAGATCTGATGTTGAGCAATGTCAGGTCTGGGCTTTGGCCTGATGGTTAAAAGTGCTGTCTCTTGGCTTGTGATTGTATACTCCACTCTACCGCAGGAGTAATACAGGAAAGGCTTTCATGTAGACACGAGCTAGGAACTTCTGCATCTCCCAGATGGAACCAGAGCCTGACTGTGCAGTTTCTCCCCCTGCCCACTGTTTTGGAATTTGTCAGTTGATTTGGCTGCAGATTCTGGTCTCAGCTCGAAGTTAACATTTGCTGGTGGCTGCTATGTCACTCAGAGCCAATGCCACTTGCCTCTCAGATGACACTTGACTAAACACTGAAGTTATCAGGCCAGCTCAGATGTTTGCTCACACAGAATTTAAGAGCCACAGCCCCAACCATGGACTGCAAGTACAACCTGGGGCAAAACCAGCACATGACAGAGTATCTTTCAAAGTTATTACAAGCTTCAGTGTCTTGAACTGGGACTTGCAGATGTTCTGCACTTTGGCCACAACAACCCCAAGCAGTGCTATAGGCTGGGAACTGAGTGGCTGGAGAGCAGCCAGGAGGAAAGGGACCTGGGGGTACTGATAGACAGTAAGCTGAAGATGAGGCAGCAGTGTGCCCAGGTGGCCAACAGAGCCAGTGGCATCCTGGCCTGCATCAGGAATAGTGTGGCCAGTAGGACAAGGGAGGTTATTCTGTCCCTGTACTCAGCACTGCTCAGGCCACACCTTGAGTGCTGTGTCCAGTTCTGGGCCCCTCAATTCAAGAGAGATGTTGAGGGGCTGGAAGGTGTCCAGAGAAGGGCAACAAAGCTGGTGAGGGGCCTGGAACACAAACCCTATGAGGAGAGGCTGAGGGAGCTGGGGGTGTTTAGCCTGGAGAAGAGGAGGCTCAGGGGTGATCTTATTACTGTCTACAACTACCTGAAGGGGCATTGTAGCCAGGTGGGGGTTGGCCTCTTCTCCCAGGCAACCAGCAATAGAACAAGGGGACACAGTCTCAAGTTGTGCCAGGGTAGGTATAGGCTGGATGTTAGGAAGAAGTTCTTCACAGAGAGAGTGATTGGCATTGGAATGGGCTGCCCAGGGAGGTGGTGGAGGCACCATCCCTGGGGGTCTTCAAGAAAAGACTGGATGAGGCACTTAGTGCCATGGTCTAGTTGATTGGATAGGGCTGGGTGCTAGGTTGGACTGGATGATCTTGGAGATCTCTTCCTACCTGGTTGATTCTATGATTCTATGATTCTAGGGGGGAAAATGGCACATCTTGTAGGGATGAGATAAATCTACTGGATCTGTGTGCCCAAGGTTGTGAAGGCTCCTGCAAGACTTGGTACTTAGGTGTCTTCCTGAAAGGTGCTGTGCATCTCCTGCACACAATGCACAAATCGGTGCACGAAGTGCTGTGACCTATGGCATCCAACAGTCAAACTAGATGATCCAAATAGCTCATTCCCTTTTGGCCTTCAAAACTATGACTACTCTAAAAATAAAAGCTGTTTTCCAGTCTGTGTTGAGTGCTTGTCAGGAGACAGCAGGCTGGGTCTGATTTGGGTACAGGGCACAGGTTAGAAACAAAAGTATAAGAAGCATTAAAGTGAAAATGAAGAGTAGCTAGATCACTGGCTTTTAAAAGGAAAACAAACACACAACAAAGCAATACCTCTGCTGCTTGGACCAGCTTCTGCTCCAAACCACCTATCACATCTGATTAGAACAATGTTGAGAGCTTTGGAAAAGAGGTGCCTGCCTAGGATCCACTTTCAAAGAAAACTGCTGGGAGTTTACTTAGAGACGAAGGGGGGAAAATAGAGCTTTTATAAGAACCAGAGAGAGTAGAATTCCTCACTCTAAAGCAATTGTTACATCTGAAATATCCTAGTAAAGAATCCATTTTCTTCTTTCCCTTTAAATGGCTGGGGATACGTTTCAGTGTACATCTTGAACCAGGCTCTGCAGCGTTAGGATTTCCAGTGGCATTTGGTTTTGATAAACCTCCTCCTTTTTTTTTTTTTTCATTCCTTTGCCTTGAAGCAGTTTGTTCTCTTGGCAAGGATACAGAGACTGGCAATTGTAACTCGCTTGTTGCCAGTACTAAGGAAGGCTTGAAGTCCTCTTTTTCAGCTGTAGCACGTTTGGATGTTTGGAACCAGAGTAGTGAAAAAAAAAAGGGAGGAGGGAGGAGGAGGGAGAAGTAGGCTGGGAGGGGGTGGGGGGAAGGGGGGAAAAAAGCCCCCTAAATCTGTTCTTTTCTCTACTGTAAATTCCAAACCTGCTTTTTTTAATATCCTTTCCCAGCACAATGTTATTCATTCACTTCCAAAATAAATAGGAGGCTTAGAGAGCTAACAGCTTGGGAGAACAAGCTGTCCTCTTTTCACAGTCTTTACCTGTCAAGAGCCTGATTAAACACATCTATACTGATGGCAAGTATGGTACAGTGGCCTTTGGGAAGCTTCCACATCCCAAGAGCTGACACAAGGGTGATGCTGAAGCTCTGAGGTCTTCAGAGAACCGATGGGTTCTTGTTCAGCTAAACTGGTGAACGAAGCCAGAAAGACTTTTTTGCTGTAAAGGCTGTTTTTCAAACACAGAATCTTGGGGGCTAGCTTGGAGGCTGCAAAAGAAAAGTCTTCACAGATGCTAAGCTTTTTGCAGTCCCTGATTTGGAATGATAGACATTTTTCTTTAAAAAAAAAAAGATGAATTGGGAGGTAGAAGTCCTTTACTGAAAGCCAGACAACATAAAAGCCCATCCTAACCAGACAAATGTGTGTTTACTCACTCTGTTTGGCACAACAGGCCAGTCCTCTCCAGCAAAACTTCATGGATCTTCCAGAGTGGCTCCACAAATGGACATAGAATCATAGAATCATAGAATCAACCAGGTTGGAAGAGACCTCTAAGGTCATCCAGTCCAACCTAGCACCCAGCCCTATCCAGTCAACTAGACCATGGGGCACCGAGTGCCTCATCCAGTTTCTTGATGAGGAAGTCATTGGTCCCGCTTTGCAATTCCTGTTCCCTCAGTAGATTCCAGTATTCCCTGTAAGGATGAGCTATGCTCTAGAATAAAGCTAAAAGCTTCAGTAAAACTGAAACAGGACTTGTTTCACACAGGTCCTCTCCCATCCATCTCCTGACCCATCTCCCAACCTTTACACCCTCTCTCTCCCATCTGCAGTGCCTATAGAAGTACATTAATAATGCAAGCTATTAATAACAAAACAGACTGAGAAGAGGAGGTCTTCAACTCTGTGAATCCACTGCTGAGATCACAGTAACCTTGAGCAAGTGTATTAACCTATTTGGTCATCTTGGCATTTTCAACCATCAGTAAATGTGGTGGGAGTAAGTGGAAACCAGAATACCACTGGGGTGGAAAAGGTCACAGAACCATTGAGAAGCTGTGGGTGTCTGTCCTGCATCAGCAGCTGTTGTTCCCACACTGGGTATGATTCAGGGTAAGTTATCCCTTCTTCTGTCATGGCTATTCCTGCCACAGGGATAGAGTGCACTACACAGATCTGGGCAGTAGCTGGTCTCTAAGCCTGTTAGTCCAACAGCAACCCTACTGATGATGGTGGTGGGGTCTGGGAAAGACCCACAGTGGACAAGACTGATATAAGGGTCAGCTCTCACTCTGTAAGAGATGGATGCCCAGACACATATATTTTCCACCTGAAAGAAAGAAAAAAAGAAAAGCTATCTTGTTTTGTTATTTATGTGTATACTGGGTGCAACTACCTTTTCTGGGCTGTTTCCTCCTGTTTTTTTGTCTGGCATGTAACTGAATGAGGATTATGGAAAAACTTTCAGAGTTTCCCTGTTTACATAAGTGGGTCATTACCACATGGTTTTGTTTTATATATATATATATATATGTTTAAATAGAAATAATTTTGGAATACAAAATAATTACTTGTTTGTAGAACAAACATCCAGAAGTTTCCCTGTATCCAACCCTGTAAAGAAAGAACCAAGGAGAGTTGCTGGGGTGATTTCACAGGCATAAAGTTAAAATGGATGCAAGGAAATAGAATCATAGAATCAAGCAGGTTGGAAGAGAACTCCAAGATCATCCAGTCCAACCTAGCACCCAGTCCCATCCAGTCAACTAGACCATGGCACCAAGTGCCTCATCCAGTCTTCTCTTGAAGACCTCCAGAGACGGTGACTCCACCACTCACCCTATGGTATTCTCTAGCACAGGAAATCATTGAGGCAGAGCTGAAGAAGGTCAGAGAGATATTTTTAAAGGCTTGAATGTTTACATGAACAAGCAATCATGTCCTTTTCCCTCACTGATAAAGAAGATGGGTCAAATATTACAGGGATTAAAAATACATACCCACCACGTGAAAATCACTGTGGTTCACTATACACCAGTTAAAGAAGAACCAAAAGACAAATCAAAGTATGTTAACACCTAGAAACACACATTTTAGGGATCAATAAGTTCTAGATCAATATAATGATAGGATAGGGCTGGGTGCTAGGTTGGACTGGATGATATTGGAGGTCTCTTCCAACCTGCTTGATTCTATGATTCTATACCATACAGTTATGCCGATGTGTGCACAAATCTGTAGTATCAAATTAGTTTCCCATGGTTTTAACCTTAGCTTTCTCACTTTTCTCTGCATTTTGGTACAAAACAAGAGCAGTCTTCCCTTTTTTTCCGCTCACTTTCTGTGTGGAATGCCTTCTTAGCCTGTTACAGATTACCATGCAATTGTGTTATCACTAGCCTAACCACTCATTTTGTATCTGGAAGCTTTAGCGAGATCAGAGGCATGCCTTGTTAGCTACCATCTGTAGCTAGGTTTTTCAAGGGTGATCTTGAGTGTTCCAGTTTATAGAGGTCCAAATCAATCCATTTCACAGGCATAAAACTATCAAGAACTGAGCATGCATCTCTTGAGAATTGCTGTCTCTGCTTCGTCTTCAGCATAGCCTTATATATGATGCGCTAAAGAGGAACTCATGACTTCTGGAAAATCCCTTTTTCTCCATCAGGGTTTTCATCAGAAGTTATTTGCTTTGATGTTTTATTCACTCTTAGAGTCATATGAAGAATGTAGTGTAGGTGTGTCCCACCACAGAGTCACAGTATCAGAGTATCAACAAGGTTGGAAGAGACCTCACAGATCATCAAGTCCAACCCTTTACCACAGAGCTCAAGGCCAGACCATGGCACCAAGTGCCACGTCCAATCCTGCCTTGAACAGCTCCAGGGACGGCGACTCCACCACCTCCCCGGGCAGCCCATTCCAGTGTCCAATGACTCTCTCAGTGAAGAACTTTCTCCTCACCTCCAGCCTAAATCTCCCCTGGCACAGCTTGAGGCTGTGTCCTCTTGTTCTGGTGCTGGCTACCTGAGAGAAGAGAGCAACCTCCTCCTGGCTACAGCCTCCCCTCAGGTAGTTGTAGACAGCAATAAGGTCTCCCCTGAGCCTCCTCTTCTCCAGGCTAACCAATCCCAGCTCCCTCAGCCTCTCCTCGTAGGGCTGTGCTCAAGGCCTCTCCCCAGCCTCGTCGCCCTTCTCTGGACACACTCAAGCATCTCAATGTCCCTCCTAAACTGGGGGGCCCAGAACTGAACACAGGACTCAAGGTGTGGTCTAACCAGTGCAGAGTACAGGGGCAGAATGACTTCCCTGCTCCTGCTGGCCACACCATTCCTGATGCAGGTCCAAAACCTCATACCTCAAGAGTACACCTGGGAGTGTAATTGTCTCTGCTATTGGACTGCCAATGATCTCCCTGCCATACTTTTGGTTGAGGCCAAGTGACAGTGCTCAAACAGTGTCCCTGTATGGCTAGGGAGTGAGGATCTTGCAGGCACCATGCTCAACAGACAGGTTGAATCCAGCCATCCTGTTCTGAAGACTGAGAGATCATGCTACATGCAGGTCACACCATGCCTGTTGGCCTTTATGTCAGTTCCCATACTGTATTCATGATATTCCCATTTGCCTGATTTAGTAGGAGAAATGGAGCACATTGGGCTCAGGGCTTGGATGTAATGTCCCATGCCTTTTGGCTGTGTGCCCAGGTTCTCTTTCTAGTGCAATCTTTGCATGAGAGGTGAAATGAGAAGATCTGGAGTCTTATTCTGGTGAAAAGACTTGTGCAAATAAGGCATTCAGATGAGTCTGGAGCACTCATTCAAATACTGCAGCATAAACACAGCCACAGACATCTGATGTATGGAAGATAATGGAAGATAATTCCTCTTTTTCTGGCCAGATGCAACAAAACTTTGGAGAAATTAAGTCAACAAAGTTAACTTCCAGCCAAGTTAGACCAGTTAGACTAAGACAACAGATTTTGAAGTAAAAACTTACCCTCCTCACCACTGGTTGTTCTCAGTTCTATCAGCTGGCATTTGGTGGTTTTCATTCAGGTCAGCAATGCCACTAAAAGGCAGAAGAACAAATAGTCTTCAATTTTACCAGCTCTTTCTTCACAAGTTAAGAGGGAAAAAAAGACAATAGGTAGTGGGAAAGATCCTCTGTAACTGGAAGATCTATGGTCAAGAGTCCTGGCCATTGCCTATCCCTGGCAATCACTATGAGTTACTTGAAAGAAATATTCACAGCATTGCTGTGAACCTTCTGCCACAAACACATGTGGGTACCTTGTTTACAAGTTAGAAGGGGACATGGAGGAGATTCAAAGGCACCAGGATCTTTGTTTTCGTTTCCTGTCCTTGCTTCCCCCAACAACAGGAGAGAGAGGGCAGAAAACATGTCTGGGCAAGCCAGGACATGTTTAGGACTATTTTGGCCTTCCACAACACTAAACCAACTGATTTATTGATGGAGTCTGATTAGAACACTAAAGTAGTGTAGCATTAGCCATAAAATTAGTCACAAGATTATCCAGGCATTAACAATATGAAGAGCTGAGGCAAAAATGCTGTGCTCTTCTTCATTAGAAACCTTCCTTCATATCCCTAGGATATTGTGGAGGTTTGGGTGTTATCAACCCCCACACTTTGGAAATCACCCAGACTAGACTCAGCCAGATCTGGAAATTGAATGAAGCTTATATTTACAGCTTAGCTCAATATACAAGCAGATATTGACAGTATCTACAGTTATAGACAGAAATAGACAAGGGAAAAGGGAATACAGAAACACAACAGCCCTCCCAGAAACCTGAGTCCCCTGGAGGGGCTGCCAACTGCCCTTCCACCTTCTCCCACCCCTCTCTACCTTACCCAGATGTTGCCTTGTGTCCCAAGGAAGAATGGAGGGTCAGCCAGGGGGGTTAGGAAGCAAAGTGGATTGATCAGAGAGATGGAGGGTGAGGTTAGGGAGAAAAATGCAGCTCAGAGCTGAGACAGTGCCCAAAGTCAAATACCTTATCTATGTTTATACTCTTGTTCTTCTACATCTTAGCAAGCCTATGAGTGAAGTAGACATCACCATTGTTTCTCTTTCACAGCCTGTGATCTAATCCTTCTCACCAAAACATTTTAGCTAGCTTCAAACTAGCACAGATATGAAGGAAGACTCCCTAGGGGTCTACTGAGGCTCACAAGTTCAGGTTCAACTCTTGTGAGCTTCTGATTTCCAGCAGTGAGAAGTTCAAGGCTTCAGGTGTATTTAAATTTCCTTGTCACTGCATTTACCATTTTTTCTTCCTTATCTCCTCATGCTAAGGATGAGTGTTTTCAAAGTAAGGGTGAGGGAAAGAAGCACATCAGAAAGACCTTAAAGATGACCTAGAGTTTTGCCTCTGAAGGCTTTCCATCAATTGGGAGTGACATTTATTTAACCAAGACAAAAGTCCTGTGGCTTTGATTTTGTTGTCACACAGTAGCACAGCTCTGGAAAAAATAAGCAAGGGACTGTTCAGACTCAGATTTTATCAGGTCCTTTTTTTTTTCTTCCCCAATCCCTTTGGAACAATAAATTGGCTTAAAATATAGGACAATACCATATTATTATTACTCCTACAGAGAATTAATGAACCATGGCATCTAAATTATCGAGTGGTCAGACCATGTGTGATTAGAAATGGTGGATGCTCTACGTTGGTTAAGTCTGTTATGCATTTGTGATTAAGGCTATGAAACTTTACCAATAAACACAGCTGAGAAATGGCATAAACAGTCAACCCACGTGAGGGAAACTGCCATGTGCAGTAAATGTAGCAAATGTAGTTTAATGAGCCTTGCAGAGAAAACTTGATACATCCAAGAAACTTTCCCCAAAACTAATATTGCCTGAAACCAGCTGCTTATCAAAATAATCCTTGGTCTTGCTGGACAATAGCTCTATACACACTAAGTGCAAGAGATGTCTAACACCAGTAACCTCATCGTTCTTGGGATATTTGCCACTGGCAATGTGTGTCTTTCTTGCCACAGCTTGTAGGGCCAGGCAGCAATGAGTGACTGCAAAAGAGATCGTGGTGCAAGCCCAGCCTCTTGAGTGGCACCTGCAGGCCAGGTATTCTTTGCCTCAGTTTACCCATAACTCTAATGCAGTACTAAAGCATATAGTCAATAGAGCTTCCCAGGCTTGTATTGAAAGGCTTTGGTCGATGTGTTAATGCATGTCTAAGCATTTCAGCTCCTGCATTTCAAGGCAGGACTGGACGTGGCACTTGGTGCCATGGTCTAGCCTTGAGCTCTGTGGAAAAGGGTTGGACTTGATGATCTGTGAGGTCTCTTCCAACCTTGGTGATACTGTGATACTGTGATCTGGTAGAAAGCTGCAAGCAGGACTCACTGCAAATTAACACAACTCTTCTAGTGTGCTGTACTGAATTCAGCCTTCTGGGTTATTCCATTTCCCAGTGAACTACAAATTATAATATGCCATGTGCTCTGTTTTCAGAGCAATTAAGCTTAAATATACTTGTTCTTCAGTTTAATTTTCCTTCTGAAAGCACAGCAGTCATCTTCTATCAACAAATCCATTCCAGAATGCTTTTGCTAGCAACTCTTAGTAAGACTTTTTTTTTTTTAATCCAAAGAGGAAGCTTTGGATGGATATAATCATCTCTCTAGCACAACTAGAAACATTTGCCAGTAGCTAAAATACAGAGTGAGCAAAATATCTGCCTTTTGGACATTTGTAAAACAACAACAACAAAATCCATCCTGGCTTTAGGACACAGACCTCATCTGCTTCTCATGCTGGAAAAGTAGGAGTCATTCTAGTCCAGCAATGGGATGGCTGCTTTCATATAAGAAACAACTCTCTGGTCCAAGCAATCAGGACCATATGACAGCAATGACTTGAAGAATCTCTGTCATTGACATTATGTGACAGGACTGGGGTGTAGGCTCCAAAACTGCAATTATAGAAGTTGTCCTCATAATATGGAGGTCTGCAGTTGGTGTCTTCTAGATCCCCACTACTGTCCAGAGGACTCCTGCTACATGCAAACACAGCCAAGTCTGTGCTTGAGGGCAGTTTTGTCTCTGGATGCCAAGCAGTTGTGAGTACCCAGAAATGAAAACCAAGTGTCTAAGAAAATGATAAAGCAAACACCAAGCCTCATGCTTAGTCCTTACTGTTGGGGTAAAACATAATTTTGTTTTGAAAACTCTTCTTTTCTTCTTTCTATCCTTGTTTTGAAAACTCTTCTTTTCCTCTTTCTATCCTGGTCACATTGTAGTGGATCAAGCATAATAAACAAGCATGCACTGCTTGATGCCAAGACTTTGAGCTCATCACCCAGGTTGTGGACTATGCATACTCTTGCTCCCTATCTTCTTCCAAATGATGATTCTTATTAGTCAACATTTTTAGAAGGTCCCATTCTCATCGTACATGCCTGTCTACATGATCCATGAGGTTTGGATTCCTCTTGGAGATTTGCTCCAAGAGCTTCTTTCTGGTGGCTGTGATGTTATCAGGAGTAGCTGGAGAAAGGGAGGCCTTTGCACAGAAAAATTGGAAGATAAGGGAATAAGGAAATTGAAGTAATTGTTTTAGGTATATTTATCATACTCAAATCTAAACATTTTGATTTATATTATGGCTTTGACACCAGCATTTTATCAACACAGGCTCCCAGGCAACCAGCAATAGAACAAGGGGACACAGTCTCAAGTTGTGCCGGGGTAGATGTAGACTGGATCTTAGGAGGAAGTTGTTGGCAGAGAGAGTGATTGGCATTGGAATGGGCTGCCCAGGGAGGTGGTGGAGTCACCATCCCTGGAGGTGTTCAGGCAAAGCCTGGCTGAGGCACTTAGTGCCATGGTCTAGTTGACTGGCTAGGGCTGGGTGCTAGGTTGGCCTGGCTGATCTTGGAGGTCTCTTCCAACCTGCTTGATTCTATGATTCTATGAATTTACCACTGTGGTGGAGGGCCACATAGGCCCAAGTAGCCTTGTTTACAAGTCTATTCTTGCCCAGACATGTTTTCCCCCCGCTGAAAGGTGTTTTTCTGTCCAAACCAGGGGAAAACAAATCAAGTGGACTGTGCTAGTTTGAAGCAAGCTAGAATGTTTTGGTAACAGAACTAGATAACAGGCAGTGAAATCAAAACAATTGATGTCAACTTCTCTCACAGTTACGCTGAGAACTCTGGGAAGAAGAAAGACTTCTTCTCCATTTTGTCTCTCACTCTTGCTTTTGCCTTGGACCTGGTCACATCTCATTAACCCTGCTCCTACTAACCCTGCTCCCTAACCTCTTGGCTGCACCTCTTTTCTTCCTGAGAACTGGGGTAAGGTTGAGAGGGCCGGGGGGAGGTGTTGGGGTGGTTTGAGAGCCCCTCCTGGGGACTTAGGTTTCTGGGAGGGGAGTTGTGCTTTTGTATTGTTTATCCTTTGTATATTTCTGTATATAATTGTATATAACTGTATATATTGTAAATAGCTGCTTGTAAATTCTGCTAGCTGTAAATAAATTGCTTCATCTATATTCCCAGGGTCCGTCTGAGTTAGCTGGGGCAAATTCAAAAGTGTGGGGGGGCGGGGTAACCCCCAAACCATCACATTTTTAATTGGCTTTCCCAACGTGGGGCCAGAGATTTCAGTGAGTGGAAATTAGCTCTGGGAATTAAGATGAAGCTAATCAAGCAGCTATTGTACTTGGTGGGGATTGCTGTGTGGCCTGTTTTCTGGTTTTTTGTGTACAATTGGATCAAAGATCAAATTGGTTATTTCTTGCTTCATGTAGTTTTTAAGAAGGTCAAAGCTAAGCTTTCAAGCATGTTCTGGAGCTGGGGTGATTTTATTCTTGGTTATGCTGGTTTTAATGTCACTGAGAATATTACTAGTGATATTACAAGAGTTTTTGTCAATAATGTTACAATCAATCGAGAGTCTGCTTTATCTACTGCTCTCATGAGGGTCATCCAGCCCCAAACTGAAATGCCAAATCCATGCAAGGATTTTTACAATAAAGAGACTGTGGCGGGGTTGCTGTGCATTATCATGGCTCTTATGGTTTTAATATTCATATTAATTTTGGCATTATTGGTGAAAAATTCAAAACCAGCTTCTGTAAGGACTAGGAAAAATTCTGTGTCTCAGAAGCAGTCTTTTTCACAGCAAAACAAGGGAACACAGTTATCGGCTTCCCCCTTGCCAGCCTCTGCCCCTCCTTCTCCAAGTGCTGGGAACACAGCCAGTGTTCCTGCCACTAACGTAAACAATAATGATAACGGACAGAGTTCGGTAGGAGCCCCAGGAGCACAGGCAGGTACCCAAAATCAGAATGTTCCTAGCAAAAATGAAAACAAGTCAGGGTTGGCAGGCATCCCAGGAGGACAGGCAAACAATCCTACTAATGCTGGTAACGCTAGCCCAGTCAGTCCAAATCCTAATGACACCAGCTCAGCCAATTTGAAACCCCAGCCAGCAGATCAGAACCAAAATCCTCCTGTTAAAAGCAAGGCAGATCTGAACTCACAGGCTCCAAATCAGACCTCCAATAATTCAAATGCTCCAGGTCAGACCCCTAAGGATTCAAACCCTCCAAGTCAGACCTCTAATGATTCAAATCCTCCAGCAGACACATCCAAGTCTGTTGCTGCTCAGGCCTTTCTGGCACCTGCTAAGGCAAAAGCTAAGACAAAGAGTGGTTCGCAGGAGGATGTAAGAGATGGAACCTCTGGTGATCAGCAGCAAGAGGAGGAGGATGAGATAGTTAGTCTGCGAGACCTTGTAGATGTTCTGAGACAACAATACTCAAGTAAGAGGAGTGCTGTGAGGTTAGCTGCCAGGAGAGAGGATGGTTCCCATGAGTTTAGGAATGCTATGAGGAAGATTGTGTTAGGCCAGGCACCACCAGAACAACAGGAGGAAGAGGAGGAAGATGACATCCAAGGCTCCAAGGATCCACTCAGAGAGGTCAGGGAAGTTAGGAAGGAATACACAAGGGAATCAGGAGAGCCAATCCTAAGCTGGCTAGTGAGATGCCGTGGCATTGGTGCTAATGCCCTGCAGGTAGGAGACAAGTCTGCCAAGCAGCTGGGACCACTCACTAAGGAGAGTGGAGTGGACAAACACCTAGCAAGTCCTCTTGGTAGGGTTAGCTTGTGGACACGCCTTCTGTTGGCTGTGGCTATGAGATATCCTTCCCGAGATGATTTGCCATGGGCTGCCAAGAAGTGGAACACCATTGAGCAGGGAATTAAGCTTCTGAAGGAGTTTGCTGTGAAGGAAGTGCTTTATGGAGATCATGGTACTCATGAGCCTGACGCTATTCCTTTGGGAACAGGTCTCATGAAGAAGCTGATTAAGCTTGCTCCTTCATCCTATGCTAACATCTTGGCCAGTAAGTTTCTAGCAAGGAGTGATAATGGAAGATCTTTCACTGTTGGTGAATTCACTGACCAGCTCAGGCAGATAGAGGATAGCTTGTCACACTCTGGCCTAGTCTCTGCCATAAAAACTCTAGGTACAGAGATTAGAGATGGCATCAAAGAGAGCATGAAAGAACTGAAGGAGGACCTTACAACCTCAATTTCCAATCTGGTAAAGGATACCGTTCCTGCATCATCTGAATGGGTGCATGTTTCTGCAGTCAGGAACAGACGCCCACCTCCTGCAAGGCAATTCCAGCCCAGGAGGAGACAAATTCCACCCAGACAGCAGCAATCACGTGCGTCATTGTGGATACTTCTGCGTGACACATACGGTGAGAACATGAACAAATGGGATGGTAAACCTACTTCAGCTCTTTCAAAGAGAGTCAGGGAACTGCAGAGTGGCAGAAACAGAGGCAATAATGCCAGGAAAGTAGCTGTCACTTCTTCAGCTCCCGAGAGCAATTGCAATTGTTCCAACAGTTGCAGTTCCTCTTACAACAACACCCATCATTGTGTACACCCTACATGCCATGTTCAGCATTAGGGGTGCCCTGCCTCCAGCCAGGAGGAGGAAAGGGATAGTGGAGAGAACCGAATCTATTGGAATGTATTCATTAGGTGGCCTGGCAGTTCAAGAGTTCGGAAATACAGGGCTTTAGTTGACACAGGTGCTCAGTGTACTTTATTGCCATCTAATTGCAAAGGGACAGAGTCCATATCTATTTTTGGAATCACTGGTGGATCTCAAGAGTTAACTAAGATACAGGCTGAGATCAGTTTAACTGGTAAAGAGTGGAAGACACATACTATTGTAACTGGTCCTGATGCGCCTTGCATTTTGGGAATTGACTTTTTGAGACAAGGTTGTTTCAAAGATCCTAAGGGTCATAAATGGGCTTTTGGAATAGCATCTGTAGAGATCGAGGATGATAAATTGAAATTGTCTGTTAGACCTGAACTTTCTGATGAATCTGCAGTTGTGGGACATCATGACATAGAGGACCTGGAAGTGCCAATTGCAACTCAAACTGTTCATCATAGGCAGTACAGAACTAACCGTGACTCTTTGTTGCCCATTCATCAGCTGATTCGTCAATTGGAGAGTCAGGCTGTCATCGAGAAAGCTCATTCACCTTTCAACAGTCCCATCTGGCCTGTGCGCAAACCTACGGGCGACTGGAGACTGACAGTTGACTTTCGTGCCCTCAACGAGGTGACGCCACCCATGAGTGCAGCTGTGCCAGACATGCTGGAACTCCAGTACGAGCTGGAATCGAAGGAGGCTAAATGGTATGCAACCATAGACATTGCTAATGCTTTCTTCTCTATTCCCATAGCAAAGGAGTGCAGGCCTCAGTTTGCATTCACCTGGAGAGGAATCCAGTACCAGTTCAACCGTTTGCCTCAGGGGTGGAAACACAGCTCAACCATCTGTCACTCAGTCATCCACAATGCACTGGAGAAAGGTAAAGCTCCAGAGCACATCCAGTACATCGACGACATCATTGTGTGGGGCCAAACTGCTGAGGAAGTCTTCGAGAAAGGTAACAAAATCATTGACATTCTGCTGCAAGCAGGTTTTGCCATTAAGAGAGACAAGGTCAAAGGACCTGCCAAAGAAATTCAGTTTCTGGGAGTGCGGTGGCAGGATGGTCGCCGTTACATTCCTCAGGATGTGATCAACAAAGTCTCTACCATGGCTGTTCCCACCAGTAAGAAGGACACACTTTCTTTTCTTGGTGTGGTGGGATTTTGGAGACTACACATTCCTGGTTTCAGTCAGATTGTCAAACCTCTGCATGATGTGACTCGTAAGAGAAACAATTTTGAGTGGGGACCTGAACAACAAGCAGCCTTTGATCAGATCAAGCGAGAAGTAGTCCATGCAGTGGGCTTAGGACCTGTGAGATCTGGTCCGGACATTAAAAACATTCTGTACACGGCTGCCAGTGACAATGGTCCAACTTGGAGTCTTTGGCAGAGAGCTCCAAATGAGACACGTGGTCGTCCACTTGGTTTCTGGGGACGTTGTTACAGAGGTTCAGAGGCAAATTACACTGCAACTGAGAAAGAGATTCTAGCAGCCTATGAGGGAGTGAAAGCAGCTTCTGAAGTGATTGGAACTGAGTCACAATTGCTTTTAGCTCCTAGACTGCCAGTTCTAAACTGGATGTTCAAGGGCAAAGGTTCAGCACCACATCATGCCACAGATGCAACCTGGTCTAAATGGATGGCTTTGATAACCCAACGAGCACGAATGGGTAATCTTGACCGACCTGGTCTGGTGGAGGTGATCACCAACTGGCCGGAAGGCACAGACTGTTCCAAACCTCCAGAGGAGAAAATAACTCGTGCTGAGGAAGCTCCTCCCTATGGTGATCTCTCTGATCAGGAAAAGAACTATGCTTTGTTCACAGATGGTTCCTGTCGTCTTGTTGGGAACAAGCGAAGATGGAAGTCAGCGGTTTGGAGTCCAACCAGAAGAGTTACCGAAACGAAAGATGGAGAAGGAGAATCCAGTCAGTTCGCTGAGGTAAAAGCTGTTCAACTTGCTCTTGATGTGGCTGAACGTGAGAATTGGCCTATCCTTTACCTCTACACCGACTCGTGGATGGTAGCCAATGCTCTATGGGGTTGGCTAAAGGACTGGAAGAAGAATGGTTGGCAGAGGAAAGGAAAGCCTATTTGGTGTGCTGATCTATGGCAGGACATTGATGCACGGCTGGAGAGAACTCCAGTGAAGGTGCGGCATGTAGATGCACACATGCCTAAGAGCAGAGCAACTGAGGAACATCAACATAACCAGAAGGCAGACCAAGCTGCTAAGATTGCTCAAGTTGATACCAACTCTGATCTTGACATTGACCTTGATTGGAAACACCGAGGTGAACTGTTCTTAGCTCGGTGGGCCCATGACTCATCTGGACATCAAGGCAGAGATGGAACATACCGATGGGCTCGTGATAGGTCAATTGACTTGTCCATGGACGCTATCACCCAAGTCATCTATGACTGTGACATTTGTGCTGCTATTAAGCAGGCTAAGCGAATTAAGCCCTTATGGTATGGTGAGAGATGGTCAAAGTACAAGTATGGTGAAGCCTGGCAGATTGACTACATCACTTTACCTAGATCTCGTTCTGGCAAGCAGTATGTGCTAACGATGGTAGAAGCCAGCACTGGATGGTTGGAATCCTATCCAGTTCCACATGCTACTGCACGCAACACCATTCTTGGCTTGGAGAGACAGATCTTGTGGAGACATGGAACTCCAGAGAGAATCGAGTCAGACAATGGTACTCATTTCAAGAACAATCTTGTGAAAAACTGGGCCAAAGAGCATGGTATTGAATGGATCTATCACATACCCTACTATGCACCAGCTTCAGGGAAGATTGAACGCTACAACGGTTTGCTGAAAACCACCCTAAAAGCCATGGGGGGTGGAACTCTGAAAAACTGGGACAAACATTTAGCACAAGCTACCTGGTTGGTAAATAGTAGAGGTTCAGTAAACAGAGCAGGACCTGCACAATCAGATTTGGTCCAAACAGTAGACGGTGATAAAGTTCCTGTTGTACATGAAAAGAATCTGTTAGGGAAAACTGTTTGGGTATTTTCTCCTTCGGGCGAAGGGAAACCTGTCCGAGGGGTGGTATCGGCTGAAGGTCCTGGTCACACCTACTGGGTAATGCAGGAGAATGGTGAAATCCAGTGTATTCCACAGAGAAATTTAACTTTAGCTGAGAGAGCTTAAATTCAGAGTGTGTAGCATAAGTTGTTAGGAGTTTTCTGTTCTAGGTAACATCGGCGCCCAACACTGAGAAAAATCTACAGTATGTGAGCACGAACCCAATGTCACCTGGGAGTCCCTGTTCTGAGCTTTTGAATCACCTACATCTGATTGAAGTGTGAACTGAACTTGTATATATTGTTTTAGTGTAAATATTGGTTTAGATTAGATTGGATAATTCTCAGCGATACTCTGAGCGAAGTAGACAGGGGTGGATTGTGCTAGTTTGAAGCAAGCTAGAATGTTTTGGTAACAGAACTAGATAACAGGCAGTGAAATCAAAACAATTGATGTCAACTTCTCTCACAGTTACGCTGAGAACTCTGGGAAGAAGAAAGACTTCTTCTCCATTTTGTCTCTCACTCTTGCTTTTGCCTTGGACCTGGTCACATCTCATTAACCCTGCTCCTACTAACCCTGCTCCCTAACCTCTTGGCTGCACCTCTTTTCTTCCTGAGAACTGGGGTAAGGTTGAGAGGGCCGGGGGGAGGTGTTGGGGTGGTTTGAGAGCCCCTCCTGGGGACTTAGGTTTCTGGGAGGGGAGTTGTGCTTTTGTATTGTTTATCCTTTGTATATTTCTGTATATAATTGTATATAACTGTATATATTGTAAATAGCTGCTTGTAAATTCTGCTAGCTGTAAATAAATTGCTTCATCTATATTCCCAGGGTCCGTCTGAGTTAGCTGGGGCAAATTCAAAAGTGTGGGGGGGCGGGGTAACCCCCAAACCATCACATGGACAAAGGAGCACAACAAGCCTGGCGCCTTCAAGTCTGGCCTGCCCTGCTTGCAAGGTTGAGGTCAACACATTGTGTAAGCTCACACGCTTAGGGTGTGGGCCCACCTGAGCCCTCTCCATCTTTGGGGTTACCAGGCCTGTGGATTTCACCTTATTTTGTAGAGAAAAACCGTTCGGTGGAGCGCTATGGGAAGATGACTCTTTGGTCACCACTATGGTTAGATGGTCAAATCCACCTTATTTCCGTGATGCAGTGACTTATATGCACTTCTAGCAAGAGGCTGCTCCACCAAGATTGGTTACAGTCAGAGGGTCCAGAGTTACATGTAAGGTGTGCATAGGTTAGCTTATAACAACATTCTAAGGGTCAGCCTCCATCACCACCCACTCCAGCCCTTTGGTTATCTAGTCTCTGCCCACTGCAGCTGTGTGTGGGGTGCTCAGCTGTTTACAGCTCAATTTCCTGAACTAACTGGGAACCAAGGACGTTCCCAGCACGGGTTGCTCGTGTTTATCAATTCTTGTGTGCTGTGCTAACAAGAATTTCTCCAACATTATTTGGCACGTTTTGGCCTGCTGCCAGACTCCTATTGGACAGTATTGTGGCCAAAGGACCATCAATCTCAGCCCACATCTCATAAATACAGCAATTCAGTGTTCCTGCCACCCTCCTCTACCCACCTCTACTAGCCTCTTTGTTGCCTCTGGAGCCACCGCCGCTGCATGGTTTCCAGCCCATGGTACTTCACACCAGCCCAGGGAACAACCGACCAAGCGTTCCCGGCCAGCCGCCGCTCCAGCTCCTCATTCCCAGCTCGATTGTGCCCGTGGAGCCTCCTCAGACAGCGCGCCCCAGTATAATACTTGAACTATCCACAAGGGTCAACAGCGTGGCCATTGCCACCCATATCGATGTGGGGAGGCCTGTGGATGTGGTCTATCTGGACTTCAGCAAGACCTTTGACACTGTCCCCCACAGCAAACTGCTGGCTAAGCTGTCAGCCCATGGCTTGGATGGCAACAATCTGTGCTGGGTTAGGAACTGGCTGGAGGGCCGAGCCCAGAGAGTGGTGGTGAATGGTGCCACATCCCGCTGGCAGCTGTCACTAGTGGTGTCCCTCAGGGATCAGTGCTGGGCCCCATCCTCTTTAACATCTTCATAGATGACCTGAATGAGGGCATGGAGTCAGTCATCAGCAAGTTTGCAGATGACACCAAGCTGGGGGCAGATGTGACTGGGTTGGAGGGCAGAAGGGCTCTGCAGCAGGACCTTGACCACCTGGACAGATGGGCAGAGGCCAATGGGATGGGGTTCAATAGCTCCAAGTGCAGAGTGCTGCACTTCGGCTACAACAACCCCATGCAGAGATACAGGCTGGGGTCGGAGTGGCTGGAGAGCAGCCAGACAGAGAGGGATCTGGGGGTACTGATTGATACCCACCTGAACATGAGCCAGCAGTGTGCCCAGGTGGCCAAGAGAGCCAGTGGCATCCTGGCCTGCATCAGGAATGGTGTGGCCAGCAGGAGCAGGGAGGTCATTCTGCCCCTGTACTCTGCACTGGTTAGACCACACCTTGAGTACTGTCTCCAGTTCTGGGCCCCCCAGTTTAGGAAGGACACTGAGATGCTTGAGCGTTTCCAGAGAAGGGCGACGAGGCTGGGGAGAGGCCTTGAGCACAGCCCTACGAGGAGAAGCTGAGGGAGCTGGGATTGGTTAGCCTGGAGAAGAGGAGGCTCAGGGGTGACCTTATTGCTGTCTACAACTACCTGAGGGGAGGTTGTGGCCAGGAGGAGGTTGCTCTCTTCTCTCAGGTGGGCAGCACCAGAACAAGAGGACACAGCCTCAAGCTACGCCAGGGGAGATTTAGGCTGGAGGTGAGGAGAAAGTTCTTCACTGAGAGAGTCATTGGACACTGGAATGGGCTGCCCAGGGAGGTGGTGGAGTCGCCGTCCCTGGGGCACTTCAAGGCAGGATTGGACGTGGCACTTGGTGCCATGGTCTAGCCTTGAGCTGTGTGGTAAAGGGTTGGACTTGATGATCTGTGAGATCTCTTCCAATCCTAATAATACTGTGATACTATGATACTGTGATATTTGGGACCACAGAGACTATGACTCCAGCCAGTGAGTAACTGAGCAATCTCGATTTGAACAGCTTAGAAATTCCAGTGACTTTACCTGTGGCACTTTTATGCCACAAGACTCTCTATCCAAAACGTTTTCAAACCTCCACTAAATTCCTGATTCCTGCTGTAAATAGACATTCTGTAAAAATAATTTCACAACTGCATACAAAGAACTTGTGTAGGTTAACTGTATATAAGCTGGGGGGCGGGGATTCTCTTTGTATATAGTATTAAATTATTTAAAATCCTTTTAAATTCGGTCTCATATTCAATTCCCTAAAACCCAAACAAAACCCCTTCACAACAACCACCAATGGGCACACTGAGAACCCTGAAATCATAGAATCATAGAATCAACCAGGTTGGAAGAGACCTCCAAGATCATCCAGGCCAACCTAGCACCCAGCCCTAGCCAGTCAACTAGACCATGGCACCGAATGCCTCATCCAGTCTTTTCTTGAAGACCTCCAGGGATGGTGCCTCCACCACCTCCCTGGGCAGCCCATTCCAATGGGAAATCACTCTCTCTGTGAAGAACTTCCCCCTAAGATCCAGCCTATATCTACGCCGGCACAACTTGAGACTGTGTCCTCTTGTTCTATGTAGAAATTCTCTTTTATTCAAGATTGTCTTTAAAGTCTCCTCCCTGTTCAGTAACTCAGCCGTGCAGATCTGAGATGGAGGACCACTTAACAGCTGAGCAACCTCTTCTAATGGGCGGTAGCTACATAGGGTTGAAGGCTGAAGGTCTACAAAATCATCATTGCCAAACACAAGGAACGTGTCCTTTCTGTAAAACAGATGGTTAAAAGTAAGCTGTCATGGAAAAAGCTGTTCTTTAGGGCTTCTCTGAAAGCCGTTGGAAACCCGCAGTGGTTCAGAGCACTACAACCACACACACAAGTTCTTCTGATGTGAAGAAGCTTCTCTGATCTTAACTGACTCTTGGGATTCCTACAAGGCTATTCTGGGAAGTTGTGCAAGGAGGTTTAAAATATTGCTCTCTCAGCTGCCTTTCCTCTTCTTCAGGCAGCTCAAGGTTTGATAGGTTAGTGCAAACTGACTTTCATTAGCAACTCCAGCTGAGAGTGCAGATTACAGAGTCACAGAATGACAGAATGATAGGGGTTGGAAAGGACCTCTGGAGATTATCTAGTCCAGTCCCAGGTAAATATTCCCTCTGTCTCCCCTGCTATGGTGCAGGAGAATCAGGGTGATAGAGTATGAAAGTGTCCAAAGAAAACTTTCCCAAATAAGTCTAGCTGTGTTGGAACAGAAGGAGCAGGAAATTGAAAGGGGACAAGAAGACAAGTCCACAAGTAGCTTACAAGGGCTTTCCAGGCATTGTTTCAATAGTGAAGCAATCTGACTTTTAGTGGTCCCATGAGTGGTGAAAGCCTGTCACAACATTCATCTGTGGTGTACAAGGTCAGACCAGGAAGCTCAGAAATGTGATTTCTACGTGCAGTGATGTTGACTCTGAGGTACTGCCCTATGAGACACATGCTAGAAGACCAAATGCACTCGGGGCATGGGGTCATTCAGACTATGTCATTTTCTGAATGTCCCTTAAAGAACAGGTTGGTCTTATAGTGTCCTCTGCAACCCTTCTGCTGGAAAAGCATTCCTAACAGGGCACAACAAGGCAGAGGATCAGATCTTAAAACTACTGCTGATAACTACCATGACAGAGCATGGCAGACACAGAAAGGATCTGTGGTTCTTTTGTAGACTCTATGGCATGTGTTCAGCTTCTTCTGCTTTGGACTTTCACAGTTCCCAGACCACCAGATGAGTCTTATTGGAAGCATGGATAAAAAGAGTTAATGACTGGGCATGGGAGGCTAAAGATGGTCTCAAAGAAGAGCCCAAAACTGTGATTTCAGCATAGTGATACAGCATTAGGTGCTGCTGCCTGTGCTACTCCCATCTACTCAAAAAGCAGAGAATTTGTAGACCAAACCCTTATCTTCTTTCAGCCTTCATCTCTCAGAGTACTTGAGCGTGTCAGTCCCTCCAGACTGTTCCATTGCCCGCAATAGCTACATCTGTATTAATAAAACAAACACTTTCAGGAGTCATTCCTTGGCATAGAAACTAGTAGTCACGTTACATCCACACTAATAAACTCTTTTTGTTCTCTCAAACAGGGTGACCACATCCAGATGTCTACCAGAAGTGTTCCCAGGAATGTGCCCGTCCCTGCACCATCCCTGGAATCAGGCTAGGAGAGACACGGCAGCCTAGCACTGACCATGGCAGCAGAGGCCATAGGCAAGGTCTCTCTAAGGGGATAGTTTTTTCTCAGTGAGACTGAGGCAGAGAGCCAACTACCTTGTGTCTGCTTCTCTCTATTCCTTGATTCACACTATGCTGAGAATGGTCATACATGCCAGAAAAAAAAAGACCCAGTACATTTTCCTTAATCAATGAAAAAGAGAAAATCCCAAATCCCCTTAGGACAAATCCTCAAAGACATATATAATTTCTTCACCTTGTAAAATTTCACTGTTTCACCCTGAATTATGCTTGCTTGCCAGAAAAAAAAAAAAATATTGGAATAAGAGGTGTAAAATTCAAGTTTCTTTTTCCCATTTTGCTTAAAGGCAGTTCATGAGTGGCCTCTTTTTGTCAGAACCAAACCTCCTCCAAAGCAGAAGTCCCCTGTAAATGGAGCTTTGGATCCCTTTTGGATTTAGGGCTTAGGTGTGGGCCTATTAATAACTTGTGAGTGTACATGGTGCTAGGTTGAAGATTCAAACTCACCCAAATGTTCAGAGAGTTATCAGACCTGTGGTTTTGGTGTAGCTCCATCAGTGTTTTAGAGAGAACAAAGTAGTTTGGACCTTGCCGATAAAAGAAGCTTGCGCTTGAACCATTTTGTATGGGTAATGTGTTAAATATACCGCAGCAGATTCACATGGCAAGGAAGTATTTTAAGCATGGCAGTGAGTTAACTGAAAGGAACCATAGGAAATATATACCAGAAGTTAATTTCTTCCAGTTCTTTTTCAGCTTTGCACCCTGCCTGCGTTAGCTCTTGTGCTGGGTGGCTTATTTTCATTTAGAACTGTTTCGGAATCATTATAAAACACAACTCACACTGTAAGGACACAGGGAGCCTCTTGACTTATATTTTGCAGATGTCCCTAATTTAATTGGACCAGCAGGTGACCAGGATTACAAGGTCACTTTATGACAGTGATTAGCTTGTGGCTGAACGTGGGCAGCTCTCAATAACACATTGGGACTCTTGTAGCCAGGCTCAAGCCCTGCGCTCAGCTGTTTTCTAGCAAGTCTGTTGTGGATATTAGATGTTCTATGCCTGAAATCTGTCCCCTGAGGTTGAGCTACAAAATCTAATAGTGCTTTCTGGACCTAAAATATGTGTCAATCCAGCGAGGTGGTGGTTTTGCTTAGAGGTAAAGCAATCCAGGGAGTTTTCAGATCTGAATGAAAAGATCGATGATTATGGAGTTTATCTTGACATTTGTTAGCTGTTAATGGCAGTGCTTTCAAAAAGCTAAGCATGTTCCAGCTAGCCACACAGCATCCCTGGCCTGCAAGAGCTGATAGTGTAAAAACACAAACACACTAAAGCAAATGGCAGAAATAAAAGGGTTTTTTAAAGCTGAGGATTTTGACATTGAAGCTCTCTTGAGTAAATATTGGTCAGCTGGCAGTAGGTAGTTTCTCAGAAGTGGAAATATCCATGGGGAAGCGAGCAGCAGGCTGGCCTAGATGTGCATGGTGAGGTCAGTTGGAGCCTGGCCTTCTTCAGGTGTAGAGAGCACAAAATCAGGATTTGGGTACAGTCTGGGCAAGAAAAAATCACTGCTTAGGTGAAGAGCCTCAGTGATGGTGACAGAGATTACAACCAAGAAAGACGTCAGCAGAGATGAAACAAGGGGCAACTCAGGAAGACACATCAAGGAGCAGTGCTGGACCATCTCTGAGAGGTGGTGATTAGGAAACTGTGAAAATAGAGCTGCTCCTCTCCTGTAGAAAGCAAAATCCTGAAAGGCTAAGATGCTTTTGGGTGGTCCTTCCCACCAGGGAAGGTGCTGTCCTCAAACGAAGGATGAAGGAAATGTTTGGATGTCTCTGGGTTCAGGCTAGGCTGATAAATTACATTGCAAGACAAATAAGTACTACACTGCAAAGTTAACTCACTGAAACTCAGTGTCAGCTTAACCAGAAAGGACAGAGTCATTTCTGAGCAGAACTCTTCCCTTGCCAAACTATTCTCTTGGTAATAACCTTAGGGGCCACCATGCAACACAAAGAAACTTTTTATCTTTTGCCAAGAGAAAAGCTCCTTGCAATAGATAAGGAAAACATCTCATTGCAGTGACTCTCCCTATAGTGGGGAGAAGTAGATGAACCTCCAACAAAACCCAAATGCAGCAAATCATATCATTGAGTCTTTTAATATGTATTTATATATTTTTCTGTCTTCCAGTAAGTCCAGAAACTGAAATTCAACTCTAAACACATAATCTACGTGACTTGGGCAGGCATTTTGACCCATCTGGGCTTTTCCATCTGTAAAGTATGAGTAATAATGCCCAGTAGCCTCAGTAATTATGGAAAATGACCCCACGAAGTAATTTGCAGATGAGAGAGCACACTAGCATCGTTCAGGGATCGCAAAGGACTCTGCAGAAATGTTCTTAAATAATGACATATTGCTGCCTTGGGCCAATTTCAGTTTTCAGAGTCCTCTCACACTACAACCCATGTGTCTTCAGGCCAGAGCAGTGACCAACACTGGAAGCAGAACCCAGGTCAGACAAATCCTGATACATAGTTCTCCGTCTTCATGCTGATGCCTTTAAAATTATTTAGGCTGTGATGGTTTGGGTGTTCCCTGCACCCCACCCCACCCACCCACCCCCCCTGCTTTATAAATCACCCAGACTAGACTCAGCCAGCTCTGGAAATTGAATGAAGCTTATATTTACAGCTAGCACAATATGCAAGCAGATATTTACAGTATATACAGTTATAGACAGAAAAAGACAAAATAAAAGGTGATACAGAAATACAACTCCCTTCCCAGAAACCTGAGTCCCTAGGAGGTGCTCTCAACCACCCCTTCACCTTCCCCCTACCCCTCTCAACCTTACCCCAGCCCCAAGGAAGAATGGAGATTTGGCCAGAGGTTAAGAAGCAAAGTGGGTTAGCCCAAAATGGAGAGTGATGTTAGAGAGATGCAGCTTGGCCAGCAGCCCCAGTGAGAGTGATGGTGAGAGAGAGTGGTTATCTATGTTTTTATTTCTTGTTCCCATACATCTCAGCAAGCCTATGAGTGAAGTAGACCTCACCATTGTTTTCTTTCCACAGCCTGTAATCTAGTTCTTCTCACCAAAACATTTTAGCCTGCTTCAAACTAGCACATAGCCTCATATATTTCTAGTAAAAGAGACTGCTACCAGTGTAGGTCCTCTGATAGAGCCATGAAAACATTGTATTTTTCCTCACAGATGCCTTACATATGAATTAATTCCTTTTAACTAACTTTAAGACAACTACATAGGCTTACCCTGCCTCTGAGTGCTCTGAGAAGTGTCATTGTGCCTGTACATCTGAAAATGATGCCATCCTCCAAAGATGAACATAGATCCCCTCAGGTAAGCAGCAGATTTCAGAGAAGGCAACAGCCTCTGCTCGTCAGAACTACTCCTCCAGGCCATTTCCAAATTGGGAAAGACAATACCTGGAGTACTGTATCCAGACTTGAAATCCTCAGCACAAAAAGGACATCCATGTTTTGGAGCAGGTCCAGAAGAGGCCACAGAAATGATCAGAGGGCTGGAACACGTCTGCTACGAGGAGAGGCTGAGAGAGTTGAGATTAGCCTGGAGAAGAGAAGGCTCTGGGGAGATCTTATTGTGACCTTTCAGTACTTAAAGGGGGTTTGAAAGAGTGTGGACAGTCTTTTTAGCAGGACCTGTTGTAACAGGACAAAAGGGTTATGGTTTTAAAGTAAAACAAGGGAATTCAGGCTAGATAGAAGGAAGGCATTTTTGACAGTAAGAGTGGTGAAACACTGGCACAGGTTGCCCAGACCTCTGGAAACTTCCATAGTTCAGGTGGAGCTCTGAGCAACCTGATCTAGTTACAGACATCCCTGCTCATTGCAGGGCTACTGGATTAAATGGCCTATAAACGTCTCTTGGGGTGTCTTCCACCCCAAAATATTCCATGATTCTGTGGCTCTATGACTTAAAAAATGAAAAGACTCACCAGATATTCATAAATATGTCAGTCCAGATCCAACACCACATTTTAGGTCCTAAATCCATTTTTTTTTTTAAATAAGGTAGGAATCTATAAAGGTTGCTGAGTCTGGGTTGGGACATTCACACAGAACAAAACAGCAGTCACAAAAGGGTGGAAATGGCTCCACTTGAAAGTTTTACAAGTCCCTGGGAGGAACAAGGGCTTGTAAAAGCCAGGCAAGATGCCTAAAAGTTTAAATAATGCTGAGTGAGGCTCAAAAAGCTCTCCCCGTGGACAGACCATCTTTTCTGCACAGCCAGGAGTTACCCATACGTCTTTAAAGCCCATTGCATGCTACATGTTGCATTGATTGTGCACAGCAGCTGAGCCCTGAACAAATAAGCTGCTGCTGCTGCTGTGCTGGATAGGGGAACATCCTGGTGTTGTTATGACATTTCTTGTCAAGTTTTCAAACTCAAATAGATCCCACATGGTGGAGTGCATCAGGCTCCATTGGCAAGCAGGAGATTTGGAGGCTGGAACACTCCCCATCTCCCGTTCAGGGAAACAAAACATCTTTTATGCTTCTTTCCAACCAGGACAAGGGGCTGAAATAAATCACAAAGTGATCCAGCCACTCCCTTTCTATTATAACAAGCAGCTGGAGGGACACCAAAACTGGGCATCACAGCCAGTCAAACAGGCGCTTTCCCGTTTGCCTTTTATTTGCCTTCATTGGTGGCACTCTGAGGGTTTGCTGTTTCTTTCTTTGTCTCCTACTGTCCAAAGACACTACCAGTAAACCCCCACAGTGACATTAAAAAAAAATGGGAGGCTGGGCTTGCAGCCAGCTGCTGCGAACAGATGTGACTGCAAGCATCACACAGAGTAAGCCAATTTAGCTGATCCAGCCTGCTCCCAAACCAGAGCCCATTGTTCAACGGACCACAGCAAGCAAACACAGGAGGTTAAACAAATCCTAGGGTACAGATTCTTCAAGCTGTGGAAATCTTCCAGAAAGGTAGTTGGGATTCTCCTGGACTCACTGGAACATCTCTCCTATCAAGACAGGATGAGAGACTTGAGATTGTTCAGCCTGGAAAAGAGAAGGCTCTAGGGAGACCTTATTGCAGCCTTTCGGTTCCTATACAGGACTTCTGGGACAGAGACAATCCTTTTAGCAAGCCCTGCTGTGGTAGGACAAGGAGTCCTACCTTTGAAACTATAAGAGGGGAGATTTAGACTAAATAGAAGGAAAACAGTGAGGGTGGTAGAACAGGTTGCTCAGAGATGTGGCAGATGTCCTGTTCCTGGGAACATCCTGAGTCAGTTTGGACAGGGCACTAACCTAGTTGAAGATGTCCCTGCTAATTATAGACCCAGGTGTTGGACCAGATGATTCTCCAACACAAACCATTCTGATTCACTGCTGTAAAGGATGGTTAGGAAGCTCTCTGGAGCACATAGTAGCTCCAAACACTAACACTGCATCAAAGATATACTCTTGTGTTTTAAAGTCCTGTGCAGCCATTCTGAAGATCAGAGAAGTGCACTTAGGGGATCAAAGTGCAGGTTCCCCAGCTCTTGAGGTTGAGTGGGGTTGACTTACCTGACCCTGAAGATGAAGCAGGTCTATGTTGGGCTCAAAATCAAATGCCCAAATATTTTGCTGCTACTTGAAAGCCATCCACCTTCCATTCCTCCCCTTGTCTGGAATCTATCTTACACTACACAGAAGCAGTAGGTGTTGGAGCCCACTGGGGCTTGTTTCCTACCTCGAACCACAGCCTCAAGAAGTGGTGAAAATAAACTGCTTTTCTGGGCCTGCTGCCTCTTCTGCTGGAAAAGGAGAGGTGTAATGGGGGGGAAGGAGGCTCCAGCTGGGAAGGTGGGAAGGGTGAGAGGAAAACCATGAGGGAAGTGCCTGAGCAATTTCACAGCAAAGGCAGTGTATGAAGTTGCTTCGGTTCATGGTCTGCGCTCTGGGGTTTGTCTGTGGGAAGCCTGCAGGGGTGTTGCAACCTGCCAGTGCCAATAAACATCACCACAAGACCAGAGGAGCTCAGGGCCTGCAATATGAAAGGCAAGGAGAGGAAAATTAGAAGCAAAAATATGAAGTTAATAAAAATCTTTTATCCAATCAGACTCTAAAGAGAGCACAGCCATAGGCTGGAAGCAGCAGCCGGGTGCTCTGAGCCTTCACTTTGCTTAATTACCTAATAGCTTGCAGATCTCCTTTAGTTTTATGAGTTGCACATTTATTTGCAGCTGTCCTGCCTTACAGGAGCCAGGGTAGCTGGGGAGAGGAGGGCACTCTGCCCGTGCCCCCTGCCTGGATGTAGGGTGATGGAGCTCCATGGTCCAGACGCTGCTAAGCCCTTTAGGTAAATCATCTTTCTTATTAAGTTCATTATTTGTCTGTTAAGGGAAATAAATTCTCCTATCCTTGCCATTTGCACAACAGGTCCTTTGGAGTGTTTATTCGAGCCCATATTCCCAAGGCAGAGAGTTGATGATTTCATGAAGATCAGAAATTGTGCCTGTGGCTAGCTAGGGGCTGGCACAGGCTTTGCTTTCATTTCCCTGCCCTGCTATTACTGCAAGAAATTCCCCTTCCAGAGCAGGAGGTGGTTAGTATGCTGGAGGACCTTTCAGCACTTCTGGGTACACTTTGCAGGGCTGGAGTTCAACACGGACAATGTAGGCACACATCTGCCCAGAGTGTGGGCAATCAATGTCCTGGACATTGATAAATCATAGAATCATAGAATCAACCAGGTTGGAAGAGACCTCCAAGATCAGCCAGGCCAACCTAGCACCCAGCCCTAGCCAGTCAACTAGACCATGGCACTAAGTGCCTCAGCCAGGCTTTGCTTGAACACCTCCAGGGACAGTGACTCCACCACCACCTCCCTGGGCAGCCCATTCCAATGCCAATCACTCTCTCTGCCAACAACTTCCTCCTAACATCCAGCCTAGACTTCCCCTGGCACAACTTGAGACTGTGTCCCCTTGTTCTGTTGCTGGTTGTCTGGGAGAAGAGACCAACCCCCACCTGGCTGCAGCCTCCCTTCAGGTAGTTGCAGACAGCAAGTTTAAAGAGAGATTCTATTTACTAGTGCCTATAGGCAAAAGGCAGTCAGGTAGAACAGCTACATCCACAAGCTAAGCCAAGCCTATCGGACTAAATCCATCTGGAATCCTCCACCTCTGCCACCCTCGGCAGCCTCAAGAGTAGGCCATAACTGCTCGCCTCCCACCTTAGGCCCAGAAGGCCTCAGTAGGCCACATGAGGCAGCTCAACATTCCCTGCCAGCTGCAGCCATCTCCCACACACAAACCATGGGGTAAGCAGGGACACGCACTCTTCCCAGAGAGAGAGGTCCAGGGTGGAGAGGTAGGGAGTTAAAAAGAGCAGCATCAACAAGTGACTGGCTTAATAAGCTGTGATACCAGAGAGGCTGAGGGAGCTGGGATTGGTTAGCCTGGAGAAGAGGAGGCTCAGGGGTGACCTTATTGCTGTCTACAACTACCTGAGGGGAGGTTGTGGCCAGGAGGAGATTGCTCTCTTCTCTCAGGTGGCCAGCACCAAAACGAGAGGACACAGCCTCAGGCTGTGCCAGGGGAAATTTAGGCTGGAGGTGAGGAGAAAGTTCTTCCCTGAGAGAGTCATTGGACACTGGAATGGGCTGCCTGGGGAGGTGGTGGAGTCGCCGTCCCTGGAGCTGTTCAAGGCAGGACTGGACGTGGCACTTGGTGCCATGGTCTGGCCTTGAGCTCTGTGGTAAAGGGTTGGACTTGATGATCTGTGAGGTCTCTTCCAGCCTTGGTGATACTCTGATACTGTGTGATGTCTCTACAGGGAAGATTTTGATGAAGTCCATACAAGCTCACAGTGTACAATCTCAAGATGCAACTGGCAGAGGTTGTGTAAACCAAGGTTTTCATACCCCCAATGCCCTTTTGCATTCTTAGCTCCATTTTTCCAAGCCATTTCGAAGCCCCACACTGGGCACCTCTGAAAAGCCACCCATTGTCTAATTTGGATCTGAGCTCTTTTGAAAAGGTCTCTCCAGTGGCAAAGCTGACTGCTCCTGTAAATTGGAAATGGCTTTTCAAAGGGAATTAGATGTCAACTTTGCAAAACACCAGCAGGCACTTACATACCACTGAAAGCTTGGCTGAAGGTGCTCTGAGGATAATAACCCTTTCTTGCCTTCATCTAGTCCTTCTTTGGAGTCCTATTAGATTGTAAATCACTGTGTACAAGCTGTCTCTACTCTGCATGTGTACATCAGAGCCCTGACTTTGGTTATAATTGCTAACCACTACCAGAAATGCATTTAAAAACATTGATAATCATCCCTTTCATGTCCTTAAGTGAAGAAGGATGCAGAATTTGGACATAAATAGACTTTATTCTTAACTGGGCCCATTATCCCCTTTCTTACAGTTTTACACCAGGCCACACTTGCACATGCTGCTTTGAGTAAGCAAAACTTGCAGGCTGAGTTTGATGTGAGCTTCGTGGTTACACAGCCTGAAAACATGTTTGACATTATATGTGACATCTCTGGCTTCCACAGAGATGCATGGGTGAGCAGCAAGTGAGTATTTGTCCCCTGCTCTGCTGCACCTCAGCCCCCCAACTCATTAAGCCATCATATCACAGTATCAGAGTATCACCAAGGTTGGAAGAGACCTCACAGATCATCAAGTCCAACCCTTTACTACAGAGCTCAAGGCTAGACCATGGCACCAAGTGCCACGTCCAATCCTGCCTTGAACAGCTCCAGGGACAGCGACTCCACCACCTCCCCGGGCAGCCCATTCCAGTGCCCAATGACTGTCTCAGTGAAGAACTTTCTCCTCACCTCCAGCCTAAATTTCCCCTGGCATAGCTTGAGGCTGTGTCCTCTCGTTTTGGTGCTGGCCACCTGAGAGAAGAGAGCAACCTCCTCCTGGCCACAACCTCCCCTCAGGAGGATGCAGTGAGTGCTGGATCTAGCTCTTCTACTAGCTGATCACATACATGGGTTTCTGGAGACACACTAGACACAAGGAAAATATTCTGTACAATGAGGGTAGTGAAACGCTAACACAGGTTGCCCAGAGAAGTGGGAGTTGCTCCATCCCTGGAACCATTCCAAGTCAGGTTGGAGAGGGCTCTGAGCAACAGGGTTTAGTTGTATCAGAATCTCAGCATGGTAACTGTTGGAAGGGACCTCTGAGGATCAGCTAGTCCAACCTCCTTGCTAGAGCAGGCTCACGTAGAGCAGGTTGCACATGATGGCACCCAGGAGGACTTTTAATCTCTTCAGAGAAGGAGATGCCACATAGCCTTTTCCAGTGCTTTGTCACCCTCAAAATCGAGTTTTTCCTTATATCTGGGTGGAACCTCTAGTTCATGCCCATTGCCCCCTGCCCTACCACTGAGCACCACTGAAAAGAGACCAGCCCCATCTCCTTGCCACTGACCTTTTAGAAATTTATAATCTATTTAGATTTATAAGATGTTTGAAGATGCTCCACACAGGGGAGTTGGACTAGATGACCTTTAAAGGTCCCTTCCAAACCAAACCATTCTATGATTTCCAGCTCAGGTCATATCTTGATGTCTGCAAAGAGCCAATCCATCTGCTGCGTGGTGTATGCTTATGTGGAGTCGTTGGAGCTGGCTGCCAGCTCTCAACAGACATATCAAACCAGCATAAAACTAGATTAGTATCTGAAGTCCAGATGAAATTCCCTGATGTTACCTCTTAAAAGTTTCAGGTGGAGGATAAAGAAAAATCTTGTAACTTGAAACCTTCTGATGTCCAAATTGTTATGTTACATAGGAAATCTCCTCCTTTCTTACAGCCCCTGGTGGACTTTCACTGATGAGTGACTGGGCCATCTGTTTAATTTCATCATTAACATATGTGTCATGCAGTCAGAGAGGCTTTTCTCCCAGTGCTGTCCGGCTGCTCATATCTGAAGTGTAGCTGATTTTGGTCCAAAAACCACAGCAGGGTGTGTAATTAATAAGGGTAATGCTGTGATATGATAAGTGCTGCAGTTTGGTGTGTAGTTGAGCCTATTGTTAACACCAGAGCTGTTAATTTCAGGGTAAAGTTTTAAGCTGATTTACATGAGAGATAAGAAAAATCATCTGCATTACAGCAGAAAGACTACTTAGCACTTACCCAGCTGCAGATCTTAAAGCACTTTATAAACATTCATGAACTAAACTCCATATCCAACAAGGCTGCAAGCAAACTTAGAATGTTATAGCCCCATTGCTAAAAATGAAATCCAGAAGAGTGGGAGAGAGATCACTGTTTTACCAACTCAAACCGGGAGCAGCTGACTCCAGTTTTCATTTGAGCTTGTAACAAGTTTGTTCTGGGACTCTGTCCTTCTTTTGACACCTGGGGTAAAAAACTCCCTTTAACTCTGATGGCCATTCAATGCTAGGCTTCCCCTTACAGTTTAACAGTGAAATATCCCTTTACCAAAAGCTAATGTTCAAAACACACTGATGCACAAAGAAGAGGGACTGGGTGAGATTTTCCCATTGTGTGCCAGTCAATGCTGGAAAAATATTTTTCATACTCTCTTTATCTTTGTGTCTTCTCTGTCTCTACTCAACAACAGCACAAAAACAGCTTACATTTGTGCAGCAATCAACAGGGATCTATTCCTAGCTCTATCTGATCAGTTAAAAGGTTTCTGGTTTCTAGATCAGACCCTGAGATGTGAGCTCCTTCTTGTCTCAAGATCTGTATCTTTGCAGTAAGATAGCCAAACCCATCAAGAAAGTGAAGATGTTTTAGCTGCCCTACCAAAAAAACACCCTCATTGATCAAACACAACTTGTCCCAGTAGGTTTAGCAACATGCAGTGGTGCTCTGCAAGCATTATTTTTATGGTGGGATGTGCAGTTTAAGTTGTTGCTATAGGGTTTCCTGGCAGAAATAGAGGCTGAGGTTAGCCATGATGCTGGGCATTTAAATAATCAGTAGAAATGGCAAAAAAAACAACACCTCCAAGGCCTCAGAGATGCGTAGATCAAATATATCCACAACTGGAGAGAACCCACAGACTCAGGGACATGCAAGAAGAAAGACAAGATCAAAGAAGAGAGCTACAGTCATCCCACATCTGCACAGGGAGAAGAGGAAATGTCAGGAGAGATTTACAAAGACTTCCTCACCAAACATCAGTGAGGTTCACCCTTTAGGTGCTCTAATAAATGGCCATGTTTTGTAAAGTTTGAGTGACCTGCTGTTGCCATTGCTCTGGCCATCAGCATCTGATGATGGTGGTTCTCACGCGTTCTGCCCTCACTTACACATCACAGCAGTGTCATGGTTTCCTAATGAACTCTGAGGACAGTTCCTGCTGAGGCAGGAGTTGCACTCTCCAGCCATGCCCCAAAGGCCATCCACATGCTGAGTTGCCTGTGACGAGGCTCCACCACTGCTGCATCCCAAAACAAGCCCAGGGCTCTGTTGGCAGGAGAATTGCAGGGAGATATCATGTTTTATTCTCATGAGATGCTGGCAGGGTGTAGTTATCCTAAGGGCTGACTCGCTTTGTTCAAGATATCAGAAGACAAGTCTGCTATAACTCTGCCTTAGTTGCTGATGGGGAAAGGGCAGGCAAGCTGGATAAGTCATACTGAAGAGAGTAACTACCATTTGCAATGGCATCCATAACACTGCAGTTCAAAGTGCCTAGAGTCTGGGGTCAGCCGTGAGGAACACACTCGCACCAGCACATTTTACTTAGGTTTTTCTCAGCTTCAACATAATTTCTGCATAAATCCTTATTGCTACTGGCTGAGAGTCTCAATGGACATCACCTGTGATCCACATCTGCAGAGAGCACTGTCAAAGAAAGCACAAGATACTTTCAGATCTTGGAGGTCTCTTCCAACCTGGTTGATTCTATGATTCTATAATGCTGTGGTTCTACACTTTGGCCACAATAACCTCAAGCAGCTCTACAGGCTGGGGACAGAGTGGCTGGAGAGCAGCCAGGAGGAAAGGGACCTGGGGGTACTGGTGGATAGCAAGCTGAAGATGAGGCAGCAGTGTGCCCAGGTGGCCAAGAGAGCCAATGGCATCCTGGCCTGCATCAGGAACAGTGTGGCCAGTAGGATGAGGGAGGTTATTCTGCCCCTGTACTCAGCACTGCTCAGGCCACACCTTGAGTGCTGTGTCCAGTTCTGGGCCCCTCAATTCAAGAGAGATGTTGAGGTGCTGGAAGGTGTCCAGAGAAGGGCAACAAAGCTGGTGAGGGGCCTGGAGCACAAACCCTATGAGGAGAGGCTGAGGGAGCTGGGGGTGTTTAGCCTAGAGAAGAGGAGGCTCAGGGGGAACCTCATTGCTGTCTACAACTACCTGAAGGGAGGTTGTAGCCAGGTGGGGGTTGGTCTCTTCTGCCAGGCAACCAGCAATAGAACAAGGGGACCCAGTCTCAAGTTGTGCCAGGGGAAGTCTAGGCTGGATGTTAGGAGGAAGTTGTTGGCAGAGAGAGTGATTGGCATTGGAATGGGCTGCCCAGGGAGGTGTTCAAGAGAAGACTGTCTGAGGCACTTAGTGCCATGGTCTAGTTGACTGGCTAGGGCTGGGTGCTAGGTTGGACTGGATGATGTTGGAGGTCTCTTCCAACCCGGCTGATTCTATGATTCTATGGTGTCACCAAAAAAAAGGATGCCATATGGAGCTTTGCACAGCTTGCTGAGAGATAAGGACCCACAGAGGAGAGGAAAACTGCATTTATCTGGTTGGCATTCCCTGATACATGAGCTGGAACAGTCATCCTAAGCCCTTTGCTCAGACAGAAAATAATCAGTAACAGGAACTTTCCCCTTTCAGCTCATCTGAAGGAGGAAAAAAAATGAAATAAATAAAAAGCATACCAAGAAAACTCCTATCTAGGGCCTCCTAGACACTTTTCCCGTGCCAGAGGATGATCTTTAAACATCTGTTAGAGCTCTGCACATGAAAGGCTCGCAAGCACGTTAGTTTGCATGTTCAGTCATCCTATCTCCAAGGGAAATGTGCTCATCGGCTGACAGAGCTATCTGCAGGATGCAATTGTTCATGCTGCATTCAGGTACTTGGCAAGCAAAGCGGGTGACGACGTTCTTGGCATCACACCTGCCTTCTGCAATCAGCCACGGGCGGTGATTTCCACACTGCTATCTTGCTCTGCCAGGGGACAAAAGAGGCTGTGAGCTTACAGCTGGAGCGGGCCAAGCTGAGCAGCTAAAAAGGAAGGATTTCATCTCTCCTTTCAAGGCAGACCTGTGAAAAGGGTTCTGGTAGCTAGAATAAAGATGCTCAGCAAACTTAGAATCATAGAGTCAAGCAGGTTGGAAAAGACCTCCAAGATCATCCAGGCCAACCTAGCACCCAGCCCTAGCCACTCAACTAGACCATGGCACTAAGTGCCTCATTCAGGCTTTTCTTGAACACCTCCAGGGACGGTGACTGCACCACCTCCCTGGGCAGCCCATTCCAATGCCAATCACTCTCTCTGCCAACAACTTCCTCCTAACATCCAGCCTGTACCTACCCCAGCACAACTTGAGACTGTGTCCCCTTGTTCTATTGCTGGTTGCCTGGCAAAAGAGACCAACCCTCACCTGGCTACAATGTCCCTTCAGGTAGTGAATGGTCTTTGCTTCAGCTTCTCCAAGTGTCAGTTGTCTGAAATGTCTTATGCTTCTTGGTATTTGCCCAATCAGAAACCCTTGCAGTAGGCAATACCTCCCAGGCTAGCTCTTTCAGGAGAGGAGGACTGCGGACATGTCCTGGGGTCTGTGTCATAAGAGTGATCAAGCCTAGGCTCGTCATACCCAAAACTCTTTGATCAATTGCCCCTGCTCATATCTCCCACTTCTTCTCCAGATTTCTTTCAAACAAAGTATTTGGACAGTTCTTGGGTCAGAATCCCCCATTCAATTCACTCTGCTGCTGTATATAGCAGCATACCTGTCTTATACATGGATTTAAGGATTTTCACATGGTGTGGGAAACTGTTTGCTGGAAAGCAGGCAGGGCATATAGCTTGGTTTCATCCAGTGCACCAGGCAAACACCACATGAAGAACAACTTTTGGTCACCAGTAGTACAGTCTGGGGTTACAGCTGCCTACCTGGAGATGAAATAACATTTCTTCCTCTCATACCATCTGTGTGGCAAAGAGACTACATTCTTCAGGAAAAGGAGACACAGAGATGGGACAAAACTTAATCCTAAATCTTACCACAGATTCAATTCTTCCCTCTCTTCTTCCTCAGTCTCACCTCATTTAATTCAGCTCTTGCTTTCCAAATTTGCACTAGCAGCTTATTTTGTATCGACAGACACAAATCCAAATCCTGATCCCATTAAAGTTAGTGGCAAAACTTCCAATAACTTCAGCTGCACCAGGACTTGCCTCACTGTGAAGAAAATGTTGTTCTGAAGGCAATATGTACCATAGCAAGGGTTCAAACGCCCATAAATCCATCAACCAATGAGTGTTTCCATCTGCTATCCAGTCTTTGGAACTGGGTGTGTTAACAATATGAGCTAGAGAGTGAAAGTCACCAGCAAATGCATTTCTGCAACCATTTCTCCAACTCTTACTAGCACAGATTTTGCATTTGCTGGCAGAAGAATACAGAACAGCTTCTAGAGCACAGTGGTCTACATGCAGGTTGGGCTCTTGAGACAGGAGCTCAGATGCTTATGTGATGGACACCTTAAAATTGTTGCAGTTAATCCTGATTTAATGAGGCAAATTTGGGTCTCAGGAAAGCCAAGCTCATTCCCAAGCTCTTCTGCTAACCTTCTAAGGACAATTTGATCTCTTCATACCTTGGTCCTCTGCTATAACATTTCTAGCTGACATCCCTTGCCCATGCAAAACTTTCAGACAAGGCTGTAACACACATCATAATCATAATAGCAACACTAATAGTGATTACAATAAAGGCAATCTGGTCTATATGCTGTGTCAAATCTCAGCCACTCACATCTGGCCAGCTGCATTCTGGCAGGACTCTTAACAGGCAAGTAGCACACGCAGGAGCCCTTTAGCTGGGAAAAAAAGTGCCTTCCCTTTCCCAGTGTCTCATTTTAAGGACTAGGCTGAGTGCAACCTGGAGGCAAATCCACCAACCTTCTGAAATGAGTTTTGTTTAAGTCCATAAATGTTTCTGAAAGGTCTGTTTTAACAGAGGCCAAGCTGCCCTGGGGTGCCTCTCTTTAAAGCACTTTGTTTTGTTCGTAACAATTTGTAAACACCACCACCTTTTGGAAGTGTCACTGCCACTGTCTTGGAAAAGCCTTTGCTGAGAAACACAGCTATCTTCTCTTAGCATGCTTCAAATGCTTTTCCTTGTAACAACATCATGAGTCTCTGTGGCCACAGAGAAATGGTGCTCTGCTGAGCAGCCAAGGTCTCGGGCAAGATTCAGCTGTTCCTTCCTCTGGCCCATTGTGGGACACCACCACGGGAAGCAGATGGCATTAGCCTGTGGATTAAGGAGGTGAACAGGTCATTTCTAAAGTAGGGCAGGTCATGCCTGGAAGATTCTTGCCACAGCTTTAGCTGGATGTGCTATCATGTGAACACAGCATCCATCTCACCTGTTAGAGGGAGGACTCAGTTCACTGCATGGTGTCCCACTGTGATAGAGAACAGCAGCAATGGGGCTGGCCTGAGCAGACCAAAACCCCAAAGCCACCAGCCTTGGCATTAATTGTCAAAGAAAGGTGAGAGAGAGGGAAGCAATTATGTTAATCTCTATATTTGTATTTAGTAGGAGATAAGTCCCCCAGGTGCCTTTGGGAAATAACCTGATGCTGATATTTCTCCAAACATATACTATGTGAAAACATAGCTGGCAGCTGGCACTAGTGGTGTGCCCCAGGGATCAGTGCTGGGCACAGTGCTGTTTAATATCTTTACTGATGATCTGGATGAGGGGATTGAGTCCAGCATCAGTAAGTTTGCAGATGACACCAAGCTAGGAGCAGGTGTGGATCTGTTGGAAGGTAGGAGAGCCCTGCAAAGGGACCTGGACAGGCTGGATAGGTGGGCAGAGGCCAACGGGATGAGACTGAACAAGGCCAAGTGCAGGGTTCTGCACTGTGGCCACAGCAACCCCAAGGAGCACTACAGGCTGGGAACAGAGTGGCTGAGAGCAGCCAGGAGGAAAGGGACCTGGGGGTACTGGTAGAGAGTAGGTTGAAGATGAGCCAGCAGTGTGCCCAGGTGGGCAGCAGAGCCAATGGCATCCTGGCCTGGATCAGGAGCAGTGTGGGCAGCAGGATGAGGGAGGTTCTTCTGCCCCTGTACTCAGCACTGGTCAGGCCACACCTTGAGTGCTGTGTCCAGTTCTGGGCTCCTCAATTCAAGAGAGATGCTGAGGTGCTGGAAGGTGTCCAGAGAAGGGCAACAAAACTGTGAGGGGCCTGGAGCACAAACCCTATGGGGAGAGGCTGAGGGAGATGGGGGTGTGCAGCCTGGAGAGGAGGAGGAGGCTGATCTCAGGGGTGAGGGCCGGGTGCTAGGTTGGACTGGATGATCTTGGAGGTCTCTTCCAACCTGGTTGATTCTGTGATTCTGTATTCTATGATCACTGCTATTTCCCATTAAAACCCCTCTATTTGGTTTCCCCTCAAGAGCCTTATCAAGGCTCTGTGTCCTTTCAGATGACTCAGCTTCATCATCTAGTGATCTACAGCACTCTTCCCACCCCTCGAATCTACTCCAGCAGCTTCAGTTGGGATAAAATTACAACAGCCATCAATCCATCTCTCTTACTTCAGAGCACACACTAATCACTGTGGAGGGGAAGGAAGCAGTTTTCTTCACACTTTATTACAGTGCAGCCCCATACATTACAGATCTCAGTGCTGCTCTGTGTTTTGCATCCTCATGGAGCATCCATCATCATCTGTGGATGGAAAGCCTGATGGAAAACCAGGCTGGACAGACCACTGCACTGCCCAAACGGGATTTACCAGACCTAACTGAACTTGCCTGCAAGTTTGGCTAATGCCAGATATTCTTCTCTAGTCAGTGAAGAGAGCAGAAGAGGCTCAGGAAGTGATTCATCCCATGCTGAGAGAGGTGTCTGAAGCTGCAACGATAAATCACCCTTTAGGGGTCCCAACTCTTCATTTTGGCTGTAGATGGAGCCCACTTCTAGCTGGCTGAAGTGAAGTGAGGTGTTTCTCACCTTGGCCACATGTGATATATTCCTGCTTCACTTCAGGATTTCTTCCTCAGATGAGTGAAACAGAGGAACATTTGCTGATGTTAAAATTGCCCCAAGCTCACTGCCTCTTAGAAGGCTGATGCCAAATGCTAGCAAAATGTTGAAGTGACATGACCACAATAACTGCAGTTTTGGAGTAAGGGAATACAACCACTGAGAGGCAGTGGAAAGGGCCAGCAGGAACTCCTGTTCTGCGCTGAGATGGGGTGGAAGAGGAGAGGAAGTTTTATTAATTACTATGCTTAAACCTGAGTGAAATGGCAAACACTGTTGATTTTTAAACTTCCCAGCTGCTCTTTCCTTTGTTCTGGTGAGTGCTGGGAAGTTTGAGGAGTGATAAAAGCAAGGACTCTTACAGCAGTTTGCAAAGTTGTAGCAGATTTTAAACAGCTGGTATGATAAAACACTCGCATTTCCCCTGACAAATGTAAGCTCCACCGGTAGCTTTTAGAGCAGGGATCCATACCAGAGCCATAAAAGAAATAAAATGGTTAAGTGTAGAGGTGACATTGGGGGTTTTCCCAGCCCAGTAAAGATATATCCAACCAGCCATTATCACACAGGTGCACGTACATCATCCAACATCAGGCATCAAGGGAAAATGATTGCCTGGAGTGAGAGAGTAAAGTTCAATGAAAGTTTGAAAGCATGACACACCAGCACTCCTGGCAGCATAATCAGACATCAAAAAATAAAAGCTACTCCCATGATTTTGTTTGGTTGATGAGTTTGGGGTTTTTTGGCTGCATCAAATGAAATCTCATACAAATCTGTCTTCGTTAGACTTCTTCAAAAACAATTGTGTGCTTCCTGGAAGCTCATTAACAGAGGAGTATTTCCAAGCTCTTATTCGTAATGGCTCTTATTCAGTAAAGTACTTAAGCATGTGCTTTGTACCAAATGATTTACAGGAGAAGGTACAAAAGCAACCCAAATCTTTTCTACGTTGTAGAAAACAATAAACTCAGCTTACATTTGAATTGCTCTAGTCTGAAACCATTGGTCCTTGTCCTATCACCACATGCCCTTACAGAAAGTCCCTCTCTGTCCTTCAAGTAGGGCCCCTTTAGGTACTAGAAGTCTGCTACAAGGTCTCCCCAGAGCCTTACCTTCTCTTCTCCTCCTCTTCTCTTCTCCTCCTCTTCTCTTCTCTTCTCTTCTCTTCTCTTCTCTTCTCTTCTCTTCTCTTCTCTTCTCTTCTCTTCTCTTCTCTTCTCTTCTCTTCTCTTCTCTTCTCTTCTCTTCTCTTCTCTTCTCTCCTTCTCTTCTCTTCTCTCTTCTCTTCTCTTCACTTCTCTTCTCTTCTCTTCTCTTCTCTTCTCTTCTCTTCTCTTCTCTTCTCTTCTCTTCTCTTCTCTTCTCTTCTCTTCTCTTCTGAGACTGGCCTGCTGGAAGTTCTGTGGAGAAGGACCAGCAGGGTGCTGTTGGATAATGAGTCAACTACGACTCGACAACATACTCTAGAGGACAAGAAGGCAAATGTTGTCCTGGGGTGCCTTAAGAAGAGTGTGGGCAGCAGGTTGAGGGATGTTCTTCTTCCCCTCTACTCTGTCCTGTTGAGGCCACCTCTGGAGTACTGTCTCCAGTTTGGGACTCCCCAGTTCAAGAGAGACATGGAACTACTAGGGAGAGTCTAGTGGAGGCTACAAAGATGATGAAGAGATTGGAGCATCTCCATGAGGAGGAGGAAAGACTGATAGACCTGAGGCTGTTTAGCCTGGGGAAGAGAAGACTCAGAGGGGACCTCATCAATGTTTATCAATCTCTGGAGGGATTCAAAACCTTCCTGAGCACATTCCCACACAGTCTGCTCCAGGTGACCCTGCTTTAGCAGAGGGGTTGGGCTAGGTGATCTCCAGAGGTCACTTCCAACCCCACCCCCCCCCATTCTGTCATGCTGTGATTTTTTTCCTCACTAGAATAGTGTTGCTTTGCCCAATTAATTGCTGCTTTGTTATTTCTATTAGTGTATGCTGATAGTCCCAACCATGATTAAGTCCTCGCTGCATATTAGGTGCTGTGTAAACATGCAGGCAAAGATCAGCATTCCTCTGAAAAAACTTATAAACTAGATAGATTAATTAAATAAAGAGGTGAAATGATTTGCCAGAAAGAAAAGCTGATTTTCAGACCTGCACCTGCCAGTGCCAGAACTCAGCTCCCCATTGCCCAGGGGAGCATATGTGTTACCTGCTGGAGGTTTGCAGCTGGAAAGCTTTCCAGCTATAGATTTCCTATTGCAGTTCTGTAGGAGACAAATCTCCCCTTGCATGATGCACAGAGTCATACAAAGTCTCTGTCCCTGGAGGTCTTCAAGAAAAGCCTGGATGAGGCACTTAGTGCCATGGTCTAGTTGACTGGCTAGGGCTGGGTGCTAGGTTGGCCTGGATGATCTTGGAGGTCTCTTCCAACCTGGTTGATTCTATGATTCTATGATTACAGAAAATGTTGTGTGCTCTCTCTCTTCCAAAGCATCATCACTGGCAGCAGGGCACTGGCTTCAGAATGAGTGGATTGTGCTTCCAAAAGCTAATTAAACTCATTAGCAGCTCTCTCAGATCAGTTGCCAGAAGATACCCTTCATGACAGTAACCTCACATTCCACCTTCTCTGCTTGGGTATATTTAAGAGTTATTCTGGAGTTTATTATCTACTTAAAACAATTCCTGGTTATTTTATAGTAAGTAAAGGGAGACATCTTAAGATGACTGTACATATGGACAAGCAACAAAAATTGCAGAGGTCAAGAAACAGAGGGCCTATTTTGAATGCTACAAGTGCTCTGTATCTACTGCTGGGTTCAAGCCCAGAATCTCTTCCAAATCCCCCAAAGCCAGGTATCCTTGTGGTCTCTTCCTGCTACAAGCGTAGCCACAATGCTGCTCCAAATGAAGATGATAGAAGGATGAGAGGGGATTTCTCAGCCAAAAGATGGTGCTGAGCAATATGGTGGGTTAGGATTTTTCTTCTGTGCCCCACCTTTCTAATTCTCTTATCTTCCACCATTCCCAGCTTTGTATTCTTTGTAAATGGAGAGAAAGAAGAGTTTCATGCAAGTCAGTGTATGTGCATTTGTGATAGGAATAAAATCTTTGACAAGGATTTATGCTGCTTACCTGGATGCTTGCATTAAGAATGCAGCTGCTTGAAACCCCTGGACAGTATGATGTCCCTGCTCACTGCAGGGGGGTTAGACTAGATGACCTTTAGAGGTCTCTTCCAACCCATACCATTCCATGATTCTGTGATTCTATGACAGAGAAGGATGGTTCAGTTTCCTGAATACAGCCTGTGACACTCAATAAATCAAAATAATACTGCTCTCCTCGGAACTCTTACCTGTCCTGTCTGCTTAAAGGATATTACATTTGCCTTTACCATGTTGCACAGTGGGTTTCCCCAGATGCTGACACAAAGCATGTAAAGATTTGTAAGCCTTGTTCCCTCTGCAGTGTGCTGGGTGACTGCTGCAAGAGGTGGATTAGTTTCAGCTATGCTGAGAGCCGCTCACCACATGAGCTCCATTGGTGAAATTTAATGGCTAAAGAAAAGAATTTGGGGCTACTGCTGTGGTGTGCTGGTTTGAAGCTAGCTAGAATATTTTGATGAGAAGAATTAGATCACAGGCTGTGAAAGAGAAACAATGGTGATGTCTACTTCACTCATAGGCTTGCTGAGAGGTATAAGAACGGAAGTAAAAACATAGATAAGGGAATTCAGGCTTTCACAGTTTGAGCACTGCCTGGTCTCTGAGCTGCATTTCTCTCTAACCTCACCCTCCATCTCTCTGATTAATCCACTTTGCTTCCTACCCACCCTAGCCAACCATCCATTCTTCCTTGGGGCACAAGGCAATGCCTGGGGTAAGGTAGAGAGGGGTGGGAGAAGGTGGAAGGGCAGTTGGGAGCCCCTCCTGGGGACTCAGGTTTCTGGGAGGGCTGTTGTGTTTCTGTATTACCTTTTCCCTTGTCTGTTTCTGTCTATAACTGTATAGACAAGGCAGGATTGGACGTGGCACTTGGTGCCATGGTCTAACCTTGAGCTCTGTGGTAAAGGGTTGGACTTGATGATCTATGAGGTCTCTTCCAACCTTGATGATACTGTGATACTGTGACTGTAAATATCTGCTAGTACATTGTGCTAAGCTGTAACTATAAGCTTCATTCAATTTCCAGAGCTGGCTGAGTCTAATCTGAGTGATTTCTAAAGTATGGGGGGGTGGGTAACACCCAAACCACCACATCTTTTCTTTTGGCACCCAAAATTGGTTGATTGCTTTCATAGACATGGAAAGACATGATGGAAATGATTAGATTTGTTTGGATATTTGATAAAAAGTGTTAGTTTAGTTCTGTAATAATAGATTCCAGGTTTAATTCTCTTTGCAGCAATTTAACTCTTCCTTGAAGAATCGTTTCTGCTTCCCACTCTCTGGTTAGCTCGAGTATCATCTATTAGGTGGATTTATTCACCTATGTAGGTTTTTAATAGCACAGGATTCCAGTGATCCCTATGTATTTGTAAGTATATCAATCTAGCAAATATGAATCTATGAATCCTAAGTGTGGCTGAACTCAATGTGGCTGAAGTTGTTTAATGACACCCTTGTTGTGCTTCATCTCTTTAGGTGGGCTGCCTTTTCAGGTCTCATGTAGCTCTGCCAAAGTCTCATTGCTCCTATTGTGGTACTCTTGAGCAAAAAAAAAAAGCAGTTCCTATTAATGATTATTATTGGCAGTAGCAGTAGTCATAAATAACCAAGGTCTGCTAGCATGGCTCTGGCTGTAGGAGGCTGCATGCAGTGCCAGGTGGGCAGCTGACCAATGGTCTTGCTTTCTCTCCAGCAGAGGCCAGTTGCTGGTGATGATACCAACAATAAGCATGTCTGGGTGTTCCTCTCTTAGGTGTCATGCCACAGCAAGCTGTACTGGCAAGCTGTATTGAGTGCCTCAATTTTCTTCTCACCAAGACTTGTAAAGCTACAGTGTATGCTTGGTGTCACTGGCCATGCTCATGATAGGTGTTGTGGGACAGGGGTCTTGCCCATGAGCTCCTGATGGAGATTTCGGAGGTCTCTTTTCCTCCATTCCCCGTGAAAGAGGCTGTTGGCAAGGCTCACGTGCAACTGACAGACCTGCTTTTCCATGCTGAAGAAGCAATTTTAGTGCCTACAAGAATATTACTTTAGGCCTGAATCCAGTGACCTTTACTCAACTTTTACTCTGTCAGGAAACTGGAGGAGGGGGAAAGTGAAAACCTTTTGAGGCAGTGCTTTTCCATCTGGTGCCACTAATGCTGTGCTGTAGTGGTGTACCCTACCCCAGGGGCATAAGTCAGGCAGTGGCTAGAGATTCAGCCTTGGCTGGTATACTGTCCTCATGCCAGTTGAGGCTTTGAGGTATCATCTCCCATCTGCAATAACTCACAGATGGATTTTTTTTGTACCTGAAGTCCCCTTAAGAAGAGGAGTCCAAAGGGGCATTCACCCAAACGAATATCCTCAATTAAAAGTTTAACTGACTTTGCTCCTCAAAGTAGTGCCTACAGCTATATCTGTCTGCTCCTCAGTCCACTGTCTTCCAGCTGAAGCTCTGTTCTCTGAGTGCTCCACATGCTTAGGATCATCCCAAGGTCCCTGTGTGATGGGTGATCCCTTGGCCAACCCAATCCACAAGCGTCGCTTCTGCACAGGGGTGCCAGTGGCTCCAGCACACCAAAGAGCAGCTCTGGATGGTTTGGGTCAAAAAGGAGATGAGAAAAAATGTTCTTTATCACTGTCTCCTTCACTGAGTATTTTCCATGGTGATTAAAGGCCTGCTTTTTGCCTCTCTTTGAGGTGATGCAGTCTCTCTCTCTCACTTGGACAGGCCACAGAAGGACTGCAAAGAATTTGAGGACATGAAGAAAACAGGTAAATGAAAATGGGTTTTTTACACCCTTAGACAGAGGCAACCTAAGGCTCTCCTCCCTGGGCAAACAATGTACCACAAATTTCACTTCTTGTATGTAACACAGAGGCTATCTCAGAAGTGTGGTTGGGAGGGCAGGATCCCCTCCTGGCTGCCCAGGGACAGGACTTGGGTGCTATCAGGACCAATAGGCAAGCGCAGACTTCCCTTGTGAAGTTCACTCTGACAGCTGCTCAGCAGTCTTTTAGCTGGGATCCCTACCTGTTCAGTCTAATATTAGGTTTTAAAGGGTGTGTCTGAAAATGCAAGAAGAAAAGATGGCAGCAAACAGCATTCTTCAGTTTTAACTTAGTTGCTTCTCAGCTGAGATCCCCTCAAACCCTGTGGAACAGCCAGTTCACCTCCAGTCTAGGGTAGTGTGTCCAGCTCTGGTGTTGTTAGCACAGGAAAGACATGGACCTGTTGGAGCAGGTCCAGAGAAGGGGCATAAAAATTACCAGAGAGATGGAACACCTCTGCTGTGAGGAGAGACAGAGAGAGTTGAGGCTGTTCAGCCTGAAGAGAAGGCTCCAGGGAGACTTTAACAGGGCCTATAATTTTAACAGAGCTTGTGCTAACAGGACAAAGGGTAATGGCTTTAAACTAAATGAGGGAAGACTTAGATTAGGTGTAAGGAAGACATTTTTTACAAGAAGGGTGGTGAAACACTGGAAGAGCTTTCTTAGAGGGGTGTAAACACTCCAGGTCAGCTTGGACAACACTCTGAGCAATCTGATCTAGTTGAAGAAGGCTCTGCTCACTAGACTAGATGACCTATAAAGGTCTTTTCCAACCCAAATCATTCTATGATTCTATAAAATGTGTCCAGAAACTGAAAAAAAAAGCATTTGCAATCCTGATCCCTTCCATGGTGTAGTGGACTGGCTAGGGCTGGGTGCTAGGTTGGACTGGATGATCTTGGAGGTCTCTTCCAACCTGCTTGATCCTATGATTCTATGTGCAAAGGCTGTACCTGCAGCATCTGAGTCCTACTGCAGCAGTCCAGCCACATTCATCAGTCCCTAGTGAATAAATATAGTAGCTCTGTGCATCATTCACCTAGCAGCAGGCTGGTTTCAAAAGTTATACAGCTTTTTGTTTTGTCTGTTTGGGGTTTTTTTTGGTTGGTTGGTTTTGGGGTTTGTTTTTTTGTTGTTGTTTTTTGATAATGTGATGGTTTGGGTGTTCCCCACCCCCCCACACACACTTTAGAAATCACCCAGACTAGGCTCAGCCAGCTCTGGAAATATGAATGAAGCTTATATTTACAGCTAGCGGAATATACAAGCAGATAGTTACAGTCTATACAGTTATAGACAAGGGAAAAGGGAATACAGAAACACAACAGCCCTCCCAGAAACCTGAGTCCTCAGGAGGGGCTCCCAACTGCCCTTCCACCTTCTCCCACCTCTCTCTACCTCACCACAGATGTTGCCTTGCGCCCAAGGAAGAATGGAGGGTGTCATGGAAGGTAGTTTGGGAGGTTTTGGGGAAAATACACGAAGGCTCACTTGTGGATTTCAAGTGATTTATTGCTCAAACACGGAGATCCCCCTCCCAAACTAAATTCCCCACGTGAATTCTTTTGATTTGAGGTTGTAGAATAACATTTCAGAAAATAGCAAATAAAGAGAGTCTGTGATTTCCTTAGAGTTCTTTTGAGTCTTTACAGTTACTCAGTCTTTAGGTAGAAGAGTCCTTTCTTTGATTCACTCACTGGTCCGCAGTTCAATTCAGCACAGTTCGAGGTTTGGGCGGTGTCCCTTTGTTTGTCAGGATCGGGCCCAAGCGGGTTTCGAGCCTCTGCGGGCCCCTCGTTGGGCAGGGCCGATCAGGAACGAGAGGTCACCGGGGCAGGAGCGAGGCAGGCAGGCAGGCAGGCGAGCGAGCAGGCAGGAGCCGGTACCAGCAAGCTCTCAATCCAGGCAGGCACACCATTTTTATAATGTTCAAAAGAGGTGTGACCCTCCAGTCCAGGCTATTTTACGTTATTCTTACAGATTGGCACAAAGTTATAATCAATCCATACTGTTGCGGAGGGCAGGAATTAATACGTGGCCGAGTCGAGAATTTATCAAAAATAGTTATTTTTTTATTTTCCCAAAAACCCGCCCCCACAACTATATATACAAAGATTAATTTAGTTTGATAAGCAGATTCAGTTGCATGAGAATTAATCTACATGGATACCATCAATAATCTGACTATATTGGAAGTCAGAAGTTGGAAAAGGCGTCAGCTATTAATTAATAGCAGTTTCTTACTAAATTAAGCTAAGCCAAATAACTCACTCAGGCTGGCTCGTGCGGTCTGTCTGCCTCCTCCAGCAGCTGCAGGTGAATCGTTAAGGGTCGTTAAGGGTCGTTAGGCACACAAAGGTGTCAGTAGGAAAGCGAATTCCTGAAGGTCTCTGCAGTCCAGGCACAGTGGAGTGTGTGAGCTCAGGCAGAGACATACATCCAGGCACGGGCAAACTCCAAAGCGGGAACCCCAAAGGCGGGAAGACCCCCAATATTTATAACCTTGGCTAGACAAAGGGCAGAGTTACCACACCTTAGGCGCGAAAGCGCACGGCCAATCCCAGCCTGGCTCCAGCGCGGGAACTCACGGGGCAGTCCTCCCCCCCTTCACGGCTGCAGGGCAGGCGAGGGGGGAGGGGAACCAGGTGGCTTTTCCCCTTTCCCCCCAAAGTCTGGGCAGGAGAGGAATTTAGGGGTACAGGACTCCAGGACACGTACAATTGGAGAATTCTTACCAAAACAATTTCTAAGACCACCCCAAGCTCGGCCCACACCAGGTGTGGAGCGGGCATGAGAACTGCCCTTCCCCCTAACCAAAACAGTGGCCATTGTTTACCTTTTATCTCGACTAGGAAGAGACTTTCTCATGGGACTGAAGGATTGTTTTGGTTTTGCGATGCTCTTGGCATTAATGTGAGACACTACAACTTTCACAACAGGGAGGCCTGCTAAGGGCTTCTGCCTCCTTATCAGAATGATCTAAGTCTTCTCAGCCCTGCTCAACCCTGGCACTCAACAAGTTGTGGAATACAGTGATTGGCTAGAATATTTGGTTTAATATTCTTATTGGATAAAAGTGAGGTGCTAGCTATCTTGGCACAGACTACTTTCAGTTCTTTGTTCTAAAGTTACTGTGCTTCTGCACAAATGTTACTCAAGGTGAGCATACCAGTTTACTGTGTTTCTAACTAGAACAAGAGGACACAGCCTCAAGCTATGCCAGGAGAAATTTAGGCTTGAGGTGCAGAGAAAGTTCTTCACTGAGAGAGTCATTGGACACTGGAGTGGGCTGCCCGGGGAGGTGGTGGAGTCGCCGTCCCTGGGGCTGTTCAGGGCAGGATTGGACGTGGCACTTGGTGCCATGGTCTAGCCTTGAGCTCTGTGGTAAAGGGTTGGACTTGATCTGTGAGGTCTCTTCCAACCTTGGTGATACTGTGATACTCTCCATGACAGAGGGTTGGCCAGGGGGCTTAGGAAGCAGGTGGATTAAACAGGGTTGGTTAGAGAGAGAGAAATGCAGCCCACAGCCCAGACAGAGAGCAACTAACTTATCTATGTTTGGATTATTGCTCTTATACCTCTCAGCAAGCCTATGAGTGAAGTAGACATCACCATTGTTTCTCTTTCACAGCCTGTAGTCTAGTTCTTCTCACCAAAACATTCCAGCTAGCTTCAAACTAGCACACATAGTAGGAAGCATCCTTCTAGTGAACATAAGACCGTTTGATGTTACAATAAACCATTCTGCTGGCTCAAATCAAAGATGAGGCACCGAGGTGTTGTAAAATTCTTTGAGTCAATGAAAGACAGCTGGTTGAATCATTTCCCAGATTTTCATACGACTCATAAATTTGTTACATAGTGAGGAAATTCCCTGAAAGCTTCTTGGCAGGAACTACCAGTCTGACCAGTAGCTAAGAAACACATAACCTTCCAGTTAGAGTGAGGGAGCAGCATCGGGAGGAAAGAAAGACTCTCTGCCTTTGAGTTTAGGAGTGAGGTCAGTTGAAAATGCATCCCTGCCACCAGTGTCAGAATACTTCTGCACAATGGGTCTCAAGATTTAAAGGACAGCTTCTCACTTGTAGTGCATATCACAGAATTATAGAATGATGAGGGTTGAAAGGAATCTCTGAAGATCATCTAGTCCAACCTTCCTGCTAAAGCAGGGTCACCTACAGCAGATTGTGCAGGATTACATCCATAGAATCATAGAATCAACCAGGTTGGAAGAGACCTCCAAGATCATCCACTCCAACCTAGCACCCAGCCCTAGCCACTCAACTAGACCATGGCACTAAGTGCCTCAGCCAGGCTTTGCTTGAACACCTCCAGGGACGGTGACTCCACCACCTCCCTGGGCAGCCCATTCCAATGCCAATCACTCTCTCTGACAACAACTTCCTCCTAACATCCAGCCTATACCTCCCCTGGCACAACTTGAGACTGTGTCCCCTTGTTCTATTGCTGGTTGCCTGGGAGAAGAGACCAACCCCCACCTGGCTACAACCTTCCTTCAGGTAGTTGTAGACAGCAATGAGGTCACCCTTGAGCCTCCTCTTCTCTAGGCTAAACAACCCCAGCTCCCTCAGCCTCTCCTCGTAGGGTTTGTGCTCCAGGCCCTTCACCAGCCTTGCTGCCCCTACTGAAGTTCACCCCAGTGCATGAGTACACCCAGGCACACGCCCGTTTAATGTAGCGCTGCTCTCCGCTCCCCAAACTCTTCATGTTTAAATGAGGCCAAAGGAAACACAAACAACATTTTGTTTCTTCGCTGTAAAAAACACTTTCAAACCCTGACCAGCAAGAATGTATTGCATTTCAGGGACTTGTTTATTCATCCAAAGCTCAAAAGATTTACGAGTTGAAATAAAATGTCTGAATGAGGCTCCGTATATGTGAGCCTCTGAAATGCTCTTTTTAAGAGACAGACGTCTGACGCCTTAGAGGAGCTCCTCAGTGGCAGGGAGGGCTTTAGCTCTTCAGTTGTGTGCAATTAACGCTGATCAGGGCTTTGAACTGGTTGACAATATAGAAAATCATGCCCATCTCAGCCCTCCAAAACACTCCTCCACGAGGCAGCGTTTGTCGCAGCTTTAGCTTCAAATTGCAGGATGTAATATACAGACAATCACCAAAACCATCCCTAGGAACTGGGAAACTTTACCAAACCATTATTCTGACTGCTTTCCAGATTGAACCTTTTCTTTTTCTTTCCCTTCCCCCTTCCCCCTTCCCCTTCTCTCACTGTCTTTTGGTTGCTTTAATTTAGTAGAGGAAGTGAAGGCAAATAGTTTAATCATAACCATCCCTAGGGGCAATTTAGAATCATTTTCTCATTAGTGCATATAATATGCAGTCTAAGTGATGTTCCATCAGATGCTTGCCACAAAGGCCTGTGCAGACACTGAAAAGAAATACACTCCAATACTATGAATAGCTGCATGAGAATAATCTTGTCTTTTTGTACCTTGCTCCTTTGTTGGTGGGTGATTAGGATTTTTTTTTTATTCCCCCCTTTTTTTCTCCCTCTGTTTTTGGGAGGGGGCACCAAACTTTGTTCTAAATAGTAAAATCAAGTTATAGAAGTGGAGCAGATCCAAGATCTGGGGAATTCAATCACAGGCAGCCAAATGCAGGAAGCATTTGAAGAGAGAGAAGAAAGTAAACCCATGAAGGAGCAGGATATACGTGCTCCATAAAGAGGCTTAGCTGGGAGACATGTGTCACACATCCACAAGAAGCGTCCAGCATGAGTAGCTGAGGGTATTTTGGAGGCGAGAGCAGTTTATAAGGCTTCTCCTCCCCCCAAAAGCTACTCAAACTATGATGCTTTTCACCCTTCCCCAATTTCATTATACCACCTTGTGTGGGTCAGGCCTTAAGTCAGATCATGGAAATGACCCCATTTTAAAAGCAAGCTGTGAAGATACAAGATGGCAGGGCAGGAAGCTCCTGCACCATCTCCCCTGCTAAAGCTGGTTTATACTCCTGGGTATAGATGGGTAGATAAAGCAAAAGTGAAATGTCTAGTCCTTGGACAGCCAGGCAGCTTAACGATTGCCCTGCTGTCCTACCAGCTCAGATGGGCTGCCCAGTGGCAGCTACACCACATAACTGGGATCTTATGGATCACAGTGACCATGACAAGAAGTCTAAAGACAACTGCCTGTGATTTCAAGACAAGCTGGGAGCTGAGGAAAGTAAACACTTTCTTCTTCCAAGAGGAAGAAGTTAGGAAGAGCCCTAGTTGTCTGCCTCCCCACGTTTCTCAGTAGGCTCATGAAGTGCTTAGGGTAGTACCTGCTGTCTTTGATGGACCCTCTCTGGGAGAAGGGCTAACTCTGGGATTTTCTACTTTCCAGCTGGCCCCAGGGTGGTGACTGGAGGCTGGAGCTGGATGTTGTTTCTTGGATACCAAAGTCTTTATATAACAATGTAGTGGCTTCGCCGGACTGGTTTTTAATAGGTTGGAAGAGACAGAAGCGCTGCTCCCAGCATCCACAGAGATCAAAGGTATGAAATAGGACTCCATAGCAAGGGGTTTTGCAGATCATTTTTCAGGATCATTCAATGAGGGTTTGAACCTCCCAAGTTTCACTTAATTCTTCATAACTGAATAAACCCAAAAATTCAAAGTGAAACTCAACCCAGAAATCCATGTTCAGCTTGGTTTTGGATAGAAACCAAAGGAAATCATTTAATCCCAACATGGTTTCCACCAGAAGCTCTGTATTGGTCTGGGTTTGGTTGAAACTCAGATTTTGCTTCCCTTTGCTGAGCAGTTCATGTAAACTATGGGATAAGAAGAAACAAATCCAAGCAATACTTGTGTATTTTCCTTGAGCGGTTTAAAAACATCTTCTGAATTCTATCAAACACATCAGTTCCATGAAACTCCAGGAAGTGCATCAGTCCCAAGTCTCTGCAACTTGGAAGTAAGAGAAATCATAGAATCATAGGATCAAGCAGGTTGGAAGAGGCCTCCAAGATCATCCAGGCCAACCTAGCACCCAGCCCCAGCCAGTTAGCTACACCATGGCACTAAGTGCCTCAGCCAGGCTTTTCTTGAACACCTCCAGGGACGGTGACTCCACTGGGAAGGGCTTGTGTACATTGGCAGATACAGGTGCAGAGCAGAGATGTAACCTTAAAACACATCAGGACTCAGAAATCAGTTTTCCTCAGCAGAGTGCTTGGCATTGACCAGTGTGTGGTCACTGAGCACTGATCATGTGCCAAGGTCCTCTCTGGAGTGGACCTGCAATCTTTGAGTGAGTTTTGTAAGGCTGCCTTTCATTCCATCACGTGGTACATGTTCTCCCCTCTAGATGACATGAACAAGACTATGCTGGCTCATTGGCTGGTAGAAACTCAGTTTCTAGGGTTTCCCACCTTTGTTTTATTGCTACTATGGACAAGGAGCTGCACTTCGGTTCTGATGCATTTTCGTGTCATAGATGAACAACTTTGCTTTGACAAAAGGTCACTGTAGTCTCCCAGGTAACATTGTCAATGTCTTTCATGCAGACTTGAGTTTAAAACCAGCAGTGATGCCAGTCACCAAAATACCATAGAAATACCAGCCCATGAGTCTGCATCCCCCTGACACAGACTCCACATGCTGATACAGGAGAAGGGAGAACACAGTGGAGGTCCTGCAGCTTAGCAGTGGTGGGCTTATCCAAAACAAGCACTGAGAGTGCAAGTGAGCCCCATCTCCCTTGCTGCAGATGAGAGAATCTGCTCAGCTGGCTCCAAATCTTGGAATGTTTTATGAATTAAGATTTGGGTACATAGGGGAAGGATTCAGTCAGCTCTCAGAGTGAGACCTATATGCAAATCAGATGGTAAGATTGGCAGAAATAAGGAACATTTTTAGAAGTGGGCTAGATGTGGTTTAAACTAAAGTCTTCAAATCATTCAGCACAGAACAACTCACTGAAGTCCTTTGCTTCAGTAGTTGGAGTGCTTTTGATATAGCGAAAGATCATCTTTTAAGGGAGATGAGTCTATCACAAATAGGCTGAACCAGCATCTGCTGAGATGGTCAAGGATTGTTTATGGTTGCTCTGTCATTAGGGGATCTGGCCTAGACAGGATGGGTTTTGGTCTGTACACTCTGGAATTGATGGCTGTGGGATGCGTAATGTGTAATGGAGTAGGATGCTCAGCCACAAAAAAAAGGCTCTCATCACTTTGACCACTTTCCATTAAGCAGTTACAGAGCAGCACATGGCCATGTGTAACTAGCTGGGCCTGGGGCTCTGTGTTGTGAGGCCGATAGGATGTTTTCTTTGCACCATCACTTTTCTCAGACATTAGCAAGGGCCACTGCTAAATTTTAACATAGTTATTCTGGGAGAGTGAATTTCTTAATGCCATAACCCACCTTAGGGACAGAAACTGACATGGCTTCATTTCCTGGCACAGATGTGGTCATGGACTGCAAGGAGACCCGTTGTAAGCTCAGTAGAGCAGACACCAAACAATGAATATCTCTACCCTCAGGTCTAAGGAATGCTCAGATATTTTTCACTTAACAGTGACTAGATACAATAAGCAAAGACAAACTAGGCCACAATCTCCTAACCTTCCATTAAGGGCTGCCTGCCTGGTCTAGGAAGGAGGGAAGAGCAGTTGAGGGCCTTGTAGCTACAGCACACCATTGTGCAAGTCCTGGTGCAGGCATTGCTCCCCAGAGAACAGCTGTGTGAATGAGCCTTTTTCAGATGAGCTTGTCCCTCCTCTTAGTTTTGATCTGATCAAGTGCTCTGCCGAGGAGCTTGAGCCAGAGATGGCCAACGACCAGATACCTCACCTAAGTCACATCATCCCTGGAAGTGTGGTGATGCCAGACAGAAGGCATTCGAGGTCAGCCCTGCACATGTGACATGAGCACAAAAACATCAGGACACACTTGCTTTTTCTTCTCTTCTTTTTAAACTTCACTGGCACATGTCTTGTGTGTCAGGTCATTTCTCCACACATCAGCATGTGTGCTCTTCATTACAGCTCCTTGTCTCCCTCCCTTCCTCTGCTTTGCCCTGCTTCCCTGCAGTATCCTCCTTCCGTCCTGGTGTTCGGAAACTGTGCTCAGCCTCTGCAAGAAAACTATTTCCAGCTGTGGGCTGTGACAGGCTCTCAGCCACCGTGCAGCTGTTCTCAGGCTTCTGCTCCCTAAACCAACAGAATGGGTGGGGAAAGGCTGATCCTCACTGCTGGCTGTCTTCGGAAGCAGTTACTGAGACTAGGTTTGGAGGTTGCCTTTGGATGCTGCCACCAATAGGCACAGCACTTTTCTTACAAGCTAAATCAATACACAGGGCTGGTCAAGCAGGTTGGAAGAGACCTCCAACATCATCCAGGCCAACCTAGCACACAGCCCTTGCCTGTCAACTAGACCATGGCACTAAGTGCCTCCAGAGACGGTGACTCCACCACCTCCCTGGGCAGCCCATTCCAATGCCAATCACTCTCTCTGACAACAACTTCCTCCTAACATCCAGCCTAGACTTCCTCTGGCACAACTTGAGACTTTGTCCCCTTGTTCTATTGCTGGTTGCCTGGGAGAAGAGACCAATCCTCACCTGGCTACAGCCTCCCTTCAGGTAGTTGTAGACAGCAATGAGGTCCCCCCTGAGCCTCCTCTTCTCCAGGGTAAACACCCCCAGCTCCCTCAGCCTCTCCTCGTAGGGTTTGTGTTCCAGCAAGGTGGGTCACAGCAATCTGGCATCATCCACACTGTTAATGAAAGGAAGGTCTCATGCCTCCTTAGGGAATCTCCTCTTGCAGTGAATTTGGCAAAAAAATGATTTTTTTATGTGCTGTGCCCAGGCAGGGGGCAGCTCTGTCTTACAGCACATACTTTCTCCTCATTCAGTTACCTTCCTAACATGTTACTGACTCTGTCTGGTTGAATGTCAAATATCATTAAACTCCCCAGAACACTCTCCTGCCTTTGGTCATACAGCCTTGGACAGCCAGGTCACTGCAGATCAAATATCTCTGCCTGAGGGGTTAAAATTCCTGTGAACCACTTCAGCCAGTTTTCTAAGGCAACTTTGCTTTTGTGCCAAGGGGTCTTCTGGGCATTGTGGTTGCATATCTGCTTCTTGGAACCAATGGAAGACAGGTGTTAGATCCATGTTCCTGAAGGCATCAGAAATAGCCCAAAGTACATTGGTTGACATCAATAGGAAAACCTAAGTGGTCACAAGAGGGACTTGCTGAAAACCATAGAATCATAGAATCAACCAGGTTGGAAGAGACCTCCAAGATCATCCAGTCCAACCTAGCACCCAGCCCTAGCCAGTCATCTAGACCACAGCACTAAGCTCTGTGCAGTCCTTAGGCTCCCTCATTTCTTTGCCACAAACACACAGAGAACTGGCATAGGTTGTAGTCTTCTTTATAGAGTGAACAGCGCGATCTGAGCAAGCCAAAGTGTCCCCAGCAGGCTCAGGTACAGTATAACCCAGCCCCTAGTTTGGAGTTCAGCATGGCATAAGAGACCATAACTACTTAATTCTCATTCTTCAAGAACTGTGGAGGTACCACTAAGTATTTCTGCACCCAAAGGCAAGAAAGTAATTCAGAAGAAGGTGTCCCTTAAAACACCCCAGGGCTGGCAACCCACTGCCCCGCTGAAGAGGACTGCTAGGAGGTAGCTACCTCCAAACCAGCTGGCATCTCTTGACCTTGACTTCATCATTATTTGTGGTCACACCTTTCACTCAGTGTTTCCAAGACATCTGTCTGGCTGGTTGAAGCTTTTGCTGTGAATCCTTCTAGCTGATTTGGCAACTCCTTCAGTTCCTGTGGCAACTGCCCCCCGCGCGGCCGCATTGGCTTGGCTGTGCTCCTGCGCTCGCTCATTACTGCTGGAACAAGGGAAGGCAGACAGATGTTTGTGCGTTCTCTGGTGATGCACAGGCTGTGTCCTGTGGTCACCGGGTGACTGTAAAATTAAAACAGATCCTTGCTGCTAACCAAAAGGCATTTGCAATAAAAGGAAGTGAAATACAGTGCTGGAGTGACTGTTTTGACGCTAACAATACGTTCTGGGATCTGCTAGGAAATTGGATTCACTGCTCTAGCCTCACCCCCATGATTAAGCTCACCCTCAGTTAACTGTGATTTAGAATTAGGTGGGATATTTCATGTTGATAGTAGGCCCAAGGATCTTTTGCTGTCCTGGACTTTGGTAGCATTGCCATGATTAAAAATGACAGAATAAAAGCCGCAGGACACGCTACAGCAAGCATGAAATAGATGAAATACAGGTTTTGAGCCTCCTTTCCTTTCTGTAGAATCCTTTTGTGAGATAGAGGATAGTCAGCTACTTCTACCCTCCTACTTAGAGACAAGGCAAGAGGCCAGAACCAAAAAATTCTGCCATCAATGGAATTCAGACATTTTTCATGCGGAAGTGATGCTGGATGGTTTGAGAGTCTAAATCATCTCTCCCTTGTTCAAAACATAGAATCATGGAATCATTTCACAGTATCACAGTATCATCAGGGTTGGAAGAGACCTCACAGATCATCAAGTCCAACCCTTTACCACACAGCTCAAGGCCAGACCATGGCACCAAGTGCCACGTCCAGTCCTGCCTTGAACAGCTCCAGGGACGGCGACTCCACCACCTCCCCAGGCAGCCCATTCCAGTGTCCAGTGACTCTCTCAGGGAAGAACTTTCTCCTCACCTCCAGCCTAAATCTCCCCTGGCACAGCCTGAGGCTGTGTCCTCTTGTTCTGGTGCTGGCCACCTGAGAGAAGAGAGCAACCTCCTCCTGGCCACAACCTCCCCTCAGGTAGTTGTAGACAGCAATAAGGTCTCCCCTGAGCCTCCTCTTCTCCAGGCTAACCAATCCCAGCTCCCTCAGCCTCCCCTCGTAGGGCTGTGCTCAAGGCCTCTCCCCAGCCTCGTTGCCCTTCTCTGGACACGCTCAAGCATCTCAATGTCCCTCCTAAACTGGGGGCCCAGAACTGAACACAGTACTCAAGGTGTGGTCTAAGCAGTGCAGAATACAGGGGCAGAGTGACCTCCCTGCTCCTGCTGACCACACCATTCCTGATGCAGGCCAGGATGCCACTGGCTCTCTTGGCCACCTGGGCACACTGCTGGCTCATTTTGCTTGGAAAAGACCTTGAAGATCATCGAGTCCAATCTTTCTCTAAGTCTACCAAGTCTAATGCTAAAACATGTATCTTAACACCACATCTCTGCACCTTTTAAACACCTTTAGGGATGTTCAACCACCTCCCTGGGGAGCCCATGCCAGTGTTTGAGAACACATCCAGTGAAGAAGTTTCTTTTATTATCCAATTTGAATGCGAGGGATTACCTCAAAAGAGACTTTCCTGCTAGAAATCTCCTATTTAGATATGATCAGTACCAATAGCACTAACAAGGTGCTGAGTTCAGCAGTGCAGAGCAGCATTAAACTGTGTTATTAAAAGTGTGGCCTTCCCAGACTCAACCTAGGTTCCTGGCTGAATGTTCAGGGATGCAAATCGATATTGGTACAGCAGCTTTGTAAGCTTGAATGCCCAGGATGCATACAAAAAGGCTTATGGAATATGTGCATTCGGGGTATGGACAGGTAAGCTGCACAGGGAGGAGGTGGAGGCTCTCCTCCATACTGCCACCTGACCCCTGCAATGCAGGAGGATACACAGGAAGATTCCCTGGGGAGCTGCACCTGGACATCAATCTACAAAACTATATAAAATCACCTCCACAAGAGCACCTCCACCAGAAGGATTCAAGGAACAACTCCTGCAGAACAACTGCAGAAGAAGAACTCCTGACGAACTTCACAGAGGAACATTCCTGGGCCATGCACACGTCTCTCTCTCCTCACCCCATCTTCAGCTGATAGTAATATAATCCCTGCTCTTTTCCTTCTCTGCTTCTCTTTTTCTTTATTGCTCCATTTCTCTCTCCCTCCTTCTCTTTCTCCCACTGTTTTGTTCAACTTTATCCTTTAATAAACAGTTTTGTGGTGGTATCTGGTCTCGCTTGCACCTTAATTTCACAACACTGTCACCTCTAAGAACAGATCTTGCTCCTCTGGACAGAGATACTGTCAATCTCTGTTCTCCAGACCTTGAGAGATGGTTGATCTCTGTTACTGGTACAAGTGTCATCAAAGGTCTGGACTTCCAAATTTTTGACAGTGATGAAGGTTTGGCATCTCCTCCAGAAAGGAAATTACACAGTTGCATGACTAAACATCTGCATGGGGCCAGAAATTGGCTGTGGTTCTCTAAAGCAGTGACCCACTTGGTATATGGAGTAAAAACACCCCATGGGGGTGAAGAAAAGAGGCTTAGAAGAGGTGCAGGGTTGGGGCTTCCATGGCCTGGAGAAAAGGAGAGTTCATGTTCATCTCCAAGACATGTCTTCCAGATTTTTGGTCTGGTTCCCTAACAGAGTACCTCACTCCTGGCAGTCAGGGATAGTGAGGCTTTCCTTTCTTCTCTCCCAGTAGCTTGGGTGCCTCCTCCATCTGAGGCTTGTCAAAGCCACCTCCCCCATTTCCCAGATCACCAGGCAATGGTGCAGTCAGAGTACTTAAGCCATGCTCAGCTCATCAACAGTGAGGAAAAATAAACAGGCTGACCTTGCTCAGAGCTGCTTTACTCCAGTTCAATAGAGCAATTACTGAGATGCATGGGATCCACTACTGTCTGAGAGCTGGAGGACACCAGTAGTTAAGGAACTCTCTCCTCTTTCACCAAAGGACTTGCTGCTCCCAAGTTTTCTTTCATCTTGTTTTGTCTTCCTCTAAACTCAAACCTAGAAGACCAGTGTTTGTTTTTAACTGAAGCACAAAGGAAAGATGGAACAAAAATCTCTGAGGTCACTGTTGTAGCCAGGATGAGCTAAGGACACACAAGCAGCATAGTCTGATGGGAGAGTATATTTGAATAAATCATCTGGAAAAGGGAAGTGAGATTCTAGTTGCAGAGTTCAGGACTTCATGGTCTATGTTGTGCTAGTTTGAAGCAGGCTAGAATGTTTTGCTGAGAAGAACTAGATTTCAGGCTATGGAAAGAAACCAGTGGTGATGTCTACTTCACTCACAGGCTTGCTAAGATGTATAGGAACAAGAAATAAAAACATAGATAACCACTCTCACTGGGGCTGCTGGCTGAGCTGCATCTTACTCTCTAACCTCACTCTCCATTTTGGACTAATCCACTTTGCTTCCTAACTCCCTGGCTGAACCTCCATTCTTCCTTGGGACTGGGGTAAGGTTGAGAGGGGTAGGGGGAAGGAGAAGGGGTGGTTGAGAGCCCCTCCTGGGGACTCAGGTTTCTGGGAGGGCTGTTGTGTTTCTGTATCAGCTTTTATTTTGTCTATTTCTGTCTATAACTGTATAGACTGTAAATATCTGCTTGTCTATTGAGCTAAGCTGTAAATATAAGCTTCATTCAATTTCCAGAGCTGGCTGAGTCTAGTCTGGGTGATTTCCAAAGTGTGGGAGGGCAGGGAACACCCAAACCATCACATCTATGGTCTTATGAAACAACCCATCTTTTCCCAAACTCTCTAAAGTGCTATCCTAGGAGCACAGACCAAACAACCCTCTTATGTGCTAGAGACCAATTTGGTAGAGCCTGGATTAAGGAAGAAAAGTGAGGGGGCACAGTGCACGGAATACTTACACTTTTATTTATAGTCATTTTATGGTCTGTCATGCAGATCAATTAACATGGCAAATTCACTCATCCTTTTTTTCTATGATCTAGCTGCAGTGATGGTCCTGCCCAAGACCTAAAATAGTTCATGACCATTAAGAGATGAGAGAGAGACAGCTTGGACATCAACACTTCACACAAGGGCCAGATTATTATGCAGATTAGAGAAATAATTATAATAATAATAATAAATCACAGAGTTGAATTAGTCCAGAGGTGCCTTTGTGTCTGAGGTTCAACCAGTGGATTCAGCCTTTTTAATCAGAATTAGCTCTGGAATAGATTTTGCTGGCCAGAGAGCTAAAAACATAATCCTGTCTGTCTCCTTCAGCTTTACAAAGCATCTAGGACTACTTTTCAAAAGATAATCTCTTTCTTCTCCTGACAGAAGGGCTCATCAAATACAGACAGGAGAGGAAAGGAAAGGGAATTTCAGCCCATTGAAGTTGAAGCCAAATCTCCCATTGGTTTCACTGGGGCCACAATCTCATCTAAACTGCATAGCGTGCCTTAAAATGCTACTGGCATGATAATTATACAAAATAGAGCCCACATTTCTTTTCTGGGAGAGGGAAAGGAGTGGGGGGAAGAGGAGAGGAACCTAACACACACGTTTGTCTGAGCCTATGAGGCATTTACCTGTAGCATGTACTTGGCAAAAGATCTGATATATGAACTGAATAAATAATAAAACAGTCTGCACTTCCTCGTGTCACAATTCATAAATGCTTTCCACCTACATAAATGCTCCTACAAGAGGTACTTGCGTTTCCTTGGAGGAATCCTTAAGGAATCCGCATGCATCAGAACTATGGCTGCAACTTGGAAACCTGAAAGTGATCTAATGAGGCAGACCCTGTCTAATCTGATACGCAAAACCCTTTGACTTTGACTTGAAAGTGAGATTTTTCTAGCCTTGACGCTAAGGCATCTCAATAAATTATAAAGGAAAGCCAGAGAGCAACCCCCAGCAACTGGCAAACAATCAAACCCACTGTGAGTAACCATACCAGCAGCAGCAGCAGCAGAAGTGATGCTGTCAAACGATGCCTGTACTCACTCCTTTACCTTTTCACCTCCTGTGCGGATCACAGCTCTGCCTGAGGCAGCAGGGGTTGGTTAAACCCACCTCATTTAAAGACACAAAAGAATTAATGAACCATAGGCTAGCTGGAGGGCAGAGGAGAGACCTGCCTAGCAGCAGTGCCTGCATGCAACCAAAAAATGATGCTCTTCTTTTTATCCACTGCTTCAAAGACATGAAGGCCCTGATGCAACAAAGCACTTTAGAAACCACATTGAACAATTAAAGCGGTGGGACAGTCGCATGTGCTTAGTGGAAACACAGTTAAGCACATTTTTTGAGTCCTTTTCTGAATCAAGCCCTGCTCCCGCTCTCACATGAATCAATGTGAGTGCAAATCTCAGGTATTCATAAGGAAAGGTACAAGCTGGAGCCCTAAAAAGGCAGAAAGCACAAGTGTGGGACCAGTCACAGGGAGACTTTTCTTTTAGATGAGTAGCTGGCTATTTTTCACTAAGAAAATGTGGGAAATGCTATCTGATACTCACTTTCAAACCCTGCTTAGAAGACAGGTGCTGCTTTGAACCCACAGAATGGACGATAACTGCAAGCAGATGAAGTCCAGACCACAATAATGTCATCTTCTCCAGCAATATCACTGTCCCAGGATATCAAAGGCAAGCCAGAGTTCACACACTAGGTTAAGATAGGGTGAGCCAGATTGCAGCCCAAGCAAAAAGTTCAGACATAACTTTTTTGGGGTTTTAAGAAATCTGTGCTCAAGTCAGGTTTGCAAAAAGCAGTGAGTCTCCAGCATTCATCTTCAGAGGCTCAGATCCAGTCAAGTTGGTTAGAGCACCTAATTGTGGGCAGTTGCTTCATGTTAGCTACCTGCCTTGGAGCACTGCAGCCCATATCGAATGCTCGCTTCAATCAATCAGAGAATGGTTGGAAGGGACCTCAAAGATCATATAGTTCCAATTCCTCTGCCTAGGGGAGGGGCTTCATGGTCCTCCTTTCAACCTGTTCCAGTAGTTCAATGTTGATACCCCCACTCCATGTGGGGTTTCACAAGAAAGCATAGGGGAAGTATCACAGAATCACTGTGTTGGACCTTGCACTTGGTCTTGTTGAACTTTATAAGTATCACAGTATCACACTATCATCAGAGTTGGAAGAGACCTCACAGATCATCAGGTCCAACCCTTTACCACAGAGCTCAAGGCATGGGCCCACCTCTCCAGCCTGTCCAAGTCCCTCCCTTTCCCACAGTGTGTCAACCAGACCACACAGCTCGGTGTCATCTGCAAAGTTGCTGAGGGGCCACTTAATCCCACTTTGTCACTGGCAAAGATTTAAACAGCACTGGTCCAGTACTGACCCCTGAGGGATGTCACTTGTCACTAGTATCCATTTGGGCATTGAGCCATTGACCACAACTCTCCAAGTGTGACCATTCAGCAAATTCCTTATCCAGCAAGTGGTCCATCCCCCAAGTCAATGCTTTTCCAGTTTGTCCTGCATGACATCCTGGTTCACCAGTGTCAAACACTTCACACAAGACCAAGCAGATGACATCAGCTGTTCTTCCCTTATCCGCTGACACTGTAACTAAGTGGGACAGCCTCTGACAAACACAGTTCTGTCCCACTTCCACCTTCATTTGCAAACTCATGTCTGTGCAGGGGATTGGACAACCAAATTGGATTAACATATTTTAAACCAAACCAAACCAAAGAGCTGCTCTGATGCTTGCATCAGCAAACGAGGATGTGATAACAAATGCAGCAGCTATGGGCAAAGACAAGATGCTCCTTCAGTTGGCACTGTCTTTGCTTAAGGAAGCCAGAGATACATCCTGGCCACTGCTGGATGGAGTGACTAATTACAATGCTAAACCTGCTTATCTCTCTGGAGATTTGATGTGTTTTGAAGAGCTGGCTCCAGCTCTGTTGTATTTCTCACAGGGAAACCTCCTGTGCCTTAGAAAGAACCTCACCCCCTTAACTCTAGCCTAGGCTTGACTTTGTTATCTGACAGGGATGGACAAGTTGCTATAATTTAATACTGCTTGCCCAGGTACCTGAATCCAACTCAATTAAAATGACAGCCTTATCATCTCCACAGACTTTGAAGCAGGCTCCAGCTAAGAGATTGATCCAACATGTAAATGCCAAATCTGATTCCAGGAAGGGAGGGAAATCATCAGCTGGAATTCTTTAAAGACTTGCAGATATTTCTTGGCATGTTAAATGGAAATGAAGGAATTTCTCAGGGAGTATGTTAAATAATCCTCAAAATAACTGTTAATGCACACAATTCAACCTCCATCCCACCTCTGTCACTCATCAGGTTATGGTTTACCTGCTGCAGTAAACTATTAACTAGTTTCACTGTTCGTGGTTATACTTACTATTGTCCTTGGAAACAAAGACCAAAGCAGTGGCTGGTTTCAGAAGTTTACAATAAAAATGTGGTGTCAAAGTGTGCTGGTCACTCATGTGTCCACCAAATACTTGCATTCAATTACACAGCGTTTTAGAAAGAGATTCAAGGCGCATTGATGGGACAGAAACTGGGCCTAAGGCCAAAAAGAGATCTAGAAAGGCTAGGCTCCATCACCACCTGCTGTGGGAAGTGCTGCCATCTACCAGCATCCCAGGAACAAATTTCCTATGCATGCCACTTGAAGCTACCAGACCTGAGTTCTTTGATCTCAGGATGTCCTAAGCCAGGGTTTGCTGCTCCATTCAAAGATTCCTGGATTAAACACATACATGCACAGAGCACACTGTGAAGTTTTAAGGGTGATTTCAGCAGACTGCCTTCGAGTAGGCATTGAGTCACCCTTAGCACCTCCCAGTGCTGCCCCATCTCATTGAAATACTTCTGGAGAACGAGGTGGGAGTGGTGTCACAATCTCTCCTCTGTCAAAATATTGTGTCAGCAAAATAAAGGCCAAAGCTCTATTAAGATAAAGACAAAATGGTGAAGAGTTTCTTTCCTCTAATCACTACAGTCCCAACTGCAGCAGGACTGGACTTAGGACCCTCTCCCCCAGGACTGGACGTGAAGCTTTCATTTTCTTCAGGAAGCACCTCAGGGCCTGAAGTGCCTTCTGCACCTGAAAGATCTCTAAGGCAAGACACCTTGTTCCATTAGTTTTCTTTCACTACTGAGACAGTCTTGAAGTTTCTGCCTAGAGTCAGGGAAAACTGAACTTGCTGTTTAACACTGAACTGGAGAAAACACCAGGGAAACCTGCAAGTACCTTTCAAATCTCATCACCTCCTATCTACTGTTTTGCATGCCACAAATGCTTATCTGCCACAATTAACGACTGGATAATTGTAGCACTTCAAGACTTCTCTTCTGCAATTCTGAATTTAAATCTGTCCTTCTGAAGCTTGCCATGAAAAGTGTTTTCTAAAGGCAGAGCGTTTGAGTACCTATGCAACGCCAAAGCTGTCAAAAATTCAACAAACCATCAAAGAAGCTCTGCTGCAGCCCCCCAAAAGAAAAAGAAATAATTGCACTTGTGGTATTGTGTAAACCTACAAGGGTTTTCTGTTAATATCTCTAGCTACCACACAACCACAAGAACTGTCACGATACACATTGATATGATTTTTCCTGTCGGGTATAAGCATCCACGTTAAAATACTCCATATGCTGAAAGACTGATGCTTAATACTTCTTTCCAGATGTGCTCTGCTTTAGTTTAAATATTTAACACATTTCTAGAAGTATGTAGTCTATAATTGCATTAATGCTTCAGAAGAATGATGTCCTGGTGAGTAAAGGCAAAGATATTCCAAGGCTGGCTGTGTACCTACTCCCATCAGCGATCACCAGAGATCAGATAGGTTGCCTTTTAAAAGCCTCTCTGATTACTTTTGATCACCATGGATGGCACTTAAACAGTTACACAACCATGACAATGACCCCCAGTAATATCTCTAAGGCCTACATAGTCATTTAAATTCAAGTATGTGCAAGCAAAATTGCATAATGCAGGTGACTGGGTGTATTGGAAACCTGTGCTGTTATGTAATTTTGCTTTTGTCTTTATGCACTTCCACAAACAATTGCTCAAAAGACTCAAAAGTTTAAAGAGCTGGAAATAGGACTGATCCCTGGAGAAGTGAAAGGCCTGGAACACAAACCCTGTGAGGAGAAGCTGAGGGAGCTGGGGGTGTGCAGCCTGGAGGAGGCTCGGGGGTGGGGGGGGACACCTCATTGCTGTCTACAACTACCTGAAGGGAGGCTGTAGCCAGGTGGGGGTTGGTCTCTTCTCTCTCGCAACCAGCAACAGAACAAGGGGACACAGTCTCACGTTGTGCCGGGGGAGGTATAGGCTGGATGTTAGGAGGAAGTTGTTGCCAGAGAGAGTGATTGGCATTGGAATGGGCTGCCCAGGGAGGTGGAGGAGGCACCGTCCCTGGAGGTGTTCAAGACTGGATGAGGCACTTAGCACCGTGGTCTAGATGACTGGATAGGGCAGATAGGTTAGACTGGATGATCTTGGAGGTCTCTTCCAACCTGGTTGATTCTATGATTCTAAGTGATGAACACCTCCACCAAAGCAAGAATATGAAAGCAATCTTGTAACAAGATTATTGGGTTAGAAAATGCATGTACTAAAAGCACTGGGAATAGCTGACAGAATTTTAAACAGTAGTATCTAACTCAAGTGTGGTCTGACTGAAGAGTGCTCAGAAAAAGATTTTGAATGAGCTTTAGAGAAGTACCTCAATACACAGGAAATATTTCCCTGATTTCACTAATCCCCATCCTTATATTTCAGAACAAAGCAGCAATAAACTGAAAGCCTGTTGAGACATGGTGAGAGGAGAGGGGAAAAGAGGGAGCTTTCTTCTGCCCTATTCCATGACCACTCTGGACAACAAAGCATAAAGAATATAACCAGCACCTAAAGGAGCAATAGAAAATAGTACCAACGACCTCAATCACATGCTCAAGATGTACTCTGTGAAATGCTTAATGACAGCAGGCAACAGCGACTCAGGGAGATGATGTGTTTGTGTCTGTAGTAATAAACTATCTGCTCCCAAGCACCTAAGGCTAACTGCCACAGCATAGACACACACAATGAAGTGAAGAGGGCTAGGCACTTCCCACTGCATTTTGAGCATTCCCAGTGCTTCTGGCCTACACCAACGGACAACCATGATCCACGGAGGTGCTCTGAAGACACCAGTTTAGAGCCCAAACAGGACAAACAAAAATCCTAAAAACTGAGCAAAACAAGCAATTGAGTTCCAGTGCCTGTGAGTTTAAGGCATATGAACATTGCCTCCACAACCATGTTCAAAAAGGTCTGGGCCAAGGCAGGACTGTGTTGTTACCCAAGTCCTTTAGCATGCTGAATTAAAGCCAATAGAAAAAGATCCATCCATCAGATGGAGGGAACGTGCCATTATGCAGATGATTTTCAAATCATCAATATTTAATGGCACATTTTCTGCTAAAAACTATGGGAACAGTTAAGCTATGCTGGATGCTTTTAAAAACTTAAACCTACCCTGTTTCAGGACGGTGAAGTTATGGTTACTGCAAGTAACATCTTGATAAAAATGGGAGTGTTTAGTCACATGTATAGAGAAGAATCAGGAACATTGTACTACCTGCACCACAACCATCCCATACAGATTGGATTAGTCTTAAAAAACCCAAAAAAGCAGCAGCAGAAGTGAAGAAAGGCAATTTACCAGAAACACAAGACAGCCTGAGATAGGAGAGGATCCAGTTTTAGTTAAAAGACAGGCATTTTATTTCTACACTATTTTTTAACATTCCAGGTTTATTCAAAGGACATTATCTGTAGGCATGTATCTTACAGGTCTTGAGACTAGTAAAACCAGAAGTAATAACTCCAGCAAATGAAGACATAGCTAAAAATCATACCAGAATGATCTTTTTTGTTTATTTTAATGAAACTCTGCACATTTCAATTCAATTTTTTAATACTGGCTAAATCCATTCCTATCTAGAGCATCTGGAATAGTCTATCAAAAGGAACAAAAACTGACAAGATGCAAACAGCAGACTACACTTGATTTCTGCAATGATGGCAAAAGCTCCTGGAGAAGTATTTGCACACTTTAAAAACGTTACATCAGTGACAAATGCAATTCTGTGCTCTAATACTTTGCTTGAAAAGTCTCTTTATCCAACATGAAGTCAGCGAATCTTTGCTGGAGCTCTTTTTCTCTTTCCTGCTGTCGCTGCACATCTTCCTTCAGACACTGTAAGGAAAAAGTAAGCAACCAGTCAGTTTTTCCAATAGTTGCACCCATGAAGATCTTTCCCAAAGGTTGTATTTGAGTTCCTTCAGAGGAAGGAGTCAGAACTGAGACAAGATCTTCCTAAAATTACTTGTCTTGAATAGAAATGCAAAATAGACAGCTGGTGCACAGTCTCAACAATCACAGTTATCTTACTTCAAATATCAGGTATCTTAATACAGGATTTTAGGCACCAAATCTCAGCATGTTAGGGGTTGGGAGGGACTGCAAAAGCAGGATCACCTAGAGTACATCACAGTCTCCAGAGAAGGAGACTCCACAATCCCCCCCGGGCAGCCTGTCCCAGTGTTTTGCCACCCTCACAGTAAAAAAGTTCTTCCTTATGTTCACATGAAACTTCCTATGCTCCAGCTTGTACCCACTGCCCCTTGTCCATTGGACATCACTGAGAAGAGCCTGGCTCTGCCCTCCTAAAACTCGCCTTTTACATACTTATAAATATTAACAAGTTCACCCTCCAGTCTCCTCCAAGCTAAAGAGACCCAGCCTATCCTCATAAGCAAGATGTCCCACTCCCTTCATCATCATTGTGGCTCTCTGGCACCAGTTAATCACAAACGTTTCAAAAGGAGAGATTTCAATCTGGAAGCTGGACACAAGCAATGCACTGCAATTAACAGTTTTCAAGAGAGTCCTCTTCCATGAGTTTGTTCAAAATGTTTTTATAGGTAACCTTTCAAATAAATCCTGCATCCCACAACAAGGCCTTCTGTATGTTAAAATCACTACAAGAACCACTTTTCAGTACTGGGTTTCTAAAAGTCTGGTCATCTACAAGCCTGACAACACCATTAGTCTCAGGAAGTAATACCATCAATATGTGAAAAGACAGGAGAATCTGCTGTAGCACATACTGGCATTTAGGCCACTGACTTTTAAGGAAGGCTTCACAGAAGTTTTGGATCTACCCTAACTTTTAACAGTAATTATATCCAAAGCAAGCCAAATTAAGATAGATATGGAACTTATGCTGATTCCCATTGCAGCATATCAATAAAATAAACCACACAAGGAAATAAAATAACATTAAAAAAACACACTAGAAGATTAGTCCCAGCTTCTAACATACATTCATAGACTCTTTGATATTGAAGTGAATGGCAGGAGTTTGGCAATAGCCAAAAGTATAATTTAAAGACCATTAAAAATTGGATATAAACCCAGGCTGTGAACCTCAGAGGCCATGCACTGTAAAAATATCTTTTCCACAAAGTGCCTGTATTTGACCAAAGGTATTACTTTTAGGAATCTCACCTCCAGTCTCCGAGGGATTGCAGCATCTTCATGTTTCTTCAGTTCCTCAAAAGTACGTAGCTCCAGATGTGCCTGTTCAATTTGGTCCCACAAATCATTCAATTGTTTGATGAGGCCCATTGCTCGAGACTGATAACCACCAAGCAAGATCTTCAGTTTCTTCTCCATCTTGGCAGCCCTCTTTGCTTCAGTTGTCATGTGACCTCTGTTTATCTGTCCAAAACAACCCAAAATTTATTTATCCAAAACCCATAAGTCAGGAGAGAAAACAAACAAAATTAAAAAACCTACTAAAAGTATCATCTATGGATTTGTACTGAGTTATTTGATTTCTTTTAGCAAATCATACTGCACATCCTGCAACCACCTAGATTTCCAGATTCAAACCTTTGCAACACAGAATTATAATCCCAGGGGTGAAGTCCACTGGCCAAAACAAGGATGATGACACACTAGATAGGGCATCTGTCTCAAAATTATATCCTTAGCCTGCAAAAACAGCCATATACTTCAATCCTTCTGTCTACTCCAACAAGATCCATCTAAATCATATTCCATAAAGTAACAAGGAAATCAGGAATGCTAAGGCAGCTTTGAATCTGTCTCTCTGCTGCAGAGAAAACACTTAACAGTGGTCAGAGAGGCAAATGAATGGCAATGTTGGGAATGGCAGCACTGCAAGGAGCAGAAAAAGGGCTGTAAGAACAGCAACTAAATCCTATCACCTATTTGCATGCACTTTCTCAGGACAGCCACAGAAGATGACAAGGGGCTAAGATTAAATACTGGACTCAAAGAGGTGGGACAGCATGGAGACAGCAAGTACTGTCTGCTTCTAAAACAATGAAACAGAAACAGTAGTAATTTAAAAAACAAACAACCCACAAAAACACACAACCAAAATCCAGCAACAAAACATCTAAATACGCTCATCATCTCTGAAGTAGAAATTAGGTGCCACAATAAAAGCTCAGCAGATGGTGACCCTTCATTCCTGGTGTCAGATTACCTTAAACCATTGGGATTCAAAGGTCTCGATAGCTGAATACTGCACAGACTACAAGATTTAAATGTTCCAAGTCAGGTTGGATAGAGCTTTGAACAACCTGACCTAGTTAGAGATGCTGGTTGTTTTTTAGTGCAGTTAAAGATGTATTAGTGCAATGATAAAGAAATGCACATAAGTTTTTCAAGTGCTTAAGCATGAAAGCTCAAGTCAGAACCACAGTGGTTAAATCACCTATCCTTGCACTCTTTACAAAGCAAAGCTCTGATGGTAAGCATTCATACAATTCCTTCCAATCAATTAACCAAACAGCAGAAGCCCTTCTCTGTTCTGAACACTAACATTTCCCAAAATACCAACTTTTACCAATGAAAAGTCCACTGGGAAGGAACCACTTTCTGATTTGTCCTTTAAAGTGATAACTAGTCAACCAGATAGTCCCAGCCACTAGGATCGGTGCAGCCATCACAGCATTTCATCAACCTTTCCACTGTCCAACTTTATTAATGTGAAGTACACTTCCTGATACAGCTGCCTGTTTCTGTAAAATGCCCAACTCCTTAACAATTTATTCACTCACTGGAAACAGTTTTTGTAGGTGGTGCACAGATAAACAGAGTAAATGGTCAAGGGAGCAAACGTTAATGGGGGAGTGAAAGAAAAACTTGACTGAGCTGTCTGCTTTGCTCCCGAGAAGAGAAATGCAGACTGCTATGCTTTCCAGAGTCTGTTTGCAGTGTAGACTTCAGCTATGCCCAAGGTGCTTTAAGCATACAGAAAGGCGCCTCTTTTTCAATATTTATCTAAATCTAGAGAAAATTAAATAAATAGATTAGGCATTTATGAGGATACTCTCTGATGGAGAAGTATGAAAGCTTTAAATGTCTTCCCTGGTAAATAATATGCTATTACTGCAACAACAAATACAGCTGTGTGGTAAATGAACTATTTCCTAATCACCTTTTTGTGGAAGAAAAAAATGTGTGTTGAGAGCCACTGACATTTAGAGATCATCGAAGAGATGGATGCACAGGCAAACAGAATTCTGTCTGTAACAGAGGTCTTACATAACAAAGATCTGTCGTCCCAGATCGTTTAGACAGAGTGTGCTTGGTTCAAAAAGAAACTTCAATCAGAATGTCACTTTACTAGAACAGGTCAAAAAGGACCATTCAGAGAAGTTCCACTACTCTATTGTCTACCAACAACCTACTTTTGTAATAAAGAGGAAAACACGGAGTACCTGAGGACAGGGAATCCAGTTACAAGCCTATCTCCACCACAGAGAAAAGAAACTGGATCAGGATATTGCCTTGGCAAGCCCTGAGTTATCTGCATGCACTACATGCAGTGGCGGTACTGGGTTGGTCTCACACTTTTACACACTTCAGTTGGAATTCACTTGGGCTTCCTTCAGACAGCAACATCTTGTCAAAGTTCTTCCACAATCAAGGGAGAAAACACCAACTCCAGGGCCTGGCTCATCTGATCCACAGCCTCAAAACGTGAATGGGCATGCCACTGAAGTGCTCCTCACCGACTATTATAGAAGCACAGACTGCTACTTCCTCAGACGTTGTCACCTAAGATAGGGTGAATTACAGAATCACAGAATGGCAGGGGTTGGAAGGAACCTCTGGGAATCATCTAGTTCTGCCTAAAGCAGGTCTGCCTAGATCAAGTTGCACAGGATTACATCCAGGCAGATCAGTCCCACCCTAAATGTGTACTGTTTTAATGTATGGGATGCAAGAAAGCATTTTCCCCAAGAGAAAACAAAGTTACTTCAAATCTAGATCAGATCTCAATTATTTAAACACTCCTGGAATTTTCAGACACCGAGAACTGACTCTGTATTTCAGAACTGTTCTGCTGTGAGGACAGGCTGTAAGAGTTGGGGCTCTTCAGCATGAAGAAAAGGCAGCTTCGAGGAGACCTTGTAGTGGCCTTCCAGTATCTAAAGGGGACCTACAAGAAGACTGAGGAGGGAATATTTACAAGGTCTTGTAACGACAGAACAAGGGGTAATGGGTTTAAACTTAGAGGAGAGAGGAGATTTAGACTAGATATTACGAAGAAGTTCTTTACAGTGAGGCTGGTGAAATACTGGCACAGGTTGCCCAGGGAGGCTGTGGCTGCTCCTTCCCTGGAGGTGTTCAAGGCCAGGTTGGATGAGGCCTTGAGCAACCTGCTCTAGTGGAAGGTGTCTTTGCCTATCGCAGGGGTTTGGAGCTGGATTATTCTTGAGGTCTCTGATAAATCTAAACCATTCCATGATTCTATATAGATTCTTACTTCCAACTACTAGAGCTCTTTATGTTGTTGTATATGCTACTCAGCCCCCCCTTTTCTATTCAGTTCCTTGTCTGACTTGGATTACAATAGGCCTCACTACTGTAAAAAGAAAGACAGCAGGGGAGGGGGGGAAGTGGAAAAGCCTCCCAAGTGTCTAAACATAGAAATAACAGCCCTTTATTCCTTCTCTGCTTATAGAGAGAAATGTGAACACTCACCACCTTTCCTCATCTCTTCCAACTTACAAGATTTTAGGACCTTTTATAAAAAGGTCAAAAAAAGGTCTCAACTTTTGTAACAAATGCTATTTAGTAAAAATTGCTGACTGCTACATTAATGCCAACAACTGCATATCATTTTAGTTCAAGCTTCATAAAATTTTAAGGCTCAGACACCAAGCTAAAAATTCCAAGCAGTAATGGTGTGCTTAAACAGTAGTCCACATTATTTGCTTAAAGCTAAGAAATAAGATTTCAGTATAATCTGACAACCATTTCCCCCCATAACCTAGAAGAAAACGTACAGACATGGGCAAGATTTCTCCACTTAGTTATTTATTTTGTACTGCTCCTTGGCTGGCTTTGGTTCCACTGACTTTTGTACCAGCTACAGCAAAATGAGAACAGCATGTATGGACCTGGGGTAAAATGATATATGATGTTAGGGCAAGTGTGAGAGCCTCACTCCATCCCAAATCTCTTATGTAAAAAAGTCTTCCCTCATGCCTAGTAGAGCTGTGTTCCATTTTCAGAACTGCCCTAGTGATCCAAAGAAGAGAAATGAAAACAGAGCAAAAGACATAATCAGAGGTTTACAAAATATGATCCAGAAAACAGAAACTGACTGAAAAAAACAGGGAGGTTTGTTTTTTCTCCATCTAATAAGCATAGGGAAAATTAAGAAACATACAATGTGTTTTAATTATCCCAAAAGTTACAATGAAAAATTGACCTGTTCTTATGCCCATGAAAGGAAGAGGTTAGTTGAAAGGTATCACAGTATCACAGTATCACCAGGGTTGGAAGAGACCTCACAGATCATCAAGTCCAACCCTTTACCACAGTTTAACTAAAGACAACAAAGAACAGAGAAAGATTGCTTATGAGAACAAATATCCACTGAGAAAGAAAAACTAACTCTGAGGAATGGCTTGAATGCCTTCAAAACTGCATTTTCACAATTCCTCACTAAGTCTAGTCTATTGAGAACACTCCTCAGTTCAAAGGGCTGCTTATCCCTGTACTAACCACTTTGTTTTCCCTCCATTCAGTGTGAAGCTTCTAGTAATCCCTAAGCAGCATTAAGCTCTCATCTTCTAATTCACCTTCTTAATTATGTTTGATGGACAAAAAAACACATGGAAGAAAAAAAAACTGCTGCATGTTCTTATCAGAGCCATAGTCAAAGAATCATAGAATCAATCAGGCTGAAAGAGACCTCCAGGATCCTAAGTGTAAAACCCTGCACTTGGCCTTGTTAAATCTCATCCCATTGGCCTCTGCTCACCCATCCAGCCTGTCAAAGCCCCTCTGCAGGGTTCTCCTACCCTCCAATAGACCAACATCTGCTCCTACCTTGGTGTAATCTGCAACCTTACTGATGCTGGACTCAATCCCCTCATCCAGATCATCAATAAAGATAATGAACAGGTCTGGGCCCAGCACTGACCCTTGGGGAACACTACTAGTGACTGGATGCCAACTGGATGTGGGACTACTCACCACCACTCTCTGGGCCCAGCCCTCCAGCCAGTTCTTGATCCATTTCAGAGTGAATCTGTCCAAAGTAAACCAATTTGTTCCATGACCTTGAAGAATCAACATACCATCTTAAACCCCTTTAGCTTCTGCAGAGAAAAATCTCTGCCAACTTCAGCTATACTAGCTGAATGGGTTACTCTTGGAACCTACACAGGACTACTCCAAATGTTACTATAATTTCCTTCCTCACCTCAGATCCATAAGCGGCCCTCCCATACTGAAAATTTGCTGGTGGCAGCTGGATCAGCTTAAGTTAAATAGCAGAGTTTGTTAACTTGCCTCCTATTGGCTTTATCACCCAGAGTAGCTGCAATGAGACAACACACTAAAATGGGACCTTTCTGTTCACTACATCCAACAGGTTTCACCAGAATTTCAAACCACTCCAGGGATGATGGCTGTAACACCAGGGCATCCCCTGAGCATGTTTAGGTATCTGCCTTTACAAACAAGCTTGCTTGTACACTTTATAATACTATGGTTTTAAACAAACAAAAAAATCATTAATTGATGTACTTAATATTTTTCGACTTTCACACTCTTGTACAGAATTCTCCTTTTTTATTTTCTTGAAACACTGTTTCATCCATCTACAGGTTGATCAGGCAAAGCTATTTATAGAGCCTGCCTATGCAAAAGGTAACAGTCATCTCTGCTGGAAACCTAGGCCTGGTGTTGCTAGCAAACAGAAAAAGTGCAGAACAATATGGACTCAATCTATCAAACTGATATCAGCACCAGCATTAGCTCAGCTAATCAATGAAAACACTCCATGATTCGACATTATTTCAGCACTCTGCTGTGACCTGAAGATGATGCTTATTCAGCATACAAGGGGCCACAAGGATCATTAAGAAAAGGTCCTGATTAGTATCACAGCAGTCAAAAAGAGACAGAGTGTACAGCTTTCAAGAAATGACAAAGTAAGGCCGAATTCTAATTGTCTGGTTCACACAAAGTTTTTCATGGAAAGATTCAGACATAGGCAAATCTCAAATTAAGGCACTGTTGGTAGGCAACTGCAAATTCACAACTGAAACTAGCCCAAATGTTCAAAGCCTGTGTAAGAATACAAAGCTACCTTTCCCCAATTTAGTAAGGAGGTTGTGACATATATTCTTATATTGTACTTGTTATGTATATCATGACAACTCACTGAGATCTGCAGAAGGCTGCTCTCTCTACTCACAGTTAGAAGTAATAATGCAAGAGCAATCTCCACATGAACTCTGTCAGAAAGTATACTGGTCTGCCTTCAAATATCACAACATGAGTTGGTAGGACCGAGTAAAGACAGTACAGGGTATAAACAAGAGCAAGTGTTCCCACAGGAGTTCATAGCATCCAACTATCTAGATCTAGAATAATTCAGAAAGCTACAGGTTAAGTCAGAAGTCACTGCTGATCTACACTGATGACATCAGTGCCCACTTCAAAAATTTTTATCTGCAAATTTTCTCTAAAACTGCTAGTATTATCAGTGATACCCATATACCACAATCACAGCAGAAACACACCTAAAAGAGTACAGTTTAAGAAGGAAAACAAGTAAGTTATTTTCACTAAGCTCTCCTGAAAACTCCTTACCTTTCCCTGGGGGGGGGGGGGGAGTTACAGTATTATCATAGACAGCAGCAACAGTTTTGATTAGCTGCAAGCAAAACAAGAGTTACTGCTGTGCCTGATGAGATAACATGGCAGCAAGTAGTGTCACTGCCTTCAAAAACGACAACTGCAAGCCCAGAGCTCCTGGAAGGATCTCTTCCAGGTAAGAGGCTAGCAATCTTGTGGAAGTTCATGCAATAAGCAAGTTAGCAGATAGTCCGATTCCCTCTCAGTGAACAGCAGAAGCTGCATGAGGAGCTTGCAGCAGTCACTAGTGTCCTATTCAAGCAACTATTATCACACAAGTATAAATGAAGCAAGCTACTCTGTGAGCAGCAACTCACACTAGCTCAACATTCACAGGTTCTAACACTGCTTCAGATTAGCATAGGCTTTACAGAGTGACAGATGTGCCCATGAGGTGGCTTGCAGAGAAAAAAAACACACTTTTCTCTGTTCAAACACATTTTTTGACAGCGATGGAGTGAAAAGATTTTTTGCAATGAAGAGTTTTGTCAACGCTGAACTTTTAATTTGCCTTTATCAACAACATTTCCAAACATGAAAACTGATTTCACCAGCCATCACAGAGTAAATCAATGGTTTTGGACAGAAGAGAAAAAAAAAACTTCACACGTACTATGATGAAGAAAAAAAATCCTATGTGCAGCCTAAGCTTAAAGATCTTTTTCATTGCTCATTTTCAATGTTTTGGCACATCCTGAACTGAAGATATGCAAAAAAGACTCACTCTCCATGTAAAAAGTTACCCAGTCCCCTCAAAATTATGGCCTTAGTTTCAAGACTCACAGGCAAGATGACAGAAATAAGAATACAAAGAACCTTCTCACTGGCATTCATGTGCTCCCTTCCAAATGTCCCAACATTAAGTCAACAGACAGAGAACTGATACTAAGCTAACTAGTAGCATTTTCCTTTGAAAATAACTTTCAAACAGCAAACACATAGTTCTGTTTCCCAAAGCTGATCAACTGGCAGTCTCAGAAGCATCACTGCTTTAAGAGTTGACTAGTTACATTTGAATAAAATTAGATCTGCTTCCTCCTTCTTGCTCATGGTGATGAAGGTTTCAGGGTGGGAAGCTGATAACTGCACATGTAATTTGTGGAAAAAACAAGGATGTAAGTTAATTCATGGAAAGGCCAGTGAACCATGAGATTTTTTCCAGACCTTGAACATGCAAAAATACAAAGCTCTAAAAAGAAAAGACAATTACTTTCCAGGTACTACAAGTGCACTTAAGGACTTAGCAGTTTTAGATAGCGGTTTTCAGTCACAGATCTACAAGTGCTTCACCAGACTATGACCGATGGAGGTCAATAAGGTAGATGACACTTTTCCAGGGAGAAAAGAACCAAGCGAGACATAAAGTTTTGCTTCATTGATCTGAGATGCTCTAGATGTCTCTGTGTTAAAAATAGGAAACTAGATAAGGAAATTCAACTCTTAAAGGGGCCAAGTTGCTCTCAGGAGGTGTCTTGTTTCTACCAGAAAACAAAAGAAACCTAAGGTGACTGCAGATTTGTTTTAGTTAGGAGGTTAAAATAAGATGTATCAAATCTGAACTCATAGGATTTGCTCAGAAACAGACAATTAATGTTCACCTCCAGCAGAAAGAAAACACAAGATTTTTGGCTAAATCCACTTACCTTCCCCAGTGCATTTTTTCCTTAGTGGAGACCTAAGTTATCCTTGGCAATATAAAAACATTTATTGTTCTCCTCATTAAAGGTTATGGGTTACCTTCATTGTGGATCTCATAAGCATTCCAAAGTTCTGCAAGCAAAGACATGATACAGCTAAACTGATCTGGTATCTGGCTACCATGGAAAGGGGCCTGCTGCTTCATCTAAAAACAATTAACTTTCTGCCAATTCAATGAACTGAACCAGATTACCACAGAGTTAAAAGAGCACTCATACAAGGTCAGAGCTAACAGCATGAGGCAGAGAGAGAAAAATACGTAGCATCAACCTTTTCTAGAACAAGCTAAAATGCTGGACTATCCCAACTATAGTAAAAACTGCACAGCAGCAACTCTGGTAAAGGAGGAAAGTGTTCTCACACACAGGGGAAGACAACTCCTGAGGGATTTGCCATAGATCTGTGATAATCAGAAGCACACATCCTCCAAAACTACTATGCTAAATACATGTACTCTGATGACCAACTCTGACAATCAATGGTACATTATGCAGAGATTAGACACTGCAATAGTGGTATTGAATAAATACTCTGATTCTGAACAGCTTGACAGTGAAGATCACTGAAAACTGTGTTCAGTTTTGGGCTCCCCAGTTTAAGAGGGACAGGGATCTGCTGGGGAGGGTCCAGCGGAGGGCCATGAGGATGGTAAGGGGACAGGAGGGCAAGGCTTATGAGGAGAGGCTGAGGAACCTGGGGCTTTTTAGTCTGGAGAAAAGAAGACTTAAAGGGGATTTGATAAATGTTTATAAGTATCTGAAGGCTGCCAGGAGAGAGGGACAGGCTCTGCTCACTGCTCCCTGGGATAGGACAAGGAGCAATGGGTGTAAGTTGCAGCAAAAGAGGTTCCGCCTCAACACAAGGGGAAACTTTACTGTAAGGGTCACAGAGTACTGGCACAGGCTGCCCAGGGAGGTCGTGGAGTCTCCTTCTCTGGAGCCTTTCAAGGCCTGTCTGGATGTGTTCCTGTGTGATCTGTGTTAGATAGTATTGTCCTGCTCTGGCAGGAGGGTCGGACTCAATGATCTCCTCGGGTCCCTTCCAACTCCTAACATCCTGTGATCCAGTGAACTCTCAGATGGGACCCTGTAGTATCAGCTGCATTCCCAACAGATCTTATTTAAGAAAGTATATTCCACAAAGGCAGCAAAGCAGTACCAATTAATGGACACGATCATAAAAGCAGACTACACAGAGATTCCACCACATTTTAGGTTTATGAGTAATTTCTCTACTGCCAGATTTATAAATTCTCTTCTGTTTCCCAGGTATTTCTTTTCTCAGCAACAGCACATCTGAAAATCCAAAAGAGACTGCAGGTTTGGAAGCATGGAAACTAGAAAGATCAGAAAATTCTACCAGAATCATAGGGGATCAGCTAGCCCAAACCTCCAGCTAAAGCAGTGTCACCTAGAGCAGCCTGCACTGGATTGCATCCAGGTGGTTTTTAATGTCTGGAGAGAAGGAAACTCCACAACTGTTATAGAAAGCTAACAGGCCTATTAGATATCCTGGCTTACCCCACTCTTCTGCTGATGGGGGAAGCAAGGCCTGAAGGAAAACAAAGGCTTAGGCCATTATGTCCCCTCTCAAAGTGATAAACAGGTACTGACAGGTGTTTAGATACTTGTTAGTGTCTTGCCCAAATGTGGGTAAGCAAGCCCTGGTTTCACCTAATATGGTCAGTTTTGCAAATGCCCTTTTGATCAGTGAATGTCTGTGGCCAAAGGAGCCATTGCATTCAGGCAAATAATATAAATAGAGCTACGTCGCAAGCAGTTGTGCTGCTTCTGCCTCTGAGGTTGTAGGCAGGTGGGGGTTGGTCTCTTCTGCCAGACAACCAGCAACAGAACAAGGGGACACAGTCTCAAGTTGTGCCAGGGGAATTCTAGGCTGGATGTTAGGAGGAAGTTGTTGGCAGAGAGAGAGATTGGCATTGGAATGGGCTGCCCAGGGAGGTGGTGGAGTCACTGTCCCTGGAGGTGTTCAAGAAAAGCCTGGCTGAGGCACTTAGTGCCATGGTCTAGTTGACTGGCTAGGGCTGGGTGCTAGGTTGGCCTGGATGATCTTGGAGGTCTCTTCCAACCTGGTTGATTCTATGATTCTATGCTCTGCCTCAGGAAGCTGCCGCTGCCTCACTGCTCTTGGACAATGTGTTCTGCTCCACCTTGTGCTTCAGACCAGCTTAGCCCTGATGTTTTGGCCTTGAACTACCTGGAAACTTAAGTGCCTCAAGTTTACCAGGAGAAGGCAATAAGCACCTCATGACATGTTGAGAAACGCTACCTACACTGTGCTCTCTGCACATCTGCAAGAGATCCTGCAGCTCTGCAAACCTCTGTGCCAAAAAGAACCAGGATCAGGTCAGAGATCATCTGCTTCTTTCCCAGCACCTTGCTAGGGCGTGGGAAGATCTGAAAGCCTCTCAACAGCTATCAAGACGCAAAGCAGTTCCAACACTGCTGCAAAGGAGAGAAAAATTTCTACTCCACTGCAGTGAATAGAATAGACTTTCTCTAGGGCTCCAGGCTACCTATTTTTAAGTGGGGCAAAGCCATTTTGTGGCTAAACTTTTCCAATGTTCTGATTCTCCTAAATGAATGAATTGCCCATAAACATCCCTGTGAAGATTTTGCTGACCGAATTAGAACCCAAATTTAACTAATTTGTGGGTAGTGCTTTCTGGAAATAAAATTAACTATATATTTTATAATTCCTGCCTCATTAACTGCCCCAACTAAATCAACAACCCCTCTGGGCAGCCTGTTTCAATGCTCCAGTACCCTCAAAGTAAAGTAGTTTTTCCTTATGTTTAGGTAGAACTTTCTGTGTACCTTCAAAGAAAGAAGTGAAAAGTATTACTAAGGAATAGCAGCACATCCAATATTAATACTACTGCCAGGATGTTTCTTACTGCTGATGATCCCTGGACATCATATCTAGCAAAACAGAAGCTCTCCACAACGGCTTCACTTTGCTTCCTCAAGTTCATCAATAACAACATAAATCTGTCTGTGACATCACCATCAATTTCTGAAAGATGTCACATCAACAGATAAAACCCTGCCACCACTAAATCACTCAGGCACTGAAAGGAGAGGAAGACACTGTTTGTACACACCATCAGTCCAAGTGATCTCCCAGCAATGAAAACAGTACTGCAAAGAGTACTGTTTTTCTTCCCCCAGGATCTGCAGGGTGCTAGCAGTCCCACATGGAAGTACTATGCAGACTACACAATGTGCAGTGTTCTCCAGCAAGTATCACTCAACTCACATGTGTTCTTCCTACTGATCTTAGTGCCACACAAAGGGGAGGAAAACACCACAAAAAGCTGTCCAACATCAGTTTCTGTTGCTGGCAAACTCTATTTTACAGTTTCTCTCAAAGAACTTTAAGAGTATAGGCAAATATCTTGGAGTATTGAAAGCTGAGCTAATATCCCTGCTTTTCATTAAAGTTGTCTGATACATCCCATTAAAATATCTATTTCAACTCATACTGCTTTCAGACAATTTTCCCTGAGAAAAACATTAACATGAAGGTGGGGTTTGCCATTGCTCAGAATGGGCTAGGGAAAAAAAAAAATATTGCTGTCCCTTTTTCCACTGAATATTTGTTTATTCATTAAACCATTATGCTTTATATTTGTTATGTTAAAAAATGTTCAGCTGGTGATCTATACTTAGAAAAGCTGTATACAGGTATCTTTTAGGCAGGACCTTTTAAGTAGGTCAGGCAACAAAGCTGCACTACACTGCACTTTGCACACACTCGGGAGAGATTTTTCAGCTCCAGTTCAACTTCACACAGAATCCACCTGCACACAACACTGAGTTGTGACAGGCAGCACAGTACTTCCACTGCATCTACAGCTGTGGGGCACAGCAAGCTGTGCTGGTCCTGGGTGCCTGATTGCACTAGGGGTGGAGGTGGTATTGTAAACATTTACAGAAGCTTGCCCCCCCTTTCTAAGTGCACCAAGCAGCAACCCTTGTCCAGCAGCACTCCAAGCTCTCAGCTCATCTGAAAAGATGCAGCTACGACATCAAGAAGTGAGTTACATGATTGGAGCAAGTGACTGTAGACACAGTGAGATGGATTTTGTTAACTGTCTTTCACAGAGTCCCAGGCAATGGTGGTAGCAAATGAAACCAAAGTTTTGCTCTTGGCAAGATATCTGATCTGTATTTGGCTTCCTGCGTGATTTTGCTTCCTTCTTGTGACTACAGAGAAGCAGCACTTACAGAACAACCAAAGCAACAGGAGTTTGATGAATAGATGATGCCACTCTACCTTCTTTCCTTCAATATCCTTAATAAGGACACCACCAACTACTCATTCAAATACTGGGAGGAGACAAGCAAAAACCAACAGCACAAGAAAACCCACACAAAAGTAACCAATTTAGACTGCAGACAGTGCACAGCAGAAAGGCACAGGACCACACACTGAACAATAAAGAGAAAACAAAATATTCAACAGCTACTCATTAAGCAAGTATCATCCACGCCGTGCAGTTAAGGAGTCTGTGGAAAGAGTAGGCTGTGTCATCATGAAATTAAAGACTGTCTCAAAATGCAAATGCATAGGCAGCTCAAGGCTGCCAGAATAAGGCTGTTTGTGCATTACTTACCACCATCTGACTTTGCAACTTTAATAATGCACTTCTAATGCAGTTCTGGGCATGAGATATTTACATTTCAAAAGCGTTTGTACACAGATGAGATACAGCCCTCAGATTGCAGGTTTAATGCCAGCACAGCCCCTGCTGCCGTGCAAGCTCGCTACTGTTGTGCTCTGATTATTTTGTGAAAGCAGAGCAGAGGAGGCAGCGATAGGCAGAGCAATGGTGCTCTCTGCTGGGGGAACGCAGCATGACAACTGCTCTGGCATTAACAGCTGAACCTCTTTGCTACTGGGCTACCTGCAGCTGAACCGCTCCTGGCCCAAGGTCATGACCAACTGCCACGATGTCTACACCTGTGTGACATTCTGGACTGACGGACTTCACAAACACATATTCACGCTGTAGATGGCATGTATGAAGCAGGTGAAAATTCATCCTTTCTGGCCTCTCATGTCATTTCAGTAACTTTGAGGAGGCCTGCGTCTAGCAACAGTAATTATGCTGACCTTAAATACAATTTTTTTTCCTTTCAAAATTCCTTTTAGCATGGAAAAATAGAATATGATGCCTGTATGATTTAGAGACTTTCAGGCAAAATTCATAAGACTCAGACTGTTTTGGGTTAGAAGTGACCTTTAAAGATAATCTAGTCTAACATTCCTGCAGTGAGCAGGGCCATCTTCAAACTACATCAGGTTGCTCAGTACCTCATTCAATGGAATGTTTCCAGGGATGGGACACCTGCCACCTCTCTAGGTAACCTGGGACAATGTTTCACCACCCTCAATGTCAATAACATCTTCTTTGTATCTATTTCAATCTACGCACTTGTAGGTTAAAACCATCATCCTTTGTCCTCTCACAATAGAACAGTGGCAAATGCAGTACTTTACAGCTGGCTGAAAACAGATGTACTTCAGTTCCTGGTCTCTTGGTGCCAGTGTCCTGCTGAAGTACTCAAACTGCATGTAGATGCATTACTGAAATGTTGCTACCTGAATTTTGGCATTGGTACCGCAAGTACCATTGGTACTTGTGGCAAACATTCATGCCAGAAATACACAGCAGCCAATTTGAAATTCGAGTTTATAATGCACTCACAAGGAAGCTGTACCATTTCCTGATAAAGTGGAAAAGATCACAAACATCCACTGCTCTCTCTGGTGGAGGGAATCACTGGAATCAGCAGAAGATGCTAGTCTGGCAAGAATTCGCAACTATCTGGACCTTCATGTATGTAGTAGTAAATCAAAAACCAAATCTTAAGCTGGAAAGAGAACTTGAAGAGTTTTGTGGGACAGAAACATTGCTTTTAAGCATATTCCTCTTCAGTATCTTGTCCTGGCCATCCTCGAGGACGAGGTGCCAAAGTAGATCACCTATTTGGTCTGCTAATAATGGAGACGATGAAAACAGTAAACAGTTCAGATGGAATTAAGAGAGAGCAGAACCTGACATTCTTTTCAGTTGAGAATAGGTGAAATGAGTAGTGTTTCAGCTAACAGAACACAGAGAAACCACGTGGCAGTACTCTAAGGATATGCTAAGAAAGGGAGTAGGATGAAAGGAACTGATTGAACACCTTAAGAACATCGATGAGCTCCCCAGGAAAAATTTTCAACCTTTTCAAAGGAATCCCACCAAAAGGCCTAAGTGATCTAGAAGGTAACCTGTAACTCCTACACAGAAAAAAAGAAACAAAACACACAGGGAGAAACATTTTAAAAAAGAAGCAGGTGCAAAAGCAGAACAAAGAGACACTGACCTCAAGTCTCTTTTCAAGTGATTCTATCCTGTCTTTTTTGCTGGCCAAGTTAGCTCTTGTGTAGCGACTCTGTCCGGGCAGGTACAACACTTGGCTGTAACACTCTTCCCACACCTGGTTATAAGCTTCACTGGAGAGCTCTCCATGTCCCATTCCTTGCTTTACCACTTCCATCTCTTGTGCCAGGAGATCTTGTGCCTGTAGGAAATTGTGAGAAATAAATTGCAGTTACAATAAAGAAGATACAAGAAAATTCCTCTTCTTTTCAATCCTTCAGTGCACAATCCACGGGGCAGTTTCTCTTTTTACACTAAAAGCTCATCAGCAGGTTAATTATGAAATCTAACACAGATGCTGTGGATTACAAGCGGAACCTAGGGTAGACAAACCTGACATCACTCTGGAGTAATTAATGAAAGCTGTAGCACACCTAGGTACTTCACCTCGCTGCGTAGGAAAAGAGACAAAGGAAGGATCTTGAGGGGAGAACTCTGCAGAGAGAAGCAACTATTCTATGAGACAAAAATCACTTTCCATTTCCATTGGCTTGCTCTTCTCCATGCAACCTGCAAAGTCCACTCTAAATATTAACGAGTGAGCTGTATAAGCTCCACTTCAGGAAATGATACTCTTGAGTTTAAAGAGCATGCATTCTGTTCATAGAACTAGCAACTAGTGAGATATGGGCATCCTCCTGTTTCCTGCTTCATTTAAAAATGTAACTTATAGTGAAGAGTTGCAATCACAACTCTTCCTGACAAAGCACCTGGCACTAAAAAACTACAGACACCCAGATCCTCCAATTTTATTTGAAAATGAAAAACTTAAACTATCTTCGCTGACATGGAGTTCACTAAGTATCACAGAATGGTGAGAGTTGGAAGGAACCTGTGAAGATCATTTACCCCAACTAAAGACAAAGAGGGAAGATACACTGAATATTAGAAAGCAAGCAGGAGGGAGGAAGCAAAACCTTTCTGCTCATCTGTTAGGACACAAAATTTCCAGTGACTCTGAAGAAAGTTTCCAGACAGAACTACTGGACTGTTTAATAGTCTCTGAGGGAAGTGATAGAAAACTCAATTCTTGCTGCAGTGCAAAATAACCAGAGAAAGCACTCAAGAGAACATTCCTAAGGGAACAATCTGACACTGGCAGGGCAGTGAAATTCATGATCTAACTGTATTTTCCATCTTTAACTTCTCCAGCTCAGAAATCTTCAAGTATAATTTTTCATTTAACAGCAAATTGGAAGTACATACTGTTCAGTGCTTCCCATTTCAGGCTCTTGATTCACTGGTTGAGCTGGATTTAAAATCTGCCTGTGTATTTTTAGAGTCACTTTAAAGTAATACAGGATTTAGGCACAGAGATACCACGGCTATTGTCAGAATGCAAGGCTCAGCAGGAGTCTGCATAAAGTAGATGACTTGATGGCACATGATTTTGTCCTTTGCACTCATTTTTAATCATGTAAAGTGTCTGGTCAAAGGTTACTGGCACAGCTTCACAGGTTAAACTCTTGCAAAGAGCTAAGCACAGCACTGTGTTTGAACTGTCCACATGTCCTTTGGCAGCAAAAGGCAACATCCATAGCTGCTTAAATAAATAAACAACCCAAACGAGAACCTTTGGCTGTTTGACTTGGGATGACAATGGAGAACAGAAGCAAGTGCCTAAATGCCTCACTCCATCCAGCATCTGCTAATTCTGCCTGCACAGCACTTTTTAACTAGACTCTCTGCCACATCATAGCAGACTATGCACTAGTACAGCTCAACAAGCACAATTCAACAATTTGACTTGATGTTCCAAGTTAGAAGACAGTTATCACTGTCACTGCTATGAAAAAAATGCTTAGTGACTCTTAGGCAGTACAAGGTATCACCTAATTAAAGTCTCAGTTATACAACATCAGTCTCCAGAAACAGCCCTTAAACTGATATGCAATCACAATGCATTAAAGATCATATCTAAAAGACATCATCTCCAAACACAGCATACCCATTATTCTGCTGAGTGCCCAGATTAACATTAGCTCACAGAAAAGAGAATGTGCACTTGAACTGTCCTCACAGCTCTTCACAGAACCCTCTTGAGATCTGTGCAAGCTTGACTCCACTTTCATTTTTTAACAAAATCACAGGATCATAAGGAAAAAGACATCATGTGTCTGTAATAAGCCCATATAATCTCACCTTCTTGAGATCCTCTTTAGAGAACTTCTCGTAAGGATTTTGTTCCAAGTAAGCCATATGTTCTGCATTGTTGCTTCCAAATCCTGGGCCCTTCCCCTTCTTACCACTAGGCAGGTCTCCAAATGGGTGGTGTAGAAGATCAAAATGAAGCATAGTAATCATCTCTTTCTTTATCAGCTCTTCACTCTTCTGCAGGTCTGTTAGTGGTGGCTCCACATTTAAGGGTCTCAGTATTGTTTCATTAACCTGCCCAGAAACAAACAAACAAAAACGTTCATTAACATCATATACACTAAAGATCACATTAAATGCACAAGCATGAATTTTACGTTATCAGGAAAACCATGCAGAACAGGTGCCAAAATCCCTTGCATTATGACACATATACAGCAACATCAACACCCAGCTGTACTTTCATTCGTGCATATGGGAATACCTCACAATAATTTTCACTGTAAAAGTTTCTCATAATGTTGAAATCAGCATCTTCAAATAGAAGTTTTGTCCTCTCATGATACACTCCGACTGTATTTCCTCCTCTAACAGTTAAAACCTTTCTACCTAATTTTTTTTCCTTGAAAGTTAATCTTGCTTCAACTCACTTCTGACGGTCGTGGTAGATTCTTCTGAACTGCTTTGTGCATCCGCTTCAGCTCCTTTGCACGCTCTGCTTCTCGGAGAGCCTAGACAAACGAGCCAAATGTAACATACAGAAATGTACATGATATAAAAACTAATCAATTACTGCAGAAAAGATACGTTACAGACTTCATGTTACGAAGACAGAGCCAAATAATGTGATGCTTCTAAGGTAAACAGGAAGCGCACAGCAGACTAAGAGAGATCCTAAAATAGTCATTTTCAGGGCCAACACTATCCTGCAGCCCCCATCTCAGTAGACTTCATGCTTTAAATTTTCTACACACTAAGTTTGACAATTGCTCTAATTCTCCAGATATAAAATCCAACAGGAAAAGACAGACTCTTAAGTTTGCAGCCAGGACTCATTTTGTCTTCTTTAATGACATAAAGTAACTTATTTACTAAAACAATACTTGCAAACATGTGTCAAAACATGACATAATCTCTTCACATTCCACTTTCAGGAATAATGACAAAGATCCAATATTCTAATCCCAGCCATAGCACAGCATCATTTGATAGGCAGGATGCTATTCTCTTCTATGATGTTACAAGTTAAATCCTTCTCTCTATTCTACACATATTCCATTAGGATGTGTATGCACAAGATAAGCAGATACAGATAAACGTGTTCCTTCCTAAATGGGACACCATGAATCAGATTCTCAGATATCAAGTTATACGATATTGTGGAATTAAATAGGATATTGTGGAATTAAATTCTTCATATGAGAAGATATCAGAGTATAGGATTTTTAAAAAATATTTTCTTCAATTGTCAAAGAGAGACACTGGCAAAAACTCCTCTGAACTCAAATAAAATCCCACCATTTGAAGGTAGGCAACAAAAAGGCATTTGCATCACAAAATTAGGATAAGGAAGAAATAGAAAAGAGACTGTTCTTATAAACAGACAAATTGGAAGTGTCTCTAATTAGTGGCCAGTATGGCTATTTAACTAATAGAATTTAAGCCAGGACTTTATCTGGCCTTCCTTGATTCTAAAATAAAACAAAATACTCAGGGACCTATTAACAACTTGGCTGTCTGGGTAATCTTGTGGTAGAAGGCATACAAAAGGGAGCAATTTACTGCATAGCAGATTTTTATCTGCGTGCTACCCGTTTGCCTGGATTTGTTAAGAGAGGTGTATATACCTTTCACAAACAGTAGCTCTTAACTTTGAGAAAATAGCCTGAAACTTAAAAAACCCTCACACTTCTCACATGTTTAAAAAACCAAAGATGTGCTTCTGTCAAAAAATACTTTTAATTATATTTTTACCTTTTAAGGGACAAGGCAGAAGGTAGAACAGACACACTCATGCAGGTTTCCTCAGAGAAAATTATGTGATACATGAACAAATTAAGAGAAGGATTCACAGAGAAAACAGACTTAACCTCTGTGCACGCACACTCTGGTGGCAGCACAAAAAACAGGCACATATTCCTTTGTTATCCTGAAGAAGGTGTAACATTTCCACAGATAGGGATGAAACTATAGGAACCATAAAAGGAAAATACTTCAATTTTAAACAAAAAATACTGCTTACATCACACACACCTACCTGCTTGCGGGCATCTATATCAGCAGCATCTTCTACAAAGGTTTCATCTACTTCATGTTCCTCAAGTTCTTTTTCTGCATTTTCAGGTAAAACAATCTCAAAGTCGTTCTTTGGAGCAGGAAGGGCCATAAGGCCAAGGCGCAGGTGCTCACGGGACTCTTTCTCCTGTTGAAATAATACCAAGATGCTGTTCATGCACGTTCTGGACTCATGCACAAAGGTGTTACACAATCAGACTCCAGTTACATTAACAGATGTGATGAACAACACACAACTAGTATCCTCTGGCCATCCTCACCTGCTACACCACCAGCAGAAACAAAACCTCTTAAGTCTGACAAAACAGGCACATTACTAATGCAGGCTGGCTTACAGACCACCACCCGAGTTCAGACACTGTGAAGCACAAACTCTCTGACACTGACAAACTAGGGACAGCTTTAAAAGGTAGCAAATTAAATCTTCAATCAGGTTGAAACACACGCTCATAAAAAAACAGCATGGCATCAACACCCCCCAGTAGAATCAAGGATAGTTTGGGTGGGTAGGGACCATTGCAGATCACCTAGTCCAACTCTCTTCAATAGGCAAGGACATGTTAAACAATGAGATTGCTCGGAGCCCCATTCAACCTGACCTGGAATGTTTACATGGATGGGGCTACTACCACCTCTCTGGATAGTTTGGTCCATAGTTTCACTACCCTGATTGTCCTCATCTTTCCAACAGCCTTCCTTTAAATATGGAAAGGCCACGATAAAGTCCTTCCAAAACCTTTTCTTCTCTAATCTGAAGAACTCCAACTCTCTTAAGCCTTTCCTCAGTCCAGTCACTGGACCCACTCAAATAGGAGTCTCAGTACAACAGGAGCGATTCACACAGATACCTTTCAAGAAATTGAGAACATCTAAAAAGATGCCTACACTGACAGTGGACACAGGGGTGCCTGCAAGTCTAACTGGAACTTTTCTCCTTTCAAGAAATTGAGAACATCTAAAAAGGTGCCTACACTGACAGTGGACACAGGGGTGCCTGCAAGTCTAACTGGAACTTTTCTCCTTGCAGTTGCTCATAAATTTGGAGATTGTGGCACAGCACTACACAAACAAACAGCACCAGATCTGGAAATCAGCAGAGTCCACCAAGAAACTGAAGCCTCAGTCTTCCTGCTAGCACAAAAAGGTGAGATTGCAATAAAATGGCTGAGACAGAACCAAAGTACACAGACATCAAATAAATCTTGTCCTTCAAGTTAGGAAAATTTCTGAAATCGTGATCTTGAAGAGTTATTTTCACAAGAACACACCAAAAGACTTCAAGTGGAATATCCTTACCTAGCCCAGAAAGAAAAATGTCAGTGGGAGATATCCAAAGCAACAGTTAGGGCTGCAGAATCAACCACATCAAAAGGAATTTCCAAGGTGCTACCTGCTAGGTATATGCCCCTACATAGCACATCTAATTAGCTGGGAACATTTGGTTGAGTCTCTAAGAATGAAAATATCTCCTGCCAAAGGTGATAGAAGTGTCTGGGTGGGACTCAGACTACTGGACACTTCAAAACCAAGTTTCTAATGGCAAAAGTTAAACTCCTTTAGCTCAATGTTGTCAACACTACAGTCTGATTAAAAGGTCCTGTATGTAAATTGGAAAACCAAGATGATGAAGGATTTGAGGGTTGCACAAGATTGCAAGAAAAACTAATCTTTGCTTGAGATATATTTCCTGCTTGGCTTCAAATCCACAAGTAGAAACTTAACTTTGTCTTTGACAAATAGCTTTTGAATGCCTTTACTGAGTACACAGAATGTCACTCTAAGTGGAAAGATTTGACTTTTAGTCAAATGGCAAGTACAGTAGAAATAATACCTACTGTTATTATAATGTAAATTGCTGTTCAGAAGATGAGAATTAAAAGTCCTGTAAATGAATAGAGTGCTGATAGCCACTTCTTAAGCACTTCTTACCATTTGTTTTGCATAAGATGGGTCACTGTAATCTGCCATTCCCTCTTCAGGGTTGATGTTCAGTTTATCACGCAATGGAGTTCTACCAGGAGTTGTACCAACCACGGGTTTAGGAGTTAGTCCTCCACGAGGGGTTAAGCCTTCTGATCCATGAGAAGGTGTTCTAGGGAGAGTGTGGATATAATAATTTCATTTCCTTCTAAAGAGCTCTACTTCCAAAAGTCTGAATATGGAAAAAAGTTACATAATTGACATTAAGAAAATCAGACTTGCTTTTTCTTGGTAGGCAGCAAACTTGTAACATACAATTAGATGAATCCTTCCCAAAAATACAACTTCAACCTGTCAACCCAACCTGCCTAGGCAACTAGTATGTTAAGAAAAGTTTCAGGAAGTACATCCACACAAACTCCCACTGATACTTTTGAGAGATGATTCGGTCACCCAGCCAAACATATTATGGGATACAGTAATTAGGATTTAATTGCAAGCTCTCCTTTACCTGCCACCTGTGGCAAGCCATTCACTTTCAACTCGTCTGGCTTAACAACTGTCTCATCTAACAACTGAATGAATCTTCGCTTTCACTAAGTATTGCAGAAGTAATTGCATTATATTGACTATTTTTGAGCACCTAAAGTAGAGCAAAATGGATGAAGTCTTAGATTTTGTGGGCCTCGGTTGGTTCTCCTCTAGACTGTTTTTCTTTATGCCAATAATCTACTATGCAAAAGGCATGCAGACACTGTCTTGGATATCACAATCGCAGAGACAGTCATAAGTTTTCTGTTGCAAGCTAAAAACAGTGTACACAGTGATGGTAATAATAAACCAACAAAACATTGTTAAACATTTTCTTTGAGAAAAGTTCAGGAAGAGGACAGGTTCTTAGAAAGATGCTTACATTATGGTATTCATCTGCACTTAAGGAAATTTTCCAACAGTCCAGGGTGTCAGAGCACTTGGAACAGGCTGCCCACAGAGGCTGTGCAATCTCATCAGGAGAGATTCCAAACCCATCTGGATACATGACTGCACAACCTCCTCTTGGTGACTCTGCTTTAGCAAAAGGGATTGGACTACATGATACCCAGAGGTCCCTTTCCAGTCCCCACTATGCTGAGATTCAGTTCCCTAAGGAAGAGCCTTGGCAGAAAAAGACTACACAAGGTGATGTCGTATTATCATTTCCACCACTAGTTACTGTAGTTCTCTAGCGACAGTAAGACATCATAATACTGATCAAACACAACTGTATATAGCATGGCCTGACACATGCTACTTGTCCTCTTCTAAGGGACATAACAGTGTCTTCTCTACTGGGCATGTCTGACAGAGACAGATGATACTCATCCTCCTGCTTAAGGTTGTTCACAGATTTTCCTGAATTGTTACTCAAACTAACAAATATAAACAATAACATTTGCAGGACAACACCCACAAACAACAGCAAAATTAGCTTTTATGATTTCAAATTACTATTTCATAGAATCACAGAATGGTTGGGGTTGGAAGGAAACTTCAAAGGTCATCTAGTCCAATCACCCTGCTGCGAGCAGGGACATTTTTAGATCAGGCTGCTCAGAGTCCCATCCAACTTGACCTTTCATAGGATATTTATTTTGTTGATCACACTAACAGAAAATGTTTATGCTGACGTTCCAGAAGAAACAAGTTCCACATGAGAGTTTTTCTCTACTCTCAGATCCATGCCATGTTTAACTCCTATTAAAATTTTCAGCTTAAAACTTTTAAGAAAATTCTCTAAGTAGGATGTGAAAAAAACTAAAACAAATAAAAAAAAAAAAACAAAAAAACAAAAAAAAGAAAAAAAATTAATTCCATAAAAATCCTGCACCAAAATATTACAAATTTCATAGCATCATAGGAAAAAAAAATCTGTACTTAATTTAAATATTTGCACTTTTCACCTAAATCTGATAGCTCTGCTTTGCTATGCTGCTTCCTTACAAAGCTATGGCTTCTCTTTTAATTTTTAACCACTTAATGGTTTATTTTTCCTCTCTGATCAAGCAAGCCAAGTTGATACATAAGTAAAATAATTACATGTTTAAGTCTGAACTTCAGAACCTGAAAAAAAAAAATCACTAACGAAACAAAAAAATCAAGTCAACCAAACTACAAGATTAGAATGTTTTCACATTTTTAAACCCAAATCACCTTAACGGACAGACAGATCAGTCTAGGACAAATTCTATATTCATTCTGCACCACAGCAATGCCAAGAGATCTCCAGAAAAGGATTCACTTGCCCAAATCCAATTAAATGAGCAGGGCTTTTGCACACAGCTTTTGAACAACAAAAGAAAGCTGCTTTTGAAAAGGTACTATAAAAGTCCTTTTTATTTCATCCTGCTTTTCCTACTAGGATGATACAAGTAAAATTAGTACCTAAGAGATTGACACGCAAAACATACGTGTGATGTTTTTTAGTTGTATGGTATCTGGCTTTTGTGAGATAGGTATTTATTCAGAACCAGCAAGAGTAAAAGTTAAAAAAACTAAGACTTACTTTAAAAATGAAGAGTTAAACCAGCAATTCCTTGCTATTTAGACTGGCAATACCAGAAATAATTTATTTGTGTATATATATGGCCTACAAAACATTTGCTCTAGCTTTTCAAAAATTCCACACCTTCAGCCCAGTGGCAATACTTTCAAAAAGCTAGGATCCACATACAGAATGATGCTCCATTCTACTGCCTGTATTTCTGTATTACATCAGAATATTTGTTATTGCTGCTGACCACAGGAGACCTCATTTTAGGCCAAAGCTCCAGTGAGCTATCTGCTGTAAAATACGGACAAAGACACAGGAGAAGGAGAAAGCTGTACATCAAGGGCTTGACACAAAAGCAAGTTCAGATTTGTTTCAAAGCCCTGACCATCACCTACTATTTCACACACTGTAAACTGCTTTACCTCCAGGAGATACCTACCCAGCAATGTACCCGTTAGAAAAGTCTGCTTTACCTGAATGGTGTGGAAAGCACAGTATTTGGAGTCTGAACAACCTGTTTCTGTGGTGTTACTCCTGAAAAGTCACTTTCATGCAAGGGAGTGTTGAGACCTCCTTTCAGGGGGGTATCGACATTTGTGAGAGCCATCAAATTCTGGGCTTCCTGTGTAACAGACAACACAAACAGACTTCCACAGTCACTTCTTACCTTTAAACACCCACACATTTACAAATCCCACTGTTCCACTGAAAAGGACTTTAACCTCCATTCCCAGTAAAATACACTATAAACTGGAGTTGCAGAAATTACTTCATGTTTCAGATTCCTTCACTTTGCCAGATTCCCTAAGTCTGCAAGATTTAGCAGTAACTCAAGACTCAAATGATCCTAAGGATCCTGATTTTCAGAGGCAACAGCACATTTGCACTCCAAAACTCAATGAAGCATTACCTGAATTGCACTTCAAAGACAATGTTCCAAAATATATGTTCACTATTCAGATTTTTACTCTAAAACTCAATTAAGAGTTTTTAAGAACATCTCCTTATTCTATTTCTCCTTTTTACAGTGAAAATTTAGGCACTCTGAAAACGAACTGAGATAGTGAAACTACTGCACATAGCAGCAGATATTCACGGCACACTAGTAATCCATCTACAGAACTGTGTGTATGTATAATATACCACACATGTGATATCAGAGTAGTCCATCTGAAGATGGATCTGACCGTTCCTGAAAGCACTGCACTGAGACTTAAGTCATGATCTGTAGTCAGAAATTCTCTTTCTTCCTATCATGAAACTGCTGAAACACAGGGTAAAATACAGATGGAATTTCGAAGTTGCAAAGGTAGGCTTTGCTCTCTGTCTTAAGTGGTTTTCAGCAAAGAGACTGACAAGAAAATATTCTTGCATTACTGTAGTTAATTACTTAAGTGAAATAAAAGCTTAACAGCAAAGTAGGAAACAACATGACACTGTTCTAAGGACATGAAAACCATGTACATCTTCAACACAAACAGGTATCCAGGATATGCAGAAATTATGTAAGACATCAGGAGAATGCTTAATGTTAAGGTGCACACAATATAACACATTAAAAAAAAACCCAAATGACAGTATCAAAGTGTTTGTTATAGGTTGGACTGGATGATCTTGGAGGTCTCTTCCAACCTGGTTGATTCTATGATTCTATGTTGAGCACAGATCAGACAGAAGTGGATCTGCTTCTACATCTTTCAGTGTGTCCTGGAGATCATGTGTCAGCCCAAACTACAGTAACTGCACATAATCTTTCTGTGGCACTTACACCTGTTTGGTTGATCACTGCAGTAAAAGCAAAAGCTTGTTCTGTACATTTATACTCTACCTGCAGAATCCTGTCTTGTGCAGCTGGAGTTTTGGGAGTCCTTAGCGCTATGCTGCTGTTGGTCACACTATATTCAGATAGAAGAGTGCTGGAAGCTGAATTTGTAATTCCAGATTCTTCAGCAGTCTGGCGTGCAATTTCACTTGCCTGGCCCACTTTCACAACTTCCTCAAGTTCTGAATCAGATATCTTTAAAAGAGAGAATTGCAAGACATATTAAGATAAAACACAACCATGAGATCCACTTGACAAAACAGAAAAGTTGTTTACTGGTCAATGAACAGCATACCTGAGGAGCAGGAAGAACTAGTTTACTTCTTTTTTTGGTAAATTCTGACACTCCACTGGTCTGTAGAATAGCTGAGGGCAAGTCTGATTCTTTTTTCCGTTTCATATGCTGTTTGTCTTTCTTGCGCTCTCTTCCTTCCCTTTCACTGTCATTATGGGTAAGAGAAAATAATTTTAGAACACAGAGAACAGCTACAAAATAAAGCAAGAAAAATGCAAAAATCCTGTACCTTAATCAAAAGCTGAATATGCAGAAATAAAGCATTATGAAGCACCTTGTGGTGCACAAGTGATTACATTTGGTCTGCAGACCTTGCAGCAGAACCTACAAGGCACTGGAATGCCTCTAAATTATGGAATTAGGCAAAAGGTGGTTGTTTCAGCTACAATCAACAAGAGCAAGGAAAAAAAAAGTCAGTTCTAGAATTTAAATAGTAAGAACCAGGGGATGCAAACAATTCCTTTTCCTCCAGCAGCTGCAGGACATGGAAAGCAATTTCTCTTCAATATTTAATAAAAATGGTATTTTCTTCAAACAGAAACAGAGTCAGCCTGTAAAATCATAAGCTTCATATGAAACTCCTGCCAGATCCCTGGAACTAAGAGCTGTAAAAGAATATGTAGTATTGGGACTATTCTCTCAGTAAATAGCAGTTGGCAGAAGTAGTGGGATATTCAGCTTAACAATTAAGTATCTACCATACTGCTTGTGATAAAGATGAGCATGTAACTTCTCATCTGTGTGTTTTGGGATTTTTTGGGGAAAGGGTAAAAAATTAAGCATTTAAAGCAGATTTTATTTAAGAATAATTCCAAAGGTAATACTTCAAGAAGAAAACTCTACTCCTGTAAATATTCTTAATAAAGATATTACTTGGAGAAAGGACTGCAAATACACAAGCAAATCTATTGCAAGAAGAAAATCAACCACAAAAAAGTCAAGATTGCCATTTAAAGAGCAAGAATATGCATGAGGAATTTATTCTCAAAAAGAAAATTAACTTCTGGAAACATAAAAAAAAATAGGACACTGAAAGCACTACTATCTGCACCACAGAAATACAATTCCTGTCTGTGTTGCATTTCAGACATTTCCAAGGGAGGTTTTCAAATATACTCTTCCACCTTAGTGTAACACACACTTACGATCTTAATTCTCCATCCAGGTCTTGCTGACGCAGCTTCCTAAAATCCGCATCCAAGGACTGGTAGTTTTCCTCTGAGGTATCATAAAAACCAGGGGCAGGCCTCTTTTCAAAGGGAATTTCTGCATTATAATCCACGCCTCTCTTCTTCTTTCTTTTCTTCTGGATCTCAATTCCAGCAGCCCGCAGTTCTCGCCTTTTCTGGAGAGCAGCAAGACGTCTAAAGAAACAGGAATATTACATCACTTCAAGTGCATACCTACAGGAGGCTCCTGTATCCCAAATTCTGGTACTAAAATACGCTGCTGCTGAGACAGCATTATTGTTGTCTGAGTATGTGCAGCCTTATCAAAATATCAGATTCAAACTTAAGGCTGTGCCTGAATTTATGTATTGTAAATGCTCCAGAGTCAACAAAAGCAGTTTACCTAGCTTCTTCCAGCTGCTTCTCTCTTGCCTTTCTTTTGGCCTTCTTTCCTTGTGTATTAGCCAGACGAGCTCTAGCTTCAGACAGCATTTCAAGTTCATCTACAATAGACATACAGATACAGCAGTGAATCTGCACTTAAGATGGAAGTAAGGGAAAAAGTGACATTAAGATCAGACAGCAAGCTTTTAAAGATAAATTAATATATGTTTTCACAGGCATTCTGCATGATCACTAAACTAGTTTTCTCCAAGCTGTTCCAATATATTTTCTAAATCCTTGGCCAGATGAAATGAAGACTTTCAGAAAAAAGTCTAATGTTGAAAACAATTCAACTGACATCTACAGTAAATCAAAATATTTACACAGAGGGAAACTGACCACACTCAGGAAATTATTATTTCATTTACACCTTCTTCATCTGACATTACTCTATTAAAGAACTTATACATTCCATTTATATTCAGGTCCAACAATACTGTATTTGTGAACCTGTGACTGCTCAAAACCACCACTGGTCCGTTCACAGAGTTCTAGCAATGTTCATTTTTGATTCATAGCATTGCTGTGTGCAAGGAAAAAAGTCACATAGTCCTCCTATGCCTCACCATAGACTCTTCTAGGAGGTATGAGCTAATGGGAAAATATGATGATACAGAAATATAAATGAAAGCAAGCAGACCAGTTATCAAAGCAAAGAACAGTCAGTTGTGGTAAGAGACAATGAAGCCATGTTAGAAGACAGGAAACAACAAGAAAAGGAAAAATGGGAAAGAATAACTGACTTTTCACATACAGATATAAGACCAAATGTGTATGAAAAAACGATCAGGGAGGCGAAGAGTAAAGAAAAAAAACAAAGACAAAAGCAACCCGGGTACAGAGGCTGTGTAAAAGGAAAAAACTAAAGGGACAAAGTTTCTGTAAAAAACAGTAAACAAATTCCTATCTTACCTTCATCCATGTCAATAGGATCTGGTCTAGCTGGCTTGGTTTCTGGATTTGGATCAATTTCTCCAGGTTTAAGTTTCCGAGGATCATCAGCAGTTTCTTCCTCATTGTCTCTCTGAGCAGCTTTGTCCCTGAAAAATGCATTATGTGCATTTCACAACTGGCTCTTGTTTTCCTCCAGGCTCATAATAACCATCCTTTAAACATCCCCAAAAACTGATCAAAAAAAGGTAATCTTGTAACAAAGTACCTGCAGAAAAGGTTCATGAACATGGTACAGTTACACTATCTTTAACTAGACACCAGAAAGAAGCCAAACACTCCATTACCTGACAACCATGAGATATAATATTGACAAAGCTAAGAGAACTCTTCTCAGGTAATCTTTAACAATAAGGAAAAAAAATCAGGTAGTGTGACAAAATGAACAATCAAGTGTTTCCCACTACGCTTTTATACTTAATCATAACAGAATTAAGAAAGCTCACAAAGGAAAACTTACTTTTCCTTCTCCTGGCCTAAAGAAACCCTCTGAAGCATAGAGAAATGATAACTGCATATTCAGTTAACAACTGGTGCTTTATGTTTCTGTGCTTGTCTTTCTCTAATACACTCACTTGTGCTAATCAGTCAAATAACACTAAAATAAACCTGAAATCAATCTTGACTCAAAACAACCAGAAGCAAGAAAATATACATCTATCTTTATTCAAGTCTACTCTACAGGTTCTAGAAGCTTCTTCTTTCAAGGTAGACACACTGACTGAAGACAGTTCTGGATTTGCTGACAAAATGACTTGGTCTCCCTCAAAACCACTGCACTTCACCACCACAGAAGGAAACGACACAGCTGTACAGCAAGTGCTACAGATTTTACTACTGGGCACCCCTAACAGAACAGTAACTCACAGCAGAAATTCATAGTGCTCCAAACATTGTGCAGCCGTTCTCCCAATGATTGGGGCAATGGTTCTCCACTGGGTTGGCATGAGCTTGGCCAGGTGCAACAGTTTCTCCTCTTCTTCTCGTGACCACTCTGTCTTTTTGATGCTTGGGTCAAGCCATTCATACCTGTTACAAAGTGGAAAAATGAAGATCCAAGCTATGAATTAATTTGTCTGGAATTAGTTCAGAACAGTGTTTACCCAACATCTTGTCACACAAATTTCATGCAAGATTTTCTCTGTACAAAATTACGTTATTCCAGTCTATTTTTATGACATAGATTTGAGTTTTAAGGTGTATTATTTATCTACCACTTATCATAGAGATATTGCCTCTTCTTCCTTGACCCATCTCTTTTCTGGCAAAGTCACAAAATTAATCCAGAAAAAAAAAGTACACAACAGCCAAAGGTGCTGCAAACAGTGAGCCTGCTCTGGATCCTTGAACAGTTACCTTACTAATATTTAACTGTGCCAGTACCACTCCTTTCTTACAGAAGTATTCTAATAAAGATATGCAGGTTCAGTATTCAAGAGACTAAGTGATTCTCAAACAGATTTGTACTGAATGCATTTACATTAGTTTCAAGCTATATCTTTATATAAAATGAAATTCTATAATCCACAATTTCTAAGCATTAATCCTGAAGCCAAATTCTCATTTTGAAAAATTAGAAGATTATCTGTAAGAGACAGCAGTATCTTACAGTTTTGTCTCCTTAGTAACACTCCTTGGCTCAAAGTGTGTAACACTGGAGAAAAAAAGCACGTACTGAGTTTTAAGTGATCTTGCACTTGCTAGCACTGCAGTTACTGGCAAAATGAACATCTGACCACTTTTGTTCAATTACTTTCAAGCAACAAGAATTTGAAATACCTATAATAGCAGAAATCAAGCCATCTGAAACTACTAGCCCTCTGTGGACATAAACTAATCTGTGGCGATTTCTAAATTACCACTAGTCATGAATCTCATTCACAAACATCACACTTCTCACTTACCATCTGGCTTTGCACTGCTTGGCTGATTTTCTATGTAACAAAGAAGCAATACGGGACCACTGGTTTTTGCCATATTTCATCACAGCTGCTTTCAGAATCTCATCCTTGGAAAAAAAAATACTGTTATGGATCACAAGAACTTGCAAAACACAAAGTTTGAGGTCACGCAGAGGATGATGGTGGATTTCATCTAACAGGCTAATCCAGGGGAAACAACACAGCACTGTTGCTGCTTTTCCATTACTTAATTTTGAAGATGAAGGAGGACTGCACCTTATCTGAGGATGAAATCAAGATGTGGAAAAGACACATTTGGATTATTGTGCCAAACTTCATAGAAACAAAAGAATTTACAAAGCAGTTACTTTCATTGCTCTCTAATGCACAGTTTGTGATGGTTCTGCATGTCTTCCTTGAACGGCAGCAACATAATTTAATGCAAATGAAGTATTTACCCATCAGTGGAATATGTTGTTTAAAAAAAAAAAGTATCATAAAGGAACATTAAGTCATTTTCTCCTTTGCACGTAGCTCTTTAAATAAATCACTTTAATGCTTAAAATGTAACATCCAGAAGTCCTGGTCCCAAAGCTCATGAACTTCTGAGGAAATAAAATAGAACTGTCAGGGATTCAGCTTGGGAGTCAGGTTGTTGGGAGTGCACACTGAAGCATGCACTGAGATTTGATCAAAAGATAGAAGTCCTAACAGTTGTCTGTCAATCCACCCATCCATCAATTCGTCTCTCCCCTTCCCCCAGACATCTTCACTTCCTCACAGGTCAGAAAGTTGTACTTTAATACATCAAAGCTACTCTTGCAGCCTTGTGAATCATAGATGTTCCTCTTCTGTATTCAGTAAAGACAGGTGGTTTGGTTTAGAATCTGTTTAGCTGTACTGTGCAGATGTCAGTCATACTCTGTCTGGCACAAACATCTCTCAGACCACACAGCATCTTTAACTCTAAGATGATGATGAGCTCTGGCTTCAGCTGCTGATGACATAATACATGTTACTTACACTTAAATACAAATAACAAATCCCCTGGTTTTGCTGTTTGGTTTCTAAAACTATTATTTATTTACTTGATGTTTCATGGCATGCAGCAACTACACTGAGAATATAAACAAGATTTTTAAATAATTGGTCATTTTACTAATGACCTGAGAAGAACTGGTTGCACTTTCCATCATTTTTACGTTGTGTGTAAAATCAAAATGTGAATTTTAAAAAAGAAAATCCACCAAGAACTTTCACATCTCCAGTACATAAAAATGGGTAAAACAACAGTCTATTTAACCTGCTGCTGCTTCTCTTAAAGGTCACCAAAATCAGTTAGTTATGGGAGACCACAACAACAGAGTAAGTACACAGTGGTTCTTATCTTCTGCTGACCTCCAATCCAGCTGCCTCCTGGCACATCACTGAGATGGCTCAAGTGGTTAACAGCACGCTCAGCACAAAGTACATTTATCTCCTGCTGTTTTTCCCCACTGTTTTCTGGATCTCCAGAGCATAGAGTGACCGAATTCAGGATTTCACACAGCGCCACCGTACATCCTCTCACTTTAAATAAGCTAACATCCTTGATTTCTCATATTGTTTTGCTTTTCACAATCACGTGTAGTCCTGTAAACAGGTGACAGGGAAAACGAGCAGGGGTGGGGGTTCTACTTTTTTTGAACAAAACACAGATTTCTCTGTTCATAACGCTTTGGCTCGCAGATGAAGAACCCAGATCCATCTTCACTGTTTCTACATTTGGAAATGTCTTCTAACTCAAGAGATTCCATCTCTCTGGTACAATGAGGGCCTTGCCTATGCAGTAAAAGACACATTCCACGCTGCAAACAGGACACCTCTGAAGATCACATGTCCCATGCATCCCTTCCAGTTCCTATGGGGAGGGTTTCTCCAGGAATCAGGGACTGGACACACGCATTGCTGAGCTTCCTGCCCCCAGCACGCTGCCTTCGTAGAAAACACTGACTTGACCTCTGCCCCGTGGGGCAGGAGGCGAGGAAGACAGCCCAGAATACTGAGGAATCAAGCCCACTAGAGCCACAACGGCCTGCAGACGCCTAACCTACATCCCCGGCTACAGAAGGCACAGATAACCCCCAATTCCGCCACACACTGTTACAAAACACCCCCACTATAAGACACCGTATGAACCTCCCGCACATGCGCACAAAGATCCTGCCACCAGTGCTTGCGCAGTAGACAAGACATCTCCCCACTTCAGCCGCTGAGGCCCTCGCTCTTGAAAGAACAGGGCGTAAAAGCCACCAGAGTCCTACCTCGGTGTTCCGCCACACACCGCCCTTAATCATAATCCGCGGCATTTTGGCGGTGAAGAGGCTGAAAGTCCTGCGCAAAAAAACCGGCAAGGAGCAGGAAACGGCGCTCGCCTCAGAGGGGGCTGACCGAGACCCCGCGCAGGCGCACGGAGGGGTAAAGGCGCGCTCCCTGCGCAGGCGCACGGGGGAGACGGTAGTCGCCGCGGCGGAGGGCGAGCGGCACCACCCGCGGACGGGGCGCGGACCCTGCTGCGCAGAGCCTCCGCCGACGGCGCTGTGCGCTCGCGCCACCTGCGGGCGGGCGGTGCGCACGGCGCGGGATGAGCTCAGCGCCCGTCAGGTTCTGTCCAATGCCCCAGCGGGCACAAACGGGGAAGGAAAGGGTCAGCAGAGGAAAATCACATTTCACCAGTGTTCCCTTCGCAGAGTGTCTGGGGTAGAAGAACGTGCATTCACTGTAGATACGATGGGAACGGAGGGAGTGGCCTACAGCAACGTACAGCGCAGTTTAAAAAGCCCTGTTGTACTTCAGGTGTAGGTAAATCTGGTTGGTAGCTAGCCACATTGCAGCGCAGTCTGCTTCACCTGGCTGACTTGCCGGGTTTAGTCGCTGCTTACGGACGACAGTCCGTGGTTGGAAGAAAGTGTAGGTCGCTCAGGAAGACGACAAGATTGTTACGAGACTACGCATGGAGAAAGTTAGAAGGGTTGAGGCCCAACTGGAAAATAATTTGGCTTCAGATGTTAAAGAGAACAGGGAATCCTTCTACAAGAATGTTCAACATTAAAAGGAGGAGTGAAGAGAATCTCTGTGCTTTGTTGGATTCAGGGCAGAACACACCAGCCAAGGATGAGGAAAAGGCTGAAGTACTCAGCACTTTCACAGTATCACAGTATCATCAGGGTTGGAAAAGACCTCACAGATCATCAAGTCCAACCCTTTACCACAGAGCTCAAGGCCAGACCATGGCACCAAGTGCCACGTCCAATCCTGCCCTTGAACAGCTCCAGGGACGGCGACTCCACCACCTCCCCGGGCAGCCCATTCCAGTGTCCAATGACTCTCTCAGTGAAGAACTTTCTCCTCACCTCCAGCCTAAATTTCCCCTGGCACAGCCTGAGGCTGTGTCCTCTTGTTCTGGTGCTGGCCACCTGAGAGAAGAGAGCAACCTCCTCCTGGCCACAACCACCCCTCAGGTAGGAGGTTTCTTTGTCTCTGTCTTCAGAGGGACCTGGACAGGCTGGATGGGTGGGCAGAGGCCAATGGGATGAGATTGAACAAGGCCAAGTGCAGGGTTCTGCACTTTGGCCACAACAACCCCAAGCAGCGCTATAGGCTGGGGACTGAGTGGCTGAGAGCAGCCAGGAGGAAAGGGACCTGGGGGTACTGATAGATAGTAGGCTGAAGATGAGCCAGCAGTGTGCCCAGGTGGCCAAGAGAGTCAATGGCATCCTGGCCTGCATCAGGAACAGTGTGGCCAGTAGGACAAGGGAGGTTATTCTGCCCCTGTACTCAGCACTGGTCAGGCCACACCTTGAGTGCTGTGTCCAGTTCTGGGCCCCTCAATTCAAGAGAGATGTTGAGGTGCTGGAACATGTCCAGAGAAGGGCAACAAAGCTGGTGAGGGGCCTGGAGCACAAACCCTATGAGGAGAGGTTGAGGGAGCTGGGGGTGTTTAGCCTGGAGAAGAGGAGGCTCAGGGGTGATCTTATTACTGTCTACAACTACCTGAAGGGGCATTGCAGCCAGGTGGGGAGTGGCCTCTTCTCCCAGGCAACCAGCAATAGAACAAGGGGACACAGTCTCAAGTTGTGCCAGGGTAGGTATAGGCTGGATATTAGGAAGAAGTTCTTCACAGAGAGAGTGATTTCCCATTGGAATGGGCTGCCCAGGGAGGTGGTGGAGGCACCGTCTCTGGGGGTCTTCAAGAAAAGACTGGATGAGGCACTTAGTGCCATGGTCTAGTTGATTGGTTAGGGCTGGGTGATAGGTTAGACTAGATGATCTTGGAGGTCTCTTCCAACCTGGTTGGTTGATTCTATTCTATTCTATTCTATTCTATTCTATTCTATTCTATTCTATTCTATTCTATTCATGACAGAAGATGACTCCCGAAAAGCAAAACATCCAGAAGGAAAATGATACATTAAAAAACTTAGCAGATAGTTTGAGAGAGCAGCTATGTAAAACAAATGAACAATTGCACAACCAAAAAACAATGGAGCAAAAATTTGTATGTCAAATCAAAAGCCTGGAAGCTGATCTAGCAAAAACAAAAGCTTTAGCCAGCAAATATAAACACAGATGTGATAAACAGAGTGTTTCCAGCCTGACCACTGCCCAACAAGTGAAAAATCTGACTATTCAGATTAATGATCTAACTGAAGAAGAGACTAAGCAAGCAGAAGATAGAACTACAACACAACCATATACAAGAGCTAAGTAACAAATTTAAAAAATTGCAGGATGAGCTCCACCAGAAAACTATGAGTGAAGAAATGACATACAAGAAGATGATTCTTATTCAGGAAGAATCTATTCAGTATAAACATTTTGCAGAGGAATTTAGGAATAAATTTGAAAAATTAATGGAATCTCAAAACATCACAGAAAAGGACACTTTTGATGCAAAATTATAGTGTCAGTCAGTAGTGTTGAGTTTTCATTACATTTTACTGTTTTTCATTACATTTTACTGTTCTGTCTAAATTCAAGATGTGTTTGTAAAGAAAAGAACATTTTTTTTGGGTTGAAATTTAAAAAAAACATAGTATAAAGACTTTTTTTCCTTCAAAACTGGAAAAATAAAAAATAGGAAAGAGCTAGCAAAACAAAACAAAACAAACCCCAAACCAACAAAATAACCCCAAAACAAACCACCAAGAACAGATTGTTTTTATTTTGAAACAAATGTGTCTTTATATTGAAACGTCTGTGACTTGGCTGACTGAGAATCAATTCCATTCCCCAAACGTGAAGATTAGTGCAGTACAGGAAGAACAGAGTGGAATCTCCAGTCAGGAAACACTTTATTTTCATTACAGCACAGCAATCTTACAAACTAACTGAGCTCTATCTGAAAATGCCTTCTGCTGTTCTTACTCATAACTAAAAGAAACTTGGACTGTTGACAAACATTTAACTTTAATGAATTTACCCTCCCTTCTAGATCACTGTACACTATACTTCTAAACAATTATTCTCCATCAGATTTAGCTTTCCTAGTCTCACCTGGTATACAGGTTCAGAATTCTCTTCACTACTTTTTGTTTCCTCTTTATGCCTGATTTTTTCTTCAAATAATTGTTCAGAATGGTACAGTAATGCAAGTTCCTCCATGCTTGTACAACAGCGTTAGTGTTTCCCAGAAATGCTTTTCTTTATTCCCATTAGGGTAACATTCTTTCTCACAACTCTTATCAAGTAGTCAGATCAATCATTTTAAGATCTCATTGACAAATGGTGACATCCCATCTCACAGTAGAAAGGACTGTAACCACCACAGTAGAGTGTCAGGTATTTTCTGATTTCACTGCAGTTACAAAGAACTAGATGGCTTAAGTACCTTTACTGATCTGGCCTTACATACATGCATCTATTCATGAGTTTCAATCCACTCTTGGAAAATTGCATTCCAAATCACCGAATGCTTGTGGGCCTTTTAGGATATCATCTGGTCCAACCTTCTTCTCAAGCAGAGACACCTAAAGCTGCTTGCCCAGGACCATGTACATCTGGCTTTTGAGTATCTCCAAAGAGCATGAGACTCCACCACCTGTCTCCTGCTACTACAAAGCCTCTGCAAGACGTTATCCATATTAATAAAGAGAGCAGCAGAAGGTGCCAGTAGTTTCATGTTTACATTCTCTAAACTTAGCTACAGGTTTACTCTGCTGTTTCATGGACTGAACCAACATCAGGGGACAATTAGCAATAGCCCATTGCAATGATCTTTTTACACAAAAGGGCAACAGTCCTGCTAACCATACCATTGAGCATAGGAGAGTGACATCCACAGAGGAATTTGTAACTCTGTAAAACTCAGAGAAGATTTGTCTAGAGTTGAATATAAAGTGGAAAAAGCATCCATCTGTTTCCACTCTAACAGGTAGCAACTGCTTAACTGGTACAAGAGGACCTTATGCATTGCATTTTAGATGCATAGTAAACCTCTTCAACACAATTAATTTTGCAGTTCAAGATACTGCTAAGGTTGTCGGTGTAATTAAGTAGGATTTCCAATATATCAGCAAATGGTTAAATTAACAGAAGCTCTTTGAAAAATAAACTATTTTCTACGTGGAGAAACAACAGTTAACTATCAGCATGAAAAAAGATACAGCATTTCATACTAAATTAACATTACACATTTACATAAGAGCAAAGATTCAGATTCTTAGCATCATAAAGTACCTCCTTAGGAATAACTATTTCTGTCAAACTATTAAAAAAAAAAAATCAGACAAGACAACTACCTAATAAATCTTTCATGTATATACACACAGAAAACATTTTCCTAACTATCCAGTGATGGCACAACTCTTTGTTTCTGTAACTCTGCGAGCTTTTCTTCCTTCTCTTGCAAGCATTGCAGAAGATCCTGGGATTAGGGCATGTGACTTTCAGCAGATGGGAGGCAACATTTAGCCTCCAAACACATTGACAGTTTCAAAATGCAATGCTACTACTACACAATAAAACATATATCCCTTCTTAATAACCTCTTTCCCTCACTTTAAACATTGCTTAAGAGATTTTTTTCATTGCTTTTTTAACAAGTAAGCGCTGCAGACTAAGTGGTTAAACTGATGAACAATAAATCAAGTTTTACTCCGTATCAAAATGCTGGGTGCATTTCCATCCATTGTTCTGGGGACTACAGTGGAATGTAAACCAATGAACGAATTAAGGACATGCAAACCTCTCCAGAAAGAAGTGACAACTCACAAATCCCAGGCTTATACTTCAAGCTTATGTTGCTGCTTATGCTTTTCCAGAAGTTTCTTGGTAGACAGTGTGACATTACACTTCCCACACTTGTATTTTTTAATGTGTGTTTTTGCATGCATTTGGAATGACTGCTTATCCAGTGTAGAAAATTTACACCTTCTGCAGTGCAGCTTTAAATGAGTCAGTAAGTGGCGCTTCAGGTGGCTGGATGTGCGGAAAGCAACAGAACACTGACCACACTTGAAGGGCTTCTCCCCTGTGTGAATTCTCAAGTGTAGCTTCAAGTTTCCATTGTGGGCTGTGGAATAGCCACACTCTTCACACACATATATTTTGAAAGGTAGCTGATTTTGTGGTTGGTAGAGAGAGACAGCAGATGAGCTTTCCCCACAAGAGTGTGAAGCCAGATGCTGTTTCAAGGACAGCCACTTATTTGTTGAATAGTCACAGTTCCTGCACTTCAGATGCTCTATATTAGAATGTGTGACTCTGTGTCTTCTCAGGTGACTGGAAGTACGGAACTTCTTCTGACAAACACTGCAGCTGTAAGGTTTCTCACCTGTGTGAGTTCTGATATGTAGTTCAAGGTTGCTTAAAGTGTATGTAGTGTACTCACACTCTGCACATTGATAGAATCGGGGTTGACCTACTAGCAGATCAGTTTCTTTGACCCTCTGGACATCTGGTTGCGCTCCAGAGACACCTGAATCAAGCAACGAATGGACACTGCTTGACCCTTCAAAGGAATCAAAATCTCCTTCTGAATACGTGCCACCATGCATTTCAGGGTGCAGTTCAAGATTCTCTAAATGGCTGTCTACATAGAGGCAATGGTAAAACTCACACTCACTCCTCACATGAATGAGGCTGTGTTTCTCCAAAAGCTTGGATGTTTTAAATGCCTCATTGCATTGTTTACATACAAATGGTCTTTCATTGGTGTGCATTTCCAGGTGCAGCTTAAAGTTGCTATGAATAACAGTAGCATAATTGCAGTGTTGGCACTTGTACGTTTTAAATCCAGACAAATTAGAAGGCTGTGTATCACTTAGGTTTTCCATACATCTCTGATATGCATTATCATCTTGAACTTGAGAATGCAAGTCCCTGGAGTTAATGAGAGGTTCCTTTCTGCAGGGTAAAGTGTCCACTTCGTAAGAATTCAGGGGACCTTCTGATCTATTCCCAGTAAGAGGTAAGATCTTGCTTTTATGGCTGTTTGCAGGGAATTTCTTTTCAGAACAGTTTTTATTGTCCCACACTTCACCTGCCTTCCCCAAGTCTAGCTCTGAAGCCAGTACTTCTCCAGTAAAACAACCATTTTCTTTACCACAAAGAGACAGAGGAGCGTGGTCCTGCAAACTGCTGTCAACTCCACATATTTCATTTTCACACTCATTGCTCTGGCTCACATAACCATTAGCAGTAGTCTTACACTGATCATGAAATTTCTTATGAAAGCCAAAATGCCCTCTGCTGTAAAATACTATGTTACATTCACCGCATGTATAATGCTTCGGAGGTTTCTGGGCTGCTTTTCTCCCATTTATGAAGTCCACTTGCTGCCCTTGGCTTGTTTCCTCACTTGCATGCAATCTCATGTGTCTCTTTAACCCAGTGGTGCTCGTGAATGCTGACTCACAGACCTCACAGGAATAGGGTTTAGCCCCTGTGTGGGTGTAGCTATGCCTTACCATGCTTGCAAAATACAGTGAGAAAAAGGTGCAAAACCTGCACTGGTACAGCTTGTACCCAGCATGCCAGTACATGTGATTTAACAGATAGGATAAGCTAAGGCAGGAATAATCACACTGAGGACACTGGTAAGGTGGTCTCTCTTTATGACCCTTCATGTGATGAATAAAAGTCCTAGGACTTGATGAAGCAAAGAAACAATTTTTGCAGGAAAAACTAACAGGCACACCCAGAGGTGTAAAGTCCCTTTCCATTTTGATGAAAAATTTATCATATTTACTTTCTTTTTTCTTAGCCTCATACTTCCTTTCTTCAGCTCTTCTCTCCATCAGTTTTCTTGCGTTTATTCTGTTTTTTCTTGCCTTTTGCAACTTACTTATTTTCTTATGAAATTTAAGGTGATTCTTAAGGTTGACAGAAAAGAAAAAGGTTCTCTTGCAAAAGCGGCATTTATGTATTTTCTTATTTTTATGAGCTGAATAAATATGTTTCTTGAGATGTGCACTACTTTTATACATCAAGCTACAAAACCTGCACTTCAGTCTTTCGGGCTTTTTCATAGAAGAAGCAGCTTTAGAAAGAGGTTTTATGGTCAAACCATTACTTAGCCATGCTAACCCTTGCTGACTTTGGTATTCTGTGGCGCTTGCATCAGCTTTTCGTTGCCAGTATCTTTTTCTAGGAAATGGTGTTAATGTCTTGTACATATGCTCTCCAGGAATCTTTGGTTCAGCAGAAGTGGAAGCATTTACCTCTGTTTTCCCTACATTTTTCAGCAATTCTTCTGAAGAACATCCACTAAGAAGTGAAGCTGAACAATATGTGCATTCTGATTCTTCTGATTCCTCTTTCAAGCCATGTTCCAAAAGAGAACTCAGACTTTCATCTTCAAATTTGCTCCTCTTTTTAACTTCTTGATCTCCATTCTTTGAAGAATCAGGACCTAAAGGGGCATAAAAAATCACATGAATGACATTTCACACAATCACCCACGTTCATGATTAATTAATAGTAATAATCCCAGACTAACAACTGCTCTCCACTCCTTTTGCTTCCTTAATGCTTTCCTATCTCCACTTCTTCCCTAATGTCTCTCTCCATGTCATCCATCTCTGTTCCCCCCAACATTTAAATACAATTTTAAGAGAAGAAATATGAGTTAGGAGTCTCTTTCTTTCATTTTCCTCTATTCACTCAAACTTCTGCATTTCCTAAGACAACACTGCATTCCCTAGTTTTAATGAAAGAGCTTTATGTCAGAATTCCTATGAAAGTACTGTCAACAAACTTTGCTAGGTTCCATCCCTACAAGTATGATACTCCTTCTGTTGTATTCTCTTAGAAAGGAAAGTATTCTTGGTACTTCTCTGTGGCTTTCCTCCCGAATAACTTCCATCTGCTACAAGGAACAGCAGCTTTTAAACCTAAATTATGCCTCTAATATTTGGAGACTTCTTCTCTCTAATGCCACTAATAGGGATTGAAAAAAAACCCACCTCACCCTGACATTTTTATTTTCATATTCTTTCCCCTAATGAGAGGCTGCCCTTTTGCAGACTGCAGGAGAATCAAACAGTAACCATTTATTGCAGCTTCACTATTTCCCACAGGAGTCTGAGAAAGGAGTAATCATACTCCAGCCAATATTCTCTTTCTGCTGCGCAGGATTTTAATCTATGTTGAAATGCTTACTGTAAAATAAATGTTTGCCATTCTTCCTATACACTTTCCCACACACTTCATAAAACTTGTGATTTATCAGATTTCTTAAGCCTTGCACTAGTCTTACTAATATACAATTGTATAAGCTTACCTTCCATTTCAACATTTGTCTCTATCTCCTCGTGGATTTCGGGTTGTTTCTCTTGGCTGCTATCAGAAGGAACACTCGCAACACCAACAAGTTCCTCTTCGTGCCTGTGCATCGCTGCCAATGTCAGCTGTCTGCTTGTCTTGACAGTCTCATCCCCACCTTCGTGAAGAGCAGAGAGAGGAGGAATCTTCTGGACCCCACCATCACAGTCTTCTCGGTCACCGGCTTCATTTACCTCTGTAAGCTCTGTTTCACAGAATGTAGGCAAGTCGTAGTCCTCACTGTATTTATCTGTGCCTGCATCACACGAATCCCTCAAAGATGTTTTTGTGCTGTTACACACACTCTCAGCAGCACACGTTTCTTCAGAGCATTTCATGCCATTATCCTTATTTGAAGCAGCCTTGCTTACTACCCAAGTGCTTAAACCGTTACTGCCATTTAAAGGTGTCCCATCGCCACATGCGTTAAGCTCTTGTTCACCGTCCTGCTTCGCTTCGGGAACCGAGGCCGCTTGCTCCTCGGTGTCATCTTGGAGAAAATCATCATCGCTCAGCACAAACACAGTGATCGGGAGATCAATTTCAAAGACATCCGACTCTGAGGAGGGGAAAATGGTCTTTTAGTGCTAGCTCCGTGATACCTACTTGCGGCTCCCCAGCGGTGCCCATGGCACATGCGCAAGTCCCGCCCGCCATTGCCGCCGCTTCCCCTCCGGCTCCGCCATTCACTCGTGCCTCTCACGCTCCGCTCTCCTGAAAAACGCGCACTTACCGCTATCGTCCACCGGCTCCAACAACCCCTGCTCCTCCGGCAGCCCCCGCTTCCCCGGCATCTCCTGCTCCCCCGGCATCCCCCTGTTGCTGAGAGCCCGCAGCGACCCACCCGCGGACGCAGGCAGACGTCTGCAGCGGTCGCGCGTGCGCGCGGGGGCGGCGCCTGGCGCTGCCGGTTACGCCGCGCCCCGGCGGGAGGGGCGGCGCCTGGCGCTGCCGGTTACGCCGCGCCCCGGCGGGAGGGGCGGCGCCTGGCGCTGCCGGTTACGCCGCGCCCCGGCGGGAGGGGCGGCGCCTGGCGCTGCCGGTTACGCCGCGCCCCGGCGGGAGGGGCGGCGCCTGGCGCTGCCGGTTACGCCGCGCCCCGGCGGGAGGGGCGGCGCCTGGCGCTGCCGGTTACGCCGCGCCCCGGCGGGCGGGGCGGCGCCTGGCGCTGCCGGTTACGCCGCGCCCCGGCGGGCGGGGCGGCGCCTGGCGCTGCCGGTTACGCCGCGCCCCGGCGGGCGGGGCGGCGCCTGGCGCTGCCGGTTACGCCGCGCCCCGGCGGGCGGGGCAGGGCGAGGCGAGGCGCGGCGCGGGCGCCGCCTTCGAGCCGAGGAAGCTCTGGCGGGCGCAGGCTGTGCCCGGGTCGTGTCGTTGCTGTGCTCGCTCGGTCGTTTTGCGGTCGGCTGTTTCCAGTGGTCTCCTGCCTTATTCCGTCCTAAAAGAGTTGAGGTGCCGTGAGGAGTGACAGACCCCACACGATTCAATGTGAATCCACCAGAGGCCTTCATTGTTCGTCCTGTCTCCATTTACATAGTCTTAAGCATAGGCCACACACCTGCACATGAGCATAATCTAGGCAAGTACAGCCCAGTCGCTAAATATATTACGCCTTATTTTCCCCCTTAACCAGATATGCCATTATATTTCCTCCCCCGTGGGAGGCATCCTGAAGCTGTGGGAAGGAAGGTCAAATGCTTACACACTGCTTCTTGTTACTCCCTCTCATGTAGGTTATACTTCTAATAATGGAAAAACATGAGGGGCATTTTTGTGATAAAAAAGTTCTTTCCCAGCACTGATTTTCCCCTGCGTATTGCAGAGTACCAACTCTGGCTTCAAGTGAATTCCATTAATGCAAGTACAACATACTCCTTTTTCCCTATCATTGTGTCTTGCATAAGTGATAGTTACACAGCGTGTTAGAAATGATTGAGGCTTCCACTGAGTGGTATGGACTTCTCATTAGAGTAGGTTGATTACTAGGGTGACTTACCAGTCAAAAGGCATTATATTTGTGATGGCTGTGTTATAATTAAGCACAGATGAGACCCACATCTGAAAAATGCAGATCATAAGTGCTGAATTTAAGGTGCTTATCAAGGAAAAGGGCTAGGATGAAACTTTCTTGGCATGCATGATTTCTCTCAACTGTCCTAAGCAACTAGCTTGGGCTTTCCCAGGGACCAGCGTGTGCCAAGCTATAGGAAGACACTTCATTGTTTCCCTGGCAGACAGTCAGCACTTGGTGTTTTTCCATAGGGCCTTTTGCTGTGCCTGCATTTAGCACCTATTCCAGAAGCAGCAAAGTTCACACCAAGAGACTTCTCCCAAGCTTAAAGTTACCTGGAGTCTCTGTGCCTTACTCATTTGCTGTGCCTGCATTTAGCACCTATTCCAGAAACAGCAAAGTTCACACCAAGAGACTTCTCCCAAGCTAAAGTTACCTGGAGTCTCTGTGCCTTACTCATTTGCTGTGCCTGCATTTAGCACCTATTCCAGAAGCAGCGAAGTTCACACCAAGAGACTTTTCCCAAGCTTAAAGTTACCTGGAGTCTCTGTGCCTTACTCATTTGCTGTGCCTGCATTTAGCATCTATTCCAGAAGCAGCAAAGTTCACACTGACAGACTTCTCCCAAGCTTAAAGTTATCTGGAGTCTCTGTGCCTTACTCATTTGCTGTGCCTGCATTTAGCAACTTATTCCAGAAGCAGCAAAGTTCACACCAAGAGACTTCTCCCAAGCTAAAGTTATTTGCAGTCTCTGTGCTTTACTCAGAAACAAACCAAACCCTTTTTCTATTAACAGGGTTCTCACAGATGCTACAAAGGAGATTTTTCATTTCATAGATGGAGAACCATAGAATAGTTTTGGTTGGAAAAGACCCTTGAGTCCAACCACTAACACTATGAAGTCTGGTGGTACACCATATCCTTTAGCACCACATCTCTGCATCTTATAAACACCTTTAGGGATGGAGATTTGACCAGTTCCCTGGGGAGCCTATTCCAGTGGTTCATATACTTTTCAGTGAGGAAATTTCTTCTAAGACCCAATCTGAACTTCCCCTGGTGCAATTCGATGCCATTTCCTCTCACCCTATGGCTTGTTAGTGAAAACAAAACACAAAGGACTCTCTTGCCTAAACAGAAAAAGGGAACATAGTCCCGGTGTCCCAGATGCCAGCTCAGTCCTGTGTCAATGGGAACACAGAAGGTAGTTAATGTTGTTTGCTGCACTGATAATTCTGCAGCCCATGCTGTCTCCTTGCATAGGTTCCTTTGCCAGATACTGCAGTACTTCAAATTATTATACCATCTCTCTAGTGCAAAAGAGAAGTCCTGCTTGTTGCCACTCATTAAAAAAGAAATCATTCCATTTTTCCTGGCAGGAAAATGTACAGAATTTAAGAACAGAAGTCCAGATCTTGTCCCAGAGGGAAGTGCATTCCTTAGCAGATTAAATGCGTTCATACCTCTCAGTTAGGTCTGCTAAGTTCACAAAGTGCTCCAAGATTTCAAAATACAGCTATTATGGAAATAGCCATTGTTAGTCTTGTTTTTAATAGCTGCTGACAATCACCAATATTTAGAGGTTAAGTGCCAAGTTAGAAGCTGTGTTTGTGAATAGCACTTTTCAAACATGCAAATACTCTATTATGTTTTGGGTAGTTTCGTGAGAAGCTTTATGTTGGTGTGCCTAGACTATCATCCAAGAAACATCTGATGGAAATGAAACAAACCAACACAAAGACTGGCAGTCATACTCACATGTCCCCTTGTGGAGTCAGTTTATGGTTTTGGTTGTGCTAGACTTGTTCTACATTTCATCTCTGCAAGGCTTTGTCAGATTTTCTTGAGCTGTCTGAAACTCAGCATTTCCATTTTGTGACAAATGTCAAAGTTTCATGGTGTATTTTCATTCTCAGCATTAGTAAATCATAAGTTTAAAAGCTTCCCTGCCCATTTAGAAAGCGTTGCCTTAAAGTTCTGTGAACACACACATATATATATGCACACAGGAAATTTCATTTCAAAATGAAACTTCAAACCTATTTTGGGTTGTTTTTACCTTTGTATTAGTTTATTCTCTTCTGATGTAACTGTCCTAATGGCCCAGGATATGGCATATCTCATCACATTGTTTTCCCACCAGGGTATGGTCCAGGTAAGGATATTATTAATGAGTAACCAAGTGGGCAGTTTCCAATGGATGGGATTCAACTGCAATCACCTAATTTTAGATAGCTTCTTTGTATGGTGACACATGGGAGCTAGTAGCCAAATTCCTGTTTTGGAGAAGAACTTAGAATGTAGTCCCACTCACTTTAAAGTAGATACCTATATTTAGAGAGGTGAATTGTTTTCCAGACTCTATTGCCTATATTGATGAGTTCTCTAGTAAATACATATTGGTTTGACTTTGGTGCTGAATTTCACACTACACTGGTCACCAGTGGAACAAGAGCTTTCTGAGAACAGAGTAATGGCAATAAATTTGAAACCTTTTGGCTATTTAATATCATTATCTTCAGAATATACCTGAGATCATTTTAGGCCTGTCATCAAGAACATGTAACAAGAGCAGGGTATATCAGCGGCTATCTTGTCACTGCAAAAAGTAGATGCATTTTTGATCTGATAATGTAAAACCCTACTGAGGCATAGCTCTGCAGCTCATGCAAGACAACTCAAAGCTGATTTGGTTTATTTGAACCTGTCTCTGCTAGGATTTTGCATTGATTTAGCAGTCTGATGTTGCACTCAGATGTAAAAACACAACATTTTTGAAAGCTTGTCTAATGATGCTTGGAGTGAAACTCTTCTGACCACATGCCAATGTCTGAATATGAGAAACTTAACTCAGGCTCCCTTTATTGTCAATGGGAAGAAACAGGCATTCAGAGTATGAGTGATTTGACCTATTTTAGGTGTCCATTTTGGAGTAATGAGTTTAAGATTAAATGCTGACTTGGAATCATACAACTGTTTCAGTTGGAAAAGACCTCTCAGATCATTGAGTCCAGCTGCCAACCTGCCGTCACCATGACCATTAAACCATGTCCCATACTGCTATGTCCACACATTTCTTGAACACCTCCAGGATAGCGACTCCACCACCTCCCTGGTAAACCTATTCCAATGCCTGACCACTCTTTCTGTATAGAAACTTTTCCTAATATCCAACCTTAACCTCCCCAGCACAACTTCAGACCATTTTCCCTCATCCTAGCACCTGATACTAGGGAGAGTGACTTCCATCTCACCACAGCCTCCTTTCAGGTAGTTGTAGCAAGTGATGAGGTCTCCCCTCAGCCTCCTCTTCTCCAAAATAAACAATATCTCATCTGATTGTCATAAAACCTGTTCTCCAAGCTCTTCACCATTTTTTTTCCCCTTATCTGGACACACTGTGACACCTTAATGTCTGTTTTGTACTGAGAGGCCCCAAAGCTGAACAGTGTTCCAGGTGCAGCCTTACCAGTGCCAGGTACAGGGGCACAATTGCTTCCCTCATCCTGCTGGCCACACTATTACTGATACAGGCCAAGATGCTGTTTGCTTGCTTGGTCACCTGAGTGTGCTACTGGCTCATGTTCAAATAGCTGCCAACCAGCACCCTCAGGTCCTTTTCTGCTTGGCAATTTTCCAGCCAATTTGCCCTAAGACTGTAGTGTTGCATGTGGTTTTTGTGACCCAAGTGCAAGACCTGACACTTGGCTTTGTTAAGCCTCATACAATTGACCTTGGCCTATGGATCCCTTTGCAGAGCCTTCCTACCTTCAAGCAGATCAACACTCCCATATAATTTAGTGTCATCTGTTCACTTAGTAGACTTCTGTCCATTGAATACTAGAGGAACACAGAGTGATTATCTTAGGTGTAGACGTCCAATGGGATTATTATAACTCATCTCATCCCCACTTCAATGTGCAGTGCCTTATCAGCAGCAAATAGCTTTATCAGTCAACAAACAGCATAGCTGATATGGGATCTGACCTAAACTAATGTGCATGGAGATGAGAACAAGCACTGGAGCCAAAGCTTCAGTGCACTGGAACAGGCTACTCAGAGAGGTTGTGGAATCTCCTTCTCTGGAGACTTTGAAAGGCCACCTGGATGCGTTCCTGTGCAAACTACCCTAGGTGATCCTGCCTTGGCAGGGAGGTTGGGCTCTGTGATCTCTGGAGGTCCTTTCTGACCTCCAAGGTTCTGTGATTCTGCTTGTCCAGCTCTCTGGAAAACTCAGGTAAAAATTGAGACTGGATGATGATAAGGAAAGAGAACACAGAAATAAGTAAAGTAAGCAAGTCCAAGGTAAATAATGATCAGAGTGTTTTGCTGAGACACTCTGAAGCCATTCATCATCTAGAGGTAGTAACTTGTGCTTAGAATGCCAAGGAAATTGGAGAGGTGGACTTCTGCTACAAGACTGCTGCTGAAACTACCATAGTCAAGTCCTACAGTCTGTACAGACAGGAATGCAGAGATGATCTGGATACACAAAAAAAGATTAACTTAATTAAAAGAACTCTAGTATTTCCAGTGCCATCAAACTGGTGCCTATTCCTGCTTAACCGGGGGGCCACCAGGCCCCCCGGCCTTTGTTCCACTCCCATTCACCCAGTGAGCATTATGGGGACTCACCAGTGGTGACAGGAGGAGGATCCTCTGCCCAGATGGGCACAGCTTAGGGCTTCTGCCTTTCCTGGGGCTGATTAAATAGGGGAGTGGGCAGGGAGGGCAAAGTGGTCACACCTGGTGTGGGAGGAGACTCCAACAGAACACAGGTGCTGTGGGTTTGAGGGAACAAAGAGGAAAATGCAGTGTGGAGTGGGGCAGATATGGTGGAAAAGGGGAGGTGGTGCTGAAAGGAGGGAGATAGGAAAAGGATGGAGATTAAAAAAGAGGAAGATGGGGGAAAGGAAAGAGATGGAGAGGAAAGGAAGAAGATGGGAGCAAAGAGGAAGATGGAAAGGAAGGAGATAGAAAGAAAAGGAGGAAGATGGGGGGAAATAGGTAGAGAGGAAAGGAGGGAGGTGGGGGGGAAGATACTGGACTGTAAAAAAAAAACACCAAAGTAAAACAAACAAAAAACCAACCCAACCAACAAACAAACAACCCAAAAGGTGTTACTGCTCTGGCAGGGGGGTTGAACTAGATGATCTTTGGAGGTCCCTTCCAGCCCCTAATATTCTGTGATACTGTGATTTCCATTTGGGAATGATGCATACATTAGTTTAACAGATGGGTGCCACAATTTAAGATCACATTGGTCTTCATTTTTTAGAAAATTAATGTTTTGCCAAAGGTATTGCAGCAGAGCTGGCAGAACAAAGTCCTAGACTAATAGAGGGGCTCACTCAGTATTAAAGGTTGTGTGTATGCTATCTTGTTAGTATATGCTAGCACAGCGATCCCTTCCCTCTGTATCTGAATTTCCTCTGGTTTGGTTAATTTAGTCCACAGTCTTCATTACTTAATCACTTTGTCCATCTAATCCAAGGCTGCCAATGGTCTATGGTTTACATCCAATGTGTTAACCACCTTTCTCAAAGAGCCTCAGTAGCCTGGTCATCTGGCTCACCAGAGACAGGAGTGATTTATGAAATCTATTTTAAAGTGTAGCTTTTGTTATGATCTGTAAAGGGCAGATGTTGAGGTGCTGGAAGGTGTCCAGAGAAGGGCAACAAAGCTGGTGAAGGGCCTGGAACACAAACCCTATGAGGAGAGGCTGAGGGAGCTGGGGGTGTGCAGCCTGGAGAAGAGGAGGCTCAGGGGGGACCTCATTGCTGTCTAGAACTACCTGAAAGGAGGTTGTAGCCAGGTGGGGTTGGCCTCTTCTCCCAGGCAACCAGCAACAGAACAAGGGGACACAGTCTCAAGTTGTGCCAGGGGAAGTCTAGGCTGGATGTTAGGAGGAAGTTGTTGGCAGAGAGAGTGATTGGCATTGGAATGGGCTGCCCAGGGAGGTGGTGGAGTCACCATCCCTGGAGGTGTTGAAGAAAAGCCTGGCTGAGGCACTTAGTGCCATGGTCTGGTTTACTGGCTAGGGCTGGGTGCTAGGTTGGACTGGATGATCTTGGAGGTCTCTTCCAACCTGGTTGATCAGTAATGATTATTATTAATGATTCTTCCTCTCTGACAGATAGACAGAGATGTTCATATGAAGGAGATGTGATAAGAAACATGTTGTTGAATTGTATTACTGAAGCTTGAAACTTCACCGTTTAACAAGTTGTGTGAAAGGACATTGTCATTTTGGAGGCAAGCAAAAATTTTGGAGAGAAAATATGAGGCTTAGGATTTGTCTTATTTCTGTGGGTGCATTGTGGGTGCATTTACAACACTTACACTTTTACTCACCCTGTTACTCCAATCTTCCTTTTCCATTTCTGGGAAAGATGACTCTTTTGCACCTGGAAAACACCTCAGAGAACATAGTTTTGCCTTCCTAGCAGAGTCTGCAGGTAATGACAATTTTCTGCAACAAGAAAGTGGCAAACTCATGTTCCTCCTATTGTCCAGATCAGTGTGATGTGACTTTCACAGTCAAACTGGGATCATTCAGATAGCAATAATATCATTGTTGCTGTTGTGCTTCCACAGGAAGAAACTGGTAATTTAAAACCTTTGGGGAAATAGTACTGAAGTTGGATAGCTAAAATACTTTCTCATTTTAAACAGCAGCAGGATTCTTGTGGGGTGTTTTCAGATTTTGGTAATAAAGGAAACAAGGAGATTATATGCAACATTTAAAGTCTTAACTCAAGATCTGAGACACCTATGTTCCAGTTCATCCTTTTCTATAGATTTGTTGTGTTGCCTGGACAGGATTCAGCTCAGCCCAATCCAGCCACCTCAAACTAATTGGCTTAAGACACCTCTTTGGGTTCCCTGTAATGTCAGTAGGCACCTCCAGATGACAACTGATGCCTGCCTTTCACCATTGACTAGATGAAATCCAGGTGGCCAGATCTGAAACTTTTAAAATGTTTTGTTTAGCTGAAATAAATTTTGTTCTAATGTTAGGGTTGTAAAATCCTTTTAAGTACATATGACAGACCAATATTAATTCATTCAGTTACTGGCAAAAATAGCACAATATTAGCTTGTCAGCTCCACTTGTGACTTGTGGTCACAAGTCAGTATCTGAGAAATGATGAGTGAAAAAAGTATCATAATTATGGTTCTTTATTTTCCTTAATTTTTTGTGCCTGTTGTATTCATGCTGACAGTATTTCTGAATAACTGTAATGGATAAAGAAGGCCTAGAATTTTCCCTTTTGAGTGAATACAGAGATTCTCTCCTAATGAGGAAACCAACCAACTAAACAAACATGTTTGCAACACAAATTGAATAGAAAATACGAGCATCTTCACTTCCCAGATAAGCCAAAGTGTGCCACAGCAGCCTTTGCCCCATGTGCTGTTGTGAGCTCAACAAGACCCCAACAACAAGCCTCTTTTGCCCCCAAGATCTGTGCTCTTTGTGTGTAAAACAAGGTATCAGCTGTGCTCTGAGAGGCAGGGCAGATAGCATAGCACAGCTTAGATCTATATGCCTGAAACTTCATCCCTCCCAACCTGACAGGTAAACTGCCCACTTGGAATGATGGGCTGTATGCTTTGAGTCATGCCCAGACATTGCCAAAGGGATGTGCTGATTTGCACTCTGCCAAGAAGTGTGCTAGCAATTTCAAAGATGTAAAGAAGAAGAGAGCTTTATTGACATCCATGGGTTTATGTTGCGGTATTAGGGCACAGAAAGAATTAATCTGTTGCCAAAAAGCAGACAGGAAGACTGTGGCAAGGCAAGAAACTGAGGCCAACACTCCCCAGGGCCCTCGCCACAAGACTGGTTTTCTTTTAATTGAGGCTAGGTTCATCTCTGGTTTTTTTCAGTGTAATTGAGTGCAGAAAGTATTCCCAGTTGCTGTTGCTGTTTATAAGGATAGTCTCTTACAGAGCAATCTGAATGAGTGTCTTAAAAGTGAGACAATATTTTTTCTGGTGAATAGCAGACTGTTAAGCAGCAGAAGAAAATGTGTCATATCTACCTAGAGATGCAAAAGACTGCAGTGATGCATAACTTATTCAGAGACCTTTTGTCTTCTGATTGGTTTTCCACTGTTGAGTGCTCTGTGCAAGGTAATCAGAAGGAGAACTCAATATTAACAAAGCCTAGCTGAGCACTGTTTAAACACAGGACAGAGAAGCTGAGAGTTTCTCCATGTAAATACAGGGAATAACCACCAAATATTTAACTGACCCTCTGATCCCACTTTTGTTTCCTGTCAAGTGCCAAGAGCAGTGTGCAGAGCACCTGACTGCAAGTTATTAACACCTGCAGCCTAGATAATTCCTTACATCACTGCAAAGAGGGAGTGAAGTGCCAAGAAGTAAACTAGATCACCCTCCAACACAGGGAATATGTGGAATATGGTTGCTGAGAGCAATGTGTAGCTGCAATTAACTTGAAACACTCAACCAATTGAAATGCTAGTGCATACTTCTAATAATATTGCAAAAGTAGTACAGTAGTTTCTCTCCATTGCCTCACAATCCTACTCTGCCATATTTATAAGCTGTTTCAGGTTTGGTGGTTTTGTTTAATGAGGCTGGAAAAGACACCTGCAAATTTGATAAAGACCTCCTAGGTGACACAGGGTCTTGACATGAGGCTTCTAGTGCATTCCCTGCTGCTCACCACTCCTCGACTCACTCAGCTGAGCAGTATCTTTCACATGAGTTTAAGATCCAGCAAAGTTCACAGGCTCACAGGATGTTAGGGGTTGGAAGTGACCCAAAGAGATTATCGAGTCCAACCCCCCTGCCAGAGCAGGACAATCCTATCTAACACAGATCACAGAGGAACACATCCAGACAGGCCTTGAAAGGCTCCAGAGAAGGAGACTCTACGACCTTTCTGGGGAGCCTGTTCCAGTGCTCTGTGACCCTTACAGTAAAGAAGTTCCCCCTTGTGTTGAGGCAGAACCTCTTTTACTGCAACTTACACCCATTGCTCCTTGTCCTATCCCAGGCAGCAGTGAGCAGAGCCTGTCCCTGTTTGATAAACATTTATCAAATCTGTAAGTCTTCTTTTCTCCAGACTAAGCAGCCCCAGGTCCCTCAGCCTCTCCTCATCAGCCATGCCCTCCTGTTCCCTAATCATCCTCCTAGCCCTCCGCTGGACCCTCTCCAGCAGGTCCCTGTCCCTCTTCAACTGGGGAGCCCAAAACTGAACACAGTATTCAAGATGACTTCTCAGCAGGGCAGAGTAGAGGGGGAGGAGAACCTCCCTTGATCTGCTGGATACACTTCTCCTAATACAGCCCAGGATCCCATTGGCCTTCTTGGCCACAAGGGCGCATTGCTGGGCCATGGTTAACTTGTTAGCCACCAGGACCCCCAGGTCCCTCTCCACAGGGCTGCTTTCCAGCAGGTCACCTCCCAGCCTGTACTGGTGGCATTTATTATTCCTCCCCAGATGCAGTTGCCTTAGCAGTGAGTTATTGCATTAGTAGTAGCCAAGCAGACAGCTATGCTGAATGCTCTCTGTACCAGAGCAATTCTAAAAGTACTGTTAGTGCCACCACAGCTTACCACAGAACAGAAGTTTTGTCTTCCTCATTCCACCTAATAAGAGTTTTGTTGTCATAAAGTGTGAGGAATTATGCAAAATTAATAATGTGTATTAATTTTGATATCCAGGCAAAGATTGTTAATAACTATGAACATGGTTTATTAACATTAAAACTCGCCAGAAAACTTATTCACAAGGTTCAGAATGCATGGTTTGGAAATTTATACACACAGGGAACAGGCAAAACTAGATCACTTATTTCTTAAAGTGGCAAACACAAACATGATACTGGAAGAGATGATTCTTGCAGTTAATTTTACTGCTTATCCACTAGATGGACACAGGAAGCTCCTTTCTGCTTATAGCAGAAGGCAGTTAGTGAATTGCAAGAAGTGTACTCACAAAATATTGTTAAACATTGCCCAAAGCACATGGAGGGGTTGCTGTCAGTAGTCTTAAAGCTATGAGAGGCTTTGGAGTTTCCCAGGCTCTTTTCTCAGGAAGCTGGGAGTCCATAGCATAGTCTCTGACCTGGTTCCTCTTGATTCCTGATTCAGCAGAAGCCTTGCAGAGGGGCAGGCAGGATGCAGTGCGATGTGCAGTCTTGGCACAAGGTCACAGTGGCTAGGCAGGCTGATCACCTGCAGGCATCTAGAGTCTGCTCCTGGTAAACTCGAGGCAGTGGAATTTACAGACAGTGTCAGGATGTAATGAGGCAGCAGCAGCACACTGTGCTACCTGCTCATCCCTTTTTATCAGTACAACCCAAGACTAATGGGCCTTTGGACACAGATTAGGCAATCAGAACGGCACTTTTCCAAGGCTGACCATACTCAGTGAAGCCAGGGCTTTCGTTTTCCTTTCCTGTGGTTGCTTCCCCCTGCACAGAAGGAGGGAGGAGCAGGGGAATATGTCTGGACAAGCCAGAGTCCTTAGACTCAATGGCTCCAGGTTCTTTGTTCTCTTTCCTGTGGTTGCTTCTTCCCACAGCAGAAAGGGGCAGAGCAGAAAAACATGCCTGGGCAAGCCAGGACATGGATAAGCCCATTTCTGGCCTGTCAGGCCTACCACAACAAAAGTCTCTGTTGCACCTTTACTCTGCAATGTTTCTGTCTTCATTCTCCATTAAACATTGTGGCCCAGATTGAACAAGTAAACCTCTTCTTTTCTATGTGAAACATCTCTGTGAATATCCACCCATGTTTTCTGCAACACTTATACAGGATTCAGTGTCTCAGCTGTTTTGCCCTTCTAAGCCTCTCTTAAATAGTAAGTTATAGTCTGGCGTTTCTAAATTCCCCATGGCTCCATTTAGAAATTAGTAAGAGTAGAATTAGCCAAATCCTAATGTGAAAGAAAATTGGCCTCCTCCTTAAAACTATTGTTGTATCAGTGGTGCTAAGAGGCACAAGCCAATAATGGAGCTGCATTGTTACCAGACCCTGAGCAGAAATAGGACATCAGTCAGACCTTGAAAAATGTACAATCTCAGTGGGTACATCAGGGGCAGAAGGAGGAGGGGACTACATGACTGCTACACAGTAGACAATAGCAGAGCCACTGCACCACCATCGAGTTTATCTGTAATGTCATAGGACTGCACCTTTGAACCTTGCTCTACTATCTGTCTGCACTGGATACACAGCCAGACTCACTTTGATATCACATCCTTGGTCTTCTGGATTCCTGCTTTTGTGGAGAAACTGAAAGAGGGAATAGAAGTGGATGTACCTTGGAGGTTCAGTCCTGCAGACAGTGCTTGTAAAACTGAATAGTGTCCAGAGATTCCATGGTTACACCATTTGGGTAAAGATTATCAGTCTGTACTTCAGCTCTGTTTCCACAGGTAGTAAAAATACCTTGTTCTCTTGTCTTCCACTCTGGTAACATTTCCTCTGACTGACTTTAAATACATCTAACAATACCCTCAAAACAAATCCCACTGGCTGAGACCTGCCACATTAACACAAGCAGGAACACAGTTAATGTAGCCTACCAGAAGCAGCACTGGGTTGGTTTTATTGCCCCCGTGCCTGTGTTCAAAAGGACCCTCAAGCATTTGCCATTCCTTCTGACCTTGTGTGACAAACATCCCCATTTGTGGCCATCACTGACACAGCCTGGTTTGTCCTATTTCAATTCTCCCAGACCTTAGTGCTGCTACCAAAGTTAAGGAACAAAGAGGAGGACCACTTTCAGATGTGCTGTCAGAGTGCTGCTTCTCAGCATGGTTCTGGATTTCCCTGCAAAGTGGAGAGAACTGAGTTTTGCCTTTCGAAAGAGGAAGGAGTCCAAATCAGCAATAGGTTATATGAAAAAGAGAAAGAAGGAGCAGAGCTGGGACTAGTCTTGAAGCTGAGGAGTCTCCTGAAGATCTAGTCTTCCTGCTGCCAGTGCTGCTGGAGGGAACTGAGCAGCTATGGCCCCAACTGTGATCCTTTGTTTGACTCCCAGTGACATGTTTGCTACTTTGCTGCTTCCAGGTCACTTCTGAACTTAGGATGACAGACAGTCACATCTTTGTTGCCACAATGCTACCTACATTCAGAAAGAACTGGAGAGCCTTAAATGATTCAGCCTGTTCACTGGTTTTTTGGTGAGTGGAGTGGCTGCAGTGCATTGCTTCTCAGTTCATCCTTCTCTTTTGACACACTCCCACATGAAATCTGCCTAGAGGTGTGCAGAGGATGATAATACAGAGCTACTGCACAAGAAATATTCTGGTGGGGTGGGCTTCTGAGCAGTCCATTCTGCATATGACTCCTTCCCTGTCATATGTTGGGATCTATAGACTTAAAAAATCGTTTAGGGCATAGAGGAATTCAAGGGCTGGACCCAGGAAAGTGCAAATTTGGGTTATTCAATGCCATAATTCTGCTATCTCTTTATAAGCTGGCAGCAAAGCCAGCTTGTTCTCCTTGCCTCTTTCTCCTGCCTTGCTGTCTCTGGTGGGAGCTGCTTCTTTAGGTCAACATGTCAGGAGTAGGCCTGCTTGTGGTCTGCAGGGGTCTTGTTTGGGCCTATGGGTGGCAGAGGTGCTGGGGAGGGAGGAGAGGAGCCCTGGGAAGGGAGGAGAGGAGTACTGGGGAGGGAGGAGATGAGCACTGGGGACTGTAGGATAAGTTTGGGTTGGGGGAAGGTTTAAGGTTCTGTGTATCCTGTAAGTGCTCTGTATTTTTTTTTCTCAGTCTTTCTCTTCAAACACAGTTCTGTATTTCTTTCCAAGTCATTTCAGAGTGTTTCATTCTGTCCACTCCTTAAAACCCCACAACATTCCCATGGTCTGAAGGACATGGAGGAATCAGGGAAAAAATGGAGGGCGAGACCAAAATGCAAAGGAAAATTCACTAGAACTTGCTACTAAAATGACTGAAAAATTAACTTAAACTGCAGAGTAGGTCTCCTCTCGTGATCATTTGTGCAACTTTCAGCATAAGAGGGCATGAATTTGTCTTTGAAACCTTGGAAGTAACAGAATTAGTGCTGCTCATGCTACTACTAAACTGAGGTCTGGGAACACTGCCATCGTATCAGATGCAAGCAGGTTTACATTGTCACATTCCACATCGTGGACCATTTTATTCTTCTCTAGTTTTTGTTATGTGTTTGCACCTTTGGTGCCATTTCCTTTCCACTCACAGAGCATTAGTGTCTGTCTCTTCACACTTTTGAGAGAAATAGCTGTAATATGCTTCCTACTTGCATGTTGAATTAACCTCTTCAAATCTCGTTGCCATCTTTCACTTCCCACCTTATGCTGTGTTTCTGCTGTGTCGTATTTACACATTACTTTTCAAATTAGTGCCTTGCATTTCATATTTAGGAACTGTGAGGAGAAAAAAAATCAAATTAAAAAGTTGTCCCAGAGAGGGTAGCCTATTGCCCAACTGAAAAAAAAAATGCTGGCTTGTTATGTTAGGGACACAACACATCTTTACTCCATGTGTGACTTCCCTCAGAGCTGTACATCTTGTCCTCTCCTTTTCACCAGTGCAGAATATCAGTGGTCACAAAGAGATGATGACATTGTTGTTTAGTATATGAGAGCTTTTGGCTTCAGTTTCGTGGTATACTTACTAGTCCTAGAGTGGAAGTTGTACAGGTTTGTGTTTCCTTTTATCTTAGTGATGATTCATTTAGTGTTAAGCCACTACTCTGTCATGATTTGGGTGTTACCTACCCCACCCCCCCCCACTTTAGAAATCACCCAGACTAGACTCAGCTGGCTCTGGAAATTCAAAAGAAGCTTTATATTTACAGCTTAGCTCAATATACAAGCAGGACATTGTAGCCAGATGGGGGTTGGTCTCTTCTCCCAGGCAACCAGCAATAGAACAAGGGGACACAGTCTCAGGTTGTGGCGGGGAAAGTACAGGCTGGATGTTAGGAGGAAGTTGTTGGCAGAGAGAGTGATTGGCATTGGAATGGGCTGCCCAGGGAGGTGGTGGAGGCACCATCCCTGGAGGTGTTCAAGCAAAGCCTGGCTGAGGCACTTAGTGCCATGGTCTAGTTGACTGTCTAGGGCTGAGTGCTAGGTTGGCCTGGATGATCTTGGAGGTCTCTTCCAACCTGGTTGATTCTATGATTCTATATATACAGTTATATACAGAAATAGACAAGGTAAAAGGGAATACAGAAACACAACAGCCCTCCCAGAAACCTGAGTCCCCAGGAGGGGCTCTCAACTGCCCCTCCACCTTGTCCCACCCCTCTCTACCTTACCGCAGACGTTGCCTTGTGCTCAAGGAAGACTGGAGGGTTGGCCAGGGGAGTTAGGAAGCAAGTGGATTAATCAGAGAGATGGCAGGTTAGGTTAGAGAGAGAGGAAAAAAAATACAGCCCAAAGCCCAGACAGAGAGCAACTCTGTTACCTGTGTTTGTGTTCTTGTTCTTATACATCTCAGCAAGCCTATGAGTGAAGTAGACATCACCATTGTTTTCTTCTAGCAGCCTGTAATCTAGTTCTTCTCACCAAAACATTCTAGCCTGCTTCAAACTAGCACAACTCTCACCTCAAATTGCCTCATACTCACCTCAAAATAGCATGGAACAACTCTTAAATGTGAAGAATAAAAGCCCAGTGGTAAGTCTTAAAATCATATTTCAGTCTTGTATGTACAAGACTGGAGCGAGTGCAGAGGAGGGCACTGGAGCTGGTGAGTGGCCTAGAGGATAAATCTTATGAGGAGCAGCTGAAGTAGCTGAGGCTGGTTAGTTTGAAAAAGAGGAGGCTGAGGGGAGACCTTATCACTGTCTACAGCTACATGAAAGGACATTATGGAGAGGTTGGTGCTGGTCTCTTCTTACAGGTAAATAGTGATAGAACAAGAGGAACAGACTGAAGGTGCAACTGGGTAGCTTTAGACTGGATATTAGGGGAAAAAAAATCACAGAAAGAGTGGTCAGACATTGGAATGGGCTGCTGAGGGAGGTGGTTGAGTCACCAAGCCTGGGTGTGTTTAAAGGTCGTGCTTAGGAATATGATTTAGGGTGAACCTTGTAGAGTAGGGTTATTGGTTGGATTTGGTGATCCCGAGGGTCTTTTCCAACCTGAATGAACATTTCTGTTTCTGTTGTGTCCCTAGACCAAATTTAGACTTTGTAAATTACCCCTCAGGCAATAACAGGCAAGTCAGTGCAGACATCCAGAAGAAAACAATTTACAAATGACTATGCTTGAGGTTGCAAATACCAGCTTAAACAAGATTTGGTTGTTGAAAGAATGCAACTTTGTGAGCAGACTCTGAGGATTCAATTTAAATGCTGGTTCTGGTTTTCATAAATGGAGGTGAGAGCTAGAATCTGCAACATCTTCATAGATGATCTGGATGAGGGCAAGTTTGCAGATGACACTAAGCTGGGGGCAGATGTGGCTGGGTTGGAGGGCAGAAGGGCTCTGCAGCGGGACCTTGACCGCCTGGACAGATGGGCAGAGACCAGGCGGATGGCATTCATTAGCTCCAAGTGCAGGGTGCTGCACTTTGGCCACAACAACCCCATAGAGAGATACAGGCTGGGGTAGGAGTGGCTGGAGAGCAGCCAGACAGAGAGGGATCTGGGGGTGCTGATTGATACCCACCTGAACATGAGCCAGCAGTGTGCCCAGGTGGCCAAGAGAGCCAGTGGCATCCTGGCCTGCATCAGGAATGGTGTGGTCAGCAGGAGCAGGGAGGTCATTCTGCCCCTGTACTCTGCCCTGGTTAGACCACACCTTGAGTACTGTGTCCAGTTCTGGGCCACTCAATTTAAGAAGGACAATGAGATGCTTGAGTTTGTCCAGAGAAGGGCAACGAGGCTGGGGAGAGGCCTTGAGCACAGCCCTACGAGGAGAGGCTGAGGGAGCTGGGATTGGTTAGCCTGGAGGAGGCTCAGGGGAGACCTTATTGCTGTCTACAACTACCTGAGGGGTGGTTGTGGCCAGGAGGAGGTTGCTCTCTTCTCTCAGGTGGCCAGCACCAGAACGAGAGGACACAGCCTCAAGCTGTGCCAGGGGAAATTTAAGCTGGAGGTGAGGAGAAAGTTCTTCCCTGAGAGAGTCATTGGACACTGGAATGGGCTGCCCGGGGAGGTGGTGGAGTCGCCGTCCCTGGAGCTGTTCAAGGCAAGGTTGGACGTGGCACTTGGTGCCATGGTCTAGCCTTGAGCTGTGTGGTAAAGGGTTGGACTTGATGATCTGTGAGGTCTCTTCCAACCTTGGTGATACTGTGATACTGTGTGATACTGTAATCTCAGCTACAGGTTTCATCTCAATCAAAGTAAGACTGTAGAAATAGCATAATATTTACACAAAAAGAACTTGTAGGGACTCCTGCAGAACGTGATGAAGTCTCCTACAAGGAGCTCAAAAAGATGTCACTTGTTAATGAAAGAGCTTGAGTGCACCAAGGCAGACTCCTTTGAAAGCAAGGAGAAAGTGCCCAAACAAGACTGTTCCAATAGACTGTTTGCAGTACTCTGCTCAGTTTGAGATCCCAGCTGTCACAGAAGAGCAGATCTGGTCAGAGCATCCTCTTCTAAATGATACAGAACTGGTTTTTAATAGACATGAATTCTCTTGGAGATGTGGCCATAGATTCATAGCCCTTTTTTACATCAGCAACAGGAACTTGGTTTAGATACATGTATATATTTACAACAAATATACACATATCTTTTGATGCTGAGTTCATTTTAATATTCAAAGTTTCACATAACTTTTAAGAAGTGAGTGGGTAGCACTTTCTTCTATCTCTTTGGTTTAAAGAGTACTTTCTTAAATGGAAGGGAAATTTCACACACACACACACACACACACACAAAATCTGAACTGTGATCTCCCAAAATTGAGTCTGTCAAGATGTATAAACTTTGACTGTGCTTTGGTTGTAGGCAGATAATCTAGACTGATCTGACTTGCAGAAGGATAATGCTGGAGACAACTTGCTGTTGTTAAATGACATATGAATAATGCACTGGCTGTGGGATCAGTCAACTCTTCTGGTTTTAATCATTGATTTTATTTTCTTCTATTTCGTAACTGAAGTGTTGATGTAATCCTACCCCACTTGAATGCTAAGTTCAGGGTTTCACAAGAAATAAAATGCCATCTAAACCAGCGTGAAACATCCACATAGTGTAATCTAAGGTGCCCACAGAAGTTGGAAGAGGCCCCTTATGTAGCCAGTGGAGTCTCAGGAGAGTAATTAAATTCTCAGCAAAACGTTTTAAGCTTGACTCTGGTTTATCTTTGCTTGCCTGAAGAAGTTTCATGTCTTACTTCAGTAGTGAGAGGACAGAGCATGCAACAAGTGAGGGTGGCCTCTTCTGCCAGGCAACCAGCAATAGAACAAGGGAACACAGTCTCAAGTTGTGCCAGGGAAAGTCTAGGCTGGATGTTAGGAGGAAGTTGTTGGCAGAGAGAGTGATTGGCATTGGAATGGGCTGCCCAGGGAGGTGGTGGAGGCACCTGGAGGTGTTCAGGCAAAGCCTAGATGAGGCACTTAGTGCCATGGTCTAGTTGACTGGCTAGGGCTGGGTGCTAGGTTGGACTGGATGATCCTGGAGATCTCTTCCAACCTGGTTGATTCTATGGTTCTAAGCAGGAGGTCTGTCTCGGATTGGGTGATGCCAGGTGAGCTGACTACATAGCACAAGCTAGAAAAATTTCCAGGGATTTTGCTCTGTCAGAAGCTCTATTTGAGCACTAACAATCTTTTAAAACAGTCACTTCTCATCTAATGATGGCACCTCAACAATCTATTTCTCAGATAAATATTGGTGCCCAGGGTAAGAGCAAAGCCTGTGGGTAATATCTGTACCATATATATAAACAGTGTCTCTTTGTCTTCAGAACTGATGACCTCACTGCCTAACTGGGAAAGGTCCTGGGCCTGTCTTAACTGACCTGTGCCTGAGAACAGTAACTTAGAACAGCACTAGTTGGCCCAGCACAAAACAGTGCCTGCAACTGGTCTGTTGTGATGGTTTGGGTATTACCCCCACACGCACTTTGGAAATCACCCAGACTAGACTCAGCCAGCTCTGGAAATTGAATGAAGCTTATATTTACAGCTTAGCACAATACACAAGCAGGTATTTACAGTATATACAGTTATAGACAGAAATATACAAGGTGAAAGGTAATACAGAAACACAACAGCCCTCCCAGAAACCTGAATCCCCAGGAGGGGCTCCCATCTGCCCTTCCACTCTCTCCAACTCCTCTCTACCCCACCCCAGATCTTGCCTTATGCCCAAGCAAGATTGGTGAGTTGGCCAGAGGGTTAGGAAGCAAGTGGATTAGTCAAAGACAGCAGGTTAGGTTAGAGAGAGAAAAAAATGCAGCTCAAAGCCCAGGCAGTGACCAAATGTCTTACCTATATTTACAGTCTTGTTCTTTACCCCTCAGCAAGCCTATGAGTGAAGTAGACATCACCATTGTTTCCCTTTCACAGCCTGTGATCTAGTCCTTCTCACCAAAACATTCTAGCTGGCTTCAAAGTAGCCCATCTGTGACTTCAACAAGGAGAACAGTCAAGTTGCAGCATCTCTGTGGTTTAGTTTTACCAATTTTATGGATTTGTGTGCACTGTTCTGGTTTCGTTATCAGAATACAACATTCTTCTACTTTCTGTCACACATTTACTGTGCATGTTGCTGGTCCAAGCACACATTTCTTCCCCACATAGGATAAAATGGCAACCTCTTGTTCTTGACCAGACTACATTGATTCCATAGAATCATAGAACATTTTGGGTTGAAAGGGACCTTTAAAAGTCAGCTAGCCCAGTTCCCAAATCAATACTTCATTTGTTCAAGCGATCAAGACTCTCATTAGTAGGCATGTTTTTAGTACATCATATCTTTACTTTTTCTGGTATAAGAACTTCCTTTTAGAATTAAAAATGTATATATCCTACCTTCTGCATTAGACTGATACTCACTTGCTTATACACACAAGACTTCAGAAGTATTGCAACAAGTAACCACAACCACATTGAGGTGAGTATCTGTTGCCAAGGGACACTTGATGAGGGACATCTGCACTGAACATCTAATAAGTTCTCCACAGAGAAGCTCCACTTGTTGTGGAGTCCCCATCCTTGTAGATATGCAAAGCCCAACCAACAGTCTTGAGCAATCTACTGTACCTCCTCACGTTCTCAGTAGCAGACTTGAACTAGATGATCTTCAGAGGTGACTTCTAGCTTCAGTGTTTCCTTACTACTGTATGCTGTTTTAGAATCATAGAATCATAGAATCAACCAGGTTGGAAGAGACCTCCAAGATCCTCCAGTCCAACCTAGCACCCAGCCCTAGCCAGTCAACCAGACCATGGCACTAAGTGCCTCAGCCAGGCTTTTCTTGAACACCTCCAGGGATGGTGCCTCCACCACCTCCCTGGGCAGCCCATTCCAATGCCAATCACTCTCTGGGAAGAACTTCCTCCTAACATCCAGCCTAGACCTACCCTGGCACAACTTGAGACTGTGTCCCCTTGTTCTATTGCTTGTTGCCTGGGAGAAGAGGCCACCCCCCACCTGGCTACAGCCTCCCTTCAGGTAGTTGTAGACAGCAATGAGGTCCCCCCTGAGCCTCCTCTTCTCCAGGCTGCACACCCCCAGCTCCCTCAGCCTCTCCTCATAGGGTTTGTGTTCCAGGCCCCTCACCAGCTTTGTTGCCCTTCTCTGGACATGTTCCAGCACCTCAACATCTCTCTTTCTCCTACCAAGCCAACTGTCTAAGTCATTCCAGTTCAAATAAAGCTTACACACAGCAGAGCAGTTCCTGGTGATGTAGAGATTATGTTATCACATTTCTGCTGGTGTCACCCTGATACCAAAGCAGCTCGAGAGTCTGACAGCTGCAAGTATCATATCCCTAATATTTCAGAGCATGCAGTGGTGCTGCTGCACATCTGAGTGTTTAGAAAGCATCTTCTGCAGACATTAGAGAGCCAAGAGGGGAGCATCTGTAATTTTCACTGCACACCTGAAAAAACAACTCTAAAATCTTCATGAAAAGCTGTTTCTAAAGAACAGGCAACAGAACCATACAAGTAGGATTTCCAAGCAGGGAACATGAAACAGTCTCTAATGGAATGGTTTAGGTTGGAAGGGACCTCAAAGCTCATCAAGTTCCAACCTCCCTGACATGGGCATTGGTAAAGGTTTGGAGCATTGTTGTCTCTTCACCCAGATAAGAGTCAAAGTTCCTCCTGCCTGTTTTTTCCTTCCCTCTGCCTTATCAGAGGTAGCCTCTAGCTGGTAAGTAGCCTCAGCCTTCCTAGCTATATAAACAGAAACCTCACAGTCTTTTAGTCATACATGTTAAAAATTTTCAGGACAGCAATTTCTGTGATTGAATCAGAATGTTCTAGCCTCTGGAGAAGAACCAGTGGACTGTTCCACTTGCTAGTACTTATTTGTGCCATGAATATATGCAAGCTCCATTGTGCTTCTATGAATTTGGAGCTACATGGAATGGGTTGGAGGAATTTTTCAGAAACACTTGAGCTGACTACACATAAGCCAGCCTGAGCCAAGAGGTAGCTTAGCACAGGGAAGTGCTTTCTGAGGATGGAAATCATTTGAATGTAACATCTCTTGAATTATTCACTCTGATAATTCTATGAGCTACAGTTTCTATTTTCTGATGGAAAAAAAAAAGAAATTCACTTTCTACTGTCCTCTGCCTGCATCTTGGCAGCAGAATTTGGGAACTAAAGCATTGCTGCAGACTGATGAGACCACTTAACTCTTAGTAATACTCAGTCTTCTTGAGAAATAAATCTTGTGCCTGTGACAGCAGGATTAGTGCTGAATGTGGTACCTAAGTTTGCTGTTCAAGGGTGGAGGCAAATTTGCTGAGAACAAAACTCCTAACACCCAGCATGCTGGCAGTGGGGATGTCCAATGGCCCTAGATAGAGGAATTTTGGTCATGGTCCTAGATACAGGAGCTTTGTTTCTCTGAAGCGTTAGTTATACACCGAGCAGCACTTCTGTGAGATTGGTTCACTTTGAACCACCATTACTGCTCCAGAGTTGTTGTTGTTGTCATGCATAGCTGTTGATTGCAAAATACATTGCAGCTTTTGGAGCAAGAGCTCTCTTCAGCACCAAACTTGAGAGTCAGATGGCATCTGTATGGTATGGCTGCCTAAGCTAAAAGGCAAGTTAATGGCATTGCAAATTGTGTGCACCAAAATCTAGACCCTTGTGTGTAAGTTGATAGATAAGCTTGAACACATGCTTATAAGGTCTGAAAGTGCATTGTCATGATTGTAGGCTCAGATATTGCAAGGAGAAGCTAAACCTGGTTGTGAGGGGGTGCTGTGGTTGTTTGCCAGGTGAAAACATTGGAGTGTCACTAGAGTGAACTCAGAGCTTGATTCTGCTGTGGTGATCTGCAGCTGTGCACACCAGACTGAACATCCTCCAGTTCTGCACTGGAGCAGCTCCAAGGATCCTGCCTTCAGTGATGTGACACTGACCTTTTTGAAGTCTTGCAGCAAAACAGTTTTCCTCTTCTACTTAAACACAGAGATACTCCCACCTCAACCTTGTGTTTCCCATACGCAGCCATAGAGCTGGAAGACAAAACTCCCAGCCTTCCTTATCCTGCTGAATCCCTCATCCCAGTTTTGTTTCCCAGGGCTGCTGATGTTTAAACAACAATTGTTTTAGCTCAACAGTGACAGTCTGAGGGGATTTGCATTGTGAGGTTGACAAGCCAAGGAACAGAGTGGTGTGAGAGGAGGGCGTGGGTGGAGAGATACTCTGCCAGGCAGGCAGGCAGGCAGGATCACTGTGGCAGTGGTTCTGCCTGGCTTTCACTCTGTCTCCCCAGGGAGAGAGCTTTTCTCTCACTTCAGGCTTCTCTGCCACAAGAGAGGGAGGGAGAGTGGAGGAAGCAGAAGGGTCCCTTCACACTGCCTGGTTCATATCTGCAGCAGCAGACCATGAGAAAGGGTCTCTTTGCTCCTATGGTCACTTCACCTTTGATTTGAAACTTTTACCCACTTCCACAAGGGACAATGGAGGAGCAATATATTTCCAAACTTCACCCAGCAGTGGATTACGGAGCTGGGGTCTTTCTTCTGATCATAGGTAAGTTCTGCCTCCATAGCCTGCTTGTTTGCTTCAAGCCTAAGAGCAGACACAGCAGAGATGCCCTGTCTGTGCTGTAATCAGCACCAGCAGCTCTAGAGGAAGCTGGTGGGAAATGACAGAAAATCTGTTTCCACATAGGCTCCTGCTTCTTGCCTTTGACTCAGTTGGATGCAGAATTAATCTCTGCTCTCAGATTTGCAATCTTTCATTTCAGTGCTGAAGACTTGCCAGCAGAAATTCGTCTCTGTGCCATCTCAAATATTTCAAATAAGCTGCCTGCTGCTTATCATGGCATTTCATCTCTGTGAACTGAGAGATGAGACTGATCAGGGGAGAGCAACTTTGATCTGCTCATTGTGCCTGAGGAACACTTGTGCCTTGGTGGGATAAATTGGTATAAAACAGCAGAGAGTTTCCAAATAGCACTTACTGTATTTTATGGTGGCCTGGTTTGCCCTGATGAAGGCAGATTCACAGTGAAATACGTTGGGCTTGTACACAAGTCTGCTCCAGCATGGCTTTAGCAAAGCAGTCTCTTCCTTGTCTGTTTGTTGCATGTACCCAGGTGATTTGTTTACTGTTGGGGCAGATTTAGAGAGGAGCTGAATTGGTTTAGCTGTGCAGTCCAACTGCATTTTGCTAAGATGCAAGTACCTTCCTCCCTTCAGCTCATGTGGAAACCCAGAGTGAGATGCATTTAAGAAAGGCAAGCACAGGTTTTGGTGTGCTTTAATAGAGAGGCTTTGGGCAGCAATGCTGGGCTTTAGCATTTTGGATCTCTGTTCCTGTACATGTTGCCCTACACTGCACTGTGCTGTCCCTTCAGTTGTGCTGACACCAGAGAACACAACTCGGCGTGAGAAAAGTCACTGTCTGCAGAACAATGAAGGGTTTGCTTTTAATGCAACTCAGGATACCAGCAGTTTTCTCACACAAAAGCAAATACATGGATGCAGTTCACTGTTTTGCCCCATGCCATCCAGCAGCCTCATGGGTAGCAGGTTGGAGTGGAGTAGCATATGTCAAAGAAAAACAAAGAGTGGGTCTGGAGGTCCACCCTGATGGAAAGACTGACTTCCCACCTCTTGTGCAGTGTTTAGAGCTCGCACAAAAGAAAGTTAAATAGGTTCTTTTTCCTCCTGAAGCCTGAGGGTACCTCAGTGTGTGACTGTCATTTGGCAGGAGAGTGCTCTTCCCACCGAACCACAGATTGCTACCTGTCAGCAGGTGGTCCTATGCCACACCGCTGTGGGCATCCCTGTCAGTGCAGACATATGACTGAGAGCTCAGAGAACTCTTTGAGCATATCCAAAAGTGCCAAGTAAACATATCTGATTAGGAAATGAATGAAGGATGTGAGCATCTCAGATTTGTAGCTCTTAAGGCTTTCTCTTGACCTCTCTGCCCATTTTTTGATTGATGCCAATGTATTTACTCTATATTTTGTTGCACGTGCCTTTATTAAGACCTCTGCAGGCATTTTATTATGGAATGTCTGTAAGCAAATGCAACTTTTCTGCTTTCACAGAGACAAGGAAACTTGACAGAAGCTCTTTCAGTTTCTCTAGTTAATTTCTGACTTTAGAGGACACCTTCTTAGTAAAACCTTTGATCAAAATGTAGCTCCAGCACAATGTTCAGTTAAAAGGAAACTAACTGTTCACTGTGGGTAATTTTGGGACTGTTGTCATGAACACTTTGAAGCTCTATGGCATATCTGAATAGTGTCCTACAGGTTCTTTTGCAAAGCATTCTCTGGGCTGTTGCTTGCCTCTGGGTAAGCAGACCATAGATAGTCTGTCTCAGACCACCAGGACAGTGTGGGTATCTGAACTGTGGCACATAGAATCAATCATAGAATCACAGAATCAACCAGGTTGGAAGAGACCTCCAAGATCATCCAGGCCAGCCTAGCACCCAGCCCTAGCCAGTCAACTAGACCATGGCACTAAGTGCCTCAGCCAGGCTTTTCTTCAACACCTCCAGGGATGGTGACTCCACCACCTCCCTGGGCAGCCCATTCCAATGCCAATCACTCTCTCTGCCAACAACTTCCTCCTAACATCCAGCCTAGACTTCCCCCGGCACAACTTGAGACTGTGTCCCCTTGTTCTGTTGCTGGTTGCCTGGGAGAGGAGACCAATCCCCACCTGGCTACAACCTCCCTTCAGGTAGTTGTAGACAGCAATGAGGTCACCCCTGAGCCTCCTCTTCTCCAGGCTAAACAACTCCAGCTCCCTCAGCCTCTCCTCATAGGGTTTGTGTTCCAGGCCCCTCACCAGCTTTGTCACCCTTCTCTGGACATGTTCCAGCACCTCAACATCTTTCTTGAATTGAGGGGCCCAGAACTGGACACAGTATGAACTGGACACAGTTATTTTGATGCTTGAGCAGCAAGGACCCTAAAATGCCTGGCCAGCATGTTGACTGTCAAGGCAGCTCAGAGCCCAAGAGGCCTGTGTGGGGCCTTCAGTGGAAGATACATTGCAAAGAAGGCAGGCTTTGGGAAGGCACTAGATGGGCAAATAGGACAAGCAGGCAGGACAGATGAAGGTCTTCAGTGGGAAGGAGAAGTGGGGATATATCCAGGGGAAAATGAAGGCTTGTAGGTCTGTTTTACTCGATAGCATGTTGTGCAAGATACAGTGAGAGAGAGGGGAAAGGAGTGTGGGCTACTCACATCAGAAAAGGCCTGCAGGAGAGTAGGTGTGATATAATGCATGGAAAGGGAGATGTGACAAAGAAGTGAAGACCTATATAGTGTGATGACATGAAGGGATGAGATATGGCCTACTATTCACAGGAGGAAACTCCCTCTGGTTGGTAAGACTGGCTCATGCAGCAGAAGGCTGTGAAGAGAAAATGGAAGGAGATTTGCTCTAGCAAGTCTGTGCTGGAAACACATCCTGACTGGGAAATTCCTGCCTGGCAGGGAGGCAGGAATTGAAATCCAAGAGCTGGCTGAAACAGTGGATGCTAAGCCGTGTGTCAGCTCTCAGAAATGCCAATGTTTTCCTTGCTTTAAGCTGAAGAACAAGGTTTGATAGCAGGACAGAGCAGATACCCACCGGTGTGTTTTCAGAGCATCAGCACAGCGTTGGCCTGGGAGGTGCTGAATTCTGCCTAGTCTCCCCATCTGTCCTGTCTTCTGGAAGTTAGTCCCAGGCTAACAACTGTCGTTTTCCACATCCTTTGTATAGTCAGTGGTTTCCACAAGTGTGCTCACTATCTGATATTATTGTCTGTGCTGACTCTTGTCTTTCAGCCATCCTGACAGTGCTTGGAAATTCAGCCGTCCTTGCCACAGCTGTGAAACGCTCTTCCCTCCTGAAGTCACCAGAGCTGCTTACAGTCAACTTAGCAGTAGCAGATATTGGAATGGCAATCAGCATGTACCCTCTGGCCATTGCATCTGCCTGGAATCACGCTTGGCTGGGAGGAGATGCATCCTGCATATATTATGCCCTGTTGGGTTTCCTTTTTGGTGTCTGCAGTATGATGACCCTGTGCGCCATGGCCGTGATTCGATTCCTTGTGACCAATACTTCCAAATCTAACAGTAAGCAAATACATTCCTGGTAACCCTGTAGTGGTGCACTTGGGCTATGAGAGTCAGAGAAGTACCTTCTGGAACATGGCAGAGGAGCAGTTCAATGATGCTAGGAATAAGCCTCAACTTGTAGTCTAATATCACTCCCTAATGTTCCTAGAAGAATCTGATTAAATTCTTTGTTAAACAATGAACCTGAAGGGAGGCTGTAGCCAGGTGGGGGTGGCCTCTTCTCTCAGGCAACCAGCAGTAGAACAAGGGGACACAGTCTCAAGTTGTGCCAGGGGAAGTCTAGGCTGGATGTTAGGAGGAAGTTCTTCCCAGAGAGTGATTGGCATTGGAAAGGGCTGCCCAGGGAGGTGGTGGAGTCACCATCCCTGGAGGTGTTGAAGAAAAGCCTGGATGAGGCACTTAGTGCCATGGTCTGGTTGACTGGCTAGGGCTGGGTGCTAGGTTGGACTGGATGATCTTGGAGGTCTCTTCCAACCTGGTTGATTCTATGATTCTCACTTCTAATAACAAATGAAACTACTTGAGAAGAGGAGCCCAGTTGGACCACATTGTCCAGCCTTCCTGTTTGTGTACAAGCAGGCATACTGGAATTTGAGAGGAAGGATTATTCTCCTGGCACTCCTGGGCTGAGAACTTGTTACATTTTTGGTCATCTTGATCTTCTAAAGCTCCCTGACCTACTATAGATCAGCACTGAGGGTTGCACTCAGGTCTTCCCTCATCCCTGGACACCCTCTGTTGCATTTCTCAAGAATAAAATAATAGGGAACTATAGCAGCAGCCCAGGAATATTTCACAGTATCACAGTATCACAGTATCACCAAGGTTGGAAGAGACCTCATAGATCATCAAGTCCAACCCTTTACCACAGAGATCAAGGCTAGACCATGGCACCAAGTGCCACGTCCAATCCTGCCTTGAACAGCCCCAGGGACGGCGACTCCTCCACCTCCCCGGGCAGCCCATTCCAGTGTCCAATGACTCTCTCAGGGAAGAACTTTCTCCTCACCTCCAGCCTAAATTTCCCCTGGCACAGCCTGAGGCTGTGTCCTCTCGTTCTGGTGCTGGCCACCTGAGAGAAGAGAGCAACCTCCCCCTGGCTACAACCTCCCCTCAGGTAGTTGTAGACAGCTGTAGACAGTTGTAGCCACTAGTCTTCTGTTTAAGGAGAACTTTTGGCAGAAACTTCCCATAACATATATTTGCCCTTCCTCTTTCTTGCAGGTAACAAAATCACCAAGAACACTGTTCGTATCTTGATTATTTTCATCTGGCTCTACTCCTTGTTCTGGGCCATTCTGCCCTTGGTAGGCTGGGGCTACTATGGCCCTGAGCCGTTTGGCATCTCTTGTACTATAGCCTGGAGCAAGTTTCACAACTCCTCCAATGGCTTTTCATTCATCCTGAGCATGTTCCTCCTGTGCACAGCTCTGCCTGCACTGACCATTGTTGCCTGTTACTTGGGAATTGCCTGGAAGGTTCATAAAGCATACCAAGAGATCCAGAATATTGACAGGATCCCTAATGCAGCTAAACTGGAGAAGAAGCTGACATTGGTGAGTTATCCCAGTGATGATGACAAAAGTCTGCAGTAATGAGGAGCCTGTTGAAATCCAGCTGTGCTCATGCACGGCTCACGATGACCTTTCATTGCTTTTGTCTCGTACTGACCAAAAATGCAGATGTGCTTTGAGTGTCACCCATGCTCTGCATTCCTCAGAGGAGCAGAGGTCTCCTGAAAATCTTGATATTTCAGGAGCTTGGACAGGTTAACATATCATAAGTACAGTGCAGCTTGCTAAAATTTTAGGGAGTTGCATCCAAGATTTTTGCTGACAGAGTTTTCCAATCCTTCATACAGGAATCTCTTCCTGTAGCTGGGGCAGAGACAGTTTTTAGTTGACTGAATGCCTATTCTGAGTGAGAGCTACACAGAAATCCTGTACAAAAAGAGGATTTTCTAATTAACACTTCTTCAAATAAGCACTTCAGTTGCTCATTTCACATGGAAAGGCATAACTGACCCAAGCTTTCCATAGGCCAGTCTATAGATAGGTGACAGCATCTGGTTGGGCAGTGTCTTCTATGGCATATTGCAGCCAGAAGGGGATATATGCACTGTTCAGTGTTACCTTTGCTCATGTCATAATACAGCAAGAATGTAGTTTCAGTTAGGCCAGCTTTTTCAGATGTGGTTTCATCCACACACCATGTGCCTCAGGATCAGGCTGTGATGGTTTGGGTGTTCCCTGTCCCCCCACACTTTAGAAATCACCCAGACTAGTCTCAGTTGGCTCTGGGAATATAAATGAAGCTATTTATTTACAGCTAGCACAATATACAAGCAGATATTTACAGTATAGACAATTATATACAGAAATATACAAGGTAAAAGGTAATACAGAAACACAACAGCCCTCCCAGAAACCTGAGTCCCCAGGAGGGGCTCTCAACCACCCCTGCACCTTCCCCCTGCCCCTCTCAACCTTACCCCAGTCCTAAAGAAGAATGGAGGTTCAGCCAAGAGGTTGAGAAGCAAAGGTGAGTGGAGGGTGTGTTAGAGAGATGCAGCTCAGTCAGCAGCCCAAGGCAGAGTGAGTGAAAAAATGGCCAGAGTGTTATCTAATGTTTTCATTTCTTCTTCAGCAAGACTCTGAGGGGAGCAGACATCACCACTGTTTTCCTTTCACAGCCTATGATCTAGTTCTTCTCACCAAAACATTCTACCCTGCTTCAAACCAGCACACAGGCCCTATCAGTGCAAGCTCAGAACTGAAGCCCTGTTTCCCTTGCAGATGGCTGTGCTCATCTCAGTCGGGTTCCTGAGCTCATGGACACCGTACGCAGCAGCCAGCTTCTGGTCCATATTTAACTCCAGCAATTCCCTACAGCCCATTGTTACACTGCTGCCCTGTCTGTTTGCCAAATCTTCCACAGCCTACAACCCTTTCATTTACTACGTCTTCAGCAAAACTTTCCGACGTGAAATGAAACAGCTGCGATGCTGCTGTGGCTGGAGAGTCCCTTTCTTCAGCACCGACCGCTCTGCTGAAAACCCCTTCTCGATGATGTGGAGTGGGAGGGATAACGTGCGCCTCTCTTCGGCTGCTAGGGAGGAGAACCAGGGAGCTGCAATGCGCTGAAATGCAGCCAGGAGTTCCCAACATAGGTCAAAACTCAGGGCCACTCCTGGGTCTACATGTTTAGGGATGCAGCATGCGGGGTTGTTACTGCATATCTTATACCAAATACAGAGGGTTAAGCATCTATTTTTAAGCAGCTTTCAAGTATTGTCTTTAAGCTACACAACAACAACCACAAAGCTTTCTTTTTTTTCCCCCAAGGTTTCCCACTTTAAAGGAAATAGATCTATGTATGAAGTACAAAACCATGTAAACCAAACCTATATCCAGGGAAACAACTATAATTAAAAGTGGATTCTAAACCTATTTCCAGGGAAACAACTGTAACTAAAAGAGGATTCTAAACCTATTTCCAGGGAAACAACTATAATTAAAAGAGGATTCTAAACCTATTTCCAGGGAAACAACTATATTTTAAAGAGGATTTATTGTCTTGTGGCTTTGTTGTTTGGTTTCTGGTGTTTTTTTGTGTCTGGTTTGGGGTTTTTTTTAAATACTTTAGGCTTTTTAATGTAATCTTTCTGCAAACTCTTGGATATATGAGTAAAACAAGCATGGGAGAAACCCACTAGTTGAACACAAAGGGTTACAGAATAAGCACAGCTGAGAGTGCAGCTTTCCAGCAGTACTGACAGAAAACCCTACAGGCAGCATGAAATATTCACTGCCAGGAAAAGATGGTCAAGTGGCTGCTATCAGAAATTCTTACAGACATCTACAGTTCCTTCTCCATCAAAGGTACAGTTCCAACTCCTTAAAACACAAGCCTGAGACAAGGAGTCAAGCAGTCTCAGTTGGAAGAGGTTAGGTAGGAATGTGGCAGTCAGCAAAGGATGTCTCCTATACATCACACACAGCACAATGAGACGTGAAGGAACTGCTTGGCAAAAGGAACTGTGCACTTCTATTGTTGCTTGCTGAGGTGTAACAGCTCCACTACCATGACAGCTGTTTCCTGGAGGAATGCTCTGTACTGCATGCCAGAAGACATCCCCTAGCTAACCTGTCTGGCAGGAAGTCATCCTGCAGATGTGGTCCTAGCTCTGATCACTTCAGTGGGAGCTCCTGAGAAACTGAGCTCCTCACTGGCTAAAGCACTGACACCCCTGCAACTGAGAAGAGAGCTTGGTCATTGAGTTTAAAGCACAGGTAGAACCACATTATCATTCTGCTAGCCAGTTTTAACAAAAGAGATTCTGAGGTGTAAATGAGGTGCTCCTACAGTTTAATGTTCTCTGTGACTTACAGCCTGTGATTTTAAAGGACATGGAAGTATCTCTTCAGGGTTTGGAATGTACAATATATGGCTTGACAGCTGCAGCAGTCTGTGCTTCCAGTGCTTGCTCAGCTGACCACATCTATCTTTGCATTAGGTTTGGTGATGACGAGTTAAATCACACAGAGCTGGCACAGATTTTAACCAACACTCTGAAACAATAATCAATGGGCTTCCAGACCTTGAAAACTTGTACCACACTGGAACCCACAAAATTAGCTTCATTTTATAAGCTGCAGCTGAGACCAAGAATAGGACTAAAAGATGGGTCTGAACACTTCTGTGGCTATAAGAATTTCTGAGGAGCATGGATTACAGAAGAACAAATCAAATGAGACATGAGCTGTACCATATAGTGAGGCACAGATTAGGAAGCTGTGGGTTAGGAAACTGTCTTGAACTCCTGCTACTGGCAGGGTTTTATTCATAAAAAGCTGTGGAAAATTCCTGAATTGGTCTTCACAGTGATATTTTGTCCTGGGTTGTCATGCATAGATCCTCCATAAGGAATGAGTCTGCACTCAGTCTTCCATCCTAATACAAAGAGGTGAAGCATCCTCTGGGGAACAATCATCTCTGACAGCCCATGGCACAGGAAAATGGGAAAAGAGAAGGGGAAAGCAGAAAGCAGGAGAAAACATTAGTAACCAAGAAGGGAGCAGGAAGCTGAAGGAAAACATTTGGGAAGAGGCAAGAGAGTGTAATGCAAGTGTGTTTGTAGGGAGAAGGAAGAGATGACAGAGGGAAATGAAAAAAGGACAACAGAGGGTTTGGAGGAGTGTATCAGCAGGTGGAGAATATATCACATGCTGGAAAGGGACTAATTGTGGTGAATGTCAATTGTCAGATTGTTTTCATTTAAAAAAATAACCTGAGAGGGAAATGAAACTTAATATTTTTTTGGTCAGTTTTTTGCTTTCCTGTGCTCAGCTGCTAGATTTTGAAAATAAACAGTCAAATCTGTATTCTCATCTGCTAACTACAGTTGGGAATGGAACGATGAGATGCACATTGATGCCATGGAATGTGAGCTTCCTGTGAAAAAATGAACACAGCCACCCCCACTTGTAAATGCTTTTAAAGAGTATGTAATATGAAAGCGATGCCACCCCACAAGACATCTTATTAAACTAACCATGAACTTTGAGGAATTGTGGTTCCTCTACTTACACATGTCTAAAGACTTAAGCCAGGTTAACGTAAACATCAAAGTGCTGCTGGCTTTAGTCCTATCTTTGCTGAATTTCAGTGATTTTGCCTGAAGAATTCTCGGTCTACAACACCTGAAGAAAAATTCAAAAGAAGCTCTCTGCATGCCAAACATAACAAACAAAGAAGTGGAACTAACTGTTTTATTATCTGGGGAAAAATACTTCACACCCAGCTCCTGAATTCCCTTTATTCCTTGAAGGCATGGTTCTAGAGATAAGATTTTCATCTGGATATATACATAAATAATCCTCAAACAGAACAAGCAGAATTTACAACTTTCTTAGAAAGCACAAAACACCAGGCCACAGGGCAGTGGAACCAAAGGTCTGTGGCTGGTCATCCCTTGGTGATGGTTACATTCTGAAAGCAATTGCTGTAAGGCTGGTTAGGTTGGTTGACATCTCAGTGCTACATGGATTGCTGCCTCTTCTCCAGGCATTTCTCAATATCATCCAACACTTGGACAGCTGCTTTTGGGATACGAGTTCCTGGACCGAACACTTTGGTAACACCAGATTCATAGAGGAAGTCGTAATCCTGTTGAGAAAGAAATTGATGATCTACAGTTAATAGTGCAACAGAAAACTGGTAACTGATTTATAATTGGGTTGGGCTCTATCCTCTATGCTAGGCCTGAGAAGGATAGGGCACAAGTCTCAGAGGGAGGCAGCACAGCATCAAGGGAAGTGGGAAAAATGAGTTGCTTAGGAGGTAGAAAAAGAAAAATCCATGGGAAAGGTTTTATTTGTTTATAATGAGACTAATGTTAGTCCTTGGAAAATATTCAAGAGACTGCACAGAAGACAACTTCTCTCTTAGTTTTGTTAGTTCTAGTTCAGTTTACAGGTCTGTCACTCCTGAGCACCCACCTCGTGGGCTAGAGAAGGAAGTGGTCTGGGAAAAGGGACTAATAGGAGATTTATATGCAAAATCGTTTGATTCTCACTAGAAAGATGACTCTAAAGGTGGCACAGCCAGGCACACTGTGCATGGACTAAAGAACATTTTAATACAAAAGCACAGGTCTGACTGCAATGAAATTCAACAAACTGCTCAAAAGTTTAGGGGAAATAGTCAAGGTGAGGAAATGGAAGGCACCACTGTAACCTGATGATGGGTAACATGAGGAGAGGCCATAGAGTAAATGAGATGTGTAGCCTATAGGTGCTGGGACCTGCCATATGTCTTACTAACTAGCTGTGCCACTTCCAAACTACTGTTTGAAGTCATAAAGCCTCTCAAGACAGGAGCTAGCCTTTATCTGTAATATGCAAGGTACTGATTACTGGCAACAACAGCACACTGAGTCTAGTTTTTTCACAAAACAGCTTAATACTCCACCCCTGAAACACTGCAAGTTAAACCAGGGCATAGTGTACAGAAAATCAGATCAATGAGATCTGACAGCATTCTGTGACCACTCTATAGATCTGTGTTGACCCCAGTGACTGCACACAGCAGGCTTCATCACTGTAAATCACCTCTGACATAAGCAGAACACAGGAAATGGCTAAAAACAGCAGAGACAAAAATAAAGCAGTCTCCTAGTCTTGATGGAAAGGATGTTGACTTATACCTGAGGTGGGATGACACCTCCACACATGACAAGAATGTCTGGCCGGTCGAGAGCGTTGAGTTCTTTGATGAGTTCAGGCACAAGAGTTTTATGACCTGCTGCAAGTGTGCTCACACCAACACAGTGCACATCTGCATCAACTGCCTGCTGGGCCACTTCTCGAGGTGTCTGTATGGAAACAGAATTACATGACAAGTAATTGCCATTGCCCCAGCCTAGGTGCTGAGGAAGCATTAGAGGGAGAATGGATGCATCTGAAATACATTGGACACTCCTCAGTCCGTCATACCTGGAAGAGGGGACCTATGTCCACATCAAAGCCAATGTCTGCAAATCCTGTAGCAATAACTTTGGCTCCTCTGTCATGGCCATCTTGACCCATCTTTGCCACAAGTATACGAGGCCTGCGCCCCTCACGATCCACAAACTTGTTAACTCTGATTGAAAACACACATTGTGGTGGTGTAAGCCCCCCAGATTCATTAGAAGCATTTAGACAAATGAAAAAAGCACCTGCTGTAACTGTAGCATAGTTTCTGTACCTCAGATAAAAAGATCTTCTAAGTCATGATTTGTCTATGTAGTCTGCACAGCATGTTATATTCACAGTATATGATTGCTAACTGGTTTTCTGTATTTCTTAGCCTCAACAATAAAATGCTTTCTAATACACAAAATATTGGATCCTCTGAGGGTTTAATGAGCTGAATTAAAACTAACTCAACAGCAATTTGGGGATTTTGTGAATAATTATGGCAAGTTATTTCAAAAGTACACAGACTACAGAGCTAAGTCCTAGTCATCATGCTCTGCATCATCATTCAACAAGGCACCAGTCTCTGAAGAAAAAGATTACCATATGCCCTGTTCATTCCAGTGCCCTCCTTCTTCTGGTTAGTGGAGATTCCTATTTCTGTTGTATTAATGTGACTGTGTAACAACAGCCTCAGAGGTTCATCTGTCATCTTTACGCTATCAGCACCCAGGACAGCAGTTCAATCTTTTTACCCAAGAGGACAACCACAAAGGCAGAAAGATTTTGTTCAAATAGACTACAGAGCTGTAGCATTAAGCAACTGAGAAATACTGGCTGAAACCCCCATACACTGAATTGTTTCTTTTGAAGACTGTGTAGCAGTAACATTTCCAGCAATTCATATTTACACAACCTGGTTCTGATCTGCCTGTAAGTTGTCCCTTGCAACTACATTCTTACTTAGTATCACCTGTTTGAACAAAATCTTTAAATTACAGCATGACCTCAGTGGGTTTCATTTGCAATGAAATACAAGTTGAGCTAAGTTCTCACTATTCACTTCTTATTCTGCTTACTTGCTTACAGGCATGAGAGTGAAGATGCAGGTCCTTGTTTTGTTCTGGGAATAAAATTAGGTTTGGGAAATGTGCTTTTAGGGCTCAGTCAGTAGCACACTTATTGCATGGCTTAAATGTGAGGCTGTGTTTGGCTTCCTTGGAAGCTGTTCTCACCTATTGATGGCATGAAGAATTTCATCGCTCTCTCCAAACTCCTGGCGATAAGCTCCGCTCACCATTCGGTCGCTAGCTTTATGCTCCCCAAACACCTTCTTCATTGCATCTGTTATTTCTCCAACGGTGCACCTAAGATACAGAAACAAAGTAGTAATGCTATCAGGAGGCTTGTAAGAAAACAGAACACAGAAATCACTAGTAGTAGCCCAACCATTTGCCCTGTCCTGACAAATTAAGTCATACTTATTTTTGTGCCGGTGGAAGTACAGGCTGGATGTTAGGAGGAAGTTCTTCACAGAGAGAGTGATTGGCATTGGAATGGGCTGCCCAGGGAGGTGGTGGAGTCACAGAAAAGACTGGATGAGGCACTTAGTGCCATGGTCTAGTTGACTGGCTAGGGCTGGGTGCTAGGTTGGCCTGGATGATCTTGGAGGTCTCTTCCAGCCTGGTTGATTCTACGACTCTATGATTCCATTTGGTGCTACAACTCTGAACATCCTACTTACCCCATTGTCATCCACTAATAGCATGGAAAGTTATTACAGGAAATGAAATCAGATTTGTCACAAGTGGAAATTTTTGGGGGCTCATACTGCATGATCTTGCATTTGGACTCATATTAGAATTGAAAATACAAATTGAAAGAAAAAAAAAGGAAGAACACACAAAAATACTCAGGTGGATCATTTTAACTGATTTTAGTACCTATTTCTCTTCTCTGCTCCTGACATAGCTCCTTTATCCAGTGAGATGCAGAGTTTTGCAACCTACAAAGTGGATCTGCGGTCTGTTAATGCTTTTACAAGTAATAAAAACAAGGTCATCAAGGAGAAAGAAACTAGCAGTTAGCTAGTTAGTTTTGGTACAGAACACATGAATCCCTGGTAAATCCAACACTACTCTCCTGTGACCTTTATAGTTCAAACACATGCTGTTGGCAGAATTGTGACAAGTAGACTGTGGGAGAAAATGTATTCCAAATGTGGTTGTTAAGTGTTAAAGGGAATGCAGAAATTGGAGTATTCTATTAAGAAATTGATCTATTTTGCTAATTTCTGGGGTATTTAGTTAATTAAGAAACAGACATGATCTATTCTAGAGATTCATGTTTACTTTGAAGCAGACATAAAGAGTCTTAAAAGCATCTTAGGTGAAAAAATAAATGTTCCACTGGAGTGTGAAGGATATGCCTCACTGCTTTGCTCAAGAGCATCTTTTACAACTTTTCCTGGCTAAGTAATTTTTTTTCTCTTTCAGTCAAAAAGTGTTTTCACACCAGTCTGTGGTGCAAGGAAGGATGAAGCAACAGACCATGATAATTTTGCCAATATCCATTTTCACATCTCAGACACTTCTTAAGCTTCCTGACCTATGAATCAGCAGGGTGACTGGGAACTGTTACATCCTGAAACTGGTAAGAGTCTGAGTTGCAAGTAACATAGTGTGTAGGAACAACCTAATTTCATATGAGATTCTTTGTATGTGTATTCTTTGTGAAAAATTAAATCACAGCCTGAAGAAAGACTGTAAAATATAATACTGTCCATCCTATAATGTCAAATTGCAGCCATCTATTACTTTCACCTTGGAAGAAAACCCCAACATATCTTAATACCAACCTCACTGACACCATACCCAAGAAGAACTGAAAGATGAAAATGAACCACTGATGTTTAGACAACAGTTGGATATTCACTGCCAACTCATACCTTGCACGTGCTGCTTCTACTGCAAGTCCAAGTAAGTTGCCTTCCCCAGTAGCAGCACATTGTGTTAGAGCATCAAGACATTGCTGGGCTGCTGCTTGATCTCTAGTAGCCTTCACCTGAAGGGGAGGAGAGAAATACTAAGTTAAAACAAACTACAAGGTGAACTGGGGAGTCAAGTGTGTTAAGACTTTCTGATTTCAAATATTAATTCTGGAGGCATGTAACTGTCAATTATCAATAGATGCTAAGTATTTCAAAAAGATTGTAGGAAAGAGTGTGTCTCTGACCTTAAAACATGTGCAAGTCCATTAAATAACCTTAAATCAATTTCAATTGCATTTCTACTAATTACAAAAGTGGATGTTGATTGCTGGTTCTACAACCTTCCCCAAAATATCACCTGGCAAGGTGTGCCAAATAATCCGAGTGGTAAGTCATGTTACACATTTTTAGAGTAAAACCTCACATAGCTGTTTTCTAACCTATTTTCAGAAAACATGAAAGTTGTCAATTTTGAGAGGTCAAACATACTCATAAGACTGTCTAAACACAATGGTTAAAATCAAACAAATGTAACAAGCCCATTTTTGTTTGCATTCTAATACCATGTTTATTGGGAATTTCCATCAGCCTCCACTGAAGCTAAACAGAAATCCAGCTTCTCCACTAAAGAGTATAGTTGATTCTCAGGAAGGTAAGGGCCAAGTTTCTGGAAGGCACCTTGCCTCAGCATTACTCAACTTCTGTCTGCTATTACAAGAACTTGCATTTTTTAAGAGAGTATTTCCCACCTTATTAATCTTCTCAATCTGCTTGCTACGGACTGAAGTATTATCGATAGCCAGAACTTCAACTGCCTCCTCTTTTTCTAGTTGATGTTTGTTTACTCCAACAATTACTTCAGACCCTATTTGCAGTGGAAACACCAGAAGCTCATGTAAAAGCAAATGTAAACTACTGTGAAAAGACACAGTGTTAAGAGGACAAGAAAATGCTGAGCAATACTGTTTTATAACTATGTACATTTCATAAAATCATAGAATCATAGAATGAACCAGGTTGGAAGAGACCTCCAAGATCATCCAGTCCAACCTATCCCCCAGCCCCATCCAGTCAACTAGACCATGGCACAAAGTGCCTCATCCAGTCTTCTCTTGAACACCTCCAGGGATAGTGACTCCACCATATTTTATGATGAGAGATGATTAGAAGCATGAACATAAAACTCAGTGAACACTGGGCCAGAAAGAAAAGATTTGAAATAGATAACTATTTATCTTCCAAATTAATTCAGTAATGACTCATTAATGTACACTTTCTCTTTTCAAATTTACACAACTGAATCTTACAGAATTAAGTACAAGTGGTGGTCTTGTGCACTGCTCTGCCTTTACTTTTCTGATTTAAGCTAAAACTACTCCACTTGAATGAAAACTATCATTTTGTTTTAGCTTTCATCCAGTACAGGCTTTTTCATTTGCAGTGCTTGGTGATATTAATACACTCTTCAAAGCAACACAAAGCAATTGATCTTGAAAGAAAACACAGACATTATTCCTTATTCATCTTAATTAAAGACCTGCTTCAAATTTATCCTCCAAAGAAAAAAGTTTATGCAAGTTCTTTAATGTCTGAGTTATGCCTAGTTTCTGTTACTGGATTGCTACTGAGTGTAGACTACAGACCATGGAACAGAGCAATAAGCACACACATAGAATCATAGAATCAACCAGGTTGGAAGAGACCTCCAAGATCATCCAGTCCAACCTAGCACCCAGCCCTAGCCAGTCAACTAGACCATGGCACCAAGTGCCTCATCCAGGCTTTTCTTGAACACCTCCAGGGACGGTGCCTCCACCACCTCCCTGGGCAGCCCATTCCAATGCCAATCACTCTCTCTGGCAACAACTTCCTCCTAACATCCAGTCTAGACCTCCCCTGGCACAACTTGAGACTGTATCCCCTTGTTCTATTGCTGGTTGCCTGGCAGAAGAGACCAACCCCCACCTGACTACAATGTCCCTTCAGGTAGTTGTAGACAGCAATGAGGTCACCCCTGAGCCTCCTCTTCTCTAGGCTAAATACATATACATATCTCCCCATATATTTACTCTATGTGTACATACGCATATACATAAGACACATTACAAAGAGCTGCACCATTCCTGAAGCTGAGGTGACTACATTTTGGTTTGGTCTACAGGATAAATGGGTAATTCCCAAGAAGAAAAACAGGAATTTGGCCAGATATCTCCACCTGCTGGCATTGTGCTTTTAATTCAGGACCTGCAATTGAAAGATTCTGAGAAACTCTGAAAGAACAGTAAGGCCCCAAAACGCTCCTCTGAAATAAGTCTGTGCAGTGTCTACTCTAAGCTTAAGTGTCAAGCAATGCTGCATACTGGTACTATATTTCATATATGTGCTGCCAACTTTCCAGAAGCTTTTTCTATACCATTTTATCATTCACAACTGAAAAGACACAAGCATGTAAACCCCTTTATACAAAAGTATTCTATTGGCAGTGTCCCCTTCTTCCATCTCCCTGCTCCCTACCGGAGTCAATCCTGGCTTGTCTTCGAGCTGCACATTCTTCAATACGAAGTTTGGGAATCCCCTCAGCAACAGCTCTGGCCATTCCACCCATTTCTTCAATCTCCTCAACAAGCTGGGAAATGAAGAGGACTGAGAAAGTGAGCAGTAGCAAAGTCCACAACATGAGCTTTCTTTTCTACTACTGTTCAAATTTTTATTGTATCTATATATACAGTCCTGTGCTTGCCAACCATGTTTCCTATCTCCACATGTCTCTGCCTACAGGTTCTTGGTATAAATTAAGAGGCATCTCAAACAAAAGAGTATTTTTATTACTGAAACTCCATGAATTCAAAACAATGCATGGCAGTTTGTGAAATCAACGGATGAAAAGGCTTTATGAGACCTTGGCTCTGCACTGACTTCTGCCTGCCAACCAGCCCTTACGATCACACAGATACAAGTACCCTCAAAGACCATTTCTCAAAACTCCTATAGTTAAAGTTTTCCCACAAAATACAAAAGGTTATGCAAGCTGACCTTTAAAGCAGCTTCATAGACATCATTGGTGAGGCACTCCATGAGGTAAGATCCTCCCCAGGGATCTGCTACTTTAGGGATACCCGACTCCTCCTGAATGATGATCTGTGTGTTCCGAGCAATGCGAGCACTCTTCACTGTGGGCAAGCCCAAGGCTTCATCGTATGAATTGGTGTGCAAGGACTGAGTACCTCCAAACACTGCAGCCATGGCTTCGATTGTAGTACGGATGACATTGTTAAAGGGGTCCTGGAAGGGAAAGAGGACCTCTGGAGCTCAATGGTTCTGCCACGAGGCTGAGGCAGATTAGTCACACACATATAATGCTGCAATGAAATGCCCATTGAACACTGCCAACTAAGAAAAACTGAAAAACAGTCAATAACAACCACACAATCCAGCTGATGTATCACTTACCAATAGCTCAGAAAAAGACATTAATCCATAAAGAAAGCCAAAATTATCCATATATAATAATTATCTTTGAGATCTCTTCCAATCACACAGGTATTGTGTTTCTGTGATTACAAAGCAAAGCCTAACTTATATTTAGTGGTGTTTCAAAGAATCCAAGTTGGATAGAATGGAATGCTTGACATCCTTGTTACCAAATTGGAAAGACATGGACTTGAGTGGTGGATCACTTGCTGGATGAGAAATTAGCTGGATGGCCACACTCAGAGAGTTGTGGTCAATGGCTCAATGTCCACACAGAGACCAGTGACTCCCACAGGAGTCAGTACCAGGACCAGCATTGTTTAACACCTTTGTTGGCAATATGAACAGTGGGATTTGAGTACACTCTCAGAAAGTTTGTGGACAACACCAAATTGTGTTGTTTGGTCGACATGGTGGAGGGAAGAGATGCCATCCAGAAGGACTTGGACAGGCTAGAGAGGTGGGCCAAATAAAACCTCATGAAGTGCAACAAAGCCAAGTACCAGGTCTTACACCTGAGTCACAGCAATCCCAAGAACAAATATAGGCTGGGCAAGGAGTGACTTGAGAGCAGTCTCAAGAAGAAGGACTTGGGGTGTCAATTATGAGAAACTCAGCATGAGACAGTAATGTGTGCTTGCAGCCCAGAAGGTCAACCATATCCTGGCCTGCAGGACGAGGGAGGCAATTCTCCCCCTCTACTTCACTCTCATGAGACTCTACTTAGAGTACTGCATCCAACTGTAGTGTCCTCCCAGCACAAGAGGGACACTGAACTCTTGGAACAGGCTCAGAGAAGTGGGCACACTTCCCTGTGGCAATGGGCTGAGACAGTCAGGGCTGTTCAGCCTGGAAAAAAGAAGGCTCTGGGGAGACCTTAGAGCAGCCTTACAGTACTTGAAAGAGGCTTACCAGAAAGCCAGGAAGGAGCTTTTTTCAAGGGCTTGTAGTGATAGAACAAGAGAGAATGGATTGAAGTTTGAGGAGGGTAGATATAGACTGGATATTAGGAAGAAATTATTTACAGTGAGTGTGGTGAGACACTGAAACATGCTACTCAGGAAGGTCACAGATGCTCTCTCCCTGGAGGTGCTCAAGACCAGGTTGGATGAGGCCTTGAGCAACCCCGTCTAGTGGAAGGTGTCTCTGCCAATGCCAGGAGGGTTTGAACTAGAGTAAGAGCTGGAACCCAGCTCTGACCTCACTTAGGAAACTACATGCAGTGCCATGATTCACTTTCTTGTGATGCAACTCTATAGGAAGAGCAGATAGTTCATCTAGTTTCAAAAGAGCAGACAAGCTGTAATCACTATTTCACTTTTCAGCACTGAGAGTTCGAGGCACAAATGATTTCCTTGGTTGCTCAAGCCAGTGATCCTTAGAAAAAGGTGCCTCTACTTCCTCATTCAGCTGTGTTTTTAAAGGACAACTTAAAGGACCAATACAAGAGTTTCATCCTCTGAATTCTGAATTATAATAAACATCTCTCTGCAACTCTCTATTTTCAAGGTTTCAATCCTACTCTCAATTCAGTATCCATTAGACTGGGAGTACTCACACTTCAGACAATTATTTCAGACTGAAAATGAAGCCAAACAACTAAAATTTAGGCACTGAGACTCTGCCTATCAACATACTGGAATCCTTCTGTGAATACAGTTTCGAGTCTTTAGTTTCTGCCCTCTAACCTGAGCACTACAGACCAGCCCAGAATGCTGAGGTATTTTGTCAGCCAGCAATTTGGGAAGCAATGCTACTGGCATTAAACAAGACTTCTTGTGTTATCTAAGCAAAAAGATGCATTCAATGCAGGTGTGTGCATTTATCAGACTGAGAGTAAGACAGGTTGTCTTCTTCAGAAAGTTGCATCTTTATGAGTAAAAGCAGCAGTCCCCTTTAAGACATACTCCATGAGTACATATTTAAATGAGGAAGTTGGTGAGAATCCAATTTCTAACCTGCTCAGTGAGGGACCAGCCTGAAGTCTGACAATGAGCTCTCAGTAGAAGAGATTTGTGATCCTTGGGCTTGAACATTTTCTCTATCAAGTGAGCCCACAGCCGCCTCCCAGCTCTCATCTTAGCTATCTCCATATAGAAGTTCATGCCAATTCCCCAGAAGAAGGAAAGCCTGTAACAAGAGCACATGAACAAGATAAAACATTAAATTGCTCTAATAAATCTTTCAGTAAGGTTTTGATACATTTACTTTCACAGATGTAAGGCAGACATAACATGATGGGAAGGTCTTTTCCAGGCTGAAAAGAAACAAGTCCTTCAGCCACTCTTAGGAAGACTTGTGCTCTAGACCCTTTGCCATCTTTGATGCCCTTTTCTGGACATGTTCCAGAACCTCAGTGTCCTTCTTGGAGTGAAAAGCCCAAAACTGAGTACAGTATTTGAGGTGCAGCCTCACCAGTGCTGAGTACAAGGGGACCTGCTGGCCACATTTATTGCTGATACAGGCCAGGAGGCTGTTTGCTTTCTTGACCGCCTGTGTATACTTCTGCCTCGCATTCATTGAGCTGTAGAAAAACACCCCCAAGTCCTTTTCTACTGAGCAGCTTTCCAGTCACTCTTCCATTGGTCCAAGGCATGAGGTTGTTGTTTTTGTAACACTGAAACGTGTAACAAACCCAAACCCAAACCTATTTGCAATGTGAGCATTACCAATATCGCTTGTATGTGTAAAAATACTGAATTTGATATCAAACTCTGAGGGTTTTACCAGAAGCAAGTTTTATACTTGCAAATTTCATTAGCTTACCTTGGTGCAAATTCATCAATGGTAAGGCCAGCTTTAAGTCCAGTTCTGCAGTATTCCAAGCCATCTGCTATAGTATAAGCTAATTCCAGGATGGTGTCAGCTCCTGCCTCTTGCATATGGTACCCACTGATTGAAATGGAGTTAAATTTTGGCATATACTGCAAAAAATAAAAGACAACAGAGTAGGACAGCAGGAGGGAACTGGATAATCGTTTTAGCAACCTTCACAAATAATCCATTCTTTGTGGACTGCAAATGTGACCCCTCTCTACTGGTGCTTGCAGAAGTTCCACTCACCTTTTTGCACTATTCACTGTGTTTATACCGTCACCTGCCATGGGAAGTATCCTTCTCAATTACAGGCTGCATGTCATCTCTCCAAAGAAAATACAACTAAGGAAACAACTAGTAGTACTGAACATTGCTCCTGTTATCTCCTTCTCATGTCTAATTTTGCAGTGGAAGTCCTTCAGAATTTCTTACCTCTTCACTCCTGCTTACAGATCTATAATGCTTCATAACTACACAGCTTCTTGTTTCTATGCAAAGAACAGCCTGTCTGTTCCTGGTCTCCAAGTTCCCTGCTATCCTTGCAAACTTAGGCTTACCTTAATTTGACTTTAATTTGGATTAATTTAAAAATCTTAAAGTTTATGCTGTAAGTCATTTGAGATCTTAACTTCTCTCCTTGGCCTTTTCCACAATCATATCATTCTTCACTACGACACGTCTTCCATCTTCTGCTTTATTCTCCAAAGTGCCTCACAAAGAGTTAACCAGATGTAATGTCAGAAGTAAATATATTTACAGAATGAATACCTTGGATGTATATTGGAAGATGTCAGCAATAATCCGCATGGATGGTTCTGGGGGAAAAATGTATGTATTGCGGACCATGAACTCCTTCAAGATGTCATTCTGGATTGTCCCCGTCAGCTTGGCCTGAGGCACTCCCTGTTCTTCTCCAGTTACAATGAACGTCGCCAAAATGGGAATGACTGCCCCATTCATTGTCATAGAAACTGACATTTTCTCTAAAGGAATTCCATCAAAAAGAATTTTGGTGTCTTCAACTGTATCAATGGCAACACCAGCCATGCCAACGTCTCCTCGAACTCGTGGATTGTCTGAATCGTAACCACGGTGGGTGGCTAAATCAAAGGCAACAGATAATCCCTGCTGCCCAGCTGAATGAAAAACAAAACAAATCCAAGTAAGAAACAACAAAGAGAAAGTTTCAGAAATGTTGAGAATTGCATTAGAATTCAAATTATATTTGGCAATTTTATTTTGCATGATCCAGGCACAGATGACAAACAAATTTTTCATGCTGAACATTGTTCCCTGCTCAAACTTCTCCAAGGTCTTCCTGTCTTAAATTTTACCTGAGGGGGGAAAAAAAACCCTGTAGTCCTTCCAGCTCAGCCACATGCTTAACAAATTACTGAATAACAGCTTAGCCCTAAGTTATAAATGTGCATAGACAGTATAAGGGCTTATACACCTAAATTCTACTTAGCTAGAAACAAGAGTGTGCTAAACTACGTCACATCACCTTATCACAGATTAAATACACACAGAGAGATCACTATCTTAGCCCTAGTGACATAAGTTGTTTACTTGTAAATCTGCAGGAGAAAATTATTCATATAAACCAGGGACAGGGACAGTTGGAGTTCTTGGCAGGCCTTTTGCTGCAACCTGAAAGCAGTACCCAAAACTTTACTATCCCCAAGCATTCACCCTCTGAGCAGCACCGCTGTTCATGCAGTGATTTTCTACTGCATTTGCAAATCTGGGGGATAGGTTGGACTGGATGATTTTGGAGGTCTCTTCCAACCTGGTTGATTCTATGATTCTACCTCTCAACACCAGCAGACATCAGCCATCATTTGTGACCTGACAAGCTAGGTATTAGTTCTGAAGCACAAGAACAAAAATGCAAATTTCTACCCAGTTTCAAGCCACAGGAATTTCAGCAGTTGTGAGAACTGATAGAACCACAGAATCATAGCAGTGTTTTAGTTGCAAGAAAAACACAGAGGTCATCCAACAATCAACGTAACACCACCACAACCATGTTCCAAAGTGCCATGTCCACATGGTTCTTGAATGCCTCCAGGGACAGGGACTCACCTCCTCCCTGAGCAACCTATTCCAATGCCTGACTACACTTCCAGTAAAGAAATTTTTCTTAATATCCAATCTAAACCTCCCCTGGTGCAATCTCAGGCCAACTCCTGCTCCTGTTATTCTATCACCCCTTCATTGCCCTGAATGCTTTTATCAGCATTTCTCTAATCAGAGAGAGCCTTTTTTTTAGAATTGATTTCTTAGAAGTGCTGTACAAGTAAGTAGGTCAGGTTCAGAATCTATGCCAAATAATTCAATAATCAACCATTAACACAAGGTAAAATGACATTACAAAGCCAATACTCCAATAAAGAACAAAAATGCCTGGCAGTCAACATATCTGAGTAACTGAGCTATGCTACCAGCTAAGCCAAGTTAGCACTTCTGCTTCAGCAGCAACGTTCAGCTGTAAGACAACAGCATACTGAGAACAATCTTTCTACTGAGATGTTTGCAAACCTCTAATACCTTGTATATATAATTTCTTAATTGACTGAGAGTTTTATGAACTGAAAGAATCAAGAATAAATATGAGAATACTACAGCAGCTAGTAGTGCTTTATATTAGCTCACCATGGTATCTCAAGATGTAAAAATGCCCAAACAACTCCTCTGTTCCACTCTAAAAGGTTTTCAGTAGGAGGGACTGAAAAGTGGATAAAAATGCCATGCATTACTTAGAAAGCAACTTTCAGTTGTCTCTTCTTTTGAATGGTAAGGTGGTAACTAGCTAAGCTGTAGTGGTTTTGCAGTGCTCTCATCAAGGTTATATTATGACAATACTCTGGCTGTTAGGTAAACAAATTGCTGTCAAGCATAATACTCTGCAGAAGTACATTTGTCCATCTGCACAGAAAAATCACAAAATCACAGAATGTTAAGAGCTGGTAGGGGCCTCAAGAGATCATTGAATCCAACCCTTTGTCAGAGTAGGATAACCTGTGGCAGGCTGGACAAAAATCCATCCAAGTAGGTTTTGAAAGTCTCTGGAGAAGACTTCACAGCCTTTCTGGATGGTTTGATCCAATGTTCTGTCATCCGCACCATAAAGAAGTGTACCCTTGTGTTGAGATGGAAATCTCCTGTGTTCTGGCTTGTACTCATTGTTCCAAAAGGAGAGTGGCACCTTCATCTTGACACAGTTATTTAGAGATGCTGATAAGCCTTCTTGAGACTAAGCAGCCCCATTTTCCTCAGTCACTCTTCATAAGAGAGATACTGAAACCCCTTTATCATCCAGTTTTCCATTAATAAAGACATACAGCACCACTAGGAAGATCTTACCAGAAACCAAAACTTGCAAGGCAGAATGATCACATTTGCCATGTAATTCACAATATGAATGCTCTCTGTTGCTTTGCCATGCAATGCTGTTTCCCTAATCAGCTGTCTTACCTTTAATGTTGTCCTTGTAGAACTTATTGCTCTCCTCCACTGTACTGAAGCCAGCATATTGGCGGATAGTCCACGGCCTGTACGTGTACATGGTTGGGTAGGGTCCACGAGTGTAAGGTTTCATCCCTGGCAGCTCCTCAGGGAGCTCTTCCGTGTCTCTTTTGGAGTACAAGGGCTTGATGTCGATCCCTTCTGGGGTGTGCCAAATCAAATCCTTTGGATTCTTGCCTTTCAGCTGTTTTTCAGCAAGGGCAGCCCACTGGGGGTGTAGTGGCTGCCTGTGTGCTGAACGCCACGCGAGCTGCCAGGCTGGAGGCTGTGCCAGGAACGGGCAGCGGTGGGGCCGCAGGCGTAGGAAAGCATCCTTGGCTCTTAGCATGTCTGCCCTCCTGGGTTATACCTATACTGAAAGAGGATCAATTCAGATTAGGTGTCAGGAAGAAATTCTTTACTGCAAGGGTGGTAACGCAGTGGAACAGGTTGCTGAGAAATAGATTTTTGGTTGTCCCGTCCCTAGCAGTTTGCAAGGGCAAGCTGGATGGGGCTTTGAGCAACCTGGTCTTATGCAAGGTATTCCTGCTCAATGCAAGGAAGCTGCAACTAGATGCTCTTTAAGGTCTCTTCCAACCCAAAACGTTCTATGATTCTGTAAGCGGCACCAGAGAAGCATTCAGTTTCCTGCAGTGAGCTGATCCTGCAACGAGTATGGAAGGCAACTTCTGCCTCCATTACTGCATGGGTCCCAACGCGATTCCCTCAGCACCACAAAGCCGTCCTGTTACCCTCCTCCGCACCTCTCCCGACGCCTTTCACACCATAGCAGCCACAGAGGCCCTGGCCCGACAGCCCCACACCGACTTGACAAGCCGCGCTGTGGGTAGTGCCGAGCCTCCCCCCGCTGCCGAGCCTCCCCCCGCTGCCGAGCCTCCCCCCGCTGCCGAGCCTCCCCCCGCTGCCGAGCCTCCCCCCGCTGCCGAGCCTCCCCCCGCTGCCGAGCCTCCCCCCGCTGCCGAGCCTCCCCCCGCTGCCGAGCCTCCCCCCGCTGCCGAGCTCCGCCCGCCACAGCCCTCCCCAAACACGCCCCCTGGGCGGCCAATAAGGACGTGAGCCCGGTACAGAGGTTGCCTCATAGGGTGGCGGCCCTGCCCGCCTGAGGAAAGAGGGTCGAGAGCGGCCTGTGGGCTCAGGGAAGCCCCAGTCCCGACCGCCCCCGGTCCCGTTGCCCCGATACCTGCTGTCACCCCGCCGCCGGCACGCTCGCCCCGCTCGGCACCGCTCATGCGCACTGAGCCGCCCCAGGCGGGAGCGGCACCGAGCATGCGCAGAGAGGCGCCGGCAGCGCGGTAAATTCGTCCGGTAACGGCTCGGGGTCGGTCGGAGAAAGGGCGGCAGCACTGAGGAGGCGAGTTTCGGAGCGGCGTTAGCGGTCTGGAGGGCTTGTGCAAGTTGCCGCGATGTTATTTGGCAGCGACGGGGGAAAGGAGTCGGGGCGTGCGGGGGGTCCGGGTTGTGGGGACTACAACTCCCAGCGTACGTTTGGCTGGCCGGGTCGGACCGCGTTGTATGCCTGGAGTTGTGACTTGCGGTGAGGTTTCCTTCGAGCGCTGTTCCCCAGTCGGTACTTACTGGTAGGAGAGTGGAGTTGGGGCCTGTTTATTCCGTGTCGGTCTTGATCGTCGGCTGGCGAGCAGTGCTGGGGCAGCTCCATGAGGGCAAGGTGGCCTGAGCGGATGAAAGAAAAGCTGCAACGCAGAATGACGGGCGTTGGAAGGGACCTTTGGAGACCCATCTAGTCCAACCCTGCTAAAGTAGGTTCACCCAGAGCAGGTATTCGTCTAGAGCAGGTTGTGCAGGATGTTGTCCAGGCGGGTTTAGAATCGCTACAGAGTAGACTCCACCACCTCACTGGGCAGCCTGGTCCAGTGCTCTGTAATAAGTTTTTCGTTCTGTTCAAAGGGAAGCTTCTGTGTTCTATTTTGTGCCCATTGCCACTTGTCCTCTGGCACACACCATTCAGATACTGATGTGCACTGGTAAGATTTCCTCTCAGTCTCCTCCAGAATAAACAGCCCCAGGCCTTTCAACCTCTCCTTGTAAAAGAAATGCTCCATTGTCCTCATCATTGTGGCCTTCCACTGGACTGTCCAGTAGTAGTTCCTTTTTTGTTTTGAACTGAGGAGCCCACAACTGGACACAATACCACAGATGTGGCCTCAGAAGGGCAGAGTAGAGGGGGAACTAGAAACTACCTCAACCTCCTATCTGTACTTCTTAATGTACCCCATCTTGATCACAAGGTCACATTACTGGTTCATGGTTAAGGTTGACTTGTTTACAATACATCTGAATTACACCTGTTTAGCAAAGAGAAATCTACCAGGGTGTAATGATTGCTGTCTTCTGTGTGACTTCTTTTTCCACTGTAGTGAGTAAGAAAAGAAGCTGTAGGTTTAAACAACAGCAAGGATCGTTATTGTGGTTAGGTGCTAGGCTAAAGGTTCTGGTAACAGGATAACTGCACTGAACTGCATTAGGAAGATAAAGAATTTTTATTGTCAAAGGCTTTTAAGAGCAAATGAGACTATTCTCAGTGCAGTTACTGCATGGCCACTGCTGCTCTTGGCTATACAGACATGTTGACTCTTTAGAAGAGATGTGGTGCATGGGAAGACTTACCTAAAAGGGAAATGGAGATGCTTTTTTAGTGGTCCTGCATTTGAGTGACTGTGCAATATTCAGGTTAGCAAATGGTTAAGAGTTTGTGCTCATTTAGCACTGGATATTTCTGTCATTTTGGTTATTAATGTGTGGGTTGTTCTGTATGGGTTATAACTGCTTTTAATTTTTTGTTTCTCCCTGTGGCATTTATTTGCAGATAATGAAACACCACCGTGCGTCTTCTGGTAAAACACAGAAGACCACTGGTGGGACATCAGCAAAAAAGCCACTCAAGTCACAAAATCAACAAAGGCCTTCCAGTGTCAAAAAGAGAACAGATGAAGATGGAGGGAAACAAGGTCAAAAAAGAAAGGTAATTTTTGTTTTGTGTCAAATAAATTAGAAAAGTAACCAAAGGAAAAAGCATTTTTGTCTGTTTTTTATTGGCATTTATAGAGAATATTTCATTAACTAAACATAGCCCTCTTGAGGAAAAGTCCAATGTGAACAGCTCCTTTGAGACCTACTGCCTTAGCTTTTCCCTAGCTTCTTGAATTTCTAGTTGCATGCTGCTGTATCTGTGACAACTAGAGGGAAGCATTGTCTGATGACTGGCTGTGCAGATGGCTGTGCAGCTTTGAGGAGCTGCACAGCATCTGTTTGAAGAGAGTGATGAGGTCAGAATTCATTCAGCTCTGGTGACCTTTATCTGGAAAGTGTTCCCTACATGTCTCAGCCAGGCAGCTTTCTATTGGAGAGAGCTTATGAGCAGCATGATCTCAAGGTGTGACTGGATAGCCAAAGATACTGTGCATTTCTTATTCTGTAATGTCATTCCTGGAATAGGAGGAATTAAAAGGGTGAATTGTTTCCCGTAGTCTGTTTGAGATAAACTACCTTTTAGTACTTCAAAGAGCTTTAATTTTTTGTGGTCAGCATCAATAGACCTCTGTCAAGCACTAACATGCTTTCACAGCCTTTTTCCAGTGCATTGTTAGTAGTATATGAATGGTTGCACAGCAGAACATGTTTAAAGACTGTCACATTTGCTGTAAATTTTCCCCTTTGGCAGATAACTCAAACAGTCAAAAGGAAAGCTGCAGAACATGAAGACTCTTCCCCTGCAGGTAAAACTGTATTCTTTTCCTGGGTTTGTCTTGTGCAAAGTGAAGTTAGTAACTGCTACATTAATCACAGACCTCTGAGGTGTCGCTGAAACAAATTTCAAGTAACTGATTAAGTTTTTTTCTCAACAGTAGCAGTGAGTATTTACAGTAGAGTCTTAGCCAGTGTGTGTGGTACATGCACATTAATCACATGCTTTTGTTTGCATGTAGTGTTCTTTTTTTACCATGAGCACCCACAACATTTTAACTTTCTCTTCACAGATCACTGTCTTCTCTGTTAATTTTCTGTCTTAAGACTGCTGTGTCCTGTATTGAACATACAAATGAAATGAGGCCCTTACTGCATTGGGTTTCTCACATATACACCTGTCAAGTTTTTTTTATTTTATGCTGGGTTTTCTCACTTTTATTACCAATAATTTGGGGCAAGTATCTGTTTAGAATGACACTGCTGTAAGAAAGTACCTCTTTGTATTTTATTCTTTCTAAACAACTTGTGACTTGTAAATATTAAGTACCATGTAATGTGGGTTTATTTGACCTGATAGTTTCATGGCATGTAAAAAACTTTCACCTTTGTCTGTGATCTGATTGAATTAAGTCATAGAGCTGTCTATCCAGGTGTGGCAAATCTTACCTTTTCATTTTTTTCCTTTGTGTTAACAGGAGAACAGTGTTCTCCAAAAAAGGTGAAGGTATCCAATGCTAAAATAGGATCTTGGCAGACTTTCTCAGAGAGCAGTAGGCAGTTTCTGGCAACTGTAATGGAAGCAGCAATACTGTAAGTGCCAAATATCCTGGTGTTTTTTTCTTTGTTTTGACAAGAAATCAAGTTGCTTGAACTGGTAAAGCTTTGAAGGTTTTTCTGAGCAATATCTTTGTCAGTATAGCTCTTTGTGAAGCCTGAAATTTTTAGCTAAAGAAGTTCTGACAGTGTTCACTTCACTTGATTGTGTCTGACTGTTCACTCTGCTTGCAGGCTTTGTGATGAAAATTCTGGGTTTTTCTTTCCAGATCTGTTTTGTGCAAACAAAGCAATAGGAAAGGTGATGTTCAGAAGCACCTCAATATACTTAAAGAAAGGTAAGAAATTATGATTACTTTTGTGCTTAAGGATTTTTTTGGGAGCACTTACATTTAGGAAGCCTTGAAAGGGAGAATTGCTACAGAATCAAGGAGGGAATTGTCTTGATGGTACATTTGATTGCAGTGGGTAAGCAAAACCTGTTGAGAGACTCACTTTAATTACTTTCATATGAGTAACAGAATCTAAGTAGTATTCTGAAGAGCTCCTTCAATCCTTGTGCCCTTCTACAGGATTTAAATGTGTGGTCAGCTATTTATCTTGTTACTGTTTTGTGATAGTGACAGGAGCTATTATAGTTAAACTTTCTTAAATGCTAGTTCATTTTCTGTTAAAGTTAATTCAAAGAGAATTGAAATTTTGCATTACAGAGTAACTTGCAGCCTTTTAATGTAATGATGGGAGCAATTAGATCTGCCCAAGTGCCTGAGATTTTTTTTGTGTGCATGGGTGTTGGTGCACTAGGCTTTTATCAACATAGAGCCTGAGCCTACATGTTATTTGTTCTTGCAGTACCTCAAGATTCAAACATGAGGAGTTAGTTTTTCACAAATGTGCTATGTGGCACTATTTTTGTCTATGCTACTGAATACCCAAAGGCCTGACCCTCCTCAGGGTTACAGTGTCATTGCAACATGCAGAATTTATCCCCCCAATGTACCTGCCTAGCATCTTTGTCCTCTCACAGATTTATCTGTACCTATTGGAATAGGCTGCCCAGGGAGATGGTGGAGTCACCATCCCTGGAGGTGTTCAAGGAAAGACTGGATGAGGCATTTAGTGCCATGGTCTGGATAACTGGATAGGGCTGGGGGATAGGTTGGCCTGGATGATCTTGGAGGTCTCTTCCAACCTGGTTGATTCTATGATGCAGGGGCTTTGTTGATAGTGTTTAATTTGTGATGTATTTGATTTCTGAGTTGCCGAACTTCCTGCAGTCTCATCTGAGATGCATGGAATTTGTGGCAGTTTGGTGTCTCTGACAGACAGATCTGCACTGTAAGAATTCAAGTCTTCCTCAGAACCAGGAAGATCTTTAGGGAAGCTAAAACTCTTCCTCTGCCATAAAAATATTTATCATGTTTGGCAAAAGCATTTACAGATTTTGCAAAAGTGATCTTTCTTTGGAATCAATTAAAAGTGCTGCTTGCAGAACTTAGACAAGCAGAAAGGTCAGAATTGGGAAAATACTAGTTAGTGTACAGGCCAGTGGGATAGACCACATGACATCAGTGTAATAGCAAAGGTCAGAATAGTGAGATTTGGTATTTCTGGATGCTTCCTTAGGTGTCTGTTCCACACGATTTTGCAAAACAATTTGAGACGGCTTTTCTTCCTCTGGATCCTTTTACTTCACTGGCAGAAAGTGGGCTAAACTGAGTTCAGTTTTTCCCCGGAGAAATCATTAGTCAGTTTTATTTTTGTTTTGCAAAGAACTCCAAACAAATCATGCTCTTCTTTTTCTGTAATAAAGGGTGCTGAGTTCTTTCAAGACTGTAAAGGTGCCCCCAGGGAAGCTGGGCAACCTGAAGAATGTCCCAAGCCTTCAGATGTCAGAGAAACAAACACTTGAGACAAATGAAGAGACTTTGGCAAAACTGAAGGTATGAAAAGCAATGGAAGGAAGAAACTCTATTACCTGTCATGGTGCTGCTGCTCAGTGTGTTGTGATGGACTCTTGGCTGTGCCTGTGCTGTTGTGGAGGGGTTGTACTTTGTTCAGCATTGTCACCCACCTTTGCTACAAACAGTGTATCACCTGTTTGGATGGTTTTGCAGTGACTCAGATGATGCTGATGCTCACTATCTTATGTAGAAATGACTCACCATCTCATAAATTTTGTTCTGATTTTGTCTATTTGGTCTAGGAAGAAATAAAGGAAGCTGAGCGATCAGCAGAACATGTTGAAGAAACTACTCAACAACTGCAGTACAAAATCCAAATGCTCCAGAACCAGTTAGAAAAAGATGAAAGAAAGGCCAAAGAGGTATTTTCAATGGATGTTGTTGCAATGACTGTGTTCCAGACTTGTATCATATGAACAGTTTCTGTAGAGAGCATCATATAGGGAAGATCTTATTTGCCTTTGAATGTGCCATTTCAGTCCAACTTCAGTAGCAAAACTAAGAAGCTTAGTTTTCAGAAGGTGAATGATGACAGCCAGTTTATTTTCCTACTTGTGTGCCTGATGTTTGGTTTTGGGTTACTTTTTCTTTCTCTTTTTCTAGGTATTGCAGGAAAATGGAGGTGGAACTCTCCACCTTCCAGAACTTCCCAAGCGCAGTTTACAGGCACCCACTTTGCAGGTGAGTATGGAATGTCTTTTCAGACATTTTGGCTATGAGAAGGAAGGCAATACAGTGTGCTTTCATCATCTGACCTCTGCCAGAGGGGCACCTTCTGAAAATTCTCAAATATCTGAAAAATTTCTGGTTTTATTTTTTTAAATATATGCTTCTGTTTTAACAACAGAACAAAACTTCACTTAATGAATTGCAGATTTTTTCCTAGGAATTCTGTGGTCCTATGGAACTTATAATAATTTCTGAAGTATCTCTCAGTAGCTGGTGGAAGGAAGACTCTCATTCTGTGCCTTTCAGTCTCTTTTTTTCCTTTGTTAGTTTTGGCTGTGTTTAGATACAGCCAGGCTGCAAGAAAGTGAAATTTCTGTTCAACTTGGTTTTTTATTTGTTGTCTGATATTCTTTCTTCTTTAGAAAGAAATTTTGAAGATAAAAAATCAGAAAGGTCTCTTAAAAGATATGAATGCTATTCAGCAGTCAGCTGATCTGAAGAACATGTTAAACCTCATTGAGAAGATCTATGAGAAGGTGGACTTGCTTTAAGAAATCAGAATATATGGAGTCTCATTTGAAGAATAAAACGTAGGTCATAACTTTGTATTAGTGAAGAGACAGTGTTTTCTTTCTAATGGCTTTACTGTTGTGACTGCTGAATATCTGTTGAAGTGTTTTGCATGCATATTGGTATATAAGTCTGTAGCTGCATTCTGAGACTCTAGTGAAGAGTTTTGGGGGAGTTTTTGGGCCTATGATGACTTCTAATTATGATAAATACTGCCTTAGGAAAAGGGAGGACAAAGGATCCTGGGCTTATGTGGACATTTTTATAGAAGAAAGTAACCTATTCCATTATATTTGTACTTTGATATCACATCTGTAAATTGGTGAAGGCAGCATCTCTTACCAAACTAGCTTTTGTTTGGGAGTTAAATCCCCTTTAACTCTGAAACTCATAAAAATAGGATTATCTACTGCTCATCTGAAAATCCGTTGTTTAATTTTCTTACAGTTCCTTAGTTTCCTGCCACAGAGGGTTTTTATTGAGTAATTAAATATTTAATTGAATGATTTTAATCCATTTTTCTCAACAGCCTGTTTTCCCATAATAGCTCCATTTTTTTCTGTGATGGACATGCTTCCTTAAAATCAGTTATTTAAAAAGTGCCTTCTGCAGTCAAATGATCTGCTGGAAGGCAGCAGGGCTCTTCACATTGACTTACCCAAGCAAAGACTTCATAGATTCACAAAATAGTTTAGGTTGGAAAGGACCTTAAAGACCATCTAGTTTAAATCCACCTCCCATGGCCAGGGACACCTTTCACTAGACCAGGTTGCTTGGACAGCATTAGGGAGGGAGCATCCAGAGCCTCCCTGGGCAGCTCATGTCTGTGTATCACTACCCTCACTGTAAAGAATTTCTTCCCAATATCCAGTCTGCATTTCTCAAGCTTTAATCCATTCTCTCTTGGCCTATCACTGCAATGCCTTGTAAAAAGTCCCTTCCTGGCTTTCTTGTAGGCCCCTTTGAGGCACTGAAAGCCTCCCCAGAGTGTTCTTTTTTCCAGGCAGAACAGCCCCGACTGTCTCAGCCTGTCCCCACAGGGGAGGTGCTCCAGCCCTCTGATCATCTTAAGGGACCTCCTGGATTCATTCTAGCAAGTCCTCCTTATACTGGGGATACCAGAAGTGGGCACAGTTCTTCTTTTTCTTCTTTTGTTTATAGGTTGCTGGTAGTCTGAATGAGACAGGAGAACTGAGATAAGTAGTTCCTATGAAGGATGAAAAGCCTCTCTGTTGTTGCTACATACAGGATTAAGAAAACCAAAGTACTTGCTCTATACTGAATCACATGAGAAAGTCTATTGATACTTAGACATATTCCTCAACTACTCAGTATCTCCTGACAAGGGGAGCACTTAAAGATGTAACCACTACCCCAAAAGTAATTTAAGGTTATGGGATTCAAAATCCAGAGAAAATCTTACTGCTCTTGAAGGATGCGAGATTGGAACTCCAATCTTTTCCACTGTCCTGTGTCTCCTTTGCCTTCCTTAACATTCTCCATTCTTCTAGTAAGCAAGAAGGCAGCTCTGGATTGTTGTGTGGACTCGGTAGTTTTCATAAACAAAGGCCCAAATTGTGCTCTACAATTACTCACAAATTTCCAGTCTAATGAACTCAGATCTCTCTGATTTCCCCTTTCTGGATACAGATCTGGCAATCTGTTTGGCTGGGGAATACTGCTTTAAATCTAGCACAGTTGCTTATAGAATATGAGGCACAGCTTTCTGCCTAGTAATACTGTCTTTTAGCATGGACCCTAAATTGGCATGGACTTACCTGGATATCTCCTGTGCCAGCCTGCCTAGCAAAACCTGGTCACAAGGGGGTAATGCAAGGAGCCAGAAGCACCTAGTTAAACTCATTTACTGCTTCCCCAGTGTCTGTGTCTTGGATGACAGTGGGTGTCCCCTCTCCTGGAGCATGACAGACCAGTTTGCCACCGTGATCCACAGTTACACTCTTCCAGAGCACTGGAGGAATTGTTATATGAGACTTGTGGCTGCCACTTCAGTTAATAAATTACAAAACTGGCTTTCCAGCACAGGGTAATACTGTGGAGATAAATACTCTACCACTAACATTGCTGAAAAACACAAATGCCCAGTTTCTGCCCTGCTTGTTTCTCAGAATACTTCACACACCTTTTCACTTACCAGCCAGATCTCATGAACTTCTACACTCAGATCAACTTTTGTGTGCTGCAGGAGCACTTTGGTAGATTTCAGTAACTTAGATGCAATTAGAAATGCCAGATTTGGAGAAGGCAGTAAATAAAACCAAGAAAAGGGATTTGTATCAGAACTCCTATACTTGGTGAAAATAGACACTCATGTACTAATATTAAGCAAATTTGATAAGGAAAAAACCTGAAACACACCTCAACTTATGTTCTGTAACAGTAGTCCATAAATGAACAAGTTGTCACACTAGAATTTTTTTTTCAGAAAAAGTTTGATGTTTGAACAATTATTTGGAAGTTACAAGACAAAAGTATGTACTAACTTCACAACAGTCAAATTACAGAATGCTCATTATGTCTGTGATACAGTTAGTTAATTCCTCTACTTTTCTTTGTAGTTATGCCTGCTCTTGCTGAAGATATTTCAGCTCATGTTTCATGTTAATTTTCTTAGGATCTATATTTTCTTGCATCACCTCTTCAGTGTTATCTGTGACTGTAGTAACTACTACAGTCAAATTAAATTTAGTCAGTGAATCAACTTCAGCAACAAAAATATTATCTATAGGGAAAACTGATAATAATGGCTGTAGAACAAAAGTTTCTGAGGAGCAGTTTAGGAGAATAATCATTTTGCCTGATACAGAAGGTTTGGGCTTGTATTATCTATGCAAGTATTAACAATTTCATACCAAAGAAAGCAGGAAATTATTTGGACTCCTACATACAAATACTACTTTCTAGTACATCACATCCCCCCTAATGAATATTTTGATACTCATTAGAAGAAGTCTGCAGCATTGAACAAGACCAGTTTGTTGAAACACCAGAAGGGACATCACATGTCACCTTTAAGAATGTTCAAGCTCCAAGCTATTTTTCTCTCACTCCACACAGAAAACCAGCAAATAAAGGACACCTTCAGATTGCTTGTGTAACAAAACAAGATGCATGATCAAAACCTTGAAATACACCTTAGCACACACGTGAAATTAATCCTGAATCTTCCACAGCCAAAGTGACTCTGCAACCTTCGTAGGGCACCAGTTTTGCTTTCATCAAGATCAAGGACCGAGGAAAATTTCCCAGAACAATCAAAAGAAGGAACTTGTACACAATGTTCTGATTTCTTTGCATCTGCATTTTGCACTAAAAATGAGGTGGTGAACTGCATATTAGCTAGTCACTGGGCAGCAGGAAAGATGGTTACATGTACCTACTAGAAGCACCTCCCGAGGATCTTGGCAAGTTCAAGGCAAGCCTACACCAGAAGCTGTTCTACAGCATGCAAAAAGACCAAGCAGAATATATCCTTTATTTATTATCTACAGGGGACAACATTTTCACCACAACATTTGTAATTAACATTTTCACCAAATCTGGTGGTTTTTTTTCAAACAGTGAAGTGCAACCTAGAAGTGTTTTATTCTGTGGAAACGTATCTGACCTTCCTCTCAGGCCTAAAAGTTTAACACAGTAACTGTGAGATTTTCTTGTCAAACAATTTCAGGGACATTTTATCCTTGCTGTTTGTGAGTTATTAGCTTTAGTGTGAAAGAGTATTAATTAATCAGCACTTGTTAAAAGAAAACTGGAAAGAGGGAAGAACAGAAAGAACAGAACATTACACTGTTATGAAAGAAAGTCTTAGTGACCATAAGAAAATTAGGGAACAGATTGCACTCCCCCACAGAATTCACAGCAGAATATTTTACCAACAGAAATACAATTCGTGTCTTTGATATTGAGTTGCACACTACAGAAAATTACCAAGTAAACGTCCAGCAGTCAATATGCAAAGAGCTAACAAACAGAGCCAATCCTTGTATGACAACCTAGAATCATGGTGTTCTGATCTAAAAGCTTATCAAGGTGTCTCCAGAAAGGACTATGTCCATCTCTTAAGTCTTCACACAGGTCATTCCCATGCTTTTGAACCTGCATGGACAAATGCAAAAATTAAATATAAGATGCCCATTTATACCTGAGAATTCACAATCATATTGACACAAATCTTTTAAAACACAGATAAATCTTAGATGGAGTTCAGCGTGGCTTTTCTGCACTCACACAGTTCTATCACGTCGTATTTCATGTTACAGAAGTGAGGAAGAAAAACAGCATGAACTTCCAGGTAATGAATGCATGTAGCCCTGAAACAATCAGTATCTGACCATTTAAACAAGACCAGAAACTCACCTACTTTGAGCTTAAAAAAATTACTGCTACCAGCCAACACCAGCTAGGTACGAAGATACGTAGAAGAACTAAACACATTACTTCTGTGTTTAGGTTGGACTGGATGATATAGGTTGGACTGGATGATCTTAGGTTAGACTGGATGATCTTGGAGGTCTCTTCCAATCTGGTTGATTCTATGATTCTGTCTTACCCTCAGTGTTCACGTTCACTGGAGTCAGGCCAAAGTTAACAGCACACTTTATGGGCTTAAATGCATCACTAAGCCAAACTGACCACCATGTTTTATCACCAGACATTTTCCTCTACTTAGTGAGTTTTCCCCATGTCTCACACATCCACCTTATACACCATATCAAAGAATATGGCATTAGGTTGACCTTGTGATGCTAAGGACATGCACATCCTTTGCACCTGCTGTGCCTGTAGCAATCAGTCACCCAGACATCACCCAAATATCAACTGACCTTCATGAGATGCTGATTTATCCATCTTGCGAAGGTCTTCTTTTGCACTTTGTCTTGCCCATCTGGAAGGCAAAAGGAAAGGGTTAACAGATTTTTTTTTTAATGGAGTGTTTTATAAAGTTAGTGTTCTAATGAAGTTTAAGAACAGAATAGCCTACAACAGCTCTAAAATGGGTGACCGAAACAACAGCGCATAAACATTTTGTCAGCATATCTCAGTGAGTCATGGAAGTGTGTGATGGTTTGGGTGTTCCCCGCCCCCCCCACACTTTAGACGTTACCCAGACTAGACTCTAGCCGGCTCTGGGAATATAAATGAAGCTATTTATTTACAGCTAGCACGATATACAAGCAGATATTTACAGTATAGACAATTATATACAGAACTATACAAGGTAATAGGTAATACAGAAAACACAACTCCCCTCCCAGAAACCTGAAGTCCTCAGGAGGGGCTCTCAACCACCCCTGCACCTTCCCCCTGCCCCTCTCAACCTTACCCCAGCCCCAAGGAAGAATGGAGGTTCAGCCAAGAGGTTAAGAAGCAAAGGTGAGTGGAGGGTGTGTTAGAGAGATGCAGCTCAGTCAGCAGCCCAAGGCAGAGTGAGACAAAATGGCCAGAGTGTTATCTAATGTTTTTGTTTCTTCTTCAGCAAGACTCTGAGGGTAGACATCACCACTGTTTTCCTTTCACAGCCTATGATCTAGTTCTTCTCACCAAAACATTCTACCCTGCTTCAAACTAGCACAAAGTGTTAAAACCAAGTGAGCTCCTCCAGAGACAGAAGCTCCTCTAATGAGCTGGTTACCGAGCCATGCAGCACATGAGCTCAACCAGCTGCGCGCTCCAGGCTCCGCTCCGCTCCATCTCCAGTTAAAACCTCTCTTCGCCTTGCTCCCCTGTCCGGGCAAAGAGCGGCTGTTCCCGGCTGTTCCCGGCTGTTCCCGGCTGTTCCCGGCTGTTCCCGGCTGTTCCCGGCTGCTCCAGCGGGGGGCGCCAGCGCGGCTCGGGACGTTGCCCAACGGCCGCTCCCGCCCTCGCGGCGGCACGAGCGCGGGCGCGGGGCGGCTGCTCGCTCTCTGCAGCTGCCCGAGCGGGGCTGGAGCGGGGTGCGGGCAGGTCACTTCCCACAGCAAAGAGTGCAGGGTGAGAGGAAATGGCCGCGAGCTGCACTTTGGCTGCAACAACCCCATGCAGAGATACAGGCTAGGGTCGGAGTGGCTGGAGAGCAGCCAGACAGAGAGGGATCTGGGGGTGCTGATTGATACCCGCCTGAACATGAGCCAGCAGTGTGCCCAGGTGGCCAAGAGAGCCAGTGGCATCCTGGCCTGCATCAGGAATGGTGTGGTCAGCAGGAGCAGGGAGGTCATTCTGCCCCTGTACTCTGCACTGGTCAGGCCACACCTTGAGTGCTGTGTCCAGTTCTGGGTCTCTCAATTCAAGAGAGATGTTGAGGTGCTGGAAGGTGTCCAGAGAAGGGCAACAAGGCTGGTGAAAGGCCTGGAACACAAACCCTATGAGGAGAGGCTGAGGGAGCTGGGGGTGTTTAGCCTGGAGAAGAGAAGGCTCAGGGGTGACCTCATTGCTGTCTACAACTACCTGAAGGGACATTGTAGCCAGGTGGGGGTTGGTCTCTTCTCCCAGGCAACCAGCAACAGAACAAGAGGACACAGTCTCAAGTTGTGCCGGGGGAGGTCTAGGCTGGATGTTAGGAGGAAGTTCTTCACAGAGAGAGTGATTGGCATTGGAATGGGCTGCCCAGGGAGGTGATGGAGGCACCATCCCTGGAGGTATTGAAGAAAAGCCTGGCTGAGGCACTTAGTGCCATGGTCTAGTTGACTGGCTAGGGCTGGGGGATAGGTTGAACTAGATGAACTTGAAGGTCTCTTCCAACCTGGTTGATTCTATGATTCTAACTATGGACCTCTTTTTGGGTCTTCTCTTATTTATTCTGGTTGCTTCCATTATTCCGTAAAGAATTTAAGTCTCTCTCCACTTTACTTTCCTCTGAAATACAATCACATTTCTTACACACTGTGGTGGAAGGTCACATTTACTGTTGGTCTGATTACAGAGATGAATCAGAATCAAAGATTTGCCCATTAATTCTAAAATCCAATGCCCTTTCATGTTCTGCTTTTATTGAACTGTGGACTAGACGCCTCAAGATCTGAGGATTAACTAGAAATGATGTGGTTTTCTTGGAATTGCAGACAAATAAGACCAAACTCAGATCTCACTGAAACAGCTAACATTTACAGAGTAAAGCCCTCACTGGCTTCTATGTCATTAGGGTTCAGCTGTCATGACATAAAGACAATCAATATTTAGGATCTTTGATTGAGTTTTCAAACAGACTATTTTTACTTCTCTCTCACAAAATATTATTGCAAATTTTGCTTGCCAAGTGAGTTTTATGGTGTTGGCAACTACCTAGCTTACCATGAGACAGGAAGGCAAGTCCAGTTAGCACACTTCATGACCAAAGTAATTTACAATCAGCAGGTGTTTGTGTTAAATGAAGATTTATAAAGCAGGCCTGTCTGAAGGATGGAGACTTGTAAATCTTGTTTTGGCTAATAAGCATTCAACTTTAAAACAGATTTTGAACAAAATCTGTTGCCTTACTAACTGCAATTATAAAGTTAACACCCTTTGGTATGCTCATGAATGAACTGAGAACATGGTAAACATATATGACTGTTACTGAACTGTCCACCCAAACCATGCTAAATGTCACCTGGAAAGCAGGGACAGCCAGGGCGATGGTATAAATCCCACAACAGGAAGATCTCTTGGTGTTGCAGGGGCACCAATACCAGCACCAGCAGCAAGAGGCACAGCAGCAGATGGGAGGGAAAGACCCCACCTGGAGTACTGCATCCAGTTCTGGGGCCCCTAATAGAAGAGGGATGTGGGCATACTGGAGCGTGTCCAGAGAAGGGCCATGAGGATGATCAGAGGGCTATGAGGACAGACTGAAAGAGTTGAGGCTGTTCAGTCTGGATAAGAGGAGGCTCCAAGGTGACCTTGTTGTGGCTTTCCAGTATTGGAAAGGGGGCTACAAAAACGCTGGGGAGGGACTTTTTAAGATATCAGAGAGTGAAAGGACTAGGGGGAATGGAGCAAAGCTGGAGGTGGGGAGATTCAAACTGGACGTGAGGAAGAAGTTGTTCACCATGGGAGTGGTGAGAGCCTGGAATGGGTTGCCCAGGGAGGTGGTTGAGGCCCCATCCCTGGAGGTGTTTAAGGCCAGGATGGATGAGGCTCTGGCCAGTCTGATCTAGGGTAGGGTGTTCCTGCCTGTGGCAGGGGGGTTTGAACTAGATGATTCTTGTGGTGCCTTCCAACCCTGACCGACTCTATGATTCTATAATTCAGCTGGGTTGTGCCTGAAACACACAGGGATAGCTCAGCTGCAGAAAATCTCAGCAGGTTTGTCTGGCTTTACCATTCTGTGCAGAAGATGCTGCCAGAAGAAGGACTATCTTTCTGACATGACTTACAGGAATGCACATTAGGGATTCTTATACTGGCATAGTAGAAATATTGTTCTTTGAATGTGTGTGCACACCTCAAAACCAGAAGGAACCCCAAGGGATCATTTTGCATTCATAGGGTCTCTGTCAGCCAGTGCTTTGCAGCGTTAGTGTAGTTATGTAGCTATCTCACATCTAATCAGAGAAAAGACACAAAATGCTCTCAAAAAGCTCACAGAATATTTTCTTTAACGCTGCTGATTCCACATGAAATTATTCTCTTTCCTATGCACCAAACATTGTCTACCTTAAACCTCATCTTAAAACAAAATTTGTTTGCCTTTCTGATCATTTCTGATCACTATGCCTGTCTTCCATACTTATTGTCTCATTTTGCCTCCAGCTCTTTTTAAATTGTCAGAATTCATAACATCCACTAACTTCAGAAGACAGCAGACACAATTTTAAATGTGATCCAAGTATGTCCTGTCTTTGCTTTTCTTTATCTGTTATCATCATGCTCCAAATTTGAGTGTTGTAGATTAACCTTTTGAAGGCTAAAAAAAATTGCAAATATCACTGAGTAGCTGCTTAAATAAGACCCACAAAACTCCTACAATAGGAATACTACCACTTAGCATTTCAATGGCAGGACTTGTAATAGATGGTTTAAACACCTCATGTAGCTGAAGAAGGAAATACAAAACAGCACATCACCTGAACAGAGCAGCTGTTAGATTTTATAGCCCTTCTCTCAAACAAAGCCCTTGGTCACGCCAGTGCCAAACTGAATAGTGTTAGCAAGTCATGACTTGTGGTTTCCCATTTGCACTCATAGCTGGTTTTGCTGCTTTATCCTTTGAAGAGGAGGACTTTACACCTGTCAGGCTGTGTGGAGCCACATTTGCAGATGTATAAAGTGCCTGCATCAAGTAATTTATAAACTTCTGAAGTTTGTTCTTGTTATAAAGTGCAATCTGCCAATTTTCGACCTTGAACCAGAAAACAAAACTGGTCATAGGCATAACTATTGCAGTTCTCTGGAAACTTTATATAGAATTACCTCTGAAATATCTTTTAAATTTTCTTTTCTTAAACCACCATTTCAAAAGTAATCAATGCTAGACTTGCCTACCACACAACATTTGGAAATAGATACACAGGTTGATTTTTGGTCTGAGGCAAGTGTGAGGCACACTAAGAGCCCCATTCATCCCAGCAAACACTTCACTAAGCAATTCCTATGACTTACTAGTGGAGACAGGACATGCTCAGACATATGTAAATCCTTCTGGTTGCACTCCATGCAGGCTGTATTTAGTCCAGCTCTGGCATGAGTTCTGTATGGCCTCTGGAGCATGGCACTATGCCTGAATATTCCTGCCTCCCAGCAGACATACCCTAAGAACTGTGACATCTGGTCCTTGGTTTGAAAGTGACTTCTGCACACAGCAGCACTACAGCCTAAGGATTTCAACTTTCCTAGTGTGGAGTTTTGAGTTACCTCTATTAAGGAAGGTTAGGCCTTCCTTCTTTGAAGATGTTACGTCAATTTTTCTGTATTGCAAAGTTCAGTCAAAACATCATGCCCTGATAATTCTTAATAGATTTCACTGGGTTTTAGGACCCCACGACAACACATGAGAATAACTTCCACTGATTGGCATGACTCAGTGCATAATAATGTTTATGTAAACTGTGAATGCAGAAGCCAGCACCATTATTTGGGTTCCATCTTTATATGTCTCATGTACAGCTGCTATGCCTCAGATTTCTTAGTTATGCTCTGTTATGACCACAGAGAATAAGAGAACATCTTTACCAAGTATCTTTCTGTAGAGGTATTTCTACTTAACTGCTGGCCAGTGTCTGGAACAAGGGCAGAAAAAAGACCACTCTCCATTTACTTTTTGTTGTTTAAACAGACTGGTACTTTCCTTAGATTATGTCTAATCCACAACCATTCCCTTTTGACAGCCAAAACTTTAAGCTGGTAGTTATCCTTGGCTATCAGTGTTTTATTCATGCATCCACATTCTGCCCTTAGTCACAGATGTGCAAAGCCATTGAAATCAAAGTGAGTTTGAGTTTAGCAGCACAATGAATTAAATCTAGGGTTGCTCACGAAAAGAGCCTTCTGCACAGAAGGTACTCATCAGTCATGTCATCAAATGAATGATGATAAAACTATTTCTGCTGATGCTTACCTTTTATATTTGTCATACTATAACAATAAACTTTGTACTGTGTGAAGTTTTAATTCTTATGCCTCAAATTGTCTTTTAGCTGACCTGTTTTTCAGCCTGGTGCTCCTCATTTTCCACAAAGTTACTGGTGAGCAGGAGTTATTATGCATAGCTGCATATGAATCTGCTAATGGATTGTTAGATGCTTTCCAAACAGCACGTGAATCAGACTGCATGTAGATGATGCCGCTCCTGCTTTGAACAGCCACCCCTACCAGTTCTTCAAACTGAGTGACTGCCAGTGGCAACACTGAAATTAAATGCAGAGTGAGGGGTAAAATACTCATTTAGGCTTTCAGACTTCAATTACATAAGCATGTGTATTTTTGCAGTAAGATTTCTGCCATCATGCAAAAGAGCCATAGCACTCAACAAAGGCATGTTAACGTCTTTTTCTCCTGTTCTCTCATGTTTTCCTGCAATTCTGCTGTCCCCACCCAGGAAGATCTGGCCTCTTGTTTGTAGAATAGGGTAGATCAGTGTTCTGCAAGGCTAAGAGGAACCATGAGTTTATACCCATCGTGCCACTAAGCTAGCTATTTCTCTTTTTTTTCTATCTCAAAATCTCTCCAGTCTGTAAAGCTATAATAACTAAGTAATGTTTAGTCTGTTTTTTTTTTCTTCCAAGAAGTTGAATAGACTGCATAGAGTATATTTCAAACAACCTTTTCTTCAAATAATATTTATTTTCAAATACAAACTTTGAGTCCATTAAGAAGAATCTATACAGAGAAAAAAATATGCAAGAGGTAAAGAAAGATACAGAATGCTTAAAAATAATATTAAAAAAGGTGGAGACAGAATGATTAAAATCAAGATAAATAATATATGGAATGGAATCAGGTGGACAATGAAACTGATGATCACTTGCAAAAGCATGACAGTAAAACAAAGAGAAGAGATACTTAGCTGTCTAGAGATAGCATGATGTAGTGGTAAAGAGAAGGAGAAAATCTTCTTTAAACCTAATTAATTGGTTAGTGTTTGAAATTTTGGGTTCAATCTTGGCTGCCCCAGAGTAAGGGATGGAAAGTAAGAGTGGCTTCATATATGAACACTAAATGATGGATTCATTTATAAAAGAACAAAATGGTTCACTTCTGGGAAAGGACTAAATTTCTTGCACCTAGAACTAACTCAGATAATAATTAGAAATTACTGAGGTAATCAGAAATTAAATAATTCCAGAACAAATGAAATTTCCATAGATCAAGGAAGGCTGCTAATAAATAGATTAGTTGGACTAGATGGTCCAGCATACAAAACGGTTCTCTTGGGAACAACTGACAGGATTTAGGTTGTTTTCCAGTTCTGACTCTATGGCTTCTGTATAAGACATTTTTAACTAAGTGCTGCTGGAATTAAATTTTGCCATGTATCAAAGACTTTGATACTAATGGTAGGCCTCGATGGTGTCAGATGCTCAAGCACCCAGAATTGCCATCCAAATGGCCTCTTATAAATCAAGCTTTTCATGACCTTCAAGGTTTCCTTTTCATCAGATAATTCCCCTGAGTTTACCTTTGATTGCCTTAGGCAGCAGTTTTCTCTCATGGCTCTCTGTCAGCTTCCTCTTAAGACTTTTTTTATTTTGGCACACAGGTCTACCTTGGATAGTTGAAATAAAGGCTTGTCATCATCACTGCTACTTCCACTGTACAAAAAGTTGTTTCCCAAATATGAAGCTCTCTCTGAAAAACAACTTAAAACCATGCTATCTAAACAACAACATCAAATCAGAGCATTAAAACTAACATTAAAATATCTGGCTAAAGCTATATATTCTCTTTGGATGCAGACTCACTGTATTTTAATTAGAGCTGTTACTGAACATTGCTATTTAAAGTAAAAATTAAATGCCAGTGTAATACATAACTCTTTGGTACTTCTTTCTCTAGTCTCCAAGCACCAGTTTGCAAAGGTAGTGTCTTTTAGAACCACTGACTTCACTAAAAGAGAAGTATTACACTTCCCTAAACAAATGCATTTCAGTTTGCTTTTGCTTGAGACATTAAAACTGCTGAAGATGAGATGTTTACCTGTTTGATGATTAAAGACATTTCAGGTTGACTCAGGGTGTTGCCAGGATCAGATGCCTGCAATGATTTCTTCTTTTTTATATGCCTCATCATCTTCTCCCATAAACGATCATAATAGTGTCTTTGCATTCCTATAGAGCCTTTTATTACAGTACCTCACAGTATGCCTTAAATTTTTATTCACTGAGCACTTGACATTCTTGCTTGGTAATTCTGAAAAACAGGTTGGTATTTTTTTATTAAGATTCATGTTTTCCTTTTATATTTTGCCGCTGCAGACCTCAGTATGATACGAAGCTCAGCAAACTTAGTCCATTCCCTTTCTCATGCAATGATCAGATTTGCATCCTATGGGAGAAAATCTAAGGGAGCTGCAGAGCATCCAAGTCTTCAATAGCATGTTTTACTAGCAAAGGACAAAATCAATAGACCTAACTAATTACTCTGACAGGTTACTGTGCTGAGGTACCTTGTGAAGACTGCCTGTATTTTTACTTATACTGTACATATTTTGTGGATCACATTGTGAAGAATCAATAGTTAAAGTCAACTTCATTCCATTATATCCCTACAAGTATTAGCTATGTAAAGACAAAAACTCACCTGTTCTTTCCCTAGGTCACTATCCTCACTTTCTGAGAATGTAATTTCTATCCTCTTATCTTCTCCAAGGACCTGTATTTCTGTAATTTCAGCTGCTCTTAACATCCTTTGCATGATTTCCACCAGCTTCTGGGGGGCATCTGAAATGATGGGATAAAAAAGGCCAAAGCACAGAATTAGGTAGCAATACCTTACAACTAGATGAAAATTTCAAATCAGACAAATGCTCTGGAAGCACTTAAGTACACTACTTTCACCAGATCCTTTTCTGTCTTCCTTTTTCCTATAGGCCAGTTTAGTAGCACACACTCATTTGGTTTCTGAAGGCTTTCTAGTTCATTGTTATCAGTGGGAAGGTCTCGTACCCATGAAGTCTCTGCAATTTGCATTGGATTATCATTTACAAAATAAAATAGTGTGAATTTTTTCATTGTCAAGTGGTTTTCTTCTCACATGGTCACTACCTGTAGGATGTCACTGTGTCATACCACAGGAATGGTACAAGAATACTTTAAAAAGCCTCAAACAACCCTCCTATTTCTGGATATTGGTAATTACCTTGTATGAAAATAGATTGAAAAAAGATAATAGAATCATAGAATGGTCCAGGCTGGAAGGGACCTCTAGAGGTCATCTAGTCCATCCCCTCTGCAGTCTGCAGGGACATTCGTACTAGACCAGGTCACCCAAAGCCCTGTCAAGCCTCACCTTGAATGTCTCCAGGGAAGTGGCCTCAACCACCTCCCTGGGCAACCTGTAACAGTGCTCCCCCATGCTGAAAAACATCCAAGCATCATATTATAGCTCCCTGAAAGATGGCAGAAGGTCGTCTCAAAAGGTCGTCTCAAAAGGTGTACATCAACTGCCTCTGAAACTAGGCACAGAAAACAGCCTTCCCTCACAGAGCCCTTGCTTCCATATTACTACCATGCTGCATCTAAGCCCTGATTTGGGTCTCTACTACTACATGTGCCCCAACAAAAGGTTTTAGTCCAGCTTCTGACTAAAAAGTAGAGGTGTGATAAAAGCTCTCCTTAGAATGAAGGAAAGTGCTAGCTAGAGGGACGTATGACTTCCAGGGCTGTATTAATCAGCACAAGGGCAGCAAGATGTACAAGTGCAGTCACAGAAAACAAACCCAGAACAACCCACGCCAACTGACTGGGTGAGGGATGACACGTTTTGGCAGTGGCAAACTTGATGTATAAAAGAGATGACAGGCTGTGGAATAGAAGAGAGATGGACTGCTTCATGAAGAGTAACAGCAACAAGGAGAACCAAAACCCAAAGCTAAATTGTTTGGTTATATAAAACAATGTTTTCAAAGCAAAGGACCATGTCTGAGCCTTTAAAAGCACTGAAGTTCTACACTGGCACAAGGGAACAAGTTGTACTTAGTGCTTTATTTTTTTTCTAATTAAGCTGATATGCCTTACATCAGTGTGAAATGTAACACACATGATTAAATTCTACTGGACATGTAACCACTTCATTTAAGGGTTTCCATTATATTCAGAGAAGGTATTTTCTACTTTAAATTTATTAAATCAGATAACACAAATAGAAAATCAGACGTTGTCAAACCTTGCTCTTTCCAACAAACGTATGTTGCAGCCCATCAGTTCAGAGGGGTGAAGTACTTTTACAGACCTGAAAACTTATCAATTCCCAGATGTGACAGTGTGGTTTACTTGGCCTCAATCAGTCCAAAGCACGTCTAGTGCCTCCTGCAGAGGCTGTCAAAAAGGTGACTCGGAGCTAGAAAAGTGGAATTGTGTGGGGCCGTTCTGTCAAAATGAGAAAATCAGGCTTCAGTGCTCTAGGAAGCAATGCCACTTTGTTTGCAGAAGCCCAGCTCACCTCTACTCACCATGTTGGTGCTATGCCTCAGTAGAGTTGGCTTTTCACACAAGGGTGAACTTCTGAATTTGTGAAAAACAGCTGTGCTCTTCTCAATTTGTCTCCTGATGCAATGCAGTGTCTGAAGTTAGAAAACCCATTAAGCCATGCTTTTATGCAGAATATGTTGAGATAGCAGTTGGATCATTAAGTCAGTCAGGAGTCAATGAAGTCAGAGGAGATTTTGTTTGCCAGAAATTGATTTTCATAAATATTTCAATAAACATTAATTTTCTTTAAAGAGAGCTAGACAGAGCAAGAAACATCCAGCCCATGTAAATTCTGGAGAGGAAGTAGCCTGTACATCTATGCCTAGCATGAATCTTTCTGCCACCACTCTGTGGCCAGTGGATCTTCATAGCGTTAACAGAGATCATTGATATTAACAATCATGTAGACAAAGCAGAACCCACAGGAAGAAAAGTTTCAGCACTGATCCTCACTAGACATAGGTGAGGTCCAAAATGGTGTGGCATGTTTGTTCAAACAGCAGTGTACCAGATTTAATACCACCAGTGTAGCCAATCACATTGGCTGTCCCTATTCTTCCTTCTTTTTCAAAATGCTTTTACCTGCCACAAAGATGCTACCTTCTGCCTCTGATCAACCTAGCACAGCAATCCCCATTAGCCAGTTCTTGAATTTTCAAGGGAAGTTACTTTAGCTTTGCCTTCCTTGGCCCTTGGCAGTTGTGAGCTACTGCATTACCCTTCTAAAAGCCCACATAAGATCAGCAGTTGCCACACAGTTAGAGCTGCCTGTGTGCTAAGACTAAGAGCTGACTGACTGGCTTTTCTCTCTTTTTTTTCAGTGTTTCCCTGTATTCCCCTCTAGGAGAAGTCTGTACATACAAGTCTGGATGTCACCTCTCATTTTGTATTAAGACAAAGGTTCTCTGAGCTGCTGGACATTCTTGTGGTCTGTGTTGTACAGGGTTAGCAACCCAGCCTGGGATTTCCAGGGACACACTGAATACACAGGCTGGCCACAGCATGGAGGGCAAGTGACGATTCCCCATGGCACTGGGGCTATTCACATATGCACTGTGCTAATGCTGTGCACATAGGTAACAAGTCCAACAATTTTTGGAAGGTGTCAGACTTGCTTCTGTCTGTAGAGCTTAATAAAGACAATGGACACACAGACACACGGATTTGTGAACGTTTGGAGCCCACCATATGAGTGTGGTGCCACTGGTAGACACCATGAAGGCTATGGCCAGCGAAATCCCTCACACAGTTTTCAAACTAGAGAAGCATCTTGATCCATGAAAATCTTCATTCAAAGTTTTCCAGTTCCTCCTTCCAGCCCTTCTTATGGATGGGTATCATATTGGCCAGCTTCCAGTCTTTCAGGACCTCTCCGGTGACCCAGGACTGTTGATAAATGATGGAGAGTGGCTTGGCCAGCTCAGCTGCCAGCTCTCTCAGCACCCCAGGATGGATCCCATCCAGTCCCATGGATTTGTGAGGGTCCAAGGGACTCATCAGGTCCCTTCTTCCCCGTGGATTACAGGGGAACTATACTGGTCCCTGACTCCATCTGCCAGTTGAGGAGTCTAGTTGTCCTGGAGACATCCTGTCCCCCTACTGAAAATTGAGGCAAAGAAGGTGTTAAGCATCTTTGCCTTTTCCTCATCCTTTGTCACTATGTTCCCCTCTCCATCTAATAAGGACTGGAGGTTGTCCTTGCCTCTTCTCTTGCCATTCATATATTTAGAGAAACATTTTTTATTCTCCTTAGCAGCAGTGGCAGCCTAAGTTCTAAATGGGCTTTTGCCTCTCTAATTTTTTTCCTACAAGACCTAGCAACACCCCTGAACTCTTCCTGGGATACCTCCCCTTTTTTCCAAAGGCAATACACCCTCTTTTTTATCTTTAATTCCTTTAGCAGCTTCTTGCCCATCCAGTCTGGCTGCCTCCCTCGTCAGCTCATCTTCCGGCACATCAGCACAGCTGCTCCTGCGCCTTCAGGAGTTCTTTCTTGAAGTAGGTCCAACCTTCCTGGACCCCTTTGTTTCTAAGGGCTGTTTCCCAAGGAACTTTCTGAGTTAGTTGCTTAAATAGGCTGAAGTCTGCCCTTCGGAAGTCCGGTGTGGAGGTTCTGTTGATGCCCCTCCTGGTTTCACCTTATATTGAAAACTCTCTAATTCCATGGTCACTGGACCCCAGGAAACCTCCAACTGCCACATCCCCAAACAGCCCCTCTCTGTGAGCAGCAGGTCAAGCAGGGCTGCACCCCTGTTAGGCTCACATAACAGCTAAGAAGTTGTCCTCCATACACTTCAGGAACCTTCTAGACTGCCTCTTCTCTGCAGTATCAAAGTCCCAGCAGATGTCTGGCAGGTTAAAGTCACCCACAACAACAAGGGCAGGGCAGGTAATCTTGAGGCAGCCTCCAGTTGCTTAAAGAGTAATAAATCAACCTTTTCTTCCTGGTTGGGTGGTCTGTAACAGACTCCTACCAGGACGTCAGCCCTTTTGGCCTTCCCCTTAATTTGTCTGTGTTATCTACAAAGCTCTTCTGAGCTGTCAAGATTCTTGCCTGTGGTGGGAGTGTGTACTAGTAAACAACTAAAACTGATTTCACCAAGAGTCTTAACAGCTGCCAAGTTAAAAAATACATTACATAGGATGCTGAGAAAAACAAGGAATGGATTTCACAAATAGTCATGGAGGAGGAATGGAGCTGATCCACTCTTCTAGCTGCCAACAGAGCTCGAGCAGCTCTCCTGCAGCTTTCCAAGGCTTGTGCTCAGTCCTGTTGCTCCTGATGCTTTTGAAAGGACCAAGGCAGGAAAGCAGTTGTGGGGCAGCAAAGCGACTAGCCAGGTCCTTTCTCTGCTGCAACTCTGGTAGGCATCAGCTCGACTGCTTGCATTACAGACAAAATAACAAGATTATTGGACTGCCAAAGAAAAGGAACAGAGTGTGGTAACTGATTGTTAGCACTTTGCTGTTATGGTGCTATGGCTTCAGCTCCTGCAGTAGAGATTAATCAAACACTGTCTTTTCACAGAATTTACTGTGACAATCCATGGGCCCTGGTGATAATACCTAACTGTCTGTTGGCAGCAGCTCTAGCCAGTGATTAAAAGGACTGAAGAGGCTAGAACAAAATGTCTCTAATGAGGAAAAGAAGCAGTAAAACACCTACTGGAAGAGAAGTCCTGCGGTATTTTCTCACCCTATTCTGCCACTGGAATCAACGTGAACCTTGTCTGAGTCAGGATTGGTGCAGATGCCTCCCTCTTAAATGTTCTATTTCCCTAAACAAGGCAAAATATACTGCATCTTCAGGGGGGAAAAGTCTTAGGGATTAATCTAACCAAAGTTTTACTGCCTTAGAAGTGAGAAGTTGTCTAGCCATGCTTGGCTCCGTCACCACAGAAAGAAGTGATTCATCTCACTCTAAGCCACGTATCTACAAGACAGCAGATGACTTACCATCTGGGACAGCCTATTTCTCTCCATTGACTAGTCAGTGACTATACAGGACTAAAAATGTCTCTTTATAGAAGCTGGCTTGGTCAAACTCATCTTATTTTAGTTTTTTTCTATTTTTTAACAGATTTTGAATAGAAGGATAGATTCCAGCAGACCTTCTGCAATAGGGAACTGAAGGGATGGATAATGAAGTCTGTTATAGGATGTCTGTTTCTTTGTTTGAACTTTTTCTAACACAGTTCTGAAGGAAGATTTCTGACAAGTGATTTGATTAAAAGATGTATAATTGCTCAAGACATTAACTTGTGTGCAGCTACTAACCACAGAGATAGAATTTTATGATCCTTGAAAGCTACTTATGTTTTGCAAGTTGCTTAATTCTGCTATATTCTCTGTTTGAAAACACTAGGTACTTACCTTAGAGGGGCTGAAGTGCAAATATATGAGTTTTCACTAAGACACTGTCTTTACCTTTTCTAAAAGCAGGTAATTTGTAGAAGGGGGGAAAAGCAAGGAACAACTTAATTAAAAAGCTTTGCAGAGGAAACATTAATTGGACTCTTAACTTTTACAAGCACGTTAACACCTTGCATTCTGCACAGATGCTACAAAGGTGCACACATAATACTGTTACCAAGCAACCCAAAAAGCCATAACCAAACTTGCCTCAAAACACAAAAGTAATTTAAAGACATATCTTGCCCTTTGACTGACACAGTCTGCTCCAGTCAGCCAGAGAGCTGGCAGATGGCACACTGAGATCACTATTACTCTTTCCTTTTGGTAAACAAAGTATTAGTAATTTACAACATGAAATTGTAGGGCCACTCATTGGGTTTGTCTCTGCCATCCTAAACCAGGATTTTGCCACTGATTTCAGCAAAACTGTATGTGCTGGTTTGAAGCAGGGTAGAATGTTTTGGTGAGAAGAACTAGATCATAGGCTGTGAAAGGAAAACAGTGGTGATGTCTCCTTCCCTCAGAGTCTTGCTGAAGAAGAAATGAAAGCATTAGATAACACTCTCACCATTTTTTCATTCTCTGCCTTGGGCTTCTGACTGAGCTGCATCTCCCTAACCTCACCTTCCACTCACCTTTGCTTCTTAACCTCTTGGCTGAACCTCCATTCTTCCTTGGGACTGGGATAAGGTTGAGAGGGGCAGGGGAAAGGTGCAGGGGTGGTTGAGAGCTCCTCCTGGGGACTCAGGTTTCTGGGAGGGGAGTTGTGTTTTCTGTATTACCTTTTACCTTGTATATTTCTGTATATAATTTTCTATACTGTAAATATCTGCTTGTATATAGTGCTAGCTGTAAATAAATAGCTTCATTTATATTCCCAGAGCTGGCTGAGTCTAGTCTGGTTAACTTCTAAAGTGTGGGGAGGTGGGGAACACCCAAACCATCACACTGTACCACAACCATGCAATACAGCCCCATAATAAAATACTAACATCTATCCTCTAAGTTCAGCCTTCAAAAATCCCAGTTTTCCTTGGGAAAAAAAAAAACACCAAAACCCAACAAACCCCATCCTCTCCTGGGCAAGAAATTCAATTGGCTCACTCAAAATAGTTTGCAATTCAGCATAATGAGTGGTAACCACAGATTGGGCTTGTGTTACTTAGACTCTGGCACTTTACACCGAACTTGTCAGGACATTAAATAAGATGTCGGTGTAAAATTCTTGGGCTGCACAACAGTCTCAAAATTCCCAGTTCTCTGTAGCAAGTGTATGATGGAAAACATGACCATATTTATGTTATATGCCTTGTTGTGGGTTGCAACCCTGTTCCACGAATAGCAGTGTAAGGTTTGCTAATGGTTTCCGTGGAATTAGGCACTGTCGGAAGAATGCAGAAGTGTTACTATGGCTCAAAAGATTTGCAATAGGCTATTAGTCACTTTAGGGGAAAATATGACTACAAAGCACAAATCTGCTGCTCTGGGCTGAGAAATAGAGAGTACAGATTTTCTGGTATAATCAGTATTGCTGTGTTCCACATTCAAATGGAAATCTGGGGAAGCATCTATCAGAGCATTACTCCAGCTTTCAAGACCACAAGGCTCAGAAGTGATCCCACCTGTCTTTTACAGGAAAGATAAAACCATCTGATTTATCATTACTGATATCATGCAGCTCACTTCCTGACTGATGACCACCACCCTGGTGTGACCAGCTATGAGCTAATCTGAGGTACTTTCCTAAGAAGCCTGTTCACAGTAAAGCAACATCTTCTGGCCTTAGTTAATTCAGATTGTCTTGTCGACATCAAAGCCTCAGCAGTATTTACAATCCACAGAATTAAATCTGTCCCACATACTAAAATCCATTTGAGTGGCCTATGGAATTCATGAAGCCATTACTATTTTTCACAATAGTGCCCTCCATGCTGAGATTTAGCAACCCAGAAGTTCTGTAAAATAGCATTTGTACCTAAATATGCCAAATCCCTTTGTGTAGGACTCTAACTTAAACCAAAAGTCTTCAGAAGTTTATTGGAAAAGCTCTTCTTTTTGCATTAAACTATTGGCTTTATTTGTAATACTGTGTGACAGGAAAGGATGAATAATGAATTTATTAAGCAAGTATATTTGCCATATCCAGAAGTTATAAACCTCTGTTCTAATTAATATTCCCATCAACAAAAGGTGAAACATGGTGTTCATATTAATAAATTTCATGATTGCAGTCAGGCATTATTGGACTTGCAGGGCAGGATTCAGTTCCAGATTAAGATGTTTACATTTAGGTATCACTATAGCATCAGGTATTAAGTTATCACTGTAATCACTGGGGATCTAGGAAAAAAAAATGTCATCTTAAATGTAGGTGTCTAGCACCAGTGTTCTATGATATACTGCTTGGCCTTCGGCTGCCACTCTGTAAGTACAAATCTCCCACAAGTCTTTTATCACAATTACTGTCTGGTTGGCAATATCTCAGTTTCAAGAAGCTCCAACATTTGTAAGTCAGGCCCCTACAGAACATAAAGCTCCATGGAGAGCAATTCAGGTTACTTCAAATGCTCCTGGGCTCAATTCAGTTGCCTAAAAATAAACACATGGTGCAATATTAGATACCATATCTTAGCACTTCTGGCCTCCAACTGCCTCTTCTGATGGCCACTTACCTTACATGGGGCCTAGACCCTCTTCCAGGCTCACAAAGGTGGCTACTAACTCAGGCACCTCAAATGGCACAAAACACACACTTTTAGGGAAGCACACTGTTCCCTGGGTCACAACAACTGAACTGAGTTTAAATAGAATCACAGAATCGTTTTTGGTTGGAAGAGACCTTTAAGATCAAGCCTAGCCATTAATCTAGCACTGCCAAGTCACCATTAAACTATGTCACTCATTGCCACATCTGGGTACCTTTTAAATACCTCCAGGGATGGCATCTCCACCACTTCCCTCAGGAGCCTCTTCTAAAGCTTTACAACCATTTTATTAAAGATTTTTTTTCCTAGTATCTAACCTAAACTTCCCCTGGCACAACCTGTGATGGTTTCCTCTTGTCCTATTGATACCTCACTTGCCTACAGACCACATATATTTCTTGATATGTATTTTAATCCCACACATAGTGAAAGATGCCCAGAAAGATAACAAGATGACAGAGAACAAGGCACAGGAAGTTATCTTAATTCTACATCACAGATTAGTATCTTTATTAAGTATCTATTTTACAGACAGCAGATGGAAAATTAATACCCACTTTGATTTGTCTGTTGCAAATGCCATGCTCAACAAAATGTATTCATATACAGACCAACAAATATCAGTTTATTTATTGAACTGGATGACAAACCTAAGATACAGGAATTTGAATAGTCACACGAAAGCTCTTTCCATGAAGGTTGATGTATCCAAACTCTAGAAGCATTCAACAGCCTGGGAGGAGAAACAAGTCAGCACAGTTCTGAGGAGTCTCACACTTGACTGTACTCATTCTGACTTGGCTTGGGTAATTCAACACAACACATCTTAAGAACTCCCAAATTAGACAGGTTAAAGAGCAGTGTTGTTTTCATTTATTTTGTCTAAAGATGCTTATGGGAAGGCAGCATAGCTAGGGAAGGTCTGACCACATGCAAACCCGTGTTAAAGTGCACAAACTGTGCACTTGCTCTATGTTAACAGCCCAAGGAGTCAAATACCCTTTCTCTAGAAAGCTGACAAATACCAGACATGCTTTCCACATGGAACTAATGTACTTTCAAATGGGACTTGTTCAAGCAACTTCACTGACAACCTGATGCAAGAGTTTGTAGGATTCATCTTACTCTTTTTATAAGGTGACATAAGTTCTTATTACTTTCAATGAGCCATGCTGCCCCAAAGCATTTCTGTTGGTGACATTCTCACTTCAACTCTAAGAGCACAGAAGTGAAATTAGCAGTTATGGAGTTCCAGGTTTGAGCTCTGGTCAGTATTTAATAATCTAGCAGTATCTTACTATCTCTGCTGGCATGTCTTTACTTGCTGTTATAGGTGAGTGATGTCAGCAGTTATACCTGGTTAATACTCCCAAGTGTTTGCGCTTTTACTCCAAAGCTCTTCCTCAATAGCTGTTTTTGCAGCACATTGGTGGGAGGAAATAAACTTGATGATCTCTAGTTAAAAAAACAGTTTCTAGATTACTGGTTAGAGATCATGAGTTTGACCAAGAAACATACATTTTGTCTCCTTACTTCAGGGAATATTACTGCAGTTAAGAGTAATTCTGCACGCACTGAAGAGAACTGACAGAAAAGTCTCTTGCCTGCACAGGTAACAACCTTAAAAGTTATTAGAGCAATCTTTTCCACTCCTGTATAATTAAATGCCTTCTAAGTGGGTACAGCTCAGCCTAACTTGACAAAATTAGCAGAGGCTGAGGGAGCTGGGATTGTTTAGCCTAGAGAAGAGAAGGCTCGGGGAGACCTTACTGCTATCTATAGCAACCTGAGGGGAAGTTGTAGCCAGGAGGAGGTTGCTCTCTTCTCTCAGGTGGCCAGCACCAGAACAAGAGGACACAGCCTCAAGCTGTGCCAGGGGAAATTTAGGCTGGAGGTGAGGAGAAAGTTCTTCACTGAGAGAGTCACTGGAATGGGCTGCCCGGGGAGGTGGTGGAGTCACCGTTCCTGGGGTTGTTCAAGGCAGGACTGGATGTGGCACTTGGTGCCATGGTCTAGCCTTGAGCTCTGTGGTAAAGGGTTGGACTTGATGATCTGTGAGGTCTCTTCCAACCTTGGTGATACTGTGATATTGTGAAAATAATGTAAGAGCTCAGTGACCACTACTGGTCATTGGTTTGAAACAGTCCTTAACCTCCAGTTATAGATATAAAACACTAATGAGCTACAATTCACTCTGGCATGCAAAGCCACGTTCAGATTGACAGCTGCTACATTAAACGCTGCCAAAAATGAATATAGGGCAAATTTAAAGCAAGGACAAAGAGGTACACCAGTGTTGTAATATTAATAAATAAATATTTTAAAGAGAAAGTCACAGGAGCTTCAGCAGTTTATTTCCATGTAGCCTCAAGATCAGCCTCTCTGTCTGCAAAGTCAATTAATGCCCACAGAATTCCTGACAAGATTTTTCCAGCAACACTCTAAGCTATGAGTACACAACTGCACGGCTCATACTCCAAGCTGATTTATATTCAGGCTAATAAACAGAGGAAATCAAAACATGCACGTTGTGTGAGTTGATGAAGCTTTAAAGTAAGGACCTCTGCTTATATAAAGCAGGCAGTAATTTGGTTTTACACTGTCACCTAAGATACCTGCACATGACAATTTTTTTTTGGCATGTGATGCCTCTATCAAGCTGGAAATTGTAATTCTTTCAGCTGAGGAATGCATTTGATGAGGTTTAATCATCTACCAGAACTCCCACATTCTCTTATACCTCATGCTTCAACTGCTAGGAAGCACACTGAGGACAGCACATAACTCAAGAAGTTGAAGATGGAGGGGAAAAGTTAATTCTTTCATTGAATGAAGCTGATAATACTCAGATACTATGAAATTTTCTCTACCTCCTTTGTTTTTTATTGTATTTATTGGATTGATTAGGAAAAATAAAAACACAAGTATTTTGTTTAGAAGTCTTAGATTATCAGAGAACCCTTTTAACTAGTTAGGTGTTCATTTAAGCACAGTATTCTATTTAATTAGAATTAAGTGGTTGAAACACAGTCCTTAAAGCATACCTGCATACCAGTGAAAGGAAACAATCTTACCCTTTCATTTAGGAACTCTTCTCAAATCACATCATGTATCATCTCCTATTCTCACATCATGTATCATCTCCTATTCTCACATCCATATTACCAGACTTAACATGTGACCTTTTTCTTTCAGCTCACTGATAAAAGGCGGCCTATAATTGCAAAATTAGGTCAACAAGGTCTGAATCTATAGGAGTAGAGAGATGCCTTCACAGAGCTATGGAGTGCCCTTGAATCTCACAACTCACATTGGGGGAAGATGGCAGATCTCTGCAGACATGGTTTCTCCACTCAAAATACTATCCTGTTTTCTTTCTGCATTTTTTCTCTTCTTTCAAACTAACCTACAGCACTCAACTAGTATTTTTAGTTTCTTTTCAAATGTGTTGCTGAAGCCCATGTAAATGATCAAGGAATATCTGCTAGTCCTCAGACCTTACTGCAATCCTTCAAACAGGACAAAGGTAACAGAAGAAACTATCTCTGTCTTCAGCCTTGCTGGGTGAGACTGCTAAATCAAGAGGTTATCCTAAGAGACTGGTTGAGGGAGTATTTTAGGTCAGCACTGCCGTGTCTCCCTGCAGGAGGGCTGCTGCTGCTTCTGTAACACATTCCCTGTTCAACTTTGTCATTACACTGCAGAAGTTTGACATCATTTCTGTACTGCTCCCCTCCCTCAGCTTGGGAAAACTGGTATAACAGCTGCAGTCAACAGTGACCGCAACCAGAGAAACATCCTCCTGTCCTCTCCTGTCCCTTTCCACTGCAAATATTTATATCCTGGTGAAAACTTCAGCTATGCCCATTGTTTTGTTGTTGCTCTGTTTCCCTGTGATCCCCATCGAAACAAGCATTTGTAGGATGCCACCTCACATCTCTGCAGAAGTGTGGCCACACCATGCATGCTCTGAAATGGCCACAGCATGCTCTATTTATTTCAGAGTTGATGGCTGTCTTCTTAGATTATAAAACTCTTTTGGACTTAATCCAGCTTCTCAACAGCTTAGATCCGTTTTCTGACCTCCCCTGCCATTCTACAGTCTCAGGACTTCTTTACATCCTCCTCAGAAATAGCATCACCTCCAGAGTTATCCTTCTGAGGTCAAATCTCAGTAGAGCAGTTCTTGTTTTTAACCTTCTCTCTTCATTCCTTCTCTCTTTATCATCCTTAAGATTTATATGAAGTTCCCTGAAAAACATTCTGTAAAGAAACTTAAATTAAAAATGCTATAGATATAAAACTTTTCTTTTAAATGTCTTTTTTAGTACTATCTGCAATGGAAATCTACCCAGTTTGCTTATTCTTCATACCAAGTAACTCCAGCACCATGCGCTTTTATTCATCATGGAAGTATTATTTAACCACATTATCCTCCCCCCCCCCCCCCAGTATTTAGTGAACACAGAGCTGCAGGAAAGGCAGAGCAGTTTGGTGTACACGTGAGGCAACAGACTCAGAAGCCTGGAGCAGCAGCTCTGAAAAATCATGCAGGTCAGCATTTCTTGTACTAAACTGCACTCTCCTTTGCATTAGAAAAAAAAAGAGCAAGCAGTTGTCATGAAATTTATTATATCCTTTTGACAAAGTATTATTCTCAAGGCAGCAATGAACTCTTAAGTCGTAGAAGGGGAAAGCTATAAACCTTAAACTAACAGGCTAACATCAGAGGTTGGTCTGGCAAATATTTTCTATGCACCCTTATCTGAGAACAACGTGAGAAAATGTGTTCTCAGTTCTCTGCAATCTCCTGTGCAGTCACTGCTCTGCTGCGTTGCCCCTGACAGCCCATTCTTAAACAAGAAAACAGTGCAATCAGTCAAAGGTGCCAAAGTTTCCTGCTCCTGTAACACTCTGTGGTGAGTCACCACAGCAGGCAGCGTGTTGCCTGGGGAATCACACCGATTTGCTGCACGTCGCAGTGAGGGAACACAAACCGTTTGAATAATCTCCAGGTAATCTGCATCTAAACCATTTTACTGCAGTGTACTGTGGCATTAGGAAAGATTTCAGTGTTGCACCACCATGCAACACAACCTTTGAGCATTTGTCAGCTCCTAGGCAGTGAGTGAAAGCTTTAAACCAAAAGCTGCAACGTAGCAACTTACCATTTTACGGATACGACAGACTCTTCTTGCTGGCTCTGCTGGTGTATGGTATGAAATCAGACAAAATCCCCAGAATAAATTATCTGGAAGACAACTCCTTTTTTATTTTAATTAGCCACTCTCAACCTGGGGGCAAAGAGAATTTTTCAACGAAAAGGCATTTCCCTAAGGGCACAGTAAAATGTTTTGATGCGATTAGCTCAGTGATAAATTAATTTTGGTATTCTAGAGATCATTTTCCCTGTTCATTACTTGAGCTAACACTGATGTGCTTCCTTCTCTGTCCTTCCAGCTTGCATATTTTGTAATCTAAATTTGCACATATGCTTTTCTGTAGAGTTTTGTGGCAGCCATAGAAAGCAGTTAACATTTCAGTGTTATTTCAGTGTTCCCACAAATATTGCCATTATTTCTACAAAGTTTTGATGTCATTCCTCAGATTTATGTGCTTGCAGCAGGAGTGCAGGACAAGCACACGACTTTTGTATCAAAGTAACTTAGAGAGCAGTTAACTTTGCAGTGTTTCCACAAATATTGCCATTATTTCTACAAAGTTTTGATGTCATTCCTCAGATTTATGTGCTTGCAGCAGGAGTGCAGGACAAGCACACGACTTTTGTATCAAATTAACTTAGAGAGCAGTTAACTTTTCAGTGTTCCCACAAATATTGCCATTATTTCTACAAAGTTTTGATGTCATTCCTCAGATTTATGTGCTTGCAGCAGGAGTGCAGGACAAGCACACGACTTTTGTATCACATTAACTTAGAGAGCAGTTAACTTTTCAGTGTTCCCACAAATATTGCCATTATTTCTACAAAGTTTTGATGTCATTCCTCAGATTTATGTGCTTGCAGCAGGAGTGCAGGACAAGCACACGACTTTTGTATCACATTAACTTAGAGAGCAGTTAACTTTTCAGTGTTTCCAGAAATATTGCCATTATTTCTACAAAGTTTTGAAAGTATTCCTCAGATTTATGTGCTTGCAGCAAGGCTGCAGGACAAGCACACGACTTTTGTATCAAAGTAACTTAGAGAGCAGTTAACTTTTCAGTGTTTCCAGAAATATTGCCATTATTTCTACAAAGTTTTGAAAGCATTCCTCAGATTTATGTGCTTGCAGCAAGGCTGCAGGACAAGCACACGACTTTTGTATCAAAGTAACTTAGAGAGCAGTTAACTTTTCAGTGTTTCCACAAATATTGCCATTATTTCTACAAAGTTTTGAAAGCATTCCTCAGATTTATGTGCTTGCAGCAGGAGTGCAGCACAACTGCATGACTTTTGTATCAAATTAACTTTTTTCCCCAGTAGAAGGGGCAAACACAATATTGCCAAATAGTACCCGAGTGTATTTTCAGCACCTGATTTTTTTTTTTGCTTAGTAGTATGAAGGAGTTTAGAACTGCATTTTCAAAGACTTCTGCAAGTCTTTGGAAGTATTGAGCATCATCAGAGTAACAGCTACAGAAGTCGTGGTAATGACAGAGGCGAAGCCTTGTATGCTTAGAAATATCTAAGGTGCATGATGGAATCAGACTCTTCTCACTGGTGTCCCATGTCGGGACTAGGGGCAATGAACACAACCTGGCACACAGGAAGGTCCATGTAAGCATAAAGAATAAACTCTTCACTCTGAAGGTGTCAGCACTGGAACAGGCTGCCCTGAGAGAATGTGGGGTCTCCTTCTTCCTAAGTTTTCAAAACCCATCTGGGCATGCTTCTGGATGACTTACTCTGGGTGATCCTGCTCTGGGTGATTCAGTAGAGGGGATGGACTAGATGATCTTCAGAGATCCCTTCCAGCCCCTACCATTCTGTGATTAACTACCTGCACTTGCCAGGATTCCTGTGCTCTGTGCGGGGGCTCCAGCAAGGCGGCAGAGGTGAAGCTCCCGAGTTGACACAAGCTACAGCTGTGGCAGGTCAATGCAGGACGAGAGGACATCCACTGTGGCTGCAGCAAGCCCCGCACCAGCCAATTTCTCGGCTGCTTTCAAGCAGCAAACGCCTTGGCGAGGGCGCAATGGCACCGCCCAGCTGCATGAGCAGCGCACCCCGTGTGCACCCTAACGCACAACCTCCGCGCCCTGCGGGACCCCGGGGCCACGCCCGCTCCTCCCGCAGCCAGCTGTCCCCGGTGACAGCTGGCACGACACGGGGACCCTAATTGCCTTCTCAAGACGTATCTCATTGCCAGTTCCTAATCTCTTCCCGCCACAGCTTTGTCGCGGAACCGGCCGCGATCGGTGCCCAGGAACCCTCTGCAGACGTCCCTTCCCCGCCAACGTGCACAGCGCCGCCGCCACGACTGCGGATCGGGGACAGCCCTTTTCTCGCCGGGGGTGCCCGGCTTGAGTGGAGAAGATGCCCCCGCTTCCCGCCGCCCGGTACCTCGCAGCAGCCATTTTCCGCCTCCCGCTCCGGCCCGTGATGTCACTGGCCGCTCCGGCCAAGTCCCCGTGGCAGCACCGTGCTCTTTCCTCCTTCCCTCACGGCGGCATCCCCATCCTCCCCCTCCTCCTCCCCCTCCTGCCGCCGCCCCGCCCCGCCGCGCCGGTGCCTGCTGCCGCGAGGCGCTGCGCCCCGCCCCATCGGTACCCGCGGGCGCCGAGCCCGCCGCGCTCACCTCTCCGCGCTGCCCTCTGCCGCAGGGGGGGCGAACGGGGAAGCCCCGCCGCGGCAGCTGCTGAGTCACGGCCTGAATTTCATCCTGCTCCTCCTCTTCCCCCGCGCCGCCGCCTCCCGTCAGGCTGCCGGCTTCAGCAGCGCGGTGCCGGCGGCGATGCCCGCCCCGCTGCCGGGGGGAGAGGCTGCTCGGCGCTGCTCGGCCGCTCGCTGCTCGCCGCAGAGCCGCGCACGCACACGGGCAGTCGGACGCTTGAGCCATGATTGCCGCGGCTTTTCTGGTCCTGCTGAGACCTTACAGCATCCAGTGCGCCCTCTTCTTGCTCCTGCTGCTGCTGGGGACCATCGCTACGATTTTATTCTTCTGCTGCTGGCATCGCAGGCTCCAGAAGGGCAGGCATCCCATCAAATCCGTCTTTTCGGGTCGCTCAAGGAGCCGAGGTGAGGATGCCGCTGGTGCCCGAGGGCGGAGGGAGGGTGCCTCGGGCCAATCCCGCGGTGCCTGCCGGCGGAGGGCCGCTATGCCTCCGTTTAGCCGGGCAAAGGCTTTAAAGAACATTTATGCCGAGCCCAGGACTGCGGCAGTCTTGTCTCCACCCATCCCTTAGCGAAACCTCGGCCCGCGGGAGGGAAGCGAGGGGTTGGGGAACCCCCACAGCCCTCCGTGGCCTCAGGTGCCGCAGAACTTTATGCACAACTTCTTCCCGATGAATTAAATATAAATGCCGGGCGGAGCTGCCAGCTGCGCCGGGAGAGCCAGAGCCCGGCTGGCAAAATGTGCCCAAGGGCGCGAATCTGACCGAACTGTTGGTCGGAGCAAAAGCTGAGGCGGAACCGGTGGAGCCTGAGTGTCTTTCTGCTTCCCTTCCAGATGCTGTTATGAGAACTCACCACTTTCGCTCTGAGGTAATTTATTTAGCACGCAATTTCAAGGTCAGAAGTTGTTCTCTTTACCCGTGTATGTGTAGTGGTGTGGTCTTGTGCTGATGAACCCACGTAGCAAACTTTCCATTTTGCATGAGACACCAACCATGTCCTCTCTCCTTTGGTTGTTTTTCCACGCAAAACGCCAGCTCTTCATTCCTGTCACCCGAACCGGCCTGCTGAGTGGTGTCACTTCCAAAGCAATTGGATCCCTCGAGAAAAGCGGTGCTTACTGGATGTGCCAGACCTCCCTCTGTCCAAAAAGCGACCCTGAGCCAGTTAGTGACTGCACTGCAAATAGGTGCAGAGCTGGGAGGCTTTGCGACTGCAGAGCTGCTCTCGCTGGCCTTGCTGCCAGCCCCCACCTGCACCTTGCTGTTTGTCAGGGAAGTTGCCCGCTTGGCTCGAGCAGTGCCGCGGGAGCTCCCAGAAGGATCCAGACTACAAACCTGCTTGGCTTGGTGCCTCGTTTTGTGACTGTATTCATAGGGCCAGGGAATCAAAACTCTCACATGCCAGTGCTAAAAGCATAACAGAAACCCCAGTCACATCCTAGGGGTTCCGAATGAGGAGCACAATTGCTGAGGAGGTACAGAAAGCAGTATTTGTTTTAGTATGTGCTTGGCTTCCGTGGTGTCCTGTGGAGCTCCTCTCCAGGTATTACTTTTGCTTGGTTTCTGCTGTTGATTTCAGGCATATCCTTATGCCATTGCCTGTTATTCTGAAAGCCTTGAGAGAGACTTATGCACTGAAATGATCTTTTGTTTTAAATTATTGTTATTTGTCTTTAATCCAGTTGTGGATGAGAAAATTAGTCAGAGGAGCCATATTTTGTCAAGTGTGGTTGGGATACTTTTCTACAACGGGGTCTGTACTGATAATTAGTTTTAACTCGTAACTGTTTTGAACTGTCATGAGAAGATGATGACATGGGGAATGTCTTGTCTTTAAACCATGAAAAGCATGGGTTTGTTGTTGACTGAACAGTGGTGCAGAACAGACACAACCCCTCATAAGTCAAAAGGTGTTTTTGTTATTTAATTCCTCCATCTGAAATCCTTGGTTTCCATGCAGAGTTCTCTCACTCTTTAGTTTGGATAGAGATGAAATGTAAAGTGTTATGCCCTTCTGAAGAACGTGTGACCCTATATAGGGACACTTGAAAGGGAAGTTTGCAAAGTAATCTATTGTTTTTACTTGAGGCAGTGGTTATGTGCACCCAGTTAGCAGTAGATGAAGTCAAAATATTTCCTAGACGTTTCCACTTAGTGAACCATTCTGGCATAAACCAATAACAACTGTTAAATTCTTTCACAACGTTCTGTGTTTTGTTTAGACAAACCAGCAGCATAGCTTAGAAGACTGAGAGGGGATTTGATAAACGTTTATAATAGTACCAAGTATCTGAAGGCTGGCCAGGGTAGGGGGGGACAGGCTCTGCTCACTGCTCCCTGGGATAGGACAAGGAGCAGTGGGTGTAAATTGCAGCAAAAGAGGTTCCACCTCAACACAAGGGGGAACTTTTTGACTGTAAGGGTCACAGAGCACTGGCACAGGCTCCCCAGGGAGGTCATGGAGTCTCCTTCTCTGGAGCCTTTCAAGGCCTGTCTGAATGTGTTCCTCTGTGATCTGTGTCAGACAGTATTGTCCTGCTCTGGCAGGGGGGTTGGACTCAATCTCCCTGGGTCACTTCCAACCCCTAACATCCTGTGATCCTATGATCCTGTGTGAAGTAAGTGATGGAGCTGGTTTCCCCTTTATTATCCTATGATGGACTTCTGACTCTTAAGAGAAGGTGATGATTTATTTGACGTAATTAAATCTTAATTTTCCTTTTTCTTTTCAAGTAAAAGCTTAATTTAATGATCCTAATTGAATTGATCAATAACAGGCTACAGGCATAGTCCCATGAAACAACTGGTGCTGGAACATGTCCAGAGAAGGGCAACAAAGCTGGTGAGGGGCCTGGAGCACAAACCCTATGAGGAGAGGTTGAGGGAGCTGGGCCTGTTTAGCCTGGAGAAGAGGAGGCTCAGGGGTGATCTTATTACTGTCTACAACTACCTGAAGGGGCATTGTAGCCAGGTGGGGGGTGGCCTCTTCTCCCAGGCAACCAGCAACAGAACAAGGGGACACAGTCTCAAGTTGTGCCAGGGTAGGTATAGGCTGGATATTAGGAAGAAGTTCTTCACAGAGAGAGTGATTGGCATTGGAATGGGCTGCCCAGGGAGGTGGTGGAGGCACCGTCCCTGGGGGTCTTCAAGAAAAGACTGGATGAGGCACTTAGTGCCATGGTCTAGTTGATTGGCTAGGGCTGGGTGCTAGGTTGGCCTGGATGATCTTGGAGGTCTCTTCCAACCTGGTTGATTCTATGATTCTATGATTCTCACATTATTGGAATCAGAATTTGACATTCTCATCCTGTATCAGCACAAAACATCATGCCCTCCCAGTTCCAATAAGATGGTGATGAAAGCAAAGCAATGTATGATAACTTGAAAAGAGAGGCTTTGCACCATCCCACCCCAAATGAACAATTCCAAGTTTGACAGCATAAGGACCATCTGTTAGCTTTCCACTAAGCTTAGTTATTTGTCAGGTGCAGTTATAAATAGCATTTCTTAATGACAAAACACAACAATGAAAAGTAGGTTGATAGTAAGTAGCAGTGAGTTGGCTTTCATCTCCTGAGAGCTGGGTTCAGAGCTGGCTTAGATCACACATGAACACGCAGGTAGTCTAGTGGCAGTGCACTGAGAGTGATAATGTCCCTGCCTACAGAACAATTTGTGCAGGATTGGCTGCTTGCCAGAAAAGCCTTATATTCAGGGAAATAGATTTGCAGCAAATTTATATTGAGTTTCTTCGTCAGAGCCACAGCTCCCATGGCATGTGTCTGCACTGTCCATATCAATGCATTGTCAGTGAAGACCTTTCCCTTTAGTATTAAAGCCCCACGTTAAGAAATAAGAAACCATACTATGGGAAGGTAAATACTACATTGAATAATGTATTTATGATCCTTAATCAGCTGTCCTGTCTTGAATTTTACATGACACAGTTGAATTGAATCCACAAATTGGCTTCGTGGGTCTTGATTTTGAATGTCTCTAAAACATGCATCATTGTTACACAGTGAGAGTCTATGCAGGTATTCTTCATTGCAGAATGGAATTAAACACTTGATTCCCTGCCTTAAAAGGAGGTGAATTTGCATAAATGATTACAGATGTAGAGTAGTTTAAAGCCTATCTTTGTTACAGCTGCTTCATAACAGAAAAGATAACCAGCAAGATGTGAATTTCCTGTGATAATACATATTTCTTTACTGCCATCTGAAATTTGTCAGGCCAATTTGTTTAGTTCTTTTTTATTGCAATCCTGTAAGTTTATTGTGACTATAATTGCTCTCCAGATTCTGCCACCCTGCTCAGGTACTAGAGATATTCCATGATGTCACATAGGAGTCACACTCACAAGAGTTAATATTTCTAATCTGAGGGAGACCTAGATATGCCATGGCTGTGAAAAGAAAACAAGTAAATTTCCAAGGGAAATATTCATTGCTTACATGACCAAACAGACTTTGATGTAGCTGTTTGCATTACTCTCTCCTTTCTTTAGTTTGAAGATCAGTTGTAGAATGAAATGTCTCTGCTCAACCAAAACAACACTGAAATAGCAGTATAACTTAGTGGGAGTTTTACCAAAATAGGGACTGTGGTCCTTTGTTGGTTTTAGTTTTTTATTATCATTATTCCCTGTATATTCAAAACTGATTGTTATCAGGGAGGTGCTGGAGTCACCGTCCCTGGAGGTGTTCAAGCAAAGCCTAGATGAGGCACTTGGTGCCATGGTCTAGTTGATTGGATAGGGCTGGGTGCTAGGTTGGCCTGGATGATCTTGGAGGTCTCTTCCAACCTGGTTGATTCTATGATTCTATGATTCATTCTTCTTGTGCTCTGTATAGAAGTCTGCTTTTTCAGGTAATACCAGAATTTTCTCTGAGTATTTTGAGGGCCTGGGCTTGATATAGTTCAGTGTTCATCATCTAGCACTGTATAAAGAGGTTAGAATTTCTTCCATACTTAAAATGTAAAGGCATTACTTTATGTATTGGTGTTGCCATTTTGTGTGATTTAAATTTCTTTCTGAATTAGTTTTCCTTATTGTTGAAGCCTCTGGAGTCACAGGATTAAGTGAGATTCTTAACCTTTCAGTTAAAAGCCCTTGTGCTGGAAGGAATTAATCCAAATGGCATAATTCTCAAAATCTTTTGTTTTGGGGGTAAGAACTGTTGAAGGTTCTCATTCAGGGTCTTTATGGTTTTCATGTGGTCGTGAAGGCATAATTTTGCTAATTGCTAAATCAGTAGTTGACTTTTTTGTATTACTGGGGAATAAAATCACTAGGTTTACAAGTCTTCAAGAGAGATGTTGAGGTGCTGGAAGGTGTCCAGAGAAGGGCGACAAAGCTGGTGAGGGGCCTGGAACACAAACCCTATGAGGAGAGGCTGAGGGAGCTGGGGGTGTTTAGCCTGCAGAAGAGGAGGCTCAGGGCAGACCTCATTGCTGTCTACAACTACCTGAAAGGGAGGTTGTAGCCAGGTGGGGGTTGGTCTCTTCTCTCAGGCAACCAGCAATAGAACAAGGGGACACAGTGTCAAATTGTGCCAGGGAAAGTCTAGGCTGGATGTTAGGAGGAGGTTGTTGGCAGAGTGAGTGATTGGCATTGGAATGGGCTGCCCAGGGAGGTGGTGGAGGCACCATTCCGGGAGGTATCACCCTGGAGGTGTTGAAGGAAAGCCTGGCTGAGGCACTTAGTGCCATGGTCTAGTTGATTGGATAGGGCTGGGTGCTAGGTTGGCCTGGATGATCTTGGAGGTCTCTTCCAACCTGGTTGATTCTATGATTCTATGATTCTACAGGTATAAACCGACTAGAAAGTAAATCCATAGAAGTTTTGCAGTCCACTGTAAAGTATGGCTTCACATAACCCAGGTGCATGCCTGGCAAGACTATATACAGTAAAGCAAACAGGAGTTCACACATTGTTAAGAGACTCTGGGAAGGCTAACAGCAAAGGCAGACCACAGCTGCAGCAAAATAATAACATTTGGTTGTTAGGATTTTGCAATCCCCACGTTTTTCTTCTTAGTCTCTCTTCTCAACAGTCACTACAAGGTTACATATATTCAATCTGTTGTTGTGACAAGACTGGTAGTGAAATAGGTCAGCCACGGCTGATGACAATTTTTAAGAGCAAATGAATTTGCTAAATCATCCATTATGGTATAACAGAGGCAAAACTGTAGCATAACAGCCTCTGGTAAATGCATGTCTTGACTTTGCCAACAGAAAAAATACTCATACATTTATCCCTTTGCCATAACTGTCCCCTTTCTGAGGCTGCTTGTGAGACAGTTGCCTGCAAATGCAGCTCTAGAGATCTTACAAAACAACTCTTTGAAGAGTTGCAGCATAATTTGTCCCAAGCATTGCAGTTATTTATGAACTGTTCCAGATATGTACAGCTCCAGTGAAAAGAGAAATCTGTTAGACCCTCCAAGCTAAATTTGAGTCTGCTGTTTGATTGGAGGGAGCGCATTTAAGCAGCCACAGAAATGTACAGGACTAGCTGGAAAAATACATTCATTCACCTATTCAAAGGATGTCTGTTTGTCTTTGTGGAGCTGAATCAGCCTGAAAGCATTTTACCTTTGTGTTTGGCATGCTTTTCCCCCAGGATGTTTAAACTGGTTTTCCATTAGCCATCAAAGGGTTAAGGAATAGGTTCAAGGGAAAACACATCCAAGATGAAAATAAATTGTCTTCTTGGATGCATGGAAGTGAAGCACTTTGTACAGGAATGAGTGCAGAGGTATAAATATAGGTTGCACTGTATAAAGACAAATTTTTCTATCAATTTTTCATGACATGCTCCCAGTAATGTGGCCAAACTGTTACATGGCAAACTAGGTACCACTAACATTCTGCTTGCTATATGTCATCTGCCCATCGCTGTTTGTAGACTGCAGTGCTGCCTTTAGATAGCCTAGCAAGCATTAGTGTATGCTCTGAAGCAGCCTGTTGGGCAATTGTATCACAAAACATATGGCAATTCTCTGGCTGCAATAGTGACAATCCCCTGCCTGTCATGGAAGTATTTCCTTATTCAGATTTCTCTGTATCTGCCCCTATCTCTTGAAATGTGTGTTTTAGGTGAGCTTGCAGCTTCAGTCGTGTTGTATACCAGTTAGAGTGCACATTCCTGGTGCACACAAGCAGCTGCTTCTGGGCCAGCAGAGCCCTGGTTTCAAAGGGATCCAGGTAGAGCATGGCTTGTTACCATCCACTGGCAGCCACAGATAAACAGAAATGGGAACTTCCAGCTACTGGTTTTTAGCCAAAGGTACCCTTGGACTGAAACACTATATTAAAATTGCTGAGGTCATAGTTGTGGTGGGCACATGTCTGAATCATAGAATCATGGAATAGTTTGGCTTGGGAGACCTTGAGGATCATCTAGTTCCAATTGCCCTTCCATGGGCAAGGACACCTGTTACTAGACCAAGCTGTTCAAATGCCATCCAGTCTGGCTTTGAACATTCCCAGGGCTGGAGCCTTCACAACTTATCTGGGCAACATGTTGCAGTGCCTTACCATCCTCGTGGTGAAGAATTTCTTCCCAGTGTCTAATCTCAATCTAGCTACTTCCAATTTGAAGCCATTACTCCTTGTCCTATAAATACATGCCTGTGTAAGAAGTTCCTCTCCAGCTCTCCTCTAGGTCCCCTTCAAATACTGAAAGACTGCGCTAAGGTGTCCCCAAAGCCTTCTTTTCTCCACTCTGAACAACCTCAACTCTCTCAGCCTGCCTTCATAGAAGGTGTTTCAGCCTTCTGGTCATCTTCATGGCCCTCCTCTGGACTCACTCTAACAGTTTCATGTTCTTCTTGTGTTGGAGGCTCCATAGCTGGACACAGTACTCCAGATGGATTCTCACAAAAGCAGAGTGAAGGGGGAGAACCCCCTCCCTTGACCTGCTGGCCATGCTGCTCTTGATGCAGCCCAGGATGGAGTTGTCCTTCTGGGCTACAAGACCACAGTGCTGCCTCATACTAGTGTCTCATCAACCAGTACCCTCAAGTCCTTCTCCTCAGGACTGCTCTCCATGTATTTGACATCCAGCCTGTGTTTGTGCTCAGAGTCACCCCAAGTACAGCAAAACAAGGGTTTATCTTGTAGAAACTGCTTTTACACAGACAGAAAGGGTCATGCAGGGATCCATAGATCACATACAGCTTAGAAAAGCCAAACCATCTACACTGATTTCTCAGTTACTGTGATTAGATTATTAGGGTGGCAAATGAGGTTACAGAAACAGCTCAACATGTTAGGTTGAGGGGATGAAATGAAAGGAATCACCACATGAACATGTGGAGTACAACCCTCAGGGCTGTGTTCTGCTCCTGGCCTGTTACGCATGTTTCCTAGGGCACTGCAGTGTCACACCATCACAGAATGCATTGGGTTGGAAGGGACCCTTGAAGGTCATCTTGTCCAATTCTCTGCAGTAAGCAGGGACATCTCTGACTGGATCAGGCTGCTCGGGGCCTCACCAAATTTGACCTTGAATATCGCCAGGGATGAGGACTCAATGTTATTCACATTGTTCCACTTCCAGACTTTTTCAAGGAGAGACAACTTTGGTGTGCTGTGGAAGAAGTATGCAGAACACAGGGTGAAGTCACTTTGCTGTTTTTGTGCATGATGTTGTTCATCATGTTCGGCCAGGCCTTGTCCAACATGAGTGGATGCCATCCAGAGCCACGGCTTCTCAGCCAGCCTGCTGTGCTTGGTGGCCTGGTGTGGGTCACAAGTTCTGAAGAGGGTGCCTTGGAGCCCCTTTGCCTCTTCTGGGCAAGGACTCAGCACAGTTACAGAGATGCTTCAGCAGGTCAGCAGGCCCACTGCTGATACATCTGATCTTGACCTAGTCTAGTGCTAGTGAAGCAGGTTTGGTTTTGAGCTGATTCCTCACACTTCTAGTTCCCTTGCAATCCTGGGTACCTGCTGTCAGATTACCTCTGTCACCCTAAGTGCTTGAGCCTCTGCTGTGCTCCCTTGTGCCCTACTGCCTTGCATCAAGGAGAGTAAGTGATTTGCTGTTCCTGACTCATCAGTGGGAATGAAACACGAGTGATGTGTGAAAACACAGCATCAGTTACAGAAACCAATTGCAGTTGACATTTGGGCAAATAACACATTTCTTGCAAGTTGTGCCAATGTCCTTATCGTCCCTGTCCACTCAGCTGCTTAAATACACCACTCGGCTTCAAGGTGGCAGGGTAGTAGAGCAGACTGGAAGTGAAACACTTCTTATAAGACTTAATTTTTGATTATTTAAATTGATGGCACTAACTACACTGAAATACAGATCCATATGACAGATATTTATCCTCCTCCTTTGTTGTAGAGAGAACAGAATGATACAACTAGGTCAAGGCATCATTCCTTTCTGATCTCCTGCTACCTTCCTGCCTGTAAAGTGCAGCCAAAGTCAGAAAGAGACTTTGCAAACCAGCATCTTACACAGCACAATAAGCTTGCTGCAGGAATTTGCAGTTTATAGTCCTCAGAGCTACTCAGCTGACCTAGTATAGGTGTCTGCTTCAGGATGAGTTGAGTGGTTCTTCAAGCCTCACTGGAAGTATAGACTGCATTCTTCATTGGCTAAAACAGGAGCTTAGGCTAGCTGCTCCTGAAGGAAAGACCTGTTCAGACAGATGTTGTGGTTACCTGAATCTGGGGATCTAAATAGGTGTCTGAATGCCATCCTAAGTATCTTTTTTAATAGATGCCTGTTAAGTCTGTCATCATCTATGTATCTGTTTTATGCTTGACAAAGTGCAGACCCATCTTCACATGCTGTGGAGACAAATTCTCTTACCAGTTTACGCTTGAAACATGCGTGCCGGACATAAACGTAATTCCTTTGTACCAGATGTTGGGCAGCACTCACAATCTGTTTGTTATTCTGATTCTCTTTCTTAGTGTATTTTTGACATTTAAATTTAGTTCCTTATGGCACATAGTTGATGGATACCATACACTGCTCAAGCTGAGGAGAGCTGATGAGATAGAAAACGGAGGAAGTAGGGATGGAAGAGGAACGTGCTTGGGGGATGTGCTAATGTATTCTAAATTAAACTTTCCCTTGCAAACCACTGATCAAGCAGTGCTCTGATTTATTTTTGTCCTTAACTGTTCTGCTCCTACTGTAGTCTTATGGTGCCCTGAGGTAACAGGGAAGGAACTGCCATCACAAAGACAAAGCAGTCATGGAGAGCTAGAAGCCTTCTTGTCAGAGAATGATAGAACTGCTTGGAAAACAGGCCTTGTTCTGTGGTGTATAGATTCAGACAGGAAAGAGGAGTTAGAGGGTATCTCGAGGAGTAACTGGGCATATTGTTTGGCTTTTTGCTTACACATCATCAGATCTTCCTAGTGTTACTGCTTCCCTGCTTTGGTAAACTTGACAGGAAAAAAACACTTCTGTGTAAACTGGCAGAGTCATGCAGCATACATCATTAAAAACTACCCTAAACTCACATCTAAAACCTAGGTTCACACAAAGCCTTGTAGGCATACACCTGGGGGCTGCTTAGGAACTGGAAAGCACAGTATTGATGTTGTGTTTTGTGAGCTTGGTTGGAAGAATAATCTCATCCAGGTTACATAAAAGAGAACTGCTTTTAATCCCTTTGAATGTGTGCATTTATTTTGGAATATGGTACATGCCAAATCAGAGTCTTTACTATCTGCAAATTGATTCCACCACTGCTTAGAGTTTAGGTTTTACAAGATAAGGATAATATTTTCTAAAATAAACATGAGGCAAGCAAAAAAGAAGTGAAAGTATGTTGAGGAGGGAGAGGAATGAGAAACTGAGTGTAAAAGCTTTCATTTGATGTTTTAAATCTTCCTTTGGAACTTTATAGGAGTAACTCTTAGGTTAAGTAAGAAGAAATAAGAAAACAAAGCTCAAGAGAACAACTACAACAACAACAACAAAAAAAAAACCCCAACCAAAACCCCTAAAGATTGCAGTCTATTTTCTTATACCTCTTAGAACCAGGAACAAACAAGTGCTGTTGCATACTCCTTGTGAGTTTTTGAAGTGAGTGAATGTAGGTAATCTTCCTGCGTTAGAGATTGAAGACATAGCTTTAATTAGCAGTCTTTACTACTAGGGAGAATGTATAAGTAGTTTGGAGGACTTAGATAATGTATTTTGGGTTGAAATTGAAGAATTGGCTTTTAAATAAAAGCAGTGATTTCTTTTCCTGTTTCTTTGTAGAATCATAGAATGTCAGGGTCTGGAAGGAGCATCTAAAGATCATCTGGTCCAGCTTCATTGCCAGAGGAGGGTCACCTAGAGCAGATCACACTGGAATGCATCCAGGTGGTTCTTGAATATCTCTAGAGAGGGAGACTCCACAACCTCCCTGGGCAGCTGGTTCCAGTGCTCTGTCACCCTCCCAGTGAAAAAAAATTCTTCCTCAGGTTCACATGGAGCCTCCTATGCCTTAACTTCCACCCATTGCCTCTTGTCACTGGGCATCACCAAGAAGAGGCTGGCTCCATCCTCCTGGCACTCACCCCTTATATATTTATAAACATGAATGAAGTCATCCCTTAGTTGTCTCCTCTCCAAGCTAAAAAATCCCAACTTCCTCAGTCTCTCCTCATAAGGAAGATGCTCAACTTCCTTAATCACTTTTGTGGCTCTGTGCTGGTCTCCCTCAAGCAGCTCCCTGTCCTTCTTGAACTGGGGGGCGCAGAACTGGACACAGTACTCCAGATGAGGCCACACCAGAGCAGAGTAGGAATGGAAGTCACTATGGGAGAAGGGAAATAATGCAATCTTAGTCACTCTTTAACTTAAAACTGTTTGTACAATACAGATGCATATATATGTATGTTTATGTGCTGCTGAAAGACTTCTAAATTTCTCTCTTCCAGCCTACAGAGGAATTTGATACAACCTGCCTTTTTAGTTCAAGTGTGTACTTGGCAGCTCTAAGGTTTAATTCAGCCTGTTTGCAAAACAGCTGAGAACTCTGGCATCTTGAGAATGGTTATGCTACTATGCATACTAATTTCTCCAGGCTCTAAGATGCTATAGGTTGTGTATGCATGAATGTTTTCAAGCTTTAAACAGGGTGGTATTGACAATGGTAATAGATGACAGTTCTCATGCATATGCAACCATTGTGAAAGCACACAAAATTGGATATTCTATCTGAGCTCCATTAGTGCACCTGCAAAAGTGCATTTAATCTCCAGGGCTCAAATATCTGTGAAGTCATCTGCAAATGCATTTGAGTTCTTTGTCATTCCTGCAGTTGTGCTGACTTGTGGTGTAATGATAGCTCGTGATTTTTTTGTGGTTTACTGAAGTTCTGCCAGAAGGCAAACTGTGCTGAAGTTCACTGTTCACTGAAGTTAATGCAAAGATTTCTGTTGGCTCCAGCTGGCCGTCAGATAATGCACCCTTGCTTCTCTTGAAGCTGATGTGGAGTGACTGCAAAAAACATAGGCTGTCTGGAAAGGATTTCAAGATTTGAATTCCAACATCCAATGTATAAAATACATGCTGGAAATGCATGTATAAAATACATGCTGGGGAAAAAAAGAGAAGAACCAATATGGTTTCTTACCATGCTTAAAAAATGATATGCTGAAGGCAGTAAGATAGTAGAAACTAGAATGGAGAGGAAGTTTTTCTGGTGAATTAATACAGTTGCACACTGAAAGAATGAGGCAGTCAAATATGCATGTCACTAGAACAGTCATACACATGTGAGGTAGCACTGATGTAGTAATATGGTGCTATTAAAGTATTAGACTAGAAATCAGAAAGAAACACAGAAAAACTGAATAGTGAAAGAAAAAGGTTCAAGATATTATCCCAAATGCCCACATCTGTAAATAAAAAGGCCAAAGTTGTCTAGACAAGTTTTTAAGGAAGTTTAAAGATCCTGGTTTTTACATTAATGAATGGGCAAGGAATGGGAATAGGCAAAACCATAACAGGGATTGTGGAGTATAACTCACTGGGTTACCAAATGCCAGACCACACCTGATGTTCATAAAGGCAAAGCTGGGTGTATTACAGAGAAAAATAATTTACCCACTTCATTAAGTTTATGGTCTCCAGAAAGGGCCTTTTGAATTATTTTTAACAATTCAGAAAATAACTCTTTCAGCTGTGAGGCCTGATCAGCAAAGAAAATGGGGTGGGAAGCATTTAAACGGAACTATTACATCTGTCAGTAATACAAATTTACAGGAGTACTGTGCTGAATTATGGGCATCCAGCAAGAGTGATGTCTGTGAATAAGGACATGTAAAACTCTCACCAAAAAAAACCCAACCCAAACCCCAAAATCAAAAGTGATGGGCAGTCTGGTAGAGTGATTAGCAAGCAAATGGAAAAGTGTTTGAATATCCCATCTGAGCTGTGATGCCATCAGGCTAAGTGTTGCAGTGTAATGTTGTCTGAGCTTGTTCTGCTCATCTTCCTGAAGTTAGTGACTTGTAAAGGAAGCAGGACAATCCATGCTGAGTTGTTTTCAGTAACCATAGACCAGCCTCTAACTCCCCTTGTAAAATGATTATAAAGATGATAATAAACACAGATTCTTTACTAAGCTCAGGCTAATTGTTAGCTGTTCTTCCCTGATGGTTTTGCTGTAGTACACAGTTAGGAGACAGTTTTGCTTTGTGAAATGTGATCTGACCAGTTGTTTGGGCCATGGATGTTGAAGAAGAATGAAAGGCAGACTAGCAGTCTTTTTTTCTCATTCTACTCAGTAACAACCAATATCCATAATTTGGTTACCTCTCTAAATTTTCTCCTTTGACAAAGAAAAAGCTGCTCTCTAGGAATAAATACAATGCACCTTTGTATTCTTGTAGCAGCCTGAACTACGTACTTCTACCTTCTTGGTGTTTCTCTTGCCGTTTCTGACTGTTTCAAAGGTATCACAGTGTCACAGTATCACAGTATCACGAAGGTTGGAAGAGACCTCACAGATCATCAAGTCCAACCCTTTACCACACAGCTCAAGGCCAGACAATGGCACCAAGTGCCACGTCCAATCCTGCCTTGAACAGCTCCAGGGACGGCGACTCCACCACCTCCCCGGGCAGCCCATTCCAGTGTCCAATGACTCTCTCAGTGAAGAACTTTCTCCTCACCTCAAGCCTAAATCTCCCCTGGTGTAGCCTGAGGCTGTGTCCTCTTGTTCTGGTGCTGGCCACCTGAGAGAAGAGAGCAACCTCCTCCTGGCCACAACCACCCTTCAAGTAGTTGCAGACAGCAATAAGGTCACCCCTGAGCCTCCTCTTCTCCAGGCTAACCAATCCCAGCTCCCTCAGCCTCTCCTCGTAGGGCTGTGCTCAAGGCCTCTCCCCAGCCTTGTTGCCCTTCTCTGGACAAACTCAAGCATCTCAATATCCTTCTTAAATTGAGTGGCCCAGAACCGGAGACAGTACTCAAGGTGTGGTCTAACCAGTGCAGAGTACAGGGGCAGAATGACCTCCCTGCTCCTGCTGACCACACCATTCCTGATGCAGGCCAGGATGCCACTGGCTCTCTTGGCCACCTGGGCACACTGCTGGCTCATGTTCAGGCGGGTATCAATCAGCACCCCCAGATCCCTCTCTGTCTGGCTGCTCTCCAGCCACTCTGACCCCAGCCTGTATCTCTGCATGGGGTTGCTGTGGCCAAAGTGCAGCACTGGCACTTGGAGCTATTGAACCCCATCCCATTGGCCTCTGCCCATCTGTCCAGGTGGTCAGGGTCCCGCTGCAGAGCCCTTCTGCAGGTCAGGTCATCCTCTTGGAGTCACCATCCCTGGAGGTGTTCAAGCAAAGCCTGGATGAGGCACTCAGTGTCATGGTCTAGATGACTGGCTAGGTCTGGGTGCTAGGTTGGACTGGATGATCTTGGAAGTCTCTTCCAACCTGGTTGATTCTGTGATTCTATGATTCTATGAAATGAATAGTGTACTGAAGTCAGACCAAAGCCCAGCTATTATAAATCGGACTCATCCTGTCTTATTTTGGATATTTACAGTTCTGGATGTCTATAAATGAAGCAGTCAGCTTGGGCTCCATTTATGGCCAATGAAGAGAATTAGGTGCCATTAGGGAATTGTTCATCTGACTTCAGTGTCTATAAAGGGAACCCACGCTGAGCTTTGGTCAGAGGAGTCCCACACTGTGTTTCTATACACAAGACACCAGTCATTGAATCAGAGGTGTGAAGTTAAAACTTGGCTGAATAAAAAGGTACTTTTTTACAGAACCTTGCTATGGAAGCAGTTTCACACAACTGGTAGGTTGTGTGTTCTGGCATGCTGCACTCTGGCTTGCAACATTCATCATTGGTTTGAGAGTAAAAACAGGCACAGCAGATCCTTTCAGTATACTACACTTCATTCCAGAAAATAAACTTTCAGAGAAGGCTTAAAGGATGAGTTTCAGCTAAAATAGGCTGATGTCCCCAGTTGTCTTTCACAGACAGAAAAGCTCCCTTGAGGGTAGATGCACTGGTACCAAGACACCTCTGGATCATAGAATCATAGAATCAAGCAGGTTGGAAGAGACCTCCAAGATCACCCGGTCCAACCTATCACCCAGCCCTAGGCAGTCAACTAGACCATGGCACTAAGTGCCTCATCCAGTCTTGTCTTTTCTGCTCCTTCCTGTCACAGCTACAGTGGCTACCTTTAGCTTTGGCTCTTCATGTACTTGACAGCACTTTCAGTTCTCAAGCCAATGGGCTGGGGCCAGCAGGAACTCATGGAGAGGCTTAGACCAGGCATCATCAAGGTCCTAGTTGTAAAGGGTCTAGATGCACCATTCTTACCATTCATAGAATTATAGAATCAACCAGGTTGGAAGAGACCTCCAAGGTCATCCAAATCCAACCTATCCCCCAGCCCACTGGTAATTCAGACCTAGTCTCAGGTGCCTATAAAGTTCTAACTCTGCTGAAGATGTTCTCTAGTGGTTTCAGTCCCCCCTATTCTGTAAAAGGAGCTGTTCAGCCATATCACAGCATCATCATTTCTGCTGGCAGTTGTGCTCGCAGGTATATATTCTGCTGACTGTAAACTATGACTAGAAAGATCAGTCTTCATGGATTCAAACAGACTCCAACTGGAAGGATGCACCTGAATGCTCTTGGAGAGGAGATAATCCCAGGTTCAGTTTGCTGCTGATACCTAAACTGGTTCTGGTGATTATCACAGTATCACAGTATCACAGTATCACCAGGGTTGGAAGAGACCTCACAGATCATCAAGTCCAACCCTTTACCACAGAGCTCAAGGCTAGACCATGGCACCAAGTGCCACGTCCAATCCTGCCTTGAACAGCTCCAGGGACGGCGACTCCACCACCTCCCCAGGCAGCCCATTCCAGTGTCCAATGACTCTCTCAGTGAAGAACTTTCTCCTCACCTCCAGCCTAAATCTCCCCTGGCGCAGCCTGAGGCTGTGTCCTCTTGTTCTGGTGCTGGCCACCTGAGAGAAGAGAGCAACCTCCTCCTGGCCACAACCACCCCTCAGGTAGTTGTAGACAGCAATAAGGTCACCCCTGAGCCTCCTCTTCTCCAGGCTAACCAATCCCAGCTCCCTCAGCCTCTCCTCGTAGGGCTGTGCTCAAGGCCTCTCCCCAGCCTCGTCGCCCTTCTCTGGACACGCTCAAGCATCTCAATGTCCCTCCTAAACTGGGGGGCCCAGAACTGAACACAGTACTCAAGGTGTGGTCTAAGCAGTGCAGAGTACAGGGGCAGAATGACCTCCCTGCTCCTGCTGACCACACCATTCCTGATGCAGGCCAGGATGCCACTGGCTCTCTTGGCCACCTGGGCACACTGCTGGCTCATGTTCAGGTGGGTATCAATCAGCACCCCCAGATCCCTCTCTGTCTGGCTGCTCTCCAGCCACTCCGACCCCAGCCTGTATCTCTGCATGGGGTTGATGTGGCCAAAGTGCAGCACCCTGCACTTGGAGCTATTGAACCCCATCCCCTTGGACTCTGCCCATCTGTCCAGGCGGTCAAGGTCCCGCTACAGAGCCCTTCTGCCCTCCAACCCAGCCACATCTGCCCCCAGCTTGGTGTCATCTGCAAACTTGCTGATGACTGACTCCATGCCCTCATCCAGATCATCTGAGTTGTTTCTTTGATTGATAGTGTTGTAGTGTCAATCTGCATGCAGTTATTTTAGAATTCAGGAGACAGACATTCTGAAAATATGCATTTGAAGTCGTTTGGTTTGCCTTCTTTCAGAATTTTACAGGCTTATAGATTTGGGGACCACAACAACAGGCATAAAAATGAGTCAGGCAGTAGGCTGTAGGAACGGGCAGCTCCCTCTCAGCACAAACAACAAGCAAAGGTTTGTCCCTGTCCAGTGACACAGCATTCCCATGATACCGGAAACTACAAATTGCTTAATGCTGTTAGAGCAACCTTCTTATACTGCCTGCTGTCCTGGCTTGGCCCCAGCCAGCAGCTGAGCACTGTGTGGCTGCTTGCTTGCCCTTCCCCCTTCCCCTATGGGCTGGGAAGGGAGGTCAGGAGAAAAAGGTAAAATCCCATGGTTTGAGATAAGAAGTGTTTAACAAACAACACTGTGAGGAGAGGCTGAGGGAGCTGAGGGTGTGCAGCCTGGAGAAGAGGAGGCTCAGGAGTGACCTCACTGCTGTCTACAACTACCTGAAGGGAGGTTGTAGCCAGGTGGGGGTTGGTCTCTTCTGCCAGGCAACCAGCAACAGAACAAGGAGACACAGTCTCAAGTTGTGCCAGGGGAAGTCTAGGCTGGATGTTAGGAGGAAGTTCTTACCAAAGTGATTGGCATTGGAATGGGCTGCCCAGGGAGGTGGTGAAATCACCATCTCTGGAGGTGTTCAAGGAAAGCCTGGATGAGGCACTTAGTGCCATGGTCTAGCTGACTGGCTAGAGCTGGGTGCTAGGTTGGCCTGGATGATCTTGGAGGTCTCTTCCAACCTGGTTGATTCTATGATGCTGTTCTATTATGAATGAAATAATATATAAAATGACTGATGTTCAACACAACTGCTCACTGCCCCAAACACTGCTGACACCACCCAGATGCTGGGGATGCTCTGCCCACTTGAACTGGGCACACTTTTGCCAACCAGCTCCACTTTTATATATAGTGGGCATGACATCGCTTGGCTGGTTCAATTTAGCTATCCTGGCTGTGGCCCTTCCTGGCTTCTTACGAAGATGATCTATATCTTAGCTGAACCCAGGACACCTGTGTGACTTTAAAATCCCTAGGATTTTCTCCATGATTTGGCCTCAGGTGTTGTGCTGTGCATTATCAATATTCTGTAATACTTTTCTGCTCTTCTCTGAGCACTGACTTAACATCTCAAATGGTGCTGCCTTTGCCAAGCATAGATCTAGGTGATTTTAACAGTTTAAAGTTTGATTCTTTAGTTAAGTTTTCGATTCAGGGTTTAGTTGGTGGATAAATAACACAGATGACACAAGAAGTGTCTGCTCATTTCACTGCTGGGAGGGAATCACTGTCTGGTCTAGTTTTGCATGGAGCCAGAGCAGCAGCTCCAACATGTTACATCACTTTGGATTCCTGTCTTCATTTTCTGTTATAAAACTTTGACATTTTCTAGATTTGAGGTTTTGCTCTGGAAATGAGTTGCAGGAATGAGTAAGCATTCTGAGTTTTGGTCTGAGGACTCTGCCCTTGTAACATTATCTTTGTTGATATTAATTTTCCACCTGAAATCATGATCCTCTGCCTTTATCGCATTATAATCCTCCCCAGAGCACCCAGTTGTGATGCTGCAGGCAGATTATGACTTCAAGTGAAGAATTAAGCTTCAGCAAACAGAAGCAGATGAGCTCTTAAAGAGATAAAGATCCCATTTTCTTGTGAGTAATAAACAGGAACAGAAAAACTTATCAAATCTGAAGGAGAAGCATTGTCTATAACCAGACTTTGCTGGAAGTCACAAGTCACTTCTCCATATTGAACCACAATGCTCAATCAGTAAACCTCGTTGTATTACACGGTGAGGTCACTCAGTGAGACAGACCCACAGGCTTAAATCCCAATTTGGCATGCGTTTCTAAGCACTTTTAGAGCTGCTTAGCTTCTACCAAATTCTTCTGTTACATAAACATACTATCCCAAAGAGTTTTATCCAGCTAATAGGGATGGGAGTGTGGTGAAGGAGCAGCTGCAGTGTCGGGTGTATTGCAAGGCTTCGGCCAGTAGCCACCATACACTTTACACATAGAAAATCTCTTCTGATTTCAAAGCTCTGCATAGATTTCCTGGATATTTTGGTGTGTGTTCTTTTACCATGGAATAATCCCTTGTGCATACAAATATATTTTCATAAAAGAAAATTTCCACAAGAAGCAAGCTCTGTAATAGTAGGCTCCCCATGTGTTATGCCTGTCATCCTAAACAGCCCTAGTGTCACACTGAAGGCTGGCTATTTCACAGCACAGAAAGAAAACAGAGCAGTGATCAGGGTATCTCACAGATCTGTGTCTTTGGATGTTTAGAGATCTTTCTAAATCTACATAGGTCTGATGGCTGCAGAGGCTTCCACTGTGCTGCTTGTGTTTGTTGATAGGGACAGAGGCTGGCCTCCATTGAGATAAAAGGAATCAAAGTCTGGCCCTGCCTGTACTCTGAACAACTCTATTGCTTCAGTAAAATAGGAGGCCTCATAAAAAAGGATTTAGAAAATTTGGCCTGTATTTCTATCTATTTTTCTATTATCCCCAGCTATAGGCTGGGGACAGAGTGGCTGAGAGCAGCCAGGAAGAAAGGGACCTGGGGGTACTGGTGGATAGTAGGCTGAAGATGAGCCAGCAGTGTGCCCAGGTGGCCAAGAGAGCCAATGGCATCCTGGCTGTCCCGGGTTTGGGCTGATCCCTCCCCCGGGAAGGAAATTCACAACACAAACCCCCCTACTTTTTTGAAAGTCAGGGAAAGATGAAATTGTATTTTCTTATAATATAAGTATAACAATGTAAAGAGAAATAATAACTAGAGAAGGAAGGAAGGAAAAAAAAACAATACAATAACCTTAAGGGAGATGGGGAGGGGGTCAAGCGGCGGCGAATCAGCAGAAGCAACAGTAGCCAAAACAGCAGCCGGGGAAGATAGGCGAAGCTGCAGCAGCAGAAGCCAGCGGGAGAAAGGGAGAACAAACTGTGCTTCTAGACATTAAGTTCTTGATGCTCCAATGAAATTATATTAATTTATCTATTGTTGCCATTTATGTGGCCTATCCCTGGAATGTTCATCTCTCCCCTATGTCTGAGCTAGAGGATCAGCTCAAACGGCCACACTGGCCTGCATCAGGAACAGTGTGGCCAGTAGGACAAGGGAGGTTATTCTGCCCCTGTGCTCAGCACTGGTCAGGCCACACCTTGAGTGCTGTGTCCAGTTCTGGGCTCCTCAATTCAAGAGAGATGTTGAGGTGCTGGAAGGTGTCCAGAGAAGGGCAACAAAGCTGGTGAGGGGCCTGGAGCACAGCCCTGTGAGGAGAGGCTGAGGGAGCTGGGGGTGTATAGCCTGGAGAAGAGAAGGCTCAGGGGGGACCTCATTGCTGTCTACAACTACCTGAAGGGAGGTTGTAGCCAGGTGGGGGTTGGCCTCTTCTGCCGGGGAACCAGCAACAGAACAAGGGGACACAGTCTCACGTTGTGCTGGGGGAAGTCTAGGCTGGATGTTAGGAGGAAGTTGTTGGCAGAGAGAGTGATTTGCTTTGGAATGGGCTGCCCAGGGAGGTGGTGGAGTCATCGTCCCTGGGAGTGTTGAAGCAAAGCCTGGCTGAGGCACTTAGTGCCATGGTCTAGTTGATTGGCTAGGGCTGGGTGCTAGGTTGGCCTGGATGATCTTGGAGGTCTCTTCCAACCTGGTTGATTCTGTGATTCTGTGATCACATGTATTTCATAGCCCTGATGCACCATGTACATGAACCTCCCAGATGGACTCAGTAGGGCTGGCTGATCCCTCCTGTCTACTCTCCAGATATAGAAGGATGCTACCTGGACATTACATCAGTAGATACTTCATTTTGGCACTTGAAGTTTTTCACATCATCTGTTGCATGCAATGAATGTCTGTAGTAATTGCTTGCATGTGCATGTAAATATGTTTGTGTGTTTTGGCTGCTCAGGGGTGTATTTACTCAGTGGAGCAGAGATTTAAATAATGAGTAGCTACCTGTCTCTCTGAGCACCCAGAATAGACTGCAGCTCTCTTCCCTTGCAATTTCACAAACATTAGAGATGCAGATCTAGTTTGCACAGATATGCACATATATGGATATCTGACATGGATCACTTCCATTTTCCAACATAGTAGCATTTTGACAGAACTTTTCTGTGCTCATTCCCTAACTAAAACAAAACAACAACAAAACCTACCAAAATGAAGTGCTAAAACCAAACCCAAAAGATAAGGGAGAGGAGAAAAAAGAGCTGAGCAACCAGCAACAGCTGAGCACTGCCTTCCACAGATGGAGATGCCTTCTCTCAGGCAACCAGCAATAGAACAAGGGGACACAGTCTCAAGTTGTGCCAGGGAAAGTCAAGGCTGAATGTTAGGAGGAAGTTGTTGGCAGAGAGAGTGATTGGCATTGGAATGGGCTGCCCAGGGAGGTGGTGGAGGCACCATCCCTGGAGGTGTTGAAGAAAAGCCTGAATGAGGCACTTAGTGCCATGGTCTAGTTGACTGGCTAGGGCTGGGTGCTAGGTTGGACTGAATCATAGAATCCAAGATCATCCAGTCTAACCTATCACCCTGCCCTATCCAATCAACTAGACCATGGCACTAAGTGCCTCATCCAGTCTTTTCTTGAAGACCCCCAGGGACGGTGCCTCCACCACCTCCCTGGGCAGCCCATTCCAATGGGAAATCACTCTCTCTGTGAAGAACTTCTTCCTAATATCCAGCCTATACCTACCCTGGGAATGATCTTGGAGGTCTCTTCCAACCTGGTTGATTCTATGATTTTCTAGAAGACACAAAAAATGTGTGGACATGGCACTTCAGGAAATGGCTTAATGGCCATGATGGAGTTAAGTTGATGATTGGGCTGGATGATCTTAGAGGTCTTTTCCATCTGATCAAATCCTCTATGATTCTGTTTATGTGGAACTCTTGCTAGTTTTCAGCTGGCAGCAACTCAGGGTGTTTAGGCTCATAACATAGATTTCTACAATTGTAGCTAACATCTCACCTTGCAGAGTTTTGATTCTTTACATGGACCAGCTACTTCTGAGTGCTGAATTTGTTGTATAAGGACTTCTGCAGTGATATTTGGTTAGAAGGAAAAAAAAGAACAAAATTAGGAATTGTTCCATCTTGATTTTAAAAGGAATGTAGCCCTTAAACTGCAGAATGTCACTAAAGATGTGGATTTGGCTCACTTCCTCTGAAAGCTGATGTGACTAAGTGAATGAAACTTACACCTGGCCAAGTTTAATATCAATTGACCTTGTATTCAGTACAGATGATGCATGTTCAGGCTTGTGCATGCTTGTGAGGAGACTCAGTAAAATGAGTGGACCCTCACTGTAAGTGCTCTGCAGGCAGCAATACAGAGCTAGCACAATATGTGTTGCCATTAAAGGAATGAGGTTCTGTAATGCTGTGAGACATTCTGGATCATCCTCAGAGGCTTTTCCAGCAATACTATAAAAAGCATTTGTGAAGGGCAGCTTTCCATGAGTTCATTATTTGGGCCAATATGCATGTATTTCCCAGACAAGAGCAAAAGACAGAAACTCTGTCTTAATTACTTTGTTCCAGATGGTCAGGTCTCCCCCCACATTTAGCAGCATCAAAACTCTTATCAAGAGCTGTTAATAGTAAGCAGGTGTTGCCAGCTATCCTTTTTATGTCGCTTTCCTTCTGTCATAGAATCATTCTGTCATAGAATCAACCAGGTTGGAAGAGACCTCCAAGATCATCCAGTCCAACCTAGCACCCAGCCCTAGCCAGTCAGACCATGGCACTAAGTGCCTCAGCCAGGCTTTTCCTGAACACCCCCAGGGACGGTGCCTCCACCACCTCCCTGGGCAGCCCATTCCAATGGGAAATCACTCTCTCTGTGAAGAACTTCTTCCTAATATCCAGCCTATACCTACCCTGGCACAACTTGAGACTGTGTCCCCTTGTTCTATTGCTGGTTACCTGGGAGAAGAGGCCACCCCCCACCTGGCTACAATGTCCCTTCTCAGGAGAACACCTTCTCAGCTCATAATCCCTAAAACAACTACTCAGGGGACCAAGATTAACCTGGGAAAAAATAATTATGAAGTTTAAATTAGAACCATTTAGTTACAAATAACTGAAAGCGTGAGCTTATGAAGGAGAGCAACAGGAGTTGCTGCTGCTAGCTGTGACAATATTACCTATCATTGAGAAACACAAACCAAATGTGGTATCAACAGCATTTGGCAAGATCTCTTTATTGTTACATGCAGGATGTGTGGATGCTATATGAACTTAAGATGAGCATGCTTAAGGGGTTGTTAAGATCCTGTATAGTTTTTTTGTGTTGTTACATGGTTCCATTCTGGGAGATGTCACACAATGATTGCTTTTGGTGTTACAGGGCTTTAGATCAAGTCCTCGGCATGTAAGACGACGTGTAGCACCTCGCCTGGAGGAAACACAGCCTCTAGTGGAAGCTCACCACCTAAGTGAGCAGGAAACCTCTGTGAGAAAAAGGAAAATCAAGAAAAGCAGCCGAATTCAACCAGAATTCTATCACTCAGTTCAAGTTACCCCAACTCGAAAACCTGTAAGTATTCTACCTTGAGGGAGAAATAGCACTCAAAGTATATTATAGAAGCATTTAATATAATTCTGGGGTTTGGGCCATCCATGTTTTGTTCCTCAATTTAAAGACCTTTTCAGTTCTCATGTTCAGTGAATCTAGATCTAAGTTTGTTAGACTGTATTTAATGTTGATGAGCAACTAAAAAAAGTCCAGTTCTAAGGAAGAGTTTTTGAGTTTGGCTTTTTGTTTAATATTCAGTCCATAGTCTGTTTCAATAAGATATTTCAGTTGATAGTCTTACAGTGATATTACTTAACAAGTTTTTATAGCACACATCTATGTTGTTGAAATTCCTCACTCACATTTATCGAAGATTCTATGTACTGACCCAAATTTATATTGAATCTCATTATTAGATACAAATCTGAGATCTGAATCATAGAATCACAGAATCAACCAGGTTGGAAGAGACATCCAAGATCATCCAGGCCAACCTATCCCCCAGCCCTATTCAGTCAACTAGACCATGGCACTAAGTGCCTCAGCCAGGCTTTTCTTCAATACCTCCAGGGATGGTGCCTCCACCACCTCCCTGGGCAGCCCATTCCAATGCCAATCACTCTCTCTGCCAACAACTTCCTCCTAACACCCAGCCTAGACTTTCCCCAGCACAACTTGAGACTGTGTCCCCTTGTTCTGTTGCTGGTTGTCTGGGAGAAGAGACCAACCCCTACCTGGCTACAACCTCCTTTCAGGTAGTTGTAGACAGCAATGAGGTCCCCCCTGAGCCTCCTCTTCTCCAGGCTGCACACCCCAGCTCCCTCAGCCTCTCCTCATAGGGTTTGTGTTCCAGGCCTCTCACCAGCTTTGTTGCCCTTCTCTGGACACCTTCCAGCACCTCAACATCTCTCTTGAATTGAGGGGCCCAGAACTGGACAGAGCACTCAAGGTGTGGCCTGAGCAGTGCTGAGTACAGGGGCAGAATAACCTCCCTTGTCCTACTGGCCACACTGTTCCTGATGCAGGCCAGGATGCCATTGGCTCTCTTGGTCATCTGGGCACACTGCTGGCTCATCTTCAGCCTCCTATCTATCAGTACCTCCAGGTCCCTTTCCTCCTGGCTGCTTTCCAGACACTGAGTCCCCAGCCTGTAGCACTGCTTTATGCATTATTTACAGTCACAAGTCCTATCATTCTTTGCTCTTCAACTTGATGATGTTTTAGACTCAGTTCTTTTAATATTAATAACCCACTTCTAGTGGGAGATACAACAATGCATTGAAAGACTTAGATGGAACCTAACGTACGTGCACATGAAGATACTTCTTGTGGACATAATAGGTTTCTCCTCTTGATGAGGTCTCACTGCCTTTATGCATTTGCTGAGTAACCTATCTCTGCCAATGCTAAGGAGCTTCAACCACTTCTATTAAGACAATATCATTAAAAAGGTACCTCTTGATCATGCTCTTAAAAAAAAAGATTATCTTGAGGTTGCTCTGACCTAACTGAACCTTCCAAGACTTCTGTTAATTGAGCATCAAGAACTACCACAGAGCTCTGAAAGTGGTTTGAGAAAGAGCATTCCATCATGAAAAGTATGTTGCCTGAGAGCAAGAAACTTGTCCAAAGAAAAAAAACCCAGAGTTGCCAACAACTTAAAGAAATTGTCACCTTTTAGCTGATACATTTCATTTCTCTGCTATCACTTCACTACTGCCCAATTTCTGCTGTTCTCTCATGATTCTTTAAATCTAATCTTCCTTTCTTCTCAATTATCTCCCTTTCACTCCCACCCTATCCTGCTTTCTGGACTTCTCTAACTCTTAGCATAGTTTCCAGCTCTCCTTTGGTCATTGCTTACTTTTAGTCTGCTTTGATGTCCTTCCTTATGTCTTCCATCATCTCCTTTACTATTTTCCATTCCACTGCAGTTCTTTTTCTTTCCATTGTCTTTTTTGTTTGACTGTTCTTAATTTTTTTCCACGGTAGGAAAGCCTGCTTGTAATTGCTGAGGCTGTTACCAACTGCCAGTGATTACCAGCACGGGAAAAAGAGCACCAATGGTGCTGAATTAAAGAGCTAAAACTGTGGAAATGGTCTAAGTGGCAAAAGAGGCTTTGAAGAATGGCATAGTGAAGTTAACGAAGCCCTGCTTTCCCCCAAAGTCTGTAACACATCAGGGACTTCAGGACAAGCAAATGAAAAACAAGTAGAAAATGTGCACTAGAACATGTCCAGGGAAGAGCATCAAAGCTGGTGAGGGGCCTGGAACACAAACCCTATGAGGAGAGGCTGAGGGAGCTGGGGGTGTGCAGCCTGGAGAAGAGGAGGCTCAGGGGGGACCTCATTGCTGTCTACAACTACCTGAAGGGAGGTTGTAGCCAGGTGGGGGTTGGTCTCTTCTCCCAGACAACCAGCAACAGAACAAGGGGACACAGTCTCAAGTTGTGCTGGGGGGAGTCTAGGCTGGATGTTAGGAGGAAGTTATTGTCAGAGAGAGTGATTGGCATTGGAATGGGCTGCCCAGGGACGTGGTGGAGTCACTATCCCTGGAGGTGTTCAAGCAATGCCTGGCTGAGGCACTTAGTGCCATGGTCTAGTTGATTGGCTAGGGCTGGGTGCTAGGTTGGCCTGGATGATCTCAGAGGTCTCTTCCAACCTGGCTGATTCTGTGATTCTATGATTCTGTGATTCAGTGTCTCTGTGCAACTTCACTTTCCTGCCATTTCATGGGTTGGTACTGCATCTGACAAGACCTACCACTGAAAAAATATTAAATCCCAGATTTAGAAACAAACTTTTCATAGTGCTGTCACCATTATGTCACTATCCTGAAATTACCTTTGCAGTTTTATCTTTTATGCAACTTTATAGTTCTTTTGATAGCCTTTTGTTCTACAGCCTCTATGAGCTTACATTTCCACAAGAAAAAGTCACTATGTTTATTAGACTAGGATCCAGTAAACATAAGTGTGCTAGTTTGAGCCTAGCTAGAATGTTTTGGTGAGAAGAACTAGATTACAGGCTGTGGAAGGAAAACAAGGCTGTTGTCTCCCTCACTTACAGGCTTGCTGAGATGTATAAAAACAAACAAACAAACAAAAATCCAAACATAGATAAGGGAGTCTTCACTTCTCCTGCTGGGGAGCTCCGAGCTGCATCTCTCTCTCTAACCTCACCTCTCTCTGCCATTTCTCTGACTAATCCACTTTGCTTCCTAACCCCCTGGCTGAACCTCCATTCTTCATTGGGACTGGGGTAAGGTTGAGAGGGGTGGGAGAAGGTGGAAGGGCAGTTGGGAGCCCCTCCTGGGGACTCAGGTTTCTGGGAGGGCTGTTGTGTTTCTGTATTCCCTTTTCCCTTGTCTATTTCTGTCTATAACTGTAGATACTGTAAATATCTGCTTGTCTATTGAGCTAAGCTGTAAATATAAGCTTCATTCAATTTCCAGAGCCAAGTGAGTCTAGTCTGGGTGATTTCCAAAGTGTGGGGGGGCAGGGAACACCCAAACCATCACAACAGGTCACCATTTTAATTTCTCATGTAAGTTATTCTGAATATATTATTAACACCATGGTGACAGAGTAAGGTTCATGCCACCACAAATCACTAAAGTATTGTAAAGTTCCACAGTCTTCATGTCATCCACATCACAATTCAGTGCAGCTTCATTCCACATAGTCAAAATGTCTTGAAGGTGAGATACTTTTGTCATAGAATCATAGAATCAACCAGGTTGGAAGAGACCTCCAAGATCATCCAGTCCAACCTAGCACCCAGCCCTAGCCAGTCAACTAGACCATGGCACTAAGTGCCTCATCCAGTCACTACCTGTATCTTTGTACAGTTTTACAGGATTTAGTGTCAGAAACACTCTTGTTAGTCTGCACAATTCCTTTCCATTGTTTTTTCCTGTTATTCCTAGCTCTGCCCACTTGAACCACTTTAAATAAATCATCTGCTGCCTTGATGTTTACATGATGGAAATCCTTGCAGGCAGCTATGGCCGTATTCTGCTTAGTCACCACTTGATTAAAATGATGGATGATGTCTGCTAACTGGAAGTCATCCTTTCTCCTTACAAAAGATTTCTCCTGATCATTTGGTGGGTTTTTTGGTTGTGTTTTTTTGTTCTACCCTCCTCCCCCCACCCTGAATTTTTCTGTCTCTGTTTTCTGACAAGAAGGGCTCTGCAGCAGGACCTTGACCACCTGGACAGATGGGCAGAGTCCAATGGGATGGGGTTCAATAGCTCCAAGTGCAGGGTGCTGCACTTTGGCCACAGCAACCCCATGCAGAGATACAGGCTAGGGTCGGAGTGGCTGGAGAGCAGCCAGACAGAGAGGGATCTGGGGGTGCTGATTGATACCTGCCTGAACATGAGCCAGCAGTGTGCCCAGGTGGCCAAGAGAGCCAGTGGCATCCTGGCCTGCATCAGGAATGGTGTGGTCAGCAGGAGCAGGGAGGTCATTCTGCCCCTGTACTCTGCAGTGGTTAGACCACACCTTGAGTACTGTGTTCAGTTCTGGGCCCCCCAGTTTAGGAGGGACATTGAGATGCTTGAGCGTGTCCAGAGAAGGGCAACGAGGCTGGGGAGAGGCCTTGAGCACAGCCCTACGAGGAGAGGCTGAGGGAGCTGGGATTGGTTAGCCTGGAGAAGAGGAGGCTCAGGGGTGACCTTATTGCTGTCTACAACTACCTGAGGGGTGGTTGTGGCCAGGAGGAGGTTGCTCTCTTCTCTCAGGTGGCCAGCACCAGAACAAGAGGACACAGCCTCAGGCTGCGCCAGGGGCATTTAGGCTGGAGGTGAGGAGAAAGTTCTTCACTGAGAGAGTCATTGGACACTGGAATGGGCTGCCCGGGGAGGTGGTGGAGTCGCCGTCCCTGGAGCTGTTCAAGGCAGGACTGGACGTGGCACTTGGTGCCATGGTCTGGCCTTGAGCTCTGTGGTAAAGGGTTGGACTTGATCTGTGAGGTCTCTTCCAACCCTGATGATACTGTGATACTGTGAACTATAAAACAGCCTTGTGGAAGGATTTTTCTTTGCTCCAGGAAATTTTTGACTCATCCATCCTGAAACATGTTAGCCTGTTCTGCTGCCATATTACTGCTGTCCTAAGATTTCATTGAAAGTTTTGTCGGCTATTTATATGTTAGGTTTCCTTGTTTCTGGTAACTTAGATTATTTTGTGTTTGGTTGGCTTTGTTGTGCCTGAATCTTGTTTTGCAGTTTTCTAGCCATGCATGTAATTACCTGAGTTTGCTTGGATTATTTCTTCCTTCCTATGTAGCAATCTGAGCTCCTATTCTGGTGTTATTTACTTGTTTCCAGTACTGTGATGTACCAAATGACCTAATACAGATGACTTACAAAAATTACTCATCATGCTACACAAGACTTGGTTAATTCTAAGCAGTTTAATCTAAAGATTACTTTCATAGCTTCTTTCTTTTGGAGACATCTGCTTGTGCTGGATTGTGCCTCCTGTGAATCACATTTAGAAGCAAATATGCAAAACATTCTCTTATTATCTTTCACCTTCTGCAGTTTTATTAACATTATATTAATATTCTGGAAATGTATGATAAAGCTGTGAGCTGTACCAGACTCTGCATGAACAGACACACAACTCATACGTGCCCTCTCTCAGGATAATTTAAGCACAGCCACAATGAGAAATGCAGGGAATGTGTGAATTAATAGAGAGAGGGAAACAAGGAGTGCATTTTTTAAGAGCTAAAGGATATTGATGGGGATTTTGAGAAGCACCTGAGTTTATTAGCTGATGATTTGTAACATTTTTAACAAGATTTAAGTGTCTAACTATCTCAAACATTCTTAAAAACACCTTAAAGAACCCTATGAGGAGAGGCTGAGGGAGCTGGGGTTGTTTAGCCTAGAGAAGAGGAGTCTCAGGGGGGACCTCATTGCTGTCTACAACTACATGAAGGGAGGCTGTAGCCAGGTGGGGGGTTGGTCTCTTCTCCCAGGCAACCAGCAATAGAACAAGGGGACACAGTCTCAAGTTGTGCCAGGGGAAGTCTAGGCTGGATGTTAGGAGGAAGTTGCTGGCAGAGAGAGTGATTGGCATTGGAATGGGCTGCCCAGGGAGGTGGTGGAGGCACCATCCCTGGGGGTGCTGAAGAAAAGCCTGGATGAGGCACTCAGTGCCATGGTCTGGTTGACTGGCTAGGGCTGGGTGCTAGGTTGGCCTGGGTGATCTTGGAGGTCTCTTCCAGCCTGGTTGATTCTATGATTCTATGTCTATAAATTCTAAGTCCAGTTATCTTTGAAATAAAGAGGAAGCCTTCAGTGGCAATTAGGTTGACTTTAACGATACCTCTTCCCTTCCCAAACATACACACGCCTGACAAGAGACTCTTTCCATCTCTTTATTGGAATGATGTGCTTTTCTTACAGGAAATAACTCCTCACTGAGAAATTCTTTATTAACAGATCTTCACAAAGACTTCATTTTCCCTCTTTTCTGCTAGCTTCTGTGACCTCCTCCCTTGCTACCTGCTCCAAATTTCCTCTTACTTGTTTTTTCCCTCCCCACCCTGCAGCTCATATATAGCACTGTAGCAATTGCCCATTTCTTCCACTCTTTTTGCCCAGATCCTAGCCAGTTCAGAGTTTTGGAGGGATTTCTTAAAGATGTATTGCCAGAAGTTTCACTAGGCCAGGGAGGTTATGTCTTGACAACTTTGAAACTACCTTTTATTAAAACACAGTGGCAACATGGTAAGAATTAGATCTGAGATAACAAAATTGTTGTTGTCTTCTAGTGATTTTTTTTCCTGTGGATGAGTGATTACAGCTATAAAGCATGGTGCAAAAGAAACAGTTAATTACAATGGTGCCAATAATTATTGATTACACATATGTGAAACCACACAGAAATAAGGATAGCAGTAACAGTACAGATCCACATTTAGAGCACCTTAACTGACTTCACTGCTAGCTTTCATTTGGAGAACTAAGGTAATTGGAACTAAATGTTCCATGTGTAGCAGATCATGCTTGGTTTGAGTCTATTTACTTAAATTTAGACTTGTCTGGTTTAAAATAGCATCAAATCTGTTATTTTTCTATACACTTTCAAATCATCCTACACCTGCAGGCAAAGCCCTCTAACATAGCAGGTTTTGTCTTGATAAATAAGCTGATTCCATTCCATTTTTATTTTGCCTCTGTTAGTTTTTATTCCCAGGACCAATGTTGGAAATTGTATGAGCTTAAACCAGCTTGGATCTATTTGATTTAAAGAGCTGAAAAAGGCTTCAAGTGCACCCTTTGTCCTTGAAGCTGCAGCTATCTTGCTAGTAAATTAGAAGTGAAAGAGTGAAAATATTCTTTAACTGCTGTACCAGAGGAATAGATCTGTAAAACTCTGGCTTGAAAAATGTCTGTTAGGCTTTTTTTGGCACTGCTGCTTTGCCATTCACTGTACTAACTAGGATTTTGCAGTACTACAGGTATGCTTACTGAGAAATTACATTTTTAACTATTCAGATTTGGGTTATTTTTAATAATCTCAATGTCCTTCCTTGAGAGGCAGTAATCTAAACCTAAGATTAGATAAAGTGTGCTAAGGGTTCTTAACTGCACGAAAAATGTTTTATGGTAATAAACTATAAATGGTAAATTCTGTAGAGTAGCTGATGGCAGCTGTTTGGTTTTTGTTCTTTAATTAATCACCTGTGATTTTGTTATGATGGTGCACAACTTAAAATGTTCAGTAATTGTCACACAGATGCATTGCAATTATAGAGTCTAAATGCAGATGTTTCCTTTTCCTTCTCTGCCACAGGAGTCACTTCAGTTGCATTGTGTAACATCCTACTGTGGAGCATAAACAGTACATCTTTATATAGCAAGGGACTCCCTATCCATTTGTACTTATAAATAACATTACACATGGCTATTATGCCATAGGAATAGTTTGGCAAAGGCAAGTATTCAAATGATAGGAAGCACTGGAATTAGGGTTACACATGCAGTGTTAATTCAGTCAGTTATGCATCTGTGCTGTCATACAGCCTTTAACTGTATGATGGCTCCCTGCTTTTTTTCACAGAATGTACTCTGTATCCATCAGAGAATGGAAATGCTGTTAGGATGACTCTTATGTGGAGGAGTTCTGCTGCAGAAGTTGTAAAGTGTTTACATGACTAAAACAGGAGATTGTAGGAAAAGAGAGGATCCTTTATTTCTGTAAGAAGCAGCGAGCACTGCCTGGGAGATTGAAGGGCAGGCTCAGGGTCATTGTGAACAAGCTGAACAAGCCTTATTAAATAGTTTTTATCTTGCATTTTTTAAGTGCCTGACTCAAAGCATATAGTTGGGTTTATAAAAGTCCTCAAGCTGCCATTTACCACTGAACTCCACATCTGCTGTGGTCTTAAGTATTGCTGATACGTAATTCTAATGACTCTTAAAAATCTGATCCCTGACATGTCAATTTGACCTAGGTAACAAAACTGCCCTCCTGATTGCAGTTTGCATCCTGTATAATGGGAAAGATTATTGGTATTAGTCACAGGATCACAGGATGTTAGGGGTTGGGAAGGACCCAAAGAGATCATTGAGTCCAGCCCTCCTGCCAGAGCAGGACAATACTGTCTAACACACAGCACAGAGGAGCACATCCAGACAGGCCTTGAATGTCTCCAGAGAAGGAGACTCCATGACCTCCCTGGGGAGCCTGTTCCAGTGCCCTGTGACCCTCACAGTAAAGAAGTTCCCCCTTGTGTTGAGGCAGAACCTCTTTTGCTGCCACTCAGACCCGTTGCTCCTTGTCCTATCCCAGGGAGCAGTGAGCAGAGCCTGTTCCAACCCCCACCCCACCCCGGCCAGCCTTCAGATACTTCTAACCATTTAGTCAGATACTACTGTACTGATAAGCATCACAAAACAGCTTATGAAAACTTCTTCTTTGCACCTGCATTTGAATAGTGCAAAGTAAGGGTAAGGCTGCCCACTGAACAGAGGTTGTTCATTGTTTATGGAGTGAATATCACTCATCATTTGTATTAAATAGGAGCAGGACCCTGGGGATGTAATAGTACATAATCAAATCACCGTTCCCTGCATCATGATGCATAAACAGGCTGGAGTTTGTAACGTTGTAGTTCTTGACTTTGCAACCTTAAGAAAAGTATTTTAATGAGTTATTTGTGTTTAATTTCTTACTGTTGTTAAAAAAAGTAAGCTTAAAACCAAAGCTTTGTTGTGTGGCCCCTCAGCAGGTTTGGACACTGGAACTATAACACAGAGAATTCTGCTGTTGTTTTTTGGGGGAAGACTGATGATCCTTGTTTCCTCCGTATGAATCAGTAACACAGGGGTAACTCTCTGATATGGGTAGCGAATGGCTGGAGAGCAGCCCTGAGGAAAAGGACCTGGAGGTGTGGGTTGATGAAAAGCTCAACATGAGCCAGCAGTGTGCACATGCAGCTCAGATAGCAGCCATGTGCTGGGCTGCAGCAAGAGCAGTGTGGGCAGTAGGGCAAGGGAGGGGATTCTGCCCATTTACCCTGCTCTTGTCAGACCCCACCTGGAGTCCTGTGTGCAGTTCTGAAGCCCCCAACACAAGAAGGCCATGGAACTGTTAGAGCGAGTCCAGAGGAGAGCCACAAAGATGCTCAGAGGGCTGGAGCACCTCTGTGATGAGGACAGGCTACAAGAGTTGGGGCTCTGCAGCCTGAAAAAAAGAAGGCTTCGAGGAGACCTTGAAGTGGCCCTTTGGTATCTGAAGGCAGCCTACAGGAAGGCTGGGGAGGGACTATTTACAGGGTCTTGAAATGACAGGACAAGGAGTAATGGGTTTAAACTTGAAGAGGGGAGATTTAAACTAGATGTTAGGAAAAAAGTTCTTTACAGTGAAGGTCTTTAAACTTGAAGAGGGGAGATTTAAACTAGATGTTAGGAAAGAAGTTCTTTACATTGAAGGTGGTGAGATACTGGCACAGGTTGCCCAGGGAGGCTGTGGATTCTCCCTCTCTGGAGGTGTTCAAGGCCAGGTTGGATGAGGCCTTGAGCGACCTGTTCTAGTGCGAGGTGTCCCTGCCTATGGCAGGGGGTTGGAATTGGATGATCCTTAAGGTCCTTCCAATCCATTCTATGATTCTCTATTTGTTAATGGGCAGAGGTTGGGTGAGATTTCTGCTTTCTACTAGACTCTTTTCTTGTGCTTATTCTTCCCAAGCATGGCTCTTTTGATCTTCTCTAGACTGCTCCTGACTTGCCTCTACTCCACTACTGGCTCCGTCCTCGCTGCCCAGTCCTCACTTTTCTGCTGACCTCAGACCTTCTCTTGTTTTGTCAGTCCTTTATTGTGCCTTCATGTTAAACCCCTTGCACAGCCCTTCGTAGGCTCACCTGGTCAGTCATCGTGTTGCTCTGAGGCACTTGTTCAACCAGTCTCAGATTTTTGTGTCTCCCTGGGGCTTCTGGTGGCATATTACATGAGTACCTTCTTAGCTGTTGTCTCTTCTCAGAGAACTTCTCCTCACACACAGTTCCTGCCCACTTTTTTCATCAGAGTACTTTGCTCAGACCATTTCACCGAGGCAAAACCAGTTTCATGCCTTAGCTCTCCCCTGATCTATTCTCTTTGGTATTGCTGGTTACTAGTCCTAGTTGTTACTTTGCAGGTCCGTTTCTCCCCTAGTCTTTAGCTACAGAGTTTGCTGCTTTCTTGAAGGCTTTCCAGCTGCAGCTCCCAGACTCTGCCAGTCCCTCAGGCTGTCAGCCCCAGTGTATTTCCTCAGTCCTTCCCGCCAGTGTTCCGTTTCCCGTGTTTGTCCTCTCTATATTCAGCTCTTATGGCTTCTTCCTCTTGCTGGCTAAGCACAGCTGAGTGAATCATGGACAGCAGAAAAGGTCTCCTGTCTGTTATGTCTGGTACCTGTCCTCCCCTGCTCTCCATGCCGCTTGCCTGCACTGCCATCAGCCCAAAATCACAGTGGGTAGCTGGTTTTGGAAAGAATCATTTTGTCTCTGTATCTCCAAGCTGGAAGGCTCCTGCTCAGCTCCTCAGCAGGGATGAGGAGTGTCCTGAGAGCAGAGATAAGAGCTGTGAGGGTGGGATTTTCTTGGTCAGTCTGTGATGGTGGCTCACTCTAATGGGTGTCAGGCTGAAACAGGTTTTAGTTAGAATGAAGAGGTTGTAATTGATAATTCAGTCATGGCCTTGTTATGAAAAAAATAATACAATCTGGTAAATTAGTAGTCACTTGAGCACTGGGAATAGTTAGAACTGTTTAACTTTGCAGAGAAGGACTACTAGCAGGTGAGGAGAGATTAAAATAAGTTGACTTGCCCAGCAAAACCAAAAAGGCCGAGAGGAGGTACAGTGCAGGTTACGAACGCATCAGGGAAGCAGAAAGAGTGTTTGAGGAACTGAACACTATTGGCACAAACCCCAGAAGACCAGGAGTAAGTTTCAGGTGGCCACTAGAAGAAGATTACTTGTAATCAAGGTTCTGGAGCAATTTTCTCATCAAAGCAGTGAGACCAAACCCAAACTTTTAAAGTTTACATTATACTCCCTGATGCCGGGGATTGCAGGTTATATTCATATCTCAAAGACTAATGGCTCTGACAAATGTAGACAGATTTTTATCAGCCTAAGTCTAACTTTAAGGGGAGTCATATTTAAAGCATCTGTACCAAAGCTTAGAGTCTTTTCCAAAGAGATCACTGGGATATTCTTTTAGTGTTCACAAAAAAAACCACTGGGTATTTTCATCATCTTGCTCCCAGGCTTCTCAGTCAGCTTTTGACTAAAAGCTTTCCAAAAAAATTCAACCTTGGCAAGGAATATTTAAAAACCAAAGATAAGAAAAGGCAACTTAAAGTGCACTTTATGAGAGAAAACAAACGTGGTAAGTTATATATATATATATATATATATATATATATATATATATATATATATATATATATGTATATATGGTGTGGTCAGCAGGAGCAGGGAGGTCATTCTGCCCCTGTACTCTGCACTGGTTAGACCACACCTTGAGTACTGTGTTCAGTTCTGGGCCCCCCAGTTTAGGAGGGACATTGAGATGCTTGAGCGTGTCCAGAGAAGGGCAACGAGGCTGGGGAGAGGCCTTGAGCATAGCCCTACAAGGAGAGGCTGAGGGAGCTGGGATTGGTTAGCCTGGAGAAGAGGAGGCTCAGGGGAGACCTCATTGCTGTCTACAACTACCTGAGGGGTGGTTGTGGCCAGGAGGAGGTTGCTCTCTTCTCTCAGGTGGCCAGCACCAGAACAAGAGGACACAGCCTCAAGCTGTGCCAGGGGAAATTTAGGCTGGAGGTGAGGAGAAAGTTCTTCCCTGAGAGAGTCATTGGACACTGGAATGGGCTGCCCGGGGAGGTGGTGGAGTCGCCGTCCCTGGAGCTGTTCAAGGCAGGATTGGACGTGGCACTTGGTGCCATGGTCTAGCCTTGAGCTCTGTGGTAAAGGGTTGGACTTGATGATCTATGAGGTCTCTTCCAACCTTGGTGATACTGTGACACTGTGATACTGAGCAGCATTACTAGTGTTGTGTAATTATAAGAACCCCTTGTCGCAGAGGGGTACTCTGCCGCCTACGCCAATTGTGGCGGAGGGGAGAAATTGATTGATGTGAGATGATATTTTATTAGACTATATATTTATTAACTTCAATATTTTGAACTCTTGCCACTCTCCAACCACTGAACTTTAATATTAATATGGATCTACACGGTCATGGAGGACATTATGGGAATATCTCAAATAGTAACTTGTTAATAACTAGCATACACTCAAACTATTAAACAGAGAGAGGATTCTCCCCGTGGCTTAATGCCGCTTGGGGTCAGTATACTGCTTGCCCAGCAAGGGTGGGCTGAAAGCTCTTTCTGCTCTATGGCAGGAGGCAATAGAAATTACAAAGGTATCAAAGCATTTACTCACAAGTTTTGATGAATTATCAATCACCCTCCAGGGCTATGTCACAGCCTATGCTAGTGTCCAATCTGCCCGTGGACTTTGAGGCTGGAATCCTCTGGCTTCAGGGGAAAAGATAGTCTCTGACCTTGTGCTGCCGACTTTGTAGGCAGGATCTCCAGGTGCAGAGGAGGTACGATGCGGAGCACGGTCTAATGCTGGCTACTCAGGCTGATCACGTGCAGACAGTTGGGGTCTGCTCTTGGTTAACTCAGCGGCAGTGATGCACTTACCAGGCAGTAATTAGGCAGTAGGCATACAATAGGGTGCATGGCTGCACTGGAGTCTGAGCTCCACATATATACAGGCAGGCTTAAGTGAGCTCTGCAAGTGAGTACACAGGCAGGCAAGCAAGGCAGGGGAGTGCTGAGCACATTGTTTACCTGTGTACCCCCAGTTATTAAATGTGGGCCGAGATTAACGTCCCCTTGGCCGCTAGAATGACCAATCGGGTTGGCAGTCAGCCAAACCTTACCATAACAGGCAAAAGCCACAAGCCTGGATCTTCCAAATATGGGAATCACACCAGCCTTACACTGGGCAGGCACGAGCTGGGCGTGTGGGGGCTCACACAATCAGGGGTCCTGGGGAGGACAGACTTCATGGCACCAGGTCTGTTGTCCCCCTTTGTGCTCGTTACGTATTTACCTCCGGTTATGGGCAGAAAATAGGCATAAATATGCCTATTTGTGAGCCTACAGGCCTTCCACAACACCCCTTCAGATAGTTAAATGTAGATTGGTTGGTGGATCAAGTCTTGAAACTTTGTTCTAAACCATGGGATTGCAACAGCTTGAAAAGAATAAATTAGTCTTTAATTTTATAGGGAGGGAAACTTAGCAGTCAGGAATGTTAACAGCTGTTACTAAAGCATAACATCAGTACCACCAGTTAAAATTTTCATTGTGTCATTTTAAACAACCTGTACCACTTCCACAACCTGCTGGTTGTTGCAGGATATGCTCCTGGCTGGCTGCTAGGAGGTGAGACTTTGACCCTGGATTTCAAGGAGAACAGCTGCTTTCCTTCTTTTATGGTTCAAAAGAAACCAGTGCTCTGCTGTTAGGAAAGGATGGCTGAGGACCAATTTCAGGAGAAGCTTTGTCTTGTGCCCCTGAAGAAGGAGATGCTGCATCATTCTGGGTGACTATGCTTTCCCCACTATTTAGTTCCTGCCAAAAACTGTTTTGCATCACATCATCTTCAGATGTGCAAGTAGATGGTTATGCAGTAAGCATAGCTTGATGCTGCAAACCTGTACTGCAGTGTCCTACATGGATCCATGTAGAACCTTTATCTTCTATGAAAGTTGCCACTGTAAGGTTCTTTTCAAAGTGGAATAGTCATGATTGACCTACTGGCACCCAGAAAAGATACCATCTCCTTTTGAAAGCCTGTGAAAGCATCACAATTTCCTCATATCACAGACTGTGATGGTTTGGGTGTTCCCTGCTGTTCCCTGCCCCCCCCCTCCTCCCCCCCATACTTTGGAAATCACCCAGACTAGACTCAGCCAGCTCTGGAAATTGAATGAAGCTTATATTTACAGCTTAGCTCAATATACAAGCAGATATTTACAGTATATACAGTTATAGACAGAAATAGACAAGGGAAAAGGGAATACAGAAACACAACAGCCCTCCCAGAAACCTGAGTCCCCAGGAGGGGCTCCCAACCGCCCCTTCCCCTTCCCCCTACCCCTCTCAGCCTTACCCCAGTCCCAAGGAAGAATGGAGGTTCGACCATGGGGTTAGGAAGCAAAGTGGATTAGTCAGAGAAGCAGCAGAGAGGGACGAGGTTAGAGATACAGCTCAGCCAGTTCCCCAGCAGCAGAAGGACTCCTTATCTATGTTTTGGTTCTTGTTTTTATACATCTCAGCAAGCCAGTGAGTGAGGTAGACATCAGCCTTGTTTTCCTTTCACAGCCTATAATCTAGTTCTTCTCACCAAAACATTCTAGCTAGGCTAAAACTAGCTAGAGACTCAAAATGCATGTGACAAACACTGAATTCCCATCTTCTCCTACCTTCAGAAAGACAGAGTGTAAATTCTCTCTAGAAAATGTTATTTTTTCATGATACTTTAAAAGCCTACCTGTTCAAGAAGGTTGTTTCAAATGGAGTCAGACCCTTGATGCTCAGGATTTCCAGATGCAGTGTATTTGCCTTCCAGCTTCCTCTTTGTTGCTTTATAAAGTAAACTGATAAACTCTGTAGTTATCCATGGTAGTTATCTATGTATATCCTGGTAATGCAGGCATTTTCAAGTATGGATGTCCTCTGCAGAACATCTCTGGTGCAGAAACAGGGAAAAATATTAATGTGGCTGTGTCTCCACTGGTGTTTATTTTATTTTTAAGCTTAGCATAGATGATTTTACATTGTTCTTCTTTCTACTTCCATTTGTGTGTCTGCTTTGAATTTTAATCCATTCTGACAATATGCAGTCCTAAGGGATTTACACAGCCTGATTACATACATTGGATGTTTTGTATTCAGCATTACATTATCATCTAATGAGGTTAAAGTGGTAAAGAGTTACTAATGGGAACATTCAGTTGCCCTAGATTTTGGCTTAAATTTATTAAGTTATTTTACTTTAAAAGTTGATCTACTTTAGTATCATTCAATCTGGGATGTTAAAGGACAGAAATAGCTTGTTACACTTGAGTAGTATTTTAAATGATACTAAATTAGGAGGGATTTTGTTGAAACACTCTCAGTGAAAACAAAATTCAAACACTTAATTTCTGCTCAAATGTATCCATTGTGCACAGTGAACTCAATTAAAGGAAATGTATTCCAGGAATTCTGAGATAGATGAGTATAAATGAAATACAAATAACTCATAACTAAACTGAAAATTACATTTCAGTCAATGTTGACCTGTACTTCCCAACAGCTTCTAAAGACCAGCATGAAACTCATTGCAGTGGAAAAAACTTCTCAAAGAGAATATGAGCATGTCCAAGGGATTTGATTATCATTCAGTTGGCCAGCACAATATTTAATGTGTCATAAAGTTGGAATATGATGATGATAATTTGCTATCAGCATCTCAATAGGCTTTTGCCAGCTGGATTATCTGTCTGAGTTTTAAAATCTGGCTTCTGCTAATGCTTCCACCTCAAGGAATGACAGTGCAAACCCCATTGGTGTTCTTGAGGTTACCAGATCCTATTTAGAAGTGGTTTATCTGATATATGGTGGTGTTTCTCACATTGCACCGTTTTCCAGCTACGCCATCTTCCACTTAGCTTCCACCTGATCTTCTGCAGTGCCTCAGCTATGGCAAACAGTTGTTTTCTTCCTCAAAGTAAGTCATGCATTGGTAGTTGGCCAGATCCCTCTGTCAAGAATTTGCTTATTTGAATTCATCCCCATTACTGGAAACCAGCTGGCTTTTATAGCACACTAAGTGGCAAGCCTTACGCTCAGGCAGCTGCTGCGAATCACCTGAGTCCAGAGAAAACCCTGAGCACTGCCAGAATGACATTTAGCTCTCCTAGACGGTTGCTCTGAGCACTTTGCCTCCCGAGACACAGCAGCGAGGACTCCCTGTGCTGTTTGCACCCCCCTGTGGCACGGGAGCTTAAAGGAGACGTTCAGTTTAATCCTGTACTTTGAATGCAAAGAAAACTCCACATAGATTTCCTTCTCTACGACCAAGGGGTTTCAGTGCACAAGCCGTTGCATACAAAACTGTTATGCAAATACAACAGTTGCTGCTGATCAACAAAGGAGGCTGCAGAGACGTCTTTGGGCTAAGGAGAAGGAGGAATGCATAATGGAGGCATAGAATAAGCAGCTACAGCATCTGGGCTGTGACCTTATGGGCCTGCAAGCTAAGAAGGGTCAAGCCCTGACTGTCACTAAGTCCCACAGCAGGCTAAGTGAGGATGTGTCTGATCAATATTTTACTAACTATAAAATACCCTTCAGTCACATAACCAAAAAGAAAAGCATTGTGTATTACTGTTACATTTTCCACTTGCTTACAGCTGTACAGAGACTATCTTACAGATTTTAACAGAATGTAACTCATTTTTTTGGGTGCATGCTATCCTAATTGACTGGCAGCACATTTTAGAGTAGTGCAGATCCTCTGCATTGTTTTTTATTTTAAAAAACAGTTATGGTGTTGCTGTAGTCATGGAATACTTATTTGAGACTTACAGCTGTGATGGTTTGGGTGTTCCCCGCCCCCCCCCCCCCCCACTTTGGAAATCACCCAGACTAGACTCAGCCAGCTCTGGAAATTGAATGAAGCTTATATTTACAGCTTAGCTCAATAGACAAGCAGATATTTACAGTATATACAGTTATAGACAGAAATAGACAAGGGAAAAGGGAATACAGAAACACAACAGCCCTCCCAGAAACCTGAGTCCCCAGGAAAGGCTCCCAACCACCCCTTCCCCCTACCCCTCTCAACCTTACCCCAGTCCCAAGGAAGAATGGAGGTTCAGCCAGGGGGGTAGGAAGCAAAGTGGATTAGTCAGAGAAACGGAGGGTGAGGTTAGAGAGAGATGCAGCTCGGAGCTCCCCAGCAGGAGTAGTGCCTTATCTATGTTTTGATTCTTGTTTTTATGCATCTCAGCAAGCCAGTGAGTGAGGTAGACATCAGCCTTGTTTTCCTTCCACAGCCTGTAATCAAGTCCTTCTCACCAAAACATTCTAGCCAGCTTCAAACTAGCACAGCAGCTAAGGCATGGAAAATGTGTTTGCTAGAAACAAACAATCCAGTGGGTTAAGTGGTAAGCATGTTGTGAAAAGTGGCTTTACAAAAGGAGAAGGCACCTTATCAAAACTATTTCATGTACTGATGCAAAACAGTTGTTCAGCTCATGATAAATGTCTTTGGAATTGCAAATTTGAGATTCCTGAGAGTACTCACCTGCTCAGTATCTCTTTGTACACATTACTCAGAAGTATTTCCACAATGACTAAAAAAAGAATGACTGCAATTAATGTAGAAATTGACATTTCTTAGATAAAAGTTTACTACATTCTGCCAGCATGAAAAGATTTGAGTTTCCTACCTTGTTCTGAAAATGAAGTGATTCCTGAGGAGTTAGTATGTTAAAGTGAGTGTTGCTCGTCAGTTTTGTCAATGTAAGCATTAAGTATGGCAGGAGGATGACTGAAGAAAGCTAGTTGCAATACACATAGATGCCAAGGGTTGCTCTACCATTACCTGTACAGTTTTACTTCTCAAACATAAAGGAGTGGGGCCTTCTAATAGAGCTTACCTACCAGCATTGTAGCACAGCTGACTGAACAATCTCCCTTCCTCTAAATTTGAGATCTTAATAGCATGGAAAGTATGTTCAGTGATGGATCACTCACCAGTGCTTTTGCTTCCAAGGGTAAGAAGAACTGTAGAAGGACCTGCTATTACAAAAACTAAGAATAGGCTATTAAAGGCCTCTTTTGAGAAAAGGAAATCCTACTGAATAAAAATTATAATGTACTTTCAAAGAAAAATCTGAGAGTTAAGGGATCTCTTGTAAAAGCTTCAATAGCTACTGCTATTGTTACTTTGTCCTTCCACATTCTAAGCTGCTATATAAATACTAGCAAGCTATTGCTGTAGCACCCTTTCAGCACCACAGCAAGGTTCTTTCTAATTTTTGTATTATAAACTAGAAATTAAGAAATTGAAGTCTGTCTCTAAGGGTCTGTGTGATCAGAAGATACTGTTATGGGTTTCTGAGCAGCCAGCAGAAGACACAGGCCCAAAGCAGGGTACTGAGAAATAGGATTAAAGGGAACACTTCCCCTTTTAAAGCAAAATCTGGATCTAAGGACAGGCCACAAAACCCCTAATCCCTGGCTAAGCAGGTCCCATTAACTGTACCCAGCACAGCAAAGTTCCCTCTAGACTGCAGCAAGCTGTGCAACTTCCAGCTCCCATCAGGAAGACACCTCTATGTGACCATCTTCCTCCTTTATGACATCCTACAGAGAGTCTTCGTTTATTATACAGTCAGCAGAATATTCCCAGGACTAGAACTAATTATGAAGACAATCAGAGCTGGCATCAGACAGTTCATGTTTCTGTTTTTCCACACTTAACCTCTTGCTCTTTCCACATCACAATACAGCAATCAAGAATTAATTTGTTTTATATACTTATTTCTTCCCCCTCTCCCATTGCAAACTTCGCTATGAAGTACCGCAGGAGGAGGAAAGGGGATGGGATAGAAGTGAAGGATATCAGGGAGAGCTGCTACTAATAAGAGATTCCCTCTTAATGGATTATTTAACTGTGTATTATTGGCAGTTTCATGCATAGCAAAGAGTGCATCACATTGTTGCACTAGACTGTACAGGTTTTGAGTTTGTAAACAGGTAAAATAGCCCCTGTATAATAACAACAGCCATTTACTTGTCCACCCCATGAGAACCAACTAAAAAGATTCATACAACAAATGTTGTCAGATCTCAGTCACTGTACAGATTTCTCCTGTAACTAAAGGTACATTTTAAGCCACTTTAAAAAAGGCAAAGGGCAGCAGCTACAAGCCAAGCCTGAAATAATAGCTGTCTTGGTATAAAAAATCTGGAATCTGGATGGGCTGAGTGGGGGTTGTCTCTGCATAACAAAGCATACTACATATAGTAGTATATCCTTAAAAATTAACATTATAGTTGAACCAGAATCAGGTTACACTTTTGAGAGACTATCTCACACACCAAATGAGGAGTCAAACCCATCGTTTGCTAGCCCGGTGCCCTGCAGAAACCATAAATCTCCAATCAGAAACTCCCTAGGAAGAGAAACAGAACTTGCCCCCACGTCGTGCCATGGTTAACCTATGTCTATGTCTCACCCTAAATTTCCAGCACGCTGTTGAAATGCTATCGCTGAGACATCGCCGCTTCCCAAGAAAGCTCGAAATGGCAGCAGTCCTATCCCTGTGCTGCATCAGGGCTTATTTGCATTTCTGGAAGAGCTGTGTTCTAGGCAGCTGGGAAGTTTGGCCGTGGAGACAGTCTATAAGGCGAGATGTTTGCCGAAGCTGTCTTGGCAAAAAGTGTGACCGAAAGCAGCCTTCCGTGCCGCGGTACCTAAAGGGACTGCTCTGGGAAGTCTGATCTCCTCCTCTCTTCTCTCGGCGCTGCGCTGCTCTCGGGGGAGAGGGGCAGGAGGAGGGGACCCGGCGCGGGGACGCCGAGGCCGTAACAAAGAGCCAGGCGTGGGCTGCCGGCGGGCCGGGGCTTTCCTAGAGGAACACTGGCTGCCGAGGGTTTCTCCAGCTGCTCGGTGACGGCAAGTTTTTCTCCTGTCCTGGCGGGGGAGCCAAACGCTATCGATTTGTAGCCCGGAAGGGTTTTTTTTTTTGGGCTGTTGTTGTTGCTGAGTTATTGTTGGGGAAGTGGGAGGCTCGTTGGCGAGCTCGTTGCCCAGCCGCAGGCCACGGCTCTGCCCATACATCCTTCCGAATGCAGTCCCACTGAGGACCGGCTGCTTGTTGGACCGCTACGTTCGGCGCTCCGCACACGCACTCCTTTGCCCCCCTCAAATCACGGCAATGGTGAGCGGTGTCCCTCTTCTTCCATACTCTGCTTTTCCGTGCTTCCAGCGGCCCCGTGTCCCAAGGCGCTCCCCACGCATCCTGTTTGTCTTTTTCTCCGACAGAGCTCCGGCAACGCGTCCTACCGATGTTCCATGTCGTCCTCTGCCGATTTCTCTGATGAGGAGGACTTCAGCCAGAGGTCGGGGACAGTGTCGCCGGCGCCGGGGGACACACTGCCCTGGAACCTGCCCAAACACGAGCGGTCCAAACGGAAGATCCAGGGCGGCTCCGTACTGGACCCTGCCGAGAGGGCCGTGCTGCGCATCGCCGGTAAGGCGCGGCCGGGAGCTGTCGGGGAGCGGGTGGCCGTGGGGGCAGAAGGACCCTCGAGGATCCGTTGCCATTCTGAACGCGCCCCTCTTCGGGTGATGACTAAGCTGTTTGGCCGCGCTTACCAGCCGGCTGAGCTGATGCGTGGGAACTGATGTGGGAAAGCGAGCCGAAATACGCGCAGGTGCACTCATTAAACTTTCATGCGAAAACGCACTGGCGTCCCTGCGGCTGCAGCCGCGGCGTAGCCGTTTCAGCGGATGCTGGCGTTCTCGGCCGGGAGACCATCCCGCCTACCCGGGTGGAACCGGCACTACCGGCCCGCAGCGCGGAGAGAGGCCGCAGCTGGTGCCGCTCTGCGGAGTGCGAGGCGCCGGGCTTTGTCCGTGCGGAGCTGGGGCTGCGTTCGGGGGGACCGGGACAGAGCTGCACGCTCTGCCGCGAACCCCGGTCCGCGGCCCTGCGACGAGTGATGTCGAAAATAGGGCCAGAGGTCTTCCCGGTGAAGGCTGGAAACCGCCTATAAATGAATCGCAGAAAGATGCAGCGGTTCTCAGTGCTCTCAAGGGACACTAATTGCTCCCATCCTTTTGTATGCGCTTCCGTGGGTCTCCTCTCGGGACAGTATCTCCCAGGGTACCGAATCTAAATGGTGCTGTTGCGGGCAGCGGAGAACGCGGTGGCAGAGGGTGCTCTGCGGTGCCGGTCTCTCGACAGCCGCTGAGTGCAGCCGCAGGGGGGGGTTACGGAGCTGACCCGGCCCGACCGCCCGGGGCTCGCCGCTGCCCCCCCGTGGCAGGGTGTGCAGGACGGGGGCCGGGCTGCGGGCAGGGTAGAAGGAAATGCTTCGGGATGGGTCTGGCTCCGCGGTCAGGGCCGAGAGGCGGTGGCGGCGGCCCGTCGGGCGCAGGCGCGGTGAAGATGCGGCTAGGATTGCGTGAGCGGCCGTGATACCTGCGGTGGGGTTGAGGCCGCGCCTGCCCCACCCCGCCGCTGGGGTAGCGAGGGTCCCTCACCGAGCATCTGCCATCATCGGGGGTTGCTTGCGCGGTCATTGCCCGCGGCTTTCTGGTGGTACCCGCCGTGTTGTGACCCCTCAGCTGCAGCGCAGCAGAGCAACGGTGCCCCCGCCGGCGTCATGTCTCCACCCTCTAGCAGCCACCACTCCCCGAGTCCTGCGGGGAAGGCCGGGGCAGAAATGCGGCTGCCGGGCAGGAGACGGATTAAGACCCGAGTCTGGAGGCAGACCACGCCGGCCCCGCGGGCGGTGCCTCGGCGATGGGGCTGGAGCGGATAAGTGCGGCAGGGAGGCTAGGGCCGCCCCTCCCGGCTCTCCGAGGGGCGGCTACCGAAACCCGAGCGGCCGGCGGGGGCGTTTCCTTGGCCGGCCTGGCTGCGCCCTCCCCCCGCCCTGCCTCCCTCCCGCTAGCCGCTGTTTTTTCCTCGCGTGCCGCCCCCGGGGCTTCTGGCTGCCTGGAGCCGCGCAGGGAAGCGGGCAGGGCTAGCCGCTCGCCATGGCTGGCTACCTCTCCCCTGGCGCGTACTTCTACGCCGAGGAGCAGGAGTACTTACAAGCGTACGAGGATGTCTTGGAGAGATACAAAGGTAGGACAGTCCTCCTGCAGCGGGGCCGCCGGGGCTGCCGCTGCCCCGCCGGGCGTGGCGGCTGCGGACAGGGGAGGCTCTGGCGCTGGCGGGGGCAAGCCAGGTGCGCCCGGCCGTGACGCTGCCATCGGGGGCTGCGGGTGGTCCGAGCCCCGGCGTGGTGTTTCCCGGCGGATGGCGGAACGGACGTCGGCGGCTTCTGCTATAAATAAAAATTGCCGGTTACCCGATTTACCCCTTGGCAGTGCGGGAAAAGCGCTTTTCTTGGACTTGAAAGTCTGTTTTTCGAGTGTAGAGCGGACGTGGTGATGGATATTGCGATATACGTATATATGGAAAGCTCCAGCTTGTTTGGACCATTTAAATTGTTTTAGTGGTCGGGCAAAGAATGATCTTGGTTTGTGTATCACCTGCGTCCTTCATCAAATACAGAAAAATACAGGAAAAAGGCCTTCATCCATACGAAAGATGCATGCAGCTAAAATTATCATGCTAGGAATAGAAGCTGCATTGCTTTCTTAAATTAATCAGGATGGGAGAGATGGTTTGGGAGGCATGATTCATTACTCTGATTTTCAGTATGTTCTCTAGTGCTAAAACTGAATATGCTTGTGAAAAACGTTATGGTTCTGATTTAAAGTGAAAAAAGGGATAGAGATAACTGTTCAGATGGAATCTTGATCCCAGAAATAGTTTTGACAGCATGTCGCTGCTTATGCTGACATTTGCAGTGCTGAGTCCTTTTGTAATGTTTGAGGAAGACATAGGTTAGACTTTATATCTGGAAGGGTTTAGCTATATGTTTCCAGTTGGTTCTGAAGGTTTTGGCTGAATGTTTTCCACTGATGGGAATGGGAGTGGCATAGTTTAAGATGGCTTGATTTGAAGATACCAGTAGTTGGTTCTATTTAATCCATGCTGCTAGTAGTCGTATTTTGAGGAATGAATCCTCTACAGATGGTTATTTTGGCACGAGTTCTTGCCAGGTGTAGGTCTGCTTTGTACCTGTGTCATTCCTAGTTTCATGTGTCATTAACAGTATTGAGTAATGACTCCTTTGTGTCTGTTGTCCATTGTGTCAATGCAGCTATGGAGCCTGTGGGCTCTTTCCGCACTGAAATGCGTTAGTACATTTCAGTTGAGAAAGTTACTAGGAAATGGAAATCTGTTGCAGCTTGTAATAGATCATCTTCAAACGCACTTCTTTATTCCATCATCTCCTATTTTTGAAGTCATCCATTTAAAATTTTGCAAAGAATCAGTTAAATACAAAACAAATAGAGCGTTTACTGCTTAAATAAATCACTGGGAGAACTTGTCTCTGTTTTGGTTCTAACCTAGGGTGCTTCTATTCTGCTTTAGATTACCTTAGATTTACTGCTAGGATCAGGTTTAATAAAGCTCATTATCATACCCATTTGTCTGCTTAATCTGGGAAAGATACTAGGCCTGGTTTCTGTTCTGTTCAGAGGTTTATCAGGAAAAGAACTGAAAGATAGTTCTTTTTGTTAGAAGTGGTTAGGGATAAAAAGACTAATCAAACTCCTGAAGCTAATTCACATGTCTGTTAAACTGCATCCTGTAAATATTTGTGTATATCATATTGTGGAGATAACATAGCCACATTCTAATTATTCACTATTCAGATTGCTGTTGTCATAGTTTTTTAGTGTCATATTCAATATATTGGTATGCTCTGCTCTCTGCTGCTTGAGGTACGCTTTATTCAGCCACTGGGAGAAAAGGTAAAAGATTTGGACTTGTTTTCATTAAAATGGATTTGAAAGCTGGAAAACACATCATGTTTTAAAATATGTTTCCAGGCAGGTCATGATTTCCCATTTGAATCCCAGTAGTATGACTTCACTACTGCAATTGTTGTTCTGATGACTTGCTATGGGAGCTGATCTAATCGGAAAAGAATTGCTACAATATAGGCTTTGATGCCATTTCTCTGAATTTCTCAGCTTTGTAAACACTGTCTTTGCTAATTCCCTTAAGCAAATGCAAACCAGGTTGACTTTATGGATTGAAGCTCATCTGAAAAGTATAACATTAATGCTAATATGTTATTTTCCTTTCCACAGTCTGCAACATGCTGTTGTATTCATCTAGGACATTATCAGAGTGCCAAATTATCTATGCCTCAGCTGTTGAGTGCTGTAACTAGCAGAGTCAGCTGTGCAAAATTCATGGCCTGTCTTGGAAGGCTTGGGATCATGTGATGCCGTGTCATTAAGACGTTTGGATGGTTTGATATAGGAAAAGCAATCTTTTCTATATGCTGAAAAGTGAAATTATACTCTTTATCCGTTTCTGCAGCTGAGCTAGCCTGTAGATCTTGAAGAATGTGCAATACTGGGAACCTTACCAGTTGAAACCAGAATTTTGTGCACCCCTAAATTCTGCCTGCTGACCATGGCTCTGGCTGTGCCTGTAAATAATTGGCAACTGTTTGCTAAAGCTGAGGTGGCAGAGAAGAGCTGTTTGCTGTAGAAGAAGAGAGTGTTTTCTGATTCCTGGGCAGCTCAGTTGTTGGCTGTCATACTGTGTTTGGGTTTTTTGTTTTCTTGATTCATGTAGTAATTCATTACCACATCAGTAAAGCGCTTTGATGGAAGGAAAAAAAAGTCACATTAGCTCTGATGATTTAGAAATTATCTTGAATCAAGCTACTTATTCAGGGAAAAAATGCTTCTTTGTTAGTAGCACCTCTAAGAATTAAAAGGCAAAGGCTTTATTGTGATAGTTGGCATTAAAATGTCTAGTGTATTTTATCTGAAACATTTGATGCATTTCCATCTTGTGTGTGACTGAATAGAAAAATGAGAAATCATACAAATATTTGTTAATATAACTGTCAGTCCAGCTTAGTCTCAGAAAATATATTTGAGTTCTCTAGGAGATTGTAAAGAACTTTAAAAAATTGTCTTGCTGCTTTGTAAGTTAATCTCAGCGTTGCCTGGAAGCAGAAATTAATAACATAAATTTTAGCTTCAGCCTTCTTGATAAGTAAGAAAATGTCCAGTAGCATTTCACATGCATTTGATTCTTAAAATGTTAAATGTCATCTTTATCAGATGGCATAAGTAAGCATTGTTCCATACCAACATTGAGTACTGAATACTTGAAGATCTTAAGCTTTAGCTGTAGTGCATTTGTAAGATTTACTCTGATACAAAACTTTAGTACATCAGTAATCCAGACTTACACTATATGATCCCTCTGAAATTGTGTAGATCACTAGAAGTAAAACGTTTTCAGTTCAGGTAGTAGACACTTACTTAAATACCAGTGGCAGTATTTTTTTTTCCCCTGCATGATATTTGACAGTTACGTACCAAAGTTGCCTCCCTATGGCATCATTATTGAAATGGGCACATCTGTTAATGACTGCATGATTTTTGTTTCTGAGGAGGAGGTCAGTCACAGTGTTAATTATTGAATACGTTGCAGTTATTAAAGAATATTCTTGAAGTCATGTAAGCTATAAAAAATTCAAATACATCTGACCCATACATCGTGCCCAAGTGGCCAACAGAGCCAGTGGCATCCTGGCCTGCATCAGGAACAGTGTGGCCAGAAGGACAAGGGAGGTTATTCTGCCCCTGTACTCAGCACTGGCCAGGCCACACCTTGAGTGCTGTGTCCAGTTCTGGGCCCCTCAATTCAAGAGAGATGTTGAGGTGCTGGAAGGTGTCCAGAGAAGGGCAACAAAGCTGGTGAGGGGCCTGGAACACAAACCCTATGAGGAGAGGCTGAGGGAGCTGGGGGTGTTTAGCCTGGAGAAGAGGAGGCTCAGGGGTGACCTCATTGCTGTCTACAACTACCTGAAGGGAGGCTGTAGCCAGGTGGGGGTAGGTCTCTTCTGCCAGGCAAGCAGCAACAGAACAAGGGGACACAGTCTCAAGTTGTGCCAGGGGAGGTCTAGGCTGGATGTTAGGAGGAAGTTGTTGGCAGAGAGAGTGATTGGCATTGGAATGGGCTGCCCAGGGAGGTGGTGGAGTCACCGTCCCTGGAGGTGTTGAAGAAAAGCCTGGCTGAGGCACTTAGTGCCATGGTCTAGATGACTGGCTAGGGCTGGGTGCTAGGTTGGCCTGGATGACCTTGGAGGTCTCTTCCAACCTGCTTGATTCTGTGATTCTATGACCCATGTAAACCTCTGTAATGCTGTAGATTTTGGTTACAGGGCTGCCCACAAAAAATATAGCCTTACAGTTTCTGCACTTGACTAAATTGCTATTAGTGATAGGAAAGGTATCCTATAATGTTTCTTTTGAAACCATTCCTAAGCATGCCTGCTTACAGCTTCCTCTCTGGTCTTGCTACATTGCCTGCCTCTATAGGAGGGAGGGGCAAGCCGAGGACTGAGGATAGCAAAATTCAAGTTGGGCTGTTTAAACTTGGGTATGTTCTGTTTCACTGTTGGCCTTTCTGTGTTGTTTTAAGAAGATGTATAACACTACACAGTCTGTTGAAGGGTGGCAAACAGTTCTGTTTCTGTATTCTGAGAACAAAGGCACCAAAGATGGATCAGCAGGTCATCTTGATGCATTTTGTTGCCTTTGTAGGATTCATAGGTAATTAAATTTGTTCTAATGACTGATTGATGGTAATATTAAGTAAACTTGATGTTGTTTAGGTGATGGTTTAAAATTAAGATTGAGAAAGTAAAATAGATGCCTCTTGTCCAGTTCTTTTAAGTTGACTCCAGGAAGGGACCGTTTGCTCAGAATGGCTTTTGTACATCTGAAAATGAAGCTGCTACTGCATTTGTGAATTCAGAGGCTCCTAAATGTGTTTTGTATCAGACCTAGTTCAGGAATATTCTTCAGAGATGGCATCATAGGGCAAAGAGGAGGGACTCTGGCAAACACTCCTGCATCTGGATTCTGTGAATTTCTGAACTTCTTTATGATTTGTGCTCTGAACTCAGGATTCTCAGCTGTGAACTAATTCTATCTCCTGCTTCAGTGCTTCTGATACTGAACTCTGAAGGAAAAAGTTCATGTGAACATGTAAAACCTGCAGCTTTACTCTGTTTTGACATTCCTTTCTCTTTAAGTAGAAAGTTTCTCCCTTCAAAATTTCTTGGAGATGTTTTTTTGGGGAGTGCATTTTATCCTTAATGTGAACCAGATCTCATTTGACTTATGTGAGCATTTCACTGAGCTAACTTGAACAGGTCTTAATATCATTAGGGCAAAATTACAAGAACCTGAATGTTAGCCAATTCAGTAAGATTCTATCTGGGAAAATGCCACAAGATTTGGCATTTACAAAAGAAGCTGAGTTTGACATAAGCTGTGATTGTGTCTCCATGGCTTTAAAAGATACCTGTTTGGCTAAGTGGGGCAGAACTTGGCCATCAATTCAAATATCTTTGGCATGTGAATTGAGGCAGAGATCAGAGGTCTGTTGCATTGCTTTTCTGGTACTTGCCGATTCCCATTGAGTCAGCAGCATCTTTTAAACCAAGCTCACAGGAGTATCTCATAATTCCTTTTTTTATGGCCTCAACTAGGAGATTGTGAAGTATGGGTGGATGGGGGGGGGGGAACGAAAATAAATGTCAGTCATTATTAATTAAAGATTTATTTTGCCTCTGCTGGGTTTTTTGTTTGCATTTGGCATTTTTTGTTTGTTTCTTTTGGTTGTTTTTTTTTTGTTGTTGATGTGTTTCTGATTGTTCTAGTTTGCTAATTTCTAGTGGTTTTTCATGAAAAATCAGATGATGCATTCTTTTTCCTCTACACTATTCAAAACGTGCCTGATTTGAGGAATTCATTCCACTATTTTGCTGGAACTTTAACAAGGACTTGAAATTGAATGTTTTGTGAAATAGAAATGGGCTTAATCACATGCTTGAAGCTAAGCACAAGTATTTGATAAGTTCAGGCTTAAAAGAATAAAGTTCTGTAAATGTCAAATATGAATGCAGTTTTTGCTGCGTGCCTGAGATGTTTCCTGCTAAACAGCATTAAAGCTGTTTAATGTAACAAAGCTTTGATTTTATGCAGTGGGTGAGAATGTTCTTGTACTGAATGCTTCCAGTCAAGCCAGCTTTCAAACAGGTGAAACACTGCTCACAAAGACACTTCAGTCCAGGGGTCAGATCCTGGAGAGCATTTTAATGGTCAGACCTTACAAGTTGCGCTGTGTGGGCAGACTCTGGTGCTTATGTGAGAATATGCTGGCTTCAGAAATCCACCCACACAAGCCTCTTCCCGAGCTTGAGACCAGTACTTCAGCCTTTAATAAGGCACACTCCTGCTGGAATTGGTCATACTTCAGGGTATTCCAATTTGGCCTTAGCTGCAACGAATTTAAGTCAGTCTGTCTCCAGATGTAATTTTATTATACCATTTTGTTGTGGAGTGCAATTCATCACCACTTTGGATTTTGTAAGTTTTTTAACTGTCCATAGGATCATAGAATCAGGCAGGTTGGAAGAGACCCCCCAGGATCATCCAGTCCAACCTAGCACCCAGCCCTGTCCAGTCAACTAGACCATGGCACTAAGTGCCTCAGCCAGGCTTTGCTTGAACACCTCCAGGGATGGTGACTCCACCACCTCCCGGGGCAGCCCATTCCAATAGGTGCAGATAAATCTGTGAGAGGACAAAGATGCTAGGCAGATACATTGAGGGGATAAATTCTGCGTGTTGCAATGACACTGTAACCCTGAGGAGGGTCAGGCCTTTGGGCATTCAGTAGCATAGACAAAAATAGTGCCACAGAGCACTTTTGAACTTGGTTTGCTTTTAAATATGTTCTCAGTGTTTGGTTTTCTGGTTCATGTCACAGGATGTCACAGGTTGGAAAGGAACCAAAGAGATCATGGAAACCGACCCAAAGAGATCATTGAGACCGACCCTTCCTGCCAGAGCAGGACCATAGTCTAGCTCAGGTCACAGGGGAATGCATCCAGACAGGCCTTGAAAGTCTTCAGAGAAGAGTACTCCACAACCTCTCTGGGAACCTCTTCCAGTGTTCTGTGACCCTTACAGTAAAGAAGTTCCCCCTTATGTTGGGGTGGAACCTCCTGTGGTGCAGCTTACATCCTTTACTCCTTGTCCTGTCACAGGGAGCAAGTGAGAAGAGCCTGTGTGACATTACAGTATTTAATAACATGTTACACAGCACACATAAATACACATCAGCAGTGGAGGGGAGCTCATAGCCTAATTGTGTTGGCAAACTAAATGAGTTTGTCCTGAGATTCAGCTATCTGGCTGTCTTACAGCTGTGACACTTTGCACCACTTGGATCTAAAATTAGCGGCGCTGTTTTATGCTGGGATTAGAGATAAGTGTATATATTTTAGTTCAGAAAAAGGGTAAAAGTCTGTCTCTTTATACTTCAGAGGGATGTTTTGGGCAGTTTGGAGAGGAGACTGTAGGTGAACAGAAAGGCCCCTGAATGTCTTTTACTGGGTACTGAAAGGGTATCCTGGCATCCTGCTTGGACACTTTCCTACTGCTGGATCAGGTTACAGTTTGAGTGTTCCTCATGTGTCGAGGTCTTTTAAGCACGGTAGAAACAACATTAGAAAATCTATGTGTGGTCATTTGGACAGACATTGTACAGCAGTAATAATAAAGCATCCTGAGCAGGTCTAGCAAAAGAGCTTTTTTGACAGATGAATGGCTCTTGCTGTGGTTTTAACTCAAAGCTTCTGTTAATTTTGGTAGGACTCAGGAACTTGCCTATTGATGTTTATAAATATTGAATGCTTTAAGTTACTTTGCCTTCAGATAAATCTTTAATCTAGAGATAAAGGCTTTACATTATGTCTTAGAAATTAGGTAATGACTCAAGCATTTTTCTGGGGGAGCCACTGCTGTGTACATAATCTTTGGGAATAAGGTGCTGTGGCAGAAGTAGTTCTGCTTTCAGAGTAGGGATGTTTTCAAAAACACGTGCAGCAATTTTTGTTTGGTAGCCTCAGTGACTTCTAATACAAATGAGAAATTCTCTCCCAAGGAATATAGAGCATTCAGATCATAAGGGGGGCAGGGATCTGCTGGAGAGTGTCCAGTGCAGGGCTAGGAGGGTGGTTAGGGGACTGGAGGGCAGGGCTTATGAGGAGAGGCTGAGGGACCTGGGGCTGCTTAGTCTGGAGAAAAGAAGACTTAGAGGGGATTTAATAAATGTTTATCAGTATCTGAAGGCTGCCAGGAGTGGGGGGACAGGCTCTGCTCACTGCTGCCTGGGATAGGACAAGGAGCAATGGGTGTAAGTTGCAGCAAAAGAGGTTCCACCTCAACACAAGGGGGAACTTCTTTACTGTAAGGGTCACAGAGCACTGGAACAGGCTCCCCAGAGAGGCTGTGGAGTCTCCTCTGGAGCCTTTCAAGGCCTGTCTGGATGTGTTCCTCTGTGATCTGTGTTAGATAGGATTGTCCTGCTCTGGCAGGGGGATTGGACTCGATGATCTCTTTGGGTCCCTTCTAACCCCTGATATCCTATGATAACTTGATGTTGGCAACTCTGTTCTAATACCATATGTTGCATTTAAGAATCAGTTTTGGAAAGGAATTCTTTGGGGGGAAAAATCTTAATATTTAGAAAGCAAGTTGATCTCAGAATTGGAAAGGAGATAGATTTCAAACATCCTGAAATCTCCTTTGTATTGTAGAGCAAACATTTTTGTCACAATTTATTACTTCTGCTGGTTTAGTTTCATTTTTTAATAGAACAGTTGCTAAGAAACAGGTGTCATTTTGGGTAGGTTTTTGTTTTTCAGTGCTCAAGTGGCATTTGGCTCGGTGTCTCTTTAAAGGAGAAAAGAACAGACACAGATGAGCTACAGGAAGAAAGCCAAAGTTAATTAGGTCTCTTGATGAAATTATCGTCTAATTTTACTATGCTGGACAGGATACTTTTGCGCTGTTCTGTTTTCAGTCTAGCTGACCAACTTGTTGTTTAAAGTGGGTTTACAGGACCACTCAGCAGCTGTCTGTAGTTCCCAGCACCAAACATTTATAATCCAAATTATAAGCTAATTTATGAAGACTGCTTTAGCACTCTAGGAACAATACATGTTGTGCTAGTTTGAAGCTAGCTAGAATGTTTTGGTGAGAAGAACTAGATTACAGGCTGTGAAAGGAAAACAAGGCTGATGTCTACTTCACTCATAGGCTTGCTGACATGTATAAAAGCAGGAATCAAAACATAGATAAGGCACTACTCCTGCTGGGGAGCTCTAAGCTGCATCTCTCTCTCTAACCTTACCCTCCATTCCTCTGATTAATCCGCTTTGCTTCCTACCCCCCTGGCTGAACCTCCATTCTTCCTTGGGAATGGGGTAAGGCTGAGAGGGGTAGGGGGAAGGGGAAGGGGCAGTTGGGAGCCCCTCCTGAGGACTCAGGTTTCTGGGAGGGCTGTTGTGTTTCTGTATTCCCTTTTACCTTGTCTATTTCTGTCTATAACTGTATATACTGTAAATATCTGCTTGTATATTGAGCTAAGCTGTAAATATAAGCTTCATGCAATTTCCAGAGCTGGCTGAGTCTCCTCTGGGTGATCTCCAAAATGTGTGTGGGGGGCAGGGAACACCCAAACCATCACACATGTTTATGCCTTGATATTTTGACTGTCTTATTGAAACATCTTTTTGACCACACAGTTCTTTAAATGTTCTTGGCTGTTAAGTTTATGCTTCGAGAGCATGTTTGACTCCATGATAATCTGTGATCTAATCACAAATGGGAGGGTTTGATTAAATGAAGTTGGAAAGCAGGTGATCATCTTTATTCTTAGCATGAAATGTATTTGAAATTTGGTGCCTGGATTTTTTGTAGTCAGCTTTCTGACCAACATTGTGAAATGGTCTCTTGGATAGTTAGAGATATGACTAAAACCTTGATGGACCTTTTAAAGTTTGTGCTGGGTGTTTGATATTGATTTTCTTTTTTCTCTTTCTGCTTTCTTTGTGTTTCCTCCACCAATACACTTTTTTGAGTCTGTCCACCTCTGATCTTCATTTATATTTATATATCTTCAAATATGCCTTCAGGACATACTTGTTCATTGAAGGTTGCATGGCCTCTCGTGTTTTCCTGGTAAGAGATTTGTAGAGGGTGAGAAGAAAATGCCTTAAAAAAACAAACCATGAAACAAAACCCCCAAAGAAACAAATCATAGAAACAAAGAAAACAACAACCAAACAAAACCCAAACACTTCCTACCATCTGGAAGATCCAGTCTGATTCCTCTTAGTATACTTTTGTTTCTCTTTTTTTCCCTTCTTCCATCTCTTTCAAGTTAACTCAGGCTAATTTTAGCTGTAAGTTGAGCTCCTTGTGGACTTGTGCATAGAAAGCTCAGGGAGAAGAGTGCCTTGCTCTGGGGGGACTTCTCGTGGCACTCTTGTTACACAGTGTCACAGTATCACCAAAGTTGGAAGAGACCTCACAGATCATCAAGTCCAACCCTTTACCACAGAGCTCAAGGCCAGACCATGGCACCAAGTGCCACGTCCAATCCTGCCTTGAACAGCTCCAGGGACGGTGACTCCACCACCTCCCCGGGCAGCCCATTCCAGTGTCCAATGACTCTCTCAGTGAAGAACTTTCTCCTCACCTCCAGCCTAAATCTCCCCTGGCGTAGCTTGAGGCTGTGTCCTCTTGTTCTGGTGCTGGCCACCTGAGAGAAGAGAGCAACCTCCTCCTGGCCACAACTGCCCCTCAGGTAGTTGTAGACAGCAATGAGATCCTCCCCTGAGCCTCCTCTTCTCCAGGCTAACCAATCCCAGCTCCCTCAGCCTCTCCTCATAGGAGTAATGCATTTGCACACTCCCTGCACCAGCTTTGCATATCAGTGAATCATGGTTCCACCTCTACTGATCCCTTCGGTGGAAAAAGGGAAGACCTTGATTCCAGTCTCCTCCTGCTTCTCCCCCTGCTTACTTTTGGAGTGGAGGGCACCCGTGGTTTGCTAGCTCTAGTCTTAAAAAGCAGCAGAGGCTTCACTCCCCAGACTGCAGTTGAAGCTGTAGAAAAGCCTTTGGGCTGTTCCTTGTCAAAATCAAGTGTAAAAAAGTGTGTGTGTGTGTCTGTTTGGAATGAGATTTCTTGGGTTATGTACCTGTAAGCTGGTTCCTGCTGTGAACTTGAGTGCCTGGAGTCGGGATAAAGCCAGACTTGAGTCTCATGTACTGATGTGCTGCCATCCTACTGTGAGAGTGCTTCAAGTGCAGAGTCTGACCTCTCTCAGTGAAAGCACTTCTCTTGCAATGACTGTATTGCTTTTGGTCCTGGTTTCAGTATTCTAACTAGAGCCTCTAGGGGTGTGAGCATTGCTGTTTTGGGCGACAGGCTTGGTCTGGTTTTGTGTATGGACCTTGCAGTGGCAGCAAGTGCTCCCTTCCTGTTGTGTATGGCCAGGTTAATTATGCAGTGCATTCAGATGCCTTCTCATAACTGCCTTTTAAACCCCCAAGACTTGTTTTCTGTGCTGGCTTAACAGCTGAGTTGATAAACTTTTTATGTTTTATGTTTTTATGTTGATTTACCACTCTTTTTCCCCTTTTTGTTATTGTTTTTGTTTGTACTTTTTCTTCTTCGAGTAATTAAACAGGCCATGCTTTGATACAGCATTTATCCCAAAGACTAGCAGTTAGGGTTGACAAATGGTTTAGATGCTGTGTGAGATAATGGAGTTTGCTTGTAGTTTGATTTTGTCAGGCTAGCAAATAAGCAGAAGAAAGTCTAATTAACTTTTTTGGTATCTCTCTTCTTTTTTTCCCCTTCTGTATTTCAGTAGAAATGTATTTCATGATTAAAAATCTCAGCTTCTACAATATTTTCAAGCCTCTGAGTTTTCTCCATGCCACAGTACAAAGCATTTAATTACTCTACATGCACTTTAGTGCTTCTGCTGCTGATACACTTGGTGATATGAGGCAGTATTGCTGTACAGAATGAAGCAGGTTGGAAGAGACCTGCAAGATCATCCAGACCAACCTAGCACCCAGCCCCTGGCCAATCAACCAAACCATGGCACTAAGTGCCTCAGCCAGGCTTTGCTTCAACACCTCCAGGGATGGTGACTCCACCACCTCCCTGGGCAGCCCATTCCAATGGGAAATGACTCTCTCTGCCAACTTCCTCCTAACATCCAGCCTAGACCTCCCTCGGCACAATTTGAGACTGTGTCCCCTTGTTCTGTTGCTGGTTGCCTGGGAGAAGAGACCAACCCCCACCTGGCTACAGCCTCCCTTCAGGTAGTTGTAGACAGCAATGAGGTCACCCCTGAGCCTCCTCTTCTCCAGGCTAAACACCCCCAGCTCCCTCAGCCTCTCCTCATAGGCTTTGTGTTCCAGGCCCCTCACCAGCTTTGTTGCCCTTCTCTGGACACCTTCCAGCACCTCAACATCTCTCCTGAATTGAGTGGCCCAGAACTGGACACAGCACTCAAGGTGTGGCCTGACCAGTGCTGAGTACAGGGGCAGAATAACCTCCCTTGTCCTACTGGCCACACTGTTCCTGATGCAGGCCAGGATGCCATTGGCTCTCTTGGCCACCTGAGCACACTGCTGGCTCATCTTCAGCCTACTCTCACCAGTACCCTCAGGTCCCTTTCCTCCTGGCTGCTCTCCAGCCACTTTACTCAGCCTGTAGCTGTGTTTGGGGTTGTTGTGGCCAAAGTGCAGAATGCTGCTCTTGTCCTTGTTCAATCTCATCCCATTAGCCTTTGCCCACCCATCCAGCCTGTCAGGATCCCTCTGCAGGGCTCTCCTACCCTCCAGCAGATCAACACCTGCTCCTAACTTAATGTCATCTGCAAACTTACTGATGCTGGACTCAATCCCCTCATCCAGAAAGAAAAAACAAACACCAAAGGGAATCCTTAAACACATATCAAAGACCTAAAACAATAATGCATGAAATGGTAATGCAACACAGGCACCTTGTTTGTCTGCCCGCTCCTGCCTTGCTACCCCCCTTCGTGGGGAGCCCCCTGCCTTCTCCAGCATCCTGACCCCAGGTTGCTGCCAGTCTCTGCTGCACCATGACACTTCCGTTGCAGGCCTGTCTTTTGCTTCAACTACCTTGTTTTAATTGTCTTTCCACTTCTAATTAATTACTTTCTTTGTAATTTTGCCCTCCTTTCTGGTCTCGTGATATGTGTGTCAACTTCACGTGGTGCACTTCAGGATATGGTGTAATGGCCATGGTGGTCATAAGTGGATGGTTGGACTTGATGATCTCACATGTTTTTTTTTCAATCAAAACAATTCTATTATTCTGCCATTTACACCTGCTTGGCTTTCTGTGCCTTCCTGGCTGGTCATACTTAATTGTGTTTCTAGCATATCTTGTTAGGTGTTGGTCTTTCTAGAAATGGTTCCATATGTAGTTGAAAAACTGCTCTGTGGAAATAGTGCATTTTAATGTGTTAAGACAGCACTGGGCTTCTAATTTTAGACCTTTTTGAGCTTGAAGAGTTTTGATTATCTGCAGCTGAGCCATACATTTTTGAATGTTTTGTTAGAACTGTAATGTTTTTCTGTTACAACTGAGTTGCTCTTTGAAGATGTGGGAGTAAGAAGGCTGAAAGGAAAGCAAATTATAGATTGATGTGCAGGAGAGAAAAGTGTTGGGTTCTGGTCTTTGCTTCTAGGGCTGCCATTCCTTTTTGTTTGCTGATGTTCATATGCATAGAAAATGCAAAGATTAGGATGAAACCCTGAGCTGAACTGTGTCATAACACCTTCAGAAGAAATGAGAGTCAAAGAAATTACACTGATATCTTCAGCATGGACAACTCATGTGAAATGCAGAGCTGTCAACAGTAAGAATAGCAAAAGATGTTGCTTCCATTTAAAGATGTAAGTATCTTAATTGAAAATCCTGATAATGTCATTCACTCTGAGAATGGAGGATCCACACAGCACATTTTGGTAGGAAGCTAAAAATTCCAGCAGAATCAAGCCACAGCAGGCAACTGGAGTGGCCTTTATGGAAGCAACAGTGAGGCTTTGGGAGATACCCATGGTTTCCCATCTCCATAATACCTTCTCATCTGTCATCTGAGTAAGGAAATGGAAAGCCTGAGGAACTTGTTGAAGAGCAGTGAATGCTGACTACCCTGCAAGGGGCTGGCAGCCTAGGGTGATAACAAGCTTAGCAGAGATCCTGCCCGTGGGACCCAGCCCTACAGCCTCTAAATGGGGCGAGCCTGGGGGCAGGAGCCAGACTCATCCCTCAGTTCAAACCCCCATGGGGTTTGAGATGTGCCCAGGGGCCTTAAGAGAACTATCAAGGTTGACCAGTCTGCAGTAGTGTGATTTCCAGCCTCCCTTCAGAACAGGCTTAAGTACCTTGCTACTGAATCCAGTTGCACAGACTACATCAATCAAATAAGACACTCCTGCCCTGTCCTATGTATTTATCTCCATAGATTAGTTATGTTCAGTTTTGCTACACTGGAATGGGCTTTGGACACTGGAATGGGCTTTGGACACTGGAATGGGTCTTGGACACTGGAATGGGCTGCCTGGGGAGTTGGTGGAGTCACCGTCCCTGGGGCAGTTCAAGGCAAGGTTGGACGTGGCACTTGGTGCCATGGTCTAGCCTTGAGCTCTGTGGTAAAGGGTTGGACTTGATGATCTGTGAGGTCTCTTCCAACCTTGGTGATACTGTGACACTGTGCTCCTTAAATCATAGAATCATAGAATCAACCAGGTTGGAAGAGACCTGCAAGATCATCCAGTCCAACCTATCACCCTGCCCTATCCAATCAACTAGACCATGGCACTAAGTGCCTCATCCAGTCTGATGTGACAGAGATTGCTTTGCAGTGACCTGTCACTTGGCAGGGAAAAGTTTATGGTCATTAGAGTTGTTCAGGTAGGTAGAAGGTACATTCATTTTCCCTTGGTCTCTGGCTACACTTCCTTGAGTGTCGTGACCCAGTGTCCCTCTCTAATACAGGACATAGTCCAACCAGACTGGGAGTACCTGCAGCAACTCTTGCAGCAGTTGATAGGGTGATTGGCTGGTTAAGTGCTCTGTATAAGAACTGCTGCATTCAGGCCCAGGATGTTTCAGTGTGCAGAAGGAGATTATCTGTTAGTGGAATACTAGAGATTCGCAGTCGAAGCATAAGGTCTTGACTAGCCTGATGTGGAATTTGTTATCGATAGTCCTTGGCTTGTGTTTTAAGCAAACTGTCTTCTTTTCAGTTATTATTACATTTCAACTTGTCACCCAGTGGGACACATTTATTTTATGTCTCCTGGGTCAGCTTGGAATCCAGTGATTTTGAAGTGTATCCATCTCCTCTGGCATATGCCTGAATGTTGCCTTCGTGACCTTACGCGGAGTCAAATATCGCTTGAGCTATTTTTGGTAGCCGTTATTTCAGCAACGCGTTTCCACCTGATTCACCAAGCAACAGCACTTCACCAGGCTCACTGAATTCCCCCCCCTGGTTTATTTCTGAATGGTTGATTTTCATCCAACACCACCCCTTTTAGAATCACATTTAGTACTGAAGAGTTAGGTTAATGTTCTCAAGATATTGTCTTCTTCTGCTGACTGTTGCCTCCTCTGTTTGTTGTGGTGTGTGGAAGTTGATAAGGCACAGCTGTGTCTTCAAAGTTGATCTCAAAGCACATAACCTAATCTTGCCAAGATACCGCCTGTCTGGTGGCCCTTCCCTCCAAGTGAACATCAGGACTCACTCTGGGAGACTGGTTGCTGCATCCTGTAGCCACTTCATGGATAGGTAAGTTAGTATAGCAGCTCTGTGATGTGAACAGATGAGCAATATAAGCAGTGTACTTAGGGCTTAGCTGCTGAGTTGGATGTCTAGTTCAGGAGAGTGTCATTTCAACTGCTGCTTGACCAAGGCAGCTGAAATGGTTCTTCCATATCTTGCATTCATTATTTGCCTAGGGGGGAAAAAAGCATCTGGTATTCCAGTGAAATCAAAAGTCTACTAAATAAGAGCAACAACATTTCACAGTATCACAATATCATCAGGGTTGGAAGAGACCTCACAGATCATCAAGTCTGGGAGGAAATGGTGTTGGCCAGTGATGTGTAGTGGGAGTCAAACTGTCTTGTGTGCAGGAGACTATGACCAGCTTTGTATGCCCCAGCCCAATGAGACTTGGGGCACATGATCATTTCAGAACTGTTCATGGCTTTATGTACCTCTGTCTTCATCTGAAGGAACAATATTTACTGTATGGTGTTGCAACATGGATGAGTTGCTCTAGGCTGAGATGAAAGGAGCTTCCAGCACATTAGCTAATCTCTGTTAGCTGTCTTGTGTCTCTGAATGGGCCCTGTGCTTCTGGGCACATCTGATATTTGCCTCCAAGTAACCATGGTATATCTGATATGCTCTGTGTCCCTCCTTTGCCTGGCCTTACTTACAGTGCCCTACTTGTCTTAGGAAGGCATTTCCTTTTCCAGAATGCGGTTAGAAGACAACATGATTGACATTAGCAGGGATTAGAGGGAAGGAATTCAGGGCAGTCAGTGCAGTACTTTGAAATCTGGATTAAAAAGTTGAAGCGAAAGTTTCTTGTCTTGAGGTTACATCAGTGCTAGTAAATGAATGTGAAATGGACACCATTTTATGGTACTGGTCATGGAGGAGTCTGCTCCTGTGCCTTGGAATGCTTTTTCTCTGGGTTGGGCTGCAGGCAAGCTCTCCTGGGAATGGTGCATGACCCATATTCACCCTGAACCGTGCCTGAGAATTGTCTGGAGACAGACAGCTGACAGGGGCTGAAACCAAGCCAAGGATGGCTTCATCAAAAACTTCATAGCACTGGAAGATTGAATTCCAGTGCCTAGGGAGCACAGGGCCGATGTTCAGTTTGCTAGGTCAGATGTAGTCTAAAAATTGTTCTAGAAAGGCTTTTACAATTTCAGTTTGCTTTAGTAAGTGTCATAGTTGGCTTCTGCTCCACATTAATTAAGCAATCTAAATTCCGATGTCCTGTTTTTAGGAGCGTTCATGCTAGTAAGAGTGGGAAATTGTGTGTGCAGATTTAGAGCAAAACAAAATGTCCTCTGAATACTAAGCTATGGAAAAAAAAATCTCATGTAATGAAAGTTACTGGATGATCTTGGGGGTCTCTTCCAACCTGGTTGATTCTGTACTTGATTTGTTGTGATTTCTGTGTGTTTGCTCAAGTATTCATCCGCTTGAATAAGAAGCTTTTGATGCTTTTCCTGACGTATTTATAAGCTGCTCTTTGGAGATGTGGGACCTCTGCTTGGTTTTGGTGCTGGTACCCAGTCTGAAAGTCACAGAATCCTTGCTTAAACCGGTGGTGCCCTGGAGCTGCCTAATTGTAATCTAAAACTGACTGTTAACCTGGGAAATAACTAACTAGGATTTCTACCCAGCATAGCCCATGTAGGTACAAGAGTAAGAGCCCTGAATGTGCTGTTTCATTGTGCTGTGAAGGTGATGAGTCAGCAGCTGGTTTGTGTTGTACCTCCTCATATATCACAGTATCACCAAGGTTGGAAGAGACCTCACAGATCATCAAGTCCAACCCTTTACCACACAGCTCAAGGCTAGACCATGGCACCAAGTGCCACGTCCAATCCTGCCTTGAACAGCTCCAGGGACGGCGACTCCACCACCTCCCCGGGCAGCCCATTCCAGTGTCCAATGACTCTCTCAGTGAAGAACTTTCTCCTCACCTCAAGCCTAAATTTCCCCTGGTGCAGCCTGAGGCTGTGTCCTCTTGTTCTGGTGCTGGCCACCTGAGAGAAGAGAACAACCTCCTCCTGGCCACAACCACCCTTCAGGTGGTTGTAGACAAGTTGAATAGTAAGAATCAGCCTCCTAGGGAAAAGAAATAAGGCATAGTATGTCAATTGGAGTTAACACTAATTTCAGCTTCAGTTAACTCTGCAGTAGAGGCACAAGGCAAAAGAAAGATGACCAAAGAGCATGTCGTGTATTGGTACATCAAAAATGTGCACTATAATGGTGCTCAGGTTTGAGACTGAACAATTTGAATGCAGATCATATGCAGAAGCAGCTGATTATCCATCTCAAGATGCTGCTGGTTGATTTACTGACTTTGGGAAATATTTAATACTACTTTTCCTCAAGGCAACTGAATCCTGTAATTAGATGGAATTGCCAGTACTGTTTGACTGATGTAAAGGTAGAGCAAAAATCAGCAGGAAATGAAAATGTAAATAAACATTAGATAAAAGGTATTGCTTTTTCAGCAAAAGAGAATGTGTTGAAAGGCTGAAAGAACAAAAAGATCTGAAAGTTGTATTGAATGCCTGGATCTGAGTTCAGAATATCATCACGCTATGCTGCAACGCTTAATATTTGCTGTGGCATATTTATGATGCTTAACAGAGCTGTATGTAGCAGGAGCAGTAAAATACTAGAACCATTTAGAATCATAGAATCAACCAGGTTGGAAGAGACCTCCAAGATCATCCAGTCCAACCTAGCACCCAGCCCTAGCCAGTCTACCAGACCATGACACCAAGTGCCTTATCCAGTCTTTCCTTGAAGAGCTCCAGGGATGGTGACTCCACCACCTCCCTGGGCAGCCCATTCCAATGCCAATCACTCTCTCTGCCAACAACTTCCTCCTAACATCCAGCCTAGACCTCCCCTGGCACAACTTGAGACTGTGTCCCCTTGTTCTCTTGCTGGTTGCCTGGAATAATGTGCAGTGTAAGTGTAGCTTGAAAAGCAGTGATGTTTGGTGGTGGGTCATCAGCAGATGAAGTTGAGACTCTCTACTAAAAATGGAAGAGTAGTGGTAACTGAGGTAGTGTGGTACAGCAGAGACAAATAGAATGACTAGCAGAGGGGAAACTCAAGAAACTTCTGTGTTAGCTTTTGGCAAACCTGTGCACTCGCAGAATCCCTGAACCTTAGAATCAACCAGGTTGGAAGAGACCTCCAAGATCATCCAGTCCAACCTAGCACCCAGCCCTAGCCAGTCATCTAAACTTCCTCCTAACATCCAGCCTGTACTTCCCCCAGCACAACTTGAGACTGTGTCCCCTTGTTCTGTTGCTGGTTGCCTATGAGGTGTATTAATTTCAGGGTTTATTTCTTCAGAACCAGCAGATTTGGTCTTGAAATGGCAGCTGAGCAGCACTTCAGTCACTAGTAATGGTGTGAGAGAGCAGAACCTTTATTTTGAGGAAATGATCTCACATGCTATTTATAAGGTAACATAAGTGCATGGTTGCACTTCAATTAGGATGATCAAGGCCAGACATCTACTAAGTTTATTCCATTAGCAAGATGAACTTAAAGAGGACTGTAGAAGTGGGTGGGAATGGAGAATTTTAAGCACAGGAAGCAGATGATGTTCAAAGAGCATCAGATTATTTATTATAGAAATACAATACTAAGAAACCAGTCTCCAACATGGAAGGCTCCAACCCTGAAGCCTTGGTGATATATCTCTGCTACCCTAAACTGGCTTGCTTTTGCTTCCTTCCTCAGAAACAAATCTGCCCACCATGGTGAATGCTGAGCTCTCCACCTACCCTTGGACATTTTTCCTGTGATACTTTTAGCAATCGTGGCCCCATATATGTAGGGAGAAAAAAATAGTTCAACTCCTAGAATTGTTGATTGTGCTCCTAGTCCTTATGAAGCTGTAGCATTCTGAGTTGCCACTGCTACTTGAAAATACAAAGGGGTTTAATTACATGAAATGCAAGTCTTAGAAAGATCTTCAGCAATATGACACTTGTGTTGGAAGGGAATGTGAGTATGAAAAGCATGTGTGAGTAAGAACGTTTGTCAGCCTATAGAGAGCATCTGCAGCTCAGGGAATTTGAGGATCCGTTTGGAGATTGCCAAGCCCAGGAGCAGCACTTGACATCTGTGGATGTGTGATTCAGCAAGCAAAGAGGCTTGCTTCTGATAATTAACTCTCAGAGCAAAAAATTGCTAGAATCTTTAATGTTCTTCACTGACAAACCCCCCCTTTAATCGGGTCCCATGGCAACATGCTTCAGATGCATAAATCAGTGGCCAGAATTATCTTCTACCTATAGAATCATAGGATCATAGAATCAACCAGGTTGGAAGAGACCTCTAAGATCATCCAGTCCAACCTAGCACCCAGCCCTAGCCAATCAACCAGACCATGGCACTGAGTGCCTCATCCAGTCTTTGCTTGAAGACCCCCAGGGATGGTGCCTCCACCACCTCCCTGGGCAGCCCATTCCAGTGGGAAATCACTCTCTCTGTGAAGAACTTCTTCCTAACATCCAGCCTATACCTACCCTGGCACAACTTGAGACTGTGTCCCCTTGTTCTATTGCTGGTTGCCTGGGAGAAGAGGCCACCCCCCACCTGGCTACAATGCCCCTTCAGGTAGTTGTAGACAGTATGTGACACAAAGCTCTGGAGAGTCTGTGCTTATTCTAGTGTATTAAATGTTTTTGCTTGGGTTTTGTGAGAGTCAGATCAGTTCAAAGTTGTATCTCCTTTTCCTGAAAGAGATGTTTTTGGTGGAAGTAGAACATGTCATCTCCAGTTTAAACCCTAGCAGTGTCTTTTTTTTGCTTTGAGTTGAGGGTCTGCTGAGTCATCTACGAAGTAATTCACATCCTGCAGGTTTCTGTAGTAGCTGTTAAAATGCAGTTAGTTGTTCTGTATTGGGGAAGAAAAGTTACTGGGCCATAATCTCTGCTATAAAGTTCCATTATGATTTTCCCTTCTGGAAAATGAAATTTGACCTTGTAAACACTTGGATTTCTTTGTAAAAGATGAGTTCAATACTTTATTGATTGCAGCTTCCCCCTTCCCCCCCCCATTTGTTTGCCAGATACCTGGCGCCGGAGTACAATCTGATTTTATTCTTTTCTAGTGAAAAATAAATGAGGCAACTTGGACAAAACACTTCTGTTGGCTCATTTTTTTGAAGAATACCTTCAGAGTGACAAATGAGGAGTACAGTAAAACGGAGCACATGAGCAGCATTGACCTATTTAGTCTGCATTTCATCTGGTTGTGATAATCCTGGATGAGACTCTTTAATTCTGCTAAGACTATTTGAGAGAAGCTGTGGTCTTTTTTTTTTTTTTTCATTAAACTTTTTAAATGGTTTTAAAGTAATATTTTTTTTTCCTGGGTGTGCTAGTTTAAAGCTAGCTGGAGTGTTTTGGTGAGAAGGATTAGATCACAGGCTGTGAAAGGGAAAAAGGATGATGTCTATTTCACTCATAGGCTTGCTGAGAGGTATAAGAGCAAGAATCCAAACATAGGTAGGGCACTTCTGAAGTGCTGGGGAACTTGGAGCTGCATTTTTTTCTCTCTCTAGCCTCTCTGCTGTCTCTCTGATTAATCCACTTTGCTTCCTAACCCCCTTGGCTGAACCTCCATTCTTCCGTGAGACTGGGGTAAGGTTGAGAGGGGTAGGGGGAAGGTGGAAGGGCAGTTGGGAGCCCCTCCTGGGGACTCAGGTTTCTGGGAGGGCTGTTGTGTTTCTGTATTCCCTTTTCCCTTGTCTATTTCTGTCTATAACTGTATATACTGTAAATATCTGCTTGTATATTGAGCTAAGCTGTAAATATAAGCTTCATTCAATTTCCAGAGCTGGCTGAGTCTAGTCTGGGTGATTTCCACAGTGTGTGGGGGTGAGTAACACCCAAACCACCACACTGGGTTTAGATGACCTGGATTTGGAAAAGTAGTAGTATTTTTCAATGGTAACAATTGACATAAGAATTGACTTTGCAAAACTGGAAAAAATGAGTCAAATGCTCTTGAGATGGCCTCTTCTGCCAGACAACCAGCAAGAGAACAAGGGGACACAGTCTCAAGTTGTGCCAGGGGAAGTCTAGGCTGGATGTTAGGAGGAAGTTGTTGGCAGAGAGAGTGATTGGCATTGGAATGGGCTGCCCAGGGAGGTGGTGGAGTCCCCATCCTTGGAGGTGTTCAAGAAAAGCTTGGCTGAGGCACTTAGTGCCATGGTCTAGTTGACTGGCTAGGGCTGGGTGCTAGGTTGGCCTGGATGATCTTGGATGTCTCTTCCAACCTGCTTGATTCTATGATTCTAGTTGTGTTGTCCAGATGGAGGCGTTGGGTCTTACAGGCCTTCTCCAGTGCTTGCTTTCTTCCTTGAATAAACACCTTTGCTGTTTGTGACCACAATAGTCTCCTTGCCCAGTATGAGTTATTCTAAGGTTACGTGCTGGCTGTGATTAACTGGCTTGTTTGGACTAGATTTGAGGGTGAGATCACAACTCTCCCCTCCTAATTGGTTTAACAGTGTTGGACTAAAACAGCTTTTGATGTGTTAGGTGTTTCTTTTCTGTCCATAACTCTTTCTTCACTGAGGAGAAGAGGAGGCTCAGGGGTGACCTTATTGCTGTCTACAACTACCTGAAGGGAGGTTGTGGCCAGGAGGAGGTTGCTCTCTTCTCTCAGGTGGCCAGCACCAGAACAAGAGGACACAGCCTCAAGCTATGCCAGGGGAGATTTAGGCTTGAGGTGAGGAGAAAGTTCTTCACTGAGAGAGTCATTGGACACTGGAATGGGCTGCCCGGGGAGGTGGTGGAGTCGCCATCCCTAGGGCTGTTCAAGGCAGGATTGGACGTGGCACTTGGTGCCATGGTCTAACCTTGAGCTCTGTGGTAAAGGGTTGGACTTGATGATCTGTGAGGTCTCTTCCAATCCTGATAATACTGTGATGCTGTGAGAAACTCTAGGCTTTGTTAGTGGAAACATGCATTTGTATCTGTTTAAAATGGAATCAAAACATTTGCATTTAGGTTTTTTTCAACCACAATCTCCCCTTGTTTTCCATTTCCCTGAGCAGTTCTTTGTACTTTCCAGACTCTGGGGGGGGAGGAAGGTATTTTTTGTGTATGTATATGTTTATTTTGTGTAATTTTGGGTTGAGAATGCAAGGCTGTTAACTGTCTAAATCATAGAATCAAGCAGGTTGGAAGAGACCTCCAAGATCATCCAGTCCAACCTAGCACCCAGCCCCATCCAGTCAACTAGACCATGGCACTAAGTATCACAGTATCACAGTGTGTGACAGCACAGGATGGCAAAACACACTATTTCCTGATGTTGTATGTTGAGACTAAGCATTTCTGGGTATAGAGGATGCTCATGTCCTGGTTGCCCATTCTGTGTCTATGGTAATGGATTTTCAAGACGTTAACAAAAAGCCTAGGAAAAATGGAAGGCAGAAGCTGCCAGGTAAATATGACAGATCTATTTTTGCCTTACTGCTGGCTAGGGAAGAGCTGGAAAGCCAGAGACTTGCCAGTCAGAGCTTCCTGGCAAAGAGAACTAAGCTATCTCATACCTTTGGAAAAAACACTCTGTATGACTTGTGGCATCTGGGAAGTCGATTGCAGAGACTAGAACGTTCCTGTCTTTGCAGCTGATTTACATCCTGGGCCAAGGAACAATAAATAACAAAAAGACATCAGTAATAGTTACCCTTTTTTGTTCTGATGGTTATGCAGTCATAAAGTAGATTTTGTCTCTTTACAGTTGAGTTTTTGTCTTGTTTTAATTATGATTTTCCATTTCCTTGCTACCTACGTGTCCCAGATTAACCCTGGCTCCTTGCTTTCTGTTGGGATGTGGATTGAACACCACGCAAAGAGGTTTTCTTGGGGTTTGGTGATAAGCATGCCAGCTGAATGAGGAGAGGCTGAGGGAGCTGGGGGTGTGCAGCCTGGAGAAGAGGAGGCTCAGGGGGGACCTCATTGCAGTCTACAACTACCTGAAGGGAGGTTGTAGCCAGGTGGGGGTTGGTCTCTTCTGCCAGGCAACCAGCAACAGAACAAGGGGACACAGTCTCAAGTTGTGCCAAGGGAAGTCTAGGCTGGATGTTAGGAGGAAATTGTTGGCAGAGAGAGTGATTGGCATTGGAATGGGCTGCCCAGGGAGGTGGTGGAGTCACCATCCCTGGAGGTGTTCAAGCAAAGCCTGGCTGAGGCACTTAGTGCCATGGTCTGGTTGACTGGCTAGGGCTGGGTGCTAGGTTGGCCTGGATGATCTTGGAGGTCTCTTCCAACCTGCTTGATTCTATGAATTGAAGTCTAAAAATTCAAAATGATCTTGTGCTGATTTGTGTGTTTTGATTTTGTTTTATGGTTTCTTGTTTCTTTTCAATTTTAGGCTTATAAATTAATGTTGGTAACCTCTTTATATAACTACTTAAAAAATCTTTTTGCAGTACCCAGGGTCTGTTGCTGTAGCAGAAGAGCAGTGTGATCTCTTGACTAGTGAAGTGACTTAACTTCAGTCAGGTTTTTTTCAGTTTATAGGAAGGAAGATGCCATCAGGGTGACCAAATGGGCAGAAGGAGCTAAATTACTCCTCTAAGTCTTTTTAAAGAGGAAATTGTACATGGTTAACTCCTGGGGGGAGTGGCCTTGAAGCTGATCCCAGGTGGTGTTGATCCCTCCCCAGGGGTGGGTCTGAACACTGCCAGGTGCTGGTGGTTAGGCTACTCTCCCTTCCTGTTTACAAACCATAAAAGCAGGGGGATTTCAGTTTGTCTTTCTCTCCCTACCTGCCAGCATCAGCGTTCCTGTTCCTTGCTGCTCTTCGTCACACCACGTGGCCATCACCCCATGAGGTAGACAAACCCATTGCCATCAAATCTGGTTGTGTATTTACCTATTCTGTGCCTTGTTTTCCTTTTCCTATATCTTTGTAACTTCTCTACCTCATCTACCTTTAATTTATTGTTAAACTTTTCTCCTTTTAACTTCCAAATGGCAGTGAGATTATTTGTTTGGGTCTCCATTCCTTTCCTCTCTCTCCATCTAATTCCTTTTCTTTTGGGGAAGAGGGAAGGGCATCTTATACATTGTCATTGGTTCTATCAACTATATTTGAGTCTCTGGGAAATTTAAATTAGAACCTAGGCAGAAACTAAGGTCAGTAAAGCCCCCAGCTGTGAAAAGGGTCGTTCTGCTCTTCAGCTCAATAGTAGTGCACTGTTAGCTCATGTTCAAGTGCAGCAAATGGGGCAAAAAATGTTATGGTACTTTTTGCTTGCTTACAGTTTGACCTTTAGATGAACTATGTTTATTAACTGCACATAACTAAACATGCTTGTGTAGTTCTGAATAAACAGTAGAAGGAATCTGCTAGGGGAGCTCTTATATATGTTTTAATTTATATATATGGAATGCCTGCCACTGTATTGATAAGCATTCTTTGGAACCACTCTGAGGTAAGAGCAAGGCTCAGTATCAGTTATCATCAGAGGTTCTTTTTTACATTACCTGTAACTTTTACCAGGTGTTGTGATTTTGTGTTCAATTTGATTTTGTTTGTGGGTTTTTTTCCTTTGGTTTTGGTGTTTTTTTCCCCCCCCAGACTGTACAAATATAATGGATTAATTAAGAAAAAAGAACCCATTCAGTTCCTTGAAGAGAGGAAAGGATTTATCTGTGTGGGGATATTGTTTGGTTTAATTTGTGATTCATGTGTAATGAAGGAACCATGCTTTGCTAGCCTTCCTGTTTCTTTCTAGCTTGAGAAATCCTCAGCTCTCTCCTTAGGATAGACAGCTTGGCTGTTTGCAGAATGTTGTTCTGGTTCCTCAAAGGTTGAATAAACTTAGTGTTTTCTTCCAGGTGTGTGTTAGAGTGCAGAAACTAAAATCAGAAGTGGTTTACCTTCTGTCTTCATGAGCAGCTGCTTTTCCTGCATGATCCAGCATGTCTCTTGAGGTCTCAGCTGTTGAGGCTGTGGTAACAGTTCTTGGGAGATGTCTGGGGGCTGCTGGTAACCTGCATGTGGTGCACCTGGCTTCCTCCCTCTTTTAACAGATCTGGAATCAGCTGACCTTCCAGTGATAGTCCATTTTTTGACTTCTTTTTTTAATCCAGAGAAATTGACTTAGGTTGAAAATAGTATTTGGCATCTTCATGCTAAATATTAAACCTGGAGTTTGCCATTGTTTTTTCCAAAGTAATTTGTTTCATAGCTAAGGCTTAATTCATGGTGATCATTGAGGCCTGCATTTTCTTCCTCTGTTGGTGTTTTTATTTTAGCCTTAGAAATGTAGTTTCACTGGAAGACTGCTTGAAGATGTTGCATGGGCAGTTTTGATACCCTGCTGCTTAGTGACAAGAAGAATTCAATTGCTAACAATAGCATCTTTGCCCTAAGCTGCTCTTTTAGGTGATTTGAATTAGAAAACTAATAGCAATGCAAATAGAATTTGAATAGTAATAGTAAAAGAGAAGATGCTTAAACTCTGAGCTGTTGTCCCCACTTTCACCTGTCCTGCTTTTTGGAAGAGGGCTCTTCAACCTCTGAGGGGAAGCTGGACAGCCTGGGAAAATCATATCCCTGTTGTTCATACAGCACAGCTGTAACATCTCTACTCCTAGCAGTGTGACCCCTGTGAAAACTCTGCTTCCCAATGCCAATTCTGATTCTGGAAGCTCAGTAATGAGATGTTTTAAAAAAGTAGTTAGGTAACAAGAGAAAATCCCTCCGCACTATTCCAGTTTCTCATCCCTGGAATAGGAAAGTCAAAGTTTGCTATTTTAATGTCTTTCTGATTTATTTATGTGCTGAATCCATTTTCTTGATGGGAACACATATTGCATTTTGGCATTGCTACCTCACATATGGCTCAAGAGGCTCAGATCAGGTTCCTGAACAAGGAATTAATCTCATTCTTTGGCTATTTCTGCATCCCTTCCATCATCCTGAGCTGTATCAGATCAATGCCAGGTTTCCATTGGATTAAAACTTAGAAGATTCTAATAGTATTAACCCTACCTCCCAGCTTGCTACATTAGAGATGTTAAGTGGTGTTTTTTGCTCTTTTCTCTAGAAAATGAGACAGTGAGTGTGATGGTTTGGGGGAGGGGGGTGACCCCACTTTGGAAATCACCCAGACTAGACTCACTTGGCTCTGGAAATTGAATGAAACTTATATTTTCAGCTTAGCTGAATAGAGAAGCAGATATTTACAGTATATACAGTTATAGACAAGGGAAAAGGGAATACAGAAACACAACAGCCCTCCCAGAAACCTGAGTCCCCAGGAGGGGCTTCCAACTGCCCCTTCACCTTCCCCCTACCCCTCTCAGTCTTACCTCAGTCCCACGGAAGAATGGAGGTTCAGCCAGGGGGTTAGGAAGCAAAGTGGATCAGTCAGAGAAACAGAGGGTGAGGTTAGAGATGCAGCTTGGAGCTCCCCAGCAGGAGAAGTGAGACTCCTTTAACTATGTTTGGATTTTTGTTTTTATACACCGCAGCAAGCCTATGAGTGAAGTAGACATCAGCCTTGTTTCCCTTCCACAGCCTGTCATCTAGTCCTTCTCACCAAAACATTCCAGCTCAGCTCAAACTAGCACAGTGAGTGGCATGTGGTGTTATTAGGTGGTAATAGTTCATTGTTAATAGAGGGTTTAAGGTTGGGTGGGGTTTTCTTTGATCCATTGAAATACTGTTATTTCTTCTCTTAACAAAGTCATTCCATACTGAACTAACACCAGATGCTGCCAGTTTGCCTTCATGGTAGAACTTCAAGAAGAATTTTTGCTGTCAGTCAGTGTTTCGTCGTTAGGCACATGTAAAAGGTGGTCAGAGTTTAGATTGGTAAAGGAGAAGGTGAAGTTAATCAGCTGAATTGAGTTGTCTTTTTCTTCACAAGGCTAGCTTAGGGCTGCTTTTCTGAGGTTTAAGCATTACACTCATGTACATTGAAGTGTAGCTGCTTGGGTCTTTTTTTCTCAGACTACTGAATTGGTCTTACATGTTTAGGCACCCAAGTTTTAGATACTCAAATGAGAGGTGTGGAAATACTGAAGATTAACTCTTTGAAGGTTGCTTTCAGGTCCTGTTTCCTTCTTGGCTGCTGCAGTAGATTCCAATCATGAATTCTCTACATTTGTTAATGCTATGCATCTATTAACTGTTCATGTGCAAAATTGCCCAGGTGCAAATTCTGTGGCAGCACAATGTCAGTCAGTGTTAATTGCCATCAGGTGTTGTCCTCTCTGCTAGTCCAGAAAGCTAGCAGGTGATCTGAAAGAGGTCATCATTAGATGTTGCTTGCTTATGTTGTTTCAGGTTGCTACAGCAAGTTAGTGTGCTTCATTTCAGCATGGACAACTCTGTAGCTTACATGGTGGTGTCTGCTGTACTCCTTTCTGTTGAACTTGGATGACTTCATTTTGCTAAGAGTGATATATATCATTTTTCTGTAGCAATTGAGAAACAAGCATGGCAATCCCATGCCTCTTCTCCCCTTTTTTAACAGTAATCAGTCTTTAAACTCAAATATATGATAGAGCTAGCAAGCTGAGTATCATGAGGTCACATTGTTTCCTACATAGTTCTGTGGTACAAACTATGCTTGATCTTAGATGGAGAAGTGATCTGAACAGTTTAGATAGGCTGAGGCCAGCACCATGAGCTTCAACAAGGACAAGGGCTGGATCACAGTATCATCAGGGTTAGAAGAGACCTCACAGATCATCAAGTCCAACCCTTTACCACAGAGCTCAAGGCCAGACCATGGCACCAAGTGCCACGTCCAATCCTGCCTTGAACAGCCCCAGGGACGGCGACTCCACCACCTCCCTGGGCAGCCCATTCCAGTGCCCAATGACTCTCTCAGTGAAGAACTTTCTCCTCACCTCCAGTCTAAATCTCCCCTGGCACAGCTTGAGGCTGTGTCCTCTTGTTCTGGTGCTGGCCACCTGAGAGAAGAGAACAACCTCCTCCTGGCCACAACCACCCCTCAGGTAGTTGTAGACAGCAATAAGGTCACCCCTGAGCCTCCTCTTCTCCAGGCTAACCAATCCCAGCTCCCTCAGCCTCTCCTCATAGGGCTGTGCTCAAGGCCTCTCCCCAGCCTCGTTGCCCTTCTCTGGACATGCTCAAGCATCTCAATGTCCCTCCTAAACTGGGGGGCCCAGAACTGGAGACAGTACTCAAGGTGTGGTCTAACCAGTGCAGAGTACAGGGGCAGAATGACCTCCCTGCTCCTGCTGACCACACCATTCCTGATGCTTGGGTCACAACAACTCCATGCAGTGCTGCAGGCTTGAGGCAGAATGTCTGGAAAAGTGGCCAGCAGGAAAGGACCTGGGAATGCTGGTTGACAGCTGGCTGAACATGAGCTAGCAGTGTGCCCAGGTGGCCAAGAAGGTCAGCAGCAGCCTTGCTTTTGTCAGAAACAGTGTGGCCAGCAGGACTGGGGAAGTGATTGTGCCCCCTGTACCCAGTACTGGTGAGGCTGCCTCTTGAGTTTTGGGTTCAGTTTTGGGGCTCTTGCTACTAGAGGGACATTGAAGTGCTGAGGTGTGTCCAGAGAAGGGCAATGAAACTGGTGAGTAGTGTAGAACACAAGTCTTACAAGTTGCAGCTGAGAGAGTTGGGTTTCTTTAGCCTGGAGAAAAGGGTGCTGGTGGGAGACCTTTTCACTTTTTACAACTCCCTTTAGGGAATGACTCAAAACTTTGTAAGTTTCTAACCAAAGTCTAACTTCTACTGTCAGGAAGATTTCTTCCCTTACTCCACAGCTGTCATTGCAAAAGGTTTTCATTTTCATCTGTGGTATTCCACTGATATAAAAATAAAATTTAAATATAGTATTTAAATCCATGTTGGATTTATACTTGTCACTGCTTTTTGTTGTCTTAGTCATCACTCTGTTTCTTAGCTACTTCAGAAGGGCACCACTGAAAATGGATACTATTATTTTTCACCTTACATATGACTCTTGTTCTGAAGCATTATGGATTGTCACAGTCTGTCTTTTCCAGGGTCTGTAACTGAAATCTGTAGCTAAACCCTTTTGTTCTCCCAGGAGTTTTGTGCAACTCAAGTCAGATGCTGGGAGTTTGGATACTGATGTTACCCCTCCTGGTCATTCCCAGTGTTTCACCATTTGAGTTTGGTGGCCTTTGAAAAATGCCAAAGCATTTTAGGATGCTTATCATACCATGACTGTGGGAATGGGAGATTGCCTTTGGGCAGTTCAGTCTTGGTGGTTTCAGAGCTGTTGTTACAAGCGTAGTGTGGTAAGTTCCTCTTTGCTATCACAGTCAACTCCCAGTCAGTAGTGTTGTTGTAAATAGTACAGTGAAGTCATGGCCTCAGTCTCCCTGAGGTTAATGGAAGCATTCCTGGTGCTAGCATCTTCTGTTTGAACTGTAAGTTTTTAAGAAGATAGAAGCATACAAGAACTTAATGGTTCATACTTGTATTAACTGAGGTGGTTTGAATTGTTCAGAGTTTAGTTGAGTAACTAAAAGCTTAATCTTCACAGTGGTGTGGCACATTTGGGTACCTGTCATACCACTGGCTTTTAAGGAGTTATTCTGATGTAAATTTGGTGAACTCTAGCATGGAATTGAGTCATAGATGTCTTACCTCTGTGGCATTTGCCCTGCAGATATGATAAGTGACACTTCCTTGTTTCATTCCTTGGGATCAGATTTGTCTGGGTTTTCCTTATGTGTTCCTCTGAAACAAAATAGAGTTCTATTGATGCTCATTTTGTTCTGTGCCTTACATAGGTTCTTACAAAAGCTGCATTTTCTGCTCTCACATGATCTCATCAGAGTCCTAGCTTGCATTACACAAAGAGTAAGATTTTCAGCTTGGGTGCTAACAGAGAAATCTTTGGTTTTTGAAAGGATTAGAAAGCTGAAAGCGGTGTAAGGGAGGTTGTTCTTAAAGCAAGCAACCCTCACCCCGTGGAAGCAAACTACCTTTATGAATCTTAAAGTTGCAAATGGGAAGAACTGAAAATCTGGGGAGATTTTGAAAATCCAAAGCTCCATTCTCTCCAGGTCACAGAGAGTTGGGATGGCTTAAAAAAAATTACTGGGAGAAAAAAAAAAACCAACCCAAAATACAGCTGCTGCTAATTTTAGGTGGAGGTTAAACAGCAAAAAGAGGGATTGCCCAAAAATCTGTGGAGTATTTGTATTAGAGGACAGTTTATAGTTGGAGGTAAATGAACAGAAAGGGCTTGGCAGAGTGCATGTGTCTTGGTTGTGACAGGTAAGACTAAAGATGCTTTGCAGTACCAGGTATTGGTTCAGTAACTTTAGGACTTTTTTGTAACAACAAAAAACTAGAAGTGTTGGAAAATATTGGAGAAACAGTTACTTAACCCCAAAAAAACCCAATTAATTAAGGACCTTACTATGCAGACACTGAATAATGGGGGATTTGTGAGGCTTTGTAGCCTGTGCTGTAGCATAGACTCAGTACCTTTATTTTTAAGCGTTTCATGCAGAAGATTACATTAAAACTGAAAAGGGCTTCCAGCAGATGACTGAAAAGAGATTAAGAGATTAAATCTTCAAATAAAAGGAAATTAAAAATCATGGGTTTAGTTTTTTTTAACTTGAAAAGGAATTCTCAAGGTACACTTGCTAGAATAGAATCATAGAATCAACCAGGTTGGAAGAGACCTCCAAGATCATCCAGTCCAACCTAGCACCCAGCCCTAGCCAGTCAACTAGACCATGGCACTAAGTGCCTCAGCCAGGCTTTTCTTGAAGACCCCCAGGGACGGTGCCTCCACCACCTCCCTGGGCAGCCCATTCCAATGGGAAATCACTCTCTCTGTGAAGAACTTCTTCCTAATATCCAGCCTATACCTACCCTGGCACAACTTGAGACTGTGTCCCCTTGTTCTATTGCTGGTTACCTGGGAGAAGAGGCCACCCCCCACCTGGCTACAACCTCCCTTCAGGTAGTTGTAGACAGCAATGAGGTCCCCTCTTGAGCCTCCTCCAGGCTAAACACCCCCAGCTCCCTCAACCTCTCCTCATAGGATTCGTGCTCCAGGCCCCTCACCAGCTTTGTTGCCCTTCTCTGGACATGTTCCAGCACCTCAACATCCTTCTTGAATTGAGGGGCCCAGAACTGGACACAGTAGAGAACAGTGTTGGATTCCTAAGTTCTGTCTGGCCAGCTCGATAGGCTGTGGCTAAAGTCAGCTCTAAACTTGTCCTGAAGCAAAATTAGTTGTTCAGCCAACTGAGCTTTAATCGACAGCTGTCACTCAGAAGAAATTTGTGCTATGGTTTTACTTCTGATGTTTTGCAAGGATACATACAAGGTCTTTCACATAGACCGTTCCCTGAGTGGTGCATCAAGTATGATGGTGCTAGACAGCTTAGAGAACAGTTCAAAAGCAATAGCAGCAGCTTGGCTTTGTCTTAGTCTACGTAGAATCAACCAGGTTGGAAGAGACCTCCAAGGTCATCCAGTTCAACAACTGCTGGTACCTGCTACAGAAGAGGAGGAACACAACCATTTGTGTTTAGTATGTTCCTCACACAGCAGCATGGAGAGTGAGAGCCTGTGCTGATGCAGGAGGTGACCTTATCAATGGAGAAAGTAGTTTAATAAATTTATGAGTCTTGCTAATGCTTTTATGTGGAGAAAAACTTAGCTGTGTCTGAAACACAAAAATCCATTTGTTTTCACTATTCTTGGCCTGGGCTGCAGCTGCTTTACTTACGTTGAGTAATGATGCAAATCCCTCCCTTTCAGTGGTGATTCAGTTTGCCAAAGGAGTTGTGTGGATACAAGGCATAGTCATTGCTATTATTTAAATGGTTACCTTGCAGTTCCACCATGTGGGTAAGTGGGAGGTGAGAATCCATCTGTGCCCTGTGTGTGGGAAACATCTAATTTAAAAGACCATTTTAGGAGTTGTGAAGATTTGGGGGAGGCTGTTTGTGTAAATTGTACTTCTGAAAATGCTTTTTTTTCTATAAGCAAGGCATCTTTCTTCACTGTAAACCAAGGACACATTGTAAAAGCTTAACTCTGTAACTTTAGCACATCAAAATAGTCTGTATTCTGTAAGCTCTGTTGGTAGATGTTTATCAAAGGGACTAATGGGTTGCATCAATACATACCTTCATATACACACCATCTGGAATGTCATTACATTGGGGTGACCTTATTGCAGCCTTTCACTACTTAAAGGAGGCCTATGAGGACAGACTTTTTAGCAGAAAAAAATAAGGTGTCAGGTTTTGGTTTCAAATTCTTGTTGTTAAATCAAATTTTCCACGTTACTGTACAGATTTCTTTTTCCTTTCCTATTTTTGTCCTTGCTCAGAATATTTTATGGAGAGTTAAAGATTAAAAAACAACAAAACAGTTGCAAGAGAAGATTTCTTGAAAGAGCAAGCCCCAAACGCAGAAACTTTCTCCTCAGCATTCTGGCACACACATTAATTATCACAGTATCACCAAGGTTGGAAGAGATCTCATAGATCATCAAGTCCAACCCTTTACCACAGAGCTCAAGGCTAGACCATGGCACCAAGTGCCACGTCCAATCCTGCCTTGAACTGCCCCAGGGACGGCGACTCCACCACCTCCCCGGGCAGCCCATTCCAGTGTCCAATGACTCTCTCAGTGAAGAACTTTCTCCTCACCTCCAGCCTAAATTTCCCCTGGCACAGCTTGAGGCTGTGTCCTCTTGTTCTGGTGCTGGCCACCTGAGAGAAGAGAGCAACCTCCTCCTGGCCACAACCACCCTTCAGGTACTTGTAGACAGCAATAAGGTCACACCGAGCCTCCTCTTCTCCAGGCTAACCAATCCCAGCTTCCTCAGCCTCTCCTCGTAGGGCTGTGCTCAAGGCCTCTCCCCAGCCTCGTCGCCCTTCTCTGGACACGCTCAAGCATCTCAATGTCCCTCCTAAACTGGGGGGCCCAGAATTGAACACAGTACTCAAGGTGTGGTCTAACCAGTGCAGAGTACAGGGGCAGAATGACCTCCCTGCTCCTGCTGACCACACCATTCCTGATGCAGGCCAGGATGCCACTGGCTCTCTTGGCCACCTGGGCACACTGCTGGCTCATGTTCAGGCAGGTACCAATCAGCACCCCCAGATCCCTCTCTGTCTGGCTGCTCTCCAGCCACTCCGACCCCAGCCTGTATCTCTGCATGGGGTTGTTGTAGCCAAAGTGCAGCACCCTGCACTTGGAGCTATTGAACCCCATCCCATTGGACTCTGCCCATCTGTCCAGGCGGTCAAGGTCCTGCTGCAGAGCCCTTCTGCCTTCCAACTCAGTCACATCTGCCCCCAGCTTGGTGTCATCTGCAAACTTGCTGATGACTGACTCCATGCCCTCATCCAGGTCATCTATGAAGATGTTAAAGAGGATGGGGCCCAGCACTGATCCCTGAGGGACACCACTAGTGACAGCCACCAGCTGGATGTGGCACCATTCACCACCACTCTCTGGGCTCAGCCCTCCAGCCAGTTCCTAACCCAGCACAGATTGTTGCCATCCAAGCCATGGGCTGACAGCTTAGCCAGCAGTTTGCTGTGGGGGACAGTGTCAAAGGCCTTGCTGAAGTCCAGATGGACCACATCCACAGGCCTCCCCACATCCACCAAGCGGGGCACCTGATCATAGAAGGAGATGAGGTTAGAAAGGCAGGATCTGCCCTTCCTAAACCCATGCTGGCTGGACCTGAGCCCTTTGCCATCCCTCAGGTGCGCTCTTATCACCCCCAAGATAACCTGCTCCATCAGTTTCCCTGGCACTGAGGTCAGGCTGACGGGTCTGTAGTTCCCAGGTTTTGCCTGTTTTGGTATGGTAAATGCCTGTTCTGAGTTCAGCTTAGTACCACCAAATTAAAAGACTGAATGAGCAGAAGACTATATACATGTAAAAAGCTACATGACTATATAATATACAGCTGTTCTCTTATAGTCCTTACTTGTTTGAAAATGGTCAGGCTTTGCCTGTGTTTTCTTGGTTTTAATTCATGCTGTGTGCCTTTTGTTTCTTTTGCCTTTACTTAATGTGTGAACTAAAGCTACTCAAAATTAACTACAGGAAAAATGTCAGCGTGCATTTTCAGATAGCATTCATGTCTTTGTACTGATCAGTTAGGGCAGTTTTCCATACCACTTATGCCTCATAACTCCAACAGAAAGCCTTAGAAAATGTAATAAAATTATCTGAATGGGGAAAGTATTACTTTTCCTCTCCACAGCTTTCCTGGAAACTTTAACACAGCCTTTCTGAGTGTCAGAATGCAGTCTTTGTACAAGGGAGGTACTTTTCTCTCTCTCTGGCTGGGCTCCAGAGGGGAGCCATACATTCAAAATTCTTCCTTGCCTGCTTAAAAGTCAGCTGAGGAAGTTCCTCCTAGGCGACATGGAAAGGTCATCATGCCATGTTTGATTCCTTCCCCCAGAGCAAGGGTTTGCAGTGCCACACAATGTTGTTCATAAAGGCAGCCCTTTGTTTTACAGAACACGGACAGTTTGAGTCCCTTTATTCCCACGTTCTTTCCCCCCTGATTTCTGCTGCTTGTTAATCTGCATGCTGAACCCAGAAGTTGGCTTTACATTGTTCAAGTAACTTTTTTGCCTCAGGGCTGTATTGCTGCACTTGGGAAGTCAACAACACAGACTTTTAGATAGGCATGAATAGACAATAAAAGAAAGGAGGAAAATGGGAAAATAGGATATCTATTCTGTAGAAAAAATGTAAACTCATAAGTAGGATTTGCTAGAGTGCAACTTTGTCATAGATTATTGGACACTAAATTGTGAATTATTTCACCTGTGTGTCCTTGAGTAAGCATGATTGGTCCTAATTACTTGGGATGTAAACCTCTGTCTTGGTGAATAAATTTCCTAACTAAACAAAACTGGCTCTGGGACAGTTATCCAAAAGTATTTCCTAAGAGACTTCAGCAGCTTTCTCCATGTTGGAATAATGTCAGGTTCCAGAGTATTTTGTTCTAGTTCATAGAATCATAGAATCAACCAGGGTGGAAGAGACCTCCAAGATCATCCAGTCCAACCTAGCACCCAGCCCTAGCCACTCAACTAGACCATGGCACTAAGTGCCTCATCCAGGCTTTTCTTGAAGACCCCCAGGGACGGTGCCTTCACCACCTCCCTGGGCAGCCCATTCCAATGCCAATCACTCTCTCTGTGAAGAACTTCTTCCTAATATCCAGCCTATACCTACCCTGGCACAACTTGAGACTGTGTCCCCTTGTTCTATTGCTGGTTACCTGGGAGAAGAGGCCACCCCCCACCTGGCTACAATGCCCCTTCAGGTAGTTGTAGACAGTAATAAGATCACCCCTGAGCCTCCTCTTCTCCAGGCTAAACAGGCCCAGCTCCCTCAGCCTCTCCTCATAGGATTTGTGCTCCAGGCCCCTCACCAGCTTTGTTGCCCTTCTCTGGACATGTTCCAGCACCTCAGCATCTCTCTTGAATTGAGGGGCCCAGAACTGGACACAGGACTCAAGGTGTGGCCTGAGCAGTGCTGAGTACAGGGGCAGAATAACCTCCCTTGTCCTACTGGCCACACTGTTCCTGATGCAGGCCAGGATGTCATTGGCTCTCTTGGCCACCTGGGCACACTGCTGCCTCATCTTCAGCTTACTATCTACCAGTACCCCCAGGTCCCTTTCCTCCTGGCTGCTCTCCAGCCACTCAGTACCCAGCCTGTAGCTGTGTTTGGGGTTGTTGTGGCCAAAGTGCTGAGCCCTGCACTTGGCATTGTTAAATCTCATCCCATTGGCTTCTGCCCACCCATCCAGCCTGTCCAGATCCCTCCAAATAGTTTAGCCTTGTGGCTGGCTTTTCTAATCTGACTGAGGAACAAAAAGTCATTTCCATTGGGTTTTTATGCAGCTGCTTCTTTTTTTTAAACCCAGGTCACTGCATTGTTTTCTCTATCCTGTTGTTGAATTGCTATGCAATAAATACTGTACAGTTATAGTTGCACCTCTCTAAAGGTTTAGTGAGACTGAATGCTGTGCTATCCTGATTGACCTGAATAGGAAGGATACTGCCTTTTCCCACTGTGGAACCTAACATTACCTTTCATCTTATCTTAGGACTGAGATGATTTATCTACTAAAACTAACTTCAACACCTGTCACCTGGAGGTGTTCAAGAAAAGCCTGGCTGAGGCACTTAGTGCCATGGTCTAGCTGACTGGATAGGGCTGGGTGCTAGGTTGGGCTGGATGATCTTGGAGGTCTCTTCCAACCTGGTTGATTCTATGATGTTTGTCACACTGCCTCACCCTCCTGATTGAGCACTGTGTGGCTTGCTGAAGAAGAACAGAAAATAATGACCAACACATCAACAGTACATCTCACTAAGGAAAAGCAACCTCTGCTCTCTGTAATCTGTAATCATTTCCAGATTCAGGAATGACATCCAGCCTATACCTACCCCAGCACAACTTGAGACTGTGTCCCCTTGTTCTATTGCTCCAGTATGAAACAGCAAAGCCTCTTCTCCAGAAAAAAAATTCTGAAGAACCTCTCCTTCCAATATTAATTTTAGCATTGGATTTTAGTGTCCTACTAACTATGGTAACAGGACTTGTGAAGAGAAAAAAAATTCACCTGGTGTGTAAAGGAACTGAGGCAGAAAGCTGCAGCTCATCTATACTGTGCTAGTTTCAGCCCAGCTAGAATGTTTTGGTGAGAACTAGATGACAGGCTGGGAAAGGAAAACAAGGCTGATGTCTCCCTCGCTCACAGGCTTGCTGAGATGTGTAAAAACAAAAATCCAAACAAATCAGCTTTCTGAATGTCTCTCTGAGAATTCAGGTGAATTATCCCTGCATACTGGATTATCCTGAACAGGAAAGTTTGTGTTTGTGGTGATGATTAATGTGTAGAGTAAAAGTTTTGAAGTAATTCTGTATGGGCCTTTGTACCCAGCGCATGTTCCAGTGGCCTCTTAAAACTACCTTGACTATGCTTACTAAGTTACCAGCCTTAGTAAATTTTATGCAGAGATGAAATCAAGTTTTGCTTTGGAGACTGAGATTGAAGGCTGTTGGAGTATGTGCAGGTGGCAGCATAGATACCCTGCCAGTGCAAATCCTGATTCTTGTGCATTGGTGGTTACTGCAATGCAAGAAGGGTCCACATAGCCTAATTATGTCTGTTGGCCACTTTGCAGCAGGGCTTGGTCTCACTTTCCCATGCGAGGGAAGCCCACGCTGAGCTCTGCCTCTCTCTCTGTGCATCCCATATGGAACACTTTCAATTAGTGTAGCTGAAGGTCATTTCATGTCACCTGCTGGTGTAGTTAGTAAATTTTACTGAACAGCTGCTAATGGTTTTCTCTTCATAGAATCCATATAGAATCAAGCAGGTTGGAAGAGACCTCCAAGATCATCCAGGCCAACCTAGCACCCAGCCCTAGCCAGTCAACTAGACCATGGCACTAAGTGCCTCAGCCAGGCTTTTCTTGAACACCTCCAGGGACGGTGCCTCCACCACCTCCCTGGGCAGCCCATTCCAATGCCAATCACTCTCTCTGCCAACAACTTCCTCCTAACATCCAGCCTAGACCTACCCCAGCACAACTTGAGACTGTGTCCCCTTGTTCTGTTGGCCTGCATGATCTTGGAGGTCTCTTCCAACCTTGATGACACTGTGATACTGTGAATTGTCATGTTAAATTGTCTATACAGTAGAGTAGTAAATAATTTAGTTAGATGGAATTACAGCTGTATGTGGTTCAGCCTTTCACCTGCAGTGTACTGGGGTGAATCCAGCCAGGCTTTGACAAACAATCACTGTCTGGGGCTACTCCAAGTGCCCCCACCTGCCTTGCTCCTGGTTGGGTGGTTTGCCGGGCTGGTTGCTAGAGCCTACTTTATTAGCCCCTGCATGGGCAGCATCTGATGCCCCCAGCACCCCAGTTGCTACTGGGTTCAGCTGTAGCCTGACATGAAAGAAGTTGAAAGGGAAACCAAAAGACAACAGGATTTTCTCCCCCTAATTTCTTGTCTTTGGCAAACAGTTCAGCTGCAGTGTTGCACAAAGACAGTGCAGAGATGCTGCAATAGCCATCTAGATGCTCTCTATTTTGCTAAAGGTAGACATGAACATTCAGTGTCCCTGTCCTTAAGCCCCTGACTGGCACCAAGATAAAGTTGTTTCTTGTCCTTGGACTACTTCAGCTGGAGCAGATTGCCATTTGTTTTACTTCCTTATGTCAGGCATGCTCTCCCTTGCAGCTGTGGTGAGACAAGGTCACTTAAACCTGTCTTGGGTGATTTGTCCATCCCATCACTCCTGGACACTAAGTATAGCAATTACTTTTATTCCTTTCTGCCTTGAACTTGGAGGTGGGACTTGGCAAACTACTGGCTGAGCCATACTGCAGGCATTCTGTATCAGTACAGTGCTATAAATTCTCTGATAGTGTAAGAGGGAGCACTGGCAGAAGCATTTCCTTGATGATGGCTATTTTTGTGGCTAAAAAAAGTGCAAGAGCATTGTAATTTGTTTACAAGTGCACTTACACATCAAGAGCTGTTGAAAATGGTGAAGAAAAATCATGTTATCCTGTTCTGCAGGGAAGGGAGCTGTGTTTGGAGAGTTTGAGTGATTTGACTGATCCTACGTTGAGCTAGTTAAGCTTTTGTGGCAAAGCCTGAATGTAAACCAATCTGTTTGCTTACTAGTGGTAAACACTGCTGCCAGAATCTTCAGCAGCAGTGTGTATGAAGCCAGATGATTTGTTGTACTAAAGATGACATTAATCTACTGTAAATATGTAAACCATTTATAAGAAATGAGAACATTGACTTTGAAAATGAGTTAAAAAATAACTTTACACTGCAATTAATTACAAAGTAATTAAAGGATTGTTCTGAGATAGTTGCTATCAAAGGGTTGTACAATGTAGGATGAAGATGTGATGTCTTCAAGAGCCTCTTGGCTTTGACACAGCAAAGCTATTCACACACATCTCTAGGACATGTGGTTAAGCATTGTATTGGTGGAGCTGTTATGTTTAGATGCTGGGTATCTCATGGTACATTAGCAAGGTTCACCTCTGTGTGTCCATTTCTTTTCCTTTCATGTAACAGAGATGAAAAGGAGCACATCCTGTTTGGATGAGAAGTACAGTAGAGTGTTTAATACAGGAATGAGAAGAGGACAAGAGTGAGAGCACAGGGCATGAGAAGGATGGAAACAGAAAGAAGGAATGGCAGTTGACAAAAGGGAGAAGAGCCAGTGGGATGGAGAGGCACAGTAATAGGACGTCTGGAGGGATGACAGAGACAAGGAAAGAAGCAAACTCACAAATGCCTTGCTAGTTGCTGAAGGGGCATGAGAGGAGCTGCAGTAATAGGTGGAGATAGAGCTTTATAGAATACACCCTGAAAGCCATATCCAAGAATACTTGATCTGCACACAGTTCTGTCCAAAACTACACTGAAACTGCAGACAGCATGTGTAATCTTCTTTTTGTGGCTTCTTATTTTCATCATTGACTTCATCAGAAAAGTGGTAGAAAGAGCACACCCTAGTGTCTTATCCGAATAGTTTAGTGATTTTTTTTGTCCTTAGTTTTAAGTTAAAAATCCTTGCTAAATCAAGCACCCTGACTTGGTAGTATTAAAGTTGCAAATCCAAGATAAGAATTTCAGCAGGTGTTTATAGTTAGGTCTGGCCAAGAATACATGAGTGGGCCTTTAGAACAGACTAACTAGGTGTTAACAACACTCAGTAAAATTCAACTGTGGGATTTAAAGGGCTTGTCTGTACATGCAGATATGGAATTCCTTAAGGGGTTACCTCCAGGAGAAAGGTTTCTTTCCACTGATCTTCATCCAGTGTAGTGCACTTTGTTCATTCACTTTAAACTGTAGTGACTGTATTGCTGTCTACAGCTACCTGAGGGGAGGTTGTAGCCAGGAGGAGGTTGCTCTCTTCTCTCAGGTGGCCAGCACCAGAACGAGAGGACACAGCCTCAAGCTATGCCAGGGGAAATTTAGGCTGGAGGTGAGGAGAAAGTTCTTCCCTGAGAGAGTCATTGGACACTGGAATGGGCTGCCCGGGGAGGTGGTGGAGTCGCCATCCCTGGAGCTGTTCAAGGCAGGACTGGACGTGGCACTTGGTGCCATGGTCTAGCCTTGAGCTCTGTGGTAAAGGGTTGGACTTGATGATCTGTGAGGTCTCTTCCAACCTTGGTGATACTGATACTAAGGTGATGGTGTTCAGCACATCACCTTAGTATCAGTATCACAGTATCACCAAGGTTGGTAAGATTAACTTTAAAATATTTGTTTAGAAGGTTGTCTTTGTGGTCTGTTTCAGGAGCAGGTGTTCTCTGTTTGCAGTTTATTCTGTAGCCCTGAGAATTAGGCATATCATTTGTAATGGTTTGGGTGTTAGCCCCCCCACCCCCCCCGTTTTGAAATCACCCAGATTAGACTCAGCTGGCTGGAAATTAAGGAACAAAGCTTTATATTTACAGCTTAGCACAGTACACAAGCAGATATTTAGAATATATGGACTGGATGATCTTGGAGGTCTCTTCCAACCTGGTTGATTCTATGATATTCTATGAACTACATTTATCTTATATGATTCCATTGCATAACTACAAGGATTTTCATTCTGTATATGATTATTAAATTTATAGTAAGAATATATTTGATATGTAAAATACACACTTAATGAAATATGTATTCTCTCAGGCAGACATTCATTTGCTTCCTGTATTCATTTCTAGTGGTCTGGGTAGTTCAGTAAGTACAAATTGAGCTGTAATGTTTTCATTTATGCGTTTAATGTTTTCTACATGAGGACTTTTGTTTAAAATGGTTCTTGCAGAAGTGTTCCCTAAAGACAAAAAAGATGCTTGCAAAAGCTGTCTTTGTTACGTGTTTTGTGTATGTGACTGCTGCAGTGTAAAACTTAAGAACTGCAATAAGTTGTTTTTATCCTTTCCCTGCCTTTGATCTCTGAACTTTCTCTTGACTCAGTTTTGTGAGGGTAGAAGTGAAATACAGTTCATGTTGTAGTGCAGACCCAGAGCCCAGCAAGTAACAGCAGACACAGATGAGTTTACCATCAGAGAACACACTGTTTGTAGGGAAGTCTGTGAGTAGGTTTTGTGTCTTTGTTACTGCATTTTATATGGAAATACTCAGGTCTAAGTGTCCATTTAATCAGCAGTGTTCAATGCAAGTTAGATTTTGCAGTGTGTTCACAAAATACTGCATTGTAGGGAAGGCTGTGAGTAGGTGTTGTGGCTTTGTTGTTACTGAGTTTTATATGGAAATACTCAGGTCCAAGTGTCCATTTAATCAGCAGTGTCCAATGCAAGTTAGATTTTGCAGTGTGTTCACAAAATACTGCATTGTAGGGAACTCTGTGAGTAGGTGTTGTGGCTTTGTTGTTACTGAGTTTTATATGGAAATACTCAGGTCCAAGTGTCCATTTAATCAGCAGTGTGCAATGCAAGTTAGATTTTGCAGTGTGTTCACAAAATACTGCATTGTAGGGAACTCTGTGAGTAGGTGTTGTGGCTTTGTTGTTACTGAGTTTTATATGGAAATACTCAGGTCCAAGTGTCCATTTAATCAGCAGTGTCCAATGCAAGTTAGATTTTGCAGTGTGTTCACAAAATACTGCATTGTAGGGAAGGCTGTGAGTAGGTGTTGTGGCTTTGTTGTTACTGAGTTTTATATGGAAATACTCAGGTCCAAGTGTCCATTTAATCAGCAGTGTCCAATGCAAGTTAGATTTTGCAGTGTGTTCACAAAATACTGCATTGTAGGGAACTCTGTGAGTAGGTGTTGTGGCTTTGTTGTTACTGAGTTTTATATGGAAATACTCAGGTCCAAGTGTCCATTTAATCAGCAGTGTCCAATGCAAGTTAGATTTTGCAGTGTGTTCACAAAATACTGCGTTGTAGGGAAGGCTGTGAGTAGGTGTTGTGGCTTTGTTGTTACTGAGTTTTATATGGAAATACTCAGGTCCAAGTGTCCATTTAATCAGCAGTGTTCAATGCAAGTTAGATTTTGCAGTGTGTTCAGGAAATACTTTAAGAGCATGTGCTCCCTTTTCTAAACCTGTACAGCTAAAGAGCAGTGAGTATGTTGCCACTTATCCTCACTTTATTTCTGCTTTAGGGTTCAGAATCTCCACAGAGATTTATTTTGAGTGTGGGTGCATTTGTGTAGTTTTGCTTTTTCTCTCTGAAGATGTCTAAGCTATCCACTTTGAGCTTCTGTTTGCTGTTGGTAACCATGACTCATCTGTGTTGTGTTTTTATTCTTTAACGTTGCTAATACCACATGTATTTTTTTTTTCCAAGTGATTCTGGTTTGTTTTGGTTTATGGTTTTTTGTTTGTTGGTTTTTTCCTTCATCCAGTGAGTTTTTCACTTCACTTACCATATACCTGGAAACCCAGCAAGCTGCCTAGAATTGTGTGTTTTAGCAATTGCTATTGTTGTGCTGTAACTGGAGCTGGTAATGTGGGGTGACATTCTTACCCTCTATTAGGCTTTGTGCAGCTGTTCTGGGTGTTATTTGGGGAGACAATGTCCATCACACCTACAGTGCTTAGGAGTCCATGGGAATGAGGAACATCTCTGCTGTAGGCAGTGTGGGAGTTTAAATGTTTTTATTATTTTAAAAGGTATATCTTTGAAAATTGTGGACAGAATTATGTTTGCAAATACACCCAGAGACCTGCTGGTTTGATTCAGTTAGTTCAATGAAGACCTGAATCAAGGAATTAAAGACATATTTGGGTTCACTTAACTTTCACAGAATCACAGAGTCAAGCAGGTTGGAAGAGACCTCCAAGATCATCCAGGCCAACCTAGCACCCAGCCCTAGCCAGTCAACTAGACCATGGCACTGAGTGCCTCAGCCAGGCTTTGCTTCAACACCTCCAGGGATGGTGACTCCACCACCTCCCTGGGCAGCCCATTCCAATGCCAATCACTCTCTCTGACAACAACTTCCTCCTAACATCCAGCCTAGACTTCCCCTGGCACAACTTGAGACTGGGTCCCCTTGTTCTATTGCTGGTTGCCTGGGAGAAGAGACCAATCCCCACCTGGCTACAGCCTCCCTTCAGGTAGTTGTAGACAGCAATGAGGTCACTCCTGAGCCTTCTCTTCTCCAGGCTGCACACCCCCAGCTCCCTCAGCCTCTCCTCCTCGTTTCTTAGGAATGTTGTCAGAGCTAATCTTAAGAACAAAGTTCCTTCATGAACTCTCCTATTTTCACAGAAGTCAGAACTACTCCTTTGACTACCACTCTAAATAATACTGTGCAAAATCCAGGTTTTTCTGAACGAGTTTCCTTCCCCTTAGAGATTTTGGAGGCAGTCCTTGGTGCTGTGTAGTTGTGATGGTTTAGGCTCTTACCCGCCCCCCCCACACTTTTGGAAGGAAAGGTTAGACCAGAAAGGTACTGATATGCCTTGAAGACTGTGTACTTATCCTAACTTTAAGCTTTGTAATGTTAAAAAAGAACTGTATTTTTCTTTCCACGATGGTGTATGATCTCACTAAGCCATTGGCCTTTAAAATGTTTGCCTCTGCAAAGGTAGTAGTACTAGGTTTGCCTATTTTTTGTCCTTTACCTTTTGATGTTTAATTGTCATTGATCTTTGCTAGCCATAAGAGTGTAGTGTTTCAACAGTCTGTTCTAGCACAAGTGTCTTGGACTTCACTTGAAAGATCTTGTCTTGCTCACTGGCTTACAAGTCATGGATCACAGCTGCAGCATCTGCCCCAGTTACTCAGATTTTTAGTCAGTGTAACTGCAGATGTAATATTCTTTATGCAATTAATTACAAAGTAATTAAGGGATTGTTCTGAGACAGTTGCTATCAAAGGGTTGTACAATGTAGGATGAAGATGTGATGTCTTCAAGAGCCTCTGTTGGCTTTTGACACAGCAAAGCTATTCACACACATCTCTAGGACATGTGGTTAAGCATTGTATTGGTGGAGCTGTTATGTTTAGATGCTGGGTATCTCATGGTACATTAGCAAGGTTCACCTCTGTGTGTCCATTTCTTTTCCTTTCATGTAACAGAGATGAAAAGGAGCACATCCTGTTTGGATGAGAAGTACAGTAGAGTGTTTAATACAGGAGTGAGAAGAGGACAAGAGTGAGAGCACAGGGCATGAGAAGGATGGAAACAGAAAGAAGGAGTGGCAGTTGACAAAAGGGAGAAGAGCCAGTGGGATGGAGAGGCACAGTAATAGGACATCTGGAGGGATGACAGAGACAAGGAAAGAAGCAAGCTCACAAATGCCTTGCTAGTTGCTGAAGGGGCATGAGAGGAGCTGCAGTAATAGGTGGAGATAGAGCTTTATAGAATACACCCTGAAAGTAGTACTAGGTTTGCCTATTTTTTGTCCTTTACCTTTTGATGTTTAATTGTCATTGATCTTTGCTAGCCATAAGAGTGTAGTGTTTCAACAGTCTGTTCTAGCACAAGTGTCTTGGACTTCACTTGAAAGATCTTGTCTTGCTCACTGGCTTACAAGTCATGGATCACAGCTGCAGCATCTGCCCCAGTTACTCAGATTTTTGGTCAGTGTAACTGCAGATGTAATATTCTTCATGCCTTGTGGTTATGTAGGTGTAAGAAATGCATAAGCCCACTCTGGTGTGGGGATAGTTCCAGAAGATCTTCTGGAGCCTTGCTGGATCATGGCTGTATGCGGTTCATGGAGCATCTTCACCAAAGATAAATTTCATTTGTACCTCCTTTATTTTTATTAGCAGCAAACATTGTTTTCAAGGGGAAGATTTAATCAGGTCTGTTCTTTCTCTGTAACTACACCTTACCTGAAGCACTGCCAATGTCATGAGGTTGCTACATCGTGTGCAGAAGAAACCTGATGTGTAGAACAAGGCAGTTATTAACAGAATCTCATAAAGTATACAATGCATTTCTGTCCGCCCTAAGACATACTCATGCTGCTGCTGCAATACTGTAAAATCAAGCATCTTGTCAGCATCTTCAGGTCTTGTGACTGAGCAGGCTGTATCTTATTTCATTTCAGCAATTTCAGACTGTAATTAGTTCGATCCTTTTATCTCAGACAGTAACTATTTGACACTTAATGGGCTCTTTGCTTTTAAAAAAACCCAACTCTCCCCTCATTAAAGGACTGTAAAACTCTTAGGGACTCTGTTTGGAGGCTCCTGAGCTTGCTTTTACTTAAGGTTGCTTGAGTAATAACAGTGGAGCTGAGAGGAGCTTCGTGCTCAATAGTGCGAGCAGGTGCCATGATCTGACCTCCTATGCCCTTCCTTACACCTGGCTGGATTAGCCCTGGCTGTGTCAGCATATTGATCATTTTGGCCAGTGAGCTCTGTGATGTTTCTTACACGTGTTGCTGCATATGTAAGACAAGACTGATTTGTCTCTAAAATGCCATTGTGACATATGAAAGAACAGATCTTTAGCATTCAGTGAAGTTTGCTCCTGATTTCAGAGGCATGGGTCTGGCTCTGTTGTAGTAACTGTTCACCTGGCTGTCTAGTGCAGAGCTTCCTTCCTATTTGAATAACAATAGCATAAATGAGAGGGCTCAACACCAGGGTTCAGTTTCCTTTTGCATGATACCTGCTGTGGGTTCTTCTGGGAGTCTGTTTTGTCCTTGTCACCTGATTTCCTTTTGTCAGTTCTGTCTATCAGCTTTGTGGGCCAGAGATCTTCCTTGATCACTGACATGCTTGGCTGGTGTATCTCAGAGCGCAGGTTCATCAGATATGAGCTAACCAAGGTTTATGAGGCTTCATGATCTGTCTTTGTTAGCAGAAGATTTTGGCTTTTAGAATGCTAAAGCTCTCATGTATGAAAACTCTATTAATTCTGTATTGCAACTAAAAATGAAAGCAACCAACCCAAAGTAATCAAGCCCCATTTATAGTCCAGTGATATTTGCAAAGACTAAAAATACATCTGAACTTGGACAGAGAGGTAAGTTTTCGTCTGGCAATCCTGCTGGTGGTAATCAATCCTCCTGCCTGAGACAGGCAGGTGGCATGTCACTCAGCCTGCTGTCCTTGCTGTCATCCTGTCCCTGTTGCGCTTGTGAGCTCTGCCTCAGAGTTAGGCTTCTCAAGGTTTTGTTTTATCTCCTTACAATGCAGACCTCCTATTTTGTTTAGATCTTTAAAAATTTAGAGGAAGGGTGACAAAGAGATTTAGGCTGGAGGTGAGGAGAAAGTTCTTCACTGAGAGAGTCATTGGACACTGGAATGGGCTGCCCGGGGAGGTGGTGGAGTTGCCGTCCCTGGGGCAGTTCAAGGCAAGGTTGGACGTGGCACTTGGTGCCATGGTCTGGCCTTGATCTCTGTGGTAAAGGGTTGGACTTGATGGTCTGTGAGGTCTCTTCCAACCTTGGTGATACTGTGATACTGTGTGAAGAAGGAATGAAGGCATCCCAGTGGTAAAGTTAGTGGTGATTTTTGTAAGCAAGTTACAGCTCAGTCTGTATTCTGATGCAGTGTTTTTCCCAGGCTTCTGAGTGTCCTGAAATACTTGCATGCTCATTATGTTTTTTTAATGATCTCTTTCTATCTACAAAGTAATTTTTGTTTGTAAGCTTGAAGAACACTCTTAATGTAGCTCAGCATTCTGAGAGAAAACTGGGATTCTCTGTTATTTTCCATCCTCCTCCAATGAGATTAAATATAACAGAAGTTCCAGTTACAGGACTGAAGAAAACCAGCTACCCTCGAAATCAGCATATGCATATTTTCAGTCCTGTGGGAAGAGAAATTGGCTGACAACTTCTTAGTGAATAATCTATGTTTTGCTGAGTTGAGAATATATAGTGTGGCTTTTAAAACAAAAGAGTAAGAATGGAACTGAAAAGTTGACCACTGAATCTTGTGAAGCTTTAGGGAATGAATGATTCAAAAGGATTGATGATTTCAGAGCAAGGGGAAGGTGGAGCTCCTTAAATGAGTAGTACAGTGTCTTCCAGAAGAGAGGTATTGTATAAGTTAGCTCATTTGGTGTTAGTGTGAAATCTGAGTACTTTTACACTTCCATCCAGATAACTAAATCCAGAAGGAGGACCTTTGGGGGTTCTTTTGGCACAGTGATTTTGGAAAGCAAATTTGTGGTTTTGGTACAGTTTATATTGGGATTTGTTAGAGTGAGAGTATAATGTAAAGGTACAACAAGGTAGACAAACCTTTGTATGCCTCCAGATATGAAGGATGCTGGAAGACCCTTCAGAATCTGGCTTCACCTATACCCAACTTAAGAGCATGAGCATTTCAGATAAATAAACTTACTTGTGCTTGAAAAAAAGGTAGTATTGTCTGGAAACAAAACTTGATTGTTTTTTGTTTGTTTATTTGTTTTTACTTTAATGGAAAACATTCAATTGACTTAATAATTAAGACTAATAGTAATAAAGGATATGAAGAGAATTAGAAACAGAATTCTCTGTGCATGCAGCATAAGCTGTCCTCCAGAGAGGTCCAAGTCTTGTCCTGACTGCTGTAAGATCCTTCTTTATGTTACTCCAGATGCCAAGCTTAACTGGTCATTTCAACATCTATTTTCACTGAAGTAATCATCTTCCTGTGTTGGTGTTCTGGAATCCTCTTCTTCAACTGCAAAGTGTACAAGCTTCTTGTCTTTATCTTCAGGACCACTCAGGGCTCTCTCTGCTATATCATTTCTCATTCCTTAAATTTTCTTGTTCTTCAGCCAATGCCATTTTCAAAGCTCCCTTTGCCTGCTGTTTTAGTGTTGCTGCTCTTTATGCACAGCAATGACTCCTCAGAAATGACCATTTAATCTCCTTGAAACCTTAAAATCTCCATCCACGGTGCCACTTCTCTTATCTATGGAGCATGACGAGCTGCCAGTAACATGAAGTCACCAGAGACCCATGGACCTTTAATGTGGGTAAAGGGGGACAAGCATTATATGCAGGTGACTTTAGGCTTCCCAAACTCTGGGGGATCAGGAGAGCAAAGACATCCCAGCTCCTGCAGCATTACCTTGGTGCCTGCACCACAGAGTTAAATCTCTAACAGGCTGTCTGGCAGTGCAAATAGAAAATGCAGGAAGGGACGTTTAGGGTGTTAGTAAATGTAAGAAAGAAATGAGTACCTGCACCAACACAGATCCCAAGCCCCAATGACCTCTAGTTCTAGAAGCTTTAGTACTATCTCAGGAGGTGACCAATGATTTTTACATCACTAGCCTGCCTCTTACCAGTAGTACTGTGTTTACTCAATGTATGCCGCCATGAGTAGGAGCAGGATCACTGCAATAAATGTCATTTTAATTGTGGAAGTCCACTTTCAGAAAGAGTGATAGTTAATGACTAAATGAGGACTACTGTTCCATTCTCTGTATTCCAATCTTGCAGCTTTATAGTTTAACATTTTTAACTTAAAACCACAACGTAGCTACATAGAGAGATGATGTAATTTTACCTCTTCTATTAGCATAAGAACAGTATGTGTTTTCACAGAGAGCAAGATTGTCCCAAAGCACAAAGAGAACTTCACAGCTCTCTCTGGAAGTTAGAGGTATGTTTTGATACAGACTGTGACTAGGTATTTTAAGTCTGTGATGAATGGAAAGGTGCAGAAGTTGGATGAACACTCAGAGTTTGCATACTTTAGACTCTCTGAAATCTAGAATAAGAATTTAAGGTGGGAAAGAGGATTTGTTGGTGAGGGCCATCTGTATGGCCAGGTAGGTGTGGTTTTGTGGTTATGTTTTTTCCTCTTTAATCCCTGTAAAATGCTGTTTCCAGTTGCATCCTTTATCAGGTGTTTCTAAAGCTGAGTACTGATTATCAATCCTGTATTCCTTTATAGCAACACTGCTTGTGTAAATCACATCTCTGTTTTAAAGTAAATGGTTTTCTTATTTTTCTACTCAACATAATTTTGCAGTTCAGTCAGCTTGCTTTTTGGGTACATGAAAAAATTGACTTTGCTAAGAAGTCTTTGTGAAGTGAAATAAGACTCCAGATATTCCTGGTGAAAACCAAAATGCACTCAAAACTGTTCATCTCAATGAAAGCCTTTGCTTTGGATTTGTGTGGTAACCTAGAAGAGTGGCCAGTGATGTGTCCAAAAATAAATCATTTTCTTTGGCCCAAGTCTTCAAATGAAATTGGGTGAGATAACTTTTTGTGGATGTTTTACCTTTTTTATAATGCAAGCTGGCATTGCATTTCTGTGAGGCTGATTGTGGTCTCAAAGTGTGCACTCTTTGTCTTCCTGCTACACAGAAAACATGCTGATAGCTGTTTTTGCATTTCTTTGTCGTGGAGGAGAATCTTTTATTGTTCTTGAAATCGAAGGGAGAACAAAGGGTGAGTGTGCTGGTGGAGATGAATGAGGGGCAGTATCGTACACATTTGGGGTGTAAACATCAGCTGGTGAGTTGTTTGGGGTTTTATTAATACTCAGTGATTGTGATTCCTGTTCTGGTTGTCTTGAGACTGAATACAAACCAACTTTATCTTTGCTATATAAGTGCATCAGAATGTGTGAAGATAGAGGGAGAGCAAGAACTACTGATGCAGGCAACACACCATCTCTGTCCATATCCTTTCAGTCTTTCTCCCAAGTCTACTAGTGAGTATATTCACCTACTTCATACACTGCATTAAAATTCCCTAGTCTTTGCTTGTAGTGAGGAAAAGTGAAAACCATACTGCTCAGAGCTTGTGTGTCACAGGGAAGCACTGCTGCTCTCCCTCCAGTTCTTCACGCTCTGCAGGAGTCTAGAGTTAGTACAGTCACTGCAAACACAGGACTTCAAAGGCTGGCTTAACAGCTTGCAAAAGAAACCCTGCTATTCTAGGTCTTCTTTCCTCCTCTCAGTACCTTTCCATGAATTTGGAATGTATCCCTCTGCCTTTTTTCTGAGGAAGAGAGCAGGAGGACTCAGTCAAAAGCCAGAAATGCACAGAACTTTGTGCTTGCAAAAGAAACCCTGCTGTTCTAGACCTTCTTTCCTCTCAGTACCTTTCAATGAATTTGGAATGTATCCCTCTGCTTTTTCTTTGAGGAAGAGAGCAGAAGGACTCAGCCAAAGGCCAGAAATGCACAGCACCTGTGTAGATCCCCCCTGGTTTACAAGGGCTTGAGGAAAAGAACTGTCACTTTCTTTGGGCAGTGCTGGCCATTGCTTTGTCCTGAGTTTGCACTGAACTGATGGCGTAGGCTTTAGTCTCATCAGCCTTTTGCTGTTTTGTTAGGCACATCTTTCCAGTATGGGATTTCTGTTAAAGCTCACATCAACATTTTAAGATACCAAAGGTGTCATCTGACATTTTAGAAACTCATTTTTTCATTTCTATAAAAGCTTCTTTGATCACTCTCAAAAAAACTCCAAACCCCCAAAACCTCAAACCAACCAGCAACCGAAAGCCAAAATGATTCTTAAAAATGAGTTTACGTTGTGGTTGGAGTTGTAATCTGAACAGGAGTGATATAACCACAAGTCAGGGGGTGCTATGGCATGCCTTCCAGGACAGGGTAATGTCTGCTGCCACTGGTTACTTATTTATGACTATGTGCAGGTTTTTTGTGTGGTAATAGCTGGATGGGATGTTTTCACAGAGGTCTTCTTTCTCATATAAAAGGCAGAAATCAAAACACAATGAAACCTGAATTGAACTCAAAACCCAAGTATGTTATGGCAGTTCTTCAATGCTTGTTCACTGCTGTCTGCAGAGTTCTGCTTTGTTGGCTTTTTGCAGTAGTTGAGCACTGGTCGTGCTTATAGGGCTTTAGGGTGGAGAAGGCTGCACAAAGAAAGCAAATTCATTAGAAGGTGAATCTGAATTGGTTATTGACGGTTTTTGAAAGCAAAAATAAGAAAGTCAAAAGCTGTATTGACTTATTTTCTTCCCTAAATGGAGCAGGCATATGTGTGAACAGTGTTGTTTTATTATTTCCTGGATGGGTGGGCAGAGGTCAATGGGATGAGATTTAACAAGGCCAAGTGCAGGGTTCTGCACTTGGGCCACAACAACCCCAAACACAGCTACAGGCTGGGGACTGAGTGGCTGGAGAGCAGCCAGGAGGAAAGGGACCTGGAGGTACTGATAGATAGTAGGCTGAAGATGAGGCAGCAGTGTGCCCAGGTGGCCAAGAGAGCCAATGGCATCCTGGCCTGCATCAGGAACAGTGTGGCCAGTAGGACAAGGGAGGTTATTCTGCCCCTGTGCTCAGCACTGGTCAGGCCACACCTTGAGTGCTGTGTCCAGTTCTGGGCCCCTCAATTCAAGAGAGATGTTGAGGTGCTGGAAGGTGTCCAGAGAAGGGCAAAAAAGCTGGTGAGGGGCCTGGAACACAGACCCTGTGAGGAGAGGCTGAGGGAGCTGGGGGTGTTTATCCTGGAGAAGAGGAGGCTCAGGGGGGACCTCATTGCTGTCTACAACTACCTGAAGGGGCATTGTAGCCAGGTGGGGGTGGCCTCTTCTCCCAGGCAACCAGCAATAGAACAAGGGGACACAGTCTCAAGTTGTGCCAGGGTAGGTATAGGCTGGATGTTAGGAGGAAGTTGTTGGCAGAGAGAGTGATTGACATTGGAATGGGCTGCCCAGGGAGGCGGTGGAGGCACCGTCCCTGGAGGTGTTGATGAAAAGCCTGGCTGAGGCACTTAGTGACATGGTCTGGTTGACTGTCTAGGGCTGGGTGTTAGGTTGGCCTGGATGATGTTGGAGGTCTCTTCCAACCTGGTTGATCCTATGATACACAGGTTGGTAAAGCCAGACAAACCTCTGCTGAGATTTTGTGCAGCTGAGCTATCTCTGTGTGTTTCAAGCACAGCCCAGCTGAATTCTTCCTCGTGCTTCAAGCATAGATGGGAACTAATAGCAGAAAAAAGTGGGAATGTGATGAGTGCATTTTCTTTCTGAGCCAGATGGGTGTGCAGTTAGCAAAATGTTGAACGCTTCCAGGACACAGAGTATTTCTGTATTACCTGGTGGTCTTTTCATGTGTGCCTGCATCTGGCACGCTTGAGATGCTGTGCGCTAGAGAATGTCACAAGTGCAAATGGTGAGCCGTTCTTTCTTGAGATGGAGATTTTTTTGGTGTGGTTTTGTCTGCCTGTGCTCATGAATTTAGTTTTTGAGATAGCCATAGCTCTGTCCACGTCAATGGGTGGTTTATATTTGCCCCATCCTCTACAGTTGTGATTAAACACTGACCTCCAAAAGTAAGGAATCTTATATTTTGTCTAGCAAACTATGGTGGCAACAGAGAACAACATTCTGTGTTATGTCTTCTGACTTTCTGCTTTAGCAGATACCTCTTGGTATCAGTCTTTAGAATTAGGATTAGGAATGTTGATGTTGCAATCAAGACATTCATGCTGTCATGCTACAGAGTAGCTTGCTAAAGAGCGTCTAGAGTTTGTCAGCAGGAGACTGAGATCTTGTTTGGGGTTGGGAGGGATAGTGCACCACCCTAGAAATGTGGGCAGTTTGAGCTCCCCAGGCAAATCTTCTCTGATCAGTTGACAGATTGGTGTGTCTAAACGTTGTATTTCATTTTACGGCAGGATAGCAACAGACATTACAGAGCATTGTATTCTGCAAAGCATTTCATGAAAGCCAAAGGCAGCCTAAACAGAGCAGTTCAGATTTGACCAAAGACTGACTTTATTTTGCCAGCTTTTTGATTTTGTTACACATATACTGCTAGCATACCAAACCAGTTCATTTCAGATGTTGTGGTCTGGTTTAATAAACAGGCATATAAATCAAAGCAATTATCCAAATGTTTAGGTATGAAGTTCCAAAGAGAAGTACAGTTTCAGGTAACATCATTTCGAATTCAGTAAGATTTTAAATCTTTGCTCTCAATTGCTTCACTTGAGAGGCTGTGAAGTGTTCATGTGGGACACTAGAGCTGGGTGAACAAACATGCATTAGGTAAAACACAGCTGAAAGGACATTATCCTCGGATTCTGTCTGCAGCTGTTGCAGTCAAGACAACTTCATTAGGAAGCCCACTGAAGGAGTCACAGGATGTAATGCAGAATAGAAGGTTGAAGTTTCCCACTTTATTTTGAGGGGTTTGTCATTTTTAGTATGTTTTTTCCTGCACATTTTTCGAGTTTAGCAGTTCCCAGTCTTTGGCATATTGAAGTCTGTCATTGAATTTAGTTCACATTCCGCCTGCTAGGACATTTTTTTCACAGAACATTTGCATTTTTATAGGTTAAATGTACCCAAAGAACTCACTTGGCAAGCAAAATTTGCAATATTTTGTGAGAGAGAAGTAAAAATTGTCTAACTGAAAGTACTATTAGTGCCATGGTCTAGTTGACTGGCTAGGGCTGGATGCTAGGTTGGATTGGATGATCTTGGAGGTCTCTTCCAACCTGGTTGATTCTGTGATTCTAAGCTGAACCATAATGACATGAAAGCTGATGAGGGCTTCATAAAATTTAGCTCTTAAGTTCATTGAGGCCTTAGTTTGGTCTTTCTTGTCTATAATTGCAGGAAACCCACATAATTTCTAGTTCATGAGCTCCACAGATTGAGTAAAACTTTGGTTCAGATTTATCTTTAGTCAGACCAACAAGCATGTGTGACCTTTCACTGTAGTGTGTAATAAATGTGTTTATTTTTCAGAGAAAGGGAAACTGGAGAGAGGCTTAAATACTTTACAGAATAGTTAGAGCAAGCAGAATAAGTAAGAGAAGACCTAAAGAGATGTTCATAGTTGAGTTCTAATTAAATTAACAATGCAGAGCTGAGGATAGGAGTAAAATTGAATTGCATCCATAACTGTGTGTGACCTGACGTGTGAGGGGAAGCTTTATAAAAGTTGATGGCTAACCTGATACGAGTGTGCAAAGAGGAGTCACTCTTCTGAAAGAACCTGACCATGTCAATGAAGACTTCATCCTAAGAGTCAGTAGCTTAAGAGGATGCATTTTCTGGGAAAATAAAGGTCAGGTGGTGACAGTTGCCCTATATTTCTATTTGTGAGGGTAGCAGTTGATTGTCAGACCTACTGGGGAGGGATGCCCAGAGTTTTGCCCCAGCAGTGTCCTCTGACAGCAGCTGTTAGCCTCGATAGAAGAGCAAGGGGCTAGTGGTGCTTTTCCCATCCTTGTGTGCATTGTGTCTAAAAGTACTTCAGAGAGAGACAGGAACATCAGCCCATAACACAACCTTTTCATATAGAGTTTAAACATAAATTGTAACTCTTTTATTTGTAAACACTTCACTGCAGATTTTTCTGGTTGCTGTTAACAATGGAGTCCTGAACACCCTAATGTCTGTGCTGACTATGCATGTGTGCCAGAGTTCTGGGAATAACACAGTGACAAAGGAATGTTTTGTGCCTTGACTTTGAGAAGCTACATTTGTATATATGTAGTGGTAGCAATCTTTGTGCTCCTTTGTGTTTGTATGTGTAACAAGTCAGTGGTGGTTGAACCCTCACATTTGTGAGCCAGTTCAGTTGCAATTGTAGCTTGTCACAAAGGAGATAGTGGGAAAGAGAAATGAAGGAGTTTTACCTGAGCAAAATCAGACTTGGAAAGAAGTTTACTTTTCCGTGAGTTTAAGTGAGCCTTTATTAGGCAGTGCATTTTGAGAGTCTGTGCCTTAATTACTAATGCGTAACAGCATTCGTTTTTGCTTGCGTTGTTTGATAGTTGGATATATCCTTTGCTCTTTCACCCTTACAAGGACAAATCTCCATCATTATGTCCATCCTGAATTCTCGTAGTCATATTTCACTATCTTGATTCAAACTATATCTGTAGACCTGTTTCTGTATCTATCTACATACAAAATGTCTCCTCTTCAGCCATTGGAATGGGCTGCCCAGGGAGGTGGTGGAGTTGCCATTCCTGGAGGTGTTCAGTAAAAGCCTGAATGAGGCATTTAGTGCCATGGTCTAGTTGACTGGCTAGGGTTGGGTGCTAGGTTGGACTGGATGGTCTTGGAGGTCTCTTCCAACCTCGTTGATTCTATGATTCTCACATGTGGACCATGTCTCTCCCGTGCTCCATGCCCTTACTATCTTTCTTCCTCTGCATTGTCTAAACTGTTTACCAGTCTCTCTCCAGTTATCCTCTTATTTTCTGTTTGGCTATCAAGACCTACATTCAGTCCATCTGGAAAAAACAGAAGTAATTCAATGCTGTCTTCAAGGCAAGCTCCTGTAAACTGCTGGTGCTGTTCCTCAAGCTGTCCTGATATGTGAACACCAACAGGGTCATAAACAAGAAGAGTTCCGAGTTGTTATTTCATAAATCCAAGAAGAAGCTAATCAAATTTGAAAGGGATGGGGGTGTTGAATTAGAAATTGTGCTTTTAATTTTGAAAGGTGTCTCTTGCCCTTCAAAACCATCTGACTTAAGCATAGTACCATTATGTATTAAACTGCATTATGTATTATTTTGAAATCTAAACCATAAAGCACTATCTGTAACAAAATCTACTGTGAGAAGCTTAGTTGTCAGGAGAACTTACTCTGAGAAAACTCCTGTCTACACCAGGACTTTGGGTGGTGACGGTAACAAGAATGTAATAGAGATTCAATTCAAGAGAGATGTTGAGGTGCTGGAAGGTGTCCAGAGAAGGGCAACAAGGCTGGTGAAAGGCCTGGAACACAAACCCTGTGAGGAGAGGCTGAGGGAGCTGGGGGTGTGCAACCTAGAGAAGAGGAGGCTCAGGGGGGACCTCATTGCTGTCCAGAACTACCTGAAGGGAGGCTGTAGCCAGGTGGGGGTTGGTCTCTTCTGCCAGGCAACCAGCAACAGAACAAGGGGACACAGACTCAAGTTGTGCCAGGGGAAGTGTAGGCTGGATGTTAGGAGGAAGTTGTTGGCAGAGAGAGTGATTGGCATTGGAATGGGCTGCCCAGGGAGGTGGTGGAGTCACAGTCCCTGGGGGTGTTCAGGCAAAGCCTGGCTGAGGCACTTAGTGACATGATCTAGTTGACTGGCTAGGGCTGGGTGCTAGGTTGTCCTGGATGATCTTGGAGGTCTCTTCCAACCTGGTTAATTCTATGATTGTTTAACCAAGAAGCTAATCTGTCATGACCAACACTGTATATATTTAGTTCACTAAATTGTTAAGTGTTTCACAGAGGTCTGTTTTTAATGTGGTGGTTGAGGAGTTTGTTTGAAGTTAGAAACCATTGAGAATAACTTGGGAGTTCTCTGTTTTCCTGTACATCTTCTCATATAGTAAATACCCTGCAAAAGCAACTCCAGGAACTGTAACCCTTGCAGACCTAGTGTTTATCTTGACTGTTGGGGCTGAATACACGGAAATCCCCATAGGAGACCCTCTAAGTTTATTTCTTTCCAGAAGTAATTTAGTATGAGACCTTGCCATAACTGTCATTTTGTTAGAAACGTGGATGCTTATTCAGCTTCAACATTTTCATAGCACAAAAGTTACGTATTCCTTTGTTATTGGAAGTGGTAAGATGTCATAAGCTGTATGTCCTAATGAAAGCTTGATGTACTAGCACACAGCTCATAGCATGGTTGGTACTCCTGCCTTTACTAGATAAGTGTTAATAATTCCTTAGTTTGTTTTATCTGGGACACTACCCAGGATGGAGGATAATCCCAGCTTTTATAACATAGGTAGATTTGTCTGAATCTTAAGTTTCAGGCGGTTGCAATTGATACCCAAGGCCTGCACACAGGGATAACTTAGATCCAGCTATAATTAAGAATCCCCACTAACGATACAGATGACAGTTGGTTGCCTGTTAATAGGGTTATTCAACCCTTCCCTGTGGGAAGTCCTGTAGTGTTATCTTTACCAACTAGACCGGTTTGAACTGAGACTTCACCTTTCTAGAGGCTGTTTCAGATTGTGATATGTTTGTTTGATGTCTCTCTTGGCTCTTATGTAATGAGAATGAATTACGGGAAGAGACACAGAGGCATTAGATAAGGCACCTCAGCACGGAGCAAAAAATTGGGGTTGTCCTCTCTTGCTTATTTAACTTTGTGATTCTGGGTGTCATTAAAACAAGTATTTTCCCAAGAGCTCCTGCATTAATTATGCTCTCTGTTCCCAGTTTGACATTTGAGATGCCAGAGTATAGTTTGCAGAAGGATTTTTAGGAATACCAGAAGAAAACCTATTGCAAAATCACACAGTATCACAGTATCATCAAGGTTGGAAGAGACCTCATAGATCATCAAGTCCAACCCTCTACCACAGAGCTCAAGGCTAGACCATGGCACCAAGTGCCACGTCCAACCTTGCCTTGAACAGCTCCAGGGACGGCGACTCCACCACCTCCCCGGGCAGCCCATTCCAGTGTCCAATGACTCTCTCAGGGAAGAACTTTCTCCTCACCTCCAGCCTAAATCTCCCCTGGCGTAGCTTGAGGCTGTGTCCTCTTGTTCTGGTGCTGGCCACCTGAGAGAAGAGAGCAACCTCCTCCTGGCCACAACCACCCCTCAGGTAGTTGTAGACAGCAATAAGGTCTCCCCTGAGCCTCTTCTTCTCCAGGCTAACCAATCCCAGCTCCCTCAGCCTCTCCTCGTAGGGCTGTGCTCAAGGCCTCTCCCCAGCCTCGTTGCCCTTCTGGACACGCTCCAGCATCTCAATGTCCCTCCTAAACTGGGGGGCCCAGAACTGAACACAGTACTCAAGGTGTGGTCTAACCAGTGCAGAGTACAGGGGCAGAATGACCTCCCTGCTCCTGCTGACCACACCATTCCTGATGCAGGCCAGGATGCCACTGGCTCTCTTGGCCACCTGGGCACACTGCTGGCTCATGTTCAGGTGGGTATCAATCAGCACCCCCAGATCCCTCTCTGTCTGGCTGCTCTCCAGCCACTCTGACCCCAGCCTGTATCTCTGCATGGGGTTGTTGTGGCCAAAGTGCAGCACTGGGACTTGGAGCTATTGAACCCCATCCCCTTGGACTCTGCCCATCTGTCCAGGTGGTCAAGACTTTTGTCTTCAGAGCTTGATGCTCGGTATACAACCACAACATATGAAATAGATTATTCAATAAGTGTTCCTTAAATGAGATAAAAATGAGATATGGGCTCTTTGCTCCTGACGTTTTAGAAGAGGGAAGGTGCTACTTTCTGCCACAAAATCGTTCAGGCTGGAAATGGCCTTTGAGATCATCAAGTCCAACAGTTACCCCGGCACTGCAAAGTTCATCTTTAAACCGTGTACCTAAGCACCACTCCACAGATCTTTTAAATCCCTCCAGGGATAATGGCTTCACCACTTGCCTAGATGTCTTGTTCCAGGGCTTAGCAAACGCTCCCAGTGAAAGAAACTTGCGGCCGTTTCGTCTCACCCTACACCACCTGGTACGCGGGCGAAGAGCCCTGCCCACGCCTCCCTCCAGCCTCTTCTCCCTTAGCTGTGGGGAGCGAGCGCCGTCCAGCCCCGGGCGCGGCTGCCTCTGCCGCCCCTCGGCAGGTACGCGGGCGAAGAGCCCTGCCCACGCCTCCCTCCAGCCTCTTCTCCCTTAGCTGTGGGGAGCGAGCGCCGTCCAGCCCCGGGCGCGGCTGCCTCTGCCGCCCCTCGGCAGGTACGCGGGCGAAGAGCCCTGCCCACGCCTCCCTCCAGCCTCTTCTCCCTTAGCTGTGGGGAGCGAGCGCCGTCCAGCCCCGGGCGCGGCTCCCTCGGCAGCCCTTCGCCTGCCCAGCCGCGAGCGGTCCCTCGGGGAGCCGCCCTGGCGACTGCCGCGGGCAGCGTCCCCAGCCGCGCCGGCGCCCCCGCGGGAGCGGCCCGCAGCGGCCGCGTTTCGTGCCCAGGCGAGGGAGGGAAGGGGGAATTTTGGGGAGGCGGAGAGAGAGACTTCGCTGGAAATGGAGCGGACCGGAGCGTGGAGCGCGCAGCTGGTGGAGTTCATGTGCTGCATGGGTCAGTAGCGCAGCCTGGCTCTGGGCTGGCAGGGCTGCCTCTGCGAGAGAGCAGAGCTCTCCCTGCAAGGAACTTCTCCGCAGACCCTTGCAGTGGGTTACTTCTCAGTTTGGGGGTTTGTTTCCTAGTCAGCTGCCTGTCTTCTGGTTACTTCAGCTGGTGGGCTCTACTTTGAGCTCTAGCATGCTGAATGCTCTTGCACTGTGTTTTCTTCCTAGTGTGCATTTGCTTTTCTGGAATAATGATTTTTTTTTCTCTTCTTAATTAAAACCCACACACAGCTGTGATGAGTTTTGCTGTTTGGCTGGGATTTGTTTTGTCAGGTTTTGTTGTGTTGTTCCCTTTCATTCTGGTGTTTTTCACAACGTGACAGCTTTTCTTGTTACACATCTGTCTACATCAGGTACAGAGTTTTCCTGCGGGTGTTTGTACGATGTGTACACATAAATAAAAGGAGGAGTAAGTTTCTCCTGTGTTATCTATCTTGGCATTTTAATTGACAATAGATTTGTAATTAGTAGATACAAGAAGTGGGGTTGAATCTTTTTTTTTTCACTGTGTTCAAAGTAGCATTTCCTAAAGTCTAAAACTTGTGTGGTAGTTTGACAAAGCTAGCTGAGGTTGCCTTAGGAGAAAAGGCACTTGGGGGCAAGAATGCTAAAACTTGTGTTCCTTTTAAAACAACTACCCATAAGGAAACAGTTACAAGTGAAAGTATTTCTTGGTTTCTTTTCCTTCTGAGAATTTCTTGTTCTCTGCTTGTACCAAACCAGAGTTTCTGCTCTATTTGTATAAATAACTGATGTTGGAGATGCTGTCCTGCTTAGGTGAAGGCTGTAGGGGGAACGTGTGTCTAGCCAAAACTTCATCAGGCAGATGTTATTGGGTTGTGTGTTGGGGTTTTTCTGTTGTTTGTTTTCTTGTTTGGTGTATTTGGGAGGTTGTGTTTGTTGTTTTGTTTTGTTTCTCATCAGCACAGCCTCGTTCTTTAGTTCAACTTTTATTCCTCTTTTTGGGCCCTCGACTAGCATAAGAGGGTATGAAGCTGCAAAGTGAGGGGAAAAAAGCATAAGCCAGAAACTTAGAAGATCTCGAGCAGCATGGGAAAATGTGTTTAGGGAGCAGCAGATATTCTGTACAGAGCAGAATGTACATGTACACTCCGTGTCTTGCTAGTAGACCTCTTTGCCACAGTGAACTGTGACTGCAGGAGTTGCAAGTGTGTTTAAAAAGTAAAAAAAGCCTCTATGACTCTTACATGCACACAGAATGTCTGAGTCACCTAAGGGAGGAGTACACATAGGCTTTGCTGGCTTTTCCTTGCCTTGTTTTTACACTCGTTCCTGAATACTCCCCACTGTTGGGAGCAGCACACAGTGCTCTGCTTGGCCCAGGATGGATGCTTGTATAATCTCACACCGTTTACACCACTGACTTGAAAGCCCATGAGTATGGACCTTCTGTGAATTTTTAGGTTACTTTGCCTATTTTTGACCATTCTGAAAAGAGTGGTTTTTTTAAATGTAAAGTGCAAAATCTGATTGATTCATCTAGCGATGACACTAACTGTGAAAGGTTTTGTTACCTGAGCTCCTTTCTTATTCTCAGCCACAGTACAAATAGCCTGAGTCAATGAACCAGCTGCAGTTTTGTTGTACAGGGTCTTAAGGGATCTTGCTATTTTAGGCTTGCACAGATGGTCTCAGTCCTAATGCAGTGCAGCTCCTCCTCTGGGGAGCTCCAAGGCTGTGAATGGGGTCTGTAGCATTTGTGCTGTCTGGTGACCATACCTAGGTTCGTGGAGGTAAGTTAGCTCTTGTGCTGGAGTATGCATCAAGTGTTTCTCTACTGTGGCTCAGTGGAATACAAGAATATACTTGCATCCATAAGGGGAGTGCTTTTGTACCCCAAGTCTGTGGCTTTTATTGCTTCTTTTTACTATTTTGTGGGCAATGCCACGCTTAGGGAGTAAACTGCTGGTAGTGACTGGGGCTTATAACTGGGTTAGTGGACATCCCTGTTTATTTTATAGAGGATTAAGGAAAAGACAGCCCTTTTTCTGACTGAAGCTGTAGCTCATCCATGCGTGTTGGGACAAGGGTGATACACCAGTCAAAAAGCATTGTGATTATAAAAAGCCAGCTTTCATATAGTATGAGATTTTTCTATTGCTAAGTACTTCAATAATTCTTTGGATTCAGTAGTAGTGATAATACTTAAAAGTTTGTTTGGATCTTTTTAGTATGTTTTTGGGAATGGTTGACTTTTCCTGGGAATCTACGTTTATGTTAGTGATGCTGCTGTGGTATCAGTGGGGTTCTTGCCCTGCAGGAACTCACCCACAGTTTCTGCTCAAAACACTTTTTCATGATATGCTGTGATGTGCTGCAAAAAAACCCCAACATTTGTGTGCTGTTGTTCAGAGCTTTTGCAGACTGTTCTGATTTTTGAACTTCATTGGAATGCTAACTTTATAAAGCTCTCATTAAAAAAAATCATAGTCATCTGCATTAACTCTTCTCTTTTTATTTTCTCCCCTTCCAGATGAGCGAGACAAAGTGCAAAAGAAGACCTTCACAAAATGGATTAATCAGCATCTCATGAAGGTCAGTTGATATTTGTGATGTCTGGATGACTGATTGCTACAGTAATGATTATGTCTCTTACTAAATGTTTGATTTCAGGATGCAGCTGTGTTGCAGATAATGAGGAATATCTTAAATGCTGGGATTTATGCATGTACTTTGAGGAGTCAGGGGGGAGTTGAAATGTTGCTGTTGAGTATCCCAAGGTGATCTAGTTCAATATTTAAGTTTGAAATTAAAATTAGTCAAAGCTTAAGTGACATTATTTCTCTCTACAAAGCTAGACTCTCTGCTAGCATTGGAGTGTCATGACTGGTTTTCTTTAAGTACTGTTCTCAGGAGAGAGAACTGACCTTAGGAAGGAGAGCTCTAGATCATTGTGTGGTATAAGTATGCTGCTCATGGGTTAGAAACAGAGGCTTTCTAGGGATGAAAATTATTTTTCAGTATCTTGTCTTTTTTGAATAACAATAAACATTTTCTTGAGAACATCATTTCCCCAACCTCTATAGCTTTTGGTTAACAGAAAACTGAAAGCTGTGAGCCTGCATGAAGAATGGTGTGGCCAGCAGGAGCAGGGAGGTCATTCTGCCCCTGTACTCTGCACTGGTTAGACCACACCTTGAGTACTGTGTCCAGTTCTGGGCCCCTCAATTGAAGAAGGGCATTGAGATGCTTGAACGTGTCCAGAGAAGGGCAACGAGGCTGGGGAGAGGCCTCGAGCACAAACCCTACGAGGAGAGGCTGAGGGAGCTGGGATTGGTTAGCCTGGAGAAGAGGAGGCTCAGGGGAGACCTTATTGCTGTCTACAACTACCTGAGGGGACGTTGTGGCCAGGAGGAGGTTGCTCTCTTCTCTCAGGTGGCCACCACCAGAACAAGAGGACACAGCCTCAAGCTATACCAGGGGAAGTTTAGGCTTGAGGTGATGAGAAAGTTCTTCACTGAGAGAGTCATTGGACACTGGAATAGGCTGCCCAGGGAGGTGGTGGAGTCGCCGTCCCTGGAGCTGTTCAAGGCAAGGTTGGACGTGGCACTTGGTGCCATGGTCTAGCCTTGAGCTCTGTGGTAAAGGGTTGGACTTGATGATCTGTGAAGTCTCTTCCAACCTTGATGATACTGTGACAGCATGGCCTTTCACTTCTAAATCTAACCTTCTGCTTCAGTGCCAACTGTCTGGCCCGGATGTTTCTCTGGAGAAAGAGGTTGTATAATTACTTAACTTGCCTTTTTTTTTCCTGTCTTCTTCTTCCTGGAGGTTGAATTTATGTAAAAGTCACATCATATAAAAATGTATCTGCTAACTGTCAGAATTGAAATTCAGTTTGAGTATAATATTCAGACACTGCTGGAAAAATCTGCTCGTGTTCATATGTTTCAGGGAGCAGCTTAATTATCTCTGCTTCTCGTGGCTGCTTTTGTGAGTGTTTGAGAAATAATGAATATGGAAGCAGAACAGAATTTTTTCAGGGATGTTTAAAATCCACTGGGTTTTTTTTCCCCATAAAGGTTTAAAGAATGCAGAATTCTGATTTCACATCAATTTGAAAACTGTGTAGCTCTTGGAAATGGTATGATGTAGGGAGCCAACAAGGCCTGGATGTGAGATTAATCTAAATTCTGTCTTTAGCAAGAGACCCTTCTTCCAAAGTGTTCTTTGGGTCTTTCCCACCATGAGTGAGCTATTAGCATTGGTCTTGACATCAGCACCTGTGCAGCACACAGCCTTTCTATGGACAGAGAGTCAGCAGTCACAGAGTGGCTTTTGGTACTTCTTGTCTCAATAGATATTCTTTTGTGGATTTGCTAGCTCTAAAGGAATCACACTGTGTAGAAACAGCTGCTCCAAGGACCCCCACAATGCAGACACCTCACTGTAATCATGGAATAGCTGAGTGGCCCCATATCCTTGTGGAAGTCTTTCTAATTGCTAATGAGTAAAGATGAAGAGTCTGGAGACCTGCAGCCTTCCCATTCTGGATTTTACCTTGTATTTGTATTATGAGAAATGCATCATTTGTCCAGTACTTCTGAGCAATTAGATCTAGAGGAAAAAAAGCATACAGGAAGATTGCCACTACTCTTGTCAGCAAAATGCAGTCTTCAGATTAACTTTGTCTTATTTAAATGGGGGTGATTGTTGCCATGTTTGTAGAGATTACTAATTTTTTTATGTGTTAAAGGTATGTATTAAAAGATGCAGTTTTAATTTTCTGTGGGGTGCAGAAAATCCTATCTGAAGCTTTTTGGAGAGCAGTCCTTGAATACAAGTTAAAAATGATGCCTCTCTTTACTGAAGAGCAGTGTTTGAATATTTCATTACTCTACATCATTGCTTTATAAAACATGCACAGTCATTGTTACCATACTGTCAACCCCTTTGGAGTAGCTTACAAAAGATTTAGGCTCTAAACCTGTGAGGAAATCAGGGTAAGGAGTTCACACTAAATCCTTTTGACTTGCTTGCCAAGGTCAGTGGTCTTAGGCCTTCATCTTCTAATAGTTCTCAGTGTGGTGATTGTAGAGGTAGATACAAATTGTTGGAGATGTGTGTCTATATGTACCACTGGCCTTGATTTTCATCTTGGTTTGCTTAGTTTAGAAATTGAAGGGCTGCTAACATACACAAGAATGGTTTGACTGTGGTAAAGGGTTGGACTTGATGATCTATGAGATCTCTTCCAACCTTGGTGATACTGTGTCTATAGCTCTTCCATTAGCTTGGAGTTTGTGGCAACTCTATCTTTTGTGGATACTCAGTTTGAAAGCAGTTAGTGATACAGTTGTCAAGTTTCTGGTCAAATTTCTGTTCTTACAGCTTTGTTTCTAGAGCAGTGACTTGCACAGAAATAAAACCCCAGACTTTCAAATGCTCTCTGTTAAGACACAATGTCATATTTAGAAAATAGGGGAGGGAATGTAGAAATTACAGTATCACAGTATCACCAAGGTTGGAAGAGACCTCACAGATCATCAAGTCCAACCCTTTACCACAGAGCTCAAGGCCAGACCATGGCACCAAGTGCCACGTCCAATCCTGCCTTGAACAGCTCCAGGGATGGCGACTCCACCACCTCCCCGGGCAGCCCATTCCAGTGTCCAGTGACTCTCTCAGTGAAGAACTTTCTCCTCACCTCAAGCCTAAATTTCCCCTGGCGCAGCCTGAGGCTGTGTCCTCTTGTTCTGGTGCTGGCCACCTGAGAGAAGAGAGCAACCTCCCCCTGGCCACAACCACCCTTCAGGTAGTTGTAGACAGCAATAAGGTCACCCCTGAGCCTCCTCTTCTCCAGGCTAAACAACCCCAGCTCCCTCAGCCTCTCCTCGTAGGGCTGTGCTCAAGGCCTCTCCCCAGCCTCGTCGCCCTTCTCTGGACACGCTCGAGCAGCTGGACACAGCACTCGAGGTGTGGCCTGACCAGTGCTGAGTACAGGGGCAGAATAACCTCCCTTGTCCTACTGGCCACACTGTTCCTGATACAGGCCAGGATGCCATTGGCTCTCTTGGCCACCTGGGCACACTGCTGCCTCATCTTCAGCTACTATCTACCAGTACCCCCAGATCCCTTTCTTCCTGGCTGCTCTCCAGCCACTCTGTCCCCAGCCTGTAGTGCTGCTTGGGGTTGTTGTGGCCAAAGTGCAGAACCCTGCACTTGGCCTTGTTAAATCTCGTCCCATTGGCCTCTGCCAGGTCCCTCTGCAGGGCTCTCCTACCTTTCAACAGATCCACAGCTGCTCCTAGCTTGGTGTCATCTGCAAACTTACTGATGCTGGACTCAATCCCCTCGTCCAGATCATCAGTAAAGTTATTAAACAGGACTGGGCCCAGCACTGATCCTTGGGGCACACCACTAGTTCTGTTCTTCATTGCCCATCTTTTGCTGCATTTGTCTCAAAGCAGGGAGATGTGTAATATATCAGAATGCAGTGTACAAGGTAAGTGCCTTGTCAGCTCAGTTGACTGGTTAAGCATGTAATTGTGTACTTTGCTAACCTAGAAGCATAGTCATTGCAGAAATATTTCCTCCAAATCATCTTGAGTTGCATACTTTGAGAGACAGGTACTTAATGTGTTATTTGCAAGATTCAGCTGTTTAAGTTATCTTTGAATTCCACAGCTTAGGATCAAGTGGAATGTCATTCCATTTTTTAAATACTGAAGTTTTACTTTTGAATTGATACTAGATTGTTCCAAGGACTGATAAGAGCTTTTCACTTGCTAAGGCTGCTGTTTAGTGTCTGATGGTGGGGCTCCAGTTTAAATGTTATCTCTTATTTCTTGTTGACATATGGGTGGGAGAGGTAAGATAGTGAACTTTAGACTGGCCTGCTGTTGTATGAGCTTCTAGGGAGAAACTTGGATGCCAGCCTATCATGTCAGTGGAGTAGAAGTCTCCTCTTTTAACTTCCCCTAAACCTGTGTTGGCCTATTGATCCATGTCCTTTTGGAGAGCCTTCCTACCCTCAAAGAGGTCAGCACACCCAGTTTAGTGTTCTGTGTGCTAAAGATCCTGTGAGCAAGAAAGTTTTTTAGAAGTAATTGGACAAAAGTCTTTACCAACAACTGGTTTTAGATCAGTGTTCAAAATCCTGTACTTTGATGCAGTGGTAGCACACAGGAGAGAGAGAGCACAGGGTTTTTTTTGTAGTGCTGGAGGGCCAGACCCAGAGAGTGGTGGTGAATGGTGCCACATCCAGCTGGCGGCTGTCACTAGTGGTGTCCCTCAGGGATCAGTGCTGGGCCCCATCCTCTTTAACATCTTCATAGATGATCTGGATGAGGGCATGGAGTCAGCCATCAGCAAGTTTGCAGATGACACCAAGCTGGGGGCAGATGTGACTGAGTTGGAAGGCAGAAGGGCTCTGCAGCGGGACCTTGACCACCTGGACAGATGGGCAGAGTCCAAGGGGATGGCATTCAATAGCTCCAAGTGCAGGGTGCTGCACTTTGGCCACAATAACCCCATGCAGAGATACAGGCTGGGGTCGGAGTGGCTGGAGAGCAGCCAGACAGAGAGGGATCTGGGGGTGCTGATTGATACCCACCTGAACATGAGCCAGCAGTGTGCCCAGGTGGCCAAGAGAGCCAGTGGCATCCTGGCCTGCATCAGGAATGGTGTGGTCAGCAGGAGCAGGGAGGTCATTCTGCCCCTGTACTCTGCACTGGTTAGACCACACCTTGAGTGCTGTGTTCAGTTCTGGGCCCCCCAGTTTAGGAGGGACATTGAGATGCTGGAGCGTGTCCAGAGAAGGGCAACGAGGCTGGTGAGAGGCCTTGAGCACAGCCCTACGAGGAGAGGCTGAGGGAGCTGGGATTGGTTAGCCTGGAGAAGAGGAGGCTCAGGGGAGACCTTATTGCTGTCTACAACTACCTGAGGGGTGGTTGTGGCCAGGAGGAGGTTGCTCTCTTTTCTCAGGTGGCCAGCACCAGAACAAGAGGACACAGCCTCAAGCTGTGCCAGGGGAGATTTAGGCTGGAGGTGAGGAGAAAGTTCTTCACTGAGAGAGTCATTGGACACTGGAATGGGCTGCCCGGGGAGGTGGTGGAGTCGCCGTCCCTGGAGCTGTTCAAGGCAGGATTGGACGTGGCACTTGGTGCCATGGTCTAGCCTTGAGCTGTTTGCAGATCAGCTCATCAGGGAAACTCACAACTTTTTTGTTGTTACACTAAAGTTTAGGTGAGGGAGAAATTTAACATGATGAAGAAAATTAAGTGACAGTTGAAAAAGGAGGAGATTGTACAGATTGATATAGGATTGATGATAAGCATCATCACAAAATCTTCCTTGCAAGAGAATAGGTAAAGCAATCTAAGGAAAAAAATACTGTGTCACAGATTTCAAGTTTATTTGATCCTATTAATGCATGCAGACTTCATGACTACTTTGGAGCAGGAAGGAGAATAACTGAAACCAGCAAATGAATTATGCATGAAATATCTGATAGTCTGAGTGCATCGATATTTTTATGGTGTGCAGTGCTACTGAAACAGTTGAGTGTAGGTTTTTGTCATCCTTTTTATTTTGATATTTGAGTGTTTTTTTTTTTTTAATACAGATGCTCATGTATGGAAGATTGACTATAAGAATAATTCTGTTTACTGTGATATTGGTGTATGATGAAATATAAACAGTTAGGACTACTGTACTAATATATTGAATTCATTCTCATGTTGTAGGTTGTTTGCAGCTAGCTCTCAGAATATTTTCCTTAGTATTATTTATTCTTTAGAGGTCAGAGGAAATAAAATTCTACCTTTTGCTATTAAATGTTGGCATTTTAATCGTTAAATTATGCAGGGAATTGTTTTTTTTTTTTTAATCTATACACTTTTGATGTATCTGCATTTAATAAGTTTAGAAACACTCTGTCTTCGTGTGAGGCCATTGAAATTGTGCCATTGACCCCTGTGGGATTAGTATTTGTCTCATTATGTGGACCCCAGACAGTAAGAAACTTCCAGTGTTCAGTCTTAAACCTGCTGTAGAGTCATAGAATCATTTAGGTTAGAAAAGACCTTTAAGGTCAAGTCTGACTGTTTACATTGCCTAATCCTCCACTAAACCGTAACAGTTTAGGTTGGAAGAGACTTCTAAAGGCTGTCCAGTGCTTACTGCCCTGCAATAAGCAGGGTCACGTTTCAATATATTGGGTTTCTCAGAGCCCTGTCCAGTCTCACCTGGAATGTGTCCAGGGATGAGGCATCTACCACCTGTTTGGGCAGCCTGTTTCAGTGCTTTGCTCTGAAAGCTCACTGTCAAAAATACCCTTCTTCTGTCTAGTCTGTATCTGCCTTCTTTTAGTTCAAAAGTACTACCTTATGTCCTATTGCAACAGGCCCTGCTAAAAGAGATTGTTCTCGTTTTTCATGTTGGCCCCCTCTAAGTTTATAAAGGTGACCATAAGCTGTACCTAAAACCTTCTCTGAGCCTTTCTTCCAAGAGGAGGCACTCATCTGTCTGACCGTTTTTATTGTCTTACTCTGCACTCAGGCCAACAGGTCCATGTCTTTCCTGTGCTGAGGACTCTAGAGCTGGACACAGCTCTGGAGGATTTTCACCAGAGCAGTGAAGGTGTATTGGCTTTGGTCTGAATCAGTGTACCTCTGTAGTTAGAAACTGTGAAAGTCAGATTTGCTGGCTGAGTTTGATGTTATTAGCATTACTTTTTTAATACTTGAAACGATCTCTGATCAAAGTTGCAGTTGATGACACATAACACAAAGGCTGCAAAGGAGAGGATGAATTGGAAGCATGAAGAGTGAAGACCAGCAGTGGCAGTGTGTAACTGGAACCTCAGTGTTCCTTTGACTGTAGGTAAGATCAGACAGAAGGCTGTTGGCAGTTGGAGGCATTGAACTGGAACAAGAAGGTTGACAGTAGAGTTTTGGTCACTTACTAACGTGGCAGGCACAGGAATGTGTAGTAACAGAGAAGATCAATCATCTGTGTAACTGACAGGAAGAGCAAGATGTGAAGGTCTGCAGTTGAACAACTACAAAGGTGTCCACAGTAGCCTATGCAAGGAAGAGACATTGATGTGGCATGGCTCAGCTCATCTCCAAGCAGATGTGAAAGCCAGGTCAGGGCACACTTGTTGTTTTCCTGCCTGCTGCAGGAATTGGAGTGGTTGCCTCTGGTGTAGAGCAGTTTTGTGAGAGAAGTGCCAGCCAGGAAGACCTTCAGCCTGTCAGATTCAGGCAGTTGCTAGCAAAGCTGCTACTTGGGTTTAGATTGATGGGGAGGGATTGCTTCCAGTTTTAAAAGGGAAGGTAAGTTAACAGCAAAGTGATTGCAAAATCCCAGGCTCACCTTTCAAATCAAAGAGAGAAGTGAGAGGTAAAAAAGTGAACAATGAACTTCTAAGCAACAGAACTGGGGAAAGCAATAGGCAGTCTCCTGGGAAAGTAATGTAGGAGAGGGAGGAATGCAGGAGATCTGGCAGTCATTGAAGGCACTTGTGTTGGAGGCACAAAGGCAGGCTGCAGAGAGGTATGAAAGATAGAATAGATCATATAGATCAAACTGCTGCTTTTAGGATATGTGTGAGCTACAAAGGAGCTATACAAGAGGTGGAAATAAGGACAGCAGGACTCAAGATTTGAATAAAGAAGTTAGTGAAGCTAGTTCTGTAATAATGTCAGAACGTGAAGAAGAAAGAAGTGCAGCTGTGTTACTGAGGAACAAGTGAGAAATAATATGGAGTGTGTAGAAGAAAAGTCTGAATTCTACAAAATGCTAACTTGCCAAAACATGTTTTGATAAAATGAGAGTGCAATTCAGATAAGGGAAGAGCAGGTCAAATAATACTCAGGTGTACTTTCTGGTTGCATGACTTCGTTCACCCAATGGTTAGGAACTAGTTGCAGTGATTCAGATTTTATCATTCTATTGAACAATTCAGAGAGGACAGAGAGCTCCTAGGAGTCTGCAGTTGCAGTAAGCATAATGCCTCTCTCCCAAGCAGAAGAAAAGAATGGGCAGTTACAGACCTCACAGAGTAATTTCTGTCCCCAAGAAGACCAGGTAACAACTGGCCTTTAAAAGCAGACAGACAAAGGGGCAGCATATATATCTATATTTGTTGACATGCTACCACTTGTTGGTTTATTAGCAGATTACTGTCACAAAGCTTGAATGAAAGGATCCCAAACATAGTTAGCTTGGATGTTGCCATCAGTAACAGCTGCAGCTGTTAATTCCACCTGGCTCTGGGAGGCCACATGCATGAGCAGGGACCTGTCTCATTTTCACCTAGAGATGGCATCCAAGCACCTGCTGACCTTGCTTTGCCATGTCCTCAAGTGAGCATTTGAGTTCTGTTACTTCATCCTTGTGGTGATGCTCTTGGTTTTCTCATGCTGCAGCTGTACCCTTCTAGACTTAGGCCTTTTGTCACCTCAGCAACAAATAGGTCCCTCACCCTGCCACGTTGTTTCCAGGTTTATCATGTGCATTTGACTCTGTGAGCTTGTGCCCAGAGAGCTCCAGGAACTACAGGTGAGCTCCACACTCTGCCTGGGGGCCAGAATGGTGCTAAGGAGGCAGAGACAGCTTGTAATTGTGCATTTTTGTGGACACATGCTGGCGGGAATGTGGTCTTGACACTCGGCTGCACAAGCCTTGGTCTTTGCTGCAACCAGAAGTTGTCAGCCATCTGTAACAAAGCTGCAGAAGAGAAGTTTTCTTGGAAAATCAAGGACAGATTATGATAATTGAGTTTGTTTAGTCTAAAACAGAGGACTGACATGATAATGTGTCCTCGGTATGTGAAAACTGATTATGCAGAGGCTGGTGAAGAAGTGTTTTGTGAGGTCAGGCTCTAAGTGCCTGTGGGGAGATGCAGGTTAGTTTACAAAGGCAGATCTAATTTGAAGATTAGTAAGGGAAAATCCCCCTCTTTGAAAAGCAAGTAAGCATAATAAACCACTGACTTGCGTGCAGTACACTGCAGAACTTCCTTTGTGTGAATTTTCAACAATGAATTAGTGAAGTACCTCTGGCAGGTTTTAACCAAATTCATGGCTGCTCCGCTGCACTGGGTCAGGTGAGGTGATCTGTTCAGTCATTTGTAGCCTTTCAGTTCATAGAATCATAGAATCAACCAGGTTGGAAGAGACCTCCAAGATCATCCAGTCCAACCTATCCCCCAGCCCTATCCAATCAAATAGACCATGGCACTAAGTGCCTCATTCAGTCTCCTCCTGAACACCTCCAGGGATGGTGACTCCACCACCTCCCTGGGCAGCCCATTCCAATGCCAATCACTCTCTCTGCCAACAACTTCCTCCTAACATCCAGCCTAGACTTTCCCTGGCACAACAGCCTTCTAAGGCCCAGCCCTTCTCTGGCAAAACAACATTCAGCTTTGTGTCTTAAAGCTGATCATTGGCAAGTTACTTACTAAAACTTCTGCTTTCATTAAATCAGTGGTTTCAACCTGCAGCAATCCCACAGTTCAAGTGAGAATGCTCTCATTCAGTGGGCTGCACTGTGAAGTGAAACTTGGCAAGGTTTGCATTGCATGAATTATTAATCCTTACTTATGCTTTTATAGGTAAAACATGTCAGAAAGGGGGAAGGATAGATGTCACAACTCATGCTTTTAAGCAGATTGTAAGCCACACTTAACAGTTTTATGTACTGAGTTACTATGTCCTAACAACCAGAATATATGGTTGAGGAGTAGGTAGGCTTTTATGATGTGCCTATGTGCGTTGTGCTTTTAAGGTTCATAAGTATTTTTATGTAGTTTTATGCAAAAAAGCACTTGACCAAGGAGTACTGCATGGAGGAGAGACGTGGACATGCTGTGCATTAAAGTCACAAATGGTGCAAGAAGTACTAGTGAGCTGGGAATATACATGGAGTTGTGTGGGACCTTGTGTAACATACCATCTGTCCATCATGTGTCCTGAGGGCTGTCTGCAGAATGAAGATTACCTTGTGTGCTAGTTTGAAGCAGGGTAGAATGTTTTGGTGAGAAGAATAGATCATAGGCTGTGAAAGGAAAACAGTGGTGATGTCTACTCCCCTCAGAGTCTTGCTGAAGAGGAAAGGAAAACATTAGATAACACTCTGGCCATTTTTGTCTCACACTCTGCCTTGGGCTGCTGACTGAGCTACATCTCTCTAACACACCTTCCACTCACCTCTGCTTCTTAAGCTCTTGGTTGAACCTCTCTTCTTCTTTAGGACTGGGGTAAGGTTGAGAGGGGCAGGGGGAAGGTGCAGGGGTGGTTGAGAGCCCAACATGGGCCTCGAACCCACGACCCTGAGATTAAGAGTCTCAGTCTCTACATAAAGATATATGATGGTTTGGGTGTTCCCCACCCCCCCACACTTTAGAAATCACCCAGACTAGACTCAGCCAGCTCTGGGAATATAAATGAAGCTATTTATTTACTGCTAGCACTATATACAAGCAGATATTTACAGTATATACAGTTATAGACAGAAATAGACAAGGTAGAAGGGAATACAGAAACACAACAGCCCTCCCAGAAACCTGAGTCCTCAGGAGGGGCTCTCAACCACCCCTGCACCTTCCCCCTGCCCCTCTCAACCTTACCCCAGTCCTAAAGAAGAATAGAGGTTCAGCCAAGAGGTTAAGCAGCAAAGGTGAGTGGAGGGTGTGTTAGAGAGATGCAGTCCAGCCAGAGTGTGAAACAAAAGTGCCCAGAGTGTTATCTAATGTTTTTGTTTCTTCTTCAGCAAGACTCTGAGGGGAGTAGACATCACCACTGTTTTCCTTTCACAGCCTATGATCTAGTTCTTCTCACCAGAACATTCTACCCTGCTTCAAACTAGCACACCTTGTTGAAATAAATGGTAATTTAGGCTGGATAAATGAACACTTTGGGACTTTAAATTGTATCAATAGATTTTGTTTTATCTTAGCAGATACTTGTTTCTGCCATTGTTGTGAATCAATGTAGTATGGGCTCCACTCAGATGGATTAATCACAGTATCAGTATCACAGTATCACCAACGTTGGAAGAGACCTCATAGATCGATTCTCATATGTAAAGTTACAAGCATTCCTCTAAGGCTGTTTGAAAAGTGAAGGTAGTGCTGTGGTAATGAATAATCACAACAGGACATGTAGATACTCTGAGTGACTGGACCAGTGTTGGTTGGCTGAAGAGAACCTTTCAGAAAGCCCATTAGTTCTAAAAGAGTTGAGCTGGAACAGACACAAGATTTATCTTTAATACAGGAGGCAGAAAATAAGGAGGTTTATATTTAAGACATTTGATTACACTTACACAGTTGATTACATTTACACAGTAAATGATGTTTCAGGTATCACACAACTATTGAAATGTAGAAAAGGACTCATGGGTGGTTTTTTTTCCCTCCTGTTTTATGTGCATGTAAGATTATGCACCTGCTTATGTATTTGCTGATTGGGGATTAGGAGAATTTTGGAATGCACTACATGAAATCCAGCATAGGATAAGAGGAGTAATATAAGGACAAGGTTTATTAGTGGCCTGATTTTTACTCTTTTAATTGAGCCATGGCTCCATCTTACAGCCATACAAAAGACTAGTTTATTGAGAGACACTCAGAGACATCTAAAACAATTGAACAGTGATGACAAAATGTGAAATACAGTCTGCAAAAGCAGTGGGTGAGTTGGACAGTTGAGTTGTCTGGAAGAGATGCAAAGATCCAAGCTTAGATAGAAGGACAAGTCTTTAGAGGGGTGGAACATGGGAGGTGCATTCAGATCATAAAAGTTCTTACACCAGTAGAATCTAGAGCATTGGCCAGGTGAGAAAGTAAAGAATTAAACCAAAGATGTGACCAAGGAGGAATCTTTAATTAGGAAATACTCATTACAAAGAAAGATCATGTGTGTTGAACTCACTTTGTGTGGGAGACTTGTTTAAAGGTGGCTTAGTGAAAGTGTTTGAAATGATAAAGGGACTTTAGGAAGTGGAGTAGTATTAGCAATGCCTGCTGTTTGAAAAAATCACTATCCAGAGGCAAACAGCTGGAAAACTACCCCTGAGTATGAAACAAAGAAAAATTTATTTCAGTGAACTGCAGGAAATGTTTCCTGCAGAGTGGATCATCAGAATGGTGAGTAAAAGAATAGGCCAAAGGTGACTTTCAGACCACAGGACTTAAAACTGGATTCACCAGACTTTGCAAGTCTGGCGAGAGGGACCAGACACAGGTTTTCCCCCTGCTGGCTATGGCTGTGGGCTCTGTGCTGTTGGGCCAGAGTGAGCAAACTGGGGTGTCTGTGGTGACAGGTGTCCAGCTCTGGGGCATGTATGTATGTGCAGAGATGAGGGAACAGCACCATCTGCAGCCCAGTGCTCAGGCTGCCTGTGCTCTGCCCACGTCAGGGCTAGCCAGAAATCAAGCTCTGCCAGCACTTGTGTGCTTGCATATTTTTTAAGAGAGTGAGTGAAGTTTATCCCAGGACTCACCCATAATTATGGCCAGGGTATATGTTTACAGGGTTTTTGCTCCAGAAATAAAGTTTGCATTTTAAGTAAGGGACTAGATGATCTTGGAGATCTCTTCCAACCTGGTTGATTCTATGATTCTAAAGAATGTGAGAAACTCAGGGGGTGAGTGTCGATGCGCATGGAACTGCTTCAGCTCCCTGATCTCTTGGCCATGAACCAGAGCTCAGTGCCTTGCTGTGCCCATTGGCCTGTGAGGATGGAAATTCCCCAAGGTGGAGTGGCCCTGTGGTGCATCAAGCAGCACTTATGTGCTTTTCATGGGGGAATCTTAAGTCTGTAGAGCAAAGTGAGTAAGCTAGAAGATGTTTGAAGAAGCAGCCTGGCTTGGCAGGTCAGTCTTGGGGATGTTTTGACAATAGCATGCTGCATGGATCTTCTTGCAACCTGCTCAGAATTTTAGAGTGTTGCTCATAAATCATGCTGAATGTGTGTTGGCAGAGTTGTCTGTGAGATCTCTCTACATATATACTGGGTGTGCACCCACTGTATATATATGCACACAAGGGCCACAACCCTATTTTCCTGCTATGTTTACTTCTGAATTTAAAAAAAGAGTATGATTCTTTTGTGGTTTTGTAGAATCACCAAATGGTTTGTGTTGGAAAGGACCACCAAGGGTCATCTAGACAACCTCCCTACAGTGAGCAGGAGCATCTTAAGCTAGATCAGGTTGCCCTGTCTGACCTGACCTGGAGAGTTTCCAGGGGTAGGGCATCTACCACCTCTCTGGGCAACCTGGGCCAGCATTTCTCTGCACTTTGAGCTAATATATTAATTTCTTGTGTCTAATCTAAATATACCATTCTTTTTGATTAAAGCCATTACTGCATGTCCTGTTGCAGCAGGCCCTGCTAAAATGTAGAGGTGTGACAGTGCAGTGAGAGCAGCCTTCCTGTTTGTCCTGGGTGCAGGCACAGCTGCAGCTGAGCCCCGCGCAGCTGCTCCCATAACTGACCCTCCCCACGCTCTCTCCCAGACAGGTTTGGAAGGATGAATTTGGAGCAAAATGGAAAACCCTGTAGGCTGAGATAAATAGAGCTTAATAGAACACTACAAAGAGCAGGAATAATGGGAATAGATGATGATGATGCCAACAAAAGAATATATAAATGGAGCGAGATAAAAATGCTAATGGCTCACCCACCGCTTGCCGAGTGTGCAAAACCAACTGCATCAGCTCTCCCCTGATGTAGCAGCTATGGTGTTGTGTGATGGAATAATACTCCATTAGCTGATTCATTTGGGTGTGGCCCTTTCCAACTTCTTCTGAGGAAAGTTAACCCTATTTAACCAGACCAGGACATGGCTGGTTTGTGCAACCTGGGGCGCATCATCCTGAGTGCAATCACAGAGCACCTACAGCATGGCCAGGGGATCATAGAGTCATAGAATCAATGTGTCCCCTTGTTCTGTTGGTGGTTGCCTGGGAGAAGAGGCCACCCCCACCTGGCTGCAATGTCCCTTCAGAGCCAACCAGCACAGATTTAGGAGGGCCAGGTCCTGCTTGACCAACCTGATCTCTTTTTATGACCAGGTGACCTGCCTGGTGGACGTGGGGAAGGCTGTGGCTGTAGTCTACTGGACTTCAGCAAGGCCTTTGACACTGTGTGCCACAGCAAACTCCTGGCCAAGCTGGCAGCCCTTGGCTTGGACAGGGGCACTCTGTGCTGGGTTAAGAACTGGCTGGTGGTGAATGGAGCCACATCCAGTTGACAGCTGTCACTAGTGGTGTCCCCCAGGGATCAGTGCTGGGTCCAGTCCAGCTGGGTCTTCATTGGTGATCTGGATGAGGGGATTGAGTCCAGCACCAGTGAGTTTCCAGAAGACACTGAGTTGGGATTGCATGTCAACCTGTTGGAGGGCAGGAGGGCTCTGCAGAGGGACCTGTACAGGCTGGATAGATGGGCACAGTCCAACATTGTGAGTTTTAACAAGGCCAGGTGCTGAGTTATGCACTTCAGCCACAATAACCCCATGCAACACTACAGGCTGGGGAAAGAGTGGCCGGAGAGCAGCCAGGTAGTGAGGGACCTGGGGGTGCTGGTCGACAGCCAACTGAACATGAAGCAATGGTGTGCCCAGGTGGCCAAGAAGGCCAGTGGCATCCTGGCCTGTATCAGGAATAGTGTGGCCAGCAGAAGCAGGGAGGTCATCCTGCCCCTGTACTCTGCACTGGTCAGGCCACACCTTGAGTGCTGTGTCCAGCTCTGGGCCCCTCAATTTAAGAAAGATGTCAAGGTACTTGAACGTGTCCAGAGAAGGGCACCAGGGCAGGTGAAGGGGCTGGAGCACAGCCTTGTGAGGAGTGGCTGAGGGAGCTTGGGGAAGAGGAGGCTTAAGGGAGACCTCATTGCTCTTTACCTGAAAGGAGGTTGTAGCCAGGCGGGGGTCAGTCTCTTCTCCCAGGCACCCAGTGAGAGAAGTAAGTTCGCAGCTGCAAACTGTGCCAGGGCAGGTTTAGGCTGGACGTTAGGAAGAAATTCTTCACAGAAGGAGTGATTGGCATTGGAATGGGCTGCCTGGGGAGGTGGTGGAGTCACCATCCCTGGAGGTGTTTAAAAGGAGGCTGGGTGAGGCACTTAGTGCATGGTTTAGTTAATTGGAAGGGTTAGGTGATAGGTTGGACTCAATGATCCTAGAGATATTTTCCAACCTGGTTAATTCTGTGATTCTGTGATCTTCTGTCCATCTTTTTCAAGATTAAGCTGGTTTAGCTTGCAGAAGGGACAGTCCTTTCCCTTTTACCCATACCAGCATGAGCAGCTTTTGGTTTTATTGGGTCAAACTGCAGATTTTCCAGTATCTGGGCAACACAACTATTACATTTGTAAGAGATAGGCTTTGTGTGGAGGATGGATTGTTTTGTGATGTGATCCATGGCGTGTACAGATTCAGTTCTGTGAGTGTGGACACACAGGACTGTCTGAGATGTGTAACTGTATTCAGGACAGACATCAATGAAGGACTGAGCAGCAGGACTTAGAAAAACCTTAGTCCTTCTGTAGAAGCAAGTGAAGGCCAAACACCATGGCTTCTAAACATAAACTGTCTAGTTGTGTACATGGGCAGCTGAATCATGCCTTCCTTCTCTGAGAGTGCAAACAAGAATCAGGCAGACTGAAGACAGTGGGGACAGGTGTGCTCTGACATCAGCCCACAGAGGAGGAAGCCTGTGGGCCAGGGTCTTTAACTCAAAAGCAGAATTGTGCATGAGGTTGGAACCAATAACACCTCGGTTTGTAAGGACAACCAGATGTGTCAGCTGAACAGTATAATAAAGCTATGCAAGTTATGTGAGATATTAGATTGCAGCTTTCAGAGGCTGTTTCTGTCTTCATGGTCTTCATTTGTCAGCATGCTGTGTTCTAGTAGGAAGATCACAGCTCTGTGACTGCTGCAGTTGGAAGAGCTTTTTGATTTTTTTTTTTCACTAGTGCTTAGTGCACATTCTCCAAGGCACTAGACTGCAAAACTTAAGTTTGCTGGGAAACTATGAAAACTTCTCATGCTGATGTCAACGGAGATGAGAGTTTTCCTTACCACAGACATCATAGCACACATGCCAAAAGATGAAAATCAAAAGATTAATCACTTCTGAAACCGTGCCTTAAGTTTTCCCTGTCTCCTCTTGACTCATGAAGCCATTTTGCTCGTCTTTAAGTTTTGTCAGATGCCCCTTAGCCACTCAGTGTCTTCCACATCTTCCTGAAAGAATCTCTTCTCATGCCCAGATAATGCAATCTGCCACACTCACGTGGGTGTATTGCAAAACGTTGCCTGAGGCAGCACGTAAGCTACTTTGCACGTGGACCTTGCACAATCTAGGGCTGATAATTCAGTGATTTCATAGAAAAGCTATTAAAAAATATTATGAAGTGCAGCTGAGCTGAGTAGATACCACAAATCCTTCCATGGGCCCCCATCTGCACCTAATACTTGTGCTGTTAGGTGTTGTTAGGAGGCTGAATGTGGCAGCAGAACATGAGTGATGCAGGACTGTAAGCTTCTCCTCATGTGGCAGCGTTGCTTCTCTTGGAAAATGCTTTTTTAAAGGAAGCAGTCTGCTGCTTTGAGTGGATGTGGTGAAAGGCCTGGAACACAAACCCTATGAGGAGAGGCTGAGGGAGCTGGAGTTGTTTAGCCTAGAGAAGAGGAGGCTCAGGGCAGACCTCATTGCTGTCTGCAACTACCTGAAGGGACATTGTAGCCAGGTAAGGGGTGGCCTCTTCTGCCAGGCAACCAGCAACAGAACAAGGGGACACAGTCTCAAGTTGTGCCAGGGGAAGTGTAGGCTGGATGTTAGGAGGAAGTTGTTGTCAGAGAGAGTGATTGGCATTGGAATGGGCTGCCCAGGGAGGTGGTGGAGTCACCATCCCTGGAGGTGTTCAAGAAAGGACTGGATGAGGCACTTGGTACCATGGTCTAGTTGAGTGGCTAGGGCTGGGTGCTAGGTTGGCCTGGATGATCTTGGAGGTCTCTTCCAACCTGCTTGATTCTATGTGCTTGCTGCACACCAGTTGCTCAAATACACCTTTTTAAGTGCACATCTGCTGTGCAGGGTGTACCTGAGCTGTATGTGCCAGCATACCAAAGTAGTATGTCTGAAGTAATCAATCTTCACACCAGTTGTCAGGCAATGGCAGAACTATGGTATCTGTCCAAAATGTACTGCTGGCTTCCCTGTTTTGTCAGCTCTATGCCACTCTCTTCATAGACAGCATGAGTTAATCTCTGAAGCATCTGTGATTTCTACAGAGATAAACTGAGGAGGACAGTTGCCTCTAATACAAAAGGTCAACAACTGTGTGTTGTGAGAGGCAGATGGCAGGATAACAAAATTATTCTGCATTTAATGCAAAACAAAAGCAGACAGATTAGAAATGGTAGCATTTTCTCTTCCCTTCTGTAAGTCAAGTGCCTATACATTGAGCAACCCCTATGAGTTGAGTATTGAAACAAGTGCAGGCACTGATGTGTTGCACAGCTGTGCTGGTGCATTGTTTTTCACAGTATCACCAAGGTTGGAAGAGACCTCACAGATCATCAAGTCCAACCCTTTACCACAGAGCTCAAGGCTAGACCATGGCACCAAGTGCCACGTCCAATCCTGCCTTGAACAGCTCCAGGGACGGCGACTCCACCACCTCCCCGGGCAGCCCATTCCAGTGTCCAATGACTCTCTCAGGGAAGAACTTTCTCCTCACCTCCAGCCTAAATTTCCCCTGGTATAGCTTGAGGCTGTGTCCTCTTGTTCTGGTGCTGGCCACCTGAGAGAAGAGAGCAACCTCCCCCTGGCCACAACCATCCTTCAGGTAGTTGTAGACCTGATGTACTCTCATACCTCTAGCCTGCACTACAGCTTTGGGGGGGACAAAGCTGGTGAATGGCCTGGAACACAAACCCTATGAGGAGAGGCTGAGGGAGCTGGAGTTGTTTAGCCTACAGAAGAGGAGGCTCCGGGGGGACCTCACTGCTGTCTACAACTACCTGAAGGGACATTGTAGCCAGGTGGGGGTTGGTCTCTTCTCGCAGGCAACCAGCAACAGAACAAGGGGACACAGTCTCAAGTTGTGCTGGGGGAAGTCTAGGCTGGATGTTAGGAGGAAGTTGTTGGCAGAGAGAGTGATTGGCATTGGAATGGGCTGCCCAGGGAGGTGGTGGAGTCACCATCCCTGGGGGTGTTCAAGCAAAGCCTGGCTGAGGCACTTAGTGCCATGGTCTGGTTGACTGGCTAGGGCTGGGTGCTAGGTTGGCCTGGATGATGTTGGAGGTCTCTTCCAACCTGGCTGATTCTGTGATTCTATGATTTGCTCTGGCTGGTGATTCTACTTTCTTAAGGGAACAGGAGAGTGGCATGTCTTGCCTGCAGGACAGGGAGTAGTAGGGAATGCTCTCACAAAAACTTTCCCACTTTTATCAGAAGGTGTTTAGCACTCAGTTGGGCATAATTTTTTGAACAGAAATGTAAGAAGGTGTAGTTGTTGTGGGTCAAAATTCAAAGGCCTTTGTACTTTCCATCTTTTAAGCACTTAACATAATAAAATCTTGTACTAGGGTTTGTAACGACACCTACATGGCTTCCCTTTCTTTTTGCCACAGATGTAGTAGGAGAACATCTCTTCTGTTTCTTTGTTCATCTTAATAGTACCAGAGAATTTTTTTTTCTCTTGGATTTTTTTTTTTAATTAATTGCTCCCAGGATTTTTTTTTTAGTAACAGCTGAAATTAAATAGGTCACTGCCAGACCACCCTCCATCATCTTCAGTAAGTCACAGGAGAGGTGCCTGGGGACTGGAGGAGGGCAAACATCACTCCAAAAAGCATAGGAAGAATAGGAAGGAGGACCCAGGTAACTGTAGACCAGTCAGTCTCACCTTCATCCCCAGAAAGGTAATGGAGAAACTTTCCCTCAGTGCTGTCCTTAGGCATGTTGAGGACAGTGGAGCCGTTAGGAGCAGTCAGCATGGTTTTAACAAGGGGAAGTGTTTGACCAATTTGATAGTCTTTTATGAGGATGTAATCAGGTGCATTGATGTTCGTAGAGCAGTGAATGTGGTTTATCTTGATTTCAGTAAAGCATTTGACACTGTCTCTCACAGCATCCTTCTGGCTGAACTGAGGCAGTGTGGTCTGGATGGCCAAGTAGTGAGGTGGATTGTGAGCTGGTTAAAGGAAGAAAGTCAGAGTTGTGGTCAGTGGGATAGAGTCTAGATGGAGGCTTGTGACTAGGGGGGGTCCCACAAGGGTCAGTACTGGGACAGGTTCTATTCAATATATTCATCAGTGACCTGGATGAGGGCACAGAATGCACTGCTGGCCAAGTTTGCTGCTAGCACCAGTCTGGGTGGAGTGGCTGCCACACCAGAAGGCTGTGCTGCCATTCAGCCAGACTTGGTCAGGCTGGAAGGCAGGAAGAAATTTAATGAAACTCAACAAGGGCAAGAGTAGAGTCTTGCACCTGGGAAAGAACAACCTCAGGTACCAGTATAGATAGGGGACTGACCTGTTGGGAGGCAGCAAAGGGGAAACAGATCTGGAGGCTCTCGTTGATGGAAGGTTGTCCATGAGCCAGCAATATGCTCTCGTGGCCAGGAGGGGCAGTGCTGTTGTGGGGTGCATGATATGGGCTCTGGTTAGTAGATCCAAAGAGGTTCTTCTGCCCCTCTACTCTGCCCTGGTGAGGCCACATCTGGAGTACTGTGCCCAGTTCTGGACCCCCAGTTCAAGAGATACATAGAACTGCTTGAGAGAGTCCAGCACAAAGCCACAAAGATGATTAAGGGAATGGAACATCTCTCTTACAAGGAGAGACTGAGGGAACTGGGGCTCTTCAGCTTGGAGAAGACTAAGAGGTGACCTTATCCATGTTTATAAATATGTAAGGTGAGTGCCAGGAGCATGAAGCCAGGCTCTTCTCAGTGATGCCTGATGACAGGACAAGGGGCAATGGGTGGAAGCTGAGACATAGGAAGCTTCATTTAAACATGAGGTGGATTTTTTTTACTCTGTGACAGCAACAGAATTCTGGAACAGACTGCCCAGGGAGGTTGTGGAGTCTCCCTCTCTGGAGATATTCAGAACCTGCCTGCATGCATTCCTGTGTGATCTGGTATAGGTGATCCTGCTCTGGCAGGGAGGGGTCTTCAAGAAAAGACTGGATGAGGCACTTAGTGCCATGGTCTAGTTGATTGGCTAGGGCTGGGTGCAAGGTTGGACTGGATGATCTTGGAGATCTCTTCCAACCTGGTTGATTCTATGATTCTATGACTGGGTGATCTTTCGAGGTCCCTTCCAGCCCCTAACATTCTGTGGTTACTTGGCCACGTGTCTGAGTGCTTAAAGCTATGTATGTGTGTAAGCACTGGTATGTAACTTGGCTGTGTACAGAGTCTGCATAAATGTAGGAAACATAATCTGTTGTAATTCCTTACAAATCAGTCTTCTAGAGGTTCTGAGTAGTCTTCGATGTCAGCATAAATATGCATTGACATTATTCTCAGTTAAGGTGGTGGTCTTTGTGAAAGCAGATTGCAGGGTGATGTCATGTTTTAAAAGTTGAAGTAAGAAAACATGAACTAAAAAGCATCTATGAAGCTAATTTACAACATGGAGGCAGTTTTTATTTGACAGGGTGGACTTAGAAATTCTTATGAAAGTCAGAGATGTAGACTGATTCCTGCTGACATAATGCACACAAATGCAGGCAGAGGGGTGTCCCATAGACCTCCTATGGGATGTGCAGTCCATCTCCAGCAGGGATAGTAACTTCACAATATATTTCTGATGTCATATTTTAGCTTCTGTAAGGTTAGGAAGTTTCTGATCTGGTGCCTCAATGGGAATGCCTGGGAAACAACGTGAAATTGTAGCTGGAAATCTCTCAACTTCTGTCCTGGCTGGCAGTGTCAAAAATCTCTGCTGAGAAATGTGAGGTCCTTTGATGTTTAAAGTGTAGCTGGCTGAAATTGTTAGACTTTTCAGATAAAATTATATTTAAGCTAGTGCTAAGAAACAAAAAGTTGGCTGGTGGACAGATGTATCTCAGCTTTGTGGTGCCTGTCAGAAGATTTTGGGCTATTTCCTCATTACGTGTGCTCTCTCACTCATGGCTGGCCTGGCAGAGTCTGCTTATTCTCAACTGGATTAGTTGAATGAGGTCAGCTGGCAAAGGCTGACCATCTATTATAGGGCACCACAGGAAAGGATCAGCTGGGTTAGTGGCTGCTAGTGGTAGAGTGCTGCTGAGCTGTAGAGAGCACTGAAATGTCTGCCACAGGCACAGCTGGTGGGAAGGGCTGTGCGTGTCCTTGGCATCATTAGGTCAACCTAATGCCACATTTCTTTAATGTGCTGTATAAGGTGGATGTGCAAGCCACTGGAAAAACTCACAAAGCAGAGGAAAATGTGAGGTGATAAAACATGGTGTTAGGTTTGGATTAGTAATGAGGCTAAAAAGTGTGATGTTAATTTCTGGCCTGACTCCTGTGAACATGAATGCTGAGGATAAAACGTGTATCATGTGTTTTGGGGTTTCTTTACAAATACTTGGATCTAGCTGGTATTGGCTGAAAGTGGTCATGACTTAGGCTCTGGTATTGTTTGAACTGTTAGATACTGATTGTTTCGTTATCCTTAACTTCATGCTGGTTGTGTTTCCTTTTCTGTGAAGTGAAATACGATGTGATGGAACTGCGTGAGTGCAGACATGGGTGTGAATTTTGCCTGTTACAGTTAAATTTGCCTGTTTACAGTTTATAAATCAGTAACAGAGGTGGGTAGATTTGGATGGCTGAGCTGTATCTGAGGTTTAGCTGTGTTTTAAAAGATTGGTGTTAATATGAGTGTGAATTCTCAGGTGTATCTTATGTTTAATTTTTGCACTTGCCTGTGTAGGTTCGAAAGCATGTGAATGACCTGTATGAAGACCTAAGAGATGGACACAACTTGATCTCGCTCTTAGAAGTCCTTTCTGGAGACACCTTGGTAAGCTTTTAGATCAGAACACAGTGGTTCTAGTTTGTGATGCAAGTATTGGCTCTGTTTGTTATTTTCTTGCCTGTAGGCTGCTGGAGGTTTTTTCCATGTTTTCTGTAGTGTGCGACTCGATACCAAAGACACAAGTTGCATTCTGCTGTGAATTCTGTGGGGGAGTGCAAACTGTTCTCTTCATTTTTTGTGGTCAGTGAGACTTCGTTTCAGATTAGGATAATGTGCAGTTCTTTCTGTTCTTCCCTCTTCTTTACAGTTTTCTTTTAACAAGTGCTGGATGCTTACTACCCCTTCTCACTAAAGGGAGTAACTTACAAGCAGCAAGGATTAAATGTCCCTGAAACTGTCTAACACACTCCTCAGGTGTCATTTCCTTTCTTTGTGAGCATTACTTCCCTTGCTTTGTATTTGTTCTCTTCATTATGTTATTCTTTTCATGCTCTTCTTTTCATTTGTGGTCTGTCTTGTGTTTTTGCTGTCCTGTCTCCTGCCTGTTATGTTCATTAGCCAAGAGAGCGAGATTTTTTGAAGACCTTACGGTTGGTGAGTTCAACAGAAGCATGCGCAAATGAACAGCATGAGGATGTGGAGGATGAGGATAAGGGGGTAGGTGTCGACCCCCATAACTCTACTAATGTAGTGTTTGAAGTGTGGTGTCTGCTAATGTCAATTCCTAGCTCGGTGTGCTGCAGTAGCCTGCTGTAGAGAGGACGGAAGAATTCACATTGGTAAACCAGGCTATGTGTTTATGACAGAGGTATGATACAGACCTGTTTTTACTCAGCCTCTTTGCAAGTAGCTAAAACAGAAGTGTTGAACATTTCTGTTTGTTTGCTTTTGTGAACTGTACAGACCCCTGGCACGAATCTGTGTCAGACAGCGTCACTGAGATGCTGCAAAACAATCTTTTCAAATAATAAACAGAGAAATGCCATAGAATCAACCAGGTTGGAAGAGACCTCCAAGATCATCCAGTCCAACCTAGCACCCCGTGAAACCAAGATTTTTGTCTTTTACTTGCAAACAGTATTGCCCATGCAGAAATATTCTAGACAAAAGCTTCAAGGCTGTCTTTAGTCAAGTCAGTGGCAAAAAAATCAATTTGTATTAATTAGAAGCACCAGCCTGCTGTACCCGTGGTGCATTTGGCATAATATTGGATCGTATTTTGAAGTGAGGTCATTCAGACACAGTTCTATTTGTTAGAGTTTATAAAATGTAGTAGTTATTTTCATCAAAGTAGAAGTGACAACTCTGTCTAGTGGTTACTAAGCGTATGGATTGTTTCAGGGTTTATATTTTCTCCCAGCAAATGCTGTTTCACTACACTTTAACCTTTCAGAAGGGAAATAACCTGTTAATGAAGCATAAAGCGCTGAGTGCTTGTTAGTCCCAGTGAGCTGTTTCATGCCTTTGTAGACCTCGCATTAAAATTAGTGTTTGCCAAAGCAAAATGCTGTCCTAGGGCCTGAGTGCCGCCTTGGCTCTCTGTGTGATGTGCTGCAGTTGTGATTTCAGTGGAATTGCTGTGCTTTTTTTTCTGGGGCATAACATACCTCAAACTGCTGCATTTTAGCTGTACGTTAAAAAACCTGCATTTCCTTTCTGAGGTCATCTACCCAACTCTTTGTTGTGGAAAACCAAGCTCTAGGTGTGCAGCCCTTTGTTCCAACTGGGGAAGCTACTCAGTAGCAAGGGCTGTTGGAGGAAAAACAAGGGACTAAATTAAGGGTCTATAATGGAAACTTAAATTCTTTGTGTTTTAGTTAATGCTTCTTATTCAGCTCCATTTTCCCACGTTTCATTTTGGCAAGCATCTGATGCTCCACAGGGGGGAAAAAAAACCCCACCAGGCAGTTGAGGAAGGCTTGGGCTGGTACCTGTGTGTTTTGCAGTGACTGAGAATATGTTCATCTTCATGTCTGATACTGAGCCATTATAGTTTATTGCTTCAGTTTATTGCTGTGAAAGTTTGTGAAAAATCTGAAATAAAGAAGAAGAATAGAAGGATTTGGAGATGATATAAATTTAACTGCTTTCCCATTGCTGATCTGTGACAGCTAAGTATGCTTTTCTTCTGTCTGATTCTTCTTCTTGGTGATTTTACACTAATTGCATGCAGTTTGCCACGTTTCCATTGACACACAACTCGTGCTTATTTTACAGCATCATCTTGCTAGCTTTTGACTTTGCCTTGAGAAGGGTGACTTGTTGGAACTTTTTTTGTTACCTTTTGTAATTTTCTACCCAAATCAAGAATTTAAACTTGCACTCCAGGGCTGTATATGTTGTATTATTCTGTTTGGAGGAAGATAATGCCTTTGTTAGGTGTTTTAAGTCAGTGTGTATTGATAGCATAATGATTATGCAATCATACTCTAAATGGACAACATCACATCATAAAGTTGCATACAGAGGTAAGCTTTTTCCATCAGTTTACCAAAGAAACAACATAAGGGTCCATGACATTACTTATATTTTGCTTTGCTCAATAGACTGTACACCTTTTATAACACTATATTAGAGTTTATTTTCTGTGGGTAGATTCATGCAGGGCCTTCTTTAGTCCTCTTGGCCTTAATAATGTTCTGTGGGGAAGCAGCTGCTAGCCTTCATAGATCAAAGTTGTTGTCTGGGGCCACTGATCTCCCCTGCACCACACTAAAGCACTTCAGCTACCTTTAAAAGAGACCTATAATTGTTAAAATACACTTTTCCACCAAAGCTATTAGCATCATTAAAACTGTAGTGCTTCAGGTGTTCCCCATGGTGTCTTTTACATCAGAGAGTTTGTTCTTCTGTTTCACAAGAGAACCTCACAGCTGTTGTTTTCCACTTTTAGCCTCGTGAAAAAGGTCGGATGCGTTTCCACAGGCTGCAGAACGTGCAGATTGCACTTGACTATCTGAAAAAACGCCAGGTATGGTGAAAATGTTGATGGGAAATGTTGTCCCCTGCAGATCATAAGTAAAGAATATGTCCTACTTGGTCTTTTATGTATGCCATAGAGCAGCTGCTGTTGTAGGGTTGGCTTGATTTCATGCTTGAGATGGTTAGTAGAGATGTGGCAAAGGTAAGTTCATTGCACCCTTCTCTGAGCAACATGAAAACACTCCATGTGGTGTATGATATTAAAGAGGATAAAATGATAGGTATGATTCTCAGGAGTTGCAGAACTGGTGCCCTAGAAAGCCAGCAGAGTCAGTTGGGCTGCGGAAGATTCAGGCTTACTTTCATGTGTGTGTCTTTTAAGCCAAGCACTTAAAGCCCACCCATACTGCTGGGCAGTTTCTTTCTGCTTTTAAATTTCTTTTTAACACTTACTGTGTCCAGTTCTGGGCCCCCCAGTTTAGGAAGGACACTGAGATGCTTGAGCATGTCCAGAGAAGGGCGACGAGGCTGGGGAGAGGCCTTGAGCACAGCCCTACGAGGAGAGGCTGAGGGAGCTGGGATTGGTTAGCCTGGAGAAGAGGAGGCTCAGGGGAGACCTTATTGCTGTCTACAACTACCTGAGGGGAGGTTGTGGCCAGGGGGAGGTTGCTCTCTTCTCTCAGGTGGCCAGCACCAGAACGAGAGGACACAGCCTCAGGCTGCGCCAGGGGAAATTTAGGCTGGAGGTGAGGAGAAAGTTCTTCCCTGAGAGAGTCATTGGACACTGGAATGGGCTGCCCGGGGAGGTGGTGGAGTCGCCGTCCCTGGAGCTGTTCAAGGCAGGACTGGACGTGGCACTTGGTGCCATGGTCTGGCCTTGAGCTCTGTGGTAAAGGGTTGGACTTGATGATCTATGAAGTCTCTTCCAACCTTCGTGATACTGTGATACAGGGTTCTTGTCATAGAATCATAGAATGGTTTAGGTGGGAAGGGACCTCGAAGATCATCTAGTTCCAACCCTCTGCCATAAGCAGGGACACCTCCCTTTATTGCTTCTCCCTTTGCAATCCAGCAACGTTAAAGAATGTTCAGACATGGAAGGAAAAACCTGTCAATCCCCCTCCAAATAAATTGACATTGGAAACCTGCATCTGATGGGTTAATTTTAGTTAAAATATTTTTTAGTATTATTTGCTACTTAAAAGGTTTGAAAAAATATGAGGTAGCAAACCACAGATACATCCTTGAGTTACAAATGCAGATGTCTTTGTGTATTGAGTGCAATTGCCAACTGTCTTTTGGGTCACTGAATGATACTTGTGCCCAGAGAGGTCAATCCTGCTTCACTGAGATCAAAGCACCTTTTTTATTAACTGTAGTGAGCCTTTGAACAAAGGCACTATAAAGTAAATGAAAGGCTGCTTGAAATAACAGTGACAGCGATGTTGTTATGCAGTGAGAGCTCTGGACTTGTGCTGCACCATGCCTTGTTTTGCACGTGGTCTGCCATGCATAAAACAAGGCATGGTGCAGCACGTTAAAATGCAGGTGTAGCATCAGGTCACCCTGATGTTTATGAATGTGTGTGTGTCAGTGGGAAGTGCAAGTCTCCATCATGTAGCTGTGAATTGTGGTCTGAAGGACTTTGTGCTCCCCAGCCTCACAGTTTCATGAAGATGGCAGATCTCTGCTGTACGGAATGCTTGTAGGGCTTTGGTCTTCTTGGCAATTTGCCACTAGGACTTGAATTTGACTAAAGTTTCAGCCCCTTGTTAAGGTGTTTCTAAACCATGTTTATGAGGTAACTTGCTCAGGTTGGTTGTGTAACCTCCAAAGACAATGCTTACTGTGATTGCCACTCAGAGAGATCCTGACATGAGGGAAAAAACAAAGACAAGGCATATTTGATTATCTTGTGGAGTTGCCAAGCACAGACAGTTTTTATAATGCAGTGGGACAAAACCATTTCAAATTGTTGAGAGTTGCTTTTTGAATTATGGAATAAATCTTCCTTCCAGAGAGTGTGTTCTTGATTTGGGGGTGGTTGTGTTTTTGGTTGTTATGTCTGAAGATCAAGAGAAGGATGTGCCTTTGCTTGCTCAGTGTTGATAGGGTATATGTTAAAAAGCATGTCCATGTGACTTTACTGTAAACATAAGCACAAAATGCCTTTTATCTGAGTCATCTTTAGATGCTAGGCTGTATGGGTAGATAGAAAACACATGCAGAGAAATGTAATGAAATAAGAGAAAGAAAACAATTATTGGACTTTGGATGTGAGTTTATTGGAGTGGCAAAACCTCAGCCTTTGTTTTAATCCTGTTATTCGTGTTTATAGCACTGTGAATGAATACAGCAGCAGATGTGATAAGCTGTGTTGTCATTTCTAAGCCACTGATTATTTAACTGTGATCCTAAATTCCTAGTTCTGTCAAGCAAGATTGTTGTGTTTTGTCAGGCCAGTTCTTCTGCTGCTGAATTTTTGCTTTGGTGCAGGAGAGTGTGATGAGGAAGAAAGGTAGTGGTAGCACTACCCTGGGAAAGTGATAGAGCAGTTACAAATGAGGAGGAAAGGTAGTGGTAGCACTGCCCTGGGAAAGTGATAGAGCAGTTACAAATCATCATCTTATTTTCCTCTTCTATCATACCTTCCCCCTCTGACGTGAATTGAGGTGAAGGAGACCTGAGGAACAGACCTGCTATAGTAGTGATATCTGAGGAATCTTCTCAGCTTGAGTGGGTGGGAGAGGGCAGTTCCTGGCAGTCTGCTTACAGCCAGAATGTTATTTCTCTCTGCTCTACAGAGTAAAACCACAAGACTAGGCTCAGGAAGGAAGTAATGCATCCTTTGAGTGCTGCCTGTGTACTACAGGGTGTATTTGTGGCTTATTTATTTCATTTTGTCTTCACTTTCTTTCCATGTCTGCAGGTGAAACTGGTTAACATCAGAAATGATGACATAACAGATGGGAATCCCAAACTGACTTTGGGGTTGATATGGACCATAATTTTGCACTTTCAGGTAAGTCTAGCTGTGCTTGACATGTTTTTAGTCAAATTCTTGTGTACACTTGTAATTAATGTGCCAACATATGCAGGACTCTATGTGGGCTGTGGAAAGAGAGATTCTTTCTTTAAGGTAAATGTTAAGATTTTGATGATGTATCATATTTCATGATGTAAACTGGATGTGAAGGTTATGTCTGTTTACTGATTCTTTATCTGTGAAAGAAAAATAGGTTAAGGATGTACAAGATCCAAAGACAACAGTTGATATATTCCTTCTGGTGTTTGGACAAACTGGTCTTGGTTTTATCTGCAGACTTGATGAACATCAAATACATTAAAAAGTTTGACATCTATTTTTGTTCTGAATTTGGACTTCTCTGCTGATACAAATACTTCAGCAAGCAGTACTCTCATCTCTGTCAAGCAATCCCTAACAGTTCAGCATTTGTTTGTAGCCTGAGCTCTGGCCACATGGGTCACACTAGGTGGCACTCTGGTTGTTGGACACTGGCAGGATTGTGTACAGTATAATGCAGCCTTACAGTGTGTGGTGTTAAATTGCTCCTCAAAATGAGCCTTTCACAATGGCCATGGCTGTAGATGATGTAATTCAGATGACAGATAATTCTCATTTAGTGACTGCAGCATTGTTAGCACTAGATTCCTTGCTGTGCAGGCATTTTAAATGATCATGACATGATCATGTGGAAAAAAGTATGGTTCACTTAGAGCCTGCACTGGATTTCTGATGGGGGGAAAAAGGTCACTGCAGTACCTACAGTGAATGTAGATAAGATTTGTAAGGTGCTGTTGAAAACTCACTGTGCCAGTCTGTTCTACCTTGGTACTTGCCTACACATCCCTTTCTTTGACACCAACTTGCCATACACTGCATCCATCTGCAGTGAATTTGGGTTCAGATGTATCAATAAGTTCAGAAGACTGTGCATATTTAAATCTCACATAACCTTTTGACTTCACTTAGATTTTGAGTGAGGGAAAAATACAGACAGCAAAGTCTAACATCAGTCTTTTGAAAGAGATGAAGCTTCATGCCAGTAGCTGTGTTTGTGCATGGAGCAATCCTGTAAATATTGGTAAAATTCTGTATGGTGAGGTTAAAGTTGAAGTTCTACTGTCAAAGTTCAGGTGTTTATGGGGAGCTGTGCTTTTTTGCATTAAGCATCTATATTGTCCCTGTAATCTAGTAATCTGAGCTATAGAGGCTTAATCTATGCAGTTTGCATAGCCTGGAGAGTGAGGCAACTAACCAGCTACTAGAGGCTTGCTTTGTTTGACTAAACATGTTATAGGAGGTATGTGACACTCTTGTATCAGAAATATGACATAGGTCTTACAGGAAGCTCACTATCAGCTGGGAGGAGATAAACTGGATTTTAAATGGTGGCAAACATGTTTAGCAACAGATTTGAGGCCTGAAGGGTTTAAGTACAGTGGGTGTGGTTGCTGGAGCAGTTGAAATCACTTGTAGTAGGCTCCTAGAGTGTCTGCTGAGCTGTTCGACTGTCCAGTGTAGATGCTCAATGTCATCTGTGCTGACACAGCACATGCAGTGGGAAACAAGTTTCTGTGGTCTTGTGGTGTGTCTGCTATCTGCATGTAGATATTTCAGATAGTTTTAAGAGGTTCAAATGGTCAGTTGAGTTGCTCCTGATGTCTCCACTTCAGGGTGTGAAACATTGCTGTTCCAGATCTGCTCATTATACTAACTAGATCTCCAGGGGTTTTGGTTCAGCTTCTTAAAGACAGCTGAAGTGTGCTGCAGTATGCAGGGTATGAGTCACTAGATCCGTGAGGGACCCATGCCCTTCTAGACTTGTAGCTGGAGGCCAGCTGGGGTGTAGCAAAGTACTTTAGACAGCTTTGGAGACCCATGTTTAGGAAACTAAATCCTGTCTCCACTGGGTTGAAGGGTTTCTTCAAGACCTAGCCAGCATGTAAACATGAATATGTAAACAGCTACATTGAGGTGTTGTAATGAGTACTACCCCTTAAATTTTCCCAGCATTGGCAGAAGTAGTGCATTTTTCATTGAGGATAAGGAACTGTCTGCCTCTACTCCACCATTTAAGTGTATTCCAATAGCACTGCAACCTGGAAGGTAGTCAAGATGCTAATTTTAGTTGGTTTTTTTTTTGTTACTTTTTTTCCTGTTGTTTGTGGCTTCTTGTTTCTCTGAGTCATGGAATTTATCTGGAAGATAACAATTCCTCAAAATAGAAAATCATTCTGAGTATTAGACTGAATTTAGGAATGATTTAGGGGGAAAACGTGATGAATAAGAATAAAAGACGATACAGATTTGAGGATTATGTTTCTCTTCCCATCTGAATTATGTCAGGTGATGGTAATGGCTTTGTGATCTGATACACATAATTAGATAGAGATGCTGTATTGAGTTATACTACTGACTTCTGCAGCTGCTTGAGTCCAGGAATTGTACCTTCTTCTGTATCATAGAATCAACCAGGTTGGAAGAGACCTCCAAGATCATCCAGTCCAACCTAGCACCCAGCCCTAGCCAGTCAACCAGACCATGGCACTAAGTGCCTCAGCCAGGCTTTGCTTCAACACCTCCAGGGATGGTGACTCCACCACCTCCCTGGGCAGCCCATTCCAATGCCAGTCACTCTCTCTGACAACAACTTCCTCCTAACATCCAGCCTAGACTTCACCTGGCACAACTTGAGACTGTGTCCCCTTGTTCTATTGCTGGTTGCCTGGGAGAAGAGGCCAACCCCCACCTGGCTACAATGTCCCTTCAGGTAGTTATAGACAGCAATGAGATCCCCCCTGAGCCTCCTCTTCTCTAGACTAAACACCCCCAGCTCCCTCCACCTCTCCTCATAGGGTTTGTGTTCCAGGCCCTTTGTGGTTCCCAGTCATGAGCTGTTTCTCAGCTGAACTACTAGGGGCCTTTTCTGGGATTCTTCAACAATTAAAAAGAAATAACAACTTTCCAGCTCTCAGGTAAGGAAATGGAGTTCTTGGCATTTCTGGGACGCATCTGAGTCACAGCAAGTAAGAGAGGTATTAGTGCTCATTCCAAAGTCATCTTTAGATTTTATCTCTATCAATAGTGGGGAATCTGTAACAGGATAAGATTTATGAGTGCTTTGCTTCTTGTTGGTGGTTTTATGGGATTAATGGGGGGAAAAAAAATCAAACAAATGAGCTAAGTCCTCTTTTTATGAGCCATCACTGGACATAAAACCTCTTCTGTTCAGGGTCCTGACTTCTTTGGGTAGCTCAGTGGTGACTGAAAGCTGAACAGCTCTGAGAGCTGGAACAGTGGCTGCCCGTAGAGCTCAACCAACTCCAAGTATAACCTTTTGTTTGTGCTGGCAAGATGATGATTTTTTTTTCCCCCCCTCCCTTGCTCTCTATCTTGTGCTGCTTTAATTTTCGCTTTCTCTTCAGCTGGCTGTCATTGTGTGTGTGACCTTTGGGTTGTGCAGCAAAATGCTTGCTGATTATCTGGTATGCTGTTTTAGAATGATGAAATTACACGTCCCATTTGTGCTAAATGTTCCATTGCTTTTTGCTGTGTTGCATAAACAGAAAAAAAAGGTAAAAACACCCCCAAACGAACGAAAAAAAGACTAGAATCATAGAATCAACCAGGTTGGAAGAGACCTCCAAGATCATCCAGGCCAACCTATCCCCCAGCCCTATCCAGTCAATTAGACCATGGCACTAAGTGCCTCAGCCAGGCTTTTCTTGAACACATCCAGGGACGGTGACTCCACCACCTCCCTGGGCAGCCCATTCCAGTGGGTAATCACTCTCTCTAGATCCAAAACCACCTGAAATGCATTCCTAGTGGGCTTTTGATGATGATATTGCAGGGTAAAAGGTGCCAGGCATGGTTTGACTGGCAAAATGGAATAACCTTCCTTTTGCCTTAGCTAACTACATGTAACCAATGCTAAATCATTAATGTGCAAGAGCTGAATGGTCTCAGTGTTCTGTAAACTAACAAATTTGCGGGTATTTTGCTGTAATGTTTAATATACCTGTCCCATGTTAAGAAGATAATGCATTTTACAGTCACAGACATGCTTGACAGGTTGCAGAAATCTCTGGCTAAATGCAAACCCATACAAACCTGCATAAGCTGTTTTGTGTCTCGGTGGTAATCGTTTTGTTTGCCATGTCTTACTGTCAACCTCTTGTATGTGATTAATCAGCCCATAAAACAGATTGAATTGCAGACAAGTGTTGGTCTAATCCTTTATTGACATTATACTTCTTAGGGGTTTATGTGACAGTAAAAGTATCTTTCTAAACTCTCCTTGAGACTTTCCAGCATTGGTGGGTGTAATTTGTGTCTTTGATCATCTGGATCTTCAGCTTTAGCCAGCAGTGAGCTTCCATTCAGGTCTAATTATGTATTTGAGCCAACCCCCTGATGTAGTCCAGTATTGGCTATATTGTGGCAGGTCTCAGAGGATTCATTGAGAACTGAAGTAGCCTCTTTTGGTTACCTCTTCAGTGATACCTCTTTTGATGCTTTAGGATACCATATTTCTTTAGCAAACAGGCTTTAGAAGAGATTTCAGCTTCCCTTTTCAAAATCCCCAGTTTAATCCCATTTTCTCTGTCTCTTTTTCTTGCTGAGACCAAAGTTGTAACTTTATTGAGTTTCAGTTAGCTGAAAGTGGTGATTTTGTTTTTAATGACACTTTCACATAGCATCTTAACACTTAATATGATTTTACATAGTCTTTTCTAATATATAAAAACCCCCATAACTAATATAAACTTAAAATCCAAGTCCAGATGGAGAGCAGTGACAAGGGGTCCATGCCAGGACCTGTGCTATTGAATAATTTTATCAGTGACATAGTGGGATCGAGGGCACCATCAGCAAGTTTGCAGATGACACCAACCTGTGTAGTGGTGTCAGCACACCAAGGGAATGGGAGGTCATCCAGAGTGACCTGGACAGGCTGGAGAGGTGGGCCCAGGTGAACCTCATGAAGTTCAACAAGAGCAAATGCAGGGTCCTGCACATGGGACAGAACTCTCTTCACTATCAGTACAGACTGGGGGATGAGGTGTTAGAGAGCAGCCCTGTTGAAAAGGACTTGGGGGTGGTGGTGGATGAGAAGGTGGACATGAGCAGATAGTGTGTGCTAGCAGCACAGAAGCAAGTCATATTCTGCACACAGTACTCCAGGTGGGGTCTGATGAGAGCAAAGGGGGAGAGTCCCCTCCTTTGCCCTGCTGGCCATGCTTCCCTTGCTGCAGCCCAGCACACAGTTGCTGTCTGGGCTGCATGTGCACACTGCTGGCTCATGTTGAGCTTTTCATCAACCCAGACCCCCAGGTCCCTTTCCTCAGGGCTGCTCTCCAGCTGTTTGCCACCCAGCTTGTACTTGGGATTGTGCTGACCCAGGTGCTGGACTTTATGCTTGGCCTTGTTGAATGTCATGAGGTTGGACTGGGCCCACCTCTCCAGCACATCCAGGTCCTCCTGGATGGATTCCTACCCTCTAGCAAGCTGACTTGAGGTGAGGAGAAAGTTCTTCACTGAGAGAGTCATTGGACACTGGAATGGGCTGCCTGGGGAGGTGGTGGAGTCGCCGTCCCTGGGGCTGTTCAAGGCAAGGTTGGACGTGGCACTTGGTGCCATGGTCTAGCCTTGAGCTCTGTGGTAAAGGGTTGGACTTGATGATCTGTGAGGTCTCTTCCAACCCTGATGATACTGTGATACTGTGACTGTGCCACCCAGCTTGGTGTCCTTCGCAGTCTTGCTGAGGGTGCACTAGATTCCTCTGTCCATGTCACTGAGAAAGATGTTAAACAGCACTGAACTCTGAGGGATGCCACTTGTCACTGGTCTCCAAGTAGACATTGTGCCATTGATCACCACTCTAATAATGATTATTTAGAAACCTCAGAAACTTAAGTTTGCTGTGCTTTTAAGCAGGTTCTTAACACCTGTGAAGTTTGTGGAGGAAGAATAACATCATCAGTGTGCTTGTGGTCTATATTTACATTTTTTATTAAGCAGTTAATATGGCATGAAAACTTGAAATTGTTCATTCAAATGCATTCTACTTTAGCATTTTTACTTAATTTCTGTTTTGTCAAGATAACAGGAGTGCATAACATAGTACAGGAGCACATAATGCAGTATTCCAGTATTATTGCATTATGATCTATTTAGCCATATGCTACTGTTACCAGACATGTTGTTAAACCAGAAGCTATATCTGTGTGAAATTAAATCAGTCTTGGTCTGTTGCACTGCAAAGTCCTGAATCATCTTTTCTGATGAGAGGGGGAAAGAGAGGTATATTTTCAGGGATAAAAGCCATTATGTGTACAAACACTGCAATGTCGTTTGCAAAGACTTTATTATTTTCAATGTACTTCACTTTTAATTAGTGTGTGGGGGGGTCACATCAGGACTCAACTCAGTCCTATTCCTCAGTTGTATTTGGAACTGTGTTTTATACCAGTGAGTGCTCTGGTTCTTGGCTGAGTGTCACTTTTCTAAGGTGCCTACAATGGACCTTTTTCAACTGTGAGTAAAGGGAGCAAATGTCACAACCACACCTGTATGTTAAGTGTACTACAAATATAAACACAAATCCATGCTTGTGAGATTGTGTTCACAGCATAAGCATCTACTTTGTGAAGAGGCATGGCTGTCTATCAGTAGTACAGTGTTCTGTAACAGCCTTCTGGTCCATCTAGTCAGTGTTACAACATAAAACTTTATAAGCATTACAGTCAAATTTAACCCCAGTGCTCTGAGAGAAGTCAGCAAGGAGCATCTCTATTCTTGGAAATTCTATGTCAGCTGATCCTACTCATTTGCTGTCTTGTTCATTCTAGATCTCATCAGTAAACTGCTGTAGAATGCTTCAGTGGAACTGGCCCTTGAGGATCAAGTCAGTGGTTTAATTATTGCCAGTCTTTTTCAAGTAAACAAGGGAAACTTGATGGTTACACCTGATTGTACTGGGCAAGTCACTCAGTAGTTCTTTCTCAGCCTGACAAAACCATGCACAGCTCCTCCTGTTGATGTGTGGTAGTTTTAGTAGGTTTTGCATATAGGTAATAGAAATTAAGTGGAAGCTTAAGATCTTTTCTAATGCTGGTGGCACTTTGGCCACAACAACCCCATGCAGAGATACAGGCCGGGGTCAGAGTGGCTGGAGAGCAGCCAGACAGAGAAGGATCTGGGGGTGCTGATTGATACCCGCCTGAACATGAGCTAGCAGTGTGCCCAGGTGGCCAAGAGAGCCAGTGGCATCCTGGCCTGCATCAGGAATGGTGTGGCCAGCAGGAGCAGGGAGGTCATTCTGCCCCCTGTACTCTGCACTGCTTAGACCACACCTTGAGTACTGTGTTCAGTTCTGGGCCCCCCAGTTTAGAAGGGACATTGAGATGCTTGAGCGTGTCCAGAGAAGGACGACGAGGCTGGGGAGAGGCCTTGAGCACAGCCCTACGAGGAGAGGCTGAGGGAGCTGGGATTGTTTAGCCTGGAGAAGAGGAGGCTCAGGGGAGACCTTATTGCTGTCTACAACTACCTGGGGGGAGGTTGTGGCCAGGAGGAGGTTGCTCTCTTCTCTCAGGTGGCCAGCACCAGAACAAGAGGACACAGCCTCAGGCTATGCCAGGGGAGATTTAGGCTTGAGGTGAGGAGAAAGTTCTTCCCTGAGAGAGTCATTGGACACTGGAATGGGCTGCCCGGGGAGGTGGTGGAGTCGCCGTCCCTGGAGCTGTTCAAGGCAGGATTGGACGTGGCACTTGGTGCCATGGTCTAGCCTTGAGCTCTGTGGTAAAGGGTTGGACTTGATGATCTGTGAGGTCTCTTCCAACCCTGATGATACTGTGTGATACTGTGATTAGACTTTTTTGCATTTTTAATAGTGTACATTTCTACCTAGTTTCATGTAGCAGTGAGATACTTCTGGGTGGTTATATACAGAGCTACACAGAGGCCTACCTCACAGGAGCGTGGGAGGAGGATAAAGCTCTGTTTTTATAAGCAGTGACTTCGTGGACAGTTTGGACAGACTGGCTGCTAGGATTTGTTTCATCTTTATTTGCCAGAAAGTTTAAGTCTCCTGCAAAGCTCCAACACCCAGAACACAGCACCACTGCCCTGAGCAAGCTATGTTTGTATGATGATAGTGAAGCAGCAGGTTATTTATAGCTGACAAATCAGTTAAAAATCACATCAGCTGCTATGAAAACTCCACATACAAATGAAAATTTGACCCTCAGTGTTCTGTCAGAGCAGTCTCTGACCCTTCACTTTCTTCTCACCATCTGTGGATCATTTGATACTCAATAAAAACATAACCAAGCGCAACCCAAATCTGCTAAGTAAATCTCTGCGATTTGCTGCCCTGCTTGCTTTTGAATCTGGAGTGCAGCTAATCGTTTCAAAGGTTGCTGCATACTTGGCCTCTTTTATCTGGCTTGAGTTTCTAAGTGAAACAAGAAGTTAAAATGGTCGCAAGGATTTTCTGTTGCTCATAAATGCTATGTCATCTCTGTTGAAGGCCGTCGGCATTACAGCCCAGTGCTGAAGCAGTGATGTTTGTTTAAGAGGATTGGTGGCCAGGAATAAGCCACAGTGTCTAATCAGACACAGGCCCTGGCTGGGCACAGTGCCACAGCATTTATTGCGTGTGCATTTCTCCTAAGCAAGATGGCTTCGTGCTGAGGAGGGTGGCTGTGCGGTCTGGAAGGCAAGTGCGGTGCAAGCGGCGGTTCCTGACGCTCTGGGGCAGGCTGAAGTCTGTGTAAATACACGGGAACGAATGAGGCTGTGCAGCTGTGAGGTTCCGAAAGCCAAATGGGGAATGTCTGTGGATGTGTGAGGGCTGAAAAGGAAGAGCAGTGTTTAGATCCTGCCAAAGCTCCCTTAAGTCCAGCTAAACATTCCCCTGGAAGAAGATACTTGAGAAGAAAAAGGAGTAAAAAATCAACTGAAGAGCGACCAGATTCGATACAGGCTAAAGAAAATGATGAGAAGAGCAAGTATGAAGTGGGAAATACAGAGAATGTTGATGAAAAGAGCAAGTATGAAGTGGGAAACACAGAGAACGCTGATATTCGTCCCGAGGGTGTGAGATTGGCTGAGTCTTTCCCCAGGAGAGCGTCAGTGGCTGGTTATGCTCTGCCTGTGAGTACAGACCTTTCGGTTGATCTTGTTAAACCAGAGGTTTTATTGGGTGAAACAAAAAGTGATTCTCTTTGTGGGGACAGATTTTCTGGTGATCATCAGAGGCTTACCAAGTTTGATGAAAGAGATACGTGGCTAAAGGAACGTGACAGGAGTTCTGAGATACACTGTGCGTGGAAGAGGAGATACTTGGAGGATGGCAACAGGAGAGAATTAGCATTCCTGAAGAATTCCAGTGGTCTTTGTTATAGAAAAGCAGCCAGCTTGGATTCTGCTTTCCACATTTTGGGAAGACAACCTGAAGAAGCTGTGTTAAATGTAAATTCTTGCAGAACTGTTGAAGATGTCCCAGAAAGCAATACATCTGACAAGTTGCATTACTTGCTCTCTGAAAGCAAAAGTGATTCCCTTCTTGAACAAAAGAGATACTGTTCTTCCAATGCTGTACTTTCCCAGTTGCCAAAAGAAAGGGCATCATTTAACATTCCACCAAACAAGAATAAGGTAAGTATTTTGGCATAAGAAGTTAGAGAGGGAAGTTTGCTAACAATGAGTGCTGGGACAGTATTTTTGTGGTTTAAAAAATATCATCACTTTGCTCTGTACAGAGTCTTTCACAGGTTGTCATAGTAAACTAGTTATAGGACAGACCAGATCCCTTAATCTTTTTCACAGCTTACATAATACCTCTGTACTTCAGGAGTGGTGATGTTTCCTTGTGCAGTTTTGCTGCCTACAGTTTGATTTGTTTGCTAATTCAGGACGAGGATTTTAATGTTACAATGGTTCCAGAAGATGGATGGAATTTTAGAGAGTTAAATTAACATTTGCTGTCTGCAGTAAATTTTCTTATCAACTCTTGATGACCTTAAAACATCTTTGGGTTTTGTATCAAGGAAAAGAATATTTAAGTTCTTTTCTGTTATGGACAACAGGAACTGAAGAAAGATAGGAATATATAGGCAGCTTTAAATAGGAAAAGAGAACATAAATCATCTTAATAATGTTCTATACTTCTTTTAAAAGATCTTCCAAATTGTCTGCATCACCTATTAGTGACTGAAATTCCATCTTCCTCTGAGGGTAGGATTATTTTCCTTTTACAGTAAAAGAAACTGAAGTGTGAGCTAAGTTGCAGAATATCAGAAGGAGAGGAAATTGTTGGTAGCCATGCATAACAAGTCAGTCCATAGTAGCCATTCTGTACCACTCATGTCCAGCACAACTGTAATTGACAGGTGTGGTCAAGCACCAATACCAGGATTTGGTCCCCTTGCTCAACATCTGAGTTGTGTGAATAGAGGGAATGGATGTTAACCAAAGTTAATCTTTCCAGCAAAGAGCTATCTACACCTGTGTTTATATAATATGCTTGTGTAGTAGGAATCAAAGCATACTTTTTCTGAGCTTAGTGTTTAAATGCAGATAACACAGCCAGTTGCAGCATACAGTATACACTAGTACAAATAGCCTCTGAATACACACAGAGGTCTTTGCCCTCTTAATCTTAGCTGGAATTTGGGAACAGCTTAGTATATGTTCTTTGATTTGGACAAAATGTTATTACTGAGTAAAAGAGGCTGAGGCCTTACCTGTTCAGGCAAAAACTGCTGCATCTTCCTATATATTTAGAGAAATACAGCTTCTAATATTGCTGCGGTTATTACTCCAGCCAAACTCCACAGGTGTAAGGTGGGAGATGAAATGAGGCTTTTGTTGAGCACCTCATGAGTTCAGTACTGATGTATATCAATAAAACACTGCATAATAGTAGAAGTATGAAATCTACTGACAGATCAGACTGCCCAACTTGCTGAAATGTCTGTTTTTCAGCAGCCTTTCCCCAGCCAAGGTTCTGAGTATGAGTAATTTGAAGAGCATCTAGCTTTGACCTGAAAACAGATCCAGGAAGAAGACAGCGTTTTGAGGCTCTAGCTTGTTTTGCAAAGCCATAATCACTTCCTTTTTGATTATTTTTGAGAAGTAAACAAATATTTGCATATCTTGTATTTCAGTAGAAAACAGTAAAGTTGTTACATGCACAAATCTGCAAAGTTCATGTTATCAAACAGATGTTTGCAGTTGCCAACTGGAAATGTTTGTACCATTTTCTTTGCCGTAGTTACACAGACCAATAGCCTCCACTCACCTTGTCAGCTTATCCACGCAGCTCTCAGCTTACACAGTGACTTGGATATGAATGATACTTGAAAGCATGTTCCTTTTCAGAGACAACACTAGAGGAAAGGTCTCTGTACTGTTGGCTAGTTTTTGCTGTCATAGAGATACATTTTACACAGTCCCCACTGCTAGAATTTCCCTCTGTTGAGTTGTCTTCTGTGACATCTCTTTGCATGCATGTAAAACAACAATGATTTTAGGTTCGTGTCTCTGCTACCACATTGTCTTGGTTTTTCTAGTTGTAAGATTCAGGTAAAGCAAGGTGTTCTGAAGCTTCACTCCTGACTGCTCACTGACAGCTTTGAGAGAAAAGTTGCTTACTCTCTGTTAGCACCTAATGTCTGCATCCCTAGTTTCTCATACAGCAAGGTGATTTCCTCAAGCAATATATGCTCTGATAGTGTTTTGACTCAGGGGAGATGGCAGTTTGCATTAAGGTCAAGAAGTTGTCAGGACTGAAATAGACTTTCTGCAAGAACTTTCCTCCTCAGTGATGTTTCATCACAATGAAGGTAGAGTAGAAAATCAAAGCTGTAGTTTTGCCTTTTATGCAGGGGATACTGCCACTGTGACACTTGATATCTCCTGTCTTGAAACAAGCCACAGTTTTCATTCAGTATCAGCAAAAGTTAGCTACCAGTTGGTGTGACCACCAGTTTTTAGCAGTTGTCGTCTTGTGTTGAAACCAGTTACCTCTGTGGATCACATTGTCTTTAGTCTTCCAATCTGAATTGCTGTAGTCTCAGTTTTGGTTTATGAATGTAAATAAGAAAACTAGAAAAACAACCAAACTAAACTGCAGACAGCATCACTCGTTTATGCACAACACCCAACTGCTCTCCTGGCAGCAAGTTCTTCAGCTGCCTTCTTGCTATGCATGTCTGATAGATTTCTTAACTCATCTGAAGTACTACTGATAATATGCAAGAACAAACCCATCTATTTGAGTGAGGTTAAAGGCAATATTCTTGCTTTTAAATGAGAAAATGTTGGTTATAATCAATGTATTCAGTAGAATACTGGGCAAGTACTCAGCTCTTTATTGTTGCATTTATTATTGCAAATAGTTGTAAGATAGCAAGACACCTTCCAACTATGTCCACCATCATATAATCTTATATTATCTGTTTGTGTAGTACAAGTAAGGGATGGAGAGGTGCCAACTGGTCTTCTGGAATGTGGTTTGCAGGGCAAAGGTGCAAAAATCAGGAAGTTTGTCTTATTGGCATAGTATTGTTTGCTTCCTTGTAGCACTCAAAAGAAGTAGGCACAATCCACCTTAAATGCTGATGAAGGAGATCTGTAATCATTGGCGGAACTAAGAACTACGTTTGGAAAGATTCTGGACAGGTCATCTAGTTCATCTCCATACCTGAAAGCAAGATGTCTTAATGAACATTAAGAGGTGACCTTATTGCTGTCTACAACTACCTGAGGGGTGGTTGTGGCCAGGAGGAGGTTGCTCTCTTCTCTCAGGTGGCCAGCACCAGAACGAGAGGACACAGCCTCAGGCTGTGCCAGGGGAGATTTAGGCTTGAGGTGAGGAGAAAGTTCTTCCCTGAGAGAGTCATTGGACACTGGAATGGGCTGCCCGGGGAGGTGGTGGAGTCGCCGTCCCTGGGGCTGTTCAAGGCAGGATTGGACGTGGCACTTGGTGCCATGGTCTGGCCTTGAGCTCTGTGATAAAGGGTTGGACTTGATGATCTGTGAGGTCTCTTCCAACCCTGATGATACTGTGATACTGTAATACTATTCTTTACTGCTCTTTGTTCTTCTCTGACTGCCTTATTAGTGGTTTCTCATAATTCCTGAACAATTATTCCAGTGCTTTTGTATTAAAAAGTAATTTTAGCTGAAAGCATTTATGCTCATTTTAAACTCATTAGTTCTTTTCCTGTTTCCAAGGCAGTTGATTTATTACCTTTTTTTAAACAGTGTTCTACATACTCAGAGGCTGCTGAAGTTTTCCATACTTCAGATTAAATATACCAACATTTTCAGTCTTTCCCAATCGATTTTCAGAGCTTTGGCATTCTTGTTTTTCACTTTCAATCTGCTTCAACTGATCCCAACTGTATTTTTGGAAGGGTGTTGCCCAGTGCTGGACTTGCAGCTTCACACAGCCCCGTGAGAGCTGAATAGAAGTATTTGAATTTATGGCCAAATGGAAACTCACAAAGTCCAACCATAACGTCAGGGGAGATGACTTCTTGTGATCACATGCAAGTTCAAATTCCATTTGTATAACTCTGCTTCCCTCAAAGTGCTGTCAACAGTCCTTTTCAAACATTGCACATAACTAACTATACTTAGCTTAAGCGGAAAAGAGAGTTTCATAATCTCTCCATATTTATGTGTTTTGTTACCTCTTATTCCTGTATCTCCTTCATGCTCTTCTGATTTAGGGCTAGGTCACACCAGAATGCAGTTCATTGCACATACATCTCTAGTCCATTATATGCTTCTGTGCAGTTTAAGTATGTTACATCAAGTTTAGACTAGTTTCAAAACCTATGGGATAAGTTGGAATTAGAGGGACAACTCCTTACTATCTATACCCATCTGTGTTTGCACTGTAGAAACTGAACCACAGCAATCCAGCACCACAGTTGATGTCTTCTGAAATTCTTTGCTCTGCTCTTTTGGACTCAAACCCACATCACTGAATTCAGTGCAAACAAATAATTTGGGACTTTTTGGCATGTGTATTTTGTTGTATTGTGTGGCTCAGAGAGAACTTACAAGCAGAGAAAAAACTTTTTGGTAGCAGAGGTGAATTAGGCAGTTACAACCAAGAAATATTTCGGTGCCAATTAGGACTTTGATCATGAAATAGGAGGACAGTGCAGAGAATTGCCTCTGTCACTTTTTCTTGCATAACTTCTGGTTGACAGGCTTTGAGATAATCTGGAGATCTGTATCTGGAGCAAACTGTTCTAACTGGGACAAACTCACTTGGCTCTGTCCTTTAAGGAACAAATGTGTGCTAACAACAACTTACAGCAGGTAAATGATAGACCAGTGGTTGACACAAACTGTTTGCTTTGAGGGACAGACTTTGAAGAGTAGAAGATCTGATTGCCTTGTAACCTATATTTTTGTCTAGCATTCCTCATTTAGTAGTCCTCCTTTTTCTTTCCTGTGGCAAATGATGTTGGAGGATACTCATGATTATGTGTAATTGTCAGAGGAGTAGGCACTGAATATAATATCCTTAGGGAGTTAACAGAAGAAAAGTGTGCATTCCCCTTCTGACATCTTATTTTGTGAGGGCAGTATTTCACATGCTAAATAATTCCAAGTTAATATGACTTTGTGCAAAGCAGAGCTCATATTTGTGAGGGTAATGAAAGGTAGCTCTTTGACTCATGCTTTTGATCAATGTATTTTTATACTTCAAAAATATGAATTCAGTGTTTAAGTCTGAAGTCTTAACTGGAATCTGAAATACTTGAAATAAAGAACAGAAGTGCTCAGGCTGTTTCAAGCCTCAGATTAATGCTTGTGTTCTTTAACCTGTACTGAAATGGGCCCATTTCAGTACAGGTTAAAGAACAAAAGCATTAATCTGACTGAGAGGCATACCATAGAATCAGCCAGGTTGGAAGAGACCTCCAAGATCATCCAGTCTGTACCTCTTACTTCAGGGTGCCAAATGCTGCTTGGAAGACTTCTCCATGGAAAACCTGTTGATCTTAGGGTAATAAGCTAAAGTTCATGCTTTAGCCACCCAAAATTTGAATTGCAAGCTTGCCTAATGGTTGCTTTCAGAGTAAGAAATTTTATCCCCTGTGTTTGTGTCCATAGCTAGAAGTGTTACTTGTATGTAACAACAGATATAAATGTGACCTTCAGAACTTGCCTTGATCTCTGAAGTCCCTTGTTACCAGAGGAATCTAATGTGCCCTCAAATATGCTGCGATTGCACTCTCTGCAGTCTGAAATGTACATAACCATCCCTGGTTATTTAACCATGAAGGAGGTTAAAGGTTTGAACTGGGCAGTAAGGAACTGCCATTAGCAAATTGCATTAACTTGTTCAGTTAGAAGGTATTTTAAAGTGTGGTACTGAAGGATTGCACACAGAGGACTTTCTGAAAATGACAGGGAGAAAATAGAGGGGGGGGGTTCTTCCTTGTTATATTATTGGGTTTTGGAATTTGGGGTTCTTTGGTTTTTTAACCTTTTATTGCTTACACATCTGACATTTCAAATGACATCATCGCTTTCAGAAGCATTGTCCTGCTAAGTACTAAATGGTTGACTTCATTTATATTGTGGTCTGGCTGTTCTGTGATGCATAGAAACTAAAGTTACTGAAACAGTATTTAGTTTGCTTTCTTGCTTTCAAATACCAAAGAATAAAGATACCCAACAGAAAGGCAGCCTTGCACTGAAGAGGAGTTCCCTAGATTTTTACAGACAAACTTTCAGAGAGGTTTTAAACTGATCTTTTGCCACATTGGATTCCCTGTTGTCTTAGAATCATAGAATCAACCAGGTTGGAAGAGACCTCCAAGATCATCCAGGCCAACCTAGCACCCAGCCCTAGCCAGTCAACTAGACCATGGCACTAAGTGCCTCAGCCAGGCTTTGCTTGAAGACCTTAAGGGACAGTGACTCCACCACCTCCCTGGGCAGCCCATTCCAATGCCAATCACTCTCTCTGCCAACAACTTGCTCCTAACATCCAGCCTAGATTTCCCCCAGCACAACTTGAGACTGTGTCCCCTTGTTCTGTTGCTGGTTGCCTGGGAGAAAAGGCCACCCCCCACCTGGCTACAACCTCCCTTCAGGTAGTTGTAGACAGCAATGAGGTCCCCCCCCCAAGCCTCCTCTTCTGCAGGCTAAACACCCCCAGCTCCCTCAGCCTCTCCTCATAGGGTTTGTGTTCCAGGCCTTTCACCAGCTTTATCACCCTTCTCTGGACACCTTCCAGCACCTCAGCACCTCTCTTCACTTAATAAGATTGATGCTGTCTGTGTTGTGTGTGTTGTCACATGGTAAATACTCTGTGCAGGGTTTTCATACCTAGAAATTGATAAACAGTCACAGCTGTATGTGTAATTTTTCAGTGTTTTAAAGAAAAAAGGATTTTTGGGTTTTGCTTTCTTGGTTTTTCCTAAGAACATGCAGCGTTGAAACTGGGGATAGTGGGATGAAGAAAACGCTATCAGATCTTCAGTGGTATATTTGGACTAGTTGAATGTTTAAATCTACTTTGCTTTCTCACATCAGTGCATTACCTTTCCCTTACTTGGAGCCAGCAGATACCATGGCCTGTGATAAGCACTTAACACAACTTGATGTTTTTTGGATACTTGCATAGAGCATAATGTACAGTAATTACAGCCCTGCATTTAGGGCTGTAAATGCACATCATCTCCTGGATATGTGAAAGGTGGTTAACCAGAAGTAGCAGAGGCTGCTACAACAGCCCTGACATCTCTTTCTTTAGTCCTCTGCTTCCTAGTACTTTTCCTCCACCTCTGCTAGTCATTGACATAGTAGCATCTGTGGGGAAGGTTTTCTTTTGTTCCTGGCATGATTTTGCATGGCTTTAATGTGAGAAAACCCCATAATTTTCTGGCCAGTCTGTTTAAGTCCTCCTAGGAATAGCTCAGACAGAAGATAACTTTGCTTGCAGAGATTCAAAGCGAGGAGGCATTGTTATGGCCATGCCACCTGACCTAATTATTGCAGCACAGTGGTTTATACTGAAACAGCATTGCTGAAACTAGCATAATTCAGAGTTAAGCTTCCTCTGAAGCTCACTTGGGCACCTTCTTCATGCCCAAAGTTGTCTGTGGGTGAAGCTCCCCTGAGCCCTTGTTTTTAGGCTGGCTCCAGACCCCATGGTACTGAATGTGGGCTTATGCAGCATGGCCTTTTCCTGTAGGCTGATGGGGTGCTTGATGTCCACTCACATATCTTGGCATTGTCTTAAGCTCTCTTGCCTCTGCACAGGCACCTTGGCCCCTGCTTTTTGTAATGCCTGAGCAATGGTACATGGGTCCTTAGTTGAGCAGGCTCATGGTACCTGTGTTCTTCATAGTAACTTTGGATAAGGGCCACAACAACCCAAACAGCACTACAGGCTGGGGACAGAGTGGCTGGAGAGCAGCCAGGAGGAAAGGGACCTGGGGGTACTGGTGGATAGTAGGCTGAAGATGAGGCAGCAGTGTGCCCAGGTGGTCAAGAGAGCCAATGGCATCCTGGCCTCATCAGGAACAGTGTGGCCAGTAGGACAAGGGAGGTTATTCTTCCCCGGTACTCAGCACTGGTCAGGCCACACCTTGAGTGCTGTGTCCAGTTCTGGGCCCCTCAATTCAAGAGAGATGTTGAGGTGCTGGAAGGTGTCCAGAGAAGGGCAACAAAGCTGGTGAGGGGCCTGGAACACAAACCCTATGAGGAGAGGCTGAGGGAGCTGGGGGTGTGCAGCCTGGAGAAGAGGAGGCTCAGGGCAGACCTCATTGCTGTCTACAACTATCTGAAGGGAGGTTGTAGCCAGGTGGGGGTTGGTCTCTTCTCCCAGACAACCAGCAACAGAACAAGGGGACACAGTCTCAAGTTGTGCTGGGGTAGGTCCTGGCCGGATATTAGGAGGAAGTTGTTGGCAGAGAGAGTGATTGGCATTGGAATGGGCTGCCCAGGGAGGTGGTGGAGGCACTGTCCCTGGAGGTGTTCAAGCAAAGCCTGGCTGAGGCACTTAGTGCCATGGTCTAGTTGTCTGGCTAGGGCTGGGTGCTAGGTTGGCCTGGATGATGTTGGAGGTCTCTTCCAACCTGGTTGATTCTATGATTCTAAGTGGTAAAAAATAAGTGGTCATTTAGAAGAAAGTCAAGATGTGATCATATTTGCTTTACCAAAGCATGTCATATTCTGGTTTTATCTTGCAGTTCAGCTTTACATTGAGTACAAATTTTATAACGTGAGATACAATCAATACTTGTGCAGATGAAGGAAATGTCTGCTTCATATTAATGCACTGATAGTTTTCTAAGTGAACAGACTGAACTTCATTAGAGGAGGGTTGGATGTACTCTAAAGTAGTATTTGTCTGTAAAATTCTCAATGCTTTCGTGCATTCCTTGACATGAAGTTGTTAATACTTACAGAAGGTTTGTATTATCTATCAGGCAAAATGTCTGTTTTTGGTCTTTTAGTACAAATTTCTCAAACACTTCTCAGGAAGTGTTGCTCTACAGTCATCATTATCAGTTTTCATTGAAAATTGGTTTTGTGGCTGAATTTCAGAACAGGACATATTGTAAATTAACCTGCTTTAAAAGAGGAACATTACAGCTAAATAAAGTCTGAATAACAGAAATATGGGTCTTGTGTAGGTGTGACTATATACATGTGCCATGGTCTAGTTGACTGGCTAGGGCTGGGTGCTAGGTTGGACTGGATGATCTTGGAGGTTTCTTCCAACCAGGTTGATTCTACGATTCTATGTGAAGTATATTGCACTTGGCATATAGTTATATATCACGTGCAATTGGTAAATTAGACTAGTCTTCACATTATAAGCATCAAATACACATAGTTAAGTAATTTTTATGTTATACTGTCCCTAGAAATGAGGAGGGTGAGGACTGCCAAACTGAAAAAATTGAGCTATGTATTTTGTGTTTCATACCAAAGATAATAAGGATGCCTAAGGATAATCCCCTCAATTCAAGAAAGATGTTGAGTTGCTGGAACATGTCCAGAGAAGGGCAACAAAGCTGGTGAGGGGCCTGGAGCACAGACCCTATGAGGAGAGGCTGAGGGAGCTGGGGGTGTTTAGCCTGGAGAAGAGGAGGCTCAGGGGTGATCTTATTACTGTCTACAACTACCTGAAGGGGCATTGTAGCCAGGTGGGGGTTGGCCTCTTCTCCCAGGCAACCAGCAATAGAACAAGGGGACACAGTCTCAAGTTGTGCCAGGGTAGGTATAGGCTGGATATTAGGAAGAAGTTCTTCACAGAGAGAGTGATTGGCATTGGAATGGGCTGCCCAGGGAGGTGGTGGAGGCACCGTCCCTGGGGGTCTTCAAGAAAAGCCTGGCTGAGGCACTTAGTGCCATGGTCTAGTTGATTGGTTAGGGCAGGGTGATAGGTTGGCCTGGATGATCTTGGAGGTCTTTTCCAACCTGGTTGATTCTGTGATTCTATGAAAGAATAGAAATACAGTGCAGGAAAAAACTTCCTATTTATGCATACAGACATCAGGAAGAAAAGTCTTCAGAATGATACTGTGCTTGCCTGCAGTATTTTAAAGTTATTATGGGTTAGATGTAATATTTGCATTCACTCTGTTTTAGATATCTGATATCCATGTTACTGGAGAGTCAGAGGACATGTCTGCTAAAGAGAGGCTGCTCCTGTGGTCGCAGCAGACAACTGAGGGTTACGCTGGAGTACGCTGTGAAAATTTCACTACCTGCTGGCGTGATGGGAGATTATTTAATGCCATCATTCATAAATACAGGTAAGTGCTCCGTTTGTTCTCCTGGAAAAGGTTAAGGACACCGTTTTCATGGATGTAGAGAGAAGGCTCTGCAGTGTATGCCTATTGTAGCACTGCAGGTGTGGAGGTGAATGGGCTCTTCATGGGCAATTAGTTGCGCTTTGCCGCCAGAGGATGCCGCGTTAGCTCTTGTGTGTCCACACTTGCTCAAACTAATCCTGCCCATCTCTCTTGGGGCGCTTCCAGGCTGCAGGAGAGAAGATCTGTGGGTTGAGTTTTCACCACAGTCCTTTTTTGTCATCCTGACATTTCCAAATAGGCAGAGTAGATGGAGGACTGATCACTGAAGTGCACATCTCTGGTTCTGGTGAAAGCCATGAACTGCCTCGTGACCTGGGATCCCCATATGCTTCCCTGTATGACTTTACAATGGCCCTGGTTCCTAAAACTTCTTTAGTGTTTCTGCTTGGAGTGCTCTGAGATGGAGATTTGTGTCTCGTGTTCTTACAGGAAAGGGTGGCTGACTCAAATGTTACCAGTCTGAGATGGGAATTGTGCTACCCTGTGCTTTGTGGTCACGCTCATACAGAGCTACGCAGGTATCAGTAGGCCTCCTGGTGGCTGTGGCTAGGAGCTAAAGGAACTGTGTCCAGTTCTGGGCCCCTCAATTCAAGAAAGATGTTGAGGTGCTGGAGCATGTCCAGAGAAGGGCAACAAAGCTGGTGAAGGGCCTGGAGCACAAACCCTATGAGGAGAGGCTGAGGGAGCTGGGGGTGTGCAGCCTGGAGAAGAGGAGGCTCAGGGGTGATCTTATTACTGTCTACAACTACCTGAAGGGAGGCTGTAGCCAGGTGGGGGTTGGCCTCTTCTGCCAGGCAACCAGCAGCAGAACAAGGGGACACAGTCTCAAGTTGTGCCGGGGTAGGTCTAGGCTGGATGTTAGGAGGAAGTTGTTGTCAGAGAGAGTGATTGGCATTGGAATGGGCTGCCCAGGGAGGTGGTGGAGGCACCGTCCCTGGAGGTGTTCAATAAAAGCCTGGCTGAGGCACTTAGTGCCATGGTGTAGTTGACTGGCTAGGGCTGGGTGCTAGGTTGGCCTGGATGATGTTGGAGGTCTCTTCCAACCTGGTTGATTCTATGATTCTGTGATACAGTACGTATGTTAACTTGAAATACAGATGAATGTGTCTACTGACAATAGAGAATTTCTAATTCTGGGTTCTAAGAGCAGACTTCCCCTGATAGTGCTGACTTTGGCATCAAAGCTCATCAGAGGCACAAGGTCTAAGATGTCTACAGTGCTCTGGGTTCCCTCTTCGCTGGTGACATCTCTCTGGCTTTGTATATTGTTTTGGTTCCTGTATTGAATAAAGAGGTTTGTGCCTTAGAGGACGACACGAGAGAGTGTTTTGGCCCCTGGGCTAAGTAATGTGAATCGACTGATTCCTCACTGCACAAGGCTTGCACCTTTCTGGTTTCATTACAGCATGTGCAATTTGTGCTGGATGCCCTGAGGCATATCATAAAGAAATTCGAGAGTGCATGTTTCCTTGGTATGTAGAATCATAGAATGGTTTAGGTTGGAAGGGACCTCAAAGATCATCCACTTCCAACCTCCTGCCGTAGGCAGGGACACCTCCCAATAGAGCAGGTCACTCAAGGCCTCATCCAGCCTGGCCTTGAACACCTCCAGAAAGGGAGCATCCGCAACCTTCCTGGGCAACCTGTGCCAGTGTCTCACCAGCCTCACTGTAAAGAACTTCTTCCTAACATCTAGTTTAAATCTCCTCTCTTCTAGTTTAAACCCATTACCCCTCATCCTGCCATTACAAGACCCTGGAAATAGTCCCTCCCCAGCCTTCCTGTAGGCCCCCTTCAGATACTGGAAGGCTACTGTAAGGTCTCCTTGAAGTCTTCTCTTCTGCAGGCTGAAGAGCCCCAACTCCTGTAGCCTGTCCTCATAGCAGAGGTGCTCCAGCCCTCTGACCGTCTTTGTGGCCCTCCTCTGGACTTGCTCCAGAAGTTTGATGTCCTTCTTGTATTGAGGGCTCCAGAACTGTACACAGTACTCCAGATGGAGTCTGAGGAGAGCAGAGTAAAGGGGGAGAATCACCTCCCTTGCCCTACCAGAGGAGAGACAAATTTGGTACGTTTTAATGCATTCCCAGGGAGCAGACCCTGAGCACATTACTCTGTTCTTGGATTTCCCCTTGTTGGGACCATTTGGCTCACCACAGAAAGAAGCCTAGGCAGAGGAAGCCTTGCATACAGTATGGGGGCTAGGACACTAAAGTAGGATGGGAGACAAGTCAAGCAGATGGAAACTTCCTCACAGGCTATGCAGAGAGGCTGTGTTACATATACTGGCGCTGTGAGTCCTAGAGAAGTTCATCTGTGGCAGTGCCTAACTTCATGGTACAGTGAAACTGTCTGAATCAATGAAGTCTCTTTCTGATGATGCTTCTGTTCTGGCTAGCCAGTCAGGAAAGAGGCACATGCCAGCAAGAAAGTCTTATTTTAGTAACATTGGCAAGACAAAAGGAAATAGCTGTCAAAAGTCTAGGCTATTTGTCTTCAGGACAGAACAACCAAAGGAATTAAAATAGCACAGGCAAGTATTTGAAAAAATAAACAATTTGGAAGATACAGAGTGAGAGGAGGGAAAAAGGGAAGGAACTTAATGAGGTGGAATAATGCATAATGTTTCCCAGAACTTCTTCAGAGCCCTATAGAATTTACATAGAGCAGTGTGGCCTTTACAGCTCAGCAACTCGTAGCTGTAATACAGCTCCAGTTAATAAATAATGTAAAACTTGAATTCTGTCCTCTGGCTGTGTGAATATTAAGGCCTTGGGACATGACTGAGTGCTTGCAACTGCTTTACTGGAACAGTATTTCTGGCAGCACTCCTGAGTTTCATTCACAGTGCTTTAGCAGGGAAGCACTAGCACCATTGATATAAGTGCATTGCACAGAGCACATGATTCAGTGGCTGAGGAGCTGAGTGCCTCTTTTGTGCTCTTCTGTGCCAGTTTCCATTTAGCTTATCCTTTTCCTAACCTCTCCACCTATGGGCAGTAAATGTTCCCGAGAAGGACACAGAACCCTTATCTGATGTCTTTTTGCTCTGAGAGAATACAGAGTCTTGGCCTCCATCTTGCTTACTAAATGAGATTCTTCCACTCATGTCAGTGGACTTCTGTGTTTTTTTTTCCTTTGCTGTTTTATACCATGAAAACAGAGATAATAATTTCCAGCTATTAATCACAAGGCAGGAATGGTCTCCCCAAAAATTTGTCTGATACTTTCAGCAGCAGTGTTTTACTCCAGAGAGCTCATTTCAAGCATGGTTTAGAGCAATGAATAGGTTAAGCACTAAAAGGTATGTGCATCAGGAATGGTGTGGTCAGCAGGAGCAGGGAGGTCATTCTGCCCCTGTACTCTGCACTGGTTAGACCACACCTTGAGTGCTGTGTTCAGTTCTGGGCCCCCCAGTTTAGGAGGGACATTGAGATGCTTGAGCGTGTCCAGAGAAGGGCAACGAGGCTGGGGAGAGGCCTTGAGCACAGCCCTACGAGGAGAGGCTGAGGGAGCTGGGATTGGTTAGCCTGGAGAAGAGGAGGCTCAGGGGAGACCTTATTGCTGTCTGCAACTACCTGAGGGGTGGTTGTGGCCAGGAGGAGGTTGCTCTCTTCTCTCAGGTGGCCAGCACCAGAACAAGAGGACACAGCCTCAAGCTGTGCCAGGGGAGATTTAGGCTGGAGGTGAGGAGAAAGTTCTTCACTGAGAGAGTCATTGGACACTGGAATGGGCTGCCCAGGGAGGTGGTGGAGTCGCCGTCCCTGGGGCACTTCAAGGCAGGATTGGACGTGGCACTTGGTGCCATGGTCTGGCCTTGAGCTCTGTGGTAAAGGGTTGGACTTGATGATCTATGTGCTCTCTTCCAACCCTGATAATACTGTGATACTGTGATATCTGACAGTGATTCTCCATGTATTTTGCTGCCTTTTTTAGTAGCTCTCATTTTGTGGCTGACAGGTGGTCTCAGGAGCTAGGCTGAGCATCCTGTGCGTGCAGCTGGCTGGTGTCCTCCACCACGGTGGGTGACCAGAGTTGTCTGCTCCGGTGGTGGGATTGTACTGTGGTGCTGCTGTCGCAGAGGGCTGCTGTAGGTGCATGTCTGTCAGTTGCTGTGAAGCATTGCATCCTGTGCTAGATATGCCATGCTGGCTGGAGACAGCTCTCCTTACAGAAGCACTGCATGCCCACAGCCAGAAGGTGTCTGCTCTCTCTGAGTGGGTGTGGGCCTCTTCAACAGTGACATGACTGCCAGCCTTGGAAGTGATTTAAATGAGCCCAGACCTAATTTTAAGGGGACAGCATTTCATGCCATGATGGTAATAACCAGAAAGCTCAGAAATGCATTACTGATAATCAGAATTTCAGTTGTACCAAGTGACTGTAAGCTGTGTGGTGGATGGAGAGCACAGGCTTACCCATGGGAGGGCACAGCAGTGGTGTTCCACACGGATGACCCATTGGGCCACAGCCTGGCAGTCAGGGCCCATCCCACTGCCCTAGACAGGAGGGCACCAGGGCAGCCCCAGCATCAGGCACCTGCTTGGGAGTGGGCCCATAGCTCAGCTGGGGCCAGAAGTGAGCACCCCAGTAGCTACGGAGGGCAGGAGCCACACTGTGTGAGCAGAACTTCAGACAGGCAAATCCTGTGCTCATAGCCCTGGAACTGTGGCTGAGAAAAGGTCCAGCAGGGTCCTTACAGTTAGTCATATGTGAGATATGGAGGTGTCACTGTCCTTTTCTAGGTGATGTAAGACTTGAATGGCAGGTTGCAATTATCTCCTTCACTGGCATGTGTTATATCTGAAATGTGCAAGCATGCACCAGCTTCAAGAGTTCAAGGAACTGCTGAAGCTGTAGAGAGCTGGGCAAAGAGCTGGGCTGTGAGTCAGTTGCTAGTGACCAGGAAGCCTCTCCTCTTGGTGGGGCTAACAGCCCATGGGCTCTTAACAGTAGGCAAGGTTTGTTTTATTTGGGCTTCTAGTAGAAGTTTCCATTTTTTTCTGTGCTGGTAGAGGATCCCAGCACCTTTTGGTGCAAGCCAGCTGTGATGGTTTGGGTGTACCCCACCCCCCCACACTTTAGAAGTTACCCAGACTAGCCTCAGCTGGCTCTGGGAATATAAATGAAGCTTATATTTACAGCTAGCACAATATACAAGCAGATAGTTACAGTATAGACAGTTATAGACAGAAATAGACAAGGTAAAAGGTAATACAGAAAACACAATTCCCCTCCCAGAAACCTGAGTCCCCAGGAGGAGCTCTCAACCACTCCTGCACCTTCCCCCTGCCCCTCTCAACCTTACCCCAGTCCTAAGGAAGAATGGAGGTTCAGCCAAGAGGTTAAGAAGCAAAGGTGAGTGGAGAGTGAGGTTAGGGAGATGCAGCTCAGCCAGAGAGTGAATCAAAATGGCCAGAGTGTTATCTAATGTTTTTGTTTCTTCTTCAGGAAGACTCTGAGGGGAGTAGACATCACCACTGTTTTCCTTTCACAGCCTATGATCTAGTTCTTCTCACCAAAACATTCTACCCTGCTTCAAACTAGCACACCAGCTAATTATTTTTGATGCAGGAATCCTGTGTGGATTTGCCATGTCTCCCTGCTCCCCTCAAGGTGCATGGGAATGAAGCTGGGTAATGCTGACGTTCCTTTTGGCATGACTACTTCTGGTGCCTGCTGCAGCAATTCAGAGATGACCAGCAAGCTGGTGTGTGGGGGCTGGGCAAGCTAGATTCCCTCCATCTCCCTGCCCTGCTGGCACTGCTCTGCCAGATAACAAACATTGAGTCAGTCACCTGCTCTCCTGTTTTCTTTCAAGCAACAAGGATTAGATTGTCAAGAGATTTTTTTGTAAGGGCCTTCAGAGGCTTTCTGTGTTATTTTGTTGAAGGTATGAAGTGAGTTTCCAGTAGTTTTCAAATCGAGGAACATAATTTTATCAATGAGAGAAATGAGAAGAAAAATTACTGAGGTGCTTAGCTACATATACAACCTGACCTTTTTTTTTCCCCCATACTTCAGATTTAGGCAAATATGATCTGTTTTCATATGAGAAGCCTGCTGTGCTAGTTTGAAGCAGGCTAGAATGTTTTGGTGAGAAGAACTAGATTACAGGCTGTGAATGGAAAACAATGGTGATGTCTACTTCATAGAATCAAGCAGGTTGGAAGAGACCTCCAAGCTCATCCACTCCAACCTAGCACCCAGCCCTAGCCAGTCAGCTAGACCATGGCACTAAGTGCCTCAGCCAGGCTTTGCTTGAACACCTCCAGGGATGGTGCCTCCACCACCTCCCTGGGCAGCCCATTCCAATGCCAGTAACTCTCTCTGGCAAAAACTTCCTCCTAACATCCAGACAATACTTCCCCTGGCACAACTCATAGGCTTACTGAGAGATACAAGAAGAAGAATCAAAACATAGATAAAAGCTCTTCTCCTGCTGGGGAGCTCTGAGCTGTCTCTCTCTAGCCTCTTTGACTCATCCACTTTGCTTCCTGACCCTTTGGCCGAACCTCCATTCTTCCTTGGGACTGGGGGAAGGTTGAGAGAGGGGTAGGGGGAAGGTGCAGGGGTGGTTGAGAGCCCCTCCTGGGGACTCAGGTTTCTGGGAGGGCTGCTGTGTTTCTGTATTACCTTTTCCCTTGTCTATTTCTGTCTATAACTGTAGATACTGTAACTATCTGCTTGTATATTGTGCTAAGCTGTAAATATAAGCTTCATTCAATTTCCAGAGCTGGCTGAGTCTAGTCTGGGTGGTTTCCAAAGTGTGGGGGGCAGAGAAGACCCAAACCTTCACACCTGCTTTCCAGCAGTTAGCAGTTGTCTGTGTTTAAAAGGATAACAAAGAAAGATTCCATTTTGAAACACCCTGTAGGTGATTAAATCCCTGGGAAATGAAGAGGGCTCCATACTGGACTGGGCTCCCTCATGGGGCTCCTTTGAAGGCATTGGATCTTGCTTATCCTGCTGCTACTCTTACATAGAAAGACAAGATAAAAATGTAAAATTAAAAAGTCACTTTTAACACTGAGTGTTACCAGGTATGTTAATCATACAACTGTTCAGGAGCCTCCACACCTTTCTTCAGATCCGCAATCGTGACATTTAACAAGGCCAAGTGCAGGGTTCTCAACTTTGGCCACAACAACCCCAAGCAGCACTGCAGGCTGGGGACAGAGTGGCTGGAGAGCAGCCAGGAGGAAAGGGACCTGGGGGTACTGGTGGATAGTAGGCTGAAGATGAGCCAGCAGTGTGCCCAGCTGGCCAAGAGAGCCAATGGCATCCTGGCTTGCATCAGGAACAGTGTGGCCAGTAGGACAAGGGAGGTTATTCTGCCCCTGTACTCAGCACTGGTCAGGCCACACCTTGAGTGCTGTGTCCATAGAATCATAGAATCAACCAGGTTGGAAGAGACCTCCAAGATCATCCAGTCCAACCTATCACCCAGCCCTAACCAACTAGACTGGTCCATTTCTGGGCCCCTCAATTCAAGAGAGATGTTGAGGTGCTGGAAGGTGTCCAGAGAAGGGTGACAAAGCTGGTGAGGGGCCTGGAGCACAGCCCTGTGAGGAGAGGCTGAGGGAGCTGAGGGTGTTTAGCCTGGAGAAGAGGAGGCTCATTGCTGTCTACAACTACCTGAAGGGAGGCTGTAGCCAGGTGGGGGTTGGTCTCTTCTGCCAGGCAACCAGCAAGAGAACAAGGGGACACAGCCTCAAGTTGTGCTGGGGAAAGTCTAGGCTGGATGTTAGGAGGAAGTTGTTGTCAGAGAGAGTGATTGGCATTGGAATGGGCTGCCCAGGGAGGTGGTGGAGTCACCATCCCTGGAGGTGTTCAAGCAAAGCCTGGCTGAGGCACTTAGTGCCATGGTCTAGTTGACTGAATAGGGCTGGGTGCTAGGTTGGCCTGGATGATCTTGGAGGTCTCTTCCAACCTGCTTGATTCTATGAATCAGTGATTAGTGAAAGCTGCAGATAATCACAGTATCATCAGGGTTGGAAGAGACCTCACAGATCATCAAGTCCAACCCTCTACCACAGAGCTCAAGGCTAGACCATGGCACCAAGTGCCATGTCCAACCTTGCCTTGAAGTGCCCCAGGGACGGCGACTCCACCACCTCCCCAGGCAGCCCATTCCAGTATCCAATGACTCTCTCAGTGCCCAGGAGTTTTGAGAATATGCTCTGTGCCTCATCTCTTACATAATTGGTCTTTTACAGCTTAATCTTCCTTTGAAGGCGTGTATTGTTTCCTTCAGTGTGTTGTGTTGGAACAAATCTGACTGAAGGCAGTTTCAAAAGCACATGATGTTCCTTTCATACCATCCTATCGTACGTAGCAAAAACCTGTGAGCCAGACTTCAAGGTTTTGGAGACTGTCTTGAATCAGCATGTAATGCCCAGCTTTTCCTGGAGATACTGCTGTCTACACACTGGGGTCTTTATCTTGCAGCTCTGTCTCCTCAGGCATTTCTAGTTTCCACACTGTGTTTTAGGTAAATGCTCTTGATTTTTATTTTTATTTTCATTTTCTTATGCCTTTTGCCCAGGAAGAAGAAACATTTTATCTTTTTCCAGAGCTATATCTCCTTGTTAAATTCTGTAGAAAAAGTTGGTATCAACAGAGAGTGAAAGCTTCTCCTTTTATTAGGCATTGCATGCCAGATTTCAGCTAGCAATCTGAGTTACAGATCTGCATTACACTTTGCAGATATGTTTATTTTAAATCAAAGCAAATTAAAAACCACAAAGATGAACCAGAGTAACAAACTGGTTGTTTTTCCACCTCAGACTACCCTGAGCCTTTGGTACGTGCAGACTACGGGCAATTTCAGTTCAAAAGTGTCTGAAAATGGAATTTAAGCCATAGCAAAAATAATAGCTGTAAGATTTAAGTGACACCTATCACTTCTTTGTTAAGCACAGTGGCTACTAATGCTAGAAAATGACATCTTTACAGACCAGCTCACTTTACTTTCTGAAGAAAACAAGTCAAATACAGAAGGTAGGACAAGAAGATTAACTTGCTGATGATATGAAACTGACAGGCTTGGCTGATGCACCTGAAGGCTGCACAGCCATTCAGCAAGACTTGGACAGATGAGAGCTGTGATCCTGCAAACATCAGACACACATGCTTTTTGTAACAGTGGAGTGTGTGCACTCCTTTCTACACTTCATAGTATCACAGTTCTTATATTAGATCATTTGTCTTTTAGCATTTGCACGATGCTAAAAGTTCCAGCAGGAGCATTATGTTCTTGTGTAACTAGATAATGGCATTTCATGAGCAGGCCCACTGGTGTGATGAGAAGTCATGCCTGTTGAGGAAGGCACTGCAAGCTCAGTTCCTAGAAAATGCTGTGTTTGTACAGTTTTGGTCTCAGATGTTAGATCTGTTCTAGCAAGTGAAGTGATTCTGACCCCTGCTGTCTTGCCCTGTGGGTAGGTGGGACAGCAGAGCTTATGTCTGTGTGGATGAACTCTTCCTCAGTCCCTCAGACAGGCTGCAGCCTCTTGATTGCAGTCCTGGGTCAGTGTTGTCCCTGAATGGAATGTGTTCAGAGAAGGGCAACAAGGCTGGTGAAGGGCCTGGAACACAAACCCTATGAGGAGAGGCTAAGGGAGCTGGGGTTGTTTAGCCTAGAGAAGAGGAGGCTCAGGGGGGACCTCATTGCTGTCTACAACTACCTGAAAGGAGGATGTAGCCAGGTGGGGGTTGGTCTCTTCTGCCAGACAACCATCAATAGAACAAGGGGACACAGTGTCAAGTTGTGGCAGGGGAAGTCTAGGCTGGGTGTTAGGAGGAAGTTGTTGGCAGAGAGAGTGATTGGCATTGGAATGGGCTGGCAAGGAAGTCTAGTTGACTGGCTAGGGCTGGGTGCTAGGTTGGCCTGGATGATCTTGGAGGTCTCTTCCAACCTGCTTGATTCTATGATGCTATGTGTTGTCTAGAAGGGTACAGTTGGCAATGGCCATAGTCATGCTGTGGGGAGGGCTAGCAGTTAAAGAGTGATGGACCCTTGATCCGGCCTTCTGTACACTATCAGCATAGATGTGTGCAGTTATGTTTGGACTTGTAGGTGAATTTCAGCAACTGTACTTGTTAGGGAAAAAGATGGATAAACTGTCCAGCAGCAGACAAGCAAGCAAGACTCTGGTATACACATAAAGTGTTTGAGACCAGGAAACAATATGCTAACCTAAGGCTTGCTGAGACCACATGAAAAAGTTTTATAGAATAGAATCAACCAGGTTGGAAGAGACCTCCAAGATCATCCAGTCCAACCTAGCACCCAGCCCTAGCCAGTCAACTAAACCATGGCACTAATAATGTTTTACAAATTCTAGCTCTGGCTTAGAAGAATGATCAATTAGTAATGGTTAGAAATGCTATAGAGAAAGGGGAAGTGGTGACAGAGTTAAAAGGGGGTGCACTTGAAGAAAAAATGTGTTTTGCTGTATTGTTAAAGGCATGTGGAGATTTGATCCAAAGGACCCTGTGATAATGGTAAACTTTGTATAAAACTGTAATGATGTCTGTAAATCTAAGTTGTATACAGTTGAGAGAGTGAGCAAGGAGGGAGAGAATAGCTGCTGTTCCCAAAAAGAAGAGGAGGAGAGGCTAACAATGAATGCAGTGCAGAAGGCATGTAGGTACACTGGGTGCTTTATGTAGGAGGAAAAGTTGAGAAGCTGCAGCCAAGAGCATGTTCCCAAAGGAAGAAAAAGTGAGACACGTTTTTCAGGGTCACAGTGCTTTCCTGTTGGAATATTACCACAAGAACTCTGTTTGCTTTAAGAATTACTAAGTCCATGTTTTTCAGAGTGCAATACAGCAGGGAGCAAGCTAGATTCCTGCCTGCTAAATGACTCTTCTGTTTTAGAGTAAGCTGTTTCGGCCTTACTCAGGAGAATTAGCCATGTATGTATAGCTAGTTGATCAGTAAGCTCCTGACTGGCAGCACATATGGCATCCTTCTGCTGTTAAAACCTGTTTCAACTGCTCAGGTACTGACATGAATACATTCCTCAAGGGGAGGGATGGTGATGCCTCAAGTTGCAGTAACACGTTGACCACCCCTGGGAACGAAATGAGAAATAAACTAAATATTACAGTGTCAAGCCTCGAAATGCCAGAGGATATGTTTTAAATAAAGAGATCAATTGGCTCTGCTAGTTTTGGCTTGCTTTTTTGTGACTTGTGGTTTGTTGTTACCCAGCTTTACAAAATGTGAGTTTGGTTGCATTGCCTCCTCCCCTGCATTGTTCAGAAGCGTGTTTGTTACTGTTTTCAGCGGTTATTGTTATGCAGAAGAAATGAACTTGGCACTGAGAACTGGCAATTTGGGGAAAGATAATCAGCCTTTAGGATGATTAAAAACATTGACAGGCAGATGTGCTTTTGATGTTACTTGCACATGAGTATGCACATACATATAAAGTAATGGGTTTAGAAATAGCAAGTAACTTCAGCTGCAGTTTAATTGAATGCTGTGATGGCTCTTGGTAAAGGCTGTGTTAAAATAGTCCTGGAAGCAGGCTTGCAATTTTAACATATTGTGTTATGGTTGGTGGTTGTTCCTAGATGGAGGACTTCCAAGCAGTATGGTTAATTCATTTCAGACTGGACTTAAAATCCTCTGTGTGTTTTGCTGGATCCTACTCCTAAATAGCAACTGAATGAGAGTTAACAGTTTGCTTTTTGCAGGAACTGAGAAGAACAAAAATACTGGGATGGAATCAAACCCTTTCTATTGGGCCAAATGGAAGCAAAGCAGAAGTAAAGCTTTGTATTGAAAGGCCAGGTTTATAAATTCAGTTTTCATGTGTGTGTTTCTTTTTGATTGGTAAAGACCAGGACACTGAAGGGTATCAGACACCTTTTTCAAACAGGGTATGGTGTTTGAGCAATGTTGGCATGTGTACCCATTGATAAATACAACAGGGAAACATCTTGGTCTTCTAACAGTGCCCTTTTCACGTGAGATTTGGGCTGTCTCCAAAGCCACATGTCACAAGGAACCTTTGGGAAATCTTTTAAGTCATTGTTGTAGAAGGTACCAAGTTATTCTTGGTGACTGTATGAAGGCTAAGTGTGAAGTTGGTGTGTCAGGCAGTTGCTGCTGGGTTTTGGTGGCAGTTTTGTCAGGCAGAACATTAAAAAAATCAGCTGTTTGGTTTTCTTCATTGTCTTTTTGACGTTCAGACTCTCCAAGGAGAGGTATGTACATTATTTATGCTTGTTTCTGTAGATTGCACGGTATGGGTTGAGGTTAGCAGCTGTGAGCCTTGTTTCTATTTCAGTTTCACCATAAGCAAAAAAACTGGCAGTTACTCTTCCATTGCCAATCTTGTGATGACAAAACCATCTTGTATTAGGAAGAGAATGTAAAATCTGGTTTTAAAGCTGGTGAAAGGTCAGAGCAAAACCCTTCCTAATTTCATTCATGTGTATCCTGAGCTTGAAATCTACATAGCGAGCTTAGTGCCAAGTTGTAATTAGGATTCATTAGGCATGGCTGAAGCTGAACTCAGCATTTAACTAATAGGGCTTTGTGGATACAATGCCTCAGTTGTGTCTTTATCTAAATCAATGTGGAAGTTGCAGGTGAAGTTTCACTGTACTAACAAAGGTGGGACAGGAAGGTTCAGTCGTTTGTTAAACTCAATACTTAGCGAAGGACAGGCACAGCAGAAGAAATCTTAATTAGCTGTGTTAGGAGCTAAATTAATTAGGACACTAGGGGTGCTGTTTGTTTGTTTTGATTGTGGGGTTGTTTGGTTGGTTTTGTTTAGTTTGGTGGTTTTTTTTTAGTACAGCTGAAATGTTCATTCTTTTTCTCTTGGAAATCTTAATATATAACATGTTGGCATGTCTGAAGAAGAGCCAGGAGATGTATCTGTGAGTATCATGCCCCTGTTAAAATAATTCCAGCTCATTGTCACTTGCCATTATTTTCCCCAGAATTTTTCATTGTATATGAAAAATTGAAAGAGAGGTACACAAAAGAGAGCTGAACAGTTCAAGTCACAGGGGAATTTTTCAGTTCTTGAGGGAATAAGAAGGCATGATTGCATATCTTCAGTGAGACATGGAGTGAAATCTACAGAGGCACATAAAACAATGTCTAGTACAGGCATTCCCGTCCTACTGACACAAGACAAAACAAAACCAGAGTCTACAAGTCATAACGGTCTTGTTACACATTAGCAGTGTCTTAGTGAGGCTGGAGACCTGCGGGTCTTGAGAAAATAGTTTGCCACATTCTTGAACAAACAACATTCAGAGCTGTATTCAGCAGCATGCTTTTTTGTTTTATCGTTGCTGTAAGGATAAAACTTTTCTCTAGTAACAGTTTTCACTTGGAAAACTGTTTGCATGTTCCCTGCATTACTTCTGTGTGCTGTCCTGCAGGTATTATTCAGTTGTGTCTTTGTGATGCTAGGCATTTGTTTTCTTCAGTTGATCATAATTGAAATGGTATTATTCACAGTATCACAGTATTATTAGGATTGGAAGAGACCTCACAGATCATCAAGTCCAACCCTTTACCACACAGCTCAAGGCTAGACCATGGCACCAAGTGCCACGTCCAATCCTGCCTTGAACAGCTCCAGAGACGGCGACTCCACCACCTCCCCGGGCAGCCCATTCCAGTGTCCAATGACTCTCTCAGTGAAGAACTTTCTCCTCACCTCCAGCCTAAATCTCCCCTGGCGCAGCCTGAGGCTGTGTCCTCTTGTTCTGGTGCTGGCCACCTGAGAGAAGAGAGCAACCTCCTCCTGGCCACAACCACCCCTCAGGTAGTTGTAGACAGCAATAAGGTCTCCCCTGAGCCTCCTCTTCTCCAGGCTAACCAATCCCAGCTCCCTCAGCCTCTCCTCGTAGGGCTGTGCTCAAGGCCTCTCCCCAGCCTCGTCGCCCTTCTCTGGACACGCTCAAGCATCTCAATGTCCCTCCTAAACTGAGGGGCCCAGAACTGAACACAGTACTGAAGGTGTAGTCTAACCAGTGCAGAGTACAGGGGCCCAATGACCTCTCTGCTCCTGCTGGCCACACCATTCCTGATGCAGGCCAGGATGCCACTGGCTCTCTTGGCCACCTGGGCACACTGCTGGCTCATCTTCAGGCAGGTATCAATCAGCACCCCCAGATCCCTCTCTGTTTGGCTGCTCTCCAACCCCTCTCTTTTTCCTCACCTTTGATACAAGCTGTCCAATTTCTGACACTTGCACTAAGATCTCTAATGGCAAGCACCTTCCCATCTGCTTGTAACTGGGGTGATTAATGACTTGCTGTGTAGAAGCCAAACCTTTTAACTTAGGTGTGGCAGCAGCAGAATCACCTTCTTCATGTGGAATGTTCCAGCTCGGCTGGTGTTTGGGATGTTTATGTGTATCTTGATGGCGAAGCCCCAAACCACTGAAAAACCTGCCATAAAATGACTCACAGTATTATGACAAAAGGTGGAGTCATTGTCTTTAAAGTGCATTTAATTGAATTTCTTCTTGACTATCTGTAAAACCACTTATTACTGCCATGCAAATGGATATAGTTTTAGGACATGCCAAATAGCTTCTACAAAGCTCATATATTTTCAGCCTTAAAAATATCTGCCACGATGGATGATGCTTTTAAATCTGGTGTTTATGTCAACTAAGTCAATTAAATACTTATTAAAAAGGTACTTGTCACAACTGAAATTCAAGCAGAATTCAGAAATCAAAGGAGAAATTAAGTGCTAAAGATGCTGGGAAATGTTTGGGAGCATTTGGGAGCGTACAGCCCAGCAAAAATCCTTCTGTGCAATCCGTGCTCATTAATAACAGATTCCCTTGTTTCTTGGAAAAGGGTGGTGATCAGTGATCACAGCACTGAGATCTGTGTGTGCATGCTCAAATGCTAATTCTCATGTACCCAATTAGTGGGCAGGGATCTCTGCAAGCTTAGGGCAGGGTAAAATTGAGCTTCATTGAAAACAGGGAGAGAAGACAAAATGAACAAAGTGATATGCAGGGCTTTCCTGAGCCGTGTTTTTCAGATCCAGTTTTATGAGTGTAAAAGAAGCTCTGGAAGATAAGTGCATTTTCCTGGGGCTTTGCAATATGTCCCTCTACTATCTGGGAGGAGGAAAGATTGCTGTGCAGAGGGTGGAGGACTGTATAGGGGTCCACTAGGTGGTTATGCTATGTGTTAAGTATATAATTAACTGAAAACAGCAATATTCATTGTCTATTGCCCTTTATTTTAAAGGGGGAACTGGAGTAACCTTATTCTGCTATGAGTTGCAGAGATAGGAAAGTATGTTTAAAAGGTGGGGGAGGCATTTCAGAGAGTGGGCTTTTCTTCCATTGTAGCATTGAAGCCACAGCACCAGTGTAAAAATGCTGTATTTTACAGCAGCAGTTGGTTTTACTCATTTTTACCTGTGTTGCAGTGAGAAACATCTCACCTCCTCTCCATCCAAAAGAAGGCATTATTGTAAGGAGATTATCATGTCATGTCTCAGTAGCTTGCAGCCCCTTTTTCTGGGCACAGAGAAGACTTTCAGAAACTTGTCTTTTCTTGTTCTGAGAGTTGGCAATTCTCAGCCCCTTTTTATCAAGTGTGAAACAAATGTAAAGAAAACAGGTGAGAAAAAAATAGGCAAACCAACAGTATAAACTTACAGAACCCTGCTTCCCATGTCAAAACTGTGCTGTAGAAGCAATCTTTATTACTCAGTAATACTATCTCCATTATTGTGGCTGAAATAGGAAACTTGAAGAGTTCCATTTCCTTTTCTGGTACTGTCTTTTATTTTTCTTGGATTTTATGTGCTGCTAAGAGCAATGACTGATCTTGGTGTTCTTGCATTGTTTTTCTTTGCACTGAAGTGCAGAGAAGAATGGCATGAGCTGGATCATGCTCCCACTAAGCTTATGGGAAGTGGAAAAGTCCCAGGGGTTTAGGAGGAATATGTTTCTTTTTACACCACTGGAGCTTTATTATTAAATGTTCTTTCAAGAAATAATAGGTGCAGCATTATCATCTGGCTTGTGGGCTTGCCCTAATGTTGCTTATTAGAGGACTCTTAATTCAAACACAACCTTATGCCTGAAGGGGCATTGTAGCCAGGTGAGGGGTGGCCTCTTCTCCCAGGCAACCAGCAATAGAACAAGGGGACACAGTCTCAAGTTGTGCCAGGGTAGGTATAGGCTGGATATTAGGAGGAAGTTCTTCACAGAGAGAGTGATTTCCCATTGGAATGGGCTGCCCAGGGAGGTGGTGGAGTCACCATCCCTGGGGGTGTTCAAGAAAAGCCTGGCTGAGGCACTTAGTGCCATGGTCTAGTTGATTGGTTAGGGCTGGGTGCTAGGTTGGACTGGATGATCTTGGAGGTCTCTTCCAACCTGGTTGATTCTATGATTCTATGATTCTTATACTGAGTTCCCCAAAGTTTCCCCAAACATTTTGGGGTGTTGCCAAACAAAATGTTACAATTCCTTTTGAACAGTGTGATTTTCATTGCTGTTAACTTCTTTCTGTTGCAGTTCTCTAGAGCTTCTGCTGGGAAAAACAAAGAAAACAGTTTTCTCTAGATACAAAAATGAGATTTTCAAATTTTTTTTTTCTTTTGGTTTTGTCTTTTAAATTTTGTTTGTGTGGGTCTGATTTTTCAGTAGAGTAAGATTTTAGTAGTGAAAGTTTCAGATTCAAGTTTTTGCTCAGCATTGAAGTTCACTGCTTCCTTTTAGTTGTTATTGCTAAGAGAATTCCTGCAGTGTCAGGCAATAACAGGCTGTGTCCTGAGAGTGCAAAAACCTGTAAAGCAACTACCACACAGCTAAACCTAAGGGAGAAGTTTTATATTCATTTAAAACATTAGTGATAGAGGTACAGGATAATACTTAGGGGCCTTAAAGATGTTGATAGGTAAGATTGGCTTAAGACTAGCATTCCATTAAAACAAGTTCTGTGACTGGCAGTGGAGTTTAGCAGGGTGAAGGTGTAAGTACATGGAGCTGAGGGTTATCTGCAGGAGATGTGGCAGCAATTTCTCTGAAATCAGAGATTTGAAGCAGCTTGAACAAGACTTAAAGCCCAGCAAGAATGCTTGTCTTAGGGATTTCAGTCACGTTTTTGTGATTGAACTTGTTTCTGTTTGAGTTCTGGCATGAGCTAGAGAGGTTGAGATGAAATGACTGTAAACTTGTAAAATGTAGAAATGAACTTTCTCACATAAATGAGTCCTAAGGGAAAGGAGAGTTTCCCTTCCTCAGAGGCAGTGGAAAGGACAGGGTGCAGCAATACAGAAGCAGTGCACACCAGCAGAGATGGCAAAAGATTGCTGTATAAGGGATGGCCAAAAACTTGAGTTTGTAGATAAGGACCTGACAGTATTGCAGTTACCTGCTGTACTGTTTATCACATAACACTGACCCTTAGCTTGTTCACACAACTTCAACACAATCCTATTTTCATCAGAGACCTGTTGCTGTCTCCTCTGTGCCCTGGGTTTGCTTTACTGATACAGCAGTGGTTTAGGACTGGTACAGAGTTGTAATCAAATGTAATTGTTTTCATTTGACAGGCCGGACCTGATAGACATGAACACTGTTGCTGTTCAAAGCAACCATGCAAATTTAGAACATGCTTTTTTTGTAGCAGAAAAACTTGGTGTTGCCCGACTTCTGGATCCTGAAGGTAAGAGAGCTGCAATGGGCTTTGTTGCAAACCCCTAATATTAAAACCCAAACTGTCTGCAGATTGTAGCATATTTGTGGGTGTTCTTACGCTTACTTGACAAAACACTGTGCTGTCTTGGTTTTAGATGTTGATGTTTCCTCACCTGATGAGAAGTCAGTAATAACTTATGTGTCTTCACTTTATGATGCATTTCCCAAAGTACCAGAAGGTGGTGAAGGCATTGGTGCAAATGTAAGTTGGAGAAAAATACCTGTGCAGTTTGTGAACTTCATCACTACAATTCTTGATTTTAGCTCCACTATGTTAGCTGGATCTTCTGTAGAACTGCTGTCACACTTTCTTTCCTTTGTGTGATTTCCTATGAAGCTTGAGGTTTTCTATAGGGTTGAGAAGTTAGAAGCCTAGCAGCTACTTCATGTTCAGTACATTAAAATGTTTGTGCAAAGAGCTTAACAAAAAACAGTATACCCTAAGCTGGAAAAGTCAGAGTTCTTACTTTTCAGTCATAGACCTGTCTGAGCAGCACCTCTTTGGTTCTTAGGAATTTTAAGTATATTAAAATGGATTTTTTTTGTGTTTTCAATGGAATTATTGAGACCAAAATTGAAGAATGAAATCACCTATGTGGAAAATTTAAGAGACTTGCCATGAGCAAGTAGACACTGTTTCAAAATTGAAGGCTTTAGAAATCTCTTTTCCATGTATGTTAACACCTCATACTTCAAAGACTGCAAAATGTGCTCTCACATGATTTTCTTCTGATCTGGTAGGATGTTGAAGTCAAATGGGTTGAATATCAGAATATGGTGAACTACCTCATGCAGTGGATTAGACACCATGTCACGATCATGTCTGACAGAACATTTCCCAACAATCCTGTGGAATTGAAGGTGAGGTGTGGTGTCTTAAGCTCCTTGTTGGAATGGCACTTGGTCTTAGACTCCGTGTTGGAATGGCACTTGGTCTTAAACTCCTTGTTGGAATGGCACTTTGTCTTTAAACTCCTTGTTGGAATGGCACTTTGTCTTTAAACTCCTTGTTGGAATGGCACTTTGTCTTAGACTCCTTGTTGGAATGGCACTTTGTCTTAGACTCCTTGTTGGAATGGCACTTTGTCTTAGACTCCTTGTTGGAATGGCACTTTGTCTTAGACTCCTTGTTGGAATGGCACTTGGTCTTAAACTCCTTGTTGGAATGGCACTTTGTCTTAAACTCCTTGTTGGAATGGCACTTTGTCTTAAACTCCTTGTTGGAATGGCACTTTATCTCACTGAGTCAAAGGATTCTTGAGCAGATGAAGTGCTTGTTAAGTTACACGATGAGGTCAGCTGTAGAACAGTATTATTGCTTAACATTTTGAAGTATAAGTACATTACTAATATATAAACAATCAGAGCAAACTTTTAGCTTGTTACTACTTTTTGTAGAACTCAAGCTTATGAGGAGTATGAGGAGGGAGTTTAGAGAGTAAGGCTGGGGACAGAGTGGCTGGAAAGCAGCCAGGAAGAAGGGGACCTGGGGGTACTGGTGGATAGTAGGCTGAAGATGAGGCAGCAGTGTGCCCAGGTGGCCAAAAGAGCCAATGGCATCCTGGCCTGGATCAGGAACAGTGTGGCCAGTAGGACAAGGGAGGTTATTCTGCCCCTGTACTCAGCACTGGTCAGGCCACACCTTGAGTGCTGTGTCAAATTCTGGGCTCTTCAATTCAAGAGAGATGTTGAGGTGCTGGAAGGTGTCCAGAGAAGGGCAACAAAGCTGGTGAGGGGCCTGGAACACAAAGCCTATGAGGAGAGGCTGAGGGAGCTGGGGGTGTTTAGCCTGGAGAAGAGGAGGCTCAGGGGTGACCTCGTTGCTATCTTCAGCTACCTGAAGGGAGGCTGTAGCCAGGTGGGGGTTGGTCTCTTCTCCCAGACAACCAGCAACAGAACAAGGGGACACAGTCTCAAGTTGTGCTGGGGTAGGTATAGGCTGGATGTTAGGAGGAGGTTCTTGCCAGAGAGAGTGATTGGCATTGGAATGTTCAAGAAAAGCCTGGCTGAGGCACTTAGTGCCATGGTGTAGTTGACTGGCTAGGGCTGGGTGCTAGGTTGGCCTGGATGATCTTGGAGGTCTCTTCCAACCTGGTTGATTCTAAGGTTCTACTCACTGTGAGTTAAAACTAATGATGTTTTTTTATGTTTCTGTAGGCACTTTATAATCAATATTTACAATTTAAAGAAAGAGAAATTCCACCAAAGGAAACAGATAAATCAAAAATTAAACGTCTCTACAAACTGCTGGAGGTAAGTTTTAACATGCCTCAAAGTGTGTAGAAGTTCCCTTTCTATGGCTTAAAATAACAAATTGTGTCTGTGTTGTTAAGGTCTGGATAGAATTTGGACGCATCAAACTGCCTCAAGGCTATCATCCAAATGATACAGAAAAAGAATGGGGAAAGCTTATTATTGCCATGCTGGAAAGAGAGAAGACCCTTCGACCTGAAGTGGAGAGGTACAGTAGTGAATGAATGTTTGACAGGCTTTGTTAATACATTTTCTTCTTTTTTAACCCATATTCAAAATTGCAGATGTCTTCTTTCACTATACCATCCACTTTGTTTTTCTTGATCTAATAATTCTGCTTTTGTTCATGGCCTGAAGTTCTGTACTTACTTCACAGAAGCAGGTTCAGATAGAAATAACTTCAGTGGCCTCAGGTTAGTATTTTTGCTTCACATCACCAAAGCACTTAAGTACAATCACCTTCTTTCTAAATTTAGAACTGCGTTCATACCGCTTTGTTGTCTCATTTGGACATTGTTTCATCTATTAATTAAAGATTTCCATACATTAATTTTCAACTCCCACTTTTTTATTTAATTCTTAAGTTTGGGCTTCTGCCTGTAGATAGGTATGGACACATGGGCTTGGAATTGTTCTACCTAACATCCAAAGGAGACACTGAATCACTTTAGGGAATCCTGGCATGGGGTGACAGTAGAGTGAGCGTTCTCTCTAGTTTATGTACTTAAAATTAGATGTAATGAGTCAAGACTCTTGTCTAGAAAGTCCTCAAAAAGAATTTAGCCAGAGAAGATCCCAACGACAGAGTTGAATAAGTGTGTGTTATGCTTACAAAAGCAAGAGCGTGACCGAAGTGGCACATTGAATGGGAGGTGCTGATTCACAGCATCCTGCTGTGAAAAGACTGTTGTGGAGGAACACAAAGCAATCCCCACCATACTAAGCCAGAACGCTGAAAAGCAGTGGCAGAAAAACAGCCTGATAGATCCTGCAGGGTAACCTGTCCTGACCTGTCAAAGCTGAAGTCAGTGCCTGCCTTCATTGAAAGGAATTTTATTCATGCTTGCAGAAAACCTTGTTGAGAAAGTGTATAAATGGCATCAATTTTATTTCTTTTCCTATCTAATGTACTGGTAATCTTATTCAGAGCACAGGTAAACAAACATAAACTGCTTCCCGTGTTTCAGGATTGGTAGAAGCACCTAAGGGATTTCATGGTGATGACCACTGTGTATGGTGGTCACTGTAAAATTAGAGAGAAAAGTGAAGTGATCTTGGCTTAGTGTTCAAGTTGAAATTGTCAGTGGATTTGGACACAAGAACTTGGTTGCATTTCTTATGGTGGTCACTAGCACATCTCACTAAATCAAGATGTAGACACAACTGCTGGAAAGTGATTTGGTTGTGGCAAAAATGTGACCTCCCCTAGTAATGAACTTTGGCAAGTCTGGTGAATACATCTGAAAGTATCAACACAGATAGTCAACGTGTGGCTGAATTTGTATATGGGGTCAAAATTAAGATGATGTCAGTGGGGAGAATGCCAAACTCTGCTCTAGTTTGCAAAAGTATCAGAATTTGGCATTACTGCAGGGGTGTGTCTATGCTTTTGCCTTCTTTACAAACATTAGTCACCTTATGGTGTGAGTGGTGTTTTTCAGGAGATCATGAAAGCAGCAGGTGAAATGCTGGAAAAAGGACACCTAACCCAAATGTAACCTTAAGGGTTGCTTGTTTTGTGGTCAAAACAGTGAGAAGCAATTAGCCCTGAATGTGGAAGATACTGAAGGGAAATTTGCAAGAAGGCAGATAAGTGGCACAGGGCAGTTAGAGAACATGCTTGGACAGTGGAGTAATTGTGGTGGGTTGGATGGTGTACAGGTGTCCCAAATTATATTGTTATGAGCTGATTAACCATGATAGTCCTTTAGTTCTACTGTGCAATTCCTTTTTAAGGAAATCAGTCTGACCTGAAGATGTTTTGTACCATAATATGGAGTGTGGATTTTTCACTTCACTCTTTTTCTTTTTACAAACTTCTTATTGAAAAGGCTGAGAAAAACCACAAAGACTTCTTTAAGTTCTTACTTGGCTTACAGACATCTAGTGACACTTACATAAAATATTTGGCATGTCTGTTTCCTAGAGACGCCCTCGTGTTGCTGCCTTGTCTGTACTTGCAAGGCTTTAAGGCCAGGCAGGGAAGCCAAAAGCAGGGTAGTGTACATAGCCTCAGGTAAAATCGTTTGAAGAGTTGGCAGACTATTAATTGCTGGGTTTTGAATGCATATGCTGAGGCCTATTTAAAGGAGGAGAGATGAGTGTTCAAGACCAGAAGTGAAATTTCATCCCTAGAAGCTGTACGTTTTGTAGGAGCTTTGTTTCGTGTTTTCATTGTTCAGCAAACAGCCAGAAGGACCCTGCTCTGGAGTTAAAAATGAACAGCAGTAGTTACAGCTATCATAGCAGTGATTCACTGTTTACCAACAGCACTAGTGCTCGGACCAGCGTTGACTCTAACGAGAATTTCCTTTCTGTTAATTGTGGCCCCACGCTGATTAAATCTTGTATAAGCTTTGGTAATGGCACCTTAGAAGGAAGCAGGTAACTTGTATGTATTTGTGCTTTGTAACAGATGCTGTTTGTTTGGTTGTTTGGTTTTAAAGGTCATGCAGCAGTAAATAAAACTAACATTGATACTCTTTATTTCTCAAATGCTCTGGCATCATCTAGGTTGGAGATACTGCAGCAGATTGCAAACAGAATTCAGCGAGACAGCCAGAGCTGCGAGAGCAAACTAGTACTTGCCCGGAACGCTCTGCAGTCTGTAAGTCAGCTGGTGATTTTACTTCCCTGTGTTCATGAACTTATTGCATGGAGTGAGTGTTTTCAGTAAAAGAATTCTTAAGGAAAGTGTACTTGATAGCTGCTACTTCTATTTTCATCGTAGTGTTATGTTTAGTGTAACGTTTCTTCAGGAATATACCACAAATTGCCTGGAGTGAGTTCAGTTAGATGTTTTAAAACATTTCTGTTGGTGGTTAGATAAAACATGTCACTATTGTTTCAAGATCAGAAGTTTTTACCAAAAAAAAAATTGCTTACAGCTCATTTCTTTGGTTAAGCTGCGTGGCTTAATGGCTTTCTCTTCTTTATTCAGGATGCTAAGCGGCTAGAGTCAGGGCTCCAGTTCCAGCATGAAGCAGAAGTAGCTGGGTTTCTTCTTGAATCCGAGAATCTTCTCCGCCAGCAAGTGGTTGATGCCCAAATTCTTATTGATGGAAAATACTACCAGGCAGACCAGCTTGTGCAAAGGTACTTTGCAGTGTGTGTGTGTATGAATAAATGTCCCAAATATGGATACTTCTGTGGACACAATTTTCAAATGGATAACTCTCAATCTCTCAGTGGGCACTGAAATCAAGATTAGCAGGTATTCTGGTGGCTACATGACTCATAGATGTTTTTGAAGGTGAAGCACTGTTTGTACTCATTTGTGAAAGTTTAGTGGTTTACCATAAATGACTTCAATGTTTACCAAGTGTCTGAATGTAGCAATGTTAGCTGCCTTTTTTTTTCCCCACATAAAATGCATTTATACTCAAAACAGAGGTGAGGTTTTTGGTGATAGCTCTAGGTGTCAAAACTGGTGATAAGAGGAATAATACTGGTTTCTGTGTGGCAGTGTGTACAGTCCTAGTAGATAGATGCATTTAAACAGCATAATTAGATTTTTAAGAAGAAGTGGCTGCAAAGTTTTTTCTGGATATCACAGTATCACCAAGGTTGGAAGAGACCTCATAGATCATCAAGTCCAACCCTTTACCACAGAGCTCAAGGCTAGACCATGGCACCAAGTGCCACGTCCAATCCTGCCTTGAAGTGCCCCAGGGACGGCGACTCCACCACCTCCCTGGGCAGTCTCTTCCAGTATCCAATTACTCTCTCAGTGATTTGCCCTGGACTGAGTGAGATTGAGCACATAACAGGTCCTTGGCATTGAATTACAAGTTTTTGGTCTACTACAATGTGTGTGGTATCTTGTAAGACTTCTACTTTGCTGACTGTTCCCTGGAATTGTGGATGGTACATGCTGCTGCCCATACCATGCTGGTTTTGTGGTTGTTCCCCAGTCAATTTGTCTGTAGAAGTATAAGCTGACATACCTTATACTTCCCGGTATAAATGCTTATTTGTCAATATTGAAGTACAACTCAAGTGTAAGACGTCATGTGAATTCATGATGCTCTTCAGTTCAGCATGATAAGTTTTAAGCATTCAGTGAAATGGTTTTATTTGTCTTATTTCAATAGGTTTGCAAAACTTCGTGATGAGCTGGTGGCCATACGGACTGAATGTGCTTCTCTGTACAACAAGGGGCATGCACTCACAACAGAGCAGACAAAGCTTATGATATCAGGAATAACTGAAAGCTTAAACTCAGGATTCACAACAAATCTAACCCCTGAATTAAATGCTGCAATGACCCAAGGTTTGACACCCACTTTGGCTTCTTCCAGCTTGACAGAGGATCTTTCATCAGGTCTTACTTCCAGACTAACACCAACCATCGCTCCCACTTACACACCAGGCATCCCACCACGGTTAATTCAAAGCTATGTGACAGGAGTAGACAGTGGGAGTCTGCAAACACTCAAACTGATGCAAATCAGAAAACCTCTTATGAAATCAGCTTTTGTGGATCAGAATTTAACAGAAGAAGAGGTGAACATGAAATTTGTCCAGGACCTATTGAACTGGGTAGAAGAAATGCAGGTAACAATCTTTATGGAAAACAACTGTTTCTAATACTTCTGTTTACTGCTTGTACATGGTGACTCATTTTCCCTTCCTCTCTGTAAGGTGCAACTTGATCGAGCAGAATGGGGTTCAGATTTACCAAGTGTGGAAAGCCATTTAGAAAATCACAAAAATGTCCATAAAGCTATTGAAGAATTTGAATCCAGCCTTAAAGAAGCTAAAATTAGTGAGGTACAGCATCATACTCTTTCTTTATTTGATTACTACTGAGTGACCCTTAAACTATTGCTTAATTTTAGAACTCTGCTTGGGTTTCAAAGTCTTACTTTTGCTTCTGATGTCTTTCACTTAGTGTGAAATAAGGAGACCCTAATGGCTTAACTGTCTAAACTTAACTGTTGTCTTTTGCCCTCATGCTCACAATACAGATCCAAATGACTGCCCCTCTTAAACTCAGCTATGCAGAAAAATTGCACAAACTGGAGAGTCAGTATGCAAAACTCTTGGTGAGTTTGTTATACCTCTTCAATGTTCAGCTTTTCAGTGTACATCATTTTCCACAAGGGATGAATTTTGAATTCTGACTTTTATGATTTCTTTTAAATAAAGAACACCTCCAGAAATCAGGAAAGACATCTAGATACTCTTCATGATTTTGTGTGTCGTGCTACTAGAGAGCTGATATGGCTGAATGAAAAAGAAGAGGAAGAAGTTGCTTATGACTGGAGTGAGAGAAACCCCAACATAACAAGAAAAAAGGAATACCACGCAGTATGTATTGCTGTATAATCCAGAGGGAATAATTCAATCATCTTTAAGAATGCAAGAGATATCTAACATTTTTCTACCTCTTTCTTCTTCCTTCTGGAAAAAAAAAGGAATTAATGAGGGAACTTGATCAAAAGGAAGAAGTTATTAAATCAGTACAAGAAATAGCAGAGCAATTGCTTCTTGAAAACCACCCAGCCAGGCTAACCATAGAGGTAAGTAGAAACAGCACACACCCCAGAATCATAGAATCAACCAGGTTGGAAGAGACCTCCAACATCATCCAGTCCAATATTTTATATTATTTCATAGACCTCAGATTTTGGAGGAAAGACAGAGTAGTGCTAACTCATGGGGAAAGTAAACAGCAAAGTGAACCTTTGTTTTGTTATTCCTTCAGCATCTCTGTCTTCCAGTTTCTAAAAAGTGAAAACACTTCTGCAAAATTATGGTTGCATATTGGGTTGATTAGATAAAAGCCTCATAAAATTTAACATGAAAATTTCAAGACATGATCTGTACAAATGTTTCCAGTCATATATACATCTTCTAGTTGTTGATAAATTTGTGTTGGCAAACAGGGCACAGGCAGAACCATCCTTCTGTAGTTGGACCCAAAGGAAGTTTCAGTAGAGCTTTTCTTGTCACTTACTTGTATGTATGGGTTCCTATTATGGTTTGGGGTTGATTTCATAACTTACTTGTCAGTGAATTATGCATCTTGTTAGGATGTTAAAAATCTGACCAGGCTGTGGTATGTACTTCTGTAGTAGGGGTAAATAATCTACAAAAATTGGTAGCTGCTGCAGGGTCGTAGAGATCTCCAAAGGAGAATGTAAAATGTTTTTTTCCCTGTAGCTCTTCAAGAAAAGAGTAAATACAGTGGATGGTAAAAATGGATAGAACAAAAAGATAGGAATGAAAAAGCAGTCAGGGTGAATTTTTACAGTTCTTAGCTCAATTTGTATCTACAAATTTTGTAGATACAATTTGTAGTCTACAACTACAATTGTAGTCTACAACTACCTGAGGAGTGGTTGTGGCCAGGAGGAGGCTGCTCTCTTCTCTCAGGTGGCCAGCACCAGAACGAGAGGACACAGCCTCAGGCTGCGCCAGGGGAGATTTAGGCTTGAGGTGAGGAGAAAGTTCTTCACTGAGAGAGTCATTGGACACTGGAATGGGCTGCCCGGGCAGGTGGTGGAGTCGCCGTCCCTGGGGCTGTTTAAGGCAAGGTTGGACGTGGCACTTGGTGCCATGGTCTAGCCTTGAGCTGTGTGGTAAAGGGTTGGGCTTGATGATCTGTGAGGTCTCTTCCAACCCTGATGATACTGTGTGTGATATCTGTGTAAATTTGAAACATGGACAAAACTCCTCCCTTTCTTCTCATGACATTTGCTTTAATGTATGATTTTCTATGCAACGTGGGAAATTCTACCTTCTAAGATTATATGTTGCTCTAGTTTAGTATTAATATATTAAAGGTAGCTATTATGAAACCAGACCATCACAATGAAGATGACTGTGCAGGTTATGGTGGCTGCAAAAATACTATAATGGGATATTTGGTAAAAAAAAAAAAAAAAAAAGAAGAAAAATAGTTTCTTCATTTTCTATAGAAGATTCTGTGCATTAATGCATCACTTAGAAATTCATCGCAGTCGGTAGGAAAACTCTTTCCAATTCCCTCAGGATCATACTGCCTGGAGAAATTGACTTTGAGACTTCACAGAGTGAAGAGTGCCCTCTGCTGGCGAACACTTCTGCAGTGCATCTCTCTAGCAGCAACACCCTGCTGCCACTGTAGGAGACATCCCTCGGGAAGGGCATTTCTTTGCAGCTTTTTACACAAAATTACACATTCCAGCGAGTCTTGAGTAATTATTTTTGTTGTGTATTCAGTATTACTTTAATCGCAGATTTCTTTCCAGGGAACAACTCAGCCTTTTTGATAATGTAGAGATGTAAAATTGCAGGTGAGTTTAGATAGGGAGGAACCTTGGAAGATGTGGTCCGGCCTTTACTTAAATCAGTGTCAGGGCTTTGGCTGAATTCTGAACATGCCCAAGGACGATGGTTTCACAGGCCCTCTGAGTGAGTTTTCGTAGGTTTGACTAAGAGGACATAACCTCAAGCTACACCGGGGGAAATTTAGGCTGGAGGTGAGGAGAAAGTTCTTCACTGAGAGAGTCATTGGATACTGGAATGGGCTGCCCGGGGAGGTGGTGGAGTCGCCGTCCCTGGAGCTGTTCAAGGCAGGATTGGATGTGGCACTTGGTGCCATGTTCTAGCCTTGAGCTCTGTGGTAAAGGGTTGGACTTGATGATCTATGAGGTCTTTTCCAACCTTGGTGATGCTGTGATACTGTAGTGACAGGGTTGTTCTCCCACCTAACTGGAATTTTCTGTGCTGCAGCATAGTTTTCCTGGGTAAGAAGGTTTAAATGTCTGTATTTGCTACATTACTTTCATGTTTCCTAAATTCTGTGAAGCTATATGTGTTTAATGTTTATTTCCTGTTGTAAAATACATCTGTCTTCCTCAAAGGCCTATAGAGCTGCAATGCAGACACAATGGAGCTGGATTCTTCAGCTCTGTCACTGTGTGGAACAGCATTTGAGAGAAAATGCTGCCTATTTTGAGGTAAGAAAGTAAAATGAAACAACTGTGAAATGTTTCAGTTTGGTCCATAATTAAGAGTTCCACTAGAAGTACTAACTCTTCTCTCACAGTGATTGTAAAATTGACATTTACTGTGCACAGTTGTTAGATGATGAACAAGGATCCCACAGGGTCGTTGCACTGCAGTGTCTTGACTACAGTTGAATTAGTTCACAGCAGATGGAAATCTGACCTGATGGTTTTTCAGAGCACTGCAGCTGCAAGTAGAGACTCTGAGAACAAAGCTATGTTCTCCCTGTCATGCACAACTGGCATCAATACAGCTTCTGTGGATGGTGGAGAGTGGACAGTGGTTAGCCATAGCCTCGAGAGAACACATCCTAGGTGGTTGTTCCAGAAGGATCCAAATAGAAGTGAAACATTAATGATAAATGGGCAGAGAACACCCTGATAGCAGACACGTCCAACAAAGCACCTTTGTGATTGACACCCTTTTACATAGTGGCAAATGATTCAGTGCTCTGCTGTTGCGTGAGGGTTGAAGAGATTTTGGATTTGGTTTTAAATATTTTAAAAATATATATATTTAATTTATGAAGAGTAATTCTTAGTGTCCTCTGTGTTGAGTACTTGAAGAAAAAGGGGAGTGATGTTGGGATGAGTTGCCTTCAGAATGCGAAACGTGGGAGCCCAAAGTTAGTAAATGGACAGTGAAGACAACGTTGGGCAATTTGGCAGGGGGAAGAAATGAGAATTCTAGATTTAAGGAGTAAGGTTTCAGGATCAGAATGAGGTGAGGATTTTCACATGACTTTCCCCTCGCAGTCATGCTTAACCTGGACCCTTTTGTGGGTGCAGATGCACATACAGAACTGCCAAGCATGGCAGCTTGCTTCTCTTCCTGCACAAAAAGTTTGCTTCAGTGTGCTTACCAATTCTTTGTTTGCTACGGCTTATAGGCTTTGCCTGTCCTTTATATATGAGAGTGATTGTATTTTTAAGGGAAGGAAGAATCACTTCAGAAAGCTTTCCCATTGCAGGAACAGTAATTAACTACAGTTCAATAACACTGAGTTAATTTTGTGTGTAGGTAGTACTGACAGTAACTGCTGTTACAATGTGTGTCTTCTTGGACGTGAGGTCATGGGACGTGAGGTCATGAGTAGTCTTGTGTGGTGCAGTGGTCACTTCAAACTACCAGATAAAATTATTTGTCACAGGACAGCACTCTAAGAGAGCTATGTAGTGTAGCTGTTTGTATACTTTTCAAGTTGTTTAAAAATAACCCAAATGTTTATCTCATCCTAGTTTTTCAGTGATGCCAAAGAAGCTATGGAGTACTTAAAGACTTTGAAAGATACCATATACCGAAAATACAGTTGTGATAGATCAAGCAGCCTTCATAGACTAGAAGACCTTGTCCAAGAGTCTATGGTAAGGATTCTATTAATGTCAGTTGGGATTAAAAAAGAAATGTGTAGATTATAGCAGGATATAAAACACATGTGTTAAAATTATTACTTTAAAGTGAAGAAAAATGATGATTAGAACTTAAATAATTGCATCTGTCCACATATAATGACTGGTTTTCATAACCTTAAGATAGAGTTTTATTTCTGTATCTTTACAACACCAGATGTTGTGAGAAAACCAGCTTCAGACAGATACTCTTTGTTCTTGTAAAACGTGTTACTTCTAAGAAACACAGTGGAAGAAGCCAGGAAAAGAAAAGCTTAACAGAAACAAAGAAGCAGTACTGTATTCTGTCTTTCTTATGACATATTCTTTTCTTAACTGTTTCAGGAAGAAAAAGAACAACTCTTGCAGTATAAGAGCACAGTAGCAGGCCTTGTGGGGAGAGCAAAGGCAATAATTCAGCTGAAGCCAAGGAACCCTGATTGTATACATAAAACATCCATCCCAATTAAAGCCATCTGTGACTATAGACAAATCGAGGTTAGAGACTTGAATTTCTTCAGATCCATTATAGATGTGAGAATTCAGCTGAAGTTTCATTAATTGCTGTGTTCCTGGAGAATATTAGACTCTAAATTTCTTCCAGCCTAGTAAACAAGAGCAGATCTTTCTGATGAATGTTGTTTTTGTTGTTCAGTTGCTTATTTGTTGACACCATTTGCAGAAGTGCTTTGTGAAAGTATTTGATAATGCTTAGCTCATTAAATTATTGTGCTTTTCTGTTAAAACTAGATAACTATTTACAAAGATGATGAGTGTGTATTAGCAAACAACTCCCATCGTGCTAAATGGAAAGTCATTAGCCCGAGTGGTAATGAGGCCATGGTTCCATCTGTGTGCTTTACAGTTCCTCCTCCAAACAAAGAAGCAATAGATACAGCCAACAGGTAAGGACAAAACAAACCTACCCATTTTCTTTTAAAACTCACTTATATGCAGATTGAGTTAAAATATTATCTGGCTTTTCTTCCTCTCTTTTTGTGTGTTTGATCTAAAGTTGAACTCTTGTTTCAGGATTGAACAGCAGTTTCAGAATGTTCTGGCCCTTTGGCATGAGTCACATGTGAACATGAAGAGTGTGGTGTCCTGGCATTACCTGACAAATGAAATTGAAGCTGTTCGGTCTGGCAATGTTGCCTCGGTACGTGTTATGTCTTCAGAAGGGCCACTTAGCCATTTACTGAGCCTTTGCTTCCTGGAAATTTCTTATAATGAACAACTTGCAGCACTTCTCACCTTCCTTGTGCAAATAGCTGGGTAGTGGCCACAAGATTTTGACTATGCATCCCTCTACTCCGGTTTGAGCAGCCTTTGCACAGATACATTTAGGGAGAAAGCCCCATTTTTTTGTTTCTTAGGTTGCAACTTCTAACAATGGAACAGCTGCAGAGTGACATTTAGTGTTCCATTTACTGAAGGCAGCTGAGTGCTTACTTGTCTGTAATGCATGTTTTTATTCTTATACATGTAGCTTGAAATAGTAGCTAGTTGGGATCAATTATCAGAAATGAAATAGCCATAAGTATATCAAAATGCTATTCTTTCTGGTGAAGAGAGTGGGAGATTGGTGAATTACACAAGGTCAGATACATGGCATAAGTTCATTTAATATAATAATGTATTATACAACATTGCTGTATATCTGTCTACGAACTTGCACTGTTTTCAGTACCCAAAATTCCATTTTCAGTCCTTAGTGTGTAGCCCATTACTGTGTCTTGACACATCACTTAACACACAGCCCATTACTGGCATTAAAGATGGAAGAGCCATCAAGTGGGCTTCAGCCTAGGAACAGCAAGCTTTCAGGACCTCAGCTCTTTGACTTGGCTTTATGATAGAGTGTTAAGGGGGACTCTGTTAAGTTATGAATCATTGCTGACTGTGCCTTGGGTTTATCATCTGTTGCAGATAAAGACGATGCTGCCAGGTGAACATCAACAAGTTCTAAGCAATCTACAGTCGCGCTTTGATGATTTTGTGCAAGATAGTCAGGAGTCAAAAATCTTTACAAGCTCTGATACAGCACAGCTGGAAAGGGAAGTTAATATCTGCAAGCAATACTATCAAGAACTTCTGAAATCTGCAGAAAGAGGTAAAGCTTTGCTGATAACAGAGAAAGATTGAAGTTCCTGACACTGAATACAAGCTCAGTATGCTACGTATGCAATATACATACTACATGTATACATGCTTTCCTTGATTTGCAGTGTTGGAAATGCAGCTTCATTACTTCACTGAGTTAGGAGTAGAGCTAGGACCTTTCACACTGCTCAAGCTACACAGAATGCCTGCAGTTACTGCATTCTTAACTCTGAAGAACAGAAACCTTAAAATAACTGTTCTGATTTATTATTGTGTAGGTAATGACTCAAATATAGTAGTACAAAGCTGATTATCATAGCATCATAGAATCAAGCGGGTTGGAAGAGTCCTCCAAGATCATCCAGGCCAACCTGGCACCCAGCCCTAGCCAGTCAACTAGACCATGGCACTAAGTGCCTCATCCAGGCTTTGCTTGAACACCTTCAGGGACAGTGACTCCACCACCTCCTTGGGCAGACCATTCCAATGGCAAATCACTCTCTCTGGCAAGAGCTTCCTCCTGACATCCAGCCTAGACTTCCCCTGGCACAACTTGAGACTGTGTCCCCTTGTTCTATTGCTGGATGTCTAGGAGAAGAGCCCAACCCCCACCTGGCTACAACCTCCCTTCAGGTAGTTGTAGACAGCAACGAGGTCACCCCTGAACCTCCTCTTCTCCAGGCTAAACACCCCCAGCTCCCTCAGCCTCTCCTCACAGGGTTTGTGTTCCAGGCCTTTCACCAGGAAAGAGGTGTTGACTTCTGTGCCTGAGAGGATTTGAAAACAAAGAACCCAAACTGAACATTGAAGCCCTCAAAGTTTATTGTAGTATTGTGCCTGATACTATCTAACCACAGAATCAGTTACTGAGTGTATCATTGTGTGCTTGGGATGATGCCTGTGCCTGCATTTAATGGTCAAAGAGATGTGCTCATTTTTCTGCGTGAGGAGGTGATCTAATTCTAGCTAAAAAATTAAGTGTTCCTAAATTTTGGTACATAGCCAAAATTCTAGTGGAAACTGATGGCATTTCATCCAGTCATGAAAAGACCTGTAGAACGGTGACCTTACAAAACATTCATGAGGGGACTCATGGGAAATGCTGATGACTTTGCTTGCTAAGATGTGCCTTGTTTCTTTCAACAGAAGAGCAGGAGGAATCTATTTACAATCTTTACATCTCTGAAGTCAGAACCATCAGACTACAACTGGAGAGTTGTGAGGAGAGGTTGATCCGGCAGATCCGGACCCCAATGGAAAGGGATGATCTACATGAAAGCGTGTTTAGGATTTCAGAACAAGAGGTGAGCCTTTGAGAAAGGCTGTTGACCTGGGAAAAGAATTTTATTTTCAAGAAGATTTATCCAGATGTTTTGAATATACCCAGGAAGTTGTGATACACTTGGAAAAGACAAGAGTCAAACATGAAACGTGTGTTTGTGAGAAAAGAGATGCCAGTAAATGGTGACTGTGTTAGTTTCCCTTTCACATGTGTTCCTTTAAAAAGAATATTGGTTGTGTATGCATGAAGGAAGCAATGCCAAGCAGATATGTGCTGATAGTGATACACACTGTGTGCAGCAGGTTGGTGGAAGATAAAAGCCATGTCAATCACCTTCCATTTACAGAAGCTGAAGAAGGAACTGGATCGACTGAAGGATGACCTGGGAGTTGTGACAGCTAAATGTGAAGAGTTTTTTGGTCAAGCTGCTGGTTCACCTTCAGTCCCTACTCTACGCTCTGAGCTCAATGTTGTTACTCAGAACATGAATCAAGTTTGCTCCATGTCTTCCATTTACATAGATAAGTATGTAATAGACCATGTCCCATCACACAGTTTACCTTTTTTTCAAAGTAAAGACATAGCATAACTAATATTGATCAAGCAGTTAATATTTTAATACAGAGGTACCCTGTGACATGCAAAGGCTGAAAAGCACAAGTGTGTTGAATGTTGGTGTTGGTGACTCAGTTAACAGATCACTGTTTTTCAGATTAAAATCTGTAAATTTGGTGGTGAGGAACACCCAAGGAGCAGAATCCTTAGTAAAGCTGTATGAAACTAAGTTGTGTGAAGAAGAGGCAGTAATGGCTGACAAAAGCAATATTGAAAATCTGATGGGTACATTAAAGGTAAGAGTTTGTACTGTTGTGTGTTTGGAGTGACATCTCAGAAAAAAATGCTGGCTTTGGAGTTACAAGAGTTGGATAGTTTACATACACGTTCCTGCAGTTAAGAAACACCTTGAAGTATCTGAACTTCCAAGAGCAGTGCTTCTTAATGCTGCAATAAGACTTTTCTTCTTAAAGAGAAAAAAAGTAACTTGTGCTTAAGGTAACATAAATTGTTCTATAGATGCAGCCACAACGACATCACTCCTACTGCTATACTGATAAAGGTTTCCTAGGGAGTTTGGCAGGTAACTGAGAAAAGGGCAAGATTGAAGTACAGCATTTTTTGTGTGTTGCCTTTACCTTGTTTTAATACTGCAAATGATAAGCAATGGAGTTTTTTTGTGGTAGATAAAATGATGGACATCTACCTAGATAAAATGATGGACATCTACCTAATGGTTTCTTTGAAAGCTGTAGTTAAGCATGCTAATTTACAGACAGTGTTTTGATCTGTGTGAGTGGAGGATGCCTTTACTTAGAATTATTTTGCAGTTCATAGCCAGTTCATAAAATCATAGAACCAACCAGGTTGGAAGAGACTTCCAAGATCATCCAGTCCAACCTATCCCCCAGCCCTATCCAGTCAACTAGACCATGGCACTAAGTGCCTCATCCAGTCTTGCAGCAACATCCCCATGCAAGGGCTCCTTCAGCAGCCTCACAGCAATACGGATGCCAGGAGGAGTACAGATACTCATCTGGCTTAATTACAGCTCCCAAACAGACCTCAGCCCTGCTACCACCTCGTGCAGTGACTCATGTTCAGGATGTCTGAGGGCTATGCACTACCTCACTAAACTCTCAGAACACATCTTGGACCACCTTCTGCATATTTAGATACCTTAAGCCTCAGTTTTGTAGCATCTGAACTTCTTTTTCAAAGTCCTCTCTTCATTTGAGAGCCACAGACCCATGAATCCAGCAGCTTCTGTTCCTGGAGCAGTTCTGTTCCTGGATGGGTGGGCAGAGGCCAATGGGATGAGATTTAACAAGGCCAAGTGCACGGTTCTGCACTTTGGCCACAACAACCCCAAGCAGTGCTATAGGCTGGGGACTGAGTGGCTGGAGAGCAGCCAGGAGGAAAGGGACCTGGGGGTACTGGTGGATAGTAAGCTGAAGATGAGCCAGCAGTGTGCCCAGGTGACCAAGAGAGCCAATGGCATCCTGGCCTGCATCAGGAACAGTGTGGCCAGTAGGACAAGGGAGGTTATTCTGCCCCTGTACTCAGCACTGATCAGGCCACACCTTGAGTGCTGTGTCCAGTTCTGGGCCCCTCAATTCAAGAAAGATGTTGAGGTGCTGGAAGGTGTCCAGAGAAGGGCAACAAAGCTGGTGAGGGGCCTGGAACACAAATCCTATGAGGAGAGGTTGAGGGAGCTGGGGTTGTTTAGCCTGGAGAAGAGGAGTCTCAGGGGTGACCTCATTGCTATCTTCAACTACCTGAAGGGGCATTGTAGCCAGGTGGGGGTGGCCTCTTCTGCCAGGCAACCAGCAATAGAACAAAGGGACACAGTCTCAAGTTGTGCTGGGGAAAGTCTAGGCTGGATGTTAGGAGGAAGTTCTTCACAGAGAGAGTGATTTCCCATTGGAATGGGCTGCCCAGGGAGGTGATGGAGTCACTGTCCCTGGAGGTGTTCAAGCAAAGCCTGGCTGAGGCACTTAGTGCCATGGTCTAGTTGACTGGCTAGGGCTGGGTGCTAGGTTGGCCTGGATGATCTTGGAGGTCTCTTCCAACCTGGTTGATTCTATGATTCTATGATCAAGTTGTGTCTGTTTTGCTGCAGTTAGCTGCTTCAGACCCATTCTGGTGCTATTCTGGTGTTAAAGCAACCAGAAGTCAAATATTAAACCTTTTTTCTTAGTCATTTACTTGTGTAAAATACTTATAAAGGAGTGCCATAATTTAGGAATTGCTTCCACTTTGTCATTTTATCATATCCTAGCAATGGAGATCCGAAGTGGATGAGAACAGGCAAGTGTTCCATGCGTTAGAGGATGAACTGCAGAAGGCAAAGATGATCAGTGATCAGATGTTTAAAATGCACAAGGAACGTGATCTTGACTTTGACTGGCATAAAGAAAAAGTTGATCAACTAGCAGAGAGATGGCAGAACATTCATTCTCAAATTGAAAATAGGTTTGTATAGCTTCTTTTTATATTTCTTTATGTTTTATGCTGATTTTGTTGCTTCTGAGGAAAAATCATCAGAAATGAATGTTAAGATAGGTCAGAATTGTTTTCTGAACTGTTTGTGAAGTGTGCTAGTATCAAGGAGTCTTACCTTTTTTGTGCTATTGATGTAACTGTCTTACTTTTCTACAGGAACTCTGTTACCATTGTGCACCAAAAGGTTAACAAGATATAGAACATTTTATGTACTTAAAACTTACTAAGACACGTTAGAGATACATGATCATTTTTTTCCTCTCAAAACCAAAGCCTACAGAAATGGCTTGCTGTGCTATGGAAATAGCATCTCTTGAACCACACGATTTGTTCTGACAGGCCAAACTAATGAGCTGATTATTCAGTTGTCATTGGATTCATGTTAACTTGCTTTAATGACTTCAGTCCCAAGTCTGGAAGTCATTAACTCTGTTGACTTCTGTGTAATTTTGCCACAAGAACTTTTGGTGAAGAGCCAATATTTTCTTCTGGATGTGCAACAGTTTCAGGTAGCCTCAATATCCAGTAGAGATGTAGCTCTGAATTCAGTCCTTCAGTATTACTGTCGTCATGAGACTGGAGAATGTTACTTTAAAGCACATTCCATACATGTGTGCAGATGCAGAGCCTACCTACACAGTATTCTGAAGATGCCCATGTGTGACATGCCAGGAAATAATTTTTCCCTCAGTGTCTGTAGTTCTGTTTCAAAAAACAGAACTCTTGAGAGTGAAGGAAGAAGTATAGATGAGTTAAGGAATTCTGTCCTATACAGTCTGAATTTATTTCCATTCCTTCAGTTTGTCGTTATAGATGACCTGAGATAGTGCTGTTGACATAAAAGTTCACATGACCTTTCACACTCTTGACCTCCTCTTATAAGGAGAGAACATCCATTCATGTGCCATGCTGAAGTTACTCACTTGTAATTAACTAATTTAGCACTCTCTGTTTAACATTGCTGGGAGTTAAAAGGCAGGTAGGCAAAAGCTGACTCATTTGTAGGCGACTGCAAAATGGCTAGCTTTAAATCCCCATCAGTTTTTGTGTCATTTGGTGATGTGACTAATTGAAATGATACAATAGTAGCTCTGTGAGGTACTGGAGCATCTGTGTTTCCCCAGAGCTCAAACATGAACCGCATGCAATCCACACAGGCTTGTGTCCTGGAATGGAATATGATGAAAAACTGCTTATTACATAGTGTAAATAGGACAGATTGTGGTAGTTGCAGCATGCAGCTGTAAACAAGCTGCTTTCTGCAAATGTTTGCTCTATTGCTTCCTAACAGCTTGACACTGATGATCGTTATACAGAAAGTATGTACAAGTATTGGCTGCAATTATCATGATCCTTTCTCTTTTTCCTAGTTACTGGCTTCAAAACATGCTTAAGTTTGAAACCTGAGCAATATGGTTTCGTTTGCTTGCTCTTTTGCAGTCTTCCTTTGGCATTTTGAGAACCACGCTAAAGCAGAGACTCAAAGTATTCATTCCAAGTCAAGCTAACAAAAGATGTTTAATAAGTATGTTTATCCTGCAGTGTTTTGCAGTGGTCATGTTTATGTGGTCTTTGAGATAACAATGTAAGGATTGTGAAAGAAAAACTGTCAGTGTTCTCATCAGTATGGGGAATCACTTGCAAAAAGTACTTGCATTTGGTTTTGCCCAAGAGAATATTTAAAGGCTGTAGTTTGAGTGTGATTCCTGTTGTTTTGTATGAGGCATGGAGTGTATGGTAAGCATCTACTTTGGTCCAGCACTGAACAGAGCACTCCTTGATTCACATAAAACACATTTGAAATACTGTCATTTCTTATAACAGAATTAATTGCTGTAGCAGAGCTTTACCTCTTGCTTGGAGTTCCCTGTGGGCTTTAGAACAATTTAGCTCACTCATGGAGAACCATCTGCAGATTTTTTTTCTGTAGTAGGATTTCTCCTGGATATTGCTTATGACAAATGAAAAGGTTCCATCAACCTGGGAACCTTGGTGGTTGAGAAAATGTACTGGCTAGTTAGTGTTATTTTACCATGTTTGTAATATGAGCTATAACACATAAGGCATCCGAGGCCTTTACAGCTGTACTTGGCTTAACGTTTTACTTACCTTTAACAGTTCTCTTTTCCTCTCTGACTTATCTTCTAAACTAAAATCAGATTGCGTGACTTAGAAGGTATTAATAAATCTCTGAAGTATTACAAAGATGCTTACAATTCTTTGGACATTTGGATTCAACAAGTAGAAGATACTCAGCGAAAGATTCAAGAAGCCCATCCCGAAAATAGCAAAGAATTGGCTAAGCAGCTGAACCAACTTAAGGTATGAAAGGATCTCATTGCAGGGAATCCCTGCTGTAAGTGTCTAAATAAGATGTCAGTTTAACCAAGTGATGTCAATCTTACTTCTTGATATGAAGTGCTTATATCCCTCAGTCCTTACTGTAAAATCCCAAGTCATCACCAGCTGTTATGAGATTACATTTGAATATATCACACACTGACTGCTCCCATCTTGTAGATCAGATTGGTTTGATCCTCAAACCTGCAAGAAGAGCAGAACCTTAGAAAGTTCCCAAATTTCTGATCTCTCCTTATCACATCATCTGTGATTCAGTACTGCTCTTGAAAGCAGAGCTAAACTAAACAACTGTCTGCAAGAAGGAAATACAGCTTAAATAAGAGAATAAGAAAATATATGCACAAAATGATTTAATGCTGATTTTGGTTTAAATTCATTCACTCTCACTAGCTACTAAACCCTGGAAGAGTTTTTTTCACTGCTCTTGTGCTATAAGCTTGCCAAAGCCCAGGATATATAGGCTTGAACATATAATTACTTAAACACATATAGAAATGTGCATCTTGTGTAAATTTCATTATGTCAATGTATAAATGGTAGTAGTGGTAGTAATAAAAATACCTTTTTAAGCTGAAGATGTGGAGTTGTTTTTTACAGGTGCTGGTTTCTGATATTGAGAGAAAACAAAGCAAAATAGATGAATGCCAGAAGTATTCAGAACAATACTCAGCTGCTGTGAAGGTAATAAATAATGTTATACTCAAAGTCCTCCTCTTCTGTTGTCAGTATTATGTGAAATGCCAATCATTTGGTGTGGTTTTTTCTTTCACTAGGACTATGAGTTGCAGACTATGACCTACAGAGCTATGGTTGACTCCCAACAAAAGTCTCCAGTGAAACGCCGAAGAATGCAAAGCTCATCAGACTTCATTATCCAAGAGGTAAATTAATTTCTTATGGCAGTGTGCTACTTTGAAGCTAGCTGGAGTGTTTTGGTGAGAAGGACTAGATTACAGGTGAACTTACAGTCTGGGTGAATTTACAATGTTGGGGGGGGGGGGGTAACACCCAAACCATCACAGACAGAAAAATGTGGTGGAGGCACCATCCCTGGAGGTGTTCAAGCAAAGCCTGGCTGAGGCACTTAGTGCCATGGTGTAGTTGACTGGCTAGGGCTGGGTGCTAGGTTGGCCTGGATGATCTTGGAGGTCTCTTCCAACCTGGTTGATTCTATGATTCTATATTGGGTTTTCAACCTTTGCTTAAAACAGAGTAAACACAAGAGTGGAATTTAGGATTTATTAATTATTAAATAGGATAATCCAAGCAAGATTCTTTTATTTCTCTACAGCATACTGCTGTTGAAGAACAGAAGTTCTTGAAATTATAGAAAGCTGTATGAGACCTGTGCCTATGTAAAACTCTTTAGAACTACCTCTGGGCTGAATCTTAATCACAGCATGCAGGGGGAAATTTCCTCTTTGCTTTGGTAAAACTTAGCAGATCTCAATACTTTGAGAGATTCCGAGGCAAATCAGTCTCATTTGGGTAGGACAGATACGTGTCTCCCTGCTTGTAGAGAGGAATAGTGGCAAGCACCCTCTTACAGGTTCTTCTTACAGAGGGAATAATCAAATGACTGTGAAATCAGAACATTGTCTTCTGTTTCCTCTCCTTTTGAGATCTCATAGGTTTGTAGGATTTTTTTGTGCAAGTGCACCCTGTTGATGACATTCAGCTTTGGTATCAAAATTAAAACTTTGGATTCCACAATCAGGATTTTGGCATCAAAATTGGGATAGGTTCTAGGACAATGTTTGTCACGTCTGTGAAGTTTAATGGGAGTGTTTCCCTCTATCTTTTCCCTCCTTCTTTCCCCCACCCCCTGTCCCCCTTTTGTTTTTCTGCAGTTCATGGATTTACGGACTCGCTATACTGCCTTAGTGACTTTGATGACCCAACACATTAAGTTTGCAGGTGACTCTTTGAAAAGACTGGAAGAGGAAGAGGTAGGTCATCCCTTGGCAGTCAACCAAGCAAAAAGCACAGCTAGGCAAGCGACGTACCTGCTGGATTTATTCACAAAGTCAGCAGCAGAATTGAAAGATGACAATTCCTTCTAGGCCATGCTTTATACAGGAACGTAGGTGTGTTAGGTTACACCATTATCATTCTGATAAGCAAAATCCTATCCCATCCATCCAGCATATTCATTCTTCCACCTGGAAGGATTATGATTCATTAAATTCTGATGGAGATGTAGTTACACATAGTAAATTTTATTACTTTAATATTTAGGGCTTGATCTTCCCAACAAATGCAAACATTAAGATGAGGGCAGACTTAGATAGATGCACTGTTGATATCCTTTGTAGGTTTCAATATTCCATAGTATGCATTGTGATCCACTTAGCAACATACAAGGGAGTTCTTTAAGTAGGCAGATGTGATGCCTTCTGAATTAATCTCTGAAGTTTCTTTGACATGTTCAGATTTATCATTTCCTTCTGCCTTTCTACTGTATTGATGCCTTGGAGTCCAACAGCATTTAATTTATGCTTAATATTGAAATTTGTTAACAAGAGTAGCTCACTGAAATTGAGCAGACAGATTATTCAAAATACCTGCTTGCTGCAGAATCAACCTTACAAAAAACTGAAGAAAAAAACACTTTAAAATTGTGAGCTTTCTTTTGGATGTGTCTGTCTGAAATAGTCTTTAAGGCCTCTACAGAGTTTTAGTATAATCTGTCATGTGCATATCTCTAAAATAATGCTTACCTTAAATGCAGTCTTGCAATTAATTGTGCCCATATTAAATGTAGTTCTATATAAGAAACATAAAATTGGAGAACATTTTTATAGGGGTATAGATTTTAATTATTACAGAAAGGAAAACAGACTTCTTAAATGGCTGTTACATAATTCTGGTGCTGACTTAGCCTTTATTGTTTTTTCTTGCTACTGAATACTCCAGATCAGGATGCACAAAGAAACATGCTGACAGTGATAGCTTAAGTGGTGGATGCTGCTATGGGAAATACATAATGGTTGTTGAAAAGCAGACACTATAACTGGATTTAGTATGACTAAAGCATAGTTAAAGGATAAAATGTGAAACAAAGAACAAGAACTGAACAATGACCAAGAAACTTGTGAGTTCCAGCTAATAGGCTTCATGTTCTTCAGGAGCAAATCGAGTCTTTTTAAGTCTTGAGTCTCTGAATTTCCAGGAATATGTTTTTGGAGGGTGGGAAGTGTTCCCTATTGTCCATCTTTCTCCTCCTTTCAACATCTGTCTAAATCTTTGGCATATTTAAAGTTAATCTGAGGAGATTTCCAGTCTCAGAGTGATTTGATGAAGTTTTTTGATTTGTCATCAAGGTAGCAAATTGAAATTGAGCAATCTTTTTCAAAGGAAGAATGATAAGTTCCTGACTCTCAGTAATGGCATTAAGAATGCACAGAACAACTTAAAAATAAGATGCTTTCCATGCTATCTCAGATTAATCCATGTGCTGTCATGCTCAGAGTTTACCAGAAGGGAGTGAAGACCAGAAGCCTGAGAAGTCAACTGACATTCAATCTTTGGGATGGAATGAAGCTGGTGAACTCAGGGAGAAAAACACACCTAATGATGAAAGCCTGATGAATGTGGAATATTTGCAGAACAAGAACTCTTCTAGTAAACCTAAACACAGAGAAAATAAATTGGAAGTTGAAATAAGGAAATTAGATGTAGACAGACACAAGAAAATCAAAACTCAAAATGCAAATACAGCCTTCTCAGAAAAGAGGTCTGTAGAAGAGAATTCATTTCCAGTATCAGAGCATGGATTGGCAAAAAAGCTTTTGAGTCAGCACAAGAGAGCAACTGAGAATAAAATCTATGGTTTGGACAACAGAAATAGAAGCAGTGAAAAGCAGAGTGGGAAACACAGCTTAGATCAGGGTCAGAAATGTAAAGATTTAGTGCTGGTTGCAGAAATGGACTGTAGAGATAAGGGTCATAGCACAAAGATACCTGGAAAAAACACTGAACTACAGAAAGTGTTCTGTGAAAAGGCAAAGAAAAAGGCCTCATTTGCAAAAAAGGAAAAGCAAAGAAAAAGAGTCAATGGTGATGAAGAGAGAAGGAGCACAACTGTTAAGGTACCAGGGTATTTATGCAATGCAAGTGAAACAGTTAATTTCAGAATGATCCTAAATCCATCTAAATCGACATTCGAATAGGGAAATACGTCAAGCTCAAGTGATTTAAAGTTGATTGAATATCATTTAAATCATGAATATGCTAATTATGCCACAATTACTGTGTATTTTGAGATGTTTACATTTCTGAAGTTCATATAAATTTTTGTTTGTTTGTTTTGCAGTGCTATTTAATTGCCATCCTTTTCTCCACCCAGCCAATGCTCAGTGATGTCACTTAGCAATAATGGAAGCTAACAAAATGTAATTTGTTAGCTGTGTTTGTAGCTTTAGTTCTTCTTTTCCAGCATAATACATTAGACCATGGGTGTCCTTGGAAGCATAAAAGCAGAACTGTTAAGAAACCAATTTAAATGCTTTCTGTCTGTTTGGGTCGGTTCAAAACAGTGCCACAGGAAATATGGAGACTTAAGTGAAGAAGCTGCCTTTGCATTGGCCTTTTAGCAAATAGGCTTCATATAGCATATGAAAAATTAACTAAATCTGGTAAATTTGAAGTTAAACATGCTATCTATTTGTAAATGTTTCAGTAGCTACCCTTTAGGTCATATATAGGAATATAAATGTGTTCTTACCTTACATTAGCTCACATTTGGTGACCAATTCCATAATGATCCTAATGAAGATGAAGTGTGTATAGCTTCAACCATATAATTATCTTCCTTCTATTTCCTTCCTTCTAAGAGTTTTCCTTTGGTCTGCCAACACTGGAACTGTAGAGCATGCTACAGAGCATAGGTGTACTGGGCTTTAAATACTTCTCTTTCTGGAGCTGATGCATCCTGGCACTAGCTCTAGATACTGCATCCTTTCTTGGAGGAGCTTTCACTTGCAGCTTTTTCACTTGGGTGCGTAAAATCCTTCTTCCAGTTGCTACTGAATTGATCCAGAAAAGGTAGGCTGCTTTCTTCTTGGGAATTCTTGCACGTGGTCTTTGGCTCACTGTCTGTCCTGCATATTTGTCTGGAGGAAGAGCCCATGTGAGCTGTTGTTTGATATTTACCACTAAGAGGCATCTGACTGAAGAGAGGCTTCAGAACAGCTTTGCTTTGTGGATATCTTTATGAAGTGTTTCACAGTAAGCTAATGGTAACTTCCTAAAGCTTAATCTATCAAAAGAAGGTGATGAGAGTGGGAACTGCTTATCCCACTTTCTGGTCATAGCATTTATATATGAGTAATTATTTTTCTTTCTCCTTCTCAAAGAGCCTAACATGTTTCATGTTCTGTGTTACAAAAAGTGCATCCCAACTTATCTTGTTCTTTTATAGATTTTAAAGAATAAGGAAGCCTCAGTGCGTAAGGCATATTCAGATCTAATGGCACAGCAAAATAGCACAATTGGTGAGAACCTAAAACTCATGGGAAAGGTAAAAACACTTGAGGAGATGTTGGTAGACATGAAAAAACAAAAATCCGAAGCAGAAGAGGAGGTCCTGAAAGTGAAGGAAGCTGCAGAAAAAGAGCAGAAGCAGCAGCAAAAGGGCATGGAAGAAATGTGTCTTCAGAAGACCAAGGCTGAGCAAGAGGCAAAACGGTGTCGTACAGATCTAGAGAGCATTGTAAAAGAGAAAGCAGATGCAGAGCAGGAGCTGGAGTGTGTAAGACAGCTCATTTTGCAGGGAGAGACTCAAAGAAACATCCTGAAAGAAAAGCTCCATGCTTTTCAAAAGCAAATGGAAGAAATCACCTTTACCAGAAGAAACCTTGAAGAGCATCTAAGAAGAGAAGGTAGTAATCCTTGTGATTTAGGACAACAAAAGAAAACCTTAGTGCAGGAGCTGAGGAAGAAAACAGAAGTAGAAGAGAAACTTAGGAAGCTGATAAACCAAATGGAACAAGCCCTTGAATTTAAAGGGAGTCTGTCAGAACTAAGAAAAGAAGGCAGGCATCCTGTACCTAGAGAAACTTCCCTGCCAACTTTCACAGCTGGGCAAGGCAGCCAGCATAGGAGTGATTGTGACATGACAAGTTTCCAGAAGAAACAAGAGCTCCAAGAATTAGAAGAGCTTAAACAGGAGGTAAGTGAGCTAACACTTGCTAACAAAAAAGCTAATAAGACTATTAAAGACCTGAAATATGAATTGAATGAAATTGAGCTTCAGAAATCATCAACAGAAGAAGTGTCTTGTTTATTCAAAGAAAAAATAGATCAAGTCAACAGTGAACTTAAATGCTTGAAACTTAAGTTGGAGGAAAAAGAGCAAGCAGAGCAGCAATATTTGCAGCAGTTGAAAGACATGGGCAAGCAGTTACAAAGAATGACAGATAAAGCTGAAGAAACGATGCAAGAAGCTGTAAACCTTAAGAAAATTAAGATGAACTATGAGGAGGAGCTGAAAACTCTTCATCAGGAAAAGGCACAGCTAAAAAGAGAAGTAGAGAAATTAACTGCATCACAGGTGAAAACTGAAATCACTATCAAACATTTAAATTCTCAGATGAATTGTCTTCAGAAAGAGAAGCTGGAGGCTGGACGCAGAGCAGAGTTGTGCAAACAAGAAGCAAATAATCTTCAAGATCAATGTAAGAAAATTCAGGAGGAGCTGCTTCAAAAAACAAAAGTAGAGAAAGAAAACCTGCGGGAAATTCAGATGCTGAAGCTTGAATTGGACAGAAGCAGTCAGACATCAGAGACACGTAAAAGGAAGATAGAGGAGCTTATTAAGGAGAATACTGAAACTAAACTAAGTATGACAGAGAAGGTGACTCTTGAAAAACAAAGCATCCAGGAGGAAAATGATACATTAAAAGGCCTAGCAGATGGTTTCAGAGAGCAGCTGCGTATAACAAATGAACAATTGCACAAGCAAACAATAATGGAGCAAAAATTCATAGGTAAAATCAAAAGCCTGGAAGCTGATCTAGCAAAAGCAAAAGATTTAGCCAGTGAATATAAACAAAAATGTGATAAACAGAGTGCTTCCACCCTGAACATGGACCAGAAGGTGAAAAATCTAACTGTTCAAATTAATGCTCTGACTGCAGAAAAGAGAGTGAGTGAGCAGAAGATAAAACTACAACATGATCATATACAAGAGCTAAGTAATAAACTAAACAAATTACAGGATGAGCTCCACCAAAAGACTCTGGATGAACAAATGGCATGCAAGAAGATGATTCTGTTTCAGGAAGAGTCTATTAAGTTTAAACATTCTGCAGAAGAATTCAGGAAAAAGGTTGAAAAGTTACTAGAATCTCATAGCATCACAGAAAAGGACATTTCAGACATAAAGCTGGAATGTATTGCTCTTAAGCAGGAGAAGCATATGGCTGAGGAAAGCATAATGTTGTACAAGATACAAGTGGAAGATCTGCAAGAAAGGCTTAAAAAATGTCATGAACAGCTGCAGCAAGGGAAGCAGACTGAAATGGACTACCACCATAGGTGCAGGAAACTTGAGGAAGAGTTGGCAGTGCAGCAACGCATGGTTGAGAGCTTGAAACAGAAAATGGACCTGCAGGTCAAGGACAGTCAGCAAAGGTTTCTTTTGCTTCAGAATGAAGTTCAGCAAAATAACAGACTAGAAGGTTCTGAGTTTAAGTTGAGCTGTGAGAGAGGTAGGAATGAATTCAATTACCCAAGTGTCACCACAACTAGAGAGTTTGAACAGCTTCCCCCACATGCACAGCCTAGCTCACCTTTGTTAAGGCATAAAAAGGAGAGATCAGGTTTTAAATCTGATGAAATAGAAGAAAATACCTTGTATGTGAGTGCTGATGATACACTGCCGAGGGAGGTGCAGTTCCAGATGTCAAGAATAAACCAGTCACTGGAAGAAGATGCAAGCCCACAATCTTTCACAGAGTTTGTTTCTCAAACAAGTACACAGTTCCAGATAACTTTTGATAAAGCAAGTCAAATCTCTGCGACATCTGAAAGGGATAAACTGAGAAACATGAACCTACACAGTTCCAGACAAACTATTAGACATGGAGAAGACACAAAACATGAATTGGAGGTACACAGTGTTTTGTGGAGTTTGCCTTCCTAGTGCTGGTTTTTACTCTTCTATTTTAACTTTGTTTTTACTTATCACTATTCTGTATTCTCTCTCATGTTCTTACCTTGGTGGAGGGAACCCATTCTTGCATAACAGAAAAAGCTTTTCATAGACCTTTGTAAGAGGTTAGTCAATATCTAAGAAACACCTGATTCTTAAAGTTTGCATTGGAAGTGGAAATTCACATACACCACTGTATCGTTGCTGGTTAAAATAAACTGTGATTAGAATGGCAGAATCGACCAGGTTGGAAGGGAACTCCAAGGTCATCCAGTCCAACCTATCACCCAGCCCTATCCCATCAAGTAGACCATGGCACTAAGTACCTCATCCAGTCTTTTCTTCAACACCACCAGGGTGGGCAGCCCATTCCAATGACAATCACTCTATTTGTGAAGAACTTCCTCCTAACATCCAGCCTATACCTCCCCCTGGCACAACTCGAGACTGTGTCCCCTTGTTCTGTTGCTGGTTGCCTGGCAGAAGAGCCCAACCCCCACCTGGCTACAGCCTCCCTTCAGGTAGTTGTAGACAGCAATGAGGTCTGCCCTGAGCCTCCTCTTCTCCAGGCTGCACACCCCCAGCTCCCTCAGCCTCTCCTCATAGGGTTTGTGCTCCAGGCCCCTCACCAGCTTTCTTGCCCTACTCTGGACACCTTCCAGCACCTCAACATCTCTCTTGAATTGAGGGGCCCAGAACTGGACACAGCACTCAAGGTGTGGCCTGACCAGTGCTGAGCACAGGGGCAGAATAACCTCCCTTGTCCTACTGGCCACACTGTTCCTGATGCAGGCCAGGATGCCATTGGCTCTCTTGGCCACCTGGGCACACTGCTGGCTCATCTTCAGCCTACTCTCACCAGTACCCTCAGGTCCATTTCTGCCTGGCTGCTCCTCCAGCCACTCAGTCCCCAGCCTGTAGCACTGCTTGGGGTTGAAGTGTAGAACCTTGCAGTTGGCTTTGTTAAATCTCATCCCATTGGCTTTTACCCATTCAGCCTGCCAGGGTCCCTCTGCAGGGCTCTCCTACCCTCTGACAGATCGACACCTGCTCCTAGCTTGTTATCATCTGCAAACTTACTGATGATGGACTCAGTCCCCTGGTCCAGAACATCATTACTGGCACTAAGTTGATACAGTAACAGACCAGAGTTACTGTTGCTGAGTGCTGTTGTGTTTCTATGACTGAATGAGTGTTTTAAATGGCAAATGCCCTTTAAAATGCTAGGTCTCTATTTCTCTGCTTTCTGGTGCTAGTAACAGTTCTTTCTGACTTAGCTTCAGGTTCTGCCTTTTCTTTCTCTGGTGATGGATTCAGCAGTAAATTATATGCAGTGTATGTTGGAGATGTATTTCTCAACTGTGTCCCAACATTCCTGTTTGCAGATGGTGAGGAACAAGCAGTATGGCATGCGTGTCGAAGTCACAACACTAAACCAAGAGCATGACAGGATTTTTGAGAATGAAGAGAGAATGTTTGAGGGATACAAACCATCCAGAGGGTTTAGGAATAAAGACTTTGCAATGATGAGTTCTTCCTTAGAGGAAGAGGTTTTGAAACCTGTTGGTGATGCTACTCAGTTGGAATGTTTTACAGAGGAATATGATGATATTAAATTTCAAGGTCTCCGACGTGATGTAACTGCCAGGCAGTTGACTGAGGTTAAACTTCTAGACAGGCTGACAGTTGAGCAGCTTCGTTCAGGGCAGAAAACTATTGATGAGATTCAGAGAAGTCTGGAAAAATATTTAACTAAACCTACAGCTATTGCTGGGCTCTACCTTGAATGCAGCAAAGAGATAGTCTCTTTTGCTGCTGCAGCAAAAAGGAGAATAGTGGGGAAAGCATTGGCTGTAGCATTTTTAGAGGCCCAAGCAGCTACTGGTTTCATCATTGATCCCACAACAGGGCAGAAATTCTCAGTTGAGGATTCAGTTGTTAGGGGGCTTGCAGATGTTGAGTTTAAGAGCAGGCTGCTTGAGGCAGAGAAAGCCACTGTGGGCTACTGCTGTTCTGGGAGAGTGATCTCTGTGTATCAGGCAATGGAAGCTCGACTCTTGGAAAGACAGAAAGGTAAAAGTATCCTTGAGGTTCAGATTGCAAGCGGAGGAGTAGTTGATCCTGTAAGAAGCGTCCGTGTGCCTGCAGAAACCGCTGTGCAGCTCGGCTTGCTTAGCAACACAGTTCTGAAGTTCTTGCATGAACCTTCCAGTAACGCAAAACGCTTTCACAACCCCAGCAATGGGAAAGCTGTGTACTACTCTGATTTGCTGAAAATGTGTGTCTTCAGTGCAAGCACTAAGTGCTTTCTGCTTCCACTCGGGGAAAGGAAAATCAGCAGCCCATCAGCAGAGAAAAGTCACAAAATTTCTGTAGTAGATGTCAAAACAGGAGCCGAAATGACTTCGTATGAGGCTTATAAGAAAAACTGTGTTGATAAAACTACCTACCTTGAGCTTTCAAAACAGGAGTTTGATTGGAAGGAGTCTACTTGTTTTGACTCAGATGGGCATTCTTTTCTTCTGGTTACAGATCTTAAAACAGGTATACAGTTTAATATCGAGGAGGCCTTGGCTCAGAGCAGAATTGACAGAGCGTTGGTCAGTAATTATAAGGAGGGTTTAATCACAATTAATGAGCTTGTTGACATTTTAGTTAGTAGTTCACAGCCAAATAAAGATGCAAACAGTCCCATTGCAGGCTTCTGGCTTTCTGATACCAATGAAAGAATTCCAGTCTTAAAAGCCTCGCGCAAGAACTTGGTAGACAGAGCTACAGCTCTTCTCTGTCTTGAAGCTCAGGTAAGTACAGGAGGCATAATTGATCCGTTTACTGGGAAGAAGTACAGTGTTTCAGAAGCCTTGCAAAGAGAGTTAATTGATGATGGTTGTGCCAAGCAAATCCAGCAGTGTGAACTGATCTTCACTGGGATCATTCACCCTGTAAGGAACACTGTTATGTCAGCTGTTGAAGGTATGCATTTAAATATCATAGACAGAGAAATGGGCATGCGCTGCCTGGAGTATCAGTACTTGACTGGTGGGTTGATAGACCCAAAGTCTCATTCCAGATTAACGTTGGAAGATGCAATCAAGAGTGGTGTTGTTGATGCTGCCACAGCTACAAAGATAAAAGATGAAGAATTGTACATTAAAGGTTTAATGTGCCCCAAAACGAAGAAGAAACTAACCTATAAAGAAGCTTTAGAGAGAGCTGTTTTTGATTGCCATACTGGACTGAGATTGTTAGAAGCAGCTCAGCCCATGAAAACAGGCATTTCCAGTCTTTACTATAATTCATAATGAAACAAAGATAGCAGTACTTGGTTTGGGTGCTGCTTTGAAATCCATTCAGGCCAAGGAAAATATCTATGGTGACCTTTATGGAGAATCACAAATGGTGTTTCCTAACACAATCATGAGCTGCTGTAAAACTTGTTAGCACAAACCACTAACTACAATTGGAATGAGATACTGCTTGTTAGGAAGCTGAAATCTGTAGGTAAACTTGAGCAGATAAAAAGTTCAAAATACAGACTGTTCAGTTTTTACCTGAAAGCCTTGTCTGGTGTTATCTGCACATAGATAGTGTAAAGAGAAAGGTAGGTGAAATTTAGTGCAAAAAGAAACAGATTTAGGTAAGACAGGAATTTGATTCTCATGTTAAAAGTTGAAGGGTGTTGCCTTTCTTAGCAGTAAAGAGAATACAGGATTTCAAGTGACCACACAATCATACATGATGTAGAATTTCATGTCATCCTAGAATCGTAGAGATTGAAGGGACCTCTGGAGATCATCAAGTCCATTTCCTCAGCTAAAACAGATATACTTAGATGAGATTGCACAGAGAGCTGTCCAGGAGGGTTTTGAAAGTCTTCAGGGAAGGAAACACCACAGCTCCCCTAGGCAGCCTGTTCCAGTGCTTCATCACCCTCAGATTAAAGAAATTTCTTCTTAAATTCATGTGAAACCTCCTGTGTCTAGTTTGCACTCACTGCCCCTTGTCCTGTCACTGAGTATCACTGAGAAGAGCCCGGCCCCATCTTCCTGACATCCACCCTTTAGGATATTTGTATGCATTTATAAGATCCTCTCTCAGCCTTCCATTTTCCAGCCTAAAGAGTCCCAGGTCTTTCAGGTTTCCTTGTAAGAGAGATACTTCGGTTCCCTAACTGTTTTTTATGGTCCTTTGTTGACCGTGTTAGTTCCTTGTCCCTCTTGAAGTGAGAGTCTAGAATTGGATGCAATACTCCCAAGTGTGGCCTCACTAAGGCAAAGTAGAGGGGGAGGAAAACCTCCCTCAACCTGTTGGCCGCACTCCTTAGTGCATGCCAGAAATGTGTTGGCCTTCTGGACCACAAAGGCACATTGATGGCTCATGGTTAACTTGCTTACTAGGTGTCCTTGGTCCCTCTGTGCAGAGCTGCTTTCCACTTCATATTATGAACCAGTCTGAAGATAACAGTTATTGTACAGAAGAGGCAATAAAGTATATAAGGGTTAAATCTGCAGTCCAGTAAACATGTACTCATAAATGATTTTTCTCACACTCATGTTTCATTAATTGTAATTGGCTGTTCACATCATGAAGTTACATATCTTAATTCTTCCTTTTACATAGGGTAACTTTTCCATGCTCTGATAGACAAATTAATTACAGTTACCTAACTTTTTAAATTCCATTGATATAAAATGTCTTCATCTTTACTTGTGATATATGGAAAGTCTTAAGTGTATTTTGAGTATTGATAAATTCAAACTTACCAACATGTTGTACTACTGTAACATTAAATCTGTTTTTCTGTGCAGAAAAAAAATTCAATCTCTGTGTTTTATTGCTCTTGTTTCTGTAGCTCATAAAACAGTCTGTCCTTCCTAGCTGTGGTTTAGAAACCCACGTGCATAGATTGCAAAACACTGATCCTCTCTGCTGGCTGCACATAGCTGCACCTGAGGGCAATGCAAAGGCAGCAGTTCAAAGATACTCCATATGCAAATGTTGAGCTTTTATCTGCTGAGCAATGGCTGGGGAGCTGTGCTTTTTCTGAATGGCAGGCATTTTATGATGAGTAGATCTGTGTATGAGTAATTGCTGTCATCACAAATCATTTCAGGAGTTACTTCTGTTAGTATCTGTAATTGGTGCCACTTCTGTTCCTACGTCATTGTCACAGCGATGCATGTGATGACGAATACAAATCAATGTATGCTTTAGTGATGATATTGCCATTGTAGGATTGTGCTTATGTGAAGAGTGATGTTAAATATTGCACCAATTTGTTTCTTTACAATTTATGGTGATGATCAGAAATCAATGGAAGAGGAAAAGAAGGAGCATGTTGAAAAAGCTGGGGATTTACTGAAATGGATGTCAAACCTCAGCAAGACACTGAGCAAACAAGAAGGAGAAAAGACTGAAAAGACAGATTTGCCTAAGCAGCAGGTACATGCATATCTTTTGGTCAAGTACCACTTCCTTGGTTTAGGTTTTTGTGTTCATCAAACCTACAAAATACTCTGAAGTGCCTTCCCCACCCCCCCTGTGCAAATCTCCATCCGCTTTTTCCTAGGGGTAGAATTTCACCTTTAGTTGTGAGTGGAGGGTTGACCAAGTGAACATCAATGTTTAGGGACACAGACAAGTTACTCAGAAACAGTGCAAAGTGATTTTCTACAGGCCTGTTGTGTGATGTGTGTTGGCACTGTGAAATGTCAGTTTAGAAGAACTAGCCTTTGCACACTGCAACTCGGTCTGGCAGCATGCTGCTTTGTAGGTCTGTCCCCTCGTCCTGAAATGGTTCAAGTGAGTAAGCCTGGTAGTTTCTACCCTGGCACCAGGGTGCTGTCTTAAGGAATACAGCAGCTGCTGACTGAGCCCTCTGTTAATTCACGCTAGTCTGTAGGCTGCTGGAGTGGCCCATCTAGCCAGCTTTGTATTTAACAGGTACTTGTCATTACATGCCGTTGTAACTCTGACTGTAAATTTCCATCTGTGAAGTTTTCTATCATTTTAACCCCTCTCTTGCTCAACTTGGCCCATGATATAGCGTAGTGACACCTGAGATTTCAGTAGGTGAAGGTCTGCTTGCAGACTGAGCAGCCAAGAGATGGAGCAGTATCTTTTCCACATCGCTTAATGCAGGACTGGATGTGTGCTCATGCAAACAGAATTTTGGCCATCCTGGCAGCCTGTTCCCGTGGTTTTAGTTTGATCACACATGCTGGTGGAGGCTAGAGCCACTGGAGCAGCATGTGCATAAATCAGGCTTGCTGTCAGGCCCATTGGCAGTCCTGGTGACTAGTAGTCCCGCTGCTGTTCCTAGAGGGCTGGTGCTAGTTCTGTTAGTGAGTTTGTCCCTGTTTCTGTAGGAGGAGGTAAGGTGGAATTTGTTTGAACATACTGATTGGTGAATCACTAATAGGGTTTCAAAAACATTCAACACTGGTCATTTTCTGCCCTTGCTAGTGACAACAGTGAAAACTTTTGTCAGTGTTGGGATAACAGTGTACTCCTTAGAGCATCTCAGCTTACCACAGCATCTTCCCCAGTTTGAGCCCTCAGCAGGTAACCTGTGAGAGGGCTGCCTTAGCCTCTTCTAGCCTGTGGTGGATGGCTTTTTGCCAAGGGTTTTTCCTTCCCGTGTGGTGGTATCTCCTTTCAGAAGTGCCTGGTTTTGTCTCTGCTGACTAGCACAGGTGCCTTGACAAGTTCTGTGGAAATGTGTAGATCAGCAATTTGGTAGTTCATGCTAGCTGAGAAGCATTTTGCACAGCAGTTTGAGATTGCTGTGGAATGAAGCAAGTGGATAAGCTGGAGCCAGTAGTAACAGTGCACAGACAGGAGCCACAGCAAGACCAGCTGCCTGAGCAATGTGGAACTCATGAGCCCAACTGTACCTTCCTCTGTAGTGCATGCAGTGCTTGCTCTTGGTTTCTGCCCAAGCAGCACAGCTGGGATTGTGGCTCACTGGCAGTCACTGCAAAAGGAGCCATGTTCAGGCCTTTGGATGGGATGCACACAGGGACAGAACTGGTTGTATCCAGAGACGAGGTTCATGCAGAGCTCAAGCACCTTGCTGCAGTTCTCTCAGCACTAACAATGGACATTATTTTGATCTTACTACTGAATTTCTAGACTCTCCTTTTATATGCTGCCTTTGTTTATCCAAAATAAGTGTTTTTTTCCTCTGAAGAGACTGCACTTAGCTTCTCAGGAGAGTTAAAAGATTAAATTCTCCTGTGCCAGGACAACTGCTTTAGTGTGGATGATACAGACATGATAGCAGGGGGAATATAAATAAAGAACTTCTTTTTCATGTTGCATTTGTCACTCATTGAATTTCATGAAGTCTCCTTGTATGTCTCTTTAAAAAGTTGTTACCTCTCACCTTGGTGAGCATCTTAAACATGACTCTTGTACACATAACTTTATAATGCTGCTTTAGACTAAACCAGCTGTAATAAGGAAGTTTAAATGGGTGGTTAATCTTAAATAGAAGTTTAAATTACCTTTGTTTCACCCAACAAACAGCTTATTGAACTAAATCCATATATAAATGCTAAAATTCCATAGTAAATGATGTCACTTTAATAACAGGCATTATCTAAGGGGGGAAAAACATGTTTTACTATTGAATTTAGTTCCAGATATGTGCATACTTAAGTCTTGAACACTTATTCTTTGTTTTTCAGATTTCCCTGGATGAAATGTCAACCAAGAAAGAACAAATAGCTGAAGCTCTGCAGACTACTCAGTCATTTTTAGCTAAGCACAGTGACAAGTATGCTACTTCTTATTTTTTAACTAAGAGAAATTAATGGAATAAGCACATAACTGTTTGCTTTAAAAAAAATATTATCTTCATCTTACAGTTCAGTTACATTTAGTGTACAAATATGTCAGGTTTTTCTTTCAATTTTAAGGCCAGCTTAAGATAGGAGTTTACATTTGCACTCATAAGATTTAACACATTAGTAGTAAATTAATACTTGAACTATATTTCAGGGTTTTTTTCCCCTCCATGTCTGAAGTCAGCCTATTTAAGATACTACATTTCTGAGATACCTCTTGACTCCTTGCTAAGCAGTGTTACTGTCTTGACTGGTGCAGTTAAGTAATAACTCAACATACATCCTATATTAATGTAGCTTTTTATCACTGAGTAACTACAAGCAGGTAGTAGCTTTCTTGAATGTCTTTGTAACTAGTCTGTATTTTTTTCAGACTACTTTTACCATGTTCCATCCCTGCCCCTTTTTAAGTAAAGGTAAGAATGTTACTCCCTGCTGTTTACTCAAGAGATTTTCTTCTTTTGTTTTCCTTTTTTTTCTCAATAGAATGACAGATGAAGAAAGAAACGAAATGGAGAAACAAGTCAGATCCCTCCAGGAGAGCTACAGCTTGTTATCCAATGAAGCTTTGAAGCAGCTGCATAAAGCACAGTACCTAGGAGATGAAAAGATGGAAGAAAAGGTAACAAGACTGAAACTTTGCATTTCAGCCCATTTTGAATTTTACTGCATGGTTTTGGAACTGTAATGTTATCAGTAGAAGAGGAACCTGCAATTAATAGTGTGTAAAGGACATTTAATTCACTAAAGATTTCGTGTATTTGCTGTGGAATACCATGTGTGACTTTACCTGTGCTTATGAACATTCTGCCCACCAGATTATTTTTTTTGTGAAGAGTCTAATAATGTGTGCCTTGCATGAAAAAAGACAAATCATTCATCTCTTAACTCTTCTCTTAAAAGCCATTCTTTGACTGCTAGATAAGTCTGTGTTTCTGCTGCAAAAACGACGCAATAAGAAACTTGTTAATTTCTCCCATGTGTCGCTTGGAAAGGTCCTAGAACAGATCTGCTTTCAATTTTTCTCCAAAATGTATGGATGTGAAAATGGGAGCACATAATGTGATTACCTCTGAGACACTACAAATGTATTTGTTAACAGATCTCCATCATAAACGTGGAATTCTCAAAACATATGCTGCAAGCGAGCGTTCTCATGTACACAGAGAGGCCACATCTGTGTAGTTAGTTCAGATATTGTTGCCACACTGACTTCATGCTTTCCATGCAAACTAAATGCAGTATTTGGTGCTAGAGTATCTGATTCCTTATCGAGTGAATATACAGAAGTCCTGTATGCTGTAAACATGAATAGCATGGTTGTTTTAAATCACGTACTGTTTCCAAATACCCTAACCTTTCACAGACATTTAGAGCATGACAATTTGCCTTTCAGGTGTGTGTTCTATTTGCTTACTCTGCAGTCATTTCTTCTCTTATCTTTCACTAACCCTATTTGTGTATGCAAAGCATAGGTTTTCAATTCACAGATGCATGTCGATTCACAAAAGCTTTTATCACATCGTGTGCTGTTCAATGACTGACATAGATCACTTGCGCATTTGAGCTGCTAACATTCACAGCATTCCTCCAGGCCTGGTAAGTACCTGTTTTTTTTATACTTAACCATGCATTAAACATCAAAATAGCATTTAAAATCCACAGTCCAAAATTAGTGACAGCATTTCCTTTATATATCCCTTTTCAGGTGGATAAAGTCATTGCTGGTGTCGTTGACCAAACAACCGGAGAAGTCTTTTCAGTCTTTCAGTCTGTCTTAAAAGGTTTTATTGATTATGACACTGGAATTAGATTGCTTGAGAATCAACTGATCCTTTCTGGAATAATCTGTCCAGAATTAGGAGTATGTTATGATTTGGAAGAAGCTAAAGCTCATGCATTAATCGATGAGCAGATTCTGTTGCAGTTGCAGGAATTAAGTAACGTAAAGAAGCTTATTTCAGAATCTTCATTGTCAAATCTGCCAGTTGTATCAGCTCTAGAACAAGGTCTCATTTCAGAACCTTTGGCCATTAAAATTCTTGAGAATCAGCTATCAAGTGGGCTCTTGATTTTGCCATCTACTGGAGAGAAACTGACTTTGCAGAATGCTTTCCAGAGAAACCTGATTTCTCCAACGTTATATACAAAGCTTCGGGAAAGACAAGACACATGTAAAGATCTCATAGACCCCAGCTGTGCTGAGAAGATTTCCCTTGAACAGATGATTCACAGATGCATAATACATGAGAGAACAGGGTTAAGGCTCCTACCTGTGAAACCACAAGAAAAAGGCAGAATCACATTCAAATCTGGAAGAAAGATAAGTGTTTTAAGGGCAGCTCATGAAGGACTCATCGATCGGGAGACAATGTTCAGGCTGCTGGGTTCTCAGTTAATATCTGGAGGTATAATTGACCCTGACTCAGGGAAGCAAATGACTCTGGAGGATGCTGTGAGGCAAGGGATGATAGATCAGGACACTGCTTGTGGAATCCTCACACATCAAGTTCAGACTGGTGGAATCCTTTGTCCAAACTCAGGACAACGCTTGACTGTTGATGAAGCTGTGCAGTGCAACTTAATATCATCTACCAGTGCACTGCTGGTATTAGAAGCACAGAGAGGCTTTGTTGGACTAATCTGGCCTCACACGGGTGAAATATTCCCCATATCAACTTCCTTGCACCAAGAGATGATAACGAACGAACTGGCATTCAAAATACTGAGTGATAGACAGAAAATAGCTGCACTTTACATTCCAGAAACTTGTGAAATAATCAGTCTGGATAAAGCTGCACAGTCGGGGATAATAGAGAGGAATAGTCTATCTGTTTTGAGCAATGTCATTTTACCAGATGCAATGCCCAATCTGGAAGAATTGGAGTCCCCCTGTAAAAGCACTGCAAAGTGGTTATCAGCTTATGATTTCCTTCCATCTGTTTCTCATGACTGTGAGGAGGAAGAGTCTGGCACAGAAGACCTTGTATGTCATAATTTAGATCAAGCTAAGAAATTATTCATATCTTATTTGATGGTAAATAGTTACATGGATGCAAACACTGGAGGAAGACTTTTATTATATGATGGACAACTGCAGGAAGCCATCAATATGTTGCTGGATGATGGTGCTGCATGCAAGACCAATGTGTCAGAAATTAAGTTTAATAACAAATGCATAAGCCAGAAAGGAATCAACCTGAGATCGTCTGGCACTGCTGTCCACTTCAGTAATGTCACAGGTAGTGTTCAGGGAGATCTTTCAGATGCTGAGAATACTTCTAATGGTGGAAAATTAAGTCAGTTTGAAGATTTGGGGCATTCCATATCTTTACAGGGAGAAGATTTCTGTGTGTGTAGACCAGGTGGTTGCAGTGCTATTGATACTGAGCAATCAGAATATACTAACCCTGCAGAGCTCAGAAATGCAGTAAATAGCATTCAAAATCCCATGAGCAGAAATGCATTTAGAGGCCTTGCAGAGATTTCTGAGTGGGCAGAACTGTGTAAGCATGACAGTCAGAAGGCAAATGCAGGTAACATTGAAGGATATCTTCCAAATTACTCAAATACAAATTTTGCTTCAGAGACAGAGAAAGAAGAGATTTATATGGCAGGCAGTCTAGGAAATGAATACACCTTACAAAACTCCTTGAGTGTGGAAGATTTGTCAGATAATGAAACGTGGAGAGAGCTGGAAAGATGCACAACATATGAGCCCCAGGTATTGCAAGCTGACAAGGACAGAGAGGTAGTGGATCACAGCAAGCAAGAAAGTTTTGTCCGAGGCCATGGTTCATCCATTGGTGCAGATACTCAGTATAGCCTTCAAGAAGAACTGGTTAGCCAGTGTGGTGACACACAGCAGTTTGAAGCTAATGAATATAGGGAACAGCCTCTACAGGACTCTGCTATCCCATCCCTGGAAGACTGTCTTTACGTAAAGGGCATGGCATCCTCAGGGGTTGGTACTGACTTGTGGAGTAAGCCATCTCTAGAAGGCAGTGGAGGCATTCACAGCAGGCCTTCATTGGATGGCAATACTGTGCTACAGGGGGGACCACCTGTGGGGTACAGTAACAGCATGGCACAAAGGCTAACCACAGAAGAAAGCGATCTTACCTTCAGCGAGTTACTGCCCTGTGACAGTAGTTCTGACTCGTCACTAGAGGAGAGTGATGGCATCCCACAGCTTGAAAGTGACTCCTTACAGCATGAATGTGGGGAGGTAACCTCTGAAGATGACAGCTCTCCATTTGATGATGATGATGATGATGACGATGATGACAGTGATGCCTATGAAACACCTCAGGTTGATGATGATGACAGTGATGTCTATGATAGTCCACAAATTGATAATGATGATTCCTATGGCACTCCTCAAGATGATGATGATTGCAGTCCTCTGCACCCGGGGGACAGTAATACACCAGAGCCAGAATTATCTGGAATATCTGTGCCACTGGGTTTTCTAGAGGAGAGAGGTGGTCTAATAACCCTGAGAGAAGAGACCAGCCCTTTTCAAGCACTTGCAGCTAAAGCTGAAGAGAACGACCACATCAATTTGAGAGGGCTACCTGAGAACTTAAACAGAGTTTCTGCAATTGCTGAAAGTATGGAAAGAATCCCTGAGGAGGAGAGAGAAAGAACAGGGAGCTTTGGAAACAAGAAGCAGGGGTTACCAGTTACTCTGGAGAGTGAAGGAGAGAGAGGCCTTAGTTCTTCACAGCAGGTGTGTGAAGCAGAAGTACAAGACAGAATTGAGGAAGATGAAGTGAAAGCAGAAAGTGACTCTTGTGACAGTGAATCTGAAGGTACACAAGAGGAGGAAGGTTATGAAGAGGATTATAGTAGTTCTGATGACTCTGACACTGATTCTGACAGTGATGGAGAAATGGCAATTTTTCATTCCCGTCATCAGTGTATAAAAAAATGTGACCAGCTGCCAGTTTCCTTAGGTGACATTGAAAATAACTATGAAAATACTGAGGATATTGATTCTTTAGGCTGCAAGACAGGATATAGTTTGCAGTTCCAGTCTAACCATGAAAATGGAAAACTGTCCTTGGGAAAATATGACTCTGCATCAGATCTTCTTGAGCGAAGATATGTTGGTCTTCCAGGTACAAGTGAAGAGGACAAACAGAAGGAAATGGAATATGAATATGAGACTTCTGACATAAGTAAAGACATGTCACAAGACACTGCTGAGCCTATTTGGTCTGAAAATACCTTTGACACTAAGTGGGCATCCTGCAAGAATGAAGAAAATACTAAAACACAGCTTAAAGTTCCAAGTTCTCCACTTCCTAGCGATAGCATGACAGCCTTCCTAACTACAAAGAAATCTACTGATGATGAGCAAACTGCTCAGATAAATTTGCTTCTCTCAGAAGGCTTTCCTGATAGCATGCATACAAAGAATGGTACCATGGCAATGCTACATTCAAGTGATGGCCAACGACAGAAAGAAACAGTATTTGCAGAAGGAAAAGTACTAAACGATACAGCTGGTGCTGAACAGCTAAAGGGAAATGCTTCTGAAATGGACAGTAATTTCCTTGTGGAAATGTGTTGTATGAGTGATGGTGATGGTTCACTTAGCAGCCAAGTACATCCAGTGACCAGTCAGAAGCATGGTGAGATAGGAAGATGTTTTGAAATTACTGCAGAAGATAAAAATAGAGTAAATGTTACTGAGGGATGTGATACCTTGGGGCTACATAAAAGTCCTATTCAGATGGAAAGCCTTGGGGAAATATTTGATGCATCAGTTATTAAAGCTGGTAGAGAAACTCCTGTTTCAAGTAAAGAAAAAGTAAATATTTTGCTTCACACTGGAGGTGATGTGAAATCAGATGAATTTGGGGTAGATTTTAACGTTTCTACTCCTTTAAAGCAATACTCAACCAGCGTAAAAGGAGGTGGTCGGTCAGAACTAGGTGAAACCAAATCCTGTTGCTTTGAGGACAGGGAAAAAGGGGGAAAGGGTATACAAAATGAAAAGAATTTTCTGCTAAATACAGAAGAAATGCCTTCAAGTGGATTTAACACTTCCTCTTTTGCCCCAGCTGATACAGTGAAACCAAAGGAAATTAGTGTCACTAAAGAAACAGGGAGCGTTGTCTGTCAGAATACCCATGGTGTTCTTAAAGGCCTTGCAGAAAATCAGAGCAGCAGTGACAGTGAATTTTCTCCAGTAAAAGCAGAAGTTTTAGGAAGTTCTGAGGATGCCCAGGAATCGGGGTGTAAGACTGAAGTGCTGTTTTCTGATAGCCATACCCATACCATTGATGCTTCTTCTGCGATTCTGAGCAGCACAGGGGCTGGCTTGAATTCCAGTGCCCAGAAAGAACAGGAGATGCTGAAAAACACAAAGGAAGAACATTGCATGGCCAATGAGGCTCCTTCCTCTGGAAGTGATTTCAAAACACAAACATCTATGGAATCATTACCAAAGGAAATGGAAACTTGCAAAGATTTTCAAGTCGAGGAAGGTATTTCTCAACCACCAGAAATGTCTGATGCAGCAATGGAAGACTTCAAGAATCTGTTACAAAGGAAACTGAAAAAGGGGCACGTTTGCTGCAAGCAGGAGGGTGAACCCCTAAGTTACTCTGACACCAAAGTTTTAATGGAAAGCTTATTTACAATGATTAGAGGCACCCAGCTTCTGAGTGACACCTCTAGTGGGTCAAATCTCAAGCAAATAAACAGTGCTGTTAGAAGCACATTAACCTTTAGTGCACCTTGTACAGAAACAAAGGACAGTGATGCTCTTTCATCGCTTTGGCCTGATGGTAGAAGTCCTGATCTTCTTCGTGATATTCTGAAGCAGGAATCCTTCAAGCAAAAAATGGCTGATCCAGATCAAAGGAATAGTGAAACAGAGGTGAAAACTCCCCTGCCAAAACTTACTAATTCTGAACTTCTTGAGATTTTTCGGCTCTCATCTGGAGATGAAAGTAAAAGCAAATTAGAGGAGCTGATGTGTGGCTTGCTTACAAACTCACAGGTCGCTGGCATCAGCACAGAACATGAAGGTAAAGGCAAAAGAGGTGGGCTTTGTACTGCTTTCTCAACAGAACAATCAGAATTTGGATCAGAAATGGCAAAAGAGAAAACACTGCCAGATGACACAGCCATTGCTTGGAAGAGAGGCCAGGAACACGGGAAGACAGACAGCCTATCCGGAGTCTTTACTGAACCTGTTTGCAAAGCAAAAGAAGCAGTCCTGAAAGACATCCCCACAAGCCTGGTAAGTAATAACTGCTGCTTTGTCTCACGTGTCTGGTGACAAAGGAATTGCATGAATCCATCTAAGTGCTGGAGAGAATAATTAAACTGGAAAAAGGGTTTAAGAATTAAATCACAGTATCACTAAGGTTGGAAGAGACCTCACAGATCATCAAGTCCAACCTTTTACCACAGAGCTCAAGGCTAGACCATGGCACCAAGTGCCATGTCCAATCCTGCCTTGAACAGCTCCAGGGACGTCGACTCCACCACCTCCCCGGGCAGCCCATTCCAGTGTCCAATGACTCTCTCAGTGAAGAACTTTCTCCTCACCTCCAGCCTAAATCTCCCCTGGCACAGCCTGAGGCTGTGTCCTCTCGTTCTGGTGCTGGCCACCTGAGAGAAGAGAGCAACCTCCTCCTGGCCACAACCACCCCTCAGGTAGTTGTAGTATCTTGTAAGACATCTGCTTTGCTGACTGTTCCCTGGAACACCACCACTCCCCGGTGGAGTCTGACATATCTAAATGATATGTTAGAATAAATTATTAAAATGAGGACTTGTATGACTTATTTTCAACTCTGTCAGTGTGAAAAACCTTATTGTTACAATTAATTTTTCAGGTCAGTGGAGTACAACAATGTTTACAGTTAACAGAGAAAATGCAAGGACATTTAGGAGTGCTTCAAGATATGAAAAGCCACCTGGATTACCAACAGCCTATTAGTAACAGCCTGGAAATACTGAAAGATGAACTAGAACAACTAGAGGTGAGTGAAGTGTTCTTTATGTTTGCATTTCAGTGATGGGTGCTAGGAGAAGCCCTTAGGTAAAAAGAGGTTTCAAATACAGTTAAAATAATTCAGATTTAAATGTTTACTTCTTTTTTGCTTAGTAACTTAATACAGTTTATATTCTCTTTGTAGTCGTTTCAGTCAGGACTGGCTACCTTTGCAATCGGCCTGAAAAAGGACATGAAGTTAACAGAAGAGTTTTTAAAGTTTTGTCACGGAGATATTCCTGAAGAGAAACTTAAAGAGCTGAAGATAAGCTATGACTGTGTGCAGGAAGTGTTTGTGGTGATCTGTGATACATCTTCAAAAAGAGCAAATGAAATAGTCTGTGCTATTGACTTGGAAATGGTATGTTTTTGTCAGTATTCTTTTGAACTTTGATTTTCTCCAATGCCATTTGTCTAAAAGGAAGGAACTTGGGTTTGCTTTCTTTGTTTGTTTTATGTTAATACAAAAATACACATAATGATTCTATGAAATGTGGCTGAGCTCCATCAGCATAAATAATCACAGAATCAACCAGGTTGGAAGAGACCTCCAACATCATGCAGTCCAACCTAGCACCCAGCCCTAGCCAGTCAACCAGACCATGGCACTAAGTGCCTCATCCAGGCTTTCCTTGAACATCTCCAGGGACAGTGACTCCACCACCTCCCTGGGCAGCCCATTCCAATGCCAGTCACTCTCTCTGCCAACAATTTCCTCCTGACATCGAGCCTAGACCTCCCCTGGCACAACTTGAGACTGTGTCCCCTTGTTCTGTTGCTGGTTGCCTGGCAGAAGAGACCAACCCCCACCTGGCTACAGCCTCCCTTCAGGTAGTTGTAGACAGCAATGAGGTCCCCCCTGAGCCTCCTCTTCTGCAGGCTAAACACCCCCAGCTCCCTCAGCCTCTCCTCATAGGGTTTGTGTTCCAGGCCCCTCACCAGCTTTGTCGCCCTTCTCTGGACACCTTCCAGCACCTCAACATCTCTCTTGAATTGAGGGGCCCAGAACTGGACACAGCACTCAAGCTGTGGCCTGACCAGTGCTGAGTACAGGGGCAGAATAACCTCCCTTGCTTGTCCTACTGGCCACACTGTTCCTGATGCAGGCCAGGATGCCATTGGCTCTCTTGACCACCTGGGCACACTGCTGGCTTATCTTTAGCCTACTATCCACCAGTACCCCCAGGTCCCTTTCCTCCTGGCTGCTCTCCAGCCACTCTGTCCCCAGCCTGTAGCGCTGCTTGGGGTTGTTGTGCCCATAGTGCAGAACCCTGCACTTGACCTTGTTCAATCTCATCCTTTGTTGTTAAATCAACTTCTTTTCTTTTTTTTTGTGCAGTCTAACCTTGCAGTAATGCACCAGCAACTTTTAAGCAGACTCCAGATATTTTCAGACTGGATCAGAGAAAACAGTAAAATCATGAATGACTTCACAGTGAACACTACTGGTGCAGAAGAGATGGGGAAAAGTTTACAACAACTTAAAGTAAGTATTCTTTGTGGCACATGCTCGTGCTTCTGACAAAGTGTTACTGCTTATCATGTATAATTAGCTAGGTTTTGTATACTTGCTCATTAACCTCTTAGGCAGCTAGAACTAATTATTTAAGAAGACAACTACTTGATAATGCACTAATAAAATGTAGTTGATTTGCTTTTTCTCTTGGAAAAAAAACATCTGATAGAGTTTGGCTTACTAAGAAAGCTTTTGGTCCTTGCATTTGTTCCAATGTTTGACCTTTTTTGGACATAATTTATAATGCAAGTATCTCTTTGATTAAAATTGGATGTTTATGTATAAGATCCAGAACCTTCACTGAAATTCAGTTGCTTTCCAAATCTGGTCTGTGTAGAACAGAAGATGGAGAAAGACAAAAAGCCTTTTTGTTACATGCTTCATGAAGTCTGTCATAAAAATCAGATCAATTTTTATATGAATTTGTACACCTCTGCATATATGAATGATAAGTGACATTTTGATGTGCTTTAGCAGGATTCCAGTATGCATGGGAATGCCACAGGGACTGCACTGTGGGCAGAATTTGCCACACTGCTAGAAATCATAGAATCAACCAGGTTGGAAGAGACCTCCAAGATCAGCCAGGCCAACCTAGCACCCAGCCCTAGCCAGTCAGCTAGACCATGGCACTAAGTGCCTCATCCAGGCTTTTCTTGAACACCTCCAGGGACAGTGACTCCACCACCTCCCTGGGCAGCCCATTCCAATGCCAGTCACTCTCTCTGCCAACAATTTCCTCCTGACATCGAGCCTAGACCTCCCCTGGCACAACTTGAGACTGTGTCCCCTTGTTCTGTTGCTGGTTGCCTGGCAGAAGAGACCAACCCCCACCTGGCTACAGCCTCCCTTCAGGTAGCTGTAGACAGCAATGAGGTCCCCCCTGAGCCTCCTCTTCTGCAGGCTAAACACCCCCAGCTCCCTCAGCCTCTCCTCACAGGGCTGTGTTCCAGGCCCCTCACCAGCTTTGTTGCCCTTCTCTGGACACCTTCCAGCACCTCAACATCTCTCTTGAATTGAGGAGCCCAGAACTGGACACAGCACTCAAGGTGTGGCCTGAGCAGTGCTGAGTACAGGGGCAGAATAACCTCCCTTGCTTGTCCTACTGGCCACACTGTTCCTGATGCAGGCCAGGATGCCATTGGCTCTCTTGGCTACCTGGGCACAATGCTGGCTCATCTTCAGCCTGCTATCCACCAGTACCCCCAGTGGAGCTTCTCTCTGTGGTGTTAGGAAAAGGAAAGTTTTCAAGTGAATATTTTAACATTTATAGATCTTCAAACCTGAAGCCTAGAAATGTTTAGCCTAACCAGCCATAAAGCTGCTAGAGCTGAAGGTCACCCAGTTGTCAGACATCCATGAGAGAGCAAAGAAATGGATGTTCAAGGTCATCTCTTTTGTTACTTGGGCATAGGCTATGCCTGAAGCAAATCAATGTCTGAATGATTCTGACACAGGGTTTTGATTTACTATGACTGAACTGTCTCCCAAAAGCATTTTGAAGCAGGGGCTAGGAAAAAATGGGTAGCAATATTTGTGTTTTATTGATATTGAACTCCTAAACATTGCTGGTTATTTCTTTCTCTTTGTTTACAGAACAGTGTTGCAGAGCTTGGCAGTAAAAAGATGGAATTAGATTCCACTGCGTTTGATATTCAGTTCTTCATTTCTGAACATGCTCAAGATCTTTCTCCAAATCAGAGCAAACAGCTGCTGAGACTCTTAAATACCACCCAGAAATGCTTTCAGGAAGTACAGGAAGCAGTAACATCTCAGGTGGAAAGTTTAGAGACTCAGTTACAGGCAGCGAAAGAGCTGGGTGATCAGAAGGTTTGCCTTTCTCTGTAACTGAGTGTTTCTGTCTGTGGATGAGAAATTCTCATACCAGCATGCAGCCTCTTGTATGTATCCTTATCTCCTCAGTTTTTACAACAGATGTATTCATAGTCCTGCAAAGATGGATGGCACTGGTAAAATCTGGGGGGTTGTTGAGAGTCTTGTTTGGGTTTTTTTGCTGTTTGTTTGTTTTGATTTTTGGTGCTTTTTTGTTGTCTGTTTGAGGTTCGTTTTGTTTGTTTGGGTGGTTTTGTTGCCTCTTCCGTTTGTGTTTGGGTTTTTTTTTCCCCCTTTGCTTCCTTTCCTTGGTACAGCTAGAGAAACACCATATTAGATTATGCACAAGACACAGTTTTGGGCATTGGGATCTGTACAGCTTAAGGCGACCAGATCTACTCTTTCTAGCAATGAAAGATGTTTACTTGAGGTTTCTCAAAGGAGTTTGTTTAGTAGCTGTGTCAGTAATTAAAGCAGTGAACTGGCTGCAACTATATTGGTCACTAAATTTACCTGTTGCACCATTACTCATCACTTCTGTCCTGCTGAAGATTCTCTTTTCCTTTCACTTACCAGGTCATCTACTTACATGATCTTGTTTGCTAGGTTTCTGTAGTCAAAGAACCAGATTTGTTTAAATCCTTGTTGCTATGGCTTGTTTTGACTGAGACAGGATAGGTGACTAAATAAGCCAAGGTATTTGTAATTCTAGGCATGGGCACTAGGGAAAAGTATGAGTCAAGCTGGAACCTCTTTAGCGGGCATGGCTGCAGCTGGCAAACATTAAGCAGCCTTTGTAGAGTCAAAGGAGACTAAGATGTTGCAGTGTAACTGCGTCTCCTCTTCTCTTTCAAAAGCACTGTTAAGACTCAGAATCACCACCTCAGGTCTCAATTTACGCATAATGAAAGACCAGCTTGATTCTATGATTCTGTGATTCTATAGTTCCCAAAACTTGCTGCTTTTCCATCCTGAAAACATGCCACCATACTTTGTGAAAGAAAGATAAAGTTGTGGAAAGACACACAACTTTTCTAGGACTGAGTAACAACAGCGAGCTTGCATGGTTTGTTCTTTTCTGCTGCCTTTACAAAGTCAACATTTTCTATTCAGGTAGGATATTATGCATGCCAACAAGTGCTAATTCACAATCACAACTAACCTCTGTTTTGATATCCTTTTTTTTTTTTCCAGAATTAATAGTGTTTGTCACAGGTTTCAAGTGATTAAGAGACTGGATTTTCACTCCTGTCCCTGGAAATTTCATCTCTCACATAAGTGCATGGCCAGACTTCTATTGGGCAGTTCCATGAAACACGGTCTCTTTCTCTTACAACATATTTGAGGTTTAGCCATAACTTTATATGTTCATCTTGCTCCTTGTACCACTGCTATCATGTTTACAGCATACTTGAAAAATCAGTAGTTTGCAGTATTGATGTTCAAAGGTAATTCCTATGAGAGTGTCTGTTAGTTTCTGAAGTGAGGATGGGTTTGTTTTACTGTTCAATTGTACTTGGCTCTACTATAGGACGTGGCTGAACGGCAGCAGGAATGCAAAGAGAAACTGCAGGAGATATGTGATTTGCTTACACAGACTGAAAATCGACTCATTGGACAGCAAGAGTCTCTTGTTATTGGAGACAGCAAGGCTGAGCTAGAGCAATACCAGACCAAACAGGAGGTGAGCCCAATTCTAGTCAGATAAGTTAAAGAAGACTTGAGTGCAGAGGAGAGTAACAAGGCTTTTTTGTTGGATAATGAGATGTGTCATGTGAGAGGAGAATGAAACAGATTTGTCTGACCTACTAAAAGTAAAGGCTTAATGCCATGCATTGAAGCAACTGCCCATGAGTACACTCTAGTGTGTGCCAGTAGGAGAAGAGAACATTTCATACTAGGAGATACTAGAAAAAGGAGTGTGTACTAGACGTTTAATAAGCACTCTTGGGGCAGGCATGGCATTTATTCTGCATTACCTTGAATTTGGTCCTGTCAAATATGATAAAATAATTTTTGTTTATTCTCAATTTAATCAGCTTGTTTAACTGGTATCAGGGAATGCTTATTCCTGTTAGAAGAATTTTGCTGCAAGGCATTCTCTTGCCTGAGGCTTTCCATTGCCTCACTTTTGTTTTGGGTTTAAATTCTGTGTTTTTCTAGTATTGCTTCCTTATGTATCAGGGCCCTTGCAGTTTGCTTCCTCTCTTATTGAGATCTGGTTTTCAGCTGTGTTTGGTCATCTATAAGCTTTTACTCTATCTTGACTGATACTATAGTGTGTGACAGTGAAAAGGCTGAAGGACTTGATACTCTTCCTTGGCCTTTTTTTTCCTAGTAGTATTTTAGTATGGATTTACCAATCAGGTTTAGTCATCTGTAAAGGCAGAAATTTCCTTCTTCATCTTGCCTTGATTTACTTATCTTAAAACTAGCACATCTAGTTAATGGAAGTGACCTGGGATTGCTGTTTGACAGTGGCTGAACAGGAGCCAGCCATGTGCCCAGGTGACACGGGTGGCCAATGGCACCTTGTCTTCTGTCAGGAATAGTGTGGCCAGCAGGACTAGGATGGATGTAATTCTGTACTCGGTACTGGTGAAGCCTCACTTGGAGAACTGTGTACAGTTCTGTGGACCACTCACTTCAAGAAAGATATTGAGGTGCTGAAGTGAGGCTCCACTGCACCACAGGAGGGCAACGAGGCTGATGAAGGGATGGTCTAATGAGAGGCTGAGGGAGCTGAGGTTGTTTAGCCTGGAGGAGAGGAGACTCAGAGGTGACCTTACCACACTCTACAGCTACCTGAAGGGAAGTTGTAGTAAGGTGGGAGTTGGGTTCTTTTCCCAGGCAACTTGTGACAAGATGAGGGGCATGGCCTGAAGCTGTACCAGTGGAGGTCTAGGTTAGATGTTAGGAAGCACTTCCTCCTGGAAAGGGTAATTAGACACTGGAATGGGCTGCCTGGGGAGGAGGTAGAGTTGCTGTCCCTGGGGGTGTTTAAGGAAAGATTGGATGTGGCACTTAGTGACATAGTCTAGCCAGTGTGCTGGTATTAGGTCATGGGCTGGACTTGATCTCAGAGGTCTATTCCAGCCTCCATGATTCTGTGAAAATACAAAACTGTTTTGAATAAACTAAAACATCTGTCCTCTATGAAATTTTAAAGATTTAAAACAGTGTTTGAAGATTAAAATATTAGGATTGATTACAATAAAAAGATGTTCTTATGGCATCTCTAGCTTGAATAAAACCAAGCAATACAGGAGAGTGTCTACCTGGGACAGATCACTGCATGTTTCTGCATTTATGCAGCCTTTAATTTCTGTAGCTTCCTATTAGGATACTAATGGGGGACACAGTCTCAAGTTGTGCCAGGGGAAGTCTAGGCTGGATGTTAGGAGGAAGTTGTTGGCAGAGAGAGTGATTGGCATTGCAATGGGCTGCCCAGGGAGGTGGTGGAGTTGCCATGCCTGGAAGTGTTGAAGCAAAGCCTGTCTGGGGCACTTAGTGCCATGGTCTGGTTGGCTGGCTAGGGCTGGGTGCTAGGTTGGCCTGGATGATCTTGGAGGTCTCTTCCAACCTGATTGATTCTATGATTCTATTCTATGAACTCATCTTACTGCAGTGTAACTGATTTACTGCATCTCTTCATATCTAAATAATGAGAAGTATCTTCTTCTGTGTACATGGAAATAAAACATCTGACCTCCTAAATAAAACAAAAGCACAGCCACGACCTCAGTCTCAATAGATGTATAAGCCAAGAAATTTGCAATAATAATAGTTTAAAAAAGATGTATTGACCTGGCAGCAGCATTGTCAGATGTTGAATTCAATTTGTTTTGCTTGGGTTTTGGTGTCTGTTTTATTCTAACAATCCTGTCTGCATTTTAACAATGTACCATGTGCTTGGAAAGATTTGGTGAATAGCTGACCCCTGTTTGCTTTCTGTTTTCTCAAAAGGAGATTCAGAAAGACATGAGAATGAGTGCCCAGACACTGGCAGAGATTGTGAAAAATACTGAAAGCTTCTTGAAAGAGAGTGGAGAGAAGCTGTCACAAGAAGACAAGACTATTATTGAACAGAAACTGAATGAGGCAAAGACAAAGTGTTTGCTTCTTAGCCAGAAGGCAGAAGAGTCGAAAAAGGAACTGGATAAAGCTATGACAACGGCAATTAAGCAGGAAACAGAAAAGGTTTTTAGGCAATCATTTTGTACCTTTATTAGTCTTGCAACTTCTTATTGATCTCCTGGGGAAATACTGAAATTTCATTTGGGTGACCAGTAAACTGCTTGCTGCTTGCTTTTCTTTAAACAGCATTTGTGACTGACATACATGGTGCTGCTTAGTTTACAGTGTTAACATATTTGAAGTGGTCTGTTTGCCTATGATGTTTTACACAGCCTAAAGATTTCTAAACTGAAACTGTGAAATTTCACTGTAGGTTGCAGCCATAGAACAGCTGGAAGAAAGTAAAAATACAATAAATAATCTTTTGGATTGGTTATCAAATGTGGATAAAGAAGCAGAGCGTGGCCGGAAGTATAAGCAGGTGATAGAACAGAATGGAACACACTTTGAAGAAGGAGATGTGAAGGCTTTGGAAGGAGAGGAGGATGATGTCAATGGCAATCTGCTGGAAATACAGCAAAACTTTGAAACTCAGGTGGATGGACTAGTAAAAATCACAGAAGATAACCTGAACCAGCAGTATCAGAAAGTCAAGGTACCGTCCCTGGGTTTATTCAACATTTAGGTGCTAAGAATGTCAGGCATCATTCAGTATGAGTGAACTTAACCTTACCTTTTCTGTCACAGACTTTGGATCAGGCACAATGAAGTCAGAGAAATGCAGCTGTAGGAATATCAGTAGTTAGAATGTACTGAGAATTTGTCAACTTATTTTCACTGTTACTGTGATTGCTGCCTGCAAAGTACCAAAAAGTACATGTTCTACAAGGTATATGTTGAGATTAAGGGATGGTAGTGATGCAGTTGCCATCCCTGGAGTTGTTGAAGCAGAGTGTGGACCTTGAGATTAGGGATATAGTTTGGTGCTGGATGGAGGGTTGGACTGGATGATCTTAAAGGTCTCTTCCAACTGGATGATTTCTGTGATTCGTGATGACAAATCTGTTCTTAATGTTTCTAGTGAGAAATTAATGTAGGAAAACAAAAACCTGCAGTGTAAATTCATACCTTTTAGGTGACTTACAAAAATCTTTTTAATAGCCAAATGATTCATCCCCCTGCTCCTCCCCTGTGAACACCAGTTAGAAGCACAAAATCAGTCAGGGATGGAAGGGACCACAAGGATCATCTAGTTCCAACCGCCCCTGACGTGAGCAGGGACACATCTTACATCAATTTAAGCATCTCGCCCCAAAATTTAGCATCTCATCTCAATTTACGTCATATCTCCATTTTATATCCTACCCCAGAATTTAGCATCCTACCCCAAAATTTAGCATCCTAGCTCCATCTTAGCTCCGGTTTATCTTAGCTCCGGTTTATCTCCCACCCCAAAATTTAGCATCCCACCCCAAAGTTTAGCATCTGATCTCCATTTTATATCTTATCTGCATTATATCTTACCCCAAAATTTAGCATCTTCTCCCCATTTTATATCTTCTCCCCATTTTATATCTTCTCCCCATTTTATATCTTCTCCCCATTTTATATCTTCTCCCCATTTTATATCTTCTCCCCATTTTATATCTTCTCCCCATTTTATATCTTCTCCCCACCCTTAATGTAGAGAGCCAGTGGCATCCTAGCCTGCATCAGGAATGGTGTGGTCAGCAGGAGCAGGGAGGTCATTCTGCTCCTGTACTCTGCACTGGTTAGACCACACCTTGAGTACTGTGTTCAGTTCTGGGCCCCCCAGTTTAGGAGGGACATTGAGATGCTTGAGCGTGTCCAGAGAAGGGCAACGAGGCTGGGGAGAGGCCTTGAGCACAGCCCTACGAGGAGAGGCTGAGGGAGCTGGGATTGGTTAGCCTGGGGAAGAGGAGGCTCAGGGGTGATCTTATTGCTGTCTACAACTACCTGAGAGGTGGTTGTGGCCAGGAGGAGGTTGCTCTCTTCTCTCAGGTGGCCAGCACCAGAACGAGAGGACACAGCCTCAAGCTGTGCCAGGGGAAATTTAGGCTGGAGGTGAGGAGAAAGTTCTTCCCTGAGAGAGTCATTGGGCACTGGAATGGGCTGCCCGGGGAGGTGGTGGAGTCGCCGTCCCTGGAGCTGTTCAAGGCAGGATTGGACGTGGCACTTGGTGCCATGGTCTAGCCTTGAGCTCTGTGGTAAAGGGTTGGACTTGATGGTCTGTGAGGTCTCTTCCAACCCTGATGATACTGTGATACTGTGATATTTCTTAATTAGGAAAACAGATTTAAAAGCTTGATAATGATTAGAAATAGAGGAGAAAGTGTTTGTGTGACATCTATATCCTATTCATGTATATCCTATGTGTGACATCTATATCCTATTCATCTATATCCTATGTGTGACATCTACATCCTATTCATCTATATCCTATTTTTTCTGAATTCCAGTGGTATTTGAGGACTCCTGTTTGGTCAAGTCCTGTATATCTGGCTAAAATTACCTGAGTGTTTCATAAATTTCTGAATCTGCCCAGAAATATGGTGACCAGGAATCACACTTTCACTTAACTCACAGAACTTTGTTCTAAGAAGTGATGTATTTTTAAGGAACCACCCAGGAGTGTGCTGGTCCTAACTTAACTTTTTTTTTTTTTCTTGCAGGCTCAACATGATAAAATAATTTCACAGCAGCAGGCTGTCATAATAGCAACTCAGTCTGCTCAGGCACTGCTTGAGAAACAAGGGCACTACCTTTCCCCTGAAGAAAAAGAAAAGATGCAAAGGAACATGAAAGAATTGAAGGCTCAGTATGAGACTGCTTTAGCTGAATCAGAGCGGAAAATGAAATTGACTCATTCTCTAAGAGAAGAGCTTGAGAAGTTTGATGCGGACTATAGTGAATTTGAAACCTGGCTGCAGCAAGCAGAGCAAGAACTTGGCAATTTAGAGGCAGGTGCTTCTGACTTTGGTGGTATTATGGTGAAGCTGAAAAGGCAAAGGAGCTTTTCAGAAGATGTCATATCTCACAAAGGGGATTTACGGTATATTACAATTGCCGGACAAAGAGTTTTAGATGCTGCAAGGTCATGTAGCAAAAGAGATGGTGTAAAGGTTGACAAAGATGGTATTGATACTTCAGCTACGTACACTGAAGTGCAAAATAAACTGGATAATGCTTCAGATCGTTTCAAGTCTCTCTATACAAAGGTAAGTTTTATTTACGCTGTGTAAGAAAGACTACTGGAATTGATGTGGCAGTTTGGATAAAAGAGAGTTAGAAGATGAAGCATATACTGTGGAAAGTTATAAATTCTTTGTTTCTTAGGTAACAGAGCAAGATATTTTTCTGAAAGATCTGCTTTAGTCAAGTGCCAGACTATTTAATGTCTGGATGGTTAACATTTTCTACCTGTTGTTACAACGGAGAAATCAACCCAGATTTCGTCATTGTTCTTTCCAGCTTACATCTTTTGTGTTTATGACAGTACAAGATGTCTGAATAACATTTTGGAATGGAAGGAGCTGTAGTACTTTTTAGATGGACAACATCTCTTTATGTTCCTTGTGCTGTTTCCTGCAGCTGCTTATTTTAACATTCACATTCTCAATTTGGTTTTATCCTGAAGTAGTTTGTGCCGACGCAACTGTTTTGCATGCCTCCTGCTGAGAATGAGTGTAGTGAATTGAGGACAGGAATTCTCTTTCACTATACTGCCCAATAAACATTTTATCCTTTACAGTCTGAGATTAGTCTCTACCCACTGAGAAAGCAGCAGTGCAAAATGCTCTGTGTACCTTAGGGAAGGTAACCCAGCTGTCCATGCCAGATCCACATATGGAATCTGTCTGCCAGGACTAGGCAAACATCACCAACTGGTTTCACATGCCAACATGTAGTGTTGGCCTGCAGAAGCTGCCATTGTTGGGAATTTTCATCTCTTTAATGTTTTCTTGCTCAGAAAGTCATGGATTTGATTATTTAATTACAAAACCATTGTAAACCCTGTTCTTTCAAACAGTCTGTGAAGAAGGCTCTCTAATTATAGAAGCTCATTTGTGTTTTCCTCACTTAACTTGCATCAACAGTGAAGCTAAAAGCCTGTAGTAACACATAATTTTCCTCCAGTTGATTTGTTGGATTTGCTTGAGTATGGTTATAAAGATGTCACTGCAACATTTTCAGAAGGTTTGTTATTACTGGGGACAGAGTGGCTGGAAAGCAGCCAGGAAGAAAGGGACCTGGGGGTACTGATAGGGAGTAGGCTGAAGATGAGGCAGCAGTGTGCCCAGGTGGCCAAGAGAGCCAGTGGCATCCTGGCCTGTATCAGGAACAGTGTGGCCAGTAGGACAAGGGAGGTTATTCTGCCCCTGTACTCAGCACTGGTCAGGCCACACCTTGAGTGCTCTGTCCAGTTCTGGGCCCCTCAATTCAAGAGAGATGTTGAGGTGCTGGAAGGTATCCAGAGAAGGGTGACAAAGCTGGTGAGGGGCCTGGAACACAGCCCTGTGAGGAGAGGCTGAGGGAGCTGGGGGTGTTTAGCCTGCAGAAGAGGAGGCTCAGGGGGGACCTCATTGCTGTCTACAACTACCTGAAGGGAGGCTGTAGCCAGGTGGGGGTTGGTCTCTTCTGCCAGGCAACCACCAACAGAACAAGGGGACACAGTCTCAAGATGTGCCGAGGGAGGTGTAGGCTGGATGTTAGGAGGAAGTTCTTCCCAGAGAGAGTGATTGGCATTGGAATGGGCTGCCCAGGGAGGTGGTGGAGTCACCGTCCCTGGAGGTGTTCAAGCAAAGCCTGGCTGAGGCACTTAGTGCCATGGTCTAGCTGACTGGCTAGGGCTGGGTGCTAGGTTGGCCTGGATGATCTTGGAGGTCTCTTCCAACCTGCTTGATTCTATGATTTCTAGCAGTGTGGCAAATTCCGCCCACAGTGCAGCCCCTGTGGCATTCCCATGCATACTGGAATCCTGCTAAAGCACATCAAAATGTCACTTTTATCATTCATATATGCAGAGGTGTACAAATTCATATAAAAATTGATCTGATTTTTATGACAGACTTCATGAAGCATGTAACAAAAAAGAGTGCTGGGTTGGCCTGGATGATCTTGGAGGTCTCTTCCCACCTCTCTGATTCTATGATTATGCACATAAAAAAGGCAGCAGCTTAATTTGCAGTCTCAGCCTCATGAAGCTCTGTCCTTTCCAGGTATAGGTTTAGCACACAACTAATAGGCATATTTTAAATGTTCCACCATAAATACACAGAGCACAGTAGACTCTTTTTTAGTAAATCAAGTCTTGAAGGGAGAAGTTTTTAAAGGTGTGAGCTTCTATAATTTGTGAGACCTTCCAAATTGTAAATTGTTTTTTTTTTAGTAACCTTTCTGTAAAAGCTTCTTGCTTTTTGTGAATAATTATATTGCTCTTACAGATAGACATATTCACACACATGCATGTGACTTTGTAGGTTCATGTGTTAAAGGAATGTGTAAGTCAGTTCTTAGCTGATTATATAAGTGAGCCCATTCTATATTTGCCCACCAGATGGAGACCGTGTACCATATGTAAATATTCAAATTCAATGTCATGAAAGTTCAGAGTATAAATATTTCAAGTAACTGCTTATAAATATTATGACTTGATACAATCAGATTTTACTTGTGAAACCATCTCCAAAAAGTCTGAAAGATTCTCTGAGCTTCTTGTGTGATAAATCTCTATATACATTTTTGAGCATGCATGACATATGGAACTAATAGGGTCTTGGTCAGGTAATAAGTGACCAAAACAAAGCATGTATACAGTTCTGAGCTGCATCACATTGGATTCACTATGCAGAGAAGGTATTTATAAAAGCAATACTTTGCAGTCTGTGTTTTAGAATCATAGAATCAACCAGGTTGGAAGAGACCTCCAACATCATCCAGTCCGACCTAGCACCCAGCCTTAGCCAGTATATTCTGGTTTTTAGCTTTTAAATTTCCACTTTCTACTGTCTAAATTTTTGGTGTCAGAGTACTGATAAAAGAAATCTTATATCAGTGACTCGAAAAGCATTCCTAAAGCTTTTCCTTTTTAGTGCAATAGATTAGATTCCGGTTTCCTGTTTGCAGCAGTGAATTAATTGTAAAGATATTGAGATAGAATCATAGAATCAACCAGGTTGGAAGAGACCTCCAACATCATGCAGTCCAACCTAGCACCCAGCCCTAGACAGTCAACTAGACCATGGCACTAAGTGCCTCATCCAGTCTTTTCTTGAAGACCCCCAGGGATGGTGCCTCCACCACCTCCCTGGGCAGCCCATTCCAATGCCAATCACTCTCTCTGTGAAGAACTTCTTCCTAATATCCAGCCTAGACCTACCCTGGCACAACTTGAGACTGTGTCCCCTTGTTCTATTGCTGGTTACCTGGGAGAAGAGGCCACCCCCCACCTGGCTACAATGTCCCTTCAGGTAGTTGTAGACAGTAATAAGATCACCCCTGAGCCTCCTCTTCTCCAGGCTAAACACCCCCAGCTCCCTCAACCTCTCCTCATAGGGTTTGTGCTCCAGGCCCCTCACCAGCTTTGTTGCCCTTCTCTGGACATATTCCAGCACCTCAACATCTCTCTTGAATTGAGGGGCCCAGAACTGGACACAGCACTCAAGGTGTGGCCTGACCAGTGCTGAGTACAGGGGCAGAATAACCTCCCTTGTCCTACTGGCCACACTGTTCCTGATGCAGGCCAGGATGCCATTGGCTCTCTTGGCCATGTGGGCACACTGCTGGCTCATCTTCAGCTTACTGTCTATCAGTACCCCCAGGTCCCTTTCCTCCTGGCTGCTCTCAGCCACTCAGTCCCCAGCCTATAGCGCTGCTTGGGGTTGTTGTGGCCAAAGTGCAGAACCCTGCACTTGGCCTTATTAAATCTCATCCCATTGGCCTCTGCCCACCCATCCAGCCTGTCCAGGTCCCTCTGCAGGGCTCTCCTACCTTCCAACAGATCAACAGCTGCTCCTAGCTTGGTGTCATCTGCAAACTTACTGATGCTGGACTCAATGCCCTCGTCCAGGTCATCAGTAAAGATATTGAACAGGCCTGGGCCCAGCACTGATCCTTGGGGAACACCACTAGTGTTGTGGTGCTTGAAGAGGAGTTGGGAGGACATGTTAGCCTGTGCAGCAATCATGCCTTCGTTCAGAAATCAAGTAGAGAGTGGAATCATGATATGAAAAAATCATGCAATATTTCAGGAAGGAAAAGATGAGCTTGAGATTGATTTGAAATACAGTTCACCATTTAATGCCTGCGTATTTGCTTGTCTGTTTTCTACTCTTACAGTGTAGCATCCTTGGAAATAACCTTAAAGACTTGGTGGATAAATACCAGCATTATGAAGATGCCTCATCTGGACTTTTATCAGGTCTCCAGGCCTCTGAAATAGCAGTGAGCAAACAACTGTCAGAGCCAATTGCAGTGGATCCCAAAAATCTCCAAAGACAACTAGAAGAAACCAAGGTGAAAAGCTTTACGATGCCAAAGCACTTATGCCCTAAGTCTCAAAAGAAGGCGTATCTGTAATTAAAGTAGTCATTAGCCAAATTCTTTCTTTGCATGTGGGCACTTGACTTTTCTAGTTCTGAAATTCATCTCTCCAGACTGTTACTGGGAAAGCATTAGGGTGGAAAGAATGGGAGACCAAGATACCATGAGCAGTAGTGAAAGGAAGAGATGTTTCATGTCGTGTAGCAAATTACAGGGTGATATCTGGAAAGCTTTTGAACTGAGAAAGGTTGCAGTGATTGGAGTTTGCCTGGGACTGAATTCCTGACAAAAAAGACTATTTAATGTTTGCTTTTTTGTCTGCAACTTGCTTTTTTTCTGTTCACACAATGTGTTAATGCATTATGGAAAGGATAATACTGGACAAACAGCCTGGTGCGACTAGTCTGTTTACCTGCCTTGGTTATATCCAGTACCATATGCACTGCAGAGAGTGAAGATAACATAATTTACACTGCAGTGAAAAACTGAGCTTTAATGGTTTGCTTTGGTTTTGGGGGGATTTTTTTCCAAGTGAGGGAGGAGCTAATTCATAATTCTATGTAAAACTTAGTAGGTGAAAAACACGTTAGTGATGGACTTTATGAAGATGAAATTCCAGTTAGTTGTCTTCTTACAGAAGGCTTTAGGAATCCAAGAGATGAGTTACATGTATTTTCATGCAGTCTGGAATCACTCAACATTTTGGTGCATGACACATCACAGGAGGTAAATCACAGTGATGTTGTAAGAAATCAAAATCTATAATTTGTTCTTTCAACAGTGGAACAATTTAGGTGCATTTGTGCTTCCCAGTGCTTTAAAAAGTAGGAATAACACTAATTACAATTTGAAGCTCCATTTAAATTTGTTGTTCCTTATGCCAAAATGAATTCTATCCTGTATAATGCCTATTTTCATGCAAGCAATACAAAAGGAGGGAATACTGGGGTTCCTTTGTGGAATGCCTGCATGGCTTACTTGTCACACAAAAGAGCACTCAATGAGTATGACCTGGGAAGAAGGGTAATGGTACAACATGTCAAAAGATTGAAAGGAAGAGAAAAAACCAGGAGGCTTAAGAAAGCAAGCCAATTAATGAAAGCAAAACAAAGAGTAGTTTTGAAGAAGTCAGGTGTTGCAAGTGAAAGCTGTGCCTTGTAGCCAGCACATGCAGCTGATAATCCAGCTAGGCACAGACCTTGGCAGCATGGTGGGGTCTAATCTTTTTAGAGGGATTAACTATCCTTTGGAGTATTCTTCAGTGCCTGTGGCATCAGCTTGCTCGCTTTCTGTCACCACAGAAGATTTTCTGGTACATCTTTTGTTCCCTTTTTTTTTTTTGTCCACAACTACAGTATATTTCTCTAGTGTAAGGAAAATGGCCCTCTCTGAATTTCACTGTGTCAAGTGGGTCAGCAAGACATGCTGTGTTCTGGCATACTGTTGTGCTCTGGGTATCGGTGCTGACATCACTTCTTTGTCCTAGCAGGGCAGATAGGATTACCTTTTTGAGTCATGTTCATGGAGTTAGCGTGTATCAAGACACTTCATTTTGGACTTGGACAAAGTTCATGTGAATCAAAACAAAGATCCATCATACACACAACACAGAGGCCTGAAATAATTCAGAGACTATTCACCCTTGTAATGGTTTAAATCAGGGCTTAATCCATAACAACCTTGAAGTACTTTTATACACTGGAGAAAGAAAGCCACTTTCAGAATTTGATTCAGCTTTTCTCTTTTGACTCTGGAGCTAGTCTCTAGAACTGTATTCTGTGGTTAGATGGACAAACCTAGGGCAAAATTCTGTGGCAGTGGTTCCAGGGAGGTTCCTAAACGCTGGAGAAGGTGATCATCTTGTTTCAAGCTACAGTATCAAGCCTGATCATTTGTCAGTACCACTAATGGTGACTGTGTAACTCCTGCTGCTGCGTTTTTCCCCCCTGAATCCTTCTCTGATGCCAAATTAGAAATGTTTCTTTTGCTTTTGTGTAGTGTATGAGTCCATACAAGTGATCTTTCAAAACAACTGACCACAACACCAATTTTAAAGTAACATGCAAGAAATCATTTGAATCAGAGAAGTATCATGAAACAGAACACAAGAAAAATGGTAAATGAACTAAAAACAAGGGCCAGAAGGTCAACAGTAGTCATAGTCTCTGGTGAAGATTTTTCTTTAACTCAGGTTGTGACTTCTTACTTCCAGCACTGTGTTTAGGCTGTATGTAGGCATATCTCAAGCCTTGCAAGTGTAACTGTTAGCTATGTTGAAGAGCATAATTTATAACTGTGTTCTGTTACAGGTTCTTCAGGGACAAGTGTCTAACCATCAAATTGCTGTAGAAAAACTGAAAAAAGCTGCTGAAGTGTTGCTAGAGTCAAGGGGAGAGTTGACACCAGACAAAGATGAGATTCAGAAAACACTGGGTAAAATGTTTGTTTCTTGATAACCTTTTTTTTTATTGCTTGTGTCTGCCTTCAGGTACTGAAAAAGACAAAATACAGTTTCCACCTCTTGTGTGGTTATTTGCTGCAGCATGTTCCTCCACAGGCTGCAGGGAAATCTCTGCTCCAGCACCTGATGCACCTCCTCCCCCTCTTTCTTGTCAGTCCTTGATGTCTGGAGGGCTGTTTTTCATACTTCTGTTTTCCCACATTTCTCATTCCCAGGCAGCAATTCCCCCTTTCTTAAATACTTTTTCCCAGAAGCAGCACCAGTTTGGCTGAGGAGCTTAGCTGTGCCCTGTGGTGAGTAGGCTGGAGCTCGCTGGAAGCATGTGTGTCTTCCATAGGGAAGCCTCTGACCTCTTCTCACAAAAGCCAAAGACCCTCTAGCAAAAAGCTTACTCCCTACACTAAATACTCTTTCCTGTCAGTTGTGAGAAGTAGCACAGCACTCACCACTGTCTGAAGACAATCACACAGATGTCTCTTAGTGGAATTCTGTAAGTAACTTGCAGAGCAACAAAAGGAAACTGTGGGCTGTCGTCACTAACTCTTTAGGATTAGTGGTGACACTCCATAGAAGGTATATGGAACTTTGAACTTTCAGAGGCTTATCCCAAAAGTGTTGAAGGTCTGAGAAAGAATTATCTCCAAGAACCTTTCAGCTCTAACAATGAATGACAGAACTGTTTTGGTTGGAAAAGACCTCTAAGATCATCAAGTCCAACTGTTGAGCGTAGCCACTAAACTGTGTCCCACAGTGCTGTGTCTACTTATGTTTTGAATGCCTCCAGGGACAGTGACTCCACCACCTCCCTTGGAGCCTTTTCCAATGTCTGACCAATCTTTCAGTAACATAAGAGATGTAATTGTGGAAGAGCTGTCTTAATACTCCACTATTTTATTTCTCAGCAACGGTCAACATCTGTTAGAAGCTTCCAATAGCTGAAGAGTACAGATGTAAGCTGCTCCCTCATTTCCATTTTTCTATGGGCTTCCTGGCTCTGTTTGAAGATTTTGATCTTTGCTTGTGTGTTTTTACTGAATAAGGCTGAATTTTGCTCCATTCTGATGCAGGATATTTTTTACTCACACTTAGCTGTTTGAGAACTGCTAAAATTAGTTTAAAGCTTAGTTTGGCTAAGGGAGAATTTTGCATTGTATTTTCTCTTCATCAGATGATGTTGTGGAGAGGTATGACAACTTATCCAAGTCCGTGAATGAAAGGAATGAGAAACTTCAAATCACTTTGACACGATCCCTAAGTGTGCAGGATGGTTTGGATGAAATGCTGGATTGGATGGAAGGAGTTGAAAAGAGCCTTGAAGAACAAGACCAAGTGCCTTTGAATTCTGCTGCTATTCAAGATATTATTAGTAAAAGCATTGTAAGTAGCATTCTCTGAAAGAATAGACATTTGTTTGATAACTCAGATTTCAAGAAGTAAGTAAAATCATGGTTAGGTACCTCTAGTGGATTCAAAGTATACTTGAGAGAGCCATTCTGTGGAGCAAAACTGCGCATAAGGATTTTGGTAGCTGAAATAGGTCTGCACTGACTGTCTAGCTGTACTGATTTGCTGCTTTGTATCGTGGACCACTTTCAGTTCTTTAGTTACAAGTCCTTGCTTGTTTCAGATGATGGAGCAAGACATTGCAGGTCGTCAAAGCAGTATAAACACGATGAATGAGAAGGTGAAGAAGTTCACAGAAACAGCAGATCCATCCACCGCGTCCACGCTGCAAGCGAAAATGAGCGAACTGGCAGGACGGTTCTCTAAAGCAAGTAACAAGCATAAAGAGAAGCTTATGAAAATGGAGGAGTTGAAGACTAAAGTTGAGTTATTTGAAGGTCTTTCAGAAAAGCTGCAGTCGTTTATAGACGAGAAAAATCAGGCGCTCAGTGAGGCAGAGGCACCGAGAAAGGATGTTAGTGAAGTGTCTCAATATATGCAGGTACTGCACCATTCCATTTTGTGCATCTCTAAAGTAACTCACCTAAGTGATTGAACATGAAATAATGTGTGCTCGTTTCCCAAGTTTGATTGGTTGGCTAAAATTGAGAGCTTGATTTGGAACAAGTGATTGTAAAGTTTAATGTGAATAATGTAATCTCATTTGGCAGGAAGCTAGTGTAGAATTGGCACAACATAAAAAGGATCTGGAAGTTTTGCAGCAACTAATTGAAGAACTTTCATCCCATGCTCTTCCTGGAGATAAAGCATTGGTGTTAGAAAAAGTAAATAGTTTGTCAAAGAAATTCAGAGAGGTAGAGGAAACTGTAAAGGAAAAGTAAGTCAAATTCTTAAACTATTTCTGAGTGAATGTTGTGATAAGTTCTGTCCTCTTTTATGCAATTTAAAGAGTTCACCGTAGAGCAGAGATACTTTTTAATTGAAAGAGAGAGATTGTGTTTGGAAATGCCTCTGTGATTAGTCTGTTTCAAGAGCTCTCGTGTGAGCTGTAAAGGCAGTTAACTGTTCAGACCTTGTGACATTCACAGGAGTCCTCTCAAGTCCTAAGAAAATCCTGCTTCTCCCCTTCTCTGACAGAATATGAATTGCTGCTTGTGCAAATTGATTTTGGGTATCATTTTGGAATCAGGTTACAGAGGAAAAGTGGAGAAATCATTGGAGCTTTCATATAAGTTACCTGTACAGCAAGACTTAAGTTTTCTACATTCTGCTCATATCCATGAAACCAGTTTCTGTGACTTTCTGGATTTAGAATAGCAATATCAGATTGATAATCTCTGTTGATTTAGCAGAAGGAATACTGACATTCCATTAATTGTCTGTAATTGTCTAGAGAAGAAGATGTATCATCGTGTCAGAAACAAATGGATGCCTTTGAGCTCCTTGTAGAATCATTGAAGAAATGGATAAAAGAGACAACAGAACGAATTCCAGCAGCACAACCCTCTCTGAATACAGAGGGCTTAAAGAAACCTCTGGAAGATACATTGGTAAGACATTGCAAAGGAGAAGTGAAATATGGTTGGAGTAAATAAGACATCTATTAGTAGCATAGAAGTGAAGACTTAAGGAATAAGCAGTTACTGGGACCAGCGAGCTCACAGCCTGCATTTACATTCCCATTCTGCATGTTCAGATATACTCCAGGGGATTGCCAAGCAGCAGGGTCGTTCCTTTCTGTACATTAAATCTTCTAAATCTGGAATCAGTTTTGTGATGTACAAATGACTATCTTCTTTAACCAGAATTTGAAAGATGAATGGACTTCAAAAGCACCTGAAGTGCAGAAAATGAATAGCAGAGGAACATTACTGTGTAATCTAATCACTGCTGTGACTTCTCCTGCCAAAATGAGAGCAGCTGCAAAATCAGGTATGTATTTGTACAATCTGGTACACCTGGCATTTCAGGAATTGTTCAAACCTTTAAAACAAGGATTAAAATATTTCAATCTTGGATTAGCTTCCTAAATATTGTGGCCTGTGAGAAGACAGCCGTGTCTGTTCTGACTATTCTTTGTCATGGCTCTCATTTAAACCCATTGTTGTGGTAATTCAGTACACATTTTGATTGCTTTACGCTGCCAAAATGGCATAGAAGTGCTTTGATGTAAATGATGAACAGGTCCTGAAGCTGTTACTTCAGTACATAATTCACAGGTAATTAAAAAACCAAACAAACAGTATCACAGTTGCCTTTGCCTCATCTCATAAAGAGTGTGTTCATGAGAAACTTACTGTGGTTGGTGTTCAGAGCTTTGCATATCCACCAAGTCTGCAAGCAGGCAAAATACAAACCCTGCTTTTGCAAACACTGATGTACCTGCACTCATTTGCTGTTACAGAGATGCTTCTTAATGGCCACAAGGCCATTCTGTGTCACACCAAGCAAACACATACAGGTTTGCAAAGTCATGGAGCCACTGTTAGAAGGGGTGATGAGACATGGTTTATGTAGTAAGTGAGCTAGGCAAACCTACTCATTCCAGTATCATGACATACTTCATAGTCAGTGATTAATCAGCTTGTCAATATTCTAGTTCAAACAGTAGCACACAAAGGAACAAGCTCCTTATCTCAGCATGACTGTCATGGGCCAAAATGTATTTCTAGTCTGGAGCTTTGGTTAAACCCTTTTTACCAGCAATCTGATTTTGAAGACATCAGATCTGTTTCCTTGAGTTTATGTACTCTAGTGTTTAAGTGGTAATTTGTTATACAGAAACCAGTCATTCTGCTAAGTATCATTCAAGTGAATGGCTTGTGGTACTTGGGGTATTGTAACAGCTTCTTCCTCTGCTCCTTTCTCTGCTTCTATGTACACAGATAGAAAAAACATGAAATAACTAGCCTGCAAGAGCAGCTGCAATCCTCCAGACTAGAGTATTTGTGCTCCTAGACAAGAGCTGTACTGTGTGTCATTTAATCACAGTTATAAATACTTGAGTTCAGCTAATACAGCATGAAGATTTACAAGGCTCTGACTGGGGCTTGTGACTTCTCTTATCTGGTTTGTTTTCTCTTGCCATCCTCTAGCTGCCACTAACGTGGTCCTCACTGTCCAGCTGGTGCTGTGGAGTGGATGCATAGCCTTTTCCAAGGCAACTGTTAATCTTTCTCTGTTAATTGCTCATCTGGGAATACATATGTGCAGGAGAGTGGGAAGTGATTGTCTTTGCAATTCTCTGTGGTTTGACCACATGCCCAGCTCTGTGATCTGATGCTGTTTCACAAAGCCCATGTAGCTCTGTTTCCAGAGGTTTTGAAATGCCGTTAGGGTGAGTGGCTGCCTCCGAGTGATAGGAAGAGCTTCAGGTATAACAGTGAGGACAGCACACTGCAATCCCCATCATGGGACATGTGCTCAAGCCTAGCTCATGGCAGATGTCCTGCTTTAGGCCCAGCTGGCAGCTGGGCAGCTAAGCCCCATGTAACCACTGGCTCACTGCCCCCCACCCCCCACTGGGACTGGGAAGGAGAATGGGGAAGAAATTCAAAACTCAGTGGGTTGAGATAAGGATAGTTGAATGGAACAGCATAAAGGAAAGAGGAACATTGGTAATAACAATAATGCTAATGAAATAATACGTAAAACAAGTGACATGAACTGCAGCTCTAACCTCTACCCCTAGTTGCCCTGCTCAGAAGTCAGCCCCTGCCTCCATATAACAATCGTGAGGTCAGTGTAGTATTGACTATGCCATTAGATGCTTCTGTTGGATATCCTGTGTGTGGTTCTTCCCAAGTCCTGTGAAAATTAACCCTATCCTATCCAGGACAGCAAGATAGGAGGGACTCATCTAGTTGGTATCAAAGAGTTTTTCTGCAAAGATGTGGTGCTGCAAAATCATAGAATCATTTAGGTGGGAAAAGACTCTTAAAGGTTCTTGGGTCCCACTGCTAACCTAACACTACCAAGTCCACTATTAAACAGTGTATCTAAGCACTACATCAACACATCAAAATACTTAGAGAGATAGGTATCTCAGCCACTTCTCTGGTGGATAAAGGTGGCCTGAGTAAACAATGCCTTTGCTTATGGTGTCTGCAGTGATCTCTCTCAGGATTGTTGCTGTTTACTGCTGGCTTCACTGTCTCAGCATTTGCCAGCTAACCATCTCTCAGACCATACCCAGACCTGGTTGGGTAAAATCATATTCTTGGTAGACAGTAGGGAACAGGTTCCTGTTGAGAAGAGGAAGGAAGTGATGTTAGCCATATGGCTTCACAGCTAGAGCACAAACTCTTGTCCACTACAGTCATTCATTTATCACATGATTGTGAGTGGTAGGATAGCTTATACATCATGCTGCATACTTATATGTGCATTCATATGCACACCCATCCACTGTGCACACACCACCTGTGTGTGGTACTACTTACAGTATTAGCTAGCTGGAGCAGCTTAGAGCATAAACCAATCTAAGATTACCTAAAATTTAAAGAAAATACTGCTATTAAAAGGTTAGCATTCGAATATTTCCTTGATGTTATGATGAGAGCTGTGTAGAAGAGCAAATACAATGCTGAGCTTTTGGTGGAGTGAAAACCCACCTTAGTGTTGGACTTGATTTCATCTTTCTGATCTACAGGTAGCACAATGTTAAATGGTGAAGGAGGAGCTCCAGGATCTCAGGATTTCCTTAAAAATAAAGGTCAGTAAAAATTTCAGGAGGTAATAAAGAAATGTACTTGAAAACAAATATATAAGTATTCTTAAAATGTTTTACATATATCTACCTGTAGCAGTCACTGCTAGGCTAAATTCCACATCATCATCGCCATCATGCATGGCAACTATATTGACAGAACAAGGAGACACAGTCTCAAGTTGTGCTGGGGGAAGTCTAGGCTGGATGTTCAGATGAAGCTCTTCACAGAAAGAGTGATTGGCATTGGAATAGGCTGCCCAGGGAGGTGGTGGTGGAGTCACCATCCCTGGAGGTGTTCAGGAAAAGCCTGTCTGAGGCACTTAGTGCCATGGTCTAGTTGACTGGCTAGGGTTGGGTGCTAGGTTGGCCTGGCTGATCTTGGAGGTCTTTTCCAGCCTGATTGATTCTATGAACACCAATTTTTGTCCTATGGACTAGGACATGGTACTAAAATTAACTGTAAAAATGCCCATCTGCAATACTGGTTTTGAAGCCAGATGAAACCTGGCTATTTTCTGAATTGATATGTTCTTCTACAGATGTGTACAGAAATGGCTGTTTCAATATAACACATGGCTTTTGAGAAAATGAGAAGGTGTGGATGTGTTAAAAAACACTTGCCAGAGTTAAAAACACAGAAACCTGTATATACACAAAGACACCTACTTCACATGCATTTGTATCACTGTGTGACCAACCTTTTTACAGACAGAGGACCTTATATAGGAGCTTTACACCTGCTTTTGCATAGCCACAGACTACATCCTGAATCTGTAGTACTCATTCTCCTAGACTGTTTTACATAGTACAGCCTGCCTGCTTGTGCTCTCTTAGTGATACAACACATTTATAATGGTACATGAATGTGAACAAAATACTGCTGCAGTAACATTAGGTTCTCATGCAAGTAACTGAACTGTAGTCCAGTATGCTCAACGTTCATGTCATGTCTTAAAATAAGAATAGGTGGAAAGAGTGAAAGATGTAGCTGTGTGTGTTAAAGGAATGGCTTCTGTGAAATCAGACACTCTTGCAAAATAGGTTATTCAGATGCAGTGTTACCAGCTTTAGTGTGAAATGGAAATAGCAGTGATTTCTTACTTGGAGGACTGTTGGTTATTGTAGCTCAGAGTCATGTTTAGCAGTTCTTGAAGTCAAAGTTGTTTGAAGAGTTTGTAACTTCTAATGTAGCCTTTTTGCATCTCTCCTTTTACAGAGTTGTCGACTGTTCAACAAGCTATGTCTGATGTAAATCATAGTTATGAAGATTTGGGAGTTTTATTGAAGGAAAAGATTTCAGAACTAGAAAGTATGCTTTCAAAAATGCAGAATATTCAGGAAGAATCGACCTCAATGATGCAGTGGCTGCAGAAAATGGAGAAAACTGCCTCAGACTGGGAAGCTGCTCCAACTGATGGTGAAGCAGTTAAAGCTCAAGTTGAGCAACATAAGGTACTTTTGCCTTCAAAAAAGTACTCTTTCTTGCAGGTATTGGGTAAATTCTTTTTGAACAGCCAGTATCTCAGCCTAGCTTAACATTGCAGAGAGTGTTTAAATGATGCTTGTATGCATGCCAGTCAGGCTTGCAGCAAATCTAACTGTCAGTGGTGTGCAAAGAGCACAGGAGTTGTACAGGTCAGAAAATAATAGTCTGGTGGCCATTTTAAATAGGTAAGGCAGCACTGGTTATGCAGTAAACTTTTCTAATCTCATTAGTGATGTAGAGAGATATGCTGGATTGCTTATAAGATCTGAAGGGCTCTATCTATCCAAAAGCTGTTTCTGCAGCTGCTGATTTCACTGACACTGTACAGACTTTCTGGTCTCTGCAGCTGCAGCGGCTTATGTCTACTCTAAAGCAGTGTTTCTGTTCAGCAGCCGTGTCATGCTTGTTAAGTTGTGTGCTGAACACCAGTCTCTGCCCCTCCCTTTGAATCGACATGAGAAAACCACTGAATCAGCAGTAAGCTTCTGTCCTGGTGTGAAATGCAAACGTGTAAAGCTTCATCTGTAACGGGAAATATAATGACTTACCTGTAATTGTGGATAAATGAGGACAGAACTTGTTTCAGCAAGGTTCTTGTTTTATATTTGAGGGGTCACCCTTAAATAAAAAAACCCAAACTATCTTTCCTTAGATTTGGGTAACATTCAGTCCTAAAACTCATATTAAATGTGACAGAAAACTAGCTCCTTATTTATTAACAGAGAATGTGCAGAACTAACACGAGCATCTTACTTCCAGTGTAGTAATAGAAGAGTATTCACAGATAGTTGGAAAACTGAGTGAGTGCTTAGGTAAGAGTCATTCTTCTGATGCAGTTGGACCTTTTACTGGAAGTTCTAAATCAAGCACGTTTTGTTCAGTGTTTATTTTAGTGGGATTTAGCTAATTAAAATGGGGCAAGCTTTGTTACTTAAGAATATTCATGAAAGACCTGTTTGCAAGGCGTATAAGGACTGGTCACTTCTGTCTAAAAATAGCATGAATTAGGAATTGCAGCAGAATTTCAGTCTTCTGCTAGGTCTACCCTTTAAGCTGTGGTGCTCTTTGAACTATAGTCCTAGGTGATCTACAAGAAGCAGTCTGTCTCTCATAGCAAGACTTCCATTGAGGTAAATGAAGCCATGCCTTCTCTGGTGCTAGCTGGGCTGTTTCTGCTGTGAACTGTGCTGTGTCAGTTTGCCTTTTGTGCAAGAACAGATCCCACCAATATGTGAATGTGATGGGACCTAGTGGATCTTGTTTATCTGAATTATTCTAGTTCTGTCACTTGTTCATATTAAACAATACTTGTTGCTATTAATAATAGGTTAAATCTGTCAGGTTATCTCTTCCCATGAAAAAAAAAAGTGACCAGCAACATAATGTCATTATAAAATGTTCCATATGTAAGTGTTAGGTATTTATTGTTTGCCTTCATGCTTGGCATTTCAGTATTACAGACTTCAAACTACACTTTACTGTTCTTATTTAGTCTCTTATTTCTTTTGTCACTTGAATTTGCAGCTCTTTGAAACCGAATTAAAGCAAAGTGCAAATAAAGTGCAGGAGCTAAAGGACAAAGTGACAGAGCTGTTGGAGAAGAATCCTGATTCTCCTGAGGCACCCAAGTGGAGACAAATGTTGGATAAAATAGGTACTTCAGTAAAGCTGTATTACAGCTTAGAGCAATTTGGAAAATCTTCTATTATGAGTTTTGTAATGTATTAGCAATCACTAGTATTTTCATTAGCTTTCTTCCTCCTACCCCTTAAATTCCATGGAAAGAAATTCCTTTACAAAAGTGTAGACGTGGATTTAACTCCCCTGATGTCCATGGACTTGGACTTTATATGAGTACAATGGAGAGAGGCTATAGCCTGGCTCTGAGATGTCTTTATCTTAGTCACTGTGCAACTAAAATTTGACTGGCCATTTACTGCTCCAGATACATACATTACTGTTCTCATAAAATAGAACAAGTTAGTTCTAATTTCATGTAAAAAACAGTTTTGAGTTGTTGATAACACTCTTCTGCATGCTTTTCCCCAATGTACTAGAGGCTTTTATCATTCTTTGTGATTCTGTGCCATTTTTAATAACTAATTCCATTAATTTTGCTCCAAAACCTTTTTAAATGATCCAGTTCAGACAGTAGGTTTTGAGATCGTGCAGTGCATAATTGTAAGGAGCTGTTAAAATTGTTTTTATGCTTGTCATATTTTAAATAAGTCATGGGCCAATCTTGTTTCATACTGACAGTTCTGTAACTACACCAACAGTATTTCTAAAGCTGGGAAACTCTGAAAAGTTTAAGTAGCAGGTAAGATACCCAGGACAGTGTGAATAGCGTGGAAGGGGCATTAATACAGAATGAGCAGAGGTCCAAGACAGTGAAGTGGCAAAAGAAACTGAAAAAGCACAGATGAAATTCAAGCACAAGCATCAGAGCTGGCTGAGCAAGCGCTGAAAGTACCAGACCCTAAGATTGAGTGGCTTCTCTGGAAAGTGCTTGCAACAAGTGGAAAAGACCACAGACTAGCTTAGGTGTCAGCCTAAGCTCACACAGTGCTTTTGAAAAACATATTCCCTGTGTCATTATGGTTTAGATAGCTAAACAAGGCAGTTAATTACCTCATTTAAAAGTGGTGCACTCTGTGTAGCAGAGAGGACTGCTCAGTGTAGCAGCCGAAACTGGGGCTTCTGCATGTGGCTGTGCTATACTGCAGACCTTCATCAAAGCATATATGGATCTGTTAAAAAATGCCTTTGTTGAGCCACTGCAATAAAGCATCTGTAGTTAATTGACAAGAAGCTGCATTAGAGCTCTGTTTATATTTCATGCATAGTCTGCAGTCTGACCAACCCATCTGCTAGGACATGCATGCCATGTGGTAACATTATCATTGTTAGATTCTAAATGGAATGAGCTCAATCAAGTTACGTGTGAGAGACAACAAAAACTGGAGGAATCTTCAAATTACCTGACCCAGTTCCAGACAGCAGAAGCTCAGCTAAAGCACTGGCTTGTAGAAAAGGAGCTAATGGTCAGCGTGCTGGGACCACTCTCCATAGATCCTAATATGCTGAATACACAAAAGCAGCAAGTTCACGTGAGTAGCACCAACATGCATTACTGATTTAAGTTCCTTTGGCTTTTTTGCTATTAGCAAAGTACTGTTTTCCTTCTAGATTGACTACAGCCACAGTTAGCATGAGCCATTACAGTTGTTTATCAGCAACTCTCAACAAGTCATAGTTGACTATGCTAATTACAAGAAAAAAACTATCATTAAGAGTGAAGAGAGATCAGAATAGCTAAATGAAAAAGACACTGAGGAGATGCTGATGCTGTGATGTGTGTTTTGGTTTTGACCATGCTGTGGTTTCTCTGTAGTCAAATAAGAATTGTTCCTTTGAAGTTATGTAAATTTGAGTGTGTGTGTGTAACATTTTATGTTTGGTTTTCATATACAGTCTATGCTCTAGAACTAGCTTGTTGAGATTTCATTCACTTGACTGTGCCAGTAGCTTATAAAAATAGGAAGGTTAAGTGAAATGCAGTACTGTGAGTGGATATGGTGCCAGGAGTGCAAAAAACATAAGTGAAAATGAAAAAGTGGAGTAGTTCACTTACAGAAATACAGCTAACTACAAATAAAAGAAACAAAAGTTAAACCAGGCAGTTGCAGAAACCAGACATTTTAATTTCAAACATTTCTATTGCTGCAAACAGTGATGAGAAATAGTTTTAATAATATTTTTGCAAAATAAAGTTATCATGTCAATATTGATCAAAACTTAGTGTTCAAAATATGAGCTGTGTTCTAATACTATGTGAAAATTCCTTCACACTGGTTTGTAAGTGCTTCAGAAATGTAGACAGGAGCTGTTCTAAGACTGTCATCACTTAACAGCCTTTAAAAGCTGAACATAACTAACATAAAGGTTTTCAGTGTTCTGTAAACTAAAACCATTATAGTTGTCCCTTCTTCTGAAAGCACTGCAGCACATGGTCAGAAAGTGGGAAGCAGTGATACAAACTTTAAAGGTCTTACAGTACACATTTTGTGAATTATCCAAATATCCTCCATGACCTAAGATAGATTGTATGGTCCTGCTCTGGCAAGGCAGTTGCACTTGATGATCTCTTTGGGTCCCTTCCAACCCCTAACATCCTGTGATCCTGGGTGCTGTAACAGCACATTGCAGTATTATGTCAGAATAAACTTTCTTTGAAGTTCTGTCTTAATTCTATGATTCTAAGAAAGAGGATGCTGCTTGAAACTAAACAGCAATTAATTTACTTGGTATGGTCACCTAATTACAGTAGTATTAGAGTAGAATTCATTGCTTACTTGTATCTGCTGATCGAACTTCCATTAGCTGATGTGTAAATTAACCTCATTTCTCATGGTTCTTTGATGTAAGCAGTCAGAAACAACACCATTTATCTGTAAAAGACACAATTAACTCACAGGATTTTAAACCTGAAGGTTGATTGCTCAATAAGAGAGCTGAGCTGCAACAAACTCTACATGATTTTTGTCAGAAGCACTTTGGTCTTTTTTTCATGAGGTAATTGCTTGTTTAATTTTTTCTGTCTTCACAGATTCTGCTCAAGGAGTTTGACACCAGAAAGCCACAATATGAGCAATTGTCTATGGCTGGTGAAGGAATTCTGAAGAAACCTGGTGAACATCCACCCTCTCATGAAATTGTAAAAGAGCAGCTGGCAGCTGTGGCACAAAAATGGGACAATCTAACTGGCCAGCTGAGGAACAGATGTGACCGAATTGACCAAGCCATTCTGAAAAGCACAGAGTATCAAAGTCTCCTTAGAACTCTGTCTGATAAGCTAAGTGCCTTGGACAGCAAACTAAGCAGCAGCCTGGCTGTGAGTACTCGACCTGATGCTGTGAAACAACAACTGGAAGCTGCTAGAGAAATGAAGGAGGAAATAGAACAGGAAACAAAGAATATAAATGCAGCTCAAGCTCTTTGTGAAGAGCTGTCAACACTGGTTGGAGAAGAGTATTTGAAAGCAGAACTTACAAGACAGTTAGATGGCATCTTAAAACTGTTTAAGGATGTTGAGCAAAAATCAGGTTAGTACTTATTTAAGGAAAATTAGTAATTAATGCATAAAGTAAGACATCAGAGTTGCATTTGTCTTTATCAAGATGTAGAGGGACCTGAGCCCACTGCCAGCTTTCTATCCAGTCTAACCCCCCAAGCAGTTGCATGTTAGAATTTTGGAGAGTCCCCATACCTTGAAAAGGTAAAAACAACACTTAGGACCTCTACTCTGGGGGATGGTTTGAAGCACAATAGCAGGGCTGCTTTTCTCATCTCTTTCATCAGGTGCTTCTTTGCTGGATAGGAATACGAAACAAAAGGATGCTGTTCATTGAGCTACCTGACTGCTCAGATTGAGAGTGTTAAGCAAAATGTTGACTTTTCTAGGCAAGCAGCAATGAATGGCTTGGTGAAAAACAATGGTAATTGTATAAAACTGCCTGTGACAGAAGGAGGCTTGTAGTGTGGAGCCTTCCCTGCAACTGCTGTCACACTTTGCTCTTTGTGGCAGCCTCAGTTTTAGCTTTTTAGTTTCCTCTGGTCACGAGGAACTTCACAGAACCTCCCTAAAACTACATACTGCCTGCAGGCCATGAATTAGCTGGTACTAGGGTAGATTGCTTAATGTTCTCTGTGCTTATACTTCACAGTACCATAAAACACAATTGTGTGGGTTTTACCTCCTAAATCTGCTTGAATGGGGTGCATGTAGACACATGCAGGCTAAACTCAGTTCATTTGATTCATGTCCAAATGCCCTCACTGCTCAGCTGTAGTACAAGTCTGTCCCTTGTAAGAAACTTGGCTGTCTTCCAGTTGAACACCACCCACTAAGGACCAGCTTTCCATATGTTAGTGATTACTCACAAAAGAATCAATATTAATTATTATTTCTTCACTAAATTCTAGCAGATTCTGATAATGAACCTCTGTGCTTCTTTTCTCTTGTGTAGAGAATCATGTTCAGCAGCTTCAGTCAACATATGCCACTTCTCATCAGTTCCAGCAAATGTCTAAGGACTTTCAGACCTGGCTAAGCAAAAAGAAAGAAGAGCTGAACCAGGCTCGTCCTGTATCAGCCAAACTTGATGCCTTGCAATCACTACTTGAAGAACAGGAAGATTTAAAGAAGACCATGACTGAACAGATTAGTTCATATGAGAGAATTGTTGCAGAAGGAGAAAGCATATTACAGAAGACTCAAGGGGCTGACAAAGCAGCATTACAATCCCAGCTTGCCACACTCAGAAGTAACTGGGATGAAATAAATAAGCAGGTAAAAGAAAAGCAAGATAAATTAACTGATTGTCTGGAGAAAGCCCTCAAATACAAGCAGCATGTAGAAAATCTAAAGCCGTGGCTAGAGAAGTGCCAAAATAACCTGTGTGAGTTAAAAATTGGTGTAAACCCTGCTGAAATAGAGAATTCTATAGTTCAGGTGAGGGCCTGGCAGAAGGATCTGGATAAACACCATGGGATGGTGGAGCTGTTAAATAGTACTGCTGAAAGTTTGCTCAATGCAAGTCAAACAGATAAGGAAATAGTTCGAGAAGAAACGAAGATGCTGAATCAGAAAGTGAATGTGGTCACAGAGCAACTACATAAGAAGAAAGAGTGCTTGGAAAATATGGCACAAAGGCTGAAAGAGTTTCAGGAATCATCCAGGGAAACTGAAAAACAGCTTAAAATTGCCAAAGACCACCTGGAAGCTCACGACTCACTCGGACCTCAGTCGTTCAGTAGCAAACACCTGACGATGATGCAGGCGCAGCAGAAGGCATTGCAGGCATTAAAACCTCGTGTTGATGTAACAAAAAAAGTTGCCCAAGACCTGGTGGTAGAAGCTTCTGATTCAGTAGGTGTTTCTGACCTTTTGCTCCAAGCTGAGTCTTTGGAGCAAGAGTACAATGCAGTGAACCAGCAAGTGGAAGAGAGGTGCTCGTTCTTAGAGACGAAGCTTCAGGGAATCGGCCATTTCCAAAACAGCATCCGAGAGATGTTCTCTCAGTTCGCAGAGTTTGATGATGAACTGGACAGTATGGCTCCAGTTGGGAGAGATCTCAAGGTGCTGCAAGCACAGAGGGAGGACATCAAATGTTTCCTGAAAAAGCTGGAGGATCTTATAATGAATAATGAAAATGCTAATAAAAACTGTAAAATTATGCTAGCCACAGAGGCTGAAGCTTCTCCTGATCTTGCTGGTATAAAAAGAGACTTGGAAGCTTTAAATAAACAGTGCAACAAGCTGTTAGATAGAGCAAAAGCCAGGGAAGATCAAGTGGAGGGTACTATTAGTCGTGTTGAGGAGTTTTACAGTAAGTTAGAAGAGTTTTCCAGTCTGCTTCGGAGAGCTGAAGAGCATGAGGAATCACAAGGTCCTGTTGGAATGGAAACAGAGACTATCAATCAGCAGCTGAATACATTCAAGGTAGGAAAATTTCCTGCAATTTCACCACAATTCAGTATGAAATACCACTGGGGAAAGGGATAGATAAATGCTGACTTGGGAGTCTTGTTTCACAGTGCTCAGTTCTACCTGTATGCTTTCCATCTGTTTCAAACTGGGTATATTCTCATGCTCCATAGAAGCTTTCCTTTGCTATATCTTGGCTGACTTTGAATTCCAGCTCACCGCTTCTGCACCCTGAGTTCCCTCTTCTCTTTTCACTATCTTGTTTTCTTATGCAGTCTGTCTACCAGTTCCATTTTGGGAAACTTCTTATTGTCGCTATTCTGATGTCTGTGTGTTAACACAAACTTTCTTTTTCACTCTGAGAATTTCAGATTCTAGTGTTACCAGTCCCTACTCACTTTACTCATCTGAGCAGTTTAGTTTTTTTTCATAGGGGTATAGGCTTCAGCATGATTAGATTTAAGTCTTGACATGTTTCTCTTCTGATACACTACTCAGTTGTACCCCACTGAATCTCTTTTTTTAACGTGCCAGTTAGCAATTTGTCCAGCTCAGAAAGAAATGTTGTAGTGATAGTGTGAATTGCTGAAATGAATCGCAGATACTTGCTTGGATTAGGTTACAATAAGTGAATTTCCAGTGCTCAGTGGCAAGGCCCATCAATTCTACACATGTAAGCAGTGCTTAAAAAGATAATCAGTCTCCTGATGGCTTTGTAGTAGCACTGTGACTATTCCGTGCTGCTTTGTTTCAATTCAGTGTATTGATTAAAAATGTGCATAACTTGTACTTTGGCTCACAGTTAACCATAAAGAGAATCCTTCCTAACAAGATTTGATAAACTGCTGTGCAAAAGGTGACCTTGGAGAGAAGTCATTATCTGCGTGTCCCAGCAGAGGGCGCGTTTTGCCCGTTCAGACCAAAACCAGTTAGAAAGAAACCTACCACTGGAGACTTTAAACAGGGAATGTGGGATGCAGGTTTCTCTAAGTTTGGATGGTCTTTCAGAATGCATAAATAGAAACAAATACAGTGAACAAATAGTTACGTTATGAGGAGATTCCACCAGACTGGAAGGATTAACATTGTATGCCAGTCTGTCCTAACAAGTCTGTCTCAATTTAAAAGAGAAACAAATGGCTTTCCTTTGTATATGGTTACTAAAACACTTTGGATATCAGAAAACAGCAAAAGCTCCTGCTGTGATTGCTCTTGCTTACACTAGTTGTACAGGATTTTAGTGTAGCCAGTCTGTTTTTACTGCATTTCTGTGCATGAAGTGCAGCTTTGTTACTATATACCTATATATCTTGTTTTCTACAAATAATAAGGCTTTTAGGAGGATGCAGCTTGATGAGAAGACAGTAGAAGAATCCAGCTCCTGTTCATTGTCCTAGTATTGTACTTGATTACAGCATTGGACCAGAGAGAGCAGTTGTACAATTCAGCGTTGAGAGCCTTCTCTGATTTGTGCACTGTCTCTGTGGGGAGGCAGTGGTCCTGCAACGAAAGAGCTTTTGTGGCAAAAAGACCAAAAAACCCGAAGAGGCATAAAGGAGAGCAGTGATATTAGTATGTTTATATCCAGAAGGCTATTCCAGGATTGTATTTATATTAGAGATTTATAAGCCTAGAAAGATATTTTGCTTGCAGTAACTATTTTAGGCCATACTTCTATTTCTGAGTGAGAACACAGTGCCATTAAACAGTAGGTGACAGGGCTGTCTTAAGTGAAGAGCAAATGTGGGAATAAAATAGCAGAGTGTGAAGCTTATGAAGAAAGAAAATAGAAAGACCAGGATAGGAAATTTTGCTGAGTGATGGTTGTAGGTAGCAAAGGGATACTAACAGAAGAAGGATTGGCATCAGTGATTACTTGCCTGATGCTCAGTATGAATTCTGCTGGGTCACTGCAAAGTTACAGTAGGTAATGTATTTCATACTCTTTACTCTTCCAGAGAGCAATTTTACCTGAGGCAGCCAAGTGTAAGGAGAGTTGCTCCCACAAATCCTGCTCCGCTTGTGGTGTGTTTGCACGTACGCAAACACACAGAACCTGAAAATGTGGCTGTGGCCACAAACTCATGGTCTCATTTCTTATGGCTTTAGCTTCTGTGGTCAAGTACAGTCAACTTCTGTTCCTCAAGAGTAAAGCAAAATAGTTATTCTTTGGTAGACAGATTTATTCACGTAAAATCTTAACTCTCTTCGGGGAAGGATCTCATGTAATGGGCCAGAGGAGGCTTTTGTGGTTTCACTCATTCTTATGTACAAAGAGTTAGGTCTTTCTGCATCATCTTGACATTAAAACACATAATCATTTTTTGCAAGATAAACAGACTTTGAGATGTGTTTTGTAATATATATATATACACAAATACTTGTTTCATTTATAGTCCTTCTTTGTAATCTATTTATTCCAGTCAGTATAGAGCATTAAGTTGAAAGTACTTCTTTTCAGTTTTAAACTATCTCTGTTTTACAGTGCAGGTATGAAATTTGTTTTCTGTAAATTAGAATCTCCAGTGGAGTACATTTGAAAGCAAAACTCTGCCTCTTACTTCAGGACAAGTATAACCAAATGAAGAATTTGTCTCAATTAATATGAATCACACAAAATTAATTCTTTATCAACTTGGCTTTGTTAGACCTTTTTCTCTTGAAATCCTAGATGCAATGCATAGGCTGCTGCTAAAAGGAAACTTCTCCAAGTTAGGTCTGTTGAGGCACATTGAGCCTGCCATCGTTCTTCAAAAGCAAAACACAAAGGAGCTGTGCAAAAGGTCTGAGCTGAATGCCCTGGGTTTGCATAGCCACACAGAGCTAGGAGGTTTGTGGTAGGAGCAGTATTTGCAGCTAGGTTCTCTCTGAAACACAGAAAACCCCAGAACTTGCATGATGTTACTTTGTGAAACTTTTGCATTGTCCTTCCTACTGCTATTAGAAGGCTTTCTTCTTTGTAAAACTGACATGGCAGTGTAACATTTTTCATCAGTTAATGGTTCATTTGATTTTTGCTTTTACTTTAGGAATAAAAGTAGATGTAGTCATTAGAAGTTGCCTTCTAATTAGACTCTATAGGAATTTTTAGCAAGCCTGGAGTATTCCTGCCAGTGAGCTTGAACTAAGATTGTAATTGGCTTATGTTATAGAATCATGGAGTCATTGAAGTTGGAAAAGACTTTTAAGACCATCAGGTCCAATGGGGACCTAGCACTGCCAAGTCCACCACTAAACCCTGCTCATAAGTGCAACATCTACACATCCTTTGTTAATTGTCTAGAGGATGCCTGTCCTCCCATTCTCAGGCAAATAATACTGAAAGAACTATCACAGGTTAATGTTCAGTAAGAAACTGGAAGTGTTGCATTTCCCCTGGCACTGTTTTACAAACCTTGGAATAAGATAGAACCTTCCTCAGGATTTACTACAGTTAATGTCTATGTTGAAAAGCAAGGCGAAATAAGCAACCTTTTAAACTTGAAGGTATTGTGTTTGAGTGTGGCTGATGCATCATATGAAAGTCTTTAGCAGACAGAGTGAAAAACCGTAACATACTGTTCAGATGTTAATCACTTGCTGTAGAACGCAGACAGACCAATTTCAGTTACATGCTTCACCTATAGAATGGTGCAGCACTCTGAATTTGGTAAGGCATTTGAGTGTTCAGTAAGACACGTGAGAATTTTGGCTGAGAAGAACTGTGGATGACAGGACCTCAAAAAATGCTTTTCTCATCTTTACCACTATAATATATATTCTCAACTGGAGAATCCAAAGGTGAGTATCCATTTGGCATCGTTTTAGTGTTATGGCTTCTCACCAGACAGGAGGAAGGGAGGATTTGTCTGGCATGGCTTTAGTGTTTTGATATGTATCTGGCTACGTATCAAGGAAATCAATAAACAAGAAGTGTGGTGTGTTTGTATTTCTCGCATACAGAGTATCCTGCTTGCTGCTTAACGTGGAAAGCTCCAGCTGACTGCAGTTAATGCCTTATGTTAAGTTTTAGCACTAAGCACCATATGCTCTTCTTTTACTGAGGTCTGAACTGTCACTGTAACTGATGGCTGCTGTCAGAGAAGCAGTGCAGGTCTCTGGTCATTAGGGGCATGGTTTCTACAGGAGCAGAGCAGCATGGTTATGACAGCTTCTCCTGTGCTCTTGGTGAGTTGCCTGTGAGTCTCCCAACCCTTCACCTGCCTGATTATAAGCTAGCAGGTGCAAAGTGTTGAACAGCATTTAAAAGATGCAAATGACTGAAACCTGAATCTTTGTCCTGTTAGGCTGGTTTTGTGCCACTTCAAGTCCCATTAAAGTTTTCCAGATACAGATATCTTTCCAAAATTCCAATATTCCTGTCACTGGCAGTGGGGCAGCTTGGTGCTGCCACGTTCCTGGGGTGGCAGTCACCGCTGCCTGTCGGGCACCACCGCTCTCAGCTGCTGCCTCCGAGTCAGGAACCAGCCTGGAGAGAATCAGAACTGAAATCGAAGTCTCTCTCTTTACCTGTCAAGCAGATACCAGTACTGGAATGGGCTGCCCGGGGAGGTGGTGGAGTCGCCGTCCCTGGAGCTGTTCAAGGCAAGGTTGGACGTGGCACTTGGTGCCATGGTCTAGCCTTGAGCTCTGTGGAAAAGGGTTGGACTTGATGATCTGTGAGGTCTCTTCCAACCCTGATGATGCTGTGTGTGTATGTAACTTTTTCCAAGACCTGATCGCTGAGGATGAGCTTGGGTGGTGGTGTCTTTTTTGTTCGGTTGTGGGGGGTTGTTGTTGTTGTTGTTTGGGTTTTGTTTGTTTGGTGGGGTTTTGTGTTGGTTGGGGTTTTTTGCGGGGGTGTTTTGTTTGCTTGCTTGTTTTGTGTTTGTTTGTTTTTTTAACTGTAACACGCAATGAAGTTTCAATTGAACATTCCTTTGGAAGTGAGTGGTTTAAAGGAAACTTTGAGTCGGGGCGGTGGTTAGGAGCAGTGCGGCTGGTTACGGGGATCTCCCTCTGAAAAGCGAGTCGGCAGGAGCGGTGCCGGCTCACCTTACAGAGCCGCGCCCTGCTCGCCTGCTGGGCCGGGCAGCTGCGGCTCGGGGGCAGCGTGTGGCCGCAGCTGCCTCCTCCGGCGCTAACGAGGGAGCGGGCTGCGGCGTGCCTGATGTCACCGCCGCCTGCCCCCCGCCGCCGCGGCCCAGCCTGCCGCAAACCACAGGCACCAGGATGAGCGAGAAGCGAAGGGGCGGAGGAGTGAGGAGATAAGGAGACGGCGGGGAGGGGGCCAGCCCCCAGAGCGGCGCTGCGGGCGCGGGTGGGCCGGTAGCAGATGCTGCCTGCAGAGCGAATCGGGGCGTTCCTTGCAGAGCGGCGCTGGGCGGGCGCCGGCGGCCCGCGGGAGCGCGAACGGGGCGAGCTGCAGAGCCGGACGGCCTCGCCGGGCGGTACGCGCCGGCGCTTGCTGAGGAGGCTGGGGGGGTCCCTCCCTCGCCGCCTCCTTCGCAGCTGCGCTTGGGAAATGAGGAGGAAGGAGAGAGGACAGCTTGCGCCCTGCATCGTGTAAGCTGGGACCTGCCGTTTGTAAACCTGCCGTGCCTTCGGCGTGATACGCTGCGCTGCTTCTGCTCCGCGGTTGCCTTAAACAGTTTTCCGGGATGGTAGTGGAGAAATAAGCCTGACACATTTGTTTTTCGACTGTCTGCTGGAAGGACGCATTGGCTCGGGTACTGGAAAGTGATGAGGCACTTGTAGAAGCACCAGAAACAAGCCTGGTACAAGAGGAGGATAAGCTGCCTTTCGGATCAAGGTTATTTATAACCACTGCCAAAAGAGTAAAGGGCTGGTTTGTTATTCTTACTGTTCTGGATTTAACGTGTTTCCCCTCTCCCCCCCGCCCCCCCCCAGGATTTGCTCCGTGCCTTGGTCTGGGTCTTAGACAGCCACTGTGGATTCTGCGTTTTGAAGCTGCCGCACCATGTTTTATTTATAAAGGAGATGGAACTCTGCAAACCAGTTAAATGGATTACAGTTAAGCAGTTACCTACAGAAGATAATGCTGCCTTCTGTAATGCTCCTTCGTTTGGAAGGCTTGTTTGGGAGATTTCAGATACAGATTCTGACCTGGAAAAAAGATATGAAGCCTTCTGTGGAGTGTTTTAAATACTTGAGCCACTGCTGGGTTTTGTTACACTTTTTCTGTGACGCTGGGAAACTTCTGTTACTTTCCTACTGAAGCACTTTCTATTTTAGAGGCAGGGAAGCCTCGCATCCGGGTAAAGTTGTATTAAAACTGGTGCACTAAGTATGAACGATCTCAGCCACCTCCTGAGTTACGATGTATATTTTGTGTCTGTGCATCTTATGTAAGGGCTATTTTGCTAGAATTATCCAGAGTGCTAGTGTTGTTTAACGATTCCCCTGTATCCATGAAAACGGAGGTATAGTGGTGCACTTGTGCAAGTACGTTGAGGATGGGGAAGCCGCTTAGCAGGCCGGACTGTCTGCGTCAGAACCCTCCGTGTGTTAGCAAAGGGGAAGAAGATGAAGATCTAAATATTGAAGACTGCTACGTTCCCCAGAGGTCCATCTATGACACTGTACGGCTGAATGAACAGATCGATTCGGGCTCCAAGGGCAGCCTCTCCTCGAGGCATTTCACAGACCGGACCTTACCCTACAGTCATAGAACACTGGACATCAGCACTTTGTGCTCTAATGGTGCACTTACTTCTTCCAGTGTTTTTGAGCTCCGAAGCCGTGAAGCTAGCAGGTTAGATGAAAAAATGATCTTTGATGCTCTCAAACTTAACAGCGATATAATTCGGACAGCTGGATTGCCCAAAGCCAAGTCTCACACAGAAAAGAAGGAGCACAGGCGATCGTGGAGAATGTTTGTGCCACCCAACTTTTCAGATTACACGAATAAAAGTGAATGCTCCTTTAATGAAACTGCTGATCTGTCAGATACAGCCAGGTCCAGCAAGTGGGGCACCAGTTCTCTTACCTCAGAAGAGGATGATTCTGGTTTATGCAGCCCTCCAGCAGAAAGGGAAGAAAAACAAGATACACTGTTAGCAGGGGAGCAAGCTCAAGTACAAAGCTTATCTTCTGCAGAGGATATCCAAGCAGTAGGTCAGTTAAGACCGTATTTCCCAGCAATTTGCAGAGAGCAGCAAACCCCACTACTTGCAAGCAGGAGTCTCCCTGTCAATGAAAGCTGCAGATTGGCATTGCATGACACTTTGCCCGCTGGAAAAGTAAAACAAAGCCATGCACAGACAGGTGAGAGTGATCAGGAAGAGATGGGAGGGAAATACTCTCACTTACAAAGCTTCAAAGAGGGAACACTGTCACACAAAGGTCCTCTTCAAGGTGACGGAAGAAGTATTTCCCTGAACAAAACTTATGTGGAAAATGCATATGAAGTTAATGAAAAAGTTAAAACACAAGTCACAACAGTGGAGGTGGATAACGTGGATGAGGCATCTTCTCATGTAGATGTTTATTTTGCAAACATTGCTGTAAATACCAGTGACTTGGATATAGCAAAGAATGAGACTTCGTCTGAGACAGAGGAATCCAGTATAGCACATACAGGCTCAAATGGGCTAGAATTTTCTGTTCAACAGCTTGAACTAGATAGTACATTAAACTGTCCAAAAGCTTTACCAGTGAGAAGCAACCACAGTCTCTGGACTACTGGCATCCAAGAAACCTTAGATACAGTCTGCAATGGGTTACTGTCTAACAAGGTAATTAAAAAGACAACCACAAAATCCATAGGTTTGTGAAGTAGTTGTAATGCAGCCTTAAACTTACTTGTTAAAGGCTTTTCTTTAAGTTTGTTTGGTTTGCAAAAATGTTCTTTTAAAAAGTAATCTGGCAAATGCAATAATTAATTGGTGTCTTTTGTATGGCACACATAGGATATCTCAACCAGGTGAGAATATAGAAAACAAGTTGGGGCACATTCTGAGAGGGGTGGTTATTTGCAGCTGTGTGGGATTCGGTACTGCCCAGCTGGTGCCTGTTGCTCCTGATGTGGAAGTGCCTCTTCCCGTGCCCCGCTTGGCAGTATTCAGTACTGGGACAGTGTGGTTACAGGCAGTGCCATTCAAGGCCAACTACAGCCCATGTGCTCAGCCTGAGCAATCTTACTCGTCAAGGTATAAGCAGCACTATCAGATCGTTGTGGTTTCCAAAGCAGGCAGATTAAAGGCTCACCGCCTCCTCTGAAAGCTGCCTTCGGCATTTGCATGCCAGAAAGAAGATCTGGCGTTACAGTAGTACTTTATAAGCGCAGGGTCTTGCAGCACTTTGCATGTGCTGGATGAGGTAAGAAGTGAAGCTTTGTAATAAGGAAAGGGTGTTTGTTTGGTCTGTAATTTTTTTTCTTCCCGCTCTGCTTGCAATCTGAGATACTTCAGACTTTGTTGCTAAGTTGTCCTGGTAAACTTTGGCCTTAGCAATAATTGTAATTTATTTTAAGCTTCTCTCTGCAAAGAATGCATGCGTTTCGAAAGGGCAGGTTTATGGAGATCAGTCCTTTTAGTGGCAGGACGTTGGTCTCCAAAGGTGAGACTTATGGCACATGAAAGAAGAATTTGTTATTGGTTCTGCGTGGAAATATTTTTTCTGCCTCCTCCCTACTCCACAGTCAAGAAAAGCAGGACTGTTATCCTTTTTCTGGAAGCAGCCAGCTGGTTGCACCCCCTGTTTTCATGTCACCACAGTTTTCAGGGCTTTTCATCCGTAGTAAAAACATTCGTAGGGGTGCTTAATTTATTGTAGCTCTCCTGTTTATGGCAGTTGATCTGGCTTCTAGATTGATTTGTCAAACTGGTGGAAGTGTTCTTAGCCACCCGAGGTCTGCAGCTTTAAAAGCAGTCACTTGCCACACTGTTTGGTGCAAAGGAGAGGAGTTACTGTTAGGTTCAGTGATCCTTGCTTTTCAGGACTCTGAGAAAGGTTGCTTTGAATGCGCAAAGTGTACACCAAAACTGTTGCTGAATGCTGCTATAGAAAGCGAAGGATTTAGGGTCAAAAGTTGAGCGTTCTCTAGCATTGTTTATTCATTGGTTATTTTTCACTGGCCTGTGTAATTAATTCAGGGGCTTCAGGCCATTTTCTGATCTCATTGACACTGGTGTCAGTGCCGACTGATGCAGCTGAATACAAATGGAGATTTATGTTGCTGTTGCTGATGGTAATAATCTGGTTCTGAAAAAGCTTAAATACCTGAAAGTGTAAAATAAAGCAAACAGAAAACTGCTCAAACTGCTGTCTGGGTATGGACAATGCCCTGGTAACGGGCAAGAATATCCCTCCGAATGAAAACCTGGGTGTCTGCTGGGGTACTATTTCAGCAGCATCTGTAGTGCATCCTCCTCACCTGTTAGCATTCTGTTCTCTTAAAAACTTCCTTAAAAATATCTCTTCCTTGTACTATTTCTTCAACTTAAAACTTTTGCTTTTTAGGGGGAAGTGCTCAAATGTTTCTCTTGGTGTATGCTTGTTTATTTATTTGAGGAAAACCAAACAGTTCTTCTCTGCCATGCTTTGGTAACCATATAGTAAAACAGAGAGGTGACTTCATCATTTTTGGAACTCATTGCCCCCCCCCCCCCCCCCCCGACTTTCTTATTTAATTTTTTTTTCTTCCCTGTCCCCCCTCTTCCAAATTTTCCCTTCCTCTCTCCCTCTCCCTTTCTGTTCTGTCTCAAACTACTCATGGAAGTGTATGTAACAGTTCCTCTATGGTGTATTGCAGTTACTTGGTCTAGATTGAGTCTATTCTGTTTAGATATATTGATTTTTCTATTGGGTTTTTTTTCCAGGAAGGTGCTGATGAGAAGTGATTTCTTCTAGACAGTAATTGTCAGCAGTTTTTTGTTGTATAGTGTGGTGTGAACACCAGATGAGTTTTATGTCAGAAGATGCAATGTCTCACCTGTGTCTTGGATTTCAACTGCAGGTATTGCAGAAAGAAGAAATTGAACCCTTACAGGTAAAACAACAGGAGGTAAATTGGTTGGGTCAAGGCCTTATTCAAAGTGCTGCAAAAAATACCAACACAGAAAACCTGGAACATGACCTTGAAGATGTCAATACCCGATGGAAGACTCTTAATAAGAAGGTTATTATTTTGTATAATATTTTGCCTCTGTTGTGTTCTGATTTTTTATTATTTCTTGCTGACATCTTTCAAAGTACAGGAAATTAAGTAGTCACTAAGAATATGAGTTGTATTACTTTATATGATCACTTTGTTAGTAATCCTGAGGATAAGATGTATATCTCTGGTAACAAAGGGTATTACTATCATTTCTAAGACTGTGAAACTTTCTGTAGGTCTGTCCTGGAGTTTTATTCAGGAAAGACTCCCCTTAGGACTATGTGTTCCTTCCTGCTTAAGGAGAGCAGGCAAGTTTGATAATCCAACCAAAGAGGTTGTAGTTGTGACACGTTGATGGGAAAGGTAGTTGTGTCATTTGTAGCCAACCACTTTCAAGTTGTTATTTTCAGTCTTTGTTCACACAGTTTCACTCCCTTGTAGTTGTTCATGCCCACTGTTGTCTTTGCACAGTGCACACATTGGTGATGTAGGCCAGCTTTGTGTCGCTAGTAGCACATTTCCTTTGGAACACCTTAAGAATTGTATTGCTTGAGACATTGGAAAGTACTGCTGCTTTGGAAAAGTGGCTGCAGCTGATATTTTACTGTGCTTTGTAAGAGTCCTTTTCCAGCAGTAGCTGCTGTTGGGAAATGTAAAGGGTGGGAAGCAGAAACAGAGCTCATTTTCCTCTACTATGTTTTCCTGAAAGAATGACACAGCAGAACCACAGAGACCTGTGGTTCGCTTATTTGCCTTCTTGTTTCATATTTCTCTTCCCTTTGAAGGGATTATTGCCCTTTATTAAGAGTTGCTGTTTTGTGCTCCTGGCTCAGCCTTTCTGTAAGGAAAATAGACCTTCTGAAATGCAAACATTCTGTCAGCATACTTCATAACACTGTAGCTAAATAAAACAGGAGTGTGTCTTGTAAGGAACTATCAGAGCAGTCTGATTTACTGAGTCAACCTCTTCTTTCCATCTTTTATCTGTAGCCCCCAAGAGATTAAAGTGAAATTGTGCCTTAGTGCTGTTAGGACTAGCTAAGAAATTGAGATTGTTAGTGATATTGCCAGATGTTCTACAGATTTGGACTACTTATTTTACAGAAACAAAAAGAAAAGGCGAGTATATCCTGATCCTCTGCTTCTTTCCTCAGGTTGCCCAGCGTGCCGCACAATTGCAGGAAGCCCTCCTTCACTGTGGAAGATTTCAGGATGCCCTCGAATCTCTGCTCAGCTGGCTCATTGATACAGAAGACCTTGTGGCTAATCAGAAGCCTCCATCTGCTGAATTCAAAGTTGTGAAGGCCCAAATCCAAGAACAGAAAGTAAGTGAAATGCGTTAGGAATGTCTCTTTCCAGTGGATCAACAAGAACAGATTCCCAGTCTTCGACAAAGCATAAAGTCTGTTTGTGGGGTTTATATTCCATTGAAGTGTGCTGAGCTGTTTAAAGCAGCCTTCTGTTCAATAGTCAAGAACCTGTCCAGTACTGGAAGAAGTGCCTGTCTTCTGGGATATAAGACAAAGAGTGACACTGTGTGAGCTGAACTCTCTTTGGATTTGTAACTACTACTTGGAAAGGATTGTTAAAGACCCTTTGGAAAAAGAAGGCATAAAATTGAGCGCTTTGTCACGTGGAAAGTAGGAAATGGAAACTTTTATTGTCATAATTCAAGGGTAAAATTGAAGATTATGGACTTAAATATTTGGCTCTTAATCCTAATTGTGATATCATTGTTGGTAATTAATTGGAATGCTGTCTAGAAATGGCCTGTGCTAATGTATAAACGCTATCAAGAGTTGTCAACTTCTTGCAAATGTTCAGATTAGTTACAGAAGAACCACTCATAGTGGAGCTCATGAAACATACAGTTCATGCAGTTGCATCAAAATTCAATAAAAGCAAGGGGAAAAACCATCTCAGCAGCAATGAAGCAAGGCAAAACATCTGGAATGCCAATTCCTCATGGAGAAGGAGTGAGTCTGTAAAAAACAAGCTAGCTTGCCTTTTAGGAAAAAAGTTACTAAAGAAGTCATTTAAAGGGCAGAAGTCATTTATGAATCAGCAGTTGTAGCTGAGCTGCACACTGTTCTCCCAGGGAATAGAAAAGATCCCAAAGAGAAACTGGCCATGCTCTGGAGAGGCATGTGCAGCAGTTTCAGCATTCAGTTACGTTTGTGTTTCACCTCTTCTGACAGTCATGATGGGAAGAGCTATCTCAGCATTGCCTTCCAGCTGCCTGTATGGCTTTAAAAGACACCAGGTTCTAAAATGTTCCAGGAGGCTGGATGAGGAACTTAGTGCCATGGTTTAGTTAAATAAAAGGGTTGAGTGATAGGTTGGACTCAATGATCCTAGAGGTCTTTCCCAACCTGGTTAATTTCTGTGATTCTACTGTGTGGGCTGTTGCCATTCAGAGATCGTCATGTTGCAATGTCTACAGAGGTAGAATGTTCATTTTACCAAAAGCAGCTAGGGAATGGAGGAAGAGAAGATCTTTAGAGGTGTGTTTTGTTTTTCATGGAAAGTTAATCTACAGGCCTAGATGAGTGAAGCCACTTGTATCTCAAAGAGATGATGAGTTGGTCATACAATAGGTTTACATCAGTTTTCCTTTATATGTATCAGAATTATCTTTCATAGAACTGTTTTGGTTGGAAGGGACCTTTAAGATCATCAAGTCCAACCATTAGCCCAGCACTGCCAAGTCCACTACTAAGCCATGTCCCTCAGCTTTGAAACCCCTCCAAGGATGGGCACTCCATCACTGTCTTTAGACAGCCTGTACCAGGGCTTTGCAACACTTTTGGGGACAACGCTGTTCCTCATGCCTAACCTAAACCTTTGCTGGTGCAACTTGAGGCATCTTCCTCTTGTCCTGTAATTTATACCTTGGGAGAAGAGACCAACCCCCACCTCTCTCCACTCTCCGTTCAGGAGGTTGTAGAAAGCCGGAAGGTCTCCTCTCAGCCTCCTTTTCTCCAGGCTGAACAATCTGAGTTCTGTCAGCTGCTTGTCACCAGCCCCCTTCTCCAGATCCTATTCACAACAAAACAACTAAAAAAATGAAGTGATCATGTTTGAGGGTAGTGCAGGTTCATGTGCTTTACATTTGCGTGTCTCTTTCAGCATCATTTACACTTTCATCACTATATAGACATTGCTTTTGCTGCTTTAACAGGCTTTCAAGAAGTCTACCTTCTTCTGTTTTGTGCTATTACAGTGTTTCTTTATAACCTGGTCCTCGATTTGTTTCTTTGTAGCTCCTTCAGAGATTGCTGGATGACCGCAAACCTACTGTTGAGGTAATCAAGCGCGAAGGAGAGAAAATTGCAGAGTCAGCAGAAGCTGCTGATAAAGTGAAAATCTTGAAACAGTTGAGTTTCCTGGATAGCCGATGGGATGCATTGCTCAGTAAAGCTGAAACAAGGTATTTGAAATTCTTTGGCAGCTGTGAAAAATGCAGACATGGCATGTGACATACTATTGCAAGTAGCATGTGGAGCTGCAGTGTGAAATCTTGAAAGTATTACCTTCCAGTTTGTTACACTACAGGGGTTTTTTTTTGCCTTAATTGTGATAGAATAGGTCCTCTGAAACACAGAACTGACTTGAGCAGGGCAAGAGCTTTTAAAAGAAGTTTAGCTTAAGATGCTACAGTCTGCTAGGTTTAAGTGCACTTCTGTCTTGTGAATATTTTTCTCTTGGTTACTTCACTGGAATGCAGGTTTCCTGATGCAGGAACCTGTTTTGCTTACAGTCAAGTGCAAATTTTGCATGTAGCAAGTAATAGCAATACTCTCTTGGAACGTCCAAAATCTTGACAAAGAGGAGGGCACTCAAATCTTTATCCTCTTTGCTGTTTGCTGTCATCTATACAGTTAGTTTCTACAGTGCAGAGATCATCATACTGTCAAATGTTAATGTACTTAAGGTGCTAAGCTCCCCTGGTACTCAAGAAAAAGGCTTATCAAAGTATGCAGATATATTCTATTAACAGAAGAAACACTCTCTCTTAAAGACGTTCCAATAAAAGTAACCCAACCAGAACACCAAATAAAGGTCTCAATGAACTAAGCACACAGTAGCACACTCAGATTTCCAAGCTTTTGTCAGCATATAAAATATCTGGGAAGTTATGAACTGTAAAGTCTCTTGGAAGAAATTTGTGATGAAAGGGTTGCTGAATGTGTTTTCTGGGTGGGGGTTTGAAGAAGGACAGCCTTGTTCAGTCTAGAGAGAAGAGTGCATAAGAGGTGACCTGAAAAAGGCATATAATTGAGGACAAGAAAGGACTTGGAAAGCTGAAGAAAAGGGATTTAAGTGGACAGTGAGGCTTTGCAGTGAAGAACAAATGGGCGTGTTGGGATTTGGGTGCTTAGAGTAGCCTTGAACTTGCCTCTGATGTCTCCCACTTCTGGTAGCCTCCCTTTAATTCTTTTACTCTGAACCTATTTTGTAACATCCTAGTAATAATGTGGCTACTTAATTAGTAGAGCCAACCACTACAAGACCATTATTTCCTTCTTTTGAATTTTTTTTTAATTGAAGGAATCTGACTTATTAGCTGGGGTAAATGTTAATGTCATGTCTCATTTAGTAGGATTCTCTGGTGTTATTTAATTAAAAATCAAATTGGATTTAAAATCATTTTTTTAATAGCTGTCTGTTAGCTGCAAGCTGGTTTCCATTTTCCTTTGGCCTGTTTTTATAGAAACAGAGGAGATTGGAGGGTGATTTGCAAAACTATGTGGAGTACTTCAGTGAGTGTTCTATGGTTAAGTGTGTTGAGTCCATTGATGAGCCTTGGGAAGCACTTAAATCTGGAAGGAAGTTCTTCACAGAGAGAGTGATTGGCATTGGAATGGGCTGCCCAGGGAGGTGGTGGAGTCACCGTTCCTGGAGGTGTTGAAGAAAAGCCTGGCTGAGGCACTTAGTGCCATGGTCTAGATAACTGGCTAGGGCTGGGTGCTAGGTTGGACTGGATGATCTGGGAGGTCTCTTCCAACCTGGTTGATTCTGTGATTTCAAAGACAGCATTACTGGTTTTCATGGAGAGCAAATCTCTCTTAAAAGTCTGCTTGAATTAAGTTTGTTCAACAGAGGATGTAGAGGAGCCTTCTCTGAAATGTAATAGTCTGAAACAGCAATGTTTTAGATATGCTTTTGGATTTTGGAGGTCAAGTCTCTTTTACTTCATTAACATTGTCTCACTAAGTTCTTTGAGAGCTTTTATCCAGAACAAGAGATGAACAATTGAACATCACTGAACCGGTGTTTAGAGATATTTTACAGTGCTGAGGAAGCATGATAATGTGTTCTGGTTCATTAAAGCCTTTGCTGAACTTTAACACCTGTCTAATAGTCAAAAGAAGGTAACTTTATGCTTAAAGATAGTTAGAAACTTGAGAACTGTCCTTGTTAGGTGTAAACCAATGGTTTGTTGCTAAATCAAATGCTAGATTATACTTTTTGACAAAAATATGAATTAAGTTATAATATTCTTGTTTGCAAAAACTGCTAATTAGATAAAAGAATTTCAAACAGCTTTGTAGTGTTTTGGTTTTGTGAGAGTGTTTTGTTTGGGATTTTTTTTTTGTTGTTGTTTAGTTGGTTTGGATTACTGTGTCCAGCTCTGGGCCACTCAATTCAAGAGAGATGTTGAAGTGCTGGAAGGTGTCCAGAGAAGGGCAACAAAGCTGATGAAGGGCCTGGAACACAAACCCTATGAGGAGAGGCTGAGGGAGCTGGGGGTGTGCAGCCTGGAGAAGAGGAGGCTCAGGGGGGACCTCATTGCTGTCTACAACTACCTGAAGGGAGGTTGTAGCCAGGTGGGGGTTGGCCTCTTCTCCCATGCAGCCAGCAATAGAACAAGGGGACACAGTCTCAAATTGTGCCGGGGAAGGTCTAGGCTGGATGTTAGGAGGAAGTTGTTGCCAGAGAGAGTGATTGGCATTGGAATGGGCTGCCCAGGGAGGTGGTGGAGTCACCATCCCTGGAGGTGTTGAAGCAAAGTCTGGCTGAGGCACTTAGTGCCATGGTCTAGTTGACTGGCTAGGGCTGGGTGCTAGGTTGGCCTGGCTGATCTTGGAGGTCTCTTCCAACCTGCTTCATTCTATGATCCTATGATTTTTTTAATTTGTTTTGATTTTTACCTTGTTTTTTATTGAGTATCATCAATATGATTTTTCCATTTGGAGTGGTTCCTACAATAAGATTTTTTTTTCCCAAAGCATCCAAGGATTTATTTTTCAAGTATGACACACTTAATTCATCACAAAATATGACCTTTCTCTTGGCTTATTGATAGAAACCGTCAGTTGGAAGGAATCTTGGTGGTAGCGCAGCAGTTCCATGAAGCTCTGGAACCACTGGTGGAGTGGCTGACTGCCACAGAGAAGAGGCTTGCAAATGCAGAACCCATTGGAACACAGGCCTCCAAACTGCAACAGCAAATTTCTCAGCACAAAGTAAGATACAAACCATACACTTGTCCTTGTGTTAAACTTTCTAGATGCTTCTGTAGAGCACAACTGGCAAAGTTGCTGTGGTGTACCTACATTTTGCCATACTGGATATTCTTTTTTGTAACTTGAGTTTTGCATATATCTGTTGGCCATATGTCTGGGTTTTTTTGTTCATGTTTGTTTTATTGAGTTCCATTTCAATTTCTTTTATGTTTTTTTTTTCTGATTTTTCTTTTCCATTACTCTTCATTATTGAAAAAATATAGGCTCTAGAAGATGATGTCCTAGCTCACAATAAGAGTTTACATCAGGCCATTAGCACTGGTCAGTCTCTAAAGACTATGAGCTCCAGGGAAGATAAAGATATGGTGCAGGAAAAGCTAGATTCTGCTCAGGCCCGCTACATTGAGATCCAAGAGAAGAGCAACAGCAGGTCTGAACTCCTCCAACAAGCTTACAGCAATGCCCAGATTTTTGGGGAGGATGAAGTTGAATTGATGAACTGGCTGAATGAAGTCCATGATAAACTGAGCAAATTGTCAGTCCAAGATTGCAACACAGACTTGCTTCAGAATCAACACTCTGAACTACTGGTATTTTGATTTCTGTTCATTTATTATTTCAATTAATTTTACTTTTTTAATTTATTTATCCATATTTGATTAGTTTTTGTTAATATATTTTGTTTGAAATTGCATCATGCTTATTCCAAGTAACAATAAAATTTGTTATGCCTCTGCTAACACAAATGGCCTTTTCTGTTAGGATCTTCAGGAGGAGATTCTTCTTAGGAAGCAAAACGTTGATTTGGCTATACAAAATGGCTTAGAGCTTCTCAAGCAAACAACAGGTGAGAGCTTCTGCAAAACCTATTAATCAGGTTTTTTTCCTTGTACTTACAAGTTCCACTGGAATCTTTTTAAGAGCTTATAAATATTAATCCATCTTTTCTGGTTAAAACTGTTGCTGTTTAATAGAAGTTTGAGGTCAAGGCAAGTTTTATTTTTAGGCCAGTTTTACTGTTAATGTAAGTAAGCAGAAGTCCTTTTTTGCCTGTAGAGAATTTGGCCTTTGAATCCTTTATTATTTTTAGTTGAAAATTATTTTGGTGAACCTGCATTCCATTCCTAATAGCAAGTTATGGACATTACTCATAATGGAGGACTGTTTGGCAGGAGATTCAGTCAGTTCCCTGCAGGCATCCACAGATGAACTAGATATAAGACTACCTTTTACTGAAAGAGGAAAGCCTTGTCCATTGGAACTAATACTGTGGGAAAAGTTGCATTCCAGTTGTCCACTGCCTGTCACCCAGATTTTCCAATATTTCTGGTTCTTGAATGCTGAGACACATATGGATGGCACAGAAGGGTATCCTTTTCTGCTACGAGCCTAAATGTTATGCATATTCTATAATGAAATCTCAATATATTCATTTCAGTGTGTTTATTTTAGCCTTTCAGGTTGTGTTTCAAGTAGGGCTTAATGGAGTGTATGTACAGTGATGTCAAATGTTACTGTAATTGAAAATCTGGTTAGTATTTTGTGATGTTTTTCCTTCACATCTTCAGTAACTCTTTTAGAAACTATTTTTCACCCTTATAAGAAGTGTTAAGAAATTGTTTTTTTTTTTAATGAAAGACTTAAATGTTACATCCAAGTCCTCACTTTGCTGATAGTTTCGTAAGGCAGAAAAAAGACACACAGAGACACATCCTGAGCTGAAGTTAACTTTGTAGCTCTGTGGACTTAAGTGACAGCAGGACAACTTGCAATAGTTGAAGATTGACATTGTCATCTTGTTTAGTTTATTTTATAAATTAGATGTTTAGATTTTTGTGGTAGGTACAGTTGTGTTGGGCTTGTTTTGGTTTTGTTGGGTTTTTTTTTCTTCTAAATATTTGTGATTACAGGGAGTAACGTCCCTCTGATTTCTTTTTTAAGGTGATGAAGTTGTGGTAATACAAGATAAACTGGAAGGCATTAAAGCAAGATATAGAGATATCACAAAATTGAGTTCTGATGTATCCAAGACCTTAGAGCAGGCTCTGCAGCTTGCAAGTCAACTGCACCCAACTCATGAGGAACTCTGCAAATGGCTTGATGAAGTGGAGGTGGAGTTACTGTCATATGAAACTCAATTACCTAAGGGTGAAGAATTAAGCCAAGTACAAGAAAGACAAAAAGTAGGTTTTGGAGCCTGTAAATGATTTATTGCCATGTGATTCTGCTAGGTTTTGTGTTAACTTATGATTGGCATGATGTCATTTTGTTAATAGCTAATTTGAGCATCGGACCATTTGATTAAATATAACAGTAGTTAAGACTCAAACTCACTTTCCAGAGTCATCTCTTACAGTCACTTATGGAATTGGGCTGAGCACGAGAGTAGAGAAGCATTTTGGTTTTAATGAAGCAATTGGGCTGAGCACAAGAGTAGAGAAGCATTTTGTTTTTACAGAAGCAGCTACCTAATCCTGGGACGATTCTTCATTTGTCAAACACAATTATTTTGAGTCTTTAGCTGTGACATAGATAAAAAGCTGTTAAAAATAGTCAGCATATAAAATATATATTACTAATCATGTTTATTCCAATATCTATTCCAAAATAAAAATTGTAGTATAAACTGGATGATGTGGGGAAAGTAAAAGGTAGAAAGAAATACATCTCCATTCTATTTCATATATGTAAAGAAATGAAACAGCAGTGGGAGGTTTCTGTACAGGTGAAAACTCATCCCTGAAGCATTCTGTGATTATTTGAATTCAAGACATCATATGGTTTCATCATATTTCACTTCTTTTGCATGTTTGATTTAACTTGCCAGTGAAGTTGCAGGTTCCAAAGAGTATCTGCTAGTTTTATTTTCTTCTTTTTTTCCATTAATTAGTAACAACTCTTCAAAATTAACTTCAGACTGACTGGAGAAATATATTTAAGATAGATTCTGAACAGAGTTATCTTCAAGAATCGCCCACTGGCCTGTTAAGCTTACAGTATCAAAAAGCTGATAGTAGTGAGGTGAAGATAAGCATGCTAACTTATCTCTTTGGCTTGTGTGGAAAACACTTCAGTTCTCAACTCATGGAATGGTTGGGAGAAGAAAAATATGTACACAAGCTCTGTGTGTTCAGCTGATGTGCTGGCATGCTTACTTTAAATGGCCTTTTTCAGGAGCTGAAAAAAGAAGCAAAGAACAACAAAGGCTTACTGGACACTCTGAATGAAGTTGGCAGTGCCTTCCTGGAGTTGGTGCCATGGAGGGCCAGAGAGGGGCTTGACAAGATGATAACGGAGGTCAACGAGCGTTACAGATTAGTGAGCGACACGATTTCTCAGAAGGTGGATGAGATTGATGCTGCTATCCTGAGATCCCAGCAGGTACTGAAAAGTATTCTTTGGGCAGTAAGTCTCTGACCACGTGTACCTGAACAAAAGGTTCTGTTTGAGCAGCTGAAGGCCTGTTTGAATGAAGCGGTACTATGGAACTCTGCGTTCAGCTGAGTCCTGTCGTTTGTATCTTATCTTTACATTGTTGTAGCTGTCTACCTTTTTGTTGACACAACCACCAGTCTTACAGATATAAAGTTGCTTTAACTAACCTGTGGCTCCTTAAGTGGGTGCTTACTTAAATATGAACTCTATGGCTCATATCTTTTGTAGATCATGTTGTGTTAAGTAGAAATATGGTCTGGATCCTCCACTGATTCACTTGATGCAAAACTGAAATCAGGATTGCTGTGCCTTTCAACATCATCTGATTGTCTAACTTCTCTGTATTTTCCATAGTTAAAAGCTGGGTCATCTTATTCAAGCTGTAGTAGATGATTTAAATAACAGTTGCTTTTGTTCATATCCAATTTGCTTTTCTTCTTGGGGCTTAAAACCTGAGTTGCTTACTATGTAGAGGTTTCTGTACATGCACAGAGGTGTGTATATATATGGCTATAATTCTAGAATGGGCACTCAAATTTTATTACTCAACAGTTCCATATTTAAGCTTACTTAAAAATGCATCATGGAAACACAGTTTGGAGTCTGTCTGCAGTTCAGACAGAAATACTAGTGGACATGTCTGTTTCTGCTAATAGCCCCTATAAACAGTAGTAAGAGGACAAGGAGAAAGCATGTATGATACTTTCAAAGCTTGCTGCAAGAAGAGTACAAGAGGCTGTCACTAACTCAGATTTCCTTGTAACTGAAGTTAAAAGTAACTTGATGTTTCCTCTAAAGTAGCTTGCTGTGAATATTACCTTGTCTCATTAACCAAATCCTCAAAAACAGAAGGGTGGTGGTTTTGTTTCATTCTGGTGGGGGGGGGGGTGGTTTTCTGTTGTGTTTTGGGCTGGTGTTTTGGTTTGGTTTTTGTTCATTTGTGTTTTGTTAGTTTATGTTTTGCTAGTTTGGTTTTTTTGGTTGTGTTTGTTTTTTTTTTTTTTTGTGGAAGGTTGTGGGTTTTTTTTGTTTCTCAGGGGTTTTGTTGTGCTGTTTTTTGGTTGTTTTTTAGGTTGGTTTGTATTGTTTGTTTTGGGTTGTTTTTTTTTTCAGTTGAGATAGAGTGTATTTTGACTCTTCAAGTTTTTGGAATTTTGAGTGTGTTGCATCCTCTGGCACAAATTCAGCAGATTCAGGTCCATGTGTGAAGGATCCAGAGCTAATTAAATGTTGCATGGGCACACTGCACGTTGCACCCTCGTCCTGCATACTCCTAGTCTTTGCTTCAGCTCAACTCATATCACCACAGTATATTCCTGTACACTATGTCCTGTGATCAGTAATCAAGGGACTTAGCACACTGCTGCATAAAGATCAGCTACTTTCCATTTAGGTCAGAGAAACACTATGCAAAATAAAACATATCTTTGGAAAAGCTACTACTCTGTAAACTTACACTGCGGCAACTTGTTCAAGTGCTTGTAAAGAAGTTTTGATGGGAGGGCAAAGCCACTAAGAGCATGATGCTTTAAGGGTGGTGATGTGGAGTTTGTGCTACTCATTACTGGGCCAAGGTGTGAAATGGAGGAAGCTATATGAATGAGTAAACATATTGTTTCATGTTATGAACAGAAGCTGTACTACTAATACAACAATGGGGGTGAAATAGATGATTTTATAGTGACTTAAGTGAAGTTCAGGGCTCATTAGTAAGCTGTCATGCATAATAAGAAGAAAACACTTCAATTTTGGATTCAGAGAGTACTAATTTTAGGGGATTTATTCTTTAATGTTACATTTGAACAACACAAATAGGGAATCCTATACTCAGCAAATACTGGAGTACTGTCCTCCTTCAGTGCTTTGTAATGTAGAAGTTTCACTGCCATGCCTTGAATCTATTTCTATTGAATATTTGCTCAGTATTACTTATATACACATGGATACTTGGCATTAGGAAGTCACATTGCAGTTAATTTTTAGTTCTAACACATTTGAAATCACCCTTTTAATTTCTTTCATTTGAATCTTAAATAGATAGGCTTCAGAAGAGCTTGGTTGTGATCTGTAGTTTCTTAAGCCAGTATTTAACTACTAGTAGTGCATGTGCTTTATGCTAATGTTTATGGTAGTGATTATTTCAGAACATACCTTCCTTTCAGGAAGTCACAGTATTTGGGACAAAACTTGCTTTCTGTTACTTTAAATGAGAAATGGCATAGTGAAAAAGAATGTTTGTACTCTTTCAAGTAACGAGTGGATTACAAAGGCTGATAGATTGACTCATAAAGAATGAAATCTTAGAACCACTGCTTTTGGTTTTCTCTGGCTCATGATTAACCACTAAGACAACTGATGCAGTGGCTAAAGTGAGCTCTGCCTACAGTACAGGAGCAGGGCTGCCATGATCTGCAGCTGCAAAGGCAGAGACCAGCAGTAGCTGGTCAACAACATAGACATATAAGAACAAGAAAAGTAGCATGTTCTGATGTAAAACATCCTATTAAGACTTTAACAATAACTCAGAGCCATATTAAAGTTCAGCCAGTTGGAATGGGGGTCAGAGTTGAAACAAATAAGTTGTTAGTGGTTTGTAGGATACCTGTTTTGTGCATCTGATAATTCCATGTAGTATTTCTCTGTGGCTTAAACTCAGAGCTGCCTGTATTGAGTACTGCAACATGGGTGCTAAGAGACATACCTATAAACTTGAACTAGACAGAATGTATGATTTCTAATTATTTTTTTAAAAGATTTGGTCTTTATTTCCTGAAGGATTAGATCACTGTGTATTTTCTTTCCTCTTTTTTCATGGTCTTATCCTCTTCTTTGTAAATTAGTAAGAAACAGATCCTTTCCATCCTCTCATTACTTTGGCACTTGGAGGTAATTTCTGAGGCGTTTAACTGTTGACTAATGGTAGTGAAAAGTCAATCCTTCAGGGAAAGGATGCACCCAAATGGCCCACAGAATTTTCTCATTTAATTCAGGGCCTGATTTTTGGATGAGATCTTTTCTTCTCTGAACTCAGCAAGGCTTTTCCACTGACTTAGTTGAGTTGTGGTTTTGCCTTTATCAATTAATACCAAAACAGCCTGTAAGATTAAAAGAGTAACATCAAACAAGTATTTCTTATGATAATTGCAACACTAGCAGTAGTTGTAAACACAGAGATAGAAAAGATGTGTGAAAGTAAATGAAAAGAAACGATGAAAATAAACAGTCTAACTAAAATTAGGAAATTATAACCCTCTTTGTTTTCTCCTGGCTCTTAGGCTTTCAAAGCCTCTGTTACTTTGCCACACATCCGAATTAAGCTCTTGTTTTACAATCCCTAAGAACCATTTTGGGCTTTGTCTTTCATTTATATAAAAACCTCCTGTGGAAAGTGAGCCATTATTTTCCTAACAACTCAAAAGTGTGCTTTTTAATTTTCTTTAATTCTTCCTTAACAGTCATTCTAATTTCACATCTATAGAACCCCTGAACTAATTCATGTCTCCTTCATTTAGTTTGATCGGGCAGCTGATGCTGAATTTGCCTGGATTGCAGAAACAGAAAAGAAACTGATGTCTCTGGGTGATATTAGGCTTGAGCAAGACCAGACCACAGCTCAGCTACAAGTTCAAAAGGTAAAAGAAATGCATTTCCAACTGTCATGTTAATTATTGGCCAACACACTCTCCATCTAGAAAATAGGCAGGCATGATTTAGTTTTTGGTTCATCATAATACACTTCATAACCAATTTTTACTCTCTCTGATCTTTTTTTCACTAACTAATTTTTATTGTGTTTCAAGGCCTTTACCATGGAGATTTTGAGACACAAAGATACTATAGATGAGCTTGTTAAATCGGGGGATAAGATTATGAACACGTGCACTGAAGAAGAGAAACAGTCCATCAAGGTAAAGTTCCTTAAATTGCAGCTATGGCAGTAGAGATGCAGGTAATATATAAGTAAAAAGGTTTCCTACAGTGCCTTCTCTTTTTTTTTTCTGTTTAATGAAAAGGCTGTAATTACAGTCACCTCTACCTAGAAGAAATACTGTTGTGTACCATGCTTCTTCAGAATGTTCAGAGAGCAAACACTACATTCTTGCTTCATTGCCTGGCACTAATTAGAAGCCACATTTATCGTCTTCACCCATGGTAAACAGTATTTTAGCCAATGGACAATTGAATTAATAGGTGTTAGTCATCTAGGGTGATGTGTGTGGAATCTGACTGTTTATCTTTTCCAGTTCTCTTGCATGAGTGGTGCTCTGGATATGTGTTTCTGTGCCAGATTCAAAGGCTGTGCACCTCAGTGTGCATCTTTCGTTTCTGCTGATTTCAGTTTAGACCTTACTTGCCAAAATTATTCCATCCTTTTGACTAAGACAGGCTATGAAAGATGTTCTTTAGCCTTTATTTACACACACATAGCCTGATGTTTGGACTGTGTATATATATATGCAGACATGATTTTCATGTGTGTTGACATTTAAGGATAGGTTAGTTGTGGGGTTCGATGCTGAGGTTGGACTTGTGTAAATTTAGTCCTTCCAGTGATCACCCTCCTTGAACAACAATACCTCACTAATTCTGCTCTGCTGCAGGTTCTCTGAATAAGTTTGGTTTGGTTTTAATTTCAAATAGTTAAGAAGTTCTGTCTGTTGAACTATAGTCATAAGGGAGAGCAATTTGATGTCAGTCTCTTAAATATTTGTATTTGTCAGAAATGCTGTGTCTCTGTGTATTGGGCTGTTTTGTCCTTTGGATAGCACCTTAATTTACATGTAAGGCATAACAAATGAAAGGCCAGCTTGCTCTGGCAAGAAAAGATTCTTTACTTCACATTCAGTGGCTTCCATATATGTCTAGTTTTCCCAAGGCTAGCACAGTATTTCATTAAAATGATAACATGGGCAGTCTTCTACAGGAAAAAATGTATAGCTAGCTGATACTTTCTTTTATTATCACGTGCCCAAATACAGTGGATTTGTAATAACTGAACCTTGTAGCTCTATCATATTATTGATGGTAACACATCCTCATTAGTTAAGATATACCCTCATGGAAAATAATGTTTTGTGGTTTCTGTTGCAAGTTTGTAAGCCAAGAGGATGACAATATAGCCTATTGGCTTGCTAGATTTAAAACAGAAAAAAAACCAACAGCGTTTTTTTTTCTGCACTGTATTCCTTTCATTTGGAAATGCTGTGGGAAATAGAGTTTCTGCCAAGTGTCACTGAAGTTAAGAATCTTATGTAAGGGGGAAGTGGGACGAAGGTCTGCAGTCAAATCATTCACAGCTTGCCTGGAAGCCCAGTGAGTAAACTGTTATTTGTAAATAGCAGTATCAATAAATCATAGAATGGTTTAGGTTGGAAGGGACCTCAAAGGTCATCCAGTTGCAAACCCCCCGATAGGCAGGGGCACCTCCCACTAGAACAGGTCACTCAGGGCCTTATCCAACTTGGCCTTGAACATCTCCAGGGAGGGAGCATCCACAACTTCTCTGGGCAGCCTGTGCCAGTGTCTCACCACTGTCACTCTAAAGAACCCTTTTCTAATGTCTAGTTTAAATCTCCCCTCTGCCAGTTTAAACCCATTACTCCACATCCTGTCATTACAAGACCTTGTCAATAGGCCCTCCCCAGCCTTCCTGTAGGCTGCCTTCAGATACTGAAAGGCTACTGTAAGGTCTCCTCAAAGCCTTTTCTTCTCCAGGCTGAAGAGCCCCAACTCGTGTAGCCTGTCCTCATAGCAGAGGTGCTCCCTCTGATCACCTTCGCGGTCCTCCTCTGGACTCACTCTAACAGTTCCATGGCCCTCTTGTGTTGGGGGCTCCAGAACTCTGCACATTACTCCAGGTGGGGTCTGAGGAGAGCAGAGTAAACTGGAAGAATCCCCTCTCTTGCCCTGCTGGCCACACTGCTCTTGCAGTCCAGCACACAGTTGCTGTCTGGGCTGCATGTGCACACTGCCAGCTCGTGTTGAGCTTTTAATCATCCCAGACCCCCAGGTCCTTTTCCTCACAGCTGCGCTCCAGCCATTCACCACCCAGCCTGTATTTGTGCTTGGGATTGCCCTGACCCAGGTACAGGACCTTACACTTGGCCTTGTTGAATGTCATGAGGTTGGCCTGGACCCATCTCCCCAGCCCATTTTCTTGTTACTTCAGAAGTATTCTGCCAAATTCCAATCTCCCATGGTATTCATTCAGTCCTCCTTAAACTGATACCATGGAAATGTTATCAAAATGAAATTTGGTTCATCATGGTTTGGTAATACAATTATCAAAGATTCTCTAGAAATGAAGGTAGTAGACATGGGTAAACATGCCTTCCTAATTTTTGTTGATGTTATTTTGCAGAAAAAAATGAAAAGCCTTTTACAGAAGTATGATGCAGTCTGTCAAATGAACTCTGAGAGGAACCTCCAGCTGGAACGGGCTCAGTCCCTGGTTAACCAGTTCTGGGAGACTTATGAAGAGCTTTGGCCGTGGTTAACTGAAACAGAAATGATCATCTCTCAGCTTCCTGCACCAGCCCTTGAATATGAAACGTTAAAGCAACAACAGGAAGAGCACAGGGTAAGCATTGTGCCAGTTTTGGAGGCTCAGGGGTGATCTTATTACTGTCTACAACTACCTGAAGGGGCATTGTAGCCAGGTGGGGGGTGGCCTCTTCTCCCAGGCAACCAGCAATAGAACAAGGGGACACAGTCTCAAGTTGTGCCAGGGTAGGTATAGGCTGGATATTAGGAAGAAGTTCTTCACAGAGAGAGTGATTTCCCATTGGAATGGGCTGCCCAGGGAGGTGGTGGAGGCACCATCCCTGGGGGTCTTCAAGAAAAGCCTGGATGAGGCACTTAGTGCCATGGTCTAATTGATTGGATAGGGCTGGGTGATAGGTTGGAGTGGATGATCTTGGAGGTCTCTTCCAACCTGGTTGATTCTATGGTTCTGCTTAGAATCGTGGAGTACTCTGCTAAAAGCCCAGACAGTGTTATTTCTGTTGAAAAAATAGAAAATAAAGACAATTTCAATGATGCTTTTACCTCAAATTGCATGCAGTTGGTCCTCTGGGAAAGGCAGCAAGCAATATATAGGTGTAAAAGAGGACTGAAGAGGAAAAATTGCCGTTGTATTGAAAGAAGTGAGCACACAGAAATTAACGGTTGAGAAGTATGTTTAAAAGTGCTCATTAATGTCAGAATGAGCCAAACCCTTAAACAGAAAGAACAAAGCTGAGATATTGTAGCAAGAAACAAAAGGAGGTAAAACACGGTTGCCTAAAGAACTGGAATGCCTTCTGCCAGCATGCTGAAAGTGAAATGCTGCTTTTGTGTCCAGTCTGTATACAGATATGCACATTTGTTGATCTTCTGTTCATGAGAAAAAAAATTGGCATTTGTTTTGTTGGTATCGTTTGAGCTAAACTTAGCTGGGCCAGGAAGATGAACAATTAGAGAATCAAGAATGGGTCGTTTGGGTTCCTGCCAATCCCATAATAATTTCTCATGTCAAATGTGTTTGTTAAGTAATAATTAAAAGAAGCCATTGTTTACCTTAACACATAGCTTCACAAAGTAGAGACAACAGTTCTCTACACTGGCCACCCTACGGACTGTCTTACATGGAGGAATGATCAGCTGGGATAAAAAGTAGTATGGTTCATGTATGGCTACTAGTATCACATGGAATCACTTGTATCCCACTGAGATGAAGAAACCTTCATGTTTCAGCACATGCAAAGCCCATATGACTGCAGGAGATGCTTAATTTCACCCTGCTAAGGACAGAGTAACTAGGATTTGGAGCTTTTATTCCTTTCTAGCTACCTCAATTAAATGATTCAAGTTTGATAGGATGAACCCTGGCTTCAAAGTCCATTTATTCTGAGACCAGTTAATGAAGTTATGACATTCTTATGTGCTGGTAAACACTGAGTTCATGCATTTGTCTTCCTATGTCCACAACGAACAAACACACTCTGCTAAGCTATGTAACATGAGCTTTACAAACGATCTTGATTAGTCACCGTGAACCAAATCATACTTGCTTTACTTATAAGATTGTTTTCCATCTGCTTTAATCATTCTGCTTGCATGAGAGGCCCTTCAGATGAGCTTCTATTTTTGCATTTTCCCTGGGCTATGCCATTAGCTGAGATTTGTTTAAGTACAAGATTAATGTCAGGCCATTTTAACATGTAATCTGATCTGAAATACTTGTTTACTAGAACTGTTTGCCCAATAGTAGATCATGGAGAAGACCAAATCACTTATTGCTCTATTAAAAAGAAGAGAAAAAGAAGGTATTTCTGAATGTGAATTGAAAAGAGTTTTCTTTACTTACATTTTCTGATGGCTATTTGGTTCCAAGTCACGGAATTCAGAGTTGATTCTGTGTAACATGCAGGCAGTTTGGTTTGAACTGAGCTGTGGGCAAACTACTATCCTAAGTTTTGGACCCAGAAATACATATACTTTTGACCCTGTGTCAAATTGTCTATTTGTGCACCAAAGTAAAACACACAACATTATTTTCTACAACTTTTAAGCTCAACTTAGTTTCACTTTTTCCTCTTTTCTACTAGCCAACATTCTTTTCCTTGTTGTAAGCTATGCAAATAGAGTTGCATTTTCACTGCCTATCTAGAGTCAGGGATTTTTGTATTTTCATTGCTGTTTTGCCATCAGGGGACTGTTGGAGAGTCATGGTCACTGCTTTTTTGGTCTTTTCAACCTTCTGTTATAGGGAGGAGCAAGTAAGCAAGCCAGTATCAGGATTTCTTTTTAAGGGAAGGACCTTAGTTGAAGAGAGGAGGATTTATTTACACTGAGACTGATATTAGGCCCTTTTCTCTGTCTTCATTAATCTAAACAAACTGAGCTGAGAGGAGCAGAGCATGTGCCTCTCATGTTCCTTCACAGGAGCTGTATGATAGAAGTACATGGAGTCCACAGAACTGAGAGAAACTGTGCCTCTGACGAGGCAAAGTTCTTCTGGAAAGAGAGGAATGAGCTGAAAGAATAAATAAAACTGGAGGAAAGGATTAGGCTGCTCCCACAAAAAAACTTCCTTTTTTGTCTTGTCTATGGGTGCAAGTAAATAAAACCAAGTCCTTAGGCAAGTTGAAAGGTATTTTGTGACCTTTCACTTCCACAAGCCTCTGCACAGACTTCATCACAGTTTTGACTTACTTTGGGGACGGATGGATGATGAGAGGAAGTAGACAGCTGATAGAAGATTTCATTTACTTAATAAGTAGCCTGTTGAGCTTTGTGTCATAAGACAAAGGGTTCTTCTGGCCAGAGGAAAGACTGCTCAACTAGGTTGCTCAATCTATGCAGATAAATCTTCATTGTCCTTGTCACTGATTTCTTTGACCTTCCCTTGTGCTAGCTTCCTTTCCTTAAATCAAGAATAATTAGAATTGATGTTCTTGCAACGCCCATACCATTTTCTGTGATGGTCTTCAATGGAAGAAGCTTAGGACTTTGCAGATAGTGACAAATATCAATATTAAAAAGGATATATGTGGTGCTGCACACGGGGAGTGTCATTGCTAGCACCATATTCATAGTTAACCATCTTTTACCTACAGCCATATGTGATACAGGAGTGTTGCATGGACCTTCCCAGTGTGTCTCCAGTTGTGGCAGTTCATGCCTGGATGGCTCTGCATTCAAATGGGAGCCATCATTGGCAGAGCAGTCATTAAATTTATTTGCACTTTATATTAGGGTGAAAGGTATTTGTTTGGGATTTCTTGCCAGTTGGATGTATTAGAAGTGTGGACAGTTGTAATGTGGTGGTGCAAGCATAAGGTACTGATAAGTTGTTTCATTTGTTATAGCAACTGCGTGAGCTGATCGCTGAGCACAAGCCTCATATAGATAAGATGAACAAAACTGGGCCTCAGTTGCTGGAGCTGAGCCCAGGAGAAGGCTTTTCTATCCAGGAGAAGTATGTGGCAGCTGACAGCCTTTACAGTAAAATTAAGGAAGATGTCAAAAAGCGAGCACTGGCACTGGATGAAGCCATTTCTCAGTGTACCCAGGTATCAATTTCAGTTTAAAGTATAATTGTATTCATTCAAATGGAATGATACACAGACATTGTCATCTGCTCTCTTATCTATATTTTTCAACCTAATCACCTGTGAATGTTCATGTCACTGCTTGTGGCATTGATTTTTCTATTTCTGGAGGATTTATAATTTTATATATTGGTTAGAATTCTGACCTTAGCTGAAAAATCCTACAACTTAATTGTTAAGTAAAATGAAAAGGAATGGTTGGTCTAAAACTCTGGGATTTTATTTCTCTTTTATTCCATTTTTTTTCTTGCTGGTCTGTTACTAGCTAATGTTTTGTTTTAACATGAATGTCTCTGTTGATCAGTCAACCTGGGTGTAATCGTATCCTGAATTAAGAAGCTTTAGTTAGAGTCTTGTCAATGGAACTGGAGGTAGCTTGGCAGTGCTAGTAGCATTTGGTCTTCATTGTGGTCCCACAGGAGCTTAACATATGCTTGAACATAACCTGTGCTGTTATGTAGAAGTATTGTGAGCAAAGTTAGACCTCATAAAATGTCATCATAAGCACAAAATTCAGATCAAGCCCATGAAAGCTGGGTACCTTAAGTTCATCCTGTGCAATGAACCTCAATAGAGTATTGTTAGGTATCACATTTTAGAGACTTTTTAAATACTGGTTTAATAATCATTAAGCCCAAACTGATATTAGTGTGCTCAACCCCAAATTCATTAAAGAACTCAGGAAAGTTGTCTGCATCAACTCACACCAAAAAATGACTAAAAAATACTTTATTTGTTACTGCTGGTTTTATGAAATTGCTCTTTTTCTCCCTTTGCTGGAAATCAAGTACTGTATTCTGCTCATCTCTATGAGTACTAAAGAAAGAAATACTCCTTAAAAGTTTTTATCAAGTCTACCTTCTAAATCTCTTTTGTCTTAGGTCAGTGTACTTAATGTGATCTTCGTAACCCCTGCAGACTGTGTTTAAGAAGCTAAGGGGGGAAAAAAAGTGACATCAGATAGCAACCTGCTTTTGAACTGGTTATAGACATTACATTCTAATTGAAGTCATTCTAAACACCTCCCTTATGCACACCTCTAAAAGGTGCCTGATTATGTAGATTCAGTGTTTATCATAGATGCTCACTATTTGGAGCTGCACATTTGGAAATCAGGATACTTGGCATTCAAGTCCCTGCTTTGTATGGGATAGACATTAACACGTTGTACTTGCTAGGAATGGAAAGCAAGAATAAAAATACATTCTTTGGTAACAGCTTGAATTCAATCACATGTTGAGAAAAAACTTAATTACTTGTGCAATGCCTTAAGGTTCATTTTATGTGCAATGTAAACATGTATGCAAGATGGCAAAGCAAAATATTGTGGCACCTGGAATGGAGTTTTATTATAACCTACTCTTTTTTATTAAGATAGTACAGAGCCTTGATAATATATATTTACCTGTAATGGCTATGTCAGTGTTTGTCTAGACAGTCCTGGAAGAATAATAAACTCTTCAAGCTTTAAATTATATTAAATTGCTCTATGTTTCAAAGGCAGGATGTAACCTATGGAGCCAGGAGGAGAGGTTGCAATGACTTGCCTTTTCTTCTCTTTAAGTTTTAAAGCACTGTGTCTCATTCATAGAAGCACAAGTACAGGGAGAGGCCCACTGAATGCACCACCAACAGTTTCAGATATACATGTTCTCAAATTAGACCTGCATGTTGCCAGTTTCAGGTTTGGTTGACACAGATTTGAATTTGAAGTTTGCTTATCTTTCATAACACGTTTTCTTGGCTTGGATGATATTCACACTTCTAACAAAAACCCTGACTCCATAACATTAGTCACAGAGTCTGATTTGGAGTGGGTTGTAATGCTGGGAAAAGGTAATCACATTTTGTATTGCCTGTGCTCCTTTGAGGAGAAAGGATGTAGCTATTTGTTCATGTAAGGTAATCCTCTTTTGCTGTGCTCTTTCTAGCACCTTTCCCAAGTGTACTCAAGAGTGCTTACTTTAGATCCTGAAGGATCATTAAATGCACCCACAATTTGTTAGCTTCTGTAATTGGAAGGGGGCATGGTGATGAGATATTTTTAGCGATCTCTATGGATCAAAAACATAGAGTAAAAGCTAACTTTAGACCTGTGCCAAAGGGTGAACAATGTTCACATAGCTGTAGTTGAATTCTTGGGAATCTATCTTGCCTCATTTGAATGTATGAACATAATACAGGCTTTTGTGTATCATTAGTTCCAGAAAGTAGCATACCCTCACAGCACCAACAAGTTGTCACCTGGGCAATAACATCTATCTCTTAGAATTGCCTTATATATCAGTCTTAATTGGTGGTTATATGCCATTATATTGGTGCAGATATGGAAATGTTATGTATTTAAGGTAAATAACTCAGAAATTACAACATCAGAAGGCCATGATTCTCCCAAATAAAAGTTTGTATGAATTAGAACTAAATGCGTGTGGGTTCTGCCATACATGTAGTGCCTTCAAATGGAATGTCTCAGGATCAGCCCTGGGCTTCATAGTAAAATTCTTAAATCTGAGAGGAAGTGCCATTTTGCTATGTCATTTTTGTCATTCAGATAGTAAAAGAGGGGAAGAACCATGGAGGAAGGTGTGTGGCAGTTGCACATTTGTATGTTGGACAGATTTGTTAACTATGTCAAAGTATGTTTCTCCAAGAGAATTTTTGATTCAGATGCTATTTTTGCAGTTGTTTTTTAATCTAATTTCCATCTTCTTTCTGTCCTTTATCACCTTCCTAGTTTCATGACAAGATAGATCCAACTCTTGAGAGTCTGAAACGCATAGTTGAACGTCTGAGGCAGCCACCTTCAATCTCAGCAGAAGTTGAGAAGATTAAAGAGCAAATCAGTGAAAATAAGAACTTGTCAGTGGATCTGGAAAAACTTCAGCCAGTGTATGAAACACTGAAGCAGAGAGGGGAGGAAATGATTGCTCGCTCAGAAGGAGCTGACAAGGATATATCTGCTAAAGGTAGTAGGACTGAGAAAAGTTTTGTGCCCTGGAAGTGCAGCAGGCTGCATCATTTCTGATGACTGCCAATCTGGGGATTTTGTTCTTCTGGGGAAGCTGCTAAGGATTTATAAAAGCAAAGCATCATTTAAAATAATTCATCGTGGATGTAACCTTTGTTTTGTTTTTGAAGGCCATGTTGGTTGTTTCCACTTTAACCTTGTAAAGAGTCCTGTAAAGAAACAATTTTAGTCTAAATTTTAAAATGTACACATATGTTTCTGCTATACAACTGTAAAGAGATTTATGGACAAGAATTGTTTGCCAAGGTAATAATCTGCTTTCTTTGTTGTTTAGCTGTTCAAGATAAACTAGACCAAATGGTCCTTATTTGGGAAGATATCCAGACCTTGACTGAAGAAAGAGAGGCCAAATTGTTGGATGTAATGGAACTAGCTGAAAAGTTTTGGTGTGACCATATGGCTCTTGTAGCTACTATTAAAGATACTCAGGACTTCATTCGAGAGCTGGAGGGACCTGGTGTTGACCCATCTGTAGTCAAGCAGCAGCAAGAAGCCACTGAGGTCAGTAGAAAGTCTTTTGTTGACTGGAAGTATTTTGTTTACAGCATGCAAAGAAAAGACAAAGTTACTTTGAAATACCACAGAAGAATGTATGTATTGATTTTTAGACACTGAGAAGGGATAATTGTACAGACATTTACTATAATGATATCTCAAGACTATGGTAAATAACATGTATCAGTGCTTAATTGCAATCAGCATGTAACATGTGCCTGTCATTATAGTTACATATCTGTTTATAAGCTTGTATATAGTGAGCATGTCACAGGGACTTGTGAAATTATGCATGCTTTAGATTCCCAGAGTGATTTGTAACATCTAAATGAAAGGTGGACAGATGTAGCATACTCTATGCATTATACTCTAAGCCTTTAATTACTTATGCTGATAGTTAAAGATTTGAAGGTTGAATGATAACATCTACAAAAGACAACACTAATTAAAGAAATCTAATTTAAAACTTGCTGCTTGTTTTTTTTCCAACTCATGCAAAATGACATCATAAGCCACTGTTAGAGTTTAGACTGATGTCAGTTGATTTTGCTCTTGACACTGCAAAGAGATACTTATCTTTTAAGCATCTATTTTGAAAGCAAATTGTACATAAGTTACAAGTGTAAGGTGGACAGTATTGGATCTTTTTGTCTTTGTAGGCTGCTAAAGAAGAAATTGATGGGCTACAAGAAGAACTGGAAGCAGTTGTGAGCCTTGGCTCTGAACTTAGAGCTGCTTGTGGAGAGCCTGACAAACCTATTGTCAACAAGAGTATAGATGAGGTATGGGAAGTGCAGATGCTTAAGTTTATTCTATTAGATGCTTGTTGGGATTGGTTTACTACTCGCCCTACCCCCAACAAATTTTGTATTAAAAGAAATTGTCATAAGTGAGGTGTTTGCAAAGCCTTCAGGGGAAAGTAAGGTTTGCCTTTCAGGTAAATAAATCTCTCAGGTTAGTAGATGGCTACTCTTTGCAAATTGATACTAGAGTAAATTTCAGGTATATCTGATTCATGCCAAGGAAGACAACTGAGACAACCAAAAGTGCTTTTAATTTCTCTAATGTTCATCAATGTACATTTCTTTTAAACTACCTTTATTGCTATGATGCATCTCTAAATAATATTGCCTGGATTAATGACAATCTCTATTTTAAATACTTACTGACCAATATTTGAAGTTGGCAGTTTTTATAGTCCTGACTATATGTAGTGTATTCTGAGGGAAATTTATGCAGTGATAGAGAGAACAAGAGCATTCATATGGACTGAATATGAATTGCTCATGCTTAGTTTATTGGTGTTATTGACCAGTGAATGATCAGTGAATACACATCATACAGCAGTAAAATTATTTTACCCATTGGGATAAATTGCACTTACTTGCAGCTGAATTCTGCCTGGGATGCCTTAAATAAAACATGGAAAGAACGAGTGGACAAGCTTGCTGAAGCTATGCAGGCAGCTGTTCAATACCAGGATGGACTGCAGGTAAGATGCTGAGATATGCCTAGTGTGGTCTTGAGTCAATAGGATTTAAGATGGTTAAGGTAGGTTGCAAGTAATGGATCACTGATTTATAGTGACTTTTCTTCAGCAGATTGATGTTTTGGGGAGGATTAGTTGAATTTGTTACTTTTTTTGCATTGAAGAGTAGATCTCTTAGGTTTTCTTCTTGTAGTTGTTTAAGCGTTTCACTATCCTTAGAATTCCAAATGAACGTCTGCTTGTTTATTGATAAAAGCAGAGCTTTCATGATACCACATTCACAGTAGTCCTGCTCACATTTCCTTTGATAGACAGTACCTAGTATGAAAACTAAGCTGAAGTTGACACATTTACATGTTCAGAGGAATCCACAGAATCAGTCAATGCTGTTTTGTTTGAGGACAGTCAGATAGCCTCAGTTTTATTCCACCTCTTTTGTAAATCAGATATTTGTTTGAACATTATAAGCAATATAACATAATATTCTTAGCCCACAGTACTGATTCTTAGTATAATTTATCCCATCTCAGTACTTCAGAAGTTGATTCACTTTTTAAATCTCTAGGCAAACTTTCCAGCAGGTGTTTGTAAGATACCTTGCACAATGTACCTCCTACAATTTGTGAAGTTACAAGAAAGAAAAAGTGGGGAAGGAGAAAGGAACAGATTAGATCACCTTTAAAGGTCCCTTTCAACCCAAACTGTTCTGTGGTCCTATGATCTTTTCCTTCCATGTGCTGGTGTTTTTCCATACTCTTTGCATGTTTTGGCAGGCCTCATATCTTTTGTGAGTGAATAGCTAGAAGATTGAAACGTTTGAAAAGGCTCCAAACATCATCAGATTTTGCACAACTTGTTTTTTACTCACTGGAACTATTGTCTGTCTTGTTTAAACGTTTATATGTTTATAAAATGAGAGTTTCACATGGCACTGAGGGCAGTTGCTTGTGTGTTCAGTGCAGATCAAACACCAGAACACTCCTTACTGATAATGCAACATGCCTGTTTTCCACAACACCCTCACTATGCATTTTTCTCCACGTTCACTTACATTCAGACTGCACTGAGGTTGACTTAGAGGGTTATATTATCACAGAATCATAGATTGCCATTGGTTTAAGTGCTCCTTGTTTCCCCAGGCTGTATATAGTACATTCTATGGTCTCAGTACTTTGTGAAAGAGCTGTGTTTAAGTGCTGCCTTATGCTCATTTCAGTAGAGAGTATGAAAAGTATTATGGGTAGATGGTTAGCTGTAGCTGCCTGATCTTAATGAGTGTGCTGGGGTAGTTGTCCTTAACTCAGAGACCTGAGTAGCAGTGGGCAGCTCCAACAAGCCTGTCCTAATCCTCTCTCTGTAACAAATCACAGATCACCAGCAGGAAGAAAAGGTTTTCTCCTCTGCATTTACCCAGATTGGTAAAACTGTTCTTAATCTGAAAGTGCAATATTCTTGGGGTGGTTGTGCAAAAGAACCTCATTTGTTTTTTGAAGTTATGACTGTATTATCCTACAGAGATTCAATTAAGCACAGTTATGGCCCTTCCCTACCTATTATGTACTGCATGGGCCATGTTCCTTACATAGATTACATTATTCCTCAAAAGCCATTTGTTTGTAATCATAGTTTAAATTGTGTTATTCAACTACTGCCTTACATTTTTGCTCCAGAGGAGTGCAGGACAGTTTGTCTTGTATTTGCCTTTTGGATTATTCATAAAAATTGCTGATAGTAGAAAGCTTACTCATCCTGAATGGTACTGGCAGAGTATTGCTGCTAATAGAAGTTCAGTCTTGCAGCATGTAGAATCATAGAATCAACCAGGTTGGAAGAGACCTCCAAGATCAGCCAGTCCAACCTAGCACCCAGCCCTAGCCAGTCAACTAGACCATGGCACTAAGTGCCTCAGCCAGGCTTTGCTTGAACACTTCCAGGGACAGTGACTCCACCACCTCCCTGGGCAGCCCATTCCAATGCCAATCACTCTCTCTGCCAACAACTTTCTCCTGACATCCAGCCTAGACTTCCCCCAGCACAACTTGAGACTGTGTCCCCTTGTTCTGTTGCTGGTTGCCTGGCAGAAGAGACCAACCCCCACCTGGCTACAACCTCCCTTCAGGTAGCTGTAGACAGCAATGAGGTCCCCCCTGAGCCTCCTCTTCTCCAGGCTCAACACCCCCAGCTCCCTCAGCCTCTCCTCATAGGGTTTGTGTTCCAGGCCCCTCATCAGCTTCGTTGCCCTTCTCTGGACACCTTCCAGCACCTCAACATCTCTCTTGAATTGAGGGACCCAGAACTGGACACAGGACTCAAGGTGTGGCCTGACCAGTGCTGAGTACAGGGGCAGAATAACCTCCCTTGCCCTACTGGCCACACTGTTCCTGATGCAGTCCAGGATGCCATTGGCTCTCTTGGCCAGCTGGGCACACTGCTGGCTCATCTTCAGCCTACTATCTACCAGTACCCCCAGGTCCCTTTCCTCCTGGCTGCTTTCCAGCCACTCTGTCCCCATCCTGTAGTGCTGCTTGGGGTTGTTGTGGCTGAAGTGCAGAACCCTGCACTTGGTCTTGTTAAATGTCCTCTGCCCACCCATCCAGCCTGTCTAGGTCCCTCTGCAGGGCTCTCCTACCCTCCAACAGCTCCACAGCTGCTCCTAGCTTGGTGTCATCTGCAAACTTACTGATGCTGGACTCAATCCTCTCGTCCAGATCATCAGTAAAGATATTGAACAGGACTGGGCCCAGCACTGATCCTTGGGGAGCACCACTAGTGACAGCTGCCAACTGGGTGTGGCACCATTCACCACCACTCTTTGGGCTCTGCCATCCAGCCAGTTCTTGACCCAGCACAGAGTGATATACATTCCCATAACTGTCATATGGAATACTTTTGTTAGTATTTGATTCCTTGTATTTCAGAGGAACCTAGGTTTTGCTGAAGAAAACTGTATTTTCTTTCAAAGAGCACAGCAATATTATTCTCTGGAATGAAAAAATTAAAGTCTGATGTTTTACTTAGTACAGCTTTCAAACATGAAAGTATTTCCCTGCTCACACTAGAATTTCAAACTGATTTTCAGGCCATATTTGACTGGGTAGACATTGCTGGTGGCAAGTTAGCATCTATGTCCCCTGTTGGAACAGATCTAGAGACTGTGAAGCAGCAAACTGAAGAACTTAAGGTATGAGCTAGCAATTTTATTTCATTTATATTTTATTCTGTCTGCATTTTAATGTGTCCTTCAGTATTTTTCAAGTGTCAAAAGCATTTAGCCAATTTCTAGTAAGAAAGAAACTGTGTGGAAATGTCAAATAACATTTTAATTGCAAGATTTCCATTTGAAAATATATTCCAGATTTTGGTGAGACTATGATTTGCAGTGTGAATATATTCTGGTAGTCCAGTGTTATTTGTAATGGCACTCCTTTTCTAGAGGCTATAAGGTTATATTATGTATAGGCTTCTTTTACAATGACCTTCACATGTTCTGGTTTCTACCATGAACAGCTGCCATAAGGCTCTGAGAGAATGCCTCCAAAGCCTCAATTCTGCCACTTCAGGCTTTATTTAAATGCTCATACAGATCATGACATTCCCAATCCATGAGTAAGCCAGAAATCAACATTTCAGCCTAAAAACCCTGCCTGTGCAGATCTGTGACAGAGTATGCACCTGATGTTGGCAGGCTGTTATGTTACACATAAAACCCAGGGATATATAACAGTCAGGCCATGGCCTTGGTTTTGTTGTTCACTGCTGTGCTTTTTTGGCTGTGGGTAGGTTGTTTATTTTATGATGTAACTTCAAATGAACCATAGTCTTCCCCAGCTACATGTATGCAAGTTGTGTTTAGACTGCTGCCTTAATTGTGTGTACAGAAGGGTGCGCTGCTGAAGAAAAACTGCTTTCAATTCTTCTGAAGAATAATTCTGTTTGAAGTATTATCACAACCACAAAACCTAGAAGTTAGTCAAGATAAGAACTGTCATCTTTACAGATCAGGGAGATAACTGGAGAATGCTTTCCCATTGTGCATCTTTATTGTTCTCTGGTCACAGTGGTATCTACTAGAGTAGTAAGGTAATGGTGCATTTTATCAGCTGACTGTCTGGATCATCAATGTCTTGCAAGTCTTTTGGCTCTCAAAAACAAACTCCCAAATATATGAAGTCAGTGGTGATCTATTAGTATTGTAGAAGCTGCTGTGTTATACTTTATTCAAGCATAACTTGTGTTTTTTTGTTTAATTTTTTTATTTACCATAGCAATTTAAGACAGAAGCTTATCAGCAGCAGATAGAAATGGAGAGGCTGAACCATCAGGCAGAACTGTTGCTGAAGAAGGTAACACAGGAGAGTGACAAGCACACTGTACAAGACCCTCTCTCAGAGCTCAAACTCATGTGGGATGCCCTAGAAGAAAAAATTATAAGCAGACAGGTAAATAACCTCGAAGATGTGGACTTTATTTGTGACTTGGATTTGTTTTGAGAAGAACTTCTTAGTGGGTATTAATGTTTCTATCAATTTGCCTGTTCTTTTTAATTTTGAAATTACAGAACTATATATATTAGGATTTAAAGATTACAGTTTATTGAATTGGGTTTATGTTTTTTAAACCCTTAGCAGTGGGGTGCTTTTTTTTGGTCGCTTCCTCTACCAGCAGTGCCATGAAGAATCATTTTTCTTTCATTGTGGTTATTTGATGACATCTTAAATAGCAGTTCAAAATGTATTTACAAGTACAAAAGTAATGCTAGGTGCTGAACTGAGCACGTGGGATAAAAAAAAGATAGTATAACAACTTTATATCAAACAGAGTGTTCTTTCCTTAAATTATGAAAGTGAAGAAGAGATTTAAAGGTGCAGTACCCTGAAGCACTTTGTTGGGTTTCTTTAAATTGGCAAACTAAAGATAAAAATCTAATGCACCAAATTGCATTTATATTTAAATTACATTTAACATAAAGGAAAACTACTGTCATATCTCCACTCTGCTTACATGAGGGCTTCAAAGGTCAGGAATTTAAGTCTGGAATGTAGGGATTTTACAATGAAATTGCTAACTCAGCTCCTACTACAAAGCACTTGCTTATGTTGGGTAACTCCTTGGGTTTTATGCTATCATTTACATGGATTCCACTCTGGATTACGGTGACTAATGTTAATGTAAGCCAATTCAATAGCATTGTGAAACCATTTTATTGTTAATTTTCTTTTCACTTTAGCACAAGCTGGAAGGTGCCTTGTTAGCCTTGGGGCAGTTCCAGCATGCCCTGGACGAGTTACTAACGTGGCTGACACATACCGAAGAGTTGCTGAATGAACAGAAACCTGTGGGTGGAGACCCCAAGGCTATTGAAATTGAACTTGCCAAACATCATGTATGTAATTATAATGACTATTAACTGTAATGCTCTTCTGATGTTTATCTTAGTGGTGAGCCTTGTAGTAAAACTTAACACTTGATAAGTATTTCTCCGTAGTGATTTTCAAGAAGCAGATTATAGTTGAAATGCAGGCTTGGACTAACTAATAATTTTCTTTTTACTCATCTATATTCCTTCCATATTCCATGTAAGTCATAGAGGATTTAGCCAAAAAGAGCAGCTCACAGCAACTCACCTTAATCTCCACCTTTTATTCAACTTCATCTGACCCAGGGAACTCAAAAGTTATTGAACCTGCTGTACACCTTGAAGCAATAAACTCCTTGATTAGTTCTGTTCAGGCCAGCTCTCACAAAGCATGTGACCACTACACATCTTTTCTTCCCCTTTCTTTCTTTTCAGAAAAGAGGGGTTTGTTGTGCTGAATTGTGCAAAACTGTACCTCAGCTGGGTCCAGCTGACACAGGGACTGCTTCTCTGAAAGTATCAGCAAAGTTCAGAGACATGTGTCCCCATCTTTTTCTCTCTTCTACACAGGGTTAATTTTTTGTTGGTTTCTTTTAGTGTTTTTATTGATTATTGTCAGTTGGGAGCCCAAGTAAGAACACTTCCATTGCACCCTTACTTTGAAGAATGAAGATGTTCTCTGTCTCTTTGTGTGTGCTATTCATAGCACTTCAAACTAACTTCATAAATCCTCTTTGTTTCTTTAAATCTTCCACTTCATTTTTGGCCTGATTGTGATGTGAAAAATAATGAGTCCATTTTGGGTTTAAGATAATTGATTGAACTTGATACTACACAGATAATGAAGGCATTTTCATTGGTTTTGTTAATGCAGTTTTGCAGCTTCTGAAACCCTTTGTATGGTCAGCTGGAAATTGAGCCAGAGTACAATATCTACATGCCCTTTGTGACTTCAGTTAGAAACAAGCCCTTTAAAAAACACTATTACAAATGCAGCTTCCAGTCCATAAACCCCTTATATTCTGGTCAAACAGAAATGTTGTACTACTGAAGAAGCATCCACGTGTTTATGACTTCATCTGCCTTCAATGCTGAAGGAGTTAAGCAAGCACATCAATGAACCTACTTCCTTTTCATGAAACAGAGTTTATAGGTTAGAAAGTTCATGCAGTGCATCCTGTGGTAGCCTGGAAAAACATCCATCTCTTGAATAACTTGGGAAAAAATAAACCTTATTCTTAGGCTCAGCAGGAAGGAGGGAATAAGATGCCTCTGCTTCTGTGAATATCCCTTTCTTCACTGCTAAGGAAATAAAATATCTTTAAGTGCTTAGCTCAGAGAAACTAAAGCAAATGTAATGTGTCTTTTCTATATGAAAGTTCCTTTCTATCTAGATTTAAACTTTTTCCACATGCTACCACACTGAGGGAGGTGAGTTTAAAGCAGACCTCATGGAAGACCAACTTGAATTTCTTAAATTGGGTTTACCATTCCCTTCCCAACCATTCTGCATATTATTTTTCTATTCTCAATATCTGCTATTTTAAGGCATTATTTTATGATTAAGAAAAAAGACCAAGATCAGAATATTTTGGAAAATAACATCCTTTCCCCAAATACAGTTTTTGTTTCAGTGGTGTTACTGTGGTTGATAATAGGTTTTCAATTGATTGAAGGAGGTCTTGTGGTGTGAGTATTACAATAATTCCTCAGCTTTTACCACAGCAGAAATGTCCTGGTAGACTGACATAACATGAAAGATGTTTTAGATCTGAAATCCACGAAAAGCCATTGTGTGAGTCAGGTTATGTGGCACAGCATGCACAAAGTAGTCAAGCTATGCCAGGGGAAATTTAGGCTTGAGGTGAGGAGAAAGTTCTTCACTGAGAGAGTCACTGGACACTGGAATGGGCTGCCTGGGGAGGTGGTGGAGTCGCCGTCCCTGGGGCTGTTCAAGGCAGGATTGGACGTGGCACTTGGTGCCATGGTCTAGCCTTGAGCTCTGTGGTAAAGGGTTGGACTTGATGATCTATGAGGTCTCTTCCAACCTTGGTGATACTGTGATGCTGTTGGCACTATCGCAGTTTTCATGCCTTATTCTCAAACCCAAAGAATCCTATGAAAGGAAAGTGTGTAGGAAAATAAAGAAGGTGAAGAAATAATTCTTTGCTATTATCAGTGAAGAAAACTTTTCCTAGTGTCAGATGCAGATCCATGTATTCAAAAAGTATATACTGTTTGTTCCAAGGTATCCTTTGATTGAGGAAACCTTAATTATTAGCTTTAATTGCTGTTGCCTGTGTTGATGTAAAATCATGGTCTTGCCACTGGATTAGATCAGTCACTGTGATTGCCTTCATTCAATAACTTAGCAACATGGCCTGTGTTACACTTGTAGGTGCTACAAAATGATGTTTTAGCTCATCAGTCTACAGTGGAAGCAGTTAAGAAAGCAGGAAATGATCTGATTGAGTCGAGTGCTATTGAAGAAGCCAGTAATTTACGGAGCAAGTTGGAACTTCTGAATCAGCGCTGGCAAAACGTGTTGGAAAAAACAGAACAAAGGAAAGAGCAGCTGCAGAGTGCCTTGATCCAGGTGAACAGGAAATTATTGAATAAAGAGATAACTCCAGAAAGTGTGTTTTCACATGAAGTACATAGATACATGCATTAGAAGTTGTCCTAAATCAAAACTGTAACACAGACACTCCTGAGTTTGGAGAAAGTTTGAATCTAACTGTGTCTTCCACAGGTGGCCACTGCCTTTTGTATTGCTGAATCAAGACTTCAGCTTTTGGCCTAAATGTTCTAAAAGGATAAAATGTCTGTATAGATATATTATTCAGGAAAAACACTAATCTCTCAGTAACTCCCTCAGCCTTTTTTCAAACTGTCCATGCATTTGGTTTCTGGCTTTGTTTTCATCATTTAGATTGGGCTAAGCTAGTTAAATTTTGGGTGAGTTTGTTTTTTTCCCTTTGTTGTGTGGATTGTTTTTTGTGGGGGAGTGGTTTTTGTTTGTTCATTTTGGGGGCAGGTGTTTGGGGTTTCTTTGTTGGTTATTGGAGGGCATTTTGGATTTTGTTTGTTTGGCTTAGGTTTTGTTGATTGGTTTTGTTTTGGTTTTAACTTTCGTTTCCTTTGATGATTTGAAGTGTCTGATTAAATCTGCTGCCAGCGTTCTTCTGTATCTGAGCTGGTATTCAAATGGAGAACATTGATATAAGCTTTAAAGTGTTATGATATAATTTAGGCCCAAGGTTTCCATGGCGAAGTTGAAGATTTGCAGCAGTGGCTAACAGACACTGAACGTCAGCTGTTGGCATCAAAACCTGTTGGAGGCTTACCAGAAACAGCAAGAGAACAGCTTAATACACATATGGTAAGTATCAGTGTTAGAATGCTTTGCAAATTGCATTTCAGGACTAACTATCTTTCAAGAGTGTTTATGGTAAATACAGAGCATGTTCTGTATATCACAACATCTGTACAGTATCTTAGAACAATTTAATAGCCTTCCAAACAACACTGTTATTTTCAGTGCAGGAAAAGTAGTCATTTGGGATATACCCAAAACCAGACCATTAGTAGTGTTGAGACAGAAATACAAGAACTTTTGCATCCTTATTCTGAGAAAGAAAAATGGAGTTTACAGATTTTTTTCAGTTATTCCTATTGCTACTTCCTTCTGTTCCTGTAACTACATTTAGGCATTTTCTAAGGTCTGATGGATTTAAAAGTGATTCAGGTTCACTGGACTATAAGTGAAGGAACTTGATCCTTTATTCTTTAACAAAAGCTGACAGTAAAATCCTCACTAGCACAAATGTGATAAGAACTACTGGCTCATGTAGACACTCTGCTTTAATTAGAACTGCCATCCTGATCAGGATGCCTAAATTAGCCCCTTCCTTCCCTTCCTTTCCTTTAAAGAAAAATTCTATGGATTACTCCACCCTTGTAGAACCATAAAGCTTAAACCCCCCCAACACCCTTAAACTTAATCTCTTCCCTCAAAGGAAAGTGATTCACAGTTCTCCATTTATGTAAAATCATGCTGTGCTGTTAGACCAGGATGTAACCCCAAACCTGAACTCCTGGTCTCCTGGCTCAGATATGAGAGTGGTATTTACTGAACTGTCCTTGAACTCAAATATGCCTGGCACAGTTGCCATTAAAACACTGCATTATCATTGCTTTAAAAATCAGATCTTATTTTGGAATTATGCTAAAGGTCATTACCCACCAATACAGGGCAGGGTTTTTTGAGGAGAAAAATAATTTACAGTTTTAAAATCAATTATGACAAGAAACTTAGAATAAAACACAGATCCCTTTTGTCTTAAAAGACAGAAAGAAAGAAACAAAAATAAAGCCTTTTTTATTGTTATTTTCCCCTGGAAGAGTTGAGACATAATCACAATTCCATGTGAGTTAGTGTTTTTTTTTTTTCCATTTTTCATCCTGAAGTTAAAGCAAGACCAAAATATTTTTCCCTGGAAAATCAGGATACCCTTGGATGCCTTTTTTTACTATGCAAATCAAGAGAGATGATAACTTTCAGTTTAAAGATTCTTTAACTAGTAGTATGACTGAAACAATTAGAACATGTCTCCACTAGATACGTGCTCTATATACAATCATCTCCTAACTGTATGTGAACATTTTAAAAGGGGGTTGGTCTCTTCTCCCAGACAACTACTAGCAGAACAAGGGGACACAGTCTCAAGTTGTGCTGGGAGAAGTCTAAGCTGGATGTTAGGAGGAAGTTGTTGGCAGAGAGAGTGATTGGCATTGGAATGGGCTGCCCAGGGAGGTGGTGGAGTTGCCATCCCTGGAGGTGTTGAAGCAAAGCCTGGATGAGGCACTTAGTGCCATGGTCTAGTTGACTGGCTAGGGCTGGGTGCTAGGTTGCACTGGATGATCTTGGAGGTCTCTTCCAACCTGGTTGATGACTATGCTGTAGGCCATCATATAACTTCATTGACTTATCCTTTAATGTATATAACCTTTAAAAATTGTGCCTTGATTTCAGTTCAGTTAAACCTCAGTGAATCTGTGAATCTGTAAATTCTCTCAAATGCCCAGGCCACTTGTCACACTCTGTGCTATTTACCATATCTTCCAAATTCAAACTTGCCCTTATGTGATACAAAGCATGGTAATTTATGATGTGAAACTGAAGAAGAAAGTTTTGCACTAGATTGTTGTTTTTCATTGGAAATTATGTTATGACCCATCTTCTTGAGTGTACAGTCTGTTTCTCCAGACATGCATAAAAGAGCCCTCAACCATAATCTGTTCGCAAATTGAGTTGAGTCTGGGCAGCATTTCCAGCTGAAGACAGTTCCAGGAAAACAAAAGATACAAAGAAACATTGCAGGGCACTAGCAAGAAAGGGACTATAAAAAGAGGCTTTTTTGGCTGTTCCATTTTTTAAATGAACAATCTAGTTTCTTAGATCCTCCTTTAAAAGAACTTTAATTCTTGCTGCCCTCCCTACAGTCTTGTGACTGTATGGCAGAATTAACCACTGCCTTAGACTGACCAAGCCCCAGTGTTTGCTGCCATGCTGTGTCTCATCTATTGTGCCCTCCTTATGTTTACATCTGAGGAATCCTTCAACTGCAGCAAAATCAGATGCACTGGGGAGTTATGGAAACCAGAAATAGTGTAGGGAAGTTGGGAAGATAGGACAAAGCAGGCTAGGTGACACCACCCTCCATAATCCTCAGAAAAAGGCAAGGAAACTTTCTGTTCTGGTAAAATCCTAGCTCTTGGTTGAATCTGCTTCCTGCTTTGCCTTCCCCTGTGGTCGGTTACAATCCTATGTAGACCATCTCTTTAAGAAAATGCTGGGTTTTTGCTCGTCCTGGGAATTGGAGGGAAAAGTTCTTTTCCTCCTATTTGCAAACCACTAACTGCTTATCTCCTGGAAGACGTTCCTTGTTTGATTCTATGATCTGGGAGGCTGCACAATTTCATTGGTACATGTTGAATTTTCTGCATCAAATATTGCACATACCCTTTTGAGTCAGAGGGATGTATGGGAGCTCTTGCCACTTCATCTTTGGGGTTGTTTAGCCTGGAGAAGAGGAGGCTCAGGGGGGACCTCATTGCTGTCTATAACTACCTGAAGGGAGGTTGTAGCCAGGTGGGGGTTGGTCTCTTCTGCCAGGCAACCAGCAACAGGACAAGGGGACACAGTCTCAAGTTGTGCTGGGGGAAATCTAGGCTGGATGTTAGGAGGAAGTTGTTGGCAGAGAGAGTGATTGGCATTGGAATGGGCTGCCCAGGGAGGTAGTGGAGTTGCCATCCCTGGAGGTGTTGAAGCAAAGCCTGGATGAGGCACTTAGTGCCATGGTCTAGTTGACTGGATAGGGCTGGGTGCTACTTTGGCCTGGCTGATCTTGGAGGTCTCTTCCAACCTGATTGATTTTATGATTCTGTGGTGTGCAATACAGAATAGTTAGGCAGTGTACAATAAAGCAGACCTCCCAAGTTGTCTCACTCGCTTCTGAATGTATGTTGGGTAGGTTTGGGCTTTCAGCATGCTGTGTAATTCTGACACTTTTTGTATTTCAGCTACAGTTGGACTCGAAACCAACTGTAGCAAGTCTTGTGCAATAAGTGCATAGTACTTTCTTTGCCAAGCTTTGGATCTCAGAGAAAACATCTGACAGACAATACAAGTTCCTGTTTCCTGTAGAATTGGGCCCTTTCTTTGCACATTTGGCTGTTTATGAATTACATATGTATCCTTTATTAATGTTAATCATGTCCATTAAATGTTGAGGGAGGAATAAATAATTGTAGTAGCTATTGTAAAGAATATGGAATTTCTACCTGACCTATTTTCTGGTGCTTGTTTTATTTAGGAACTCTGTGCTGCCTTTGAAGCCAAAGAGGAGACATATAAGCGTCTAATGCAGAAAGGCCAGCAGATGCTTGCAAGATGCCCAGAGTCTTCTGAGACAAACGTTGAGCAGGACATAAATAACTTAAAAGAAAAATGGGAATCAGTACAAACAAAGCTCAGTGAAAGAAAAGTATGTGGTTTTACTTAAAAACAGAAGTGTAAATCATGTATTTAAGGATGTTAGTGTTCAGTCCTTTTATGCAGACTTACTTGCTTCATCTTTCAGGTTTAAAACTGGTTGTAGAGACAGTTACACAGAATTTATTGTTGTGCTTACAATGTACTGGAGGAAAAAGTGGGATTCAAGAAGTTGATTATCCATAATTGGGGAGGGTGGTGAGAATCGCAGAAGTCTTGTTACAGAAATGCATTAGCTGTTACTGATAAAGCTTATTTGGTATGGTGAAGGCTTTTCTGGTTTTCATTGCAGTAATCATAGACATGAGAGATTGAATAAACTATTTGATCATTCAAGTTTATGCCTTTCTCAGTGCAGAAGAGCTGCATTAGTTTTCCTAGCTTTTATCCATTTTCTCCTTAAATTCCCAAACAATTTACCTTCTGCCACTTACTTCAGGTGACTTCTAATGTAGAGCAATGGCATGAATTCACTGATCTGCAGCATGCAGTTCCCTATTATCTTCATTTTGCTTTCATTCCTTCACAAAGTACAGTCCATTTGTTCTACCTTAAGCAAACAATGAAGAATATTAACAAATACAGACAGAGGAGTTCTCTTTACAGCCCTAATGTGTATAAAGCACAAATATTTAACTCAGAACTTAGTCATATTTTAAAGTAAGAATGCTGATGTCTCTTGAGGGAACTGTATAATGTAAGAGTGTCTCATTAATAGTCAACATGAGCACCTTCTTGCAGGAAGATACAACATTGGAGTACTCAGCTTAGGATGGTTTGAAAGTTTGTTTCAAAGTCGATGTCTGAGGCTGCTGTCTCAGGATCAACAAAAATTCTCTATCCTAAAAGAGTCTTGGTTCAGGCAACCAAAGCGACAGTTGGGTTTTGCTTTAAAAAAGTGGTCCAGGCAAACATGGTCTTTCTATAGTATAAGAGAATAAATTAGATGACCTTTTGAGGGTCATCCAAGTGCGCTAGCATCTTGGATTTCTGGGATTCTACTGTTACTGTCTTGAAATTGATACACCCATATGTCCCCTAGGGTTAAAACGCAGTGTTCTAATGTGGAATTTTTTATCTTGATACTAGGTGAGGTGTTTTATACTCACCTGTTACACATAATTTCACTGTTCTGTTCATCTCTTTTAATATGCTGAACTATAGGCTGTTATTTTTAAAACTCAGACATTTTCAGTTGGATAAATGTTTTTTAAATGCTGAGCTAAATGCTAAACTGAAATTATTTACTTCACAATGCTCAACTAAAATCATTTACTTGGCTGAAGCCGGCGCACAGTATCAGCTGCCATTAAAGCATGACCTCTCTTTGCAGACCAAACTGGAAGAAGCCCTCAATTTAGCAATGGAGTTCCACAACTCTCTTCAAGATTTCATCAATTGGCTTACTCAGGCTGAGCAGACTCTAACTGCAGCTTCTCGGCCAAGTCTTATCTTGGACACTGTCTTGTTTCAAATTGATGAACACAAGGTATGTAAAGAAACAGATGTGTGATGTTTTTCTCCCACTCTGTGGAGACACTTTAACAATGTCCAAATGAACCCTGTCACACTAGCACTCAAAGAAACATATAATTTGTCTTAAAATTGCATTTTATAGTCTCTGTGGCTACATCATTCTGTATTAAACTGAACGTTTGCCGTCTTCTTTAGCCACTAGCATTCAGAGTATTTTTTTTTTCCCCTTTTTTACAAGGTTTTTGCCACAGAAGTGAATTCTCATCGTGATCAGATCATAGAGCTGGACAAAACTGGAACTCACTTGAAATATTTCAGCCAGAAACAGGATGTTGTCCTTATTAAGAATCTGCTGATTAGTGTACAGAGTCGATGGGAAAAAGTCGTTCAACGCTTAGTTGAAAGGGGACGAGCTTTGGATGATGCAAGGAAAAGAGCCAAACAGGTAATCGTACAACAGCTGTTGTACAGCTCTTTGAACTTGGCTGTAATTACATCCAGACCCTTGAGGAATATGGTGCTTTAAAGTACTTTCAAGTAAGCCTGGGGTTAGTGTAACAGACACTGATGAGTTAGTGGAGCAATTTCTGTGATTCGATCACAGAGCACTTCATTTGTGAAATGAAAGCATCGTTTTCAACCTGAGCAGTGACTTCTGTCTGCAATACCAGATAGGCTGAAAGAAGAAAGTTAGAGTATGGCTTCCAGATGTATAGTAGAGCCATCTGTCCTCAAAAAGGAGTTTCACAATCAACCCCTTCTATTTTAAAGAAAGTGATGAACCCTTTTCACTAAGCTGTGGGAGCATTCCTTAGATCTTTTTTTTTCCCTTGGGTTTACACTGTGCCTTGATAAGTACTCATCACTTCCTCAGTCTCTCAATTAGTTACTCTTCTGATACCCTCTGTGTGGTAAGATAGCTGCATTCAGTTTCTTAAAAGCCTGGGAAGGTTTTTCACACCGTTTATCTTACCAAGGAACATTATTTTTCCCCCTCCTCAGATTCATGTTCCCCTCACTGAGGACCACAAGTGATAAGATGCAAAATGTGTGAAAGGCATGTCTAAATATCAGTAGGAAGCTCTAGCTGCTTCTTATTCATGTGAACATGACCATTCAAGATTTGGTCATGTTCACAGCCAAATCATGTTCCCATGCTCACTGTTACTGGTACTCAACTCAGAGTAAGAACTTCTCTAAGCAATAAATTAGGCCACAGAACTGGACACAGTACCCAAGGTGTGGCCTAACCAGTGCCGAGTACAGGGACAGGATGACTTCCCTGGTCCTGTTGGCCACACTATTCCTGATACAGGCCAGGATGCCATTGGTCACCTGGGCACACCACTGGCACATGTGCTGTTGGCTGTCACCCAGCACCCCCAGGTGCCTCTCTGCCTGGCTGCTCTTCAGCCACTCTGTCCCCAGCCTGTAGCACTGCATGGGGTCGTTGTGGCCAAAATGCAGAACCCTGCACTTGGCCTTGTTAAAACTCATGGTGTTGGACTGTGCCCATCTACCCTGTCCAGGTCCCTCTGCGAGCCCTCCTGCCCTCTAACAGATGGACACGTGCTCCAAACTTGCTCTTGCCTGTAAGCTGACTGATGCTAGGCTCAGTCCACTCATCAGTGAAGATATTAAACAGGACTGGGCCCAGTACTGATCCCTGGGGCACATGATTAGTGACTGGCTGCCAACTGGATGTGGCTCCATTCACCACCAGCCAGTTTTTAAGCCAGCACAGAATGCCTCTGTCCAAGCCAAGGGCTGCCAGCTTGGCCAGGAGTTTGCTGTGGCACACAGTGTCAAAGGCCTTGCTGAAGTCCAGTAGACTACATCCACAGCCTTCCCTGCATCCACCAGGCAGGTCACCTGGTCATAAAAAGAGATGAGGTTGGTCAAGCAGGACCTGCCCCTCCTAAATCCGTGCTGGGTGAGTCTGATCCCCTGGCCATCCTGTAGTACCAGAAGCATTGCTGAAAAGGATGTTAGTGTTGAGGCCAGATCCACAGCCCTGAACAACTCGGTGGGTCCAGGAGCTCTGGTTTTATTTGCTTCCATGTGTAGGCAGCCCAGGCAAGAAGAATTTTTGAAAGACACATGGAGAGAAAAATGACCAGCTAAGAAAAGCTGAATCCCAAAGGGATCCCACTTTGTGAAAGCTGGTCAAATTTTTGTTCTTTTCCTGCTTCCTTCCCTGCAGCAGTCTTTGTTGAAACAGGAAGGAAGATCAAGAGCCTGTTCCTTGCCCGTCGAGATACAGCTTGATCTAATGGGAGCATTTATGAGCATCCCAAGGAAAATCTTGGGCAGTCAACCAGATAGGACTTTTCTCTAGTGATTTCTGTTTGTTGTCTCATAGTCTAAGCCCCACTCTTGCTGGATTGACTATTCATTACTAGAAATACAGGATTCTAAATGATCCTATTGACAGAAGTTAGCAATTCTGTCTTGGAAAGATTCATAGTAAGTGTGCCAGGTCATGCCCTTAAAAGGTTACTAATTCACCTGGGAGAAGGGAGGCTAAGTCCAGTGGGCACATGATTGAGCTAATCCTGTGTAAGACACCAGGGAGAAAAAGCATACCAAATCTTTCTGAAGTTTGCTTGTTTGGGCTATGGAGAATTGTTTGGGGTTTAATGGTTTTGGACTATTTCATGAACCAGTGAATTTTAAAATCCGTGCAAATCTCACTGTGATGCAGTTCCATGAAGCCTGGCACAAACTTATGGAATGGTTGGAGGAGTCAGAGAAGTCTTTGGACTCAGATCTTGAAATTGCAAATGACCCTGACAAAATAAAGGCGCAGCTTGCACAGCATAAGGTGAGTCATGAGTGATAAAATGCAGAGTTTCCAGTGTGATGTAGGTAAGTCTATCAGCACTGTACTGGTCAGTCATCAAAGGAAGCAGATATGTGGCCTCACTACAGTGGAGTTCTTGTTAGCAACAGGTTAAATAATAGTTTGTTATGTGTGAGGAGTGACAGAAAACGTTTCACAGGTCCATATATGTGGGGGATTGGTTGACTCTGAATAATAGAGGCAGAAATGCAGCACCACAGAAATTTTGCAAAATAAAGCAACACTGTCTCAGAATAGGATGCTGTGAAGAGGTCTTACTACAGGCTTTTTGTCAGTCCTTAAAGCATAAATTTACCATCTCTTTATTTGGGTTGAGATTTTCCTTTCAGTACTACTGGACTGCCTCAGACCTGAGAAATCCTGTATTTTGACTGGCAGACTCTTTTTATGTTAAGAAGAAATATTAATGAACTCTTTGAGAAAGTACAATGACACAGTTAGTAGCAATGATTGGTTCTCTTTTGGGGATTCAAAATTCCAGGACCAGCTTTCCATCGTGTAAAAACCTCATTGGTTGGCCTAGTTTTTCAAACAATGATCATGTAAAAGCTCCATAAGTTAGACAGAGCAAAAGTAAGAATGGGAGAAGTCCTGACTTCATTTTTTTGTTGGTAAAGAGCCTAGAATAGTATATCACTGAGGATCAAGTGGGTGAGCAGTAGACAGGCAGTGTCTCAAGATTGATTGTGGAGGCTTTTCATCAGGACACAATATTGAAGAGTTGTTCGTTTTGGCATACATTTACTTCTGCTTTTCATGTCAGTTTTATTGTTCTCTGTTTACTCCTAGTTTGTCATTCTGCACAGTATCCCCAAGGGTTCACATATCTTTCTCAGCAAAGTTTCTGATGATTGTACCTCCAGCAAGTTTTGCCCTGTATAACTAACGATGGGTTACTGCATCTGTCTCCTTCACATTTTTTATCATCTCTCAGTTCATGTGATGATTCAAGTGTTGTTTATCAACCAGGAAAACATTCTCCTTTAATATGGGGAAGCTGGCTCTTGGTCAAGCAAAAATAGTTTTACCTATGTTTGCAGTTAAAACTTTTTAGATAAAAGCTACATTAACATTCTTTTAAGCTAACTCTGCAATTTTAGATCTGGGATTGCTGCTGCTGTTGCCAGGATTTGAAGTCAGTGATGAGAACTGGCGTGGGGGAGAAATCATTCTATTAAGAGAGTCTTTTGATTTCTCTGACTGACAGTCTTTTAACCCTTCCACTCTTCTGCAGTCAAGGCTGTGACTGTGTTTTGACATCCTTTCAGGTCCTCAGGTTTCACTTTCAGTCTTTCATTCTCCTCAGGTCTTCTGAAACATTAAACTGGATGATTCCACTTATTCTTTATACTTACCACAGTACGTTTCATGAGCCCAGGTTTCCTCACAGGGCTTGGCAGACTCATCACTTCTCCCAAGATAACTTTTCTCCAGCTTTACTTTGTATAGAAAAATAGCTATTAGAGTTTGAATCTCATTTCTCATTGCTGAATGGGATGGAATGTGGCACCAGGGGCATTAGGAATGAAACTGGCCATTTGGAGGAAGAAGATGAATGTGCAGGAGAGAGAGGGAGTTCTGTGAACTTTGTGACTTCAAACTCCAAACAACCCCCCCCACAAGAAATCGACTCAATTGTTTTTTAATGAGCTGTCAAACCTCCTAACACTGCAATGTCCTTCCTTGTATTTTGAGTCCTTTCCTTCCACTCCCACATATACCCTTCGTGTCTCTCTTAGAGATTTTTGTCCAGCCTTGAAGGTTTCCTTGCTTCTTGAAGTTAACTGTTTTGCTATCTGAACTGAGTGTGTGCTTTGTATGTGCTGTAAGCAATTTGGATTTGCTCTGTGCCAGTTGTCACTGCCAAAAAAACCCCAAACAAGGTCCTGAAAGAAAAAAGCCAAGATAGTATGTTTTCTCTCTCCCTTTCATCTAGAGTGTTGCCAGGGACTTTTTGGGGATTATTCATGGTCTGTTTATCAGCAATTTTTTCTTGTTTTTAAAAGTCAGGAATGGGAGAAGCCTTCCTAGGTCACCTAGTCCATTCTTGTGCTAATGCTGAATGCTCCTTAGAGTATGTTTAGATGAACTTGGTTAATTTTTATCTGTATGTTCCCATCTTCCTTAGAAGGAAGCTGAGATTTCACTATTTTTACCTGTCTGCTTCTGGCAGTTCAAGCCAAAATCTGCTCTCTGTTGCACCTCTGTAAAATCAAATTAAAGTAATTTGGTGCAGTATGTGTAGTCTCTCAAAGAGTGAATTCACTGCAACCCTCTGTTTACCTTTAAATTACCTGGTTAAATTTCAGTTTGTTTTTCCTGTGTGATCCTTCTGAGGCTGCAATTTCAATGTGTTCCTTCGTGCATATCAAGTGGCAGTGTGCATGTAGTGTTAGGTAGTTAATAAACCCCATCAATTAAAAGGAGGACAGATACATTGTTTGTATTGAAGGAAACGTTATAAATAATGGCTTGTTTTAATGTTGGAAATGGTTTGTGGTTTGTTGTAGTTCTGGCTTGATGATGGTGTTTGTATTGTTTCTTAAGCGTGAATCAAATACTGAAGCAAAAGGAAACGTTGGGGTTTTTTGGTTGGTTTTTTTTGGCTACTGGATTTTGATCCTCAGTTCCTTTTAAATCCTGCAATAACCCTGAAATAAGGACATTACAGTGCAAAATACCAAGCACATTCCAATAAGGGAACCTTGAATCACCCTGGGTGAAGTTGCCATACTGTCTGTATAACATAATCTGATGTCTGCCTCCTTCTTAAAATAACTCTGTTCCACTTGAGCTTTCCCTGACACACATTCACATCTAAAAAGAACAGATGACAATGTGGGCATATGGCATAGTTGGTGGAAGAGTTGTGAGCTGCTGTGGCACAGGTTGGTGCAGGCCAGCTGGGAACAGCTTGCCACTTGGAGGTGAGCGGCTATGCCTCTGCCAGCAGCCACCCTGAGGATTCTTTGCAATCTTTACATACCCTGAGGAGGAATTACTAGAAGTTGTAAGCTGTAATCATTTGCTTGATGGATGTGATGATGCTGAACATTGCTCTGAGAACCACTTTCAGCAAATGTGGAGGGAGAGATCTTTTGACCTAATGTGTTTTTGTGACAAAGGAAAAAAAGTCTTTATTTGATTCTTTCTACATGAGTTTCCTAAATCACACTGGTGGATTTTTTTTTCCCAGTAGTTTTCCTCCTAGCAGTTCAAAAAGGTGTGCAATAAAATGCTTTAAACATTGCTACCATTTCAAAGCTCCTGTGTAGAGATGATTTTTGGATTCTGGCTGTGTTCATTCAGTTATTTCGTCTGTCAGGTGTTTAACTCCTCTGTGGTATCGGAGGGAGCTGTGTTTCTATGTGCTCCTCTGTGCCTCTTTAAAGTTTCCAGAGACTGTGTGCAGAAGGAGCTGGCAGGCAGATGTAACTGCTCTATCACAGTCATCTTAAAAGTCCTGGATCATAGAAACCTGCTTGTGATCGTGACTTTCAGCCCAGACTCTGTTATTGGAATGTCACCCAGATGCTTCTTGTGCCTGGATCTGTATACTTTTGTCATACAGTTCTTCCCAGTAATAGCATGCTTCAATCTTAGGAGGGTTAAATTATTGTGATTGTAAGTTTCCTGGCTTGGCTATGCTGAACTAAAACAAAATAAATAACCCTTGCAGTACTCCATGCTGGCTTGAAATCTTAGTATGTAAAAATGCAGCGTGGAGACTGCTCAGTTCATGGTTGGCAAAGCAGAGTTCTTCCACATTGTCCTGACTACCATACAGACCCTTATAGAAAAGAAAGTATTATGCTAGGCCCAGAATCATTCCCTACCATAGGCAGGAAGGTTTTTTCTGGCAGTTGTTCAGTAGATGTAGAGTTGTATCCCCAGAAAGGGATTCTCCTGATGTCAAGCCCCATATGATGCCAGGTGCACCATGGTACTAGCAGACTACAAGTTTGGCAGGAAGCTTAAAAGTTTCTTTCAGCAACATTTACAATTTGCATTGCAAATAGTACATTAAAGATGATTAACTCTGTGGCCTGTAGGCAGTTAATGCTATATGTGTGTTCTCTTTTTCTTCCATCTACATAGGAATTCCAAAAATCCCTTGGTGCCAAACACTCTGTGTATGATACCACAAATAGGACTGGACGCTCCTTGAAAGAGAAAACCACCTTGGCTGATGACAGTTTGAAACTTGATGATATGCTGAGTGAACTGAGGGATAAATGGGATACAATCTGTGGAAAGTCAGTGGAAAGGTAAGTGAAAACCAATCTAATGACTCAGCAGATAAAGGCTTAGGAGAATTCTTTTGGCTTCTGTTATGTGAAATGGGAGTGGCTGGCTTGTTTGATAATTAAGAGTGGTATAAAGCACTTCAGTGATGGTGTGGAAGAGGTCTGGGCAAGTGGAAGAGTGCCTTACTGTTTAGAAAGAGAAACACTGATTTAAAGCTCTTGGTTGCTGTGATTTTATGTTCAGAATGTTTACTTAGAGTATATGAATGACTGGGGTTTTTTTTCTATGTTGTTTATTTGTGTGTGTTTTGATTTGTTCCCTCCAGACAAAATAAATTGGAGGAAGCCTTGTTATTTTCTGGACAATTTACTGATGCTTTACAAGCTCTCATTGACTGGTTATACAAAATTGAACCTCAGCTAGCAGAAGATCAGCCAGTACATGGAGACATTGATTTAGTGATGAATCTGATTGACAATCACAAGGTAATTCCAAAAATAACCTTCTTTAATTACTGGGCAGTTCATAAGTGTGGCATTGGAATGCTATCTCCTGGTTATGTCATTTTCAGAAACACAGAGTAGTTTAATAACACAAAATTGCTATAAAATGTTTGTGGAAGTAAACAACTACTCACTGACATCAGCTAGTGCTGAGATACTCCGTTTCAGACTGTTACCCTGCTTGAGTATCCTGTCAAAAATCACAAGTGTGCATTTATGATTATGTGTATATGGACATATACACATAATGGATAGGGCTGGGTGCTAGGTTGGACTGGATGACCTTGGAGGTCTCTTCCAACCTGGTTGATTCTATGATTCTATGACAAGAGCTGGCAACAGTTACTTTATGTATATCTGTGGGGTTGACAGGGCTTTTTATTTAGCACATCTGCTAACCCAGTGTCCAGTGCACTCATGACTTCAGCAGCCTTCCAAACCTGCAGAGCTGCTGTATATTCATGGAGAAATGTAGCTGCAATGCTTAAAGTATGCAGAGGAGTCTAAAACTAGATTATGGCCCTGAAAGCCTAAGCTGGCACACTGCCATATTTTGTTACTGAAGTGTTTTGGGGAACAGGAGCAAGCAGGAGAATGTGGGACTGTACCTCTGAATCCCAGTTTTGCAGTTAAATGTATCAGAAGAAATGACTGTGGAAATTGTTGGTATTGCAAAGGCTGCACCCAGTCAAGAGTTCTGGAGCCTGGGAGGTTTATGAGGTAAAGGTCCCTTTGTTCATCCACCAGTGACTTCCAGTATCCAAAGACTGTTCAGTGAGGAGGAGACTTTGCCTCTGATGAAACAAAAATTATCTAGAAAGATGAGTTGTCTATAAAAATCAGCATGCCATATGCTGGAATTGCTTCTGAAATGCCATTCTATGTCACAAGTCAGTCGTAGTGGCAGAGTGTGCTGCAATTGTCATACCTTGCTTTTAAAAGCTTGTTTTCTGTAACTGGAGCCTGTTCCATCTGCAAATGTGAGCATGCTCTCACATAATACATGGCCATGTGGTAAGCTTTACAGTCAAACCCCCCAGAGGTAGTTTTATTTCTGCTTTTTCTGATTTCCTTCTCCTTGACTGTGAGGATTTTATCTGATCTCTTTCTGCCATGGCAATTGCGAGCGTTGATCAGTGTGTCGGATCGGTTACTTTGATAAAGGAGCCCAGATTTCCCATGCATTGCATCAGAATGGGTTCTCAGCATCTGCCTGACATTTCCTTACCACATTCCCTTTCCTTTTGGTTAGAAGAGGGTAAAGTGTAGATACCTTCACGTGGAATCTAATAAGCAGAACTCGTACGCTTTGCGTCGCTAAGGTGAAGTTAGTCTTGACCGAACTAAATCTGTTTTCTGTTATTTGTTACATAACTATGCCTTAATGAATTAAAACATGTAAAATGCATGTGGTGGTGCCTAGGTTTTCCAGAAGGAGCTGGGAAAAAGAACAAGCAGTGTCCAGGCTCTGAAGCGCTCTGCAAGGGAGCTGATAGAAGGCAGTCGCGATGACTCTTCCTGGGTCAAAGTCCAAATGCAGGAGCTAAGCACTCGCTGGGAGACAGTTTGTGCCCTGTCAGTATCTAAGCAAACACGATTGGAACAGGCTCTTCGGCAGGTAAGGGAGTAGTATGACTGGATGCTATGTGTACTTTATGAGAAGCAGTGAAAATCTCTTGCAATCTAGTTACCAGAAACTTAATTCCATTTTCACTGTGTGTCATTCACTTGAATTGAATTTGGAAACACCAGTTTTCTTGCTCATGCATTGCTTGCCTCTTAGCAGTTGCTGTTATTGTTAGTCTATACCACAAATGCAAAGCAAGTATTTCAGAGGCCTTACCATGTAAGGAAATTACCTAAGTTACAGTTAAGCATGAAGGGTGATCCCTGGAGGTGTTCAAGAAAAGCCTGGATGAGGCATTTAGTGCTATGGTCTAGATGACTGGATAGGGCTGGGGGATAGGTTGGACTGGATGATCTTGGAGGTATCTTCCAACCTGGTTGATTCTATGATCTAGTCCAACCTCCCTGCCCGAGCAGGATCACCTATACCAAATCACACAGGAAAGCATCCAGGCTGGGTTTGACTATCTCCAGAGGAGGAGACCCCACAACCACCCTGGGCAGCCTGTTCTGTCATCCTCACAGTAAAAAAAAAATTCCTCATGTTTCCATGGAACTTTCCATGTCTCAACATCCACCCATTACCCCTTGTCCTGTCATTGGGTGTCACCAAAAAGAGCCTGGCTCCATCCTCTTGGCACTCACCCTTTACATATTTACTCATATTTCATATTAATGAAATCACCCCTCAATCTCCTCTTCTCCAAGCTAAAGAGCCCCAGCTCCCTCAGTCTCTCCTCATAAGGAAGATGTTCCACTCCCTTAAATGATGGCTCTGTGCTGGACTCTCTCAAACAGTTCCCTGTCCTCTTTGAACTCAGAAGCCTGGAACTGGGCACACATTCCAGATGTGGCCTCACCAGGGTAGAGTAGAGAGGGAGGAGAGCCTCTCTTGACCTACTAACCACAGTCCTTTTAATACATCCCAGAATGCCATTAGCCTTCTTGGCTACCAGAGCACATTGCTGGCTCATGTTCAGCCTTCCATCCACTAGGACCCCCACGTTGTTTCCCTGTCACTGCTATCCAACGAGTCAGTCCCCAACTTATACTGCTACCTGGGGTTGTTCTTTCTCAGGTGAAGGTTACCATCCTATTTATTCCTTTTCTGCCTTACTGAAAAGAAGTGAACTTGTGTACTGAAAACAGGTTTATACTGGCACAGTTGCAGTGCATGGCAAATTATATTACAGAAAAAATGAAGTTGTTGCTGAGCACACTCATGTGTTAGAGTATGTCAGTACTGGCTGGTACTCATCCCAGACAAATAGATCCATCTAGATTGTTTCCAAACCTGAAATAATATGGATGTACACCTCTGTGAAGAGCTGAGTTAATGCTAGAATGGGGCTCCTGCAGTTGTGATATATTCAGTGTACAAAATTCCTGCCCTGCTTTTCCTAAGGTACTGTGTTTGTCCATCTCCCCAGTCTTATCAGCAGGCACAATCCTGAGCTACCAAAAAACACTAGTTTTGTCTGAATATGACTCTGCCAGAAGGTGGAACTTTGTTATTTTCTCCAGCCATGAAAGGGTTAATCACCAACAGGCTGTCAGTTAATTTTGCTTAACCAGTGATTTAGACTATGCAGAAAATACAGTTCTCATCTCACCAGCTGGTGCATGAAAGCACCTCCCATGCAATTTGTCAGCATAAAGGCATGACATTCTCAACTGAGCTGCACATACACTATAAATCAGATGGCTAAAAGCATGAACAGGCTTTTAGACTTCCTATTATTTTTTGAGAAGCATGAGATATTTTTACAGTTATGAAAATGTAGTACAATATATCATTGATTTTTTTTTTTAATGGAAAGTTAATGTGCCAGTACTGCTTCATGATTAATGACTCCAAATGTGGACTCAGTCTCCTTGTGTAAGCTGCAGTGGATCTGTCAGATCCTCTCATGAGTAACTGTGACTACTACTTGTATTCTAACAGGCAGAAGAATTCCACTCTGTTGTCCATGTCCTTTTGGAATGGCTGGCAGAGGCAGAGCAGACTCTTCGCTTCCATGGAGTCCTTCCAGATGATGAAGAAGCCTTGCGTACACTGATAGACCAACACAGAGTAAGCAATCAAAAAAAGTCCTCTTTATTACAATAGGTCTGTTAAAGGGCAGATCAAGGAGGCAAAGTCTGCCTCATCTATCCATGTCCACCATCCAGTGTTTGCTTTTGCAGCTGTTTATATAGAGAAGTTAGAAATTTAATGGACTTGATGGTTTTGTGGCCATACTGCTGTTGGGTTGTTGAGCCTTCTTGGCCTACTAAGAAAGTATCACACACAGTATCACCAAGGTTTGAAGAGACCTCATAGATCATCAAGTCCAACCCTTTACCACAGAGCTCAAGGCTAGACCATGGCACCAAGTGCCACGTCCAATCCTGCCTTGAACAGCTCCAGGGACGGCGACTCCACCACCTCCCCGGGCAGCCCATTCCAGTGTCCAATGACTCTCTCAGTGAAGAACTTTCTCCTCACCTCCAGCCTAAATCTCCCCCGGCATAGCTTGAGGCTGTGTCCTAGAAAGTTGCTGCAGACATTAAGAGACAGGTGAAAACTCCCCTGTGGAATATATGCTGCCTGGCAGTCCTAACAGACTGATACAGCAGCAAAAAGTATTCTCTCTCATCTCAGCACCACGGAGCACAACACCATGTACTTTTCATGTAGCAATGTCAGCAGGATGAAGTTATCTGTTAACCTTCTGTCATGCTGAAACAGCATGCTGCCATGCTTCATGTGCATTAGGCACTGAAATATTTCAGTGCCATAGGTACTGCACATTATAGGCCTTCAAACTTAACTTTGCAGGTCTCTCAGGTGGCCAGCACCAGAACAAGAGGACACAGCCTCAGGCTGCGCCAGGGGAAATTTAGGCTGGAGGTGAGGAGAAAGTTCTTCCCTGAGAGAGTCATTGGACACTGGAATGGGCTGCCCGGGGAGGTGGTGGAGTCGCCGTCCCTGGAGCTGTTCAAGGCAGGATTGGACGTGGCACTTGGTGCCATGGTCTGGCCTTGAGCTCTGTGGTAAAGGGTTGGACTTGATGATCTATGAGGTCTCTTCCAACCCTGATGATACTGTGATACTGTGAAATGGGAAGATAGCTAAGTAGGGAGCATAGAGGTCACACTTTCCTTCTCTGAAGAGGCCGCTGCAAACATGCATGTGTAAGCCCCCGCACAACAACTCCTCTTGTAAGTGCAACAGTAATAGCACCAAGAGTTTGCATGAAAAGAAAACTGCCCACAATGTTACAGAGCAAATTGTAAGGGTAATGTATCCGTCCATTGTTGATCTGAGGAAAGTGCTAACAAAACTCACAACATGGAGAGTGGAAAACCAGCCTGTTTTAAATTGAGTTTGAGAACGTTACCAGGCAGAGGACTGCGTGCAGGGTATGACTGTCTAAAGGTTCTTACTTGGGGAGTTTTCAAGGTACTCAAACTCAGTATTTTGAAAAAGCTTCCAAATTTAATTTAGGTCCCTGGAAACTGGGTGCTGTCTTTTATTTGGCTGATGTATGTATGGACTGGGGCATGCTGATGCTGGCAGTCGCAACCTGCCGTCTGCGATGCAATTAAATTGGTCTTCTAGCTGCCTTTCCTCCACATGCCCCTTGTCAATTCCCTTTGACTTAACTTTTTGGTCTTATGAATACAGAGAACTGAATGAAATCTCAGGGCCACTGAAATAATTAGAGAAAACAGCATCTTAAATTACTCCCTCTGCAACGTAGATTGATTAACAAAATAGTTCTGTACCAAAGCTCAAAACTGTGCTGCCAAAACCAAATCAGCTCTTGTCTGTGAGGAAGCCTCATGCTCAGCTGGGGAGAATAACCACTAGTGTAACGCAACAAACCTCAGTACAAGCTGTGGCCATGCTGTACCTAAACTTCTGTTTAGTCGACTTCAGATGATGTTCTTCCAAACCACACTTTAGTCTTAAAGGCAAATTAATACAAATACAGCTAAGAAAAATTGTGACAGTGCTGCTTTACGCAGCAGCACAGAGCAAAATCCTCTTTGAATGAGTAGTCTTTGCTTGCAAGCTTATAATACTAATTTTCAAGAAGAAGGTAGGAAGTTTAAACACCATGACTTGAGTATAATGCACTAATATGAGTATCAAAATCTGTACAACTGACATAATTTACAGAAATATGAAATGTATATTCCTTTTATCACTGTGGTTCTTAAATATTGAACATGATTTAATGAAATCTGCTACCTCAGGCGTGGGGGAGGGGGGTTCCTCACTCACCATCCTCTCCAGGAATTGAAAGGTACAGTGCATTAATGCATTGCATTAGTTCATAGAATCAACCAGGTTGGAAGAGACCTCCAAGATCATCCAGTCTAACCTAGCACCCAGCCCTAGCCAATCATCTAGACCATGGCACTAAGTGCCTCACCCAGGCTTTTCTTGAACACCTCCAGGGATAGTGACTCCACCATCACCTCCCTGGGCAGCCCATTCCAATGCCAATCACTCTCTCTGGCAACAACTTCCTCCTAACATCCAGCCTAGACTTCCCCTGGCACAACTTGAGACTGTGTCCCCTTGTTCTATTGCTGGTTGCCTGGGAGAAGAGGCCACCTCCCACCTGGCTAAAATGTCCCTTCAGGTAGTTGTAGACAGCAATGAGGTCCCCCCTGAGCCTCCTCCTCTCCAGGCTAAACACCCCCAGCTCCCTCAGCCTCTCCTCATGGTTAATGGGAAGCATCCCATTTCTTCTCCTGTAAATGTACCTGTGTCACTGGATTGCCACAGAGTTCAATAGAAGCAGTGTCCTTTACTGAGGGAAAGCTTGATATTCTGTAGGGAGTGTGTCATGCATTTAGATTTTGGGACACTCTAGTACAGTTGTGCAGGGAAAATAGTGCTGCCTGTTTTCCTCCTGACCCAAGCTTATCTTTGTAGCCTTATGGCAGCCAACCAGAGCTTTTCCAAAGTGATTTTGAACTGAAACATCATAAGAACCCTTTTGTTTAGATGAAAGGACTGCTGTCGTGATAAATGCTGACATGAAATTAAACTTAAATGAAAGACAGTAAGTAGTGAATCTCTTCAAATATACAGCCTACATATTACAGGCAGAGGAAAGTTTCAAGTGTTTGTCTACACTTTTGCATCATAATAGCTTCATTTTTAATTTGTAAAGGCACAGGACCATGTGAGTGTAGGTTGTAGAATCTGTTTTTACAATGTTTAGGTGAGTTTGCATTTTCTGTAAGTCTGAAATCCAAAATAACCCTTTTTATGGACAGAGAGAACAGAATTAAACTTTCAGAGACATAGTTCCATATTGTAACCCAGTTAAAAAACAGTAACAAACAATCCCACCAAACTCAAAGAGATGTTGGCAGTTGCAGTTAGGGGATGCTCACAAAGGCACACAGACTTACACAACATCCAGTCATAACAGAATAATAGTTTTAATAGCAGTAATAATGAAAAAGTACAAACAGCAGAAAGGAAAGGATAGGAAAAGTCCTTCAGTTGCTTTTTGGTGTTGGCCTTTTCCCCCCCGACCCAGTTCTGCTATGGCTGCCCTTTCCTCTGCTGGACTCTCTAAGAACATCAGTGGCTATGAGCTTGGATGTTTGAAGCTGTAAACATCCTTTTGCTTTCAAGAGATTTTTCCCACATGGCAGTGCTTCTGAAAACAGCTGCTTAATTAATAGTCTCTGTCCCTGTTCTCCCCCTCAGCTGCTGAGTTTTCACATTTGTGTTAGTTTAGTTTAGCTGCTTCTGAAGTCCTCTATCATCATGTCTGAGCTTGTAATTATAGTTGGACATTTCCAGCCTCTGCTAGGGGCTTGATAGTTTACTATGAAAAATTACTGTAACTGACAGACAAACTAAGTTATCTGAATTGTTGCCAATAATGATTCTAACCATCACATAGTAGATTTACAGCACTTCTAAAATGCTGTGAACTTCCATCTTGGTTTAATAAAGGCCTTTGTCTTTCAAGTATTTACAGTATGGTGAGCTCTTAAGGAGTGGCAAGCTGGGGTAAAGATTTCAGAGCTTCACAGCATCACCAAGGCTGGAAGAGACCTCACAGATCATCAAGTCCAACCCTTTACCACAGAGCTCAAGGCTAGACCATGGCACCAAGTGCCACGTCCAATCCTGCCTTGAACAGCTCCAGGGTTGGCAACTCCACCACCTCCTTGGGCAGCCTATTCCGGTATCCAATGACTCTCAGTGAAGAGCCTAAATGTCCCCCGGTGTAGCTTGAGGCTGTGTCCTCTTGTTCTGGTGCTGGCCACCTGAGAGAAGAGAGCAACCTCCTCCTGGCTACAACCACCCTTCAGGTAGTTGTAGACAGCAATGAGATCCCCCCTGAGCCTCCTCTTCATTTAGTCCTTTATGTGGAATAGGCTTTTTAAACATTTTAAACTTCTCACAGACAAATTCCATTTGCCTCTTGGAAGCTCAGTCTGTGTGACAGAGAGGAGCCTGTGACCTTCCAGAACATACACTCAGATTTCACATGCAAACTTTGTCAACATCTAATTGAAATTGTTATCTCTGGTTTAGGAATTTATGAAGAAACTGGAAGAGAAAAAGACAGAACTGAATAAAGCAACAGGTATGGGAGAAGCTATCCTAGCTATCTGCCACCCAGACTCCATCACCACCATTAAACACTGGATAACAATCATCAGAGCCAGGTTTGAAGAGGTCAGTATATGTCAAGCCATCTTCATTGCAACAGCCCATCCTCGACTGGAACATAGCTGACAGCTGACATGGTAGTTACACTGGGAGGAAATGATCCAGCTGTTGAGAACCAAACATTTAAAATACCCCCAGTGATGAATGTGACTACCACGTTTCCCTAGCTCTTATTTCAAAACTCACAGGACTTTAAGAACTAAAGCAGATGGTCAGGCCTCTTTGTATGTATTAAAGGAAATACTGCCTGACACTTCCCATGTGAGGAGAGCCAATAGCTTGTAAGGAGAAACTTAAAGGAAAGAAAATACAGGGCAAACTTGAAGCATTTTCTAATTGCATTAAAGATTTGAGTCCAATATTTTCTTAATCTAGAAGATTTCCAGATTCTTTGAAGAGGCTGAAAATAGTTCTTATAAGATATACCACACTCAGCTTCTAAGGTGGTTGTTTTCTGTGTATATGAATTATAGAATCATAGAATCAACCAGGTTGGAACAGACCTCCAAGATCATCCAGGCCAACCTAGCACCCAGCCCTAGCCACTCAACTAGACCATGGCACTAAGTGCCTCAGCCAGGCTTTTCCTGAACACCTCCAGGGACGGTGACTCCACCAGCTCCCTGGGCAGCCCATTCCAATGCCAATCACTCTCTCTGCCAACAACTTCCTCCTAACATCCAGCCTAGACTTCCCCCAGCACAACTTGAGACTGTGTCCCCTTGTTCTGTTGCTGGTTGCCTGGGAGAAGAGACCAACCCCCACCTGGCTACAACCTCCCTTCAGGGAGTTGTAGACAGAAATGAGGTCCCCACTGAGCCTCCTCTCCTCCAGGCTGCACTCCCCCAGCTCCCTCAGCCTCTCCTCATAGGGTTTGTGTTCCAGGCCCCTCACCAGCTTTGTCACCCTTCTCTGGACACCTTCCAGCACCTCAGCATCTCTCTTGAATTGAGGGGCCCAGAACTGGACACAGGACTCAAGGTGTGGCCTGACCAGTGCTGAGTACAGGGGCAGAATAACCTCCCTTGTCCTGCTGGCCACACTGTTCCTTGATCCAGGCCAGGATGCCATTGGCTCTCTTGGCCACCTGGGCACACTGCTGGCTCATCTTCAGCTACTATCTATCAGTACCCCCAGGTCCCTTTTCTCCTGGCTGTTTTCCAGCCACTCAGCCCCCATCCTGTAGCGCTGCTTGGGGTTGTTGTGTTTAAAGACAAACAATACACTGGTGTTAGCCAAGTATGGCTTCAGGACTGTAAGATAGACACCAAATCCTGCATGATTTACTAACTTACATATAGTTGATGAATCTCTGTTCTGTTGCCTAAATGAGCTGTTTACAGCATTTAACAGCACCTTATCCTGAGTATCCATGGAAAAAAGTAGTTGAACTGGGAATTCTAGTTGTCTGACCACTGGAAGTGCCAGGTATTGCGTTTAACACCTTTTGATACTGAAACATCAGTAGGCCTGGGAGGAAGCTCTGGGTTTACAGTTAGCAGAGCGATTTCAAATGCTTTCAAGTATTTCAAACGTGCATCGTCTATTTACGCATTGGTTCCTTTATCAAGGTCTTAGCATGGGCTAAACAGCATCAACAGAGACTGGCAGGAGCTTTGGCTGGACTCATTGCTAACCAGGAACTGCTGGAAGCCTTACTGTCCTGGTTGCAGTGGGCAGAGACTACACTTACTGAAAAAGACAAAGAGGTTATCCCTCAGGAGATTGAGGAAGTTAAAACACTTATTGCCGAGCATCAGGTAAGACATGTTCAGTGACGTGGGTCCTACCCACTTCACGTGGTGTGCACGGCTCAGCTAGGCTTTGTCATCAGCTGTGAATATGGTTAGCTGCCTTCTCTCCTCATAACTGAATTCCTTTTCAGATAGTTAGGTGTGTGGTTTGTGTGAATGTGATGTGCTTGTAGTTCATTCAACACAGAGGTGAAAAAAGCAACCAAGCAAAAGTTTGGTGCCACGTTGTTCTTGAAAAGCAAACCTGCAACTCCCTAGAGGAAGAAGGATGATGATGATGATGATAGTACTGCTGCCTTAGAACTACTGCTGCAGTGTGGCTTTCAGAAATATGTTTATGAGGTGCCATAGGGAGCTACTGGTGTAGTGGATGCTCACAGGCTTAACTCAGCTTGCACACCAGAGCCACTTCTGAACAGCAGGGAGCACCTGAGTATTCACAATCAAAATTGTCTTGTACTTCAACTCAGCATAAACAGTTAATAAAGGAGTTTGGCAAGACTGTGGTTTAGATTAACCATTCTTGTAGCAGCTGAGGCCATAGTGTTCTTAAAAGCTTACCCTGCCTATTTGTGTCACCTACAAAACCTTTGTCTGTCTCCTTTTTTGTGAGGCTGGTGTTGTAAGAGTCTGTCTTCATGATTCTGTTTCTGTGCCTTTCTTCTGAGTTTGGTGGTTTGCTGTTTTATGTGGTTTTGACTCCTCTGGTCACTTTCACATATGGTTAATTAAACCTGCTGCTGTCCAATTGCAGACATTCATGGAGGAAATGACCAGAAAACAACCTGATGTGGATAAAGTTACAAAGACCTATAAAAGAAAAGCACTTGAACCTACTCCAGTACAGTCTCACATTCCTGTCCTTGATAAGGGGAGAGCAGGAAGTAAGTAATGAAGCATTTTGGGCCAGGTCATATATACAGTTGTTCTGTCTGCAAAGATAACAGATTGCTAGTAATCTGATTGGGTTCTAGTGAAGCAGGGTGAAATTCTCTTGGCTGATTTTTTTTCTACTTGTCTCTCATTTTTCATTGTGAGGAACCTCTCAGGGTAGATTTGTATTTTTAAGTTTTGTCCTATACTTACTGAATACCTGTTTCTAAAGTAGTCAGCCTTCATGTGCTTTAACTTCCCAGGGATGTGCATGTCTTGAGTCTTTGCACATATATTGTTATTGGAAGATGCAGACAACATCTTTTACTGTGATGGTTTGGGTGTTACCTGACCCCCACACTTTGGAAATCACCCAGACTAGACTCAGCCAGCTCTGGAAATTGAATGGAGCTTATATTTACAGCCTAGCTCAATATACAAGCAGATATTTACAGTATATACAGTTATAGACAGAAATAGACAAGGGAAAAGGCAATACACAAACACAACAGCCCTCCCAGAAACCTGAGTCCCCAGGAGGAGCTCCCAACTGCCCTTCTACCTTCTCCCACCCCTCTCAACCTTACCCCAGTCCCAAGGAGGAATGGAGGTTCAGTCAGGGGGTTAGGAAGCAAAGTGGATTAATCAGAGAGATGGCAGAGAGGCTAGAGAGAGAAAAAAATGCAGCTCCAAGCTCCCCAGCAGAAGTGAGCAGCAGTAGTGCCTTATCTGTGTTTGGATTCTTGCTCTTATACATCTCAGCAAGCCTATGGATGAACTAGACATCAGCACTGTTATCTAACCCTTCTCACCAAAACATTCTAGCTAGCTTCCAGCTAGCAAGTTTACATAAAGATGTAGGGATGAAATTTTGCTTTCACGATCTATGAAATTATGTGGATCCAAGTAGAAAGTGTGTTCAGTGATGTTGAATGGAAAGTGAATCAAGTGAGGAATTTGCTTTTTTGTATTTTCACATATCCATTGCATTTAATAATTCCCCATACGTGGAACTTGCTTCTAAAATCAGTCTGGACAAAAGATGCTTTAACCACCATGTCAGGAAAAGCTTCTTTTCTGTGAGGGTGACAGAGCACTGCAACATGCAGACCAGAGACATAGTGGAATCTTTTCTAGAGGCTTTCAGAAACTAAATGGATGCGTTCCTGTGTGGCCTGCCCTATGTACCTGCTTTGGCAAGGACGTGGAATAAGATGATCTCCAGAGGTCTCTTTCAAGCCCTACCATTCTGTAGGGGGCCCTTCCCCAGCAAAAAACAAGAAAGAAATCCCATTATATTATGGATCATATCAGGGTGTAGGCTCATTATTTAGGAGAGGAAGGCATAGTTTTAAGTAGGTCAAGTATCTTTCATGTGAATGTTTGGGTTTTTTGAACAGGCTAAGACTTACTCATTTTACCCTGTTTAACAGGAAAGCGTTCCCCAACGCCAGGCATCTATCCCTCAGCAGCCCAGGCACAAATTGAAACCAAGAACCCACGGGTAAACCTTTTAGTCAGCAAATGGCAGCAAGTCTGGCTTCTAGCCTTGGAAAGAAGAAGAAAACTCAACGATGCTTTGGACAGACTTGAAGAGGTCAGAAAAGGACTATTCAGAATACACATACTTCTTTGTGTCATTGTATTTAACCTGGATTCAATACTGAATGCTATGAAGAAGTTACATACTTGTTGTATTCTTTTGCATGATACAGCTAACAGGGCACATTTTAAGGACATGGCATTTTGATGTGCTCTACGTTCTCATTTTAAATGCAACGAGGACTATGATATTTTAAATGCTTATATAAGTCACAGTATTATCACAGTATGACCAAGGTTGGAAGAGACCTCACAGATCATCAAGTCCAACCCTTTACCACAGAGCTCAAGGCTAGACCATGGCACCAAGTGCCACATCCAACCTTGCCTTGAACTGCCCCAGGGATGGCGACTCCACCACCTCCCCGGGCAGCCCATTCCAGTGTCCAATGACTCTCTCAGTGAAGAACTTTCTCCTCACCTCAAGCCTAAATTTCCCCTGGTGCAGCCTGAGGCTGTGTCCTCTTGTTCTGGTGCTGGCCACCTGAGAGAAGAGAGCAACCTCCCCCTGGCCACAACCACCCCTCAGGTAGTTGTAGACAGCAATAAGGTCACCCCTGAGCCTCCTCTTCTCCAGGCTAACCAATCCCAGCTCCCTCAGCCTCTCCTCGTAGGGCTGTGCTCAAGGTCTCTCCCCAGCCTCGTCGCCCTTCTCTGGACACGCTCAAGCATCTCAGTGTCCCTCCTAAACTGGGGGGCCCAGAACTGAACACAGTACTCAAGGTGTGGTCTAACCAGTGCAGAGTACAGGGGCAGAATGACCTCCCTGCTCCTGCTGACCACACCTCAAAGAACCAATTATACAGAAGAATGCAGATAGTATCCCTCATTGATATTTCTAAACTGATTGATTTTAACTGAAAACTAACTTTTCTCTTTTTTCTTAAGCTGAGAGAATTTGCCAACTTTGATTTTGATATTTGGAGGAAAAAATACATGCGGTGGATGAACCATAAGAAGTCTCGTGTCATGGACTTCTTTAGGAGGATTGATAAAGATCAGGATGGAAAGATAACAAGGCAGGAATTTATTGATGGAATCCTTTCTTCAAGTAAGTCTTAAAAACTGATTTAGGAACAAACATATCATGGCATCTGTTGTCTGTGCAGTTTACTTGATTAGGAGGTCAGAAATTTCCCTTTTGAAAACATTAATTATGATTAACTTTTTTTTGCTTGAAAGTATGCCCAGGTTCTAGGAACTCTTTCTAGTTCTTTACATTGTGAATCAGATGGCAAATGTCACATTCATATTAGAGCTTAGTAGTTCATTGTTTGCTGGGCTTGGATTGAGGTTCTTATAGTACCCTAGCCACTTGAACAGTTGCTTTTCACTGATCAGTAAATGTACTTTAAAATGCATAGTTTTCAGAATTAGATCATGTGCTCTTTATTGAAGAACTTAGATGGACCAGTTTCAGTTACAGGAGGAGACAGCAGTTTCTGAAACCAATGTTTCCATGAACCATGACCAAGTTCATATACCTGTATAATGACAATCAAAGCATCCAGCACTCAGGCTGGCAAGGATCTTCCCCTAGCTTTTCCGGTGGATTGGTATTCCTTAGGTAGTGCACAGTTGGTGTTCATGTCAGCCTTCCATGTCATGCATGTGATCATGTTTTCCTTCAGCATCTGCTTCACAACAGGTAAGGGCCTGCTGCATTAAATGCTCCTTTATCATCACACTGTAGAGACTTTTGCTTTGGGGCCTTAAGAGTCAGAACTGCTTTTAGTATCTCATGCTAGAGTTATTCAGTGGGAGAATACTGAAGTGTATGTATCTTCACCCTGCTACAGAAGGTGCAGTGATACAGTCACTATGCATGCCTATCCCTTCTGGCATAAATTAACAGGAGATGGTGGGAAAATCCCTGATACCACTAAGAGGTTAAACAACTTAGCTAACTCAGTTGGTATCAGCATGTGTTATAACTGCAAAATGCTCATGATTTCAGCATTGTGTAAAATGTCATGGTCATTTTGTAGAAGATCTCTGTGTGGGTTAATATTCTGCTGCTGTGTGCTTGATGTAAAGAGGATTCACACAACACCATGAATGTTTCTGTAGTGGGAAGGCCTTGCATTCCAGACTTCATTAGCAATGAGAGTCTCACTTGACCTTTCCTTGCTAACAATCTGTCTTGTTAATCTGTAGCATTTTATGCACTCTGAAGGTCAAAACAGTTTTAAAAACCCAAGCATATATTTTGCAGTTCAATCTAGGTGCTCATTTCTGTGTTTCTCTTCAAGCCCATGGTATGGTGTTCATCTTAATGCAGCATCTAGGTAATAGTGGAGATCCAGATTGGTTTTGTCAGAAAGATGCCTCTGTTCTTTAACACTTCCATTTCCTGTAACGTTACTGGTGAATACCCCTGCAATATTACTGGTAAAAGACTCAGTGACATTAAAACCAATCTAGCCAAGGATGAAATCCCCCTCAACTCCAAAAAATGCATGTGAGTTTAGCTTTGACCTTCTTAAAAATTATATTAAACAAAAAATAACCAAATTGGGCTTTGATCCAATTATAAACAAGAAAACAGAAAATAGGCCACACAATAGCCCCCACCAAGTAAAATAGCTGCTTCATTAGCTTCATTCTGATTCCCAGAGTTAATTAACAAGCACTCAAAATCAATTTGCCCCATGATGGGCCCCAAAATAAAAGATGTGATGGTTTGGGTGTTCCCCACCCCCCCACACACTTTAGAAATCACCCAGACTAGACTCAGCCAGCTCTGGAAATTGAATGAAGCTTATATTTACAGCTTAGCTCAATACACAAGCAGATATTTACGGTATATACTGTTATAGACAGAAATAGACAAGGGAAAAGGGAATACAGAAACATACAGAAATAGACAAGGTAAAAGGCAATACAGAAGCACAACAGCCCTCCCAGAAACCTGAGTCCCCAGGAGGGACTCCCAACCTCCCCTTCATCTTCCCCCTATCCCTCTCAACCTTACCCCAGTCCCAAAGAATATAGGGGTTAGGAAGCAAAGTGGATTAGTCTCAAAAAAGGAGGGTGAGGTTAGAGAGTAAGATGCAGCTCAGCCAGCAGCCCAAGTAAGAGTGGTGCCAAGTGTGTTATCTATGTTGTGACTTAGGGTTTTTATACATCTCAGTAAGCCTGTGAGGGAAGTAGACATCACCCTTGTTTTGCTTTTACAGCCTGTCATCTAGTTCTTCTCACCAAAACCTTCTAGCCTGCTTCAAACTAGCACAGATGCCCTTGGGATTTTTTGCTAGGCATTGTCTGTCACCTGCTGCCTAAAAAAACTTGTGAAATGTGTGATAAAACTTCTCTTTATAGTGGGATTGAAAAGACAAAACCCATAGCTTTTTTGGTGGCCCTTCTCTTGCAGAATTCCCAACAAGCAGACTGGAAATGAGTGCTGTTGCAGACATTTTTGATAGAGATGGGGATGGATACATTGACTACTACGAATTTGTAGCAGCTCTTCATCCAAACAAGGATGCGTACAAGCCTCTCACAGATGCTGACAAAATTGAAGACGAGGTACATTCTCTACTGGTTTAGATGGGATTGCATTTTACTGGGCTTATGCTCTTCAATACTTTAATTTCTGTGTAATTTGAAGTTCACCACTTAACACACATTTTTAGAACTGTGACATTAGGATCATCCAGTTGTGGCTTGTTTTTTTTTTTGCAGGTTACAAGGCAGGTTGCTAAATGTAAATGTGCAAAACGGTTTCAAGTCGAACAGATTGGGGATAACAAGTACAGGGTAAGTCTTCTAAGGATCTTCTTAGTTCTTTCAGCCTAAAGATTCTTCTTAATGCAAGGGATTAGGCTATATTAATTTACAGGAGTTTTGTGTGACAACTGTGCATTTTCTTTAAGCTTGTCTAACTTTAATTTGGTTTTCTGTGTTTTTCTTGTTAGATCTAGGCTAAAACTATGGAAAATGCTACTGCTTGTATTTATTTTTGCTGAAACTGTTTTCAGTGGACAGGAGTTTTTAAAGCTTACATACAACAGCTCCTTAGAGGTCAATCATTTTGCTTGTGTTCATGAGGTGTTTAAAATTTAGCCGATTTTCTGTTTGTTTCAAAAAATCAGGGATATTTTTCCTGTGTTATTGTGTCATACTTAAATCTTTTACTGAAGTCTATTCAGTCACTTTATCCTTCCTTGTCATTTTACTGGAGCTCAGACTTCCTTCTGAAGAAGTTCAGCTAATGTGTTAGGTATCTGCAGGACAATTCTATGTCACAGAAAAATGAATGCCACATTGTAGTGAAAGAGCTGCTACCCCTAGATTCAAAAACCAGAACCATTTCAGGTGAAATATGCAATATTTTTCTAAGAGGGCTTACTAAATAGTTGTAAATTACTTTAAAAGACCAGAGAGACAGTAATGGGAAGGAAACAGAGGCCTTGAATATGTTCCCAGTATTCAGTGTCTGGCTACCTGCTCTGACATAGATACTTAGAATATCTAATGTGTTAGCTTGCATGTGTTCTAGAGTCATGTAGAGAATATCCTTTAAACTAATTGTGTCTTTCTTCCATTTTTCATTTCTTATCAGTTCTTCCTGGGAAATCAGGTATAAACCAGTGGAATGTGCTAATGAAGTTTCTTTTTTTTCCTCCCCCTTCTCTTTTTTTGTTCTAATGCATAGTGGTTTAAGCTTGCAATGGTCAGTCTTCTTGCCATCTCCTCATCTTCAGCTAATTCCATTACTGGTCAGCTGTGGTATTTAAGTGCTATGGAGCGTTCCTTGTCTCAGGATCACTTCTCTTCACCTGCTTGCTTTTGCCATTCTCTTCATTAAGGAGATTACTTTCAAAGGAACCAGACAAGGGTCTCAGCAGCAATCCCCATAGTAAAAAAAAAAAGAAATCACAATTTAAACTACAAATTTCCCAGTTTTATAACAGAATTCTTCAAAATTTCATACTGTATATTTTAGGCTTTCAAATTAAAGACTAACCACAGTAAACACAGATCCCACTGCCATATCACTTACTATAAATGAGAGAAAAAGCAAACCAACCCTATACAATCAAGCATGATTAAGAACCTATCTGATTGTTAGTGTTTCATATACTAATGCAGTGAGTCATTAAATACATAGTTTGGAAGCAGGCAGATTAGACTTGTTGCTCCAGTTGAGACTGTCTCTTATCCCAAGAGATTTCAAAGAGCTGTGGCAGGTCTGTAATGTCAGTTAGGTCAGCAGTGAGTCATACTGCAGTGGCACTGTAATGTTGTGCAGGGAGGGTATGCTAACCAGGGTTTGCTTCCCCCCCTGGTACATACTGGTACAAAGCTTGTTAAATCATGCTTCCTTGGTAAGAATGGCAATAATTTACACAAACCAGATACTGGACACCATTGGTGTCTTACTCATGCTTTTATAAGGGCTCCAATATGTATAATCCATTCTGGAAATGCTAGTGTTAACAGCATTAGCTGGTTTAAATGTGGAGATGTTAAAAATCTAGTTGCATTCTTACTGGCAAAGCATGTTGAAGCATAGAAGCAAGCAGAAAGAGCAGTAAATAATCTTACTACATGCCTCAAGCAATAGAAGTAATGATTAAAAATTTTCCACATACAGAACAAGCTTATATTTGAAAGGACTGTTTGAAATTATGTTAATCCTCCTATCTGCCATCTATACTCCCAGATCTGGGAATAAAAGAGAGTGTTTTTTGTAAAGCATCTGACACTTAACTGGTGCAGAAGCAGCATCAGAGTAAAAAGTGCCTACAGCAAGTTGCTTGGCAGTGATGTTAATATGGCTGTTGTCGAAAGCAGACCTTTTTGTATCTTAAACTAGACTTTCTTTACATTTTTATCCCAGTATTTTCCTCTCTGATGCTTTGGAACATTTGTAAATGTTGTTCAAACAAAGTTGATACAGGCTGTTTTGAGAAGGAAATGATCTGAATTACCATGAAGAAAATTGCTGTGATAGATACCTGCAGAAACTCCGCTGTCAGAATGAACCACAGCCTAGGCGCTTTCCAAAGTATATATGACCCTTGGTATAGTTGCCTGGTGGAGTTTAAGTTCAGAATTAAACCTGGGATGAGAAAAAAAAGGGAAAAAAGATAGTATCTTTAGAACCTGTAGAAAAAAATTAGAAGCAAGCCAATGAAAATAAATGCCATCAATTTGGTGGATGTCATCTCTCTTTTTACCTTCAATCTGCATATACAAGACACTTCTTTGTTTGGCACATGCTGAATGTGTTATTAAAAAGCCCCTACCAGTAATGCTCCTGTGAATGTTCATGTTTATAATGAAAAAAAAGATTGAATTTAGCAGCAAGCTTTGCTTTTGTTTGGTTCCTAAAAGTAATACTCCTTTCAAACTTACTCTTCTTGGCTTATGTAGTACCAAACAACTAAAGTCATTTAACAACTAGGAAGCACATTTGTGTGGTTTGCATTTAAGGCATTTCAGTCCTCTTACTGAAGCAAGTAGGTACAGTTGACCTATGGCCAGCCTTCTCCAGTGATCAGATTGTCCCAAAGAGATGTATTTCACTTGTCTTGGCTTCAGTGAGTGCTCTGCACATCTGTATGTGAGAGCACTACACGTGAACCTGATCATCTGATAGCAGAACAAATACTTCAGTGGCATTAGCTACAAAAGTACTGCATTATTCTGGCTAGTTTTAATTTGTGAGATTGTGGGATCAATGTTTTGCTCATGTTTTCTTTGATCCTGATTCGAACAGTGATACTGCATACAGGTTTTCTTATACAGGATTCAAGAGGGAAAGGTAGGTTAGGCATAGCCATCAGCCTAGAGGAAAATGGGCTAGCACATGAGGTGTAGTACGAAACAGGGTTTTGTGCATCTCTGAGTTGTGGAGAATCTTGATTTGTAGACAGTAACAGTTTATGACAAAGGACAATACTGAGAGCTATCAATAATTCATTGCTTATTTAATGTTCCCTTCCCCACATGCAACTTGCTGCAGGTGAGCAGCATCAATATTATACCTGAAAATGCTTCTGTAAATGAATTAATAGAACTGTGCAACACTCACGATGCATTGAATTTTGAGCCCACACACTGGTCATTTAAAGTGGTGCTGCCTTCATTTCAGCTGACATAATTACAAACTAGACTGTTGCAAGAGAGTTTGCTAAAGAGTTTAACAGTGGAATAATGCAAGTAAGTCTTCATTAATTTGCACATATGCAGACTGTAACCAATGAAATAATGTGTTACTAATTTTGCTTCCTTTGTGAGCTCAGACATTTGAGAATCAAGCATAAAGCTAAACTTGAGATTCTTTCTTCCCATCCTGCCATTTCCTTTGGGTTAATGCAGCAGCATCTTGATTTGAAATCTTAACAGCTTTAATAATCTGCATAAATAAATCTGATGTTTTAGTAATTGCTACTAATTAAATATCAAAATAAACTTTTTTTTCAAGTGTCTGATTTTCAACCTATTACTGAACTGCATCGAAATGACTGAGAACCTCAGACTCTTGTTTGATTTTTATTGCAGTTTGGTGACTCTCAACAACTGCGCCTTGTTCGTATCCTAAGAAGCACAGTCATGGTTCGTGTTGGAGGTGGCTGGATGGCACTTGATGAGTTCCTAGTGAAAAATGATCCTTGCAGGGGTATGTAACTCAGCTGTTAAAATAGATGCTGATAACTATTTGGATGCAGTCACCATTCATTGTCTGGAGATGGAGATTGAGTTGTGTAAAACAGCAGTTCTGTAAACATCATCTCACTAAATGTCACTGTTCTTGTAAACTTTAAACCTCATGGTTAAGATCCTCTTCACTTGCACTGGTCTATGTCTAGAATAACTGTGGTGTCTCCTGCACAGGTCTTCCAGCGTTAGAGTGGTGTAATACAAGAATTTAGTTGAGGCCACATAGAGTTGGTGGGATGTAAGCTGCTTGTATGACTTGGCAGAAACTGCACACAGAAATGTCCAACAAAAAGTTCTCAGCAAGAGAGAAGTTTTGAGGCAATAAATCAAAATAAGGCAATTGAACTGAGGAGTAACAACAATGAACAAAGCTTCTTTGGCTGGTGGCTGTGCTCAGGCTTTCAGGCTCTGCCTTGGCTTTCAGGCTCTGCCCTTGTAGCCCTGTCTTTTCATTGGCATCTTCCCCAAGACCACTTTGCAGAGCCATGAGCTTTGTACAAAGCAGCAAGAAAATGCTGCTGTTGGGAGGACTTTGTGGTTCAGGCAAGCAGGGAAGCACTTTGTCACCATGCCCTCCAGGGCCAGCCATGTTTGATCAGTGCCCAGCAACATAACAGCATCTTAGTGTTTCAGAAAGCCTCCCTCTATAGTGGGGAAAATAATCTCTGTCTGGCACTGTTCTTGGAGGAACAGCTGGAGATAGGGAAGAAGCAGTTTCTGAAGTGGGTGAGATACAAGTCCAGTGATAGCCAGAGTAGTAAAACTGCAGACTGAGCTGACCTGTAACTGGGTAATTCTATCCTTCCTATTTAGCAGCAGAATTAAATTTACTGTATTTTTACCTCTTGGGGGTTCTGCAGAATCGCAGTGAATATTGTCGTAGTGCAAGAACAGCACAGAGAAGTGTAGGAGAGGCAGATGAGCTAGTGAAGGCAGTGGCATTAGCTATCCTGCCAACCTTGCTCCAGTGTCAGGTACCTTACCCAGCTTCTGTGCTGAGACCAAGGTCTACAGCTTGATACAGATTTTGAGAGAGGAGAGAGCTTGTATCTGTAGTAGCTGTCATGCTAAGTGAAGGATGGCAATTCCACAAAGAAGCTACCACAAAACCCCAAAGGACTGACAGTGTGCCACTGAGGCCTAGAAACCTTTTTCTGCAGGCTTGAAAGGTAGCACAGAACCTTTATTCACAGTATCACAAAAGATGTGTCATAACCTTGTGATGACATCTGAGAGTTTTCCAGCAGTATTTAAAACAATCCATTTGCTTAACAACATATTACATACATTGTTTACTGCAGAAGTGTAACAGTAATATTACTTTTATTGGTGTTGGACCACAGGTCTAACTGAATTTTAGTATGTGATTCTCCACCTGCTACTACAGAGAAGGCTATCTTTTCTACTGCTATTCCTCAAAAGTTCACAGCAGTGGAAAATGCAATGTGCCTCAAAACACCAGACTTAATTGCAGAGCCAACTTGATTACTATTGATGTGTCCCAAACATTTTGCTCAGACACTGGGAGATACAGTACTTGATAACTGTCTAATGAACTCCTTATTCCTGTCCTCAGATTATGAGTCCTTTGGACCTTTATTCCTCTGTTCTTCATGAAACTTTTTGTTCTGTGTATCTCTGTAGTGTTTTCTACAGTACTTTATGCCCTTTTCAAGGGATATACATGAGGAAATGATTAAGTCAACACACTGGGTCTGAATGAGTACTCATCTTGATAAAATCATCCAAACACTGGGATACCTGAGGTCTGTGACCTGAAGAGTAGTCACTGATGTCAGGGATGCAGGTTCAGACTTTTCCTTAAACACCTCACCTAGCAAATGTGCGTCTTCACCAAGGGCTTCTCACATCTCAAAGAACTGCTGTCCTAACAAGCTTTAAAAGTATTTGACCTAGTTATTTACACTGATTTTAGTTTACTTCTTTATGTCAGCAGATAAGTACTGTTACACAGGTACACTTGGGATTGCAGCTCAGTCTGTCCAAGCACTGTTTCCTTTTTGCCTAGGTGACCTTTGAGAACTCACTTCAGAGCGCTTACAGACAGCTTTTGCTCTGAGCCCTGTCTTTTTGGCCTGGTGCTCCAAATCTCTTGCATATGCAGCTGCTGTACTTGATTTCTTCTCCTGCTAACGATTTTCTTTATTGTGACCCATGTCCTGTGTCATTTTTTCTAGTTCATCATCACGGGAGTAAAATGTTACGTTCGGAATCAAACTCTTCAATTACCACTCAGCCTACTATAGGTTGGCAAACCCCTCTCTTTGTCTCCTCCTCCTCCTCTCCTTCTCTCTTCATTTCTTTCCCACTTTTTCAATATATTTACTTTTAACAATATGCTTCACCCCATCACGTGTAGCTTAATGTGTTCCTACATGGGCTGGTGCTTTGCAAGCTATTTTTTTGACACACTTAAAGAGTGTTTCAAAAACAACTGTCGTGCACACTGACACATTTAAATGCTAACGTGTCTTGGCATCTCTTCCCGCAGAATATTCTCTTATATATGTGTTTGTGTGTGTGTGAGAGTGCTTAGCCACCAACTACCTCACCAAATTTGAATTTTGTGTTCCTCATTGCATGTTGCCAAACTACATAACTTCCTAATCCTGAATAAATATATTTGCTGCTTTCCTGTAATTTGTACTTAGCAATTTCTTCTGGAACATCCAAGCAAGTATTATTTATTACGAGTAGCTGTAGAGTTAGCAAAACTGCTCGTCAGGTTGTGTCTATGTATTACTAGTTGGTTGGTTAACAGTGATTTAGCACGTGAGCATTCCATTATCTCGCTGGTTTCCTTTGACAGTGGTTCATTCCTGCTGGCATAAAGTATTAGAATAAGCGAGTTCTGCACATAACTCTTCCGTGTCCAAAGGAAATGCATTACAGAGTAATGCATTTCTTTTGTTAAGATGTGCTGGAGTTGGCATGGCAAAAATGACAACAAACAACCTTGTGACAGCTTTCATAACTAAGCGACAATCTTTCTTTGATGCAGCTAAAGGGAGGACAAATGTGGAGCTGCGGGAAAAGTTCATTTTGGCAGACGGTGCCAGTCAAAGTATGGCAGCTTTCCGACCAAGGGGCCGGAGATCACGACCCTCTTCGAGGGGTGCTTCTCCCAATAGATCTACTTCTCTGTCAAGTCAAGCTGGCCAGGCAGCTGCTCCACAAGCAGTTGCTACAAGTACACCGAAGGTAAGGAGAAACAATCCTGCAGTGGTTAACAAAGGGGCTCTGGATTTCTTTATTTTTATCTTACTCCAGCAGTATTGGTGCTTTCCCTAACTGACAAGGAAGAAGTACCTTAATTTTGTTTCATAGTCTGAGGAGGACCTAACAAGTCTGTATTATTTTTTTTTTCCTAGTGTTTGCTTGTTTGCAACCCAGGAATAGAAGGATTCTTTACATTTAAGGCACCACGTGAACTAACTGTCAGTTTGGGAACTGCTCTGACAAAGCAGTGAACCTCTCTGCCATCTCTTTGTTTCAGAACATTTGCCGTCAGCTCCTTCTGCTTAGCTTTTTATTTCTGTGAGATTTGATTGCCCTGTGAAAGCTTAGGTGTCCTTCTCCATGACATTGTTTTCCATCTGCTGTCCTTCATGTTTTGATTTACCATTGTTTCATACAGACACCCCATCATTTAACACGCAACTATGGTAAGCCATGGTTGACAAACAGCAAAACGTCAACTCCTCCTAAGCTGCCAGAATCCTCAGACTATCAAGGGTCATCTGCAGAGGTACAGTAAGGACAGACATTCAAGTCTAATGACCTTCCTTCACTAAAACTGTCAGTTCACTAACAGCCACTAGAGTGTCAGTGCTTCCGAGTTGCAGCATCTTTTGCATATTAATGCACTGTCTGTATTTTAGACTTTTGTCAAATTACTGCCTTTTGGGTTTGTTTTTTTTTTTGCTGTTCTACTTTTTTACTTTTAGGAAAACTCAACTTCAGTGAATTTATGTTTACCATAACAGTATCCACTGAACTTATTGAGCAAATGGGAAAAAACCCCACAGTTCCTACACTTTGCAGGTTTCTTTCCTGAAATTGTTTGAGTTCATGGAGTACTGTAATATTCACAAACTATGGGAATGGGATAACAACTCATGATCTCCAGTGCAAAACTACTAAATATCCACTCGCTGCAAAGAAGGTGGCACAAAAGACCAACTGTGATCTATAAACCTTTCCAACAGCAACGTTTTGTTTAAGGAGGTTCTGACCAATCGTTCCTCTAATAAGACAGCTATTTTATGACTTGACAGGAAATGAGCTGTGGTCTTATTTTCAGCCCGTGGCTTGCATAGAAACTGCAAGTGTAGCAGTTAGGTCTGTGCTGCCAGGTAAGCTGTATGGCCAGCATTTCAATGGGCTTGGAGCCAAAGTGTAGCCCCTAGTGCCATCACAGTCAGAGAAATATATACAGCTGGAGCAGGCAGCAAACTGAACCATTGCTTGCTGGAATTACCTTTGCACCGGGTTAGACTGAGCTTGGTGAGGAGAAATTTGTGCTGCCATCACCTCTGTTGTGTCTGCTTTTCCCAAATCTGCACTTTGCCTACTGCTGTTCATGTGACACCTTCAGGTGCTATGTTTTCATGACCTCAGCATGGCTTTGCTCAAAGGTGCATAACGAACTTTTCACTCTGCTCCTGTGTGAGCTGGTGCACCCTTCGGGCGTCTATGTAAACAGCACTGCAATCACTCAGGGCTACAGTTCAGAAGTAGCACAAGGATGAGTCAGTTTTCAGTTTCTAATATATTCCTGTATCTTCTTTCATCTCTTAGCTGGCAGCTGAATTGTAAGATTAATTGATGGTACTTTTTATAGAGTTTACAGTCATGGAAAGATATTTTCGCTGAATTGCAATGAGGTGAAAGCAGTCGGCATTGCTTTCAAATGGAGGCACTGTATTTCTCACCTACTTTTACAACTGCCAGTAGTTTCATTGATGTTTTCTTATGTAAACCGCCATGGTTTGAGAGTGGAAGTGGAAGTGGTAGGGGAAGGTAGGTTGCAGTGAATTTCTGAGGCATTCTGCAGCATTTTTTGCCCAAGAGAGCAGTTGTTTATTTTATGTGTAGACTGCATTTGGGTTAGGGCAAAACTGAAGAGCAAGCTCGTTTCTTCTTTCCCCAGTGATTCTGTGCCAGTACCTTGCCCAAAGGGCAGCAGGTTCAGCAGGGTTATGGAGAATGCTTCCTTTCCTTATCCTCCCAGTCTCTGTATAGCAGAGATTTCCAAGGCTGACTGGAACATTAAGCATTTGTACTTGGCTTTAAAGAAAGTTTAACATTGTGACTATCCGTGTCAGAGCCAGCAAATTTGTCTCCTCTGTAGTATCTCAATGCTCTTTTGTTCAGAGGTGCCAGAAGTGGTACAAGCTAGCAGCTGCCAAGCATGCTCCTGGCATGCTTAGCTCTATGCAGCTCCCAACACACTCCTCTGGATCTTCATTTTCAGTACCCAGTTCTGCCCCACTGCTGAGTGGGGACCAAAGGCAGAGATCCTGGGATCCAGACCACTCAATGTGCTGCATTTATCACTGCAGTGTTTGTTGTTCTTTTGGGGTATTTATTTCATGTTTTTGTGTTGATTAAATATTAATACTGTAGTCTTAGTTCTGTTTGAGTACACCTCTGATCTGGTATGCTACATGAATTTTGGCATCTGTGGATTTAACTCCTGAGATTTTGAAAAGGATCATACTGTTCAGGGCAGATTGCAATTCAAGACCATAAATGAGAAAGCAGGTATGGTAACACTGTGGAGTTAAGAGAGATTTCATACAGTATATTGAGAACAAGAACTATTTTTAATTAGTCCCATGTCTTTTTTTTTCCCCCTGCTTTTTTTTCTAGTTTTGGAAAGGTTTGGAAATTCAGTAACATTTATAACACTGAAACAAATGTATTCAGCAGCTATAACCATGGTCAGAATGGTGGAAAGTCAAGCTATGCACACATAAAACCTCTACAATTTGTCTCTAAGTCATGTACCATCAACTAATCTTATGTGCTTAACTAATTTATGTGAAGGTAGCATTTCTCTTCTTTATATGCATTGAAATGCACACAAAGAATGCTCAGATGTTAACGTCAAGCTGTTATTTTGTTGCTAATGTTTTACATTTGAAGTACTTCAAACACTAAAGGAGTGTTCAAGCTTCATGTCCTGAAAATATCCAGTGACTCAAATCTGTATTTCAGATTCACAGTGAGTGTTGATCCAGTGGTCATGTTCTAAGCTGTGTACTGTCTAATACCTTATCTACACTAGTGACAATTTTAAAGAACATTTTTTCTTTCTCTCCTTTGCACAGGGAACACCAATTCAAGGAAGTAAACTCAGACTGCCAGGATATCTATCAGGGAAAGGTTTCCACTCAGGGGAAGACAGTGGCATCCTGTCAACAGCAGCTACTAGAGTTAGAGCTCAGTTTGCAGGCAAGTGTTTTGACTTTAGAACTTAGTCTACCACTTGCTTCGTTTTCCAGCTGAATACTTGGGGTCACTAGGCTGTGAGTGAGATGTAAAAAGAGCAAGGGATGAGTGAAAGTCTCACTGTCTCCACTGTGTTGCCAAGGATGCATATATCAGGATAATGGTCCCTCGTTCACATGGTTGCACAGCAGCTACACTCAACTCTGGATGTGTGAATTCATGACTGTAACCCTGTCGTCACTGGTATCTCCAATGTGTCTGCTGAAGGATCTAGAGAAGAAGGGTTTAGGTCTTCACAGTATTTGAGTTTTGCACAACTGTGACGAAGTAAAGGGATCACTTAATGATGAATTGTCCATTTCCTTTGAAGGCATAACTGCAGGGAGCAGCTGTAGATGACCTTATTAATGGAATGTCCCATAGAGTGTAAAACAGTGTATGAAAATACAAAGCAGTAAAGCTGTGCTCTTTCAGGACCCTCAGAGCAGCTCTGAATATGGGAGAGGGCTGGATTGTTAGAACAGAAGATTGCTCTACTGGATTTCCTGCCTATGTTAAGTTCTGCAGTGCATACAGAGCAGCACTGGAAAATGCTGTTCAAAGAGCAGTGTCTTTTATAGGTGATTTGAAAACTGAGCCACCTAAGATATTAATTTCAACTTGGTGTTTGTCACCCTTGCAGGAAACAAGATTTGTTAAAAGAAAAAATATTCAATAAGTAATTTGAAAATTGCGGAGGGAAAAAAAGAAACCACATTAATGATTTTCTGTTTAAGATTCTTTGTTGTGGTTTTTTTCTTCATGCCACATTGTCTGAGCAGGCTCTCACTCTAGCAACCTTGCTGAAAGCTCTGTTGGAGAAAATGTGTACTCTGTCCTTGTTTCAACTCTGGGGGTTTGATTTTTTTTAAGGGGAATATGTATTTAAAAATAATCATCTACATCTCCAAGGTACACACACTGTGAAATCCTGAATGGTGGAAGAGGCCAGGTACTGAGTTCTTTCAATCCACAGCTGAGAATATGGCAGGGGAATGAAAGTGTTGAGTGAAGGTACACCATGTGTTTAGGAGGTCAAGAAAAATTGCCAGGATAATAGATTTTTGATGAGATGTGCCTGTGACAGATTAAGTCTCGGTGAGGAAGCTTTGGGATTGCCTGAGACCTTGGAAAGCCCAGCACATGCTTACCTCTCATTCCAATGGCTGTCTTCTCTCTTTCTTAGAAACCAAAAGAACACCCAGCAGACCTGGAAGTCGGGCAGGAAGCAAGGCAGGCAGCAGGTCGAGCAGCCGGCGAGGCAGTGATGCGTCTGACTTTGACATTTCAGAGATCCAGTCTGTGTGCTCAGATATGTCAGAGACTGTTCCTGCTACAAGCAGACCGACACCCCGAGCAGGTTCTCGGCCAGGATCAGCCAAGCCTTCTAAAATTCCAACTCCCCAGAGAAGGCCACTAGCCAGCAAATTGGACAAGTCTTTGAAGAGATAATATGATTGGCTCTGGAAAGGCCTTTTCCTTTTGCGTTCAGTATTTAAGTTCCTGAGATGTAAAAAATTATATAGAAATTATTGTGAAATATCACAAGAGGTGGAGTTTTTAATTCTGGAGATGGCCTTATTTGTGTATTTGTCTTCTTATTTTATGTGTATAATTTTTGTTGGATTTGGTTTTGTTTATGCCATATCCTGTGAGAAGAGGGAAGAGTTCTAATGTAAACTAACAGTTGTACACAGTAATGTGTAGAAAGTACACTGCAACTGTACAGTGTACTGAATGTACAGTAAGTCTCTGCAACCTCAGTAAAATAGGCCTATCACTATGTCATTAGCTAACAGTGAAGGATACCTCATGATTTTTCTTTAAAAGAAGAAAAAGAGAATACTAAAAAGCCAAAAGACACAATTACACATCCCAAGCTAACTAACAAACGCGGCTGTACAACAGATCTCCTAAGGAACACAAACCCACCTTCACAGTACCCTTATTTATACAGCGTCTCTCAGAGGTAATTAAGCACCCATCAGTAATACGATGATACCTTGCAGCATTTCTGTGCCATTGCTTTCAATGAGGCCAGACACCTTCTGGATATCCAAACTATTCTCCTGTAAGAATATCAAATATAAAGTGCATTCATGTAAACGTGAGGTTTTCTTTTGCTTGAGTGAATGGTAGCACTGTAACATCAAAGTCATTTTGTATCAAAGCAATTTTGCTTGCAGAAAGCTTCAAAATAAACATGTCCCTTAACTTTATTTCTATTGTATTTCTTATTTCACAGGAAGAGTTTTTTGCGTTCTGTTTCAGGGCATGTGTCATTTCAGATGACCAATAATCACTGTAGGAACATAGGCTTTAAAGTATCTTCCCATTATCAGCCATCAGATTTTGGTTAACTCCTGTATTTGTTTAATAAAACACTAAACTGCACATATCCAGTCGTATGAAATGATATATAGTTATTGTGTGTCAGCAATTGGGTTTGCCATATTAAACTGTGTTATTTATATACCATATAGGAAAGGCATAAAGGGTAAGTAGTTTGCTCTTTTTGTCACTGGTGTATTTTTGCCATTCATGGATTCTTTGAGAGGATGAATAATAGAAGTTCTTTTTTACAGGAAAAAGGATGCAGCTTCAAAGTAGGAGTACCATAGAATGGTTGGGTGGATGCTGTAGTAAATACTGAAAGAATCCCTAAAAATCTAAAATGCTCTTTCATAGTATCAGAAAGACCTGGGAAGAATTCAGCCAGCTTGACAGACCAGATAGTCTCAACCTGACTGTTCATGTAGTGAAAGTGCTGTACCTTTAGTAGAGCCTTTTTAGAGGAAGACTGAGTTGGTCCCTCATCATGATGGAAATGAAGCAGAAGCTCGGTTCATCACATGCAGGTAATGGTGATACCTGCATTCACTGCTAACACTGGCAGTATTACTAAGATGAAATTATCTGAGCTACCCAAGAACTTTCTGCAGACTCAAGCTGACTTGCACACTAACCAGTCCTGCTGCAACTGGCCTTGGATTCGACAGCAATTTGCTGAACGCTGAAGCATGAGTCCCTGCTGTAGTGTGGGGCTTCATCTTTCTGTGTCACCTCTCCTGTTGCTTCTATTTCTCCAGTGATTGCTGCTCTACAATGTTAAAATATATCAGAATTACTTACCTTGCTTTTTGGAACCCCCACAACACTCTTATGTAAAGAGATGTAGCCTGTTCATACAGATGGTCACTGATGCATCACAGCTCATCTGCAGGAGAAAGGAAAACAGTAGAATTGAGTCACTTGCATGGATAACTTGGCTGGAGAAGGAGGTAAGGCCTCATGTAACATTTTTGGTGTGTGTTTATAACACGTGACTGATGGTGAAGGACAGAGGGATGACAGATCTGAATCATCTGCTGTAGGAACATACTTCAATTCCTTGTATCCCAAATGGATGGAGCAGCTCGTTCTGCACAAGGTAGTGTTGGCACCTTGAATGTATATTGTGATCCTACCTTTAAACATTGTCAAGAGTTAGGGCTGGACCAGCCTCCAGACAAAAGACCAGACACTACTGCCTCTCTCCCTACCCAAAGGAGAAGAACAAGGAAGAGGAACTTACATATTGAAAATCTAAACAGCTTCAATTGAAGTAATAAGAATAAAATATATGCAGATACATAATTGAACCCAGCTGCCCCAATGGCAATTATGCCATGGGCAGGCACTGGTGAAGTTCCACACTGGACTTGGTGGCAGATGGCAGCCAGCTTCAGGAGCTGGATTCGGGAAGACACAATGGGATTGAAGACAGGAGAAATGACAGTTCTCCTCAGATGCCAACCACTGAAGAAGAGAGCTTGACTCTTGTCATCCCTCACCTTTGTACTGAATATGATGTACATGGAAAGGAATACCTTGTTCATCAGTTTAGGGTCACCTGAGCTGTCCACTTCTTGCATAGGCAGCTTTTTACTTTCTGCAGCCCTGATGTGGTACACAAGATGTAGCAGTGACCTTAGTCTCTATAGGAGCAAGTACAAGCAATAACCCTTCTGCATACCAATGCTCAGTAGTAACTGAGCTGTATCACTTCTACAAGATGCTGTGAAAATTTGCTGCTGAACTGAAAAGGAAAAGCACTGACCATCACTCAGCATGGAGGATGACTGTAAGTAAAGCCAACCTTTTAGTATGGCCTAGACATTTACCCCTGTATATTCTGTGATTCTGCACAGCAGAGGAGCAGGGGTGATGAGGAGGGAAGGGTAGAAAGCCTATGGCTAAGAGATCCATGTTCTTTAGCGAATAATGGGTATTTAGCTCACTCCGTTCTGTGCTCCTTTTTCAGTCATCTTTCTGCACTTCTGTTTTCCTGCCTTCAAACCAGGAAAGTGTCCAGACTTCCCAAATCTGCAAATGAAATCTATTAAGTAAAAATAATGCACCATCAGAAGAGCAAGTGATGCCTTGTGGCTGAGGCAGCTCCTTCAGTTTAGTTGTTTTGTGAGCCTTTTAATTACGTGCTAATAATTGAATCCATCAGATGACAGTAATTAAGGCTTTGCCCCTGGCACATCTCTTTACAGAAGTGTAAGCATGAGGTTATATGCAGTCTTAATTTAAAAATCACTGCATTTCATAAATTCTGATGGCAAACAGCTATAGGATAGTCAGCAGCAATGTTTGTACTTGTAGTGTCCTCTGCTGAAGCCTGCCGTAGGACCAGCAAGATGCTACCCAGCACAGCTTGAGTACGAGAGGGGGGCCAGAGTGCTTACATAGATTGGCCACATGATGTGGCACACTGCTGTGCATTTTCTATGTTACTCTGTACATAACCACAGGGATGAAAAAAATAAGCATTACCTGGTTTGAGTGTCAGTACAGCTGTGCTAACAGCTTCCAGATGTGTCCAGTTCTGGAGCTGTGTAGTAGTACCTAAGCTCATCCCAGGTATAAGTAGCTTCATAGAAACTTCATAGCTTTCATAGAATCAAGCAGGTTGGAAGAGACCTCCAAGATCATCCAGGCCAACCTAGCACCCAGCCCTAGCCAATCAACTAGACCATGGCACTAAGTGCCTCAGCCAGGCTTTGCTTGAACACCTCCAGGGACAGTGACTCCACCAACCTCCCTGGGCAGCCCATTCCAATGCCAATCACTCTCTCTGGGAAGAACTTCCTCCTAACATCCAGCCTGTACTTCCCCCAGCACAACTTGAGACTGTGTCCCCTTGTTCTGATGCTGGTTGCCTGGCAGAAGAGACCAACCCCCACTTGGCTACAACCTCCCTTCATGTAGTTGTAGACAGCAATGAGGTCCCCCCTGAACCTCCTCTTCTCCAGGCTGCACACCCCCAGCTCCCTCAGCCTCTCCTCATAGGGTTTGTGTTCCAGGCCCCTCACCAGCTTCATCGCCCTTTTCTGGACACCTTCCAGCACCTCAACATCTCTCTTGAATTGAGGGGCCCAGAACTGGACACAGGACTCAAGGTGTGGCCTGACCAGTGCTGAGTACAGGGGCAGAATAACCTCCTTCGTCCTACTGGCCACACTGTTCCTGATGCAGGCCAGGATGCCACTGGCTCTCTTGGCCACCTGGGCACTCTATATCTTCACACAAGGTGAGTAGAATTGTGTGGCACAAAGAAAAGTTGCTTTCCTGAAGAGAACTCTTCTCTCTGCTGAATCTGAGTAACTTGCTTGCAGACACAGCCATGGGAGATGTGGTTTGCTTGCTTTTTGCCCTAATACTGAATAGGTGCTGGAGTGGGTCCAGAGGAGGGACTGGAAGGAAAGTCTCATGAGAGGCTGAGGGAGCTGGAGTTGTTCAGCCTGAAGGAGACTCAGGAGTGACCTTACCACACACTACAACTACCTGAAGGGAAGGTGGGGGTCATGTTTTTCTCCCAGACAACTTGTGACAAGATGAGGGGCATGGCCTGAAGCTGTGCCAAGGGAGGTTTAGGTTGGATACTAAGGTACTAGGAAACACTTCCTCATGGAATGGGTAATTAGACACTGGAATGGACTACCCAGGGAGGTGGTGGAATTGCTGTTCCTGGAGGAGTTAAAGGGAAGTTTGGATGTGACACTTACTGATACAGTCTGGTCGATGCGGCAGTGTTAGGTCATAGACTGGACTTGATGATCTCAGAGGTCTATTCCAGCCACAGTGATTCTGTATTCTGTAATAGAGTTAGCAAGGTCAATGCAGGTAAGTTACTCATCTCTAGGAAAAGAGGTTACATATGTTAAAAAGAAGAATGCTGCAGAGGAAAAGGGAGCTCTTCAGAAACAATGGATGAGGCAGCAGATTAAATTTCACATAACTTGCCCAAAAATGCTTGGCAGCTCATGATACTGAGGTATTTTGTATGCAGATTGAAGCCCTTCTGTTAAGACTTGTTCAGAGTTTGTGAAGTGGTATCTGACCTGAAGCTAATGGGGTTTTGGGGGTTGCCATTTCATAATGAATTATTTTTTTTTCTGAACTAAAACTGTTTAAATAGCACCTCGAGCTGCAGTTCAGACTCAAGATTGCATTTCTGTATTTGAAGGTTGAAGGAGTGATGGAGCTGAATTGTGTAATTGCTGGCATCCTGTATGAATAAGTGTGAGAAAGTTAATGGATATGTTCTTAGCACATGGATGATCAACTATGAGTAAGAACCCCAAGCTGTAAGTCAGGCCCCGTCAGCATCTACAGTGTTTTCTGTTCCTCTGGGATAAGACAGCCAGTGTGATGATAGCTCTGTCCTGACAGGAAAAGCTGACTTGGAGCTTTTTATAGGGGTCATGATGCTCTTTCCAACATTTAGGAAAATATCTAATGCTGCTAAGGTTTTTCTCTCAGTCTTGATCATAGCTCTTCGAAGTCCTCTTTTACTGGTAGAATAGCAGGGATCTAGAGACCTATGGAAGAGTTTGCACTCTCTGGGGTATTTTTGAAGGCATTTTGACGTGACTTCATACAATAAAGAACTATCTCTGTACTTAAAAGTCTGTGATTGAAGGATAGGACAGGAAAGAGGTCAGTTTGAAATAAGAAGGAAAAAATTAGGCTTGACAGTACAGCAAATATTGAGGAACTTCACATTTGCTGCTCTGCTTCAAGCAAGATTGACTGGAATCTTTATAGACCAAATCAACACGAGATAATCTGGAGTAGGTAGTGTTTAGCAAAGACTGCTACAGGAGCTGAAGGGTGGCATAGCTGAGCTGCTACCTGGAATCATCTTGTGTAAATGTGAGAGGACTGAAAAGTGTCTAACATACAATGGAGTATTTTTCTTAAGAGGAACTGGTCAGCTCTGGGAAACTGCTGATTACTTTAGGCTTGAAAAAATTGTAGAAACAATAATAAATGATGTATTACTGGGAAACTGAGTCAGTACACTGTGAAAGAGTCGGTTTAGTTTCTGGAGGGAAGTCACACCTTACCTGAAGAGCCTTGAAAGGAGATCCTTTGGACAAAGGTAGAGATTGACCACGTGGCTTTCCAAAAAAGTTAACAAGGTCTTTCACCACAAATTCGCAAAGGAGTAAGCTCTTGTGAGATCAAAAGTAAAGTCTTGAGGAGGTTAAACAGCATGGAGTAGGAGAAAGTGGTCAGTTCTAACAAAAGACAGAGATGTGAAATTGAGCCCTTGACATGTTTTAACACAGAACTGCAAATGCTGGCTCAGAAGTTCCTCAAGTGTGTGGTGCTGGAAGGGTGCTCTGGAAAAAAGCAGCCTCGCTGTGCTTCTGTGATTCATCGTGCCTCTTGGGAGGCTTGCATTGCTTTTGACTGATGCTGAGCATCCCACAGTGACTAGCTCAGTTAACTTTTAGATGGTTCACTAGAGCAGAAGGATTCCCACCCCAAATTAATGAGTTATTTCTAGTTAATGGTAATACGGGATAGGATTTTCAGGAATAGTTTGGATGTTCTGCTGCTATTGGCCTTTACCACTTACAAAGCCTTTTGGTGCATTAAATGTGTTTCAGGGATATACAGAAAGCAAGGACCGTTGTGTAACTTAGCAGCACCTATAGTCACACTCAGGGAATGCAAACCACGTTAAGATGGGTGCAGAGTCCAGTCACTGCTGTTGTTCTTAAAGACTTTAAGAGCTTTTCATCATTCCTGGGATCCCTCAGCAGCACACCCAGCTGCAAGCACGTTCCACTCTGTATTACTCCTTGTCACAGATACCTCTGCAAGGTACCTGCAGATCTTCTTTCCTCTGGGTTTTCCAGTCATCCTGCTGGAGTCCACAGTTTCTCTCAATGATCTTAGGACGTCTTTTCAAGTCAAAACAATTCCTTGATTCTATGCAAATGAATCAATCTTAGATAGAACACTCTGCACTTAAACTTAAAGAACACTTAAAAACTTAAGTCACTGAAAACAGTACTGGGCTAGATGAGCTTTAAAGGCTCCTTCCAACCCAAACTATTGTATGATTCTGTGATACCACACTGGCATGTTTCTCTTCCTTTCAGGTATCCTATGGATCAAAGGAAGGTAACAGTTGCTTTGGGACTTTTTTCTCCATGTTCTAAATAAGCACAATTGAGTGTGGCCATGCATAAATTGCTCTTTCTGGATTAAAGAAAGGTAAAAATAAGTAATTGCTAATTTCTGAGTGTGATGAATCTTTAGTGAAAACCATTCCTTTGAATAGCTCTCCATTCAGTCAGAAAGTAATGCAGAGTTTATTATATTGGAACCTAAGGACAAAGCATAGATGTTAATTTTAAAGCAGATTCATTGAATTTAGAAATTCAGTGAGATGCAGCAAACAAAGCTTAGATAAAATGAGGAAGCCTAACAAGTTTTTCAGAAGGCAGGCAAATGCTGTTTCCACACACTGTTATTGCTCACAGAGTGTATTTGTGAACACTTGGTGCAGTTGTTCTGAACTGCACAGCAGCTCTGCAGCATTTCCTAATAAAATGAGCAAAGTGAATTCTCCAGCCTGTGTGCATGGCTCTGTAACAAAAGCCAAAGCAATTCTTTATGTGGCCATATGGCGAGGAGGGTGTGTGAGCCACAGCTCCTGAACTCAGGCTGAACTTCCCAGTTATGGTCCCCATACAGGCACAGCTGCCTCCTTGCCTGGGAGACCAGGCAGCAGCTTGAGAGAAACAGCCTACTGGGAGGCAATGCTTCATTGTTTCTGCTGATGCTCAAGATCATGCCTGACCACAGCATTTTCAGACACTGGAAAGCCTTTGTAAGACCACTGATGTGATCACTTAGCCAACAGAGACTTCTCCATTGCAGTCTCCTCCATATGATTTGTTTTTTTGTGGACATGCAATTTACGTGGGAGATGAAATAATGAAGAGAAAATCTCTAATATTGATGTCACTCATACTATTCAGGGGAAGGTTTGCCTTTTTTGTCTCCTTCCCCTCCCCCTTCATTTCCCCCATTTGTGTGGATTTATTGAGGATTTTTGAGGAAAAAAGATAGCAAATAATTTTACTGTCTCTCTCACTAGTGGAAAAGCTCCTCTTAATTACCGATGGAAAATTCAGACCCTGAATGAGCCTTTAGCATTTGGTATCTTCAGAGCTTTCCATGTGAGAGCCCCTCCTCCCCTCCATGATTCCACTCTGTTTCTATCCAAAAATGCTGCTGTCATCTCATCCAGTAAAATAATCCTGGTCAGTGATAGTCCAAATTCTTCCCTAGGCTGTAGTGCCTATGGGGCATTAGGCTACCACCACCAGTCTCTCTCCTCATGGCAGGAACTTAAGGCTGCCTTGAGGTCAGCATAGGGGTGAACTCTGCCCTCTAAGTACCAGAAGGTAACAAAATCTAGCAGTGTTGGAGTAGAAGGTGCAGTGAGTAGCAGGCAGCTGCTTGGTGGGCTGGTTCCATGAGAACAATAGCTGGACACACTGCAAGAGCTGGACATGCTCACCTCCAGCAGCAAGAAGATTTTTTCCTTACAATATGTCTGCAATTTGGAATTGATTTTTCTAAAACCTGTCTTTTAAAACAAGGGGAAAAAATCATAGAATCCTAGAATCAAGCAGGTTGGAAGAGACCTCCAAGATCATCCCGTCCAACCTAGCACCCTGCCCTATCCAATCAACTAGATCATGGCACTAAGTGCCTCATCCAGTCTTTTCTTGAAGACCCCCAGGGACGGTGCCTCCACCACCTCCCTGGGCAGCCCATTCCAATGGGAAATCACTCTCTCTGTGAAGAATACTGGGTTTTGATTGGGGTGGGGGGGTTGTTTGGTTTTATTTTGTTTGTGTTTTGTTTTTTGGGGGGGGGGGTTGGTAGCAAATGTCATTGCGTTGGAAGGGGCAGAACTGCCTCTTGTGGTTTTTAACTGTGATTTGAGTTTAGTTTTGGCAGAAAAGTCAGGTAGGTAATGCAGATTTATTCCTTTGTTCTCTTGACGTTTTGTCTGGTTTCAGTTATTCTTGTCTAGTGAAACACTAGCAGAAGTAGGTAATTAGTCAGAAACTTCTTAAAGAACTATGCAAACTAAAAAAAGATTACCAGCTGGAGTTGAGTTTTTCAATTAGAGTGGTAGAGATTTAGGAATCTTTTCCTTGTCTTAGATACATGGACTGCTATACATGAGAATGTCTTTTCATGCTCTATCTTTATGTATTAGTAGTTAGACTCTGGCCCTGAATGCTATGTTATTAAACTCTAGGGTATAGGTTGTGGTCTCCAGCTCTATATAAATAAAAGCAAGTATTTTCAACTGAGTGCTCATGATGCTGAGGGAGTTTGAGCTGAAGCACAGTGATATCACTCAACCATGAAAAAAAACAGAATAAAACCTCTGAAAAAAAATACATAGTTGTGCAATAATTATGTAGGATATGATTGAAAACATCTAGAAAACCCTCTTGAATGGCCAATATTGTAGGCAGCTGCATTAACAATGGTGTGATTATTCAGAGATTGCTGTCTGGGGCTTGGTGAGGTTTTGCAGCGAAGTTGCCTGTGTGTGAGCTTACCAGACTGAGGTCATTTGCAGTCCAACCCAAGGATGTATACACGGTTTGGAAAGTAGAGATAAAAATCAGTTGGATTACAATCCAAGAAGAGAAGACATTGTTTTGTTATTGTGGTATTAACTTGCAGAGAAACATTTCTGGCGTACCTTGTACTGTGTAAACTCACACGTGTAGTCTCAGACTGGAGCACCAGCTGTGTCTATCACTGCAGAGATCTAGTTAACAACGCATGTCACAGAAAATGATGGTGTAATTTAGTCCTAACCTTCAGACTGACAGAAATAAGGCTGAAATCCATGTGCCTGTAGACAGAAAGTTTTGTCCTGATTCATATCTTGCCCAAGGATGCCGTATCACAGCACAAGCCCTACGAGGAGAGGCTGAGGGAGCTGGGATCGTTTAGCCTGGAGAAGAGGAGGCTCAGGGGTGACCTCATTGCTGTCTACAACTACCTGAAGGGTGGCTGTGGCCAGGAGGAGGTTGCTCTCTTCTCTCAGGTGGCCAGCGCCAGAGTGAGAGGACCCAGCCTCAGGCTGCGCCAGGGGAGATTTAGGCTGGAGGTGAGGAGAAAGTTCTTCACTGAGAGAGTCATTGGATACTGAAATGGGCTGCCCGGGGAGGTGGTGGAGTTGCCGTCCCTGAGACTGTTCAAGGCAAGATTGGACGTAGCACTTGGTGCCATGGTCTAGCCTTGAGCTCTGTGGTAAAGGGTTGGACTTGATGATCTATGAGGTCTCTTCCAACCTTGGTGATACTGTGAAGAAAATGCCATTGCCATAGATAACACAGAGAAAGCAAATTAAGGCATCAGAGTGGGTGGAGGATGAGCTGGGGACTGACTTGATCAAGCCTGAAGAAAGATGGATAAAAATCAATTCCCTTTTTTTGTTTGAGGCACTGTTTAGCTTTGTTTTTTTTTTGTAAGCTTTTTCTTCAGTTAAGTCTTTCTGGAGAGGAGATTGTCCAAAAGAGTACCTGAAGTCTCCAATTTAATGTCATATCTTGCAACAGCTATTCTTTGGCAGAGTTCTGTTCTGGCAGTAAAGCAGAAGATGAACAGTGTTTCACCAGGCCAGCACAGCATCAGGAGAGTCTACTCAGAAAGACATTGCAAACTGGTGCAAAGAAGCAAGCTGGTGTTTCAGGCTGGATGACATTACTTGAGCTGGCATTTCTTGACACAGGTTCTGTAAGACATTGTAGGAAGCACTTTGCTGATGATCATTCTACAGTTTGGGTGGGGGGAAAAAAAAGTAAGTCGAATTACTGGAAATAGGAAAAATGTCATCTGTGATAGTTTCCTGGCTAGGCTTGGTTTGCCTCAGAAATTCTTTGGTGATGGTATGCTTCCAATAAACATTAATATAACAAAACACGCTCTGTTTTCAGCACTTTTGATGGTGACTCCCCTCCCAAATCTCTAACTTCTTGTTGTCTGGTCTGGTGCAGTGGTTACGGCACTCTGCCAGCCCTTCTCCACACTCACTAAACTGAAGACTGTATCCACAGTGGTGACTAGCAGGGTTGGCAAAAGAGATATGGCATTTCCTGCTCATAAGAGGTTGGTTTTCTTGTTCTTGAATTTCACTGGTCTGGGTGGAAAAACTGTAATCACTGTTTGGTACTTCTGTTCCCTACAGAGAATGAAGGCAAAGTGAAACATGAGAATGCAAAAGGCAGTATATGCAGGGCGTTAGAAAAGCCCAAACAAATGCAGGTCTAACTTCCATCTTCAATGAATGGCCTTAGGGTATTCTTTACTGTTCATACGTATTTCTCCCTAGTATATAATAAACAGAGTTTACCCAGAGAACAAAATTTAGACTGTACTGAAGGATGGTTTAGAAAGGGATAAGTATTCTGTGTAGTCTCTCATGTTGAAGACCTTTCTAAATAACTTAGGTAACATGTTACTTGGGTTTCATTCCAAATGGACAGGAGAGCAGAAAAACATATCTTAGTGAAGTTAGAATTGCTCTGAATATGTAGCCCAAAGAGCAAATGCTAAAATGCATCCTGCTTGGAAAGGCAGCACCTACCAAAACTGCTTACAGGATAGAAATGCAGTCTTTGTAGGGAGTCTCTTAAATCCAAACCCATGATCACAGTGGCACTGCTGGTCTTCTAGCATCTGCAACCTCTGCAGAGCACTGCTCTGCTCTTACCATCTTACAACTAAGATAACTAGAAGGGAAAAAGGAACGTGCCAGCTTTGCAGATAGGGAACAAAGAAGCAGGATAAACAATTTGGCTGAGAATAGTCAGGAAATTTACTGGCAAATCAGGAAATGGGTTTGGCACACTCCAATCTCCATCAAGTTTTCAACATGAAAAGTGCATCCCTCACTTTCAAGCATGTTGCAATTTGATTATGTCAGTTTAGGAACCTGAATTTAATCCTCTTTGTCTGAAAAGACATCCTGGGTTAGCTGGAAATGTTAATTATAAGTAAAAATTTAAATAGTTAACTATCAGTGTTTCTTCACAAAGGATTATCTGGTAGAGAAGGCATTGGATCTGCTAGGTACAAATGTGCAAGTCAAGCGGTTACACAACACTGTGCCTATCAAGTGTTTCTGCTAGGGAACACAGGCTCAAGGGAAACACAAACATGAATATGAATTTATCTTTCAGTTTGGGGCTCTGGAATGTTTCTGTTTTAATAGTGTTCTAATAAAATCAAAACACTGAATCTTTCCCAGCAGTTATAAATAGAAAGTAGGCACTCTCCTTCTTAGGCAGAAAGATAAAGTGCAAAAGGAGATTGTTCACAAAATGGAGCGAATCCAGTAAAAGATGCTGACATTTCACTTGCCTCTCAGAACTGCTGCACATCTGCAGTAAGCAGCTGTTACTGCTCCTTCACTCTCCCGTGTAACTGATTTATTCTCGTGACTGAGAATTGCATGATGTTGCACGAACAAGACAAATGGCCCTTCTGCACAGTGCCCTGCTGTGCCTCTGACGGGTGAGCTGATCATTATATTAAGACCTAGGTGGCTTCAGCAGCTTTAAGGCTCTGCACATCATACAACTGGAATCCACTAGGAACATAGACTGTAGCTCCTGCTACAATGTGTATCCTAGAATGCTTTCAGCTGGAAGGGAGCTTTTTAAAGGCCATCTAGTCCAACCTCCTTGCAGCAAGCAGAGACATCTTTAACTAGATCAGCCTGCTCAGAGTTCTGTCCTACCTGACTTTAAATGTTTCCAAGCCAGAGAAAAGGGTAGTTTCAACTACCTCTGTGGGCAACCTGTTCCAGTGTTTCACCACTCTCACTGCCAAAGATTTCTTCTATCTACCCTAAATCTGCCTTTAGTTTAAAATCAGTGCTCCATGTCCTGTTACAACAGGCCCTGCTAAAAAGATTTTCCCCACCTTTTTATAGGTCCCGTCTAAGTACTGAAAGTCTTCAATGAGGCCTCTGCAGCCTTCTCCTCTCCAGGCTGAACAACCACAGCTCCCTCAGCCTTTCTTTATAGGAGAGGTATTTCAGACCTCTGATAATTTTTGTGGCCCTTCTCTGGACCCACTCCAACAGGTCCATGCCCTTCTTGTGCTGAGAGCTCCAGAGTTGAACACAATACCCCAGCAAGGTCTTGCTGGGGCCAAGGAAAACAGCAGCTCCCTCAACCTGCTGGTTATGCTTCTTTTAGATGCAGCTCAAGATATGGTTGGCATTTGGCCTTCTGAGCTGCAGGTGCCCATGATATTTTTTTTTGGGTCTGAACTTGTGTTGTAAGGATACAAGACTTGGAGGAGTGATTAACTAACACCAGAGGGCTATGTTCTTGACAGGCTGGAGAAATGGCAAACGGGAACTTCATGCTGTTCACCAAAGTCCTGCACCTGGTGAAGAATAACCCCAAGCACCAGGACAGGCTGGGGGCTGATCATCTGAGAAGCAGCTTTGCAGATAAGGCATTGGGGGTCCTGGTGGACACAAGGCTGATCATGAACCAGGAGCGTGCCTGTGTTGCAAAGAAGGCCAATAGCATTCTGGGCTGCATTAGCAAAAAAACGTTGCCAGCAGGTTGAGGGAGAGGATCCTTCTGCTCTGCTTGCCCTTGGGGAGCCCACATCTGGGGTGCTGTGTCCATTTCTGGGAGTCCTGCAGTACAAGACATGGACATACTTGAGGGATCCTAGCAAAAGACCCACAATGGTGAAGGGACTGAAGCATTTTATGTAACAATTGATGGAATGCTGGAACAAGTTGCCCAGACAAGCTGTGGAGTTGTTGCCTTAGAGATGTTGAAAACCTGACCGGTCATAGTCCTGAGCGGAATGCTCTAGCTGGCCAACTTCTGAGCAGGGCAGTTGACCTCAGTGATCCAGAGATCCTTTCCAACCTCAGCCACTCATTGTGTGACTTCTACATTCATCTTTAGAACATACAAAATCATATTCTTAATGATATTGCTATGCATAGTACTACTGAATCTAGGAGCATTACCCACAGTTATGCTTCCCAAATTGCTGTCCGAACAGGTAAACAAGACTCAGGACCATGAAAGAGAAGGGCAAAGAGACAAAGTGATGTGCTGGAGGCAAGTTGCAAGCCATATCATCCCTGTTCCTTGCACAGTACTCTATTCATGAGTCTTTCTTTCTCTTACTTGCCTCCAAAACTCTCTGACTTCTGTTTCAAAGTCTGCATGGGTAACAAATGAGATATGAATGCACAGACCTTGCTTGTTATAAATATATTAATGTAGATTACATTTCTGAACCAAGTTTGCCCTCTATTCAGCACTTTGGGGAAACAGAGGTACATTCATTCTGTGAGAACCTCTTCAAAGATCTATTCACAGCCACTCATGGGAAGTGCTACATCTCTGGGCATGTGTGAGAGAAAAAGCACTTTCAGTTGAATGCCTGAGTAACTAACCAACTGCCATATTATGACTGGCCACTCTACAAAGCTGGGAGCAAGTATCACTACTCAGCCATCCTGCCTTCTTGCTCTCTATGAGCTACTCAGTAAACCATACGCTGCAGAATGAAGACAAATCCTCACCTGGTCTTTCAGAGTACTTCTGGGATCTCAGAATTTGGCTGTATGCAATATAGAGTATTAATTCTGCTAAAGAAACTCCTAAATATGGTTATGTACAGAGGTGTGGGCTGTAGATGCTCAAATAGAGCTGAAAGCTTTTCGATTTGTATGGCAAAGGAAAGTTTCTGAAACATTATTCCAGGGCCCAAAACTACTGAGAAATGTAAGAGACAGTTTCATGCAATGTTCTTCTGACTGTTTATCTCCAAAGATACCAGCATAACCTTAAGTCTCTGTTCAGATTTTGTTTCAGTGGACATGTCTGCTCAAGAGAGAAATACGACTTTAGCTTCCCTATGATGTTGTGGGATATTATTCTGTAATATATGAGTCTTGCTCCATAGATGTGGAAGAGCTGAGGTGCTGGGACATGTCCAAAGAAGGGCAACAAAGTTGGTGAAGGGTCTAGAGCACAAGTCTTATGAGGAACTGAGATTGTTTATTCTGAAGGAGACTGAGGGGAGACTTATAATTTTCTGTAACTACCTGAAAGGAGGTTGTAGCGAGGTGAGTGTTGGTCTTTTCTCCCATGTAACAGGTGATAGGACAAGAGGAAATGGCCTTCAGTTGTGCCATGGGAGGTTTAAGTTGGATATTAAGAAAAATGTCTTCACCAAAAGAGTTGTCAAGCACTGGAACAGGCTGCCCATTGAACCGATGGAATCACCATCACCAGAGGTATGTAAAAAATGTGTAGATGTGGCACTTAGGGGCATGGTTTAGTGGTGGACTTGACAGTGTTAAACCTATGGTTGGACTCAATGATCTTAAAGGGGTTTTCCAGGCTAAACAATTCTGTGATTTTATAAGAATTCACAAGTCGTCATGTAACTTTAAATGAGCACTTCTGTTTCACTAAGCATCTTTGCTTGCTTGCTCTAAATATGTTTAATTTTCTGTCTTTCCATTATTAAAAGTTGGTCTGCTCCTAATTTCCTCCAAATCAGCCTGATGGATCACAACTAATGTCACAAGGCACCCACAAAGAAAGTGAAACAGAACGAGCAAAGACATCAGGATACCCAGGGATGCACTTACAATGTTCATTAAAAATGAACATATCTGCATCAGGAGAGCTCATAGACATTGATTTTGCTTATAGGGAGCAAAAGATAAAAAAGCAGATCCCCTTCTCCCCCCCCCTGCAAAATGAAAGGAACTGATGTAATTGTTCTAAATTCAGTACAATGAAGTGCTGTTGGATGAATGCCAGCAGTGTATTTCCTGCCAGTGTCTGCTCCTCCAATCAGTTTAATTATGAGCAATTGTTTGGGTTGTGCTGTGAAGAAATATTAGAGAATGGAAAAAAGAACATACTTCAGGCCATTATTCTGCAACTGATTCATGGTTTGGCAGGAACCATTAAGTAGATTTTATGCTTTACAACACTGTAATAGTATCAGCGTGGATCAACCTTTCCATATAAGCACATAGAGCACAAATCCACTGTTTATTTTGACAAGGTTCTAGTTGAAGCATTTAAAAAATGCTGAAATAACATCAGCTATTGGCTAGAATTTTTGGTTAATGGTGTGCCTCCTCTTATCCAAGGGATCTAAGTAGGCTATGAAAAAAAAACTGGTTATCGTTAATGCCTCCTATGTTTATCTGTCACATCAAACTTTGAAGATGATTTTTTTTGTGGTTGGTTTGACACACATCTCATATCTTGCATTTTGTAATCCTAGATCAGTTCTTTTGGAGGGACAGACTGGGGTAATATGGTTCCTTCCCCAGCTTGCAGGATTGCGTTCATTTTAGTAGGCTGTTTTTTTTTTTCTTTTAGATGCTGAAGACTTAACTGAGCTAACTGTGTTGCTCTGGAACTGAATCCTGATTGAAGTGTCCCTCGGCTTGTGTGGAACGGTTTCAAAGGAGCCTAGATAGGGTATTTTCTGGGGCAGTGCTTCTGTGCTGAATGGTCTTAGGGCACAGTCCTTGCAAGCTCGCAATGGCAATTAGTGCTGCCTGGCAGCCTTGAACCACCAGGGTAGGAGCTAGCTGGGCATGGCACTCAGTTCGGGAGGGACGAAGGTATTCAAGATACTGAGGCTCATGTAGTCACCCACGGTGGCATTTCTCTGCAAGTGCAGGATTGCAAACTTTCAAGAATTGTCAGGTGATACTTATCAGCAATCTAGGAAAAAACAACCCACCCTTGGAACAGAGCAAATGAAGAATTTAGAACACCTGTGGCAAGCATTGGCTTTCAGGGGTTCATGCCCTGCTCTGATATATGACATGCTGCAGCAGTGTTCTCCCTCCACGAATGTGACATCAGCTAAACTGATCTGGATCCTGTTTCAGCAGAAAACAAAAGATGCACTTGTTGTCAGATTTGAAAATGGAAAATGTTCCTTTTTTTCACTCCATTGTGACTTGTGTGCACTTTTGTGTTTTCTGATATCCAAATGAATCTTGGGTAACTACTGCACCTCTCCTTGCCCTGGGATTAAAGCTAATCGATTGGGTAAATGCTGCAGGTGGCATTTTATACCTCTGCCAGGTTGTGCAGCCTTTACATTAAACATATTTCTTAGATGCAATTTAAGCCTGCAATGTTTGGGGAAAAAAAAAGGCACGGAGGTGTGGGGGCTGTGTGGGACAGCACAGATCCAGCTGCAAATCATCCAAGACTTGGGCTGCTCTAATACTACTATTAAAATGTGAGGAATAGTAATCTCTGCCAGTGAATTCTGAATTTCAGTAGAGTTCAGAAGTAATAGTTAAATACACCAAAGCTCTGTGTTTGGATCCTATACTTTGTACTTTTTTTGCATGTGCTTAGCCTGAATATCATTTAAAACAGAAAAGAATATATTTTGCCTGACAGGATGCTGGACCTCAGTTACCTAAGCAAGACTGGGGACACCATTTTCCATTAGGAATCTGTGTTTTCTCTGAATGTAACATCTTTTCTTTCCCATAGAGGTGTTACAGAAGGAGGAGTAGTGTTAGCTGCTGGAAGAGATTGGGGCAACAGAACTGAGGCTTGGAAAAGTAAGATCAAGAAGTAAAAGAGAGACAGGGTGATAAGACCATGTGATGTGTTGTAGATGTTATCAGGGGAGAACAGAGATTAAAACTATGCTATCCTAGGTCAGTTCAATAGAATAAAACCATGAAAAAATGTTTTATACTATCCACATAGATAATGAATAGGGGCAGAGGTGGTCTCATAAAGAAATTTCCATTACCACTGATGTTTTCAAGCATTGTATTTTGACAACAGTCTAAAAATAACATTATGTTATAAAGTTATGTTGCCAGATCTATAACTGCTTTACTTTTTCCAGCTGTACTCTTTTAGTTACCCAGAAAAGTGTGACTGATTTGAGAGCATGACTATGATCTGTTCTACCACTGTTGCCTTCTGCGGCATGCTTGGAAGTGGTAGAAATAAGAAGAGAACTACTTATCTGGGACTTTTATCAGCCTCATTATACTGCTTAACATTGTTTGCTGATTGTAAGCTTCTTGCATCATGGGAAACCATCCCCCTAATAACCTCTGCCTGTTCACCACTGAACCTCATCTTTCATTGTACAGCCTCATCTTTTGTTGTGTGATATCCACATCACCCTTTGCTTTCATTTGTGGTAAACTGCTTCTTTTTCTATACCATTTATTGAGTACACTGAAAGGCAAAGTTCCTTACAAGAAAATAACCTCCACCGTGGAAGATGTTTTTTATTGTTACCTTTTCTCCTCATACCCTTAAAATAATTATTTTGTAAATAATCTTCCCTTTTCCTTAACGCTAACCTTAGTTTATTAGGGGTCTTTGGGAGGGCACTCTTCAAGCTTTTTGGAAATCTAAGAAAACTACTTCAGCTATGCCACCCTTGGAGTAATCTGATAGCTTGCTGAGATGTGAGTTCCCTGTCTTCTGGGGACACTTCTGCAGGCCATTATATTGGGCAGTGTCTGATGCTTCTATTTCTTGCTACAGTTTCTACCAATTTCTCAAATCCAGAGGTCAAATTTATTGGTTACTAAATCTTCAAGTCACACAGACCTCTTAGTAAATTAAGCATGAATTTGTCACTTCACATTTTTCTGTTACTGTCAGTGTCTTATAACACTATATGGAGTTGGCTGTTACATTAAGGCATCTTCCAATGGTGTTTGCATATAGATTAGTATATAGATGAACTGCAGTGTATACAGGGCATGGCAGGCATCAGACTTCTTCTGAAAGTCACTAGCTGTGTTTAGGACAGTGAATTAAGCAGTGTCTGAACACTGGTACCCAGACCCATCAGGAGTATTAAGCTGTGTGAAGCTGTTCAGGTTTTGGCCTGAACCAGCTTTCATCTTTGTAGTCAGTTCCTGAGTACTGTCTAGGAGTTGGGAACAATCCTCATCCTTTGCCAATAGCTGTGTTTAATGCTGCCCTCGTATTCTGTAGAGTGGATTTAGTGGCAGGGATGAACGTAAGTGGGGACGCAAGTTGTTATGTGGCAGTTATTACACCAGAGTGCTGGGAAATTGGTCTCAGTTTTGGTCAGTGCACAGCTGTAACTACAGTGCTTAGTGTGCTCTGCCAGGGATTCTTCTAGGTACCAGCCCATGGCTACTCTCTTCCAACCTGGTTGATTCTATGATTCTAGGATGATTCTATGATTTTATCTATTTATTGATTTTCCTTCGGAAGAACATCTCGGAAGACCCCAGCACCTCTCCCATCTGTAGCTGAGTGAGACATAGGGTTTTGTGGTGGTAGTCTTGAGGGGGCAAACATGGACTTATTCATGCCCAGACATGTTTGCCTGCCCACCCCCCCTTCTGTGCTGGGGAAGCAACCTTGGGAGGGGAGGGCGAAAGGCCTGGCTTTGCCTAATATGGTGAGGCCTGGCAAAGTGCCATTCCAGTTGGCTAATCGATGTCCAATGCCCCATTAGTCGTGGGCTGGATATTGATAAAAGGGATAAGCAGGTAGCACGGGGGCTGCTGCTGCTGCCTCACTTTGCATCCCGAATTTGCCTGCAGAGCTTACCAGGAACGGGCTACAAATGCCTGCAGGCAGTCGCCTTGCATAGTCCCCAGCGTAGCACTGTGCTGAGACCGCGCACGTTGCAAGACATCCTGCCTGCGAGCCGGGGAACAGTAATAATCTTGTGAGTAAATACTTAGAAGCCTCTTCCAGTATATTTGGGTTTGCCACTTGAAGAAATAAGCGATCTAGTTTTGCCTGTGCCCTGCCTGTATAAATGTCCAAGATGTGCGGTTTTTGAAGTTGTAAGTTTCTGGCAAGTTTTAATCATAGAATGGTCTAGGTTGGAGGGGACCTTAAAGATCATGCAGCTCCAACGCCCCACCGTAGGCAGGGACACCCCCCACTAGAGCAGGTTGCTCTCGGCCTCATGCAACCTGGTCTTAAACACCTCCATGGAGGGAGCAGCCACAGCCTCCCTGGGCAACCTGTTCTAGTTTCCCACCACCCTCACTGTAAAGAGAGCTAGAAAACTCCAAATTTCAAAATCAGAGGCTTTTTTGGATTTGGTTTCAGTGCGTATTTTCCAAGCTGCAAAAGCGGCCCGTATTTCTCCACAGCTCTCCCAAGCGGAGGTGGGGGGATGGGGGTATTTGCTGGCGCACTACCAAACAATGGCTACCCCTTCAGGGGAACAGCTGTTAGCGCCCTATTCAGCCGAGAGTAGCCTCAATTCGGCTAACAGCTAGGGCAGGGACAACCCCCAGAGTCCTGCCGCTACTGCCAGAGACACTGCCTCCTCCGAGCTGCGCAGTTTAAAAGCAAAGCCAAGCCGCAAAGTTACAAGCGGCACGGAGACAAAAGGCTTCGGCTCTCCGAAGCCAGGAGCCTTCGCATGCGCAACGCGATCACTCGCACCGACGCCACCGACTCAACCCGCCCGCCGAGCCCTGCCGAGCCGTGCAAAGCCAGCCAACCGGCAACCACAGCCTCGAAGGCACACGGTGTGAGAAACCAGCAACCACAGCCTCGAAGGCACACTGTGTGAGAAACCAGCAACCACAGCCTCGAAGGCTCACTGTGTGAGACACCCGCAACCACAGCCTCGAAGGCTCACTGTGTGAGAAACCCGCAACCACAGCCTCGAAGGCACACTGTGTGAGAAACCAGCAACCACAGCCTCGAAGGCACACTGTGTGAGAAACCGGCAACCACAGCCTCGAAGGCACACTGTGTGAGACACCAGCAACCACAGCCTCGCAGGCTCACTGTGTGAGAAACCGGCAACCACAGCCTCGAAGGCACACTGTGTGAGAAACCGGCAACCGCAGCCTCGAAGGCACACTGTGTGAGAAACCGGCAACCACAGCCTCGAAGGCACACTGTGTGAGAAACGGGCAACCACAGCCTCGAAGGCACACTGTGTGAGAAACCGGCAACCACAGCCTCGAAGGCACACTGTGTGAGAAACCGGCAACCACAGCCTCGAAGGCACACTGTGTGAGAAACCGGCAACCACAGCCTCGAAGGCACACTGTGTGAGAAACCGGCAACCACAGCCTCGAAGGCACACTGTGTGAGAAACCGGCAACCACAGCCTCGAAGGCACACGGTGTGAGAAACCGGCAACCACAGCCTCGAAGGCACACGGTGTGAGAAACCGGCAACCACAGCCTCGAAGGCACACTGTGTGAAAAGCCTCGCCGCCATTCAGCGTACGAATCCAACCCACCTGCAAGCCGCGGATTTCAGGAGAGCCAGGCCGTGACTCCGTCCAGTGACGCAGCTTCACCGTGCCGCAAACCCCAGCTAGGGGCAGGTAAAACTCATGAAGCGTCTCGATGTAATCCAAAAGGGAACTCCCGTGGAAAAGCTGCGGACTTTAAGCAGCACACAGCTGCTAACGCTGCAGCCTCACCTGGGAGCACACGAGAGGCAGCACCGCGTGGCGAGAGGGAAGTGCGCCCCCGAAACGCGTCCCCGCCGCTGCTGAGCCTGGGAGCCAGCGTCCCCGGAGGCACGCAATAGGAGCGTCCGCACTCCAGGTCCCAGCTGCTCCCGTGGCTGCAACGAAGGGTCCCGCTTGTCATAAACAACAGGCACAAACTGGTGTTCATGCAAGTTAAGGCTTTAATAGAGCTTGCAGGAATCAAGCAATCAGGCCTGGGCACGGGGGGAGACTGATCTACCCCAACGCACACCCTCTGGCTTCAGTTTTCTCTTTTTATACCCTAAGTTCTAAGAAAAGGTTGGGCTTTCTCAATCAGTTTTTAGGAATGTGAGATGTCTCTTCCACACAGGTCTCCTTTTATCTGGTGGTCCCTCTGGTAATTTTTAATGAAGTAAGGGGTCTTGTTTAAGTGTCCTCATGAACTTCAAAGTCTTGGTTCTTCTGTTTGCTCGTGCAAAACAAAAAAGTGGCACCAGGAGGAATGCATTTCCATTTAAATATGCAAAAGACTATCTCTTCCACATGCCTCCCTCCTTCGCCAATCTAATTACTCTTATCTTTGAGATGGTGGTGCAAGCAGGAATGCAGTTTTATTCAAACCCCCCCCCCCCTTCCTCCTTCTCTGTGACCCCTTGCCACGAATTGATCGGATCAAACATATGATTCTATATATTTCTCACACGGTGTTACTCCAAATGCTTTCATCCACCAAAAGATGACTGTGTTCAGCAACTGCTTGGTACAGGCTTGCCTGAGCATGTAGCCAGGTGGGGAGTGGCCTCTTCTCCCAGGCAACCAGCAATAGAACAAGGGGACACAGTCTCAAGTTGTGCCAGGGTAGGTATAGGCTGGATATTAGGAAGTTCTTCACAGAGAGAGTGATTTCCCATTGGAATGGGCTGCCCAGGGAGGTGGTGGAGGCACCGTCCCTGGGGGTCTTCAAGAAAAGACTGGATGAGGCACTTAGTGCCATGGTCTAGTTGATTGGATAGGGCTGGGTGCTAGGTTGGACTGGATGATCTTGGAGGTCTCTTCCAACCTGGTTGATTCTATGAAATTCTATGATTCTATGATAAGGTGGCTGCCTGTGTGGCTGCTGAAGAGGATGACACTGATCACATTTGTAGACCAGGCGTTCCGTTGGCACTTGGAAAGGGAGCGAATTACTCACAATATTGAGGAACAGCTGTCACTGGGACAGCAATCCAGCCCCATCTGGGGGGTGGGAAATCGAAAAGCTCCATGCATACCTCTGATTCAGTGTCCCAAAAGCCAAAACCCATCACTGGTCAAGGGGGGGAACACACTGATAAAGAGTACCAGGTATTGGGCTCAGAGCGATAAAGCTCGACACTGCTTTGTATTGTGCTCTACATAGAGTAATATGGTTGTATACACTGTTTGTATAATGCATAGAGTAGGTATATAAGTTAAATATATGCATATATACTGGGCATATATGTAACTTTGTGTGTTTGTGCAGGCAACATAATCCATATGTGATAAGCCATATCAAAGGGTATCCACTGCTGTGATGGTTTGGGTGTTCCCCACCCCCCCCCACTTTAGAAATACCCAGACTAGTCTCAACTGGCTCTGGGAATATAAATGAAGCTATTTATTTACAGCTTAGCACAATATACAAGCAGATATTTACAGTATAGACAGTTATACATAGAAATAAACATTGTGATGGTTTGGGTGTTCCCTGCCCCCCCACACTTTAGAAATCACCCAGACTAGACTCAGCCGGCTCTGGGAATATAAATGAAGCTATTTATTTACAGCTAATACAATATACAAGCAGATATTTACAGTATATACAGTTATACACAGAAATAGACATTGTGATGGTTTGGGTGTTCCCTGCCCCCCCCTCCCACTTTAGAAATACCCAGACTAGACACAGCTGGCTCTGGGAATATAAATGAAGCTATTTATTTACAGCTAATACAATATACAAGCAGATCTTTACAGTGTATACAGTTATAGACAGAAATAGACAAGGTAAAATATAATACAGAAACACAACAGCCCTCCCAGAAGCCTGAGTCCCCAGGAGGGGCTCTCAACTGCCCCTGCACTTTCCCCTGCCCCTCTCAACCTTACCCCAGTCCCAAGGAAGAATGGAGGTTCAGCCAAGAGGTTAAGAAGCAAAGGTGAGTGGAAGGTGAGGTTAGGGAGATGCGGCTCAGTCAGCAGCCCAAGACAGAGAGTGAGAGTGTTATCTAATGTTTTCCTTTCTTCTTGAGCAAGACTCTGAGGGGAGTAGACATCACCATTGTTTTCCTTTCACAGCCTATGATCTAGTTCTTCTCACTAAAGCCTTCTAGCTAGCTTCAAACTAGCACAACTGCCAAGAAAAGCAACGTGCTTATACCCAAGGTAATCCACACAAGACACTTTGTCCCTAGAGGGATAATCACTTGTCCTCAATCTAAGTGGCCCATTGGTCAGAGGGTGGTGGTAGGCTTCATGGGGCAAACATGGGCTTATCCATGCCCAGACAGGTTTGCCTATCCCCCCCGTGCTGGGGAAGCAACCTTGGGAGGGGAGGGCGAAAGGCCTGGCTTTGCCAGTTGGCTAATCGATGTCCAACGCCCCATTAGTCGCGGGCAGGATATCGATAAAAGGGATAAGCAGGTAGCACGGGGGCTGCTGCTGCTGCTGCTGCTGCTGCTGCTGCTGCTGCTGCCTCACTTTGCATCCTGAGTTTGCCTGCAGAGCTTACCAGGAACAGGCTGCAAATGCCTGCAGGCAGTCGCCTTGCGTAGCCCCCAGCGTAGCACTGTGCTGAGACCGCGCACGTTGCAAGGCATCCTGCCTGCGAGCCGGGGAACAGTAACAATCCTGCTGAGTAAATACTTAGAAGCCTCTTCCAGTATCATATTTGGGTTTGCCACAAATCTAGTTTTGCCTCTGCCCTGCCTGTATGGGCTGCCTGGGGAGGTGGTGGAGTCGCTGTCCCTGGGGCAGTTCAAGGCAAGATTGGACATGGCACTTGGTGCCATGGTCTAGCCTTGAGCTCTGTGATAAAGGGTTGGACTTGATGATCTGTGAGGTCTCTTCCAACCTTGGTGATACTGTGATACTGTGAAGTTTCTGGTGAGTTTTAATGTTAATAAACAGTTTTCATAGTTATTAACAGTCATTGCCTGGATATCAAAGGTAATACAGGTGATTAATTTTGCATAATCCTTCACAGCTTTGTTGTTTTGGGGTTTGTTTGTTTGGTTGGTTTTTTGGTTGTTTGTTTTTTTTTTCCCAGAAACTTTTTTATATTCCATTTGGATAGCCAGAGTGGTCTTTATTTTACCTCTGCATGCTGATTTATCTTGCAAACCTGCCACAAGGCAGTGCTTGTCTGCACATGTAGCACCTCCCATGGCTCAATGACATTGTTTTTTTTGTCCCATGTAAGGTGCCCTGTGCTTCTCCAGCAGTGCCAGCTACATGCACAACCTTCTCAGACAGAGGGCACATATGGTTTGGATCTGCAAAGCTGTCTCTTCAGCTTGATGTTTTCATTCCCCTCCATTGTTCAGTCTCATTACAGAGCTCTTGATTCTGCCATGCTGCACTGGGATGAACTCCCATCCTTGTGCAGTGCTTGTGTATGGTGATCGCGGACATGGCTCTTCAGCAGTGTTCCTATCTTCTGGATGTCATTCATTGTTCAGGCAGTAGTAGCTACTCATGTCACAGTGTATTATTTCATAGCAGCCACTGATTCAAATCTCCTGTAACGTTTTAAAGAGCCTTTATTTCTTTATGAGAACCCTTAGTTTCACTTGATTTTTGTATATTAGCATTAGAAAAGTCTTTGGAGACATAATGATATATTTTCTTGCTCTTCTCCCATGTCTTTCCTTCCAGTACTCTTGGCACAGTCTCGTAGAAAATGAGCTCCTACTCCCTCCTTCCTCCAAGGGTGCCTCTACCAACATTCATTTATATAAAAGAAAACAGCAGCCACTTTTTTAGGCCTCTTCCAACTGTTTCTCTCCACCTAGCCTATTTGCCTAAAGTTAGTGAGATTTAAACTCTAGGGACATATCCCAGCAGGGATATCTAGCCCTGTGGCTCTGGCTGTGCCTGGCCAGATTGTACAGCCCCAAAGGAAGGTGAATTTATGAGCTAGCAGCATAAAGCTGCTGCTGAGACCCATAGTAATATTTCTGTGCAATCCCTTGGCCTTACAATAGAAAATCAAAAGCATCTCTGTTTTCATGTTCAGTCTCTGACACTAGCCAACACTAGATGCTTTGCCAATAATGTTCATGCCCAGCCTCTCATGCTGGGCTTGATACTGCTCAAGTGACAATCTATTCTGTGGTACATGCATGACCATAAACTTAAGATCCATCAGAAAAAAACAAACACTGCCTAGTACATTACACAACAATATAAGAAACTCCTGGATACTGTTAGCATACAAATTATTTCAAGCTGACATTCATTGCAGATTATCTGTTTTCATTTTCTTCATCCTCAAGGACAGTTTACATCACGCCCTTAGAGTCCTCTTCATGGATCTCTCAGTTCATCTCTTACCTCAAGCTGTTTGACTAGAGTGTAAGGTCTGAAAGAAGGGCTGGCTTTGCAGCTGTGTGCATATTTTCAGTGTTTTATAGCTGTCTAGTTTTATTGTAAGTTCTTATTATCAGGCTACTTTACTCTCCAAGTCTATTAGTAAAGAAAAAAAATTAGGTCTCTCAAATGTTCTTACCATGACCCCACACACACACTACTCCCCTCAACCCCCCCCCCAAAAAAAAACCAAAACAACAAAAAAACAAACCCCCCCAAACCCAAAAGGTTTTATTGCATAAACAGTAAAAACCCACTTCATTATTTTTCTAATTATAGAGCAGTTTTCCACAAGGTAAGCAATGGAAATACTTGTCTGAAGGAAACATCGATTTGCTTTTGTGGGTTACTTGATTTTGCTTCAAATTCAGGTCCTGTGCTTTGGGTCATGCTCCTTGTTCACCTCATGAAAGGAATTTCCCCTTTGTTTGTAACCTGCAGTCGAGCTGAATATGTGAAAAATGTGAAGATGAAGAGTTTTATGGGTTCAATAACACACTGACTTTTCATCAAAAATGTAGAATTAATTAATCTTTATTCCCCCCCCCCTTTCTTTTTCAGTTCATGCCTTCACTCTGTATCAACTTGCTTTGTTCTGGTGTGGTACCTAAGTGGAAAAATCTCCAGCACTGGAAAAATGAATTTAGCTTCCAGGTACTGAATGCAGATGCAAGTCCTCTAGCTAGTTCTCAAGCAGTCCCAAATGGTTGTGCTTATCTTATGTTATTTATATTGTCTCTATTTGAAGATGCTAAAGGGAATCCTGTCCTGCCTGGGTATGCTGTATTTGCTCCATGCAATTGCCAGCAGAATGTTGGTTTATCTATGTGGATGTCACAGGTGAAGGGCAATACAGTCTTCCTGTCAGAAGCACCTTTTAGGCACCCATACACTGGTCATGCAGATAAACCTAACAAATCTGCATCCTTGACAGACTGTGCCACTTTTCACTTGGCATCCAAAGCACAGATGTAAAATGGCCAAGACTGAGAGATGGTGCACCAAGAAAAGTCTTGTGACAGTGAAGGGTCCCACTGGCTGAAGGCACTGTTGGAGGGTAGGAGAGCCCTGCAGAGGGACCTGGACAGGCTGGATGAGTGGGCAGAGGCCAATAAGATGAGATTTAACAAGGCCAAGTGCAGGGTTCTGCACTTTGGCCACAACATCCTCAAACAGAGCTACAGGCTGGGGACAGAGTGGCTGGAGAGCAGCCAGGCAAAAGGGAACCTGGGAGTACTGGTGGATAGTTGGATGAACATTGAGCCAGCAGTGTGCCCAGGTGGCCAAGAGAGCCAATGGCATCCTGGCCTGCATCAGGAACAGTGTGGCCAGTAGGACAAGGGAGGTTATTCTGCCTCTGTACTCAGCACTGGTCAGGTCACACCTTGAGTGCTGTGTCCAGTTCTGGGCTCCTCAATTCAAGAGAGATGCTGAGGTGCTGGAAGGTATCCAGAGAAGGACAACAAAGCTGGTGAGAGGCCTGGAACACAAACCCTATGAGGAGAGGCCTGAAGGAGCTGGGGGTGTTTAGCCTGGAGAAGAGGAGGTTCAGGGGGGACCTCATTGCTGTCTACAACTACCTGAAGGGATGCTGTAGCCAGGTGGGGGTTGGTCTCTTCTGCCAGGCAACCAGCAATAGAACAAGGGGTCACAGTCTCAAGTTGTGCCAGGGGAAGTCTAGGCTGGATGTTAGGAGGAAGTTGTTGGCAGAGAGAGTGATTGGCATTGGAATGGGCTGCCCAGGGAGGTGGTGGAGTCACCGTCCCTGGAGGTGTTCAAGAGAAGACTGGATGAGGCACTTAGTGCCATGGTCTAGTTGACTGGCTAGGGCTGGGTGCTAGGTTGGCCTGGATGATCTTGGAGGTCTCTTCCAACCTCTGTGATTCTATGACTGCTATATCCCCTCTCCTGTATTCAGATCAGGATTTGAAACATCTGTTCTTACAGTTAAAAAAAGAGAAGTAGAATTCAAGGGTAATAAAAGTTGTACTGCACAAAATTAAGTTATCTGATTATCAGTTATTTGCCACTACAAAGCCTAGGAAAACAGTTTGAACTCTGCTATTACTGACCTATATTTTGTAAATGACCTAATGCCAGGCTATTTCTGCAATAATTCTGCTACTTTTTCTGATGGTGCAGCATGTGAATTGAGTTTCTACCACAGATGCAAAGCTATTCTGCTAAACATTATTTAGATACTGATGACTGGTAAAAACAATGCAGAGTAGTGGGAGTGAGGAGGGATGCTCATATAGCTTTGGAGAGTATTCCTGTCACATTTATCTCACATCAATTCATTCTTCCCTATAGGAATTTTAAAGTAACATGTGAAGCAAAATCTTTAAAGAGCCCAACAAACAAAAAACCTAAGCAAAAACTTATGGCCACTATCCTGTTTGAAGCAGAAAATGCCCTCTTTAGAGTGTTCATCAGAAAAACTGCCATTTAGGCAGTGCAAGTGGGTGAATTGTGGAGAAGAGTTAGGTTCTATGAGCAACCATGAAGGGCAGAGAGTGGTTAAAAGCAAGACTGTGGTATAAGTGGACAATGTAGCTAGCGTCTGTAGCCCTCTCATGAGGCTGAAGGTCAAGAGCTGTAAAGAAGCCCAGTCAGTAAAGGAGGTTAGCTTGACAGAAGCATCCTTAGATGGTAATGAAAGGAAGCAATTAGACCAGCTGCTCCCCTGGTATGCTGGTGTGTTTTCCAAGAACAATGAAGAATTTGGATGACAGGACTGAACGCACTACTGCTCTGTGCTGCAGTACTGAATGCTCCTGGGAAGTGGTGCTTATGCTGGCTGCTCTGCCATCTAGCAGCTGGGTAGAAATGTACAATTCCAGGCTGGGGAATGGCCTGACTGTGCACCCTGCTGTGCCATGAGCATTTTTAGTTATCTAGGCACTTCTGTGGTTGTGAATAGTTTCAGTTTTTGCTATGGTTACTGCCTATGAAGGAACCTGTTAGCTTAGGTACTGTGGCACCAGCAGCAGCTATCAAGACCTCTTCTGGCCCAGCAGTGGTTCAGCTATTTGTGTGTTGCATCTGCACAAGGTAACACCTAAGTGGGTTGCTGGCCAGAACTTCCTGAGCACTGCTTCCTATCCTGCAGGTAGAATGGCTGCAAGATTGCTGATGTGTGCACCAAACCCTCTCCTTCACAGGCAGCATTAATCACCTTGTCCACATTTTGACTGCTGCCTGCAGAGACAGTAGTTGTTCCAGTAATACACTTTAAGCACTCTGGGTGTATTAGCCTGGGGACACTGCCAGATTTGAGTGGGTCACATACACACAGATGTTACTGGAGAAGCCTGCTCCAGCTCAGTGGTGGCTGATCTGAGCCCTGCCAGCTCCACAAGCCATTTAGGTCTCTATGCAACACATTCCCTTTCCCTCTTCTTTCTACCCTCACTTCCTTGGACAATATTTACTGTAATTATATAAAATCTCAGGGGAGACTTGATGCTACATGCTGACTACAGGAAGTTTAATTTCCAGCCTGTTCACCATAGATATCTGCCTCTCTGCCTGGTAATTACACTTCAAATTAAATGTGAAGGAAAATGTTATTTATTTTTTCCCCAGTTTTGGTTTTGTTAATTCTGTTGCTCACTAGATTCTGCTAGGTTCACCTGAGAATTTAGACATTATTCTTTGCATCAGCCTCCAGATGATTGCAAGATTCCCAGCTTAAGTTCAAGACCTGGGTGGGTTCTCTCCACTGCAGTGCTCCCTGATTTTGGAAGATCTTTATATGTTTTACATTAGGTTGGACTTGATGCTCTCAAAGGTCTTTTCCAACCTAATTCTGTGATTTGGTGATTACATCTTCACATTATTTCTCTAGAAGATGGAAGAAACAGCTAATATTAGAAGAAAACCTTGTAAAGCTTGAAACTGAGCCAGTTTCTAAATCTGGAGTGCAAAGGTATGCAACCATCTAAAACTACAAATCTAACCCCTTCCTGGAGTGATCTGGTACAAACTCATTGCTAAAGAGTGTTGATGTTAACAGTGTGACTAATGCAGGTACATGCTTCTCCCTCCCACAAGGATCTTTCCTCAGTGTTGCTTAAACCACCTTTGCCAATTCTTAGCACTGACTCAGTCTCTTCATTAATCTCCATTTAGAAGTGTGATCAAGACAAGAAAGAACATAAATGGAACTGAGGCTGGGAAGAAAGCAGCACAGACATTGAAGGAATCAAGAAGAGATGAGACACGTGGGGAAAGAGAAAATGGAGAAGCTTATCATTTTGGTGAGACATATCCAAATTTGATTGGCAGTTGGAAGCAACTCAAGTGAGAGATTTGCCTGTTCATAAGAATCACTGAAGATACTTTATGGTGTGAAATGTAGGTAATTGTCAGAGTGTTGCAGAACTAGTGGCAGGTAATACCTTTAACAGCCTACATACTGTGAGGAAGAGCAGGTTGGCTATTGAGTATTGCTATGCAGATTCTGCACACTTTTACACCTGTAGAAAGAAGGAAATTCTGGAGATGGGTCAGGAGAAGAAGAACCAAAAAAAGGAAAAACTTTTAAAGCTTTTTTGATAGACACAGTCTGGTTGAGACAAACCTGCAGTCATGAGGGCTAATGATACCAGGTCATATGAGTCAGATACTGCCTTGAGAATAACTTTGGTAGGTGATCATGAGCCAAACCTCAAAAGTTCAGTTAGATGCTAAATTTCACTCCAAACAGAAAGAAATGGAACTGCAAGGTGTGGAGGAGTTTTTGCAGATCACAGTACTGAAGAAAGGTAACTAAAATGTTAGTGAAGACTTTTTGTCAATCTGCTAGAGTCCCACAGATAGACAGACAGAACAAGTAACTAAATGTCATTCTTAAGCCATACATTATACCTTTTTCTCTCTGTGATGGTTGTGATGACAATTGTTTCAAAACCTTGCACTTTTCCTCACAAAGGAACCTTGGGCATTTGTTCCAGCATACACTTTTCTGTGTAAGTGATTTTATTTGTAGTTCTTCCTCTTTAAGTTTTTCTGTTGGTATGATTTTTAACAATGGATCAAGAAGAATTTAGCGGTCAAGAAGTAATTTTAGTTTAAAAAGAACCAAGCCCACAACCCCAAAGGTGCTGTAATAGCAACAAAAAAACTCATTTGATGTATTGAAACCACTGTGACAGAGCATTGTGTCCGTCACTGAGCCATCTTAAAGTCACTCTCAGGTCTGTGTGATCTAGTAAGAGGTAGCACCTCTTCTCCCATTTCCTATGCAGAGCCATCAGATTCCTGCCTTGGGACTCTGTGCTGCACTCCCCAACTGTCTTGGTATTTTCCTTTGGTGAAAGCCTGAGAGAAAAAAAAGTACAACTACAAGCCCAGGACTGAGATGTTACATCAGCAGTATCACAAAACAAGTAACTATTTTAGTATTTAACGTATTGGTGAAGTTTATGTGATTCTGTGGGTCCTGAACTTTCAAGAAAGATGAGGACCAGTTGGACAGAGTCCAGAGGCAAACAAAAGGAATGACAGAGGTTTGAAAAAAATCATGCTCTCTGAGTTGAAGGCACTGAGATTGTTTAGTCTAGAGAAAAGAAGACTGAGGGGAGGTGTGATAACAGTGTTTCTTAAAATACTTAATTGATGATCCAAGAAGGAAGGGAATAAATTATTTGTTCCAGTGAGAAAAGTGCAAGAAGCAGTGGTCTTAAATAGTAAGAGGGATTTCAGTTAAGCTTTAAGGAAAAATAAACTATTCTAATGCTAAAGACAGCCAAGCACTGGAGGCTCTTGAAAGGAGTAGTGGGAGGTGATAATTATTTGATTTCTGTAAAATAAATATCTATACATACTATGTATGTAAATATATAAACATCTAAAGTTTGACTGGAAGCGTTTAGCTCAATGATGAGCTGTAGTGAGCTGCATAGTCTCTTATGGACGCCTGAGGATGACAGTTGTTTCACCATGATATGAGCAGAGACAATGAGGAAAAGGCAGAAGCTGTTGCTTGGTTTCAGTTGTGCAGGTGGTTTCAATCACTCAATGAGTAACACCTGGATTTGGTAACGCAGAGGCATTTAAAAGGGACTCTAGGGCTTTGCAAGAGGAGCACTTGAAGGCAGCTTTTGGGCTACAGGTAGGTGTTAGCTCTGTGGGTGCTGCTGGTCAGATGCTGCTGTTCAAGACAGATGTGACCTTGCCTTGAAACTTTCAAGGTGGTTTCTGGAGTCCAGCTTCTTTCTCTTTACTCCTGTCCGCCAAGTGCTTCTGTGTGCTCATGCCAGGGCACTTGGTTCCCATGAACTGGAGAACTCTGTTCTGCTTATATCTATTTGCCTGCCTGCCTTTCAGCTTTCACTGACACCCCCTGAGCAGCAAAGACCATTTAGGCCACCTCTCTTTCCCGGCTACAAGTCCTGTAATTTGTATGTCATGCCATGGATATTTTGCTTGAAGTGCTTGATGTAGTTTTGCCACTTAAGGTCTGTTCACAGTCTGGGCAGTCCTGATGTCCCCACCATTCCCAGAATACCTCCTTGTAAACTAGCACTTTCTATTTTCCTTAGGAATTACTCTGAAATCCATATGCAAAGGATGGCAGCCAGAGGTTAGTGGAGCTGCTTTGAGACGTGAGCTTATCTGCCTTATTAAGTAACCAGGAGAAGCTGGCTGCAGCTTTCCATCAAAAAGCTCAGTTATACCAACAGCAGATGATTAGAGTATAAATAATCCATTTGACAGGGTTAATACAAAAATACCTCTCTTGCTCAGCACTTGTTTTTCATCCATTTTCATAGTTATGCTGCCTCATTGCCTCTGGCACCCTCTATGCAGTTTCTATTTTGGGAAGCTCCCCGAGTGGCTGTTCTCAGGGGAACAAAAGGCATGGGGCTTTCATATAAAACTAGATTTGTTCCTGGCATGCCCACGGCACAGTGAGTGAGTGGAGACCCCATTTATCAGCTGCACTTTGGAATCACATACATCTCCTAAAGCAAGTCTAAGCAGCTCAAACTATCTCCCAAAAGGCTGGTGCTTGCACAGCTACGTTTCTTCCTTGCAACTGCCTTCTAGCTGTCAGAGACCCTCAGTCTCTAAATCACTCCTTGGAGATGTGAGATGTGTGTACTCCCCGGAGTTTTGTTCCCTAAGCCTCTGGGATCAGTACAAACTTAATGAGTTAAGCTTTCCTTCATTCTTCTCTTTGGGCGCTAGGGCTCACCCTGGCCATCTGGCTGCATGCCTCGTGGCTTTCAGCCCCAGCAAGGGGCCAGTACAAAAAGCCATTCCGCACTTCAGACTTCAAGCCTATACAAAAGGGCTTAGATAGGCATCTCTCTCACTCCCTCCTGGAGACCTGGGCCATCCTTCAGCACGTGAACCCCCTGCAGAGCTGGCATTGTTTTTCTTTTCCCCTGCCATCCCGCAGGACCTTTGGCTTCTTGGTTTCCCGAGCATACCCACATTATTTGTCCCCGCTGCAAGGTGCCTCCCTCCCAGCCATCATTCACTCCCTCCCTTGGCAAGCTGCTTCTCTGTTCCCAGCTGCAGTTTCTGCCAGAGCTGTGTATAAATGCAGGAAATGAAGCCCAGGACAGGAGGTGCTGCTGTACCAGAGCAAGAACCCTGTGTCATAAATAACAGGCACAAACTGGTGTTCATGGAAGTTAAGGCTTTAATAAAGTTGCAGGAATCAAGCAATTTTACAGGCCTGGGTGCGAGGAGAGACTCTGATCTACCCCAGCGCACAGCCTTTGCCTTCAGTTTTCTCTTTTTATCCCCTATTCTATTACATATTTACTAAGTTCTAAGAAAAGGTTGGGTTTTCTTTATCAGTTCTTAGGAATGTGAGATGTCTCTTCCACACAGGTCTCCTTTTATCCGGTGGTCCCTCTGGTAATCTTTGATGAAGTAAGGGGTCTTGCTTAAGTGTCTTCCTCATGAACTTCTAAGTCCTGGTTCTTCTATTTGCTCATACAGGAAAGGTGGCACCAGGAGGAATGCATTGCCATTTAAATATGCAAAATACTATCTCTTCCACATGCCTCCCTCCTTCAACAATCTAATTACTCTTATCTTTAAGCTTATTGAGATGGTGGTGCAAGCAGGAATGCAGTTTCATTCAAAACCCCCCACTTCCTCCTTGTCTGTGACCTCTTGCCATGAATTGATTGGATCAAACATATGATTCTATATATATTTCTCACACTTGGTTGCCTCCCTCACTGTCCTTGGCCCTGCTGGACCATTCCTTGCCGTACAGACGAGCTCGATATTTCTGGACAGAACCATGCTGTGTTGCCCAAGCATCCAACAAATGCAAAATGTGACATTTCCATGCCATTTCTGGGGGCTTCTTTCTGGGCTTTCCATGAGCTATTTATCAAGATATAGCTGTACCTAGAGGGCTTCATCTCTGACCACAGGAAGAGTACAAACTACCTTTGCTAATACTTCTTGCTTTGTTTTCTACATTCACAGTTGTGTGGATAATTATGACTGAGAGGCTCTCAGCAGATATTCTGTGCTTGTTCCTGGAAAATCCCAGGTAGAAGTAAAGGTAAGTCTGTTATGTCAGAGTTGTTATACATAATGGCCAAGGCATCTAGATTTTGCTTTGTGTTTTCTAGGCAAATCAGACTTGCTGTGTGCTCCCAGGTGAACTTTAAATCGTGTATCTGGTCAATTAACTGTATTCCAGGTCAGAGCTGTTGCTGCAAAGCAAGATGCACACTGTCCTAGTGAAACTATGGAACTAAAAAAGAGGGGGAAAAAAAGCAGTGAGTCAGTTGTGGAGGTGGTGGCAAGGATCTGGGAGAAGAGAAAAAGGTGTTCTCTCTTTTGCCCGTATTTTTGCACAAGGTGGAGTTAATCTAGAAGCTGAAGGCAAGGAAAATAATAGGGAAGCAGGCCAGGCAACAGCCAAGACAAGGGACACCTCAATATGCAATAGCCAGGCTTCCAGCTGTGAAGAAACTGTTAACTCTCCTCCTGGTGGTATCAATGTTGTGTTTTGTCAAGGGTGAGAGGGAGCTCCCAACCCTTTAGTGTGCTTGGTGCTTGGTTCATCAGGCAGGGATGGGCCTGTGAAAGCTAGCAAAATCCAGAGGGAATAAGCTGTAAGCAGGGCAAGGCGTTTCCTTCAGGCTCTACGGGAAGCCTGGAAAGGAAAGACCATCTCAAGTGTTGGGTGTCTCTCGGACAGCCTTGGTGAGGACAGTTCAGTCCCAGGGAGCTGGGTCCCTGAGATGTTTTTTAGCATCTGTGAACCTGGTTATTGTGTGCACTGAGCCACTCCTCTTTGCTATTGTTTCACTTTTCCGGCTTTGTTCCTTTCAACATCTCCATCCAATCAGCCTCCATAGCAATTAGTGCCACTGTAAACAACCGCTTAAGACAGCTCCATATGCTTTAGAAATAACGCGGATGTTTTCCAGTTGAGAACAACTGCATTGGATGAAACTTGCATGCGTTGTCCCTCTGTTCTTCAGCAGGTCTTCCTGACCTTGCAAACATTGCACAATCTGGACAGTTATGCATTTAGTCCTTGCATGCTGCAAAGCAGAGCAGTTTTCTTTTGCAAGACTCCCGTCCTGGTGCCAGCACTGTGTTTTCTGTAATTACATTTGCAGCAGCATGTGCCAGTGAAAATAATTTGCCAGAGCCAAGTGTGAGCATAAAGTAGAATTTGTATGTACCTGCAGGTACTTGGTGCATTGTAACAAGTCAAGATGCATTATACACAGTTACATCCTATCTATGTAAGAGCTCCAAGAGGAAGCTGGGAATTTCTTTTATATTGAAATATCCTATTTTAGGAGTTTATCAGTTTAGGAATAATGCTGCATAGAATTCTGCTTCCCCACTCAGTCAGTGCTTTTTCCTGTTTGAAATCCCAGCTCTCGTTAAGAAATCTCCTGTCTCCTTTGTATTTTCACTGACCTAAAGAATCAGCTGAAAACATTTTGGAGATGGAGTCCAATGGGATGGCATTCAATAGCTCCAAGTGCAGGGTGCTGCACTTTGGCCACAACAACCCCACGCAGAGACACAGGCTGGGGTCGGAGTGGCTGGAGAGCAGCCAGACAGAGAGGGATCTGGGGGTGCTGATTGATTCCCACCTGAACATGAGCCAGCAGTGTGCCCAGGTGGCCAAGAGAGCCAGTGGCATCCTGGCCTGCATCAGGAATGGTGTGGCCAGCAGGAGCAGGGAGGTCATTCTGCCCCTGTACTCTGCACTGGTTAGACCACACCTTGAGTCCTGTGTTCAGTTCTGGGCCCCCCAGTTTAGGAGGGACATTGAGATGCTTGAGCGTGTCCAGAGAAGGGCAACGAGGCTGGGGAGAGGCCTTGAGCACAGCCCTACGAGGAGAGGCTGAGGGAGCTGGGATTGGTTAGCCTGGAGAAGAGGAGGCTCAGGGGAGACCTTATTGCAGTCTACAACTACCTGAGGGGAGGTTGTGGCCAGGAGGAGGTTGCTCTCTTCTCTCAGGTGGCCAGCACCAGAACAAGAGGACACAGCCTCAGGCTGCGCCAGGGGAAATTTAGGCTGGAGGTGAGGAGAAAGTTCTTCACTGAGAGAGTCATTGGACACTGGAATGGGCTGCCTGGGGAGGTGGTGGAGTCGCTGTCCCTGGAGCTGTTCAAGGCAGGATTGGATGTGGCACTTGGTGCCATGGTCTGGCCTTGAGCTCTGTGGTAAAGGGTTGGACTTGATGATCTGTGAGGTCTCTTCCAACCTTGGTGATACTGTGATACTGTATGGCACTCCTACAGGAAAGCCTCAGTAGCTTGCTGCCTTTGTTCTGTTGCATGATGGTTTTCTTAGCTTTCACTGTCTGCAGCCAAGTATCTACAGTACCAGCAGCTGCCAGTATCTTTGTGAAAAAAGCATTAACAAAACCCTTTCTGGTTTTGCAAATTGCTGCATTTGCTCTGTCTTGAATTTTGAGGGGTATAATTTGGAGTAATTTATTCAGGTTTTCCCTACATCCCATTTTATGGGACAGGAGGGGTTCTCCAGTGTATTCATCACGTTATCTAAGCATTTGTTGATATATACCTGCATCCAGCTACCTAACAGCTCTTTGCATCAGTTACAGTTTAAAATATTGGATTTTGCCAGTATTTTCCTGGAAAAATCACCTGCTTGATTCAAAATTCTGCCCATCATTTCCTGTGTACACACCTCAATATTACAGCCTGAGCTCCTGAACTGACTGCTTAAAGCCAATGCCAGAAGCACAACAGTTTTCACCCTTGGGATGCTGGCATCTGTTCCCCTCCCCTGCTAGGATGAACTCTAGTGTCAGATCCACTCTGCAGCACAGGTATCACCAGCTCAGTCTAAAGTGTGAGCAGATGCTGGAGGCATAATTCAGCTGCCCCTGCTCCCTTCCTGACTCCAAAGTATTCTGTGGTCCTTCTTTGTTCTGCCTTCTGCCTTGTCTTTACAAAAATCAGTGGGAAAGCTCATTTCCAGGAGGATGCTCCAAACATGTAATGAAGAGAGAGTTTTTTACAGGCTATAAAGCACATGCACACTTCTTAAAGACCTTTTGCAGCTCCTGCAATTTAAAACAAAGTCTCCCATACTTGCTGTATTTTATTCTCAGCTGTATTTTATTCTCAGCAGTCTTTCTGTGGTCAGTCTGTCCCTATGTGGATGGTTTTTATCACTAGCTTTTCACTGACAGTCAACATACAATTAATATATTTGATATTCAGACTATACTAAAGAGAATTGTACAAAATCCACTAACAAATGCACTAAAATACTTTCCTTTTTAAACTTTGGCTTCCAGCTTAGGACAGTCTCCAAAGTATTCCATTAGTCCTGCTGATTCCCCTCTATATTAAACTAAAAGCTGAGATAATGTGTGCTCATAGCAAATGAATGATGCAAGATGATCAGTATGCCAATACAGCTGTGCTGGAGCTACGCAGTTGGATTTAAACCGCTGGTAAATTTACACAAGCTTTCCAGAGAAAGGCCTTAACTGGCTTGGAGGCAGAGCATCAATGCCCTGCTCCTACAGATAGAAGTGTCATTAGCTGTGCAAAGAAGGGGAGCACCAGTTATTTATGCAGGAAGCATTGTTCGGTTTGAGGCACAATCTCTGACGTGAAAAATAGTTTCAAATATTAAAATATAGAAGTATATACTTCTAACTTAAAGTCTTGTAAAGCAAACAAGGGAGTACTTAACTCTCCCAAGGTTTCTCTGGAGGCGTTTGTTGAGACAACTCAGTGAAGAGCTCTCTCTTTGGTCAGTGTTTTGCTGCCCTCCACTGGACCCGCAAGAGAAAATTCCCTGTTTGGCTTTCTTATAATTCAGACGTGTCTGAGGCACGGTGCTCTACCTGAAGCGAGAGTTAGAGGCTTTTGATGTTAACCTGGGACACATTGAAGCTCTTCCTGGTAAATCGGTGACCCACCTGCTATCTGGGAGGGTGTGGGTCTGGAGGAGTTTAGTCTTTCTGTCACCACTGGAAGAGTGGTAAAGGAGTAGGGGTTTATAGACACCTGGAAACAGGACAGTATTTCTTCTTCCTCTACTCCTGTAATATACTGATCTATACTCCTGCAATATACTGGTCTGTACTCTTCCTCTACTCCTGTGATATACTAATCTATACTCTTCCTCTACTCCTGTAGTGTACTGATCTATACTGTGAAATACTGATCTATTCTCCTGTGATATACTGATCTGTATTCTTCCTCTACTCCTGTAGTGTACTGATCTATACTGTGAAATACTGATCTATTCTCCTGTGATATACTGATCTATACTCTTCCTCTACTCCTGTAACATACTGATCTATACTCCTGTGATATACTGATCTGTACTCCTGTAATATACTGATCTCTACTCTTCCTCTACTCCTGTGAAATACTGATCTATTTTGCTGTTATATACTGATCTATACTCTTCCTCTACTCCTGTGACATACTGATCTATACTCCTGTGATGCACTGACCTGTACTCCTGTAATATACTGATCTGTACTCTTCCTGTGTTCCTGTAATATACTGATCTATACTCTTGTGATATACTGATCTATACTCTTCCTCTACTCCTGTAATATACTGATCTATACTCTTGTGATATACTGATCTATACTCTTCCTCTACTGTGATATACTGATCTGTACTCTTCCTCTATTCCTGTAATATACTGATCTGTACTCCTGTAATATACTGATCTGTACTCTTCCTGTGTTCCTGTAATATACTGATCTATACTCCTGTAGTATACTGATCTGTACTCTTCCTCTACTCCTGTAATATACTTATCCCTCATGTATATGAGGGAGCTGCAAAAATCTATGCTTGTGGGTGGATTTTCTGCTTATTGTATGTAACTTCCGTGTTTTATAACAATGACAGTCTGCTGACCTTGCCATTTATTCATTAGAGACTTTGTACTGGTCATATTCCTTGACAGAGGACTAGTATCAGTATTTTATCTAGAAACATTTACTACTAAAATACTTTTCTCATCTGAGTAATGTTTGAGAGGACAGTCCTGAAGAAGCCTATTATCACAACAGGAGGCTGAGGCAGTTGCTGGGACTGAAGGGAGGAAATGTCATGTGAAAGTGGAGAAAGGACAGCTGTCAAATGGGTGAGTGTTTGCAAAGAAATTAAAGCAGCAGCAGGCTAGCATGGACACTGGGATCAGAATTTGTGAGAGTTGCTAAGATGTCTGGAAGAGATATTCAGTGTGTACCTGCAGCTGAGAATTTTCCTCTGTAGTGGAGACTTTTGATGACCATAGGGTTGATTCGTGATAATACAGAGGGCTTACTTGGGAACTCATTAGTTTTCCATCTTTATAAAGCAGAATATAAAGCACTACTGCAAGGGACAGTTGTTGGATTTGACTATGACTGTTTGCACCACAGATTCTGTTCGGCCATTTTAGTATGGAACAGGGCAAGTGGAGCCAAGAATGAGAAGCATTAATCTGTTTGTTTTCAGTCCAAGAAATGAGGTGTGAGTCTTATCAGAAAATAAAGCTGAAGCACATGATAATCAAACCCTGAAGAGCCTGAAACTTGGTGATAGCTCTTTCTGCATGGATAGCCTATGTGTTCTTAGAATCATAGAATGAAGCAGGTTGGAAGAGACCTCCAAGATCATCCAGGCCAACCTAGCACCCAGCCCTAGCCAGACAACTAGACCATGGCACTAAGTGCCTCAGCCAGGCTTTTCTTGAACACCTCCAGGGACAGTGGCTCCACCACCTCCCTGGGCAGCCCATTCCAATGCCAATCACTCTCTCTGCCAACAACCTCCTCCTAACATCCAGCCTAGACTTCCCCTGGCACAACTTGAGACTGTGTCCCCTTGTTCTGTTGCTGGTTGCCTGGGAGAAGAGACCAACCCCCACCTGGCTGCAGCCTCCCTTCAGGTAGTTGTAGACAGCAATGAGGTCCCCCCTGAGCCTCCTCTTCTCCAGGCTAAACAATCTCAGCTCCATCAGCTTCTCTTCATAGGGTTTGTGTTCCAGGCCCTTCTCCAGCTTTGTCACTGTTCTTCAAATGTTCCTGTAGTTTGCAGTTGCTGTCTGAGTATTATAGCTGGATGAGTTACTACAGAACAGGTTTCATTTGAAGTGTTATTCTGAAGGCCACTTAATGGCTAGCATGCTGGATTTATTTTATCCCAGTTGATAGGCACGGTACTGCTCTCCTGATGCAAGTTTTGCTTCCCTGTTTCTCCAAGTGCTGCATTTTGCTATTGCTGATTTTTTTGCAGAGTTCTCACTGAAATACTAAGAAATCTGTTAGAAAGCTACTGTACTCACTCCTGCAATAAAAGTCTTGTGAAATCTAAAAGCCAAACAGCCTGAAGATCAGTGCTTCTCTGATGATTTTAAAAGGAGTAGTAGAAATGTCTGTTTTATCATTAAAGAGTTGCAGAATATGAATGAACAGTCCTCAAACCTAACCTAAGGAGGAGTACACTACTCTGGACAAAGTACAGTTGTCGTAGTGTTTTAAGTCAAGGAACTAGTGAAAGTTAAACTGCAATTGTGCAAATGTCAGTATGTGGGCAAGCATTTCATTCAAACTTGTGAATCAGACATCTCAGTGTCCTACTGATTCTTTAAAGTTTTGGTGTAGGTGGTGAATAATAGAAGTTAATTAACACTAGATTTGCTTAGGGCAGGAGGGAAAATTCTGTTCTGAATTAAAGCAGAATCATTCTTATGAATTCTATGATCAAATGCTAGTGCTTCATGTGGAAGGAGGGGGGTAGCTCTCAGAGAAATCACAAGCTTGAAGTATCTGGTCTGCCAGGAGGAAAAAGTATGGATTTTTTCAGCATTTTAAATCTTGATGGAAGATGACAGTAAATGTTACCACATGTATTCCCTGGAATTTATTATAGTGTTGAGTGAGGAGAGACACTTAGGTACCAGTGAGAGCTACGTGGCCCCCCGGGGGTGCTGCTGCTAGTTGTATAGCCAAACACAATATAACCCAGGAAACACTCAAAAATGATGTTTTGGGTTCCTGCCAACTTTTTGATGTATTTTATTTTTTTCAAGGATAATCTGATGAGGTGGCTGGGGCACCACAAAAGGACACAATGGTTCGTTTTGTGTTCACTCCAGTGTCAGCCATTGAGCCTTTCATTCCTCTGTCCTGATGCTCCAGGATAGCCTAAGGAGAACACCATCCTAGACTTTCCTTAAGGTGGTCTGAGAAGAAGAAATAAGTAAATAGTTACTGATGGATCCATCTGCTATAGCACTGATCACTGTTTTTTCTGTATGGTATCTGTGAGGGTCAAACAACATCACCTGGAGAAAACCTCCAAAATCCATTCTACCCACAGCTGATGCATTTCTCTTGGATCTACCAGGTCCTTGTAAAATATTCAACCTTGTTAGTACTCAGTGTCTCACAGGGTCCAGCAGAATCTTACATATATGAATAGAGTTGCCTCGAATAAGGAGAGTAATTAAGAATTATTTTTTTATTACTTCTAGCTATCAGCAGAAATCCATTTTAATGTAGCAAACTAGGATTTTTAGTAACTTCTGTGTTCTGCAATGAACAGGTACCCAAAAATTCCATACAGAAATTTTTGCTGTGTTACTCTTATTTACTGCAACATCCTAATAGCATATTAATCCCATAATTCTTGTTTTAATCATATTTGTTATGTCAGTGGACACTTATCTCTTCACTCCTCTGCCTTCTTTCTGTTTATGGCCAGAGGTAGACTGATGGGGAAGATGATAAATCAGGTTGGCTGCTGCAAAACTCAGCAATTGCAGGCAGGGTACAGCTGGGCTCAAATGCAGTGTTTGTTATTTCTTTTATGTATACAAAAATCACCTGAGCGGCATCTTCATTTGAGATGCAATTAAACATTAAAGCTTAAAATTAACAGGTGGAAAAAAACGTGCTGTGCATCCAAAGATTATGCTGTTTTGTGAAGTAACACACCAAATTGGTTTCTAAATCTGCACGTGGATCTTTCAATGTATTCTGAAATCATAAATCTCTTTTAGTTGGTATAAAGTTAGATATTGGTATGGGCTGTGCTTAGCTTCAAGATTTCTACAGCTTATGCAGTGCTGTCACAGTCTGCAAGCTACCAGTAGTGGGGCACTGCAGCTAAGATGACGAAAACTGAAGCCCACACGTAAATTAAGTGGATGTAATTGTGTTAAACGCAGCTGGGTAAGAAACACATTTCCTAACAAAGCACTCCCTTTTTATTTCTGATTACCTATGAAATAAGCAATTGTGAAGAGCAAATACTTTTTCCCAGGGCAAGAAGTCATTGTTAGAGCTGGGGAAGGAAATGTCTCATACGTTCCAAGCAGTTTGTTGATTTGAAAGTGCACTTACTGTAGAATGTCCCAGGTAGCCAAAGTAAGGAAATTAGTAAGAATCACTCTGAGCTTTCATAAAGGAGAATTTAAGTGAGTGATTTAGGTGCAGATGCAGAAATTGTGGGGGTTTGTGTTCTCCTGTCCAAATCACCACAAACTTCCAGTTTTAGTAGGCTGTGAGGAAGCAAGTTCACAATGTTGTCTTTGTTTGACTTCCTTCAGGGCAACCAACACAGTGCTTTGCAAACTGCCAGCAAGCAGAGCTGTGCATGCCTCTGGCATACAGACCTCCGAAAGAAGGCCGGTATCTTCACTCCTTTGGGTTGCCAGGCCTGATGATTTTCACCAGATTAACCAGGTTAGAAGACACCTTCTAGGATCACTGAGTCCAACCTAATTAACTAAACCATGGCACTAAGTGTCTCATCCAGCCTCCTTTTAAACACCTCCAGGGATGCTGACTCCACCACCTCCCCGGGCAGCCCATTCCAATGGACAATTACTCTTTCTGTGAAGAATTTCTTCCTCATGTCCAGCCAAAACCTGCCCTGGCACAATTTGTGTCCTTTTTTTCTGTCACTGGGTGCCTGGCAGAAGAGGCCAATCCCTGCCTGGCTACAGCCTCCTTTCAAGTAGTTGTAGAAAGCAATGAGGTCTCCCCTGTGCCTTCTCTTCTTCTGGCTGAACAACCCCAGCTCCTCCAGCTGCTCCTTATAGGGCTGTGTTCTAACCCCCTCACCAGCCTTGTTACCCTTCTCTGGACATGTTCAAGTACCTTAACATCTTTCTTAAACTGAAGGACCCAGAACTGGACACAGTACTCAAGGTGTGGATTGGACTATCCCCATCTATCCAAGTTGTCCAGGTCCCTCTGCAGAGCCCTGCTGCCCTCTAACAGATCGACACATGCTCCCAACTTGGTGTCATCTGCAAACTCACTGATGCTGGACTCAATCCCCTCATCCGGATCACCAGTGAAGATATTAAACTGGGCCCAACACAGATCCCTGGGGCGCACCACTAGTGACAGCTGCCAACTGGATGTGGCACCATTCACCACCACTCTCTGGGCCTGGCCCTCCTTGCAGTTCTTAACCCAGCACAGAATGTCCCTGTCCAAGCCAAGGGCTGCCAGCTTGGCCAGGAGTTTGCTGTGGCACACAGTGTCAAAGGCCTTGCTGAAGTCCAGGTAGACTACACCCACAGCCTTCCTCACATCCACCAGGCAGGTCACCTGGTCATAAGAAGAGATCAGGTTGGTCAAGCAGGACCTGCCCATCCTATACCCATGCTGGCTGGGTCTAATCCCCTGGCCATCCTGTAGGTGCCCTATAATTGCACTCAGCCAGGCTGACAGGTCTGTAATTCCTGGGTCCTCCTTCTGACCCTTCTTGTGGATAGGCACTACATTAGCCAGCTTCCAGTCTTCAAGGACCTCTCCAGTGAGCCAGGACTGTTGATAAATGATGGAGACCGGCTTGGCCAGCTCATCTACCAGCTCTGTCATCACCCTAGGATGGATCTCATCTGGCCCTATGGACTTGTGAGGATCCAAGACGCTCAACAAGTCCCTAACTACTACTAAAATACAGGCTGGGAAATACCCACAATTATTATGTTGTTCTACTGGTGGCATTCAGACGCCCAAGGTTTCTAGATAATCAACTACCTTTAAGTTAAGGACCAACTCAATCACTGAATTCAAACAGATGGACAGAGAATTCTGTCTAGAGTGAATTTGTGTAGATCCAGATCAAACAAAGGCAATAAAACTATTTCCAAACTGCAAACTTCTTCAGGGATTTAGATTGTGTGAAGCAAGTGGGATAAGTGTAGCTGAAGAATTCAGCTCATGAACAGTAGCTGCACCAGAAAAATCCTACCACACAGCATGCAAAAAACACTACATATGCTATAAATTAAGTTCTCTGTAGAGTTTTTTTAGGAGATGAGACACTACTAAACAAACAGCCAAAAAGTTGTGTGAATTGCAATCAATACCTATAAAAATATCTCAAGATCACTCCCTTTGGGTGTGCTGTATGGCAGCCCACCTCAAAGGATCATGTAAATGGGCAACCTGCTTTTGGTAGCATCAGCCTGATTTGCTGACCAGCTGGTGCTGAATGCTGCACAAACCCATAGGAAGAGCAACCCTAGTGTCTTTGGCAGAAGTTTGCCAGAGATAAAAATGTAGATAGTGACCTTTTCTTCTTTGAAGTTCCCAGACATATGGTTAATTAGTGTCAGGGAGGCTCATGTAGCCAAATCCTTTAAATACTGCTCTTGAAATACATTCCCTAGTGACTCTTGATGTGGGTATCTCTGCTGCATTAAAGGGCCATTAAAATAGCTATGTGAAAACCATTAGAAAAGTGATTTAGTGAATAGATCTTTTGTATGTTTGTCAGAGGCAGGCTCTAACAGGCCTTACATGTATTTTTTCTTACTGTGCTCCTTATCTAAATGGCTTCCCATGTGGGTACTCTCTCCTTGCAGCCTTTGAAGTTATGGAAGGTGGTCAATGGCTTGGGTAGAACTTACTGTAGGTAGACAATTCTGATAATGAAGATCATGTTGACATTCATGTCCTGACAGACAGGCAATTTCTGGATGTCTTCTACGCCATGCCAGATTAAGGGCTTATGCTCAGGACAGTCAAGAATGCAAGGCAAGCTTTTGATGGTTCTTGGCACAAGGTGGCACTGAGCAAGAATGAAAATAATGCAAAATTATTGCTTGATGGTTAAAAAGTCCATTCTATCCTAGTAAGTGAGGAAAGCAACACTTGCAAAAATGGATATATTTTGCTGTTGAGACTGTCACCTTCTGAGCCTTCTGGTTTGGTGAGTGGCTCAGCCAGATGAGTCACTCTGATTTTTCCCAGTACCAAAGGTTCATGGTGCTGACTGGCTTGACCAGTGAGCCTTACTAGTGGGACTCGCTAGTGGGCTGTTTTTCTGAGAGTTTGTGCTAGTTTGAAGCTAGCTAGAGTGTTTTGGTGAGAAGAATTAGATTACAGGCTGTGGAAGGAAAACAATGGTGATGTCTAATTCACTCATAGGCTTGCTGAGAGATATAAGAATCCAAACATAAGGCACTCACTACTTCTGCAGGGGAGCTCTGAGTTGCATCTCTCTGACCTCACCCTTCGTTTCTCTGAGTAATCCACTTTGCTTCCTAACCCCCTGGCCAAACCTCCATTCTTCCTTGGGACTGGGGTAAGCTTGAGAGGGGAGGAGGAGAGAAGGTGAAGGGGTGGTTGGGAGCCCCTCCTGGAGACTCAGGTTTCTAGGAGGGCTGTTGTGTTTCTGTATTCCCTTTTACCTTGTATATTTCTGTCTATAACTGTATATACTGTAAATATCTGCTTGTATATTGAGCTAAGCTGTAAATATAAGCTTCATTCAATTTCCAGAGCTGGCTGAATCTAGTCTGGGTGATTTCCAAAGTGTGGGGGGGCAGGGAACACCCAAACCATCAAATTCATGCTGCTGACTGGCCTTACTGGTGGGACTGACTAGTAGGCTGTTTTCCTGAGTGTTGAATCCACTTTCTTTTTCACTAAATAAGATTTTTATGAGTGCACGTGTTTCCATCATCCCCAGTGTGAACTGCTCCTTGTATGTTCTCTTCAGGCATGCCTTCTTCATTACAGTCAGTATCCTTCCAGTCTTAAGTTTGGGTTTTTTTTTTTCTGTGTTCATTTTGGTGGATTTTAATATTTTTTCAAAAGTCTGCCAGAAATAATCTTTACATTTGTGCTTTTCCCTTCTACTGACAATTTTGAACACTCCTTCTCCCCCCTTTACTATCTCACAGAAATAAGAAAAAACCCAGACTTTTTAGTAGCAAAATAATCAAGCTTTTTAGTTGTGCAAACTTGCTTGTCTTATTATGTAGTTGTGACTCTTTAAGAGCTGTTTTCAAGTATTTTTCTCAGGGATGGAAGTGAACAGCGTTATTTAACCAACACCTCCCTCTCGTGGTAACCACATGGCTCAAAAAGGAGGGAGATGGATCACACAATTCTGTGTAGTTGTGGCATCCTTCCTCTCTGTGTTGTGGTTGCTAACCAAGTATTTGTACAAGAGTTTGCTGTATTAACGTTAATATTTTTGTGAACTTTAAATAGAACAAATGAAGAAGGAAAGAAAGCAGTTAGATGAGACTTGGATGGTGTACTTTTAACACAAAGACAAATAATTCCTGCAGCCACTGCTGGACCTGTAGATTTCAATTGCAAAAGCAAAATAATTTATTGGTTAAAAAAAACAACCCAAACTGCAGAGATGTAATCAGCTCCTAGTCAGTATTTGATTAGAAGTCTGCAAGTACTCCACAGGACCTGAAATCTTGTGTGTGAGGACCTTCTGGGGCTGGATAAAATGAAGGGTGAGGAAAATCAGTGGGGCAGTGTTTGAGACTGTGTGGCAACAGAGGCTGCTGTGCTTGCATGGCGACAAGCTGTGTCTGGGGGCAGAACAGGGTTAGGGGTTTGCTTTGTGGGTTTGCTTGGCTCATCTATTTGTTTACTAATTAGTGTCATACTGTGTATGGTTCAAAGCAGTTCTTTTATGTGCCTCTTGGAGAGTATTAAAGCAACTTGAAATACACTGTAATGCAGATAAAGCCTGCTTGGAAGACTGCCAGGAGCTTCCTGATGCAGTCAGGCCACTCTCTCTTCCCGGTACTGTGGATTTCCTCTCATGATTGCTTTCACTGGTAATTACTTAATATTAGCTTTCCAGTTCCCCCTAATTCTCCATGTTGTCTAACAACATGCAGCTTCTTTACTGAGTGCACAGTGGAAACAAGATTATAGACAGAAAGAGCAAACTACAGGCTCCACTCACTCAGCATATGAAGAGAGAGCATTTGGAGGCTGTGATGTTTCTTGTCAAAATGAAGAGGCTGATACTCAGTGTGTGCTGCCCGTGAAGGAGGCTCAGAAGGGATTTTTTAGCTGGAAATGGATCAGACCTGCTGCACCCATGAGCCAGCCTGGTTCTGTGTAGGTCACCTCCTGAGGGGTGCATGAGGCAGTGATAACTGAGGAGGGCCTGCTTGATGTGGAAATTGCATTGATGTGATTGCACTCACAGTGTCTGCCAAGAGACAGCTCTGCTATAGGACTTCACAGCCTTTCTAATGCACTCTGAGAATTAGCAGCTTTGCAGTTCCCCACGTGGTGAAAGCAAAACCAAAGCCAGGACCAGGTCCCATTCCCAAGAGCTGCTTATTGGAAACCCAGCTGGCTGCCAGTAGTTAGCACAGCTAGAGGCTGTTTTCTCTCCACCTCCCTCTGTGAGCTCTCTGCCTTCTCCAGGCTTTGTTCTGGAAACCATCTTTCCAGATGCAGGGGAAGAAAAGACCTGCCAGCTCTCCACTTGTCCCTCCCTTGCCTGCAGAGTCACTGAAACCCTTTTCCCAGCACATTTGCCTTTGAACAGAAATCAGAACTCAGAAAACAAATAACATGTCTTTGTGGCTAGCATGGAAGAAATGCTAAACTCAGTGTCACTGAGTGCCAGCAACGGGCTGCATGGATGTGGAGAACCAGGCCATCAGGTAACCTTTAAATGTAACTTGCTTTTCATGGCCATGTGGAAATGCTGCTTACTTCACTCCATTCCTCATCTATCATTTAATACAACTATCAAGGGCAAAAAGGACAGTGACTGAGTTATAGTAGCTATATGTTTCAGTTTTGAAGATAAAACAAAGGTATCATCTTTCTGTTACGAAGCCAGCTATAAAGTGAGTAGGGTATGAAGCAGAGCAGAAATGCCAGGGTGCAGGTGCTTTCCTCTATCTGTGCTGGGCTTCAGTAACTGTGGATTTGCTGCTCCTTTTATGAATGAAAATCTGGTGCTCAGTACAGCTTTTGGACTACCTGCACACGGTGATCCCACAACTAGCTACAAACGGCTTCCCACACCGCTGCCCTTTGGCTGTGGAAAAGCACCTGGGCTCTGGAAATTTGACTTGTGTAGGACTTGTTTGGCTTCTCTCAGTAGGAAGGAAGCAAGGGCCATGCTCTGTTGAGGTGTGTGGCTGTGGGATTTGAGATTTTAAACATTCGCTAAGACATCAACATACACTTAACGATTCTCGGGGGGTGGGGGTGGAATTCCCAAGCCAAAGCTTTCAGTGGTGTCACTCTGAGTAAGCTGTCATCTGAACAGCCAAACCTAAAAGCACATAGAGGAAGCTGACAGGTTTTAATCAGTGCTGTTATGGTAGGCTCTGCCCCATTATGTGACCTCATCTGTGTTATGCTGTTACATTTTGTACATGTGTGATGTGAAGATTTGTCGTGTTTAGGTGTCATGCTTGCCAGATGCTGTAGCCTGCACTAAAAGTGCTGGTTTCTCAGCCCCGAGTTTTGTCTTGGATATAGGCTGCTCTGAGCATCACCGGGTTAGTAACAGCAGCATCTTCTTGCACCTACCTCCGTGTCCTTCAAGACTGCACTGAGCAACAGGGTAAAGCTGCAACATCTTCTGTCTCAGACTGTAACTAGAAGGTGGTGGGAAGTGCCATGTTTCAGTGCAGTTGTTTAAAAGTATCCAACAACAATATTTTTTCTTATCAAGACACAATGCAATTATCTCTTGTTACTGGAGTTCTAGGCAACCCCAGAGGGTACCATATTGTCAGAATATTGGCACGACTGTACAATTGTAGTAGATTTTAATTTTCATATGCCTCTGATTATTTTTTCTTTTGATTTTCCTTATAATGAAAATATTTTTTCTTCAGGCAATATTGGCTGTTTAAGGTGGGAAAGGTCTGAGAAGGTTGCAGGTTGGATTTTGGCTTTCTATTCTGTGTGCTTTTAAATGTCTGACACATGGGAAACCAAGTCAAGCTGAACATTCTTTTTGTACATTTTAACATTAACTTTTGAAGAGAAAATTAGTGCCTTAACAAGAAGCTATGTCCCTTTTTTCATTAAACTCCTTAGTCAGATAATTTATCTGTACATGGTAAATATAAAAGCATGAGGGAGGAGAATTAACCTTTTTTTAACCAATAATATAAAGGTACATCCTTAGCTGCTTCCTTTGCATAACTCCTTCAAAATCAGCCAAACTATACAATATACTAAGAAACTCAGTCTTTACAGTTTCCTTTTGGCTAGAAGTTATAAAATATCTGTGAAAATTAGATGAAATCTGTAAAGCAAAAAGATACTAATTTGGTTGACAGTGCTGGAGTATTTTCTGAAAGAGAGTAAGTTTCTCTTTCAAGAGGGAAAGCTCTTGGTTGTAAATGCTCCCAGCAGTACCTTTGTGTGTCTCCTGTAGTTTCAGTGTATTATTAAAGTCTAGATTTGAAATACATGTAACATTATGTCATCAACCTCAGCAATAACAGAGCCCTAAAATTGTTATCACTAAAAGCAGCTGTTAGTACAAATGACAATTTTTGCTTTAGGGAGTATCTGAATGACTCTGAAACAGTGGACAACTCAAAGCAATACAGAGAAGGCTGATTTTATTACTTGTCTCCTACTTGAAGATCTGGCATCACTCTTACTGTTGTCTCTCCGTGTCCTGCATTACTGGTGTAGATTCCTGGGGAAAGGTAATACATCTGTGTCTAATATTGATAGCCGTGATTCAGTCTGCTTGGAGATCAAGCAGAAGTCAAGTTTATGGGAGTTTGGGAACTCTAAGCTATAAAGTCTAAAACTTTATAGCACAATGTACAGTGTTCACTACAAAGCAGTAATGTGTACTAAAATTTGATGACGTCCTTCTGGCAATACTGTAAGCATTTTAATACATAGCATAGGTATCATTAAAACCATGCACAAAGAATAACTCCTAATTAGAGCAAATAATACCCAAGTTCATTCAGATATATCCTCCTATTTCAATACCACATTGAGTGGTAACAATTAGAAGACATACAAAAGAAAAAAAAAAACAATCCTCAAACATTTTTCTGTGACTTTTTGACTCCTGCAGTGTGGTAACAACTCCTGCAGTCACTATACCTCCAGTGGTGTGAGCTCAGATCACTTTGCTCTGTGCATGCATTAGAGCATCTTATTTGGACTGCATGAATAGATCATGCACAGATCTGTCTCTGCTAGCAGGTTTATGCTACCCAGAAGTGCTTGGTTTACCCATGCAGACAATACAGCCATACATGTAATGTCTACCTCACATATATATGTTTGTATGCCATATATACAAATGCCTATATGTTTACACCCACGCAGAGGCAAATATATATGTGTGTAGATATATATATATATATATATATGCAACTGTGTTTCTGTTGGGAAAATCCTAGCCAGAAGTAGTGCCATGGTCTAGTTGCTTGGATAGGGCTGGGGGATAGGTTGGACTGGATGATCTTGGAGGTCTCTTCCAGCCTGGTTGATTCTATGATTCTAGGAAATACAGTGTGCTATCAACCAACGTGGCTGACAACATAACACATCTGTTTACAAGAGCTGGAAGCAAAATGTGACAATTATAGCACTTGAGAATGTGAATGTAACTTCAGAGGCACAGAGAGCTATCTGAAACTCATTCACGTTAATTGTGAAATTAAGGGTGACAGGTGAGTTGGCTGTATGGAAACTGGTTTTGTGGAGAAAAGCATCTGTTAGCTTGGAGGAAGCACTGTATGATTCCAGTTTCACACTGTGAACCTGAGTTGTTAAGCTTATACAGCGCAGCACTGTGCCGAGAGGACTTAGCAGTCTGCATCTATGCTTGTTCAAGAGCTTCTGCCCCAGAATTGCTCTTGGTGGAGTGGGGAGTTAAAGAGCAAGGTCTCCACACATATTTTATGAAGATGGTTATGTGACTAGAACACTTCTCTTATGAATAGGAGCTGAAGAACATGGGGCTTATTAGCCTGGAGAAGACTGATGGGTGTTCTTTTCAATGCCCCTTACAAAGGGTGAGTGTCAAGAGAATGGGACAAGTCTTTTTTCAGTGGAGCCCAATGCCAGGAAAAAATGTAACGGGCACAGACTTGAATATAGAAAGAAGAACTTTACTTTGAGAGTGTTAGAACACTGGTAGAGGCTGCCCAGAAGGACGATGGAGTCTCTGTCTCTGGAGTTACTCACAGTCCACCTGGCCTCCACACTGGAACTTGCTCTAGGTAAACCTCTGCTGGCAAGGGAACTGGGCTAGATGATCTCCAAGGGTGCTTTCCAATCCCTCCCATTCTGTGATTTTGTGACTGTTTTCTACTTCTGTTACAATGTCACACGCTGCGTATCCAATTACTATTTTAATTACTGTAGTTGATGAGCATGTGATGTCTGATGAAGGTTTGAATCAGCTGGTGGTTAGTTGTGCTAAGAAGTACTTACAGTAATGGTGATTGAAGCACAGATTGGCATTTCTTTATTTTTTGTTCCACTCTTTGTATGCGCTGCTAAGAAAGAGGTTCAAAAAGCATGCAGTAGTCCTTCCCTCACTTTGAAGAGGTTTTGTTAAATGACTGATTATATTTACTGAATCACATGTAGGAAGCTGGTCAGAATGTGTTGCAGAAACTTGAGTGGTCAGTGGCAGAAAATCCTAATGGATGTTCACAATGCTTCCTTTTGGTGTTGCATCATATTTCCCCTCCTCCTTTCCAAATCTGGATGTATTTCACACAGTTTGCAGTTAGGAATTGCTTACTGCTAGCATTTCCTGAAGTAAGTTATTTTGCCATTAAGTAGTGTACTGCGTGGTCCCACACCTTCTCTGTCTTTGCTGAGGGCTCCCTTACAGATAGGTTTTAGAATAAAAATCTGAATTTTAAAGTTTTGAATGATTTCCACCCCCCCATACATACAGAATACAACCTAGGCCCATCAAATTCTGTGTGCAGCTCAGCAGCCAAAGACCAAGGCTGACTGGCCTTGTATAACTGCTGTCTTGTGGGGCATCCCTCAGGGGTCAGTGCTGGCACCAGAGCTGTTCAATATCTTTCTCAGTGATATGGACAGAGGAATTGAGTGCACTCTCAGCAAGTTTGCAGATGACACCAAGCTGTGGGGCACAGTTGCTTGCTAGAGGGCAGAGATGCCATCCAGAGGGACCTGGACAGGCTGCAGAGGTGGGCCCAGGCCAGCCTCATGACATTCAACAAGGCCAAGTGCAAGATCAGTGCAATCCCCAGCACAGATACAGGCTGGGTGGCAAACAGCTGGAGAGCAGCCCTGAGGAAAAGGAGCTGGGGATCTGGGGTGATGAAAAGCTCAACATGAGCCAGCAGTGTGCACATGCAGCCCAGACAGCAGCCGTGTGCTGGGCTGCAGCAAGAGCAGTGTGGGCAGCAGGGCAAGGGAGGGGATTCTGCCCCTTTGCTCTCCTCAGACCCCACCTGCAGTCCTGTGCGGAGTTCTGGAGCCCCCAACATAAGAAGGACATGGAACTGTTAGAGTGAGTCCAGAGAAGGGCCACGGAGGTGATCAGAGTGCTGGAGCACCTCTGCTATGAGGGCAGGCTTCAAGAGTTGGGGCTCTTCAGCCTGGAGAGGAGACCTGGCTTTGAGGAGACCTTATAGCGGCCTTGCAGTATCTGAAGGGGGCCTACAGGAAGGCCAGGGAGGGAGTGTTGACAAGGACTTGTGATGACAGAATGAGGGGTAATGGGTTTAAACTGGCAGAGGGGAGATTCAAACTAGATGTTAGGAAGAAGTTCTTTCCAGTGAGGCTGGTGAGACACTGGCACAGGTTGCCCAGGGAGGTTGTGGCTGCTCCTTCCTTGGAGGTGATCAAGGCCAGGTTGGATGAGGCCTTGAACGACCTGTTCCAGTGGGAGGTGTCTGTGCCTGTGGCAGGGGGTTGGAGCTGGATGAGCTTTGAGGTCCCTTCCAACCTAAACCATTCTATGATTCCATCAGGCACCCACATTCTTAAAACATAATGTAAATCTGGCACAAAGCTTACTTCTTCCAAAGGACAGTGGAACTGGGAAGGGCTGAGAGGAGGGCTGGGAAGGAATGGATTTAACGGCAGAGATCTGACTGTTGCAGCTGCAGAAGTTAGGCCCTCCCATGGATTCTGTGGCACTCTTCTATTTCATGCAGTTGTGGTCATCCAAAGTAAAAAAAAAAAACTGCTGGAAGAGCTTTGCTTCTCCATTTGTGTTTTCTGGATGATAACAGGACTGCAGCTTTTTCTATAGCTGAAGCTGAGGCTCTGCTGATAGAAAGTGCATTTCTTGCCTATCATAAACAGAAAGCAGCCAGGAGGAAAGGGACCTGGGGGTACTGATAGAGAGTAGGCTGAAGATGAGGCAGCAGTGTGCCCAGGTGGCCAAGAGAGCCAATGGCATCCTGGCCTGCATCAGGAACAGTGTGGCCAGTAGGACAAGGGAGGTTATTCTGCCCCTGTACTCAGCACTGGTCAGGCCACACCTTGAGTGCTGTGTCCAGTTCTGGGCCCCTCAATTCAAGAGAGATGTTGAGGTGCTGGAAGGTGTCCAGAGAAGGGTGACAAGGCTGGTGAGGGGCCTGGAACACAAACCCTATGAGGAGAGGCTGAGGGAGCTGGGGGTGTGCAGCCTGGTGAAGAGGATGCTCAGGGGGGTCCTCATTGCTGTCTACAACTACCTGAAGGGAGGCTGTAGCCAGGTGGGGTTGGTGTCTGCTCCCGAGCAACCAGCAACAGAACAAGAGGACACAGTCTCAAGTTGTGCTGGGGGAAGTCTAGGCTGGATGTTAGGAGGAAGTTGTTGTCAGAGAGAGTGATTGGCATTGGAATGGGCTGCCCAGGGAGGTGATGGAGTCACCATCCCTGGAGGTGTTCAAGGAAAGCCTGGCTGAGGCACTTAGTGCCATGGTCTGGTTGACTGGCTAGGGCTGGGTGCTAGGTTGGACTGGATGATCTTGGAGGTCTCTTCCAACGTGCTTGATTGTATGATATTGTCCTGGAGTCCTGTACCCCTAAATTCCTCTCCTGCCCGGACTTCGGGGGGAAAGGGGAAAAGCCGCCTGGTTTCCCCCCCCCTCGCCTGCCCTGCAGCCGAGAAGGGGGCGGCGACTGCCCCGTGAGTTCCCGCGCTGGAGCCAGGCTGGGATTGGCCGTGCGCTTTCGCGCCTAAAGTGTGGTAACTCTGCCCTTTGTCTAGCCAAGGTTATAAATATTGGGGGTCTTCCCGCCTTTGGGGGTTCCCGTTTTGGATTTTGCGTGTGCCTGGACGAGTTCGCTCACTCTCCTGTGCCTGGACTGCAGAGAGACCAAAGGATTTGCTTTGCTGTTAGGCACACACCTTTGTCTGCCTAACGACCCTTAACGACCCTTAACGACTCCTGCAGCCGCTGGAGGAGGAAGACAGACCGCACGAGCCAGCCTGAGTGAGTTATTTGGCTTAGCTTAATTTAGTAAGAAACCGCTATTAATTAATAGCTGAGTCCTTTTCCAAAAACTGACTTCCAAATATATATAGTCAGATTATTAATGGTATCCTCGTAGAATTCTCATGCAACTGAACCTGTTTATCAAACGAAATTAATCTTTGTATATATAGTTGTGGGGGCGGGTTTTGTAAAAATAAAAAATATCTATTTTTGATAAATTTTCGACTCGGCCACGAATTATTACTGCCCTCCGCAACAGATATAAAGCAAAAAGGATTCTCTGGTCTACAGGCAATGTATTCTTTTATGTATGGATGAAAATTACTTAGGAAATAATGGAAACAGAAATTGGTATCCACCCTCAGAGCTGTGAAAGACTGGGAAAGAGTATATACCCACATGCAGATACTAAGGAAGCCTGGAAACAACTTTCAATGATTAAGCCTAGCTTTGCACATTCTTAGAATCATAGAATCAACCAGGTTGGAAGAGACCTCCGAGATCATCCACTCCGACCTGTCTTTAAGACTTTTCTCTCAGACCCTCCTTTTCCTTATTTGATTATGAATTCAGTAGTATTTCTACACAAAACTTATTTTGACAGCTTGTGAAAGAGCAGGAAAAGGAGCCAAAGCATTTTCTGTTGTTAATATAAACTGGAAAGTGATTCATGGCTATGACAGAGGCCAACAGTTCTTCCCTGTGAAGCTGAGTCATACTGATGGAAAATGCAGAAGTAACTGCATCTTTACTTTCACACAGCTTTTCGGGGTCATGAGCAAATTATGCATCATTCTCATTATCAAGTAAGTTCTGGTTACTCTTAACCTCATCTTTATAAGCTGAAATTGGCCACTGTGCACTGCCCTGGGGAGCTCTCTTTTGTTGCTCGAGACAGGGGGTTGCAGATCTGCAAATGTTCTGGATAAATTCAGCTCCCGTGGCAGTTTGAGGAAGAATTAATTTTCACTTGTCATCTGCTTGTTGCTCATTTTTTTTTTGACCAGATGCTCACATTTCTTTAAGTTTTTTAAACATGGAAAGAGTGACAGACAGAACTTGGAGATGGTTTATTGTGTGATCCATTTGGGAAGGCATACATTGGCATACACTTTCTTTAAGATCTAGATTTGAATATTCAGTGGCTGTTATGTGTGTATGTGCCAACAGATACAGGATAGATAGTTCTGTGGTTAGGATCTTCGTAGCCCTGGCTTGTAGCATGCTCTAGGTGGAGAGGTGGCCATTAGCATCTGAAAGAACTCTTGAGAACAGCCCTGCTTACAGCTGAATTTGCTCTACCGAGAGATGAAAGAGAAGCACATGGTAGCTGTTTGCAGGCATTTCTTTTTGGTGCTAGGGGGTCATTCCGCTTGACTGTGCCAATACCAGAGAATATATAATTATATCTCATACATAATCATATTTTTTCTAAGAAGTGATTAGTATATTCATATTAGTTAATGGATTTTGGTACATATGTAAATCTGCTGCATGCATGCTTACTATGTACTGTGGGGGTCCTCTGGTGATTGTTTGGAAGTGTTCATTCTTCTCCTTTTCTTATGGCCTTTAGTTGAGCTACTTCTTTGCACATGCTCTTTAGGCTGTCTGATGTTGTTGATGAGGCAGACTGAGCACAGAATTGGTCTGCTCTTCTCAATTTCTTCTTTCCTAGGTCCACAGTTATAATCCCATATTGTTTATACAGTTAGCAATTCTTAGTTTATACAGTAAATACATTCTGTAAGGATTACATATCCTTGTTTGGTGAAGTGGCAGAGTTGCTATCCTTGAAGGTGTTCAAGAAGCATGTAGATGTGGTGCTTCAGGATGTGGTTTAGTGGTCATGGTAGCTGGGTTATTCAATGATCTTAGAGGTCTTTTCCAGCCTTAGTGAATCTATGATTCTAAATGTTCCTAAGTTAGTATGGTATCAACACAACAATTGGTGCTTAAGCAAAACTTTCTCCTTTCCCTCCTTTAGTAAGTTGGTGGTTACAGAATTGAGTCAGATTCTCAAACGTGAACCTGAACAGGCAGCAGCTGGCTCAAAAGCAACTGCAGTTCCTGAAAGTCCAGGATTTACAGGTCTCCCTGGGGCAGTTGTGAGCTTAAATTGTTACTAATTATATGCAATCGAGTCAGTCAGCTTTGCAATCAGCATGAATGGATGTGAGACTTGGGATTTAGTTTAACATGGATAGCCATCAAGCAGCTGAAAAATGTAAGAATAATTTTCATTTCCTGCATTCTGTGGTACAATGCAGGGCTACCAGGACACCATGGACAGAAGGTAACGAGAGACGTGGTTTCTCGTGAGGCTGTGCTTTAAATTGAGGATTAGACATTTTGATTTTTTTATTACAGTACAGTCAGCACAGGGCAATTAAGGTTAAACTGGAGAGGAAGTATATTTCAGAGGTAAATAGATATGGAAAACAAATTAGCAGCTAGTTGGAAGCATGTCCAGCTTCTAAATGTAAGCGTGTGTGTGGCTGTAGGAAAAAAAATATGGAAGAAAATAGTGAATGGGGGTGTGTTTGTTTGTCTTTTGATTTGTGTTTTAAAAAGGTTTATTTCCCTCCTTCTTAGGGGGAATTAAAGCTGGGTGTGCTCACTGCCACTGCTCTTAATTGTGTCTGGCAAAGAGCAGGTCAGCGCTGCTGGCTGGATCTGAGATCCTAGAGAATTCTAAAACCCACCATTAGTCATTCCCACCTCTGTTAGGGACTGTTAAATGCATCTGTGGAACACAACTGATGCAGATACACCACAGCTGTGATTTGTTCCTAGCTCCTTTATTCTCTCCCAAGTTGAACGCTCCTCTCATTGCTGGGCAGATACATGTAGGAATCAAGAGGAACCTGGATGTGTAAATCATTAGACATTTTAAAAAAATATTTGCCTTAGAATCACAGAATCAAGCAGGTTGGAAGAGACCTCCAAGATCATCCAGGCCAACCTAGCACCCAGCCCTAGCCAGTCAACCAGACCATGGCACTAAGTGCCTCAGCCAGGCTTTCCTTGAACACCTCCAGGGATGGTGACTCCACCACCTCCCTGGGCAGCCCATTCCAATGCCAATCACTCTCTCTGACAACAACTTCCTCCTAACATCCAGCCTGTACTTCCTCCAGCACAACTTGAGACTGTGTCCCCTTGTTCTGTTGCTGGTTGCTTGGGAACAGACACCAACCCCACCTGGCTACAGCCTTCCTTCAGGTAGTTGTAGACAGCAATGAGGACCCTCCGAGCCTCCTCTTCTCCAGGCTAAACAGGCCCAGCTCCCTCAGCCTCTCCTCATAGGATTTGTGTTCCAGACCCCTCACCAGCTTCATCGCCTTTCTCTGGACACATTCCAGCACCTCAACATCTCTCTTGAATTGAGGGGCCCAGAACTGGACACAGCACTCAAGGTGTGGCCTGACCAGTGCTGAGTACAGGGGCAGAATAACCTCCCTTGTCCTACTGGCCACACTGTTCCTGATGCAGGCCAGGATGCCATTGGCTCTCTTGGCCACCTGGGCACACTGCTGCCTCATCTTCAGCCTACTATCTACCAGTACCCCCAGGTCCCTTTCTTCCTGGCTGCTCTCCAGCCACTCTGTCCCCAGCCTGTAGCGCTGCTTGGGGTTGTTGTGGCCAAAGTGCAGAACCCTGCACTTGGCAATACCAGGACGATGCATGGAGTGGAGGGAGCAAGCTCCAGATCCAACTCCCATGCCCAAAAATCCGTTTAATATAAAGTCCTCTCATCGAGGCCTTATGAAGATAAGAATCATAAATAATATAATTGTAGAACAAAAACATAGAAGTGAAACAGAGGTCCATAGAATTTCAGTTCTTCACACCTTAAAAATATCTGTGTGGCTTTTATTTCTCCAGAAAACCTGGTAACTGCATGCTTTCTGCAGTGGCCACTTATGCAGTGCTGTCAGCATACACACACCTGTAGGCACTGTGCTTCTGTATTCTTGTCACTGCTCTAAGGTAAGGCTTAGTGTAGATGAAATTTGGGGCAAAAAGAGTTGTGGAGAGGATTATAGTCCTTGAATGAGTGATGTAGAAACACCTGTAATGCCCTCCTTTAGGGTGTAAATCTTTTGCCCAAGGCTAAGCAATACCTTCTAGTGTTAAATGATACAATTCTGAATATTTAATGATTTCATTTCCCCCCCCCCCAGTTATTTCAATTCTAAGTCCTATAATGCCCATCCTCTGCACTTGTTCTTTGAAAACACCCATGAAATTATGGACCAGAACTCAAGGATTCTTCATCCCTGCCACTCAACTACAAATGAAGAATAAATTCAGGTAAGCCATGACACATTCTGTGATTTGGTTTTCCTGTGTGTGTAACAAGACTAAATGTATTGGAAGTAGCAGGATATATTGAATACTAGGAATAAATATATCAACAAAGTATATGTTTAATTCCAGGACATTTACAAATCAAGCTTGGCAATTTAGAGCCAGATACTTTATTAATATCACAGTATCATCAAGGTTGGAAGAGACCTCATAGATCATCAAGTCCAACCCTTTACCACAGAGCTCAAGGCTAGACCATGGCACCAAGTGCCACGTCCAATCCTGCCTTGAACAGCTCCAGGGATGGCGACTCCACCACCTCCCTGGGCAGCCCATAAGAAAATAATTTATTGTTTTCCAAAATCTTAGTGGATAAAAGCCATCAGGACTGTTAATCATAATAAATATCACAGAGAAGCAAGACACATAATCTGAAGTGGAAATTATCAAAATAATCAAGACTTCAGGAAAAAAAAAGAAAGAAAAAGGAACACTTCTGGAGACTTAAATGTGCAAGATGTTTTCTTCTAGCCTCAGGGAGAATTTGGTCTTTCAAGTATATATGCTAAAAGTGATTGAGACATAGTTTGTTATTCATGCTTATGATGAAATGAAACTAAAAATAGATTTAAACTGTTTTTGTGGTTATATTTTTATTAGTTTTTCACATTTGCTTTTCTCCTGTGATTTAAAAATATCATATTCTTCATCTTATACAGCCAGGAGTTCTGAGCAAAAATATTAGTGATTCTCCACTACTTTCTGTCAAGGTCCAGAGAACAGAGATTAACAATATTTCTGTCCAGAGGAGCAAGATCTGTTCTTATGGGTTTCCATGTTGTGAAATTAAGGTGCAAACGAGACCATTGATCACCACAAAGCTATTTATTAAAGAATAAGGGTGGACAAAACAGAGGAGGGGGGTCGTGGAGAGAGATAAAGAGAATGACGGAGAAGAAGAGAAAAAGCAGGGAAGGAAAAGAGCTCGGATCATATCACCCTCAGTCACAGATGGGGGGGGGGGGGGAGAGAGAGAGAGTTGGGTGCGTGGCCTAGGGATGATCTTCTGTGGAGTTCATCAGGGGTTCTTGTGGTGGTGGTGCAGCTCTGGTGGAGGTCCACCCTTGGTAGTCTGGTAGAGTTCCAGAAGTTGACAAAGGCAATCTTTATCTTTGTTAATTAGAGAGAGACGATGCAATCATTATCTTTGTTGATGAACAAGAGAGAGGATTTAGACTCTCACACCTTCATTATCATAATGGATGATTTGTAGGTTGCTTGTATGTCACTGATGACTGTGAAGTATTAATTACAGACACTGAAAGCTGGTATATAAACCAGTGAGAAGTAATTGGGATTTGAAATTAGGTGCCTCAACATATGTTTAATTGGGAAGGGAGAAAGAGCTGGTGAAGGAACTGTGTTTTTGCTCCTTTCCCCCTCCTCCTGTTGCATTCATCTAACCTGAACTCCTTGCAAAGACAATCGAATAAAGCCAGGAAGAGCTAAAGAACTCTTCCAATGGTGTTATGACAAGCCATAATTTAGTGCTACTAGAAGTGAGTTATTTGTTTAGGGAAGGAGACAAATCACTGCACAAGTTTGCAGGGACCATGGACAAAGCAGAACAGGGGTGACTAGATGCCAGGGACACTTTACAGAGAAAGGTGCTACCAGAGCCGGCGGTTTTCCTGACACTGTTTCACCCATGGGACCACTTGTAGGATTTGCTGTTCTTTTTAAGCTGAGATATCACAAACTGCACCAAATAGTTAGAATGAGAAGAGGTATATGAAATTGAGCTGACACAGCAGGAAATAATTCTAATGAATACATCAGAAGGATCAGAATGGGAACAAAATGGCAAAAAGCTGGTCCTCCAGCCAGTGAAAATGCATTAAAGAAGATTTCTGGCTCACTGAATCTCAATGTAACTTTACAAAGAAATTAATTTAAACTGATTTGATCACAGACATTTCCTTGTAAAAAAATTCCCTTACTTTTTAAGAAGTCATGTTTAAAAATAATCACATTTGAATATTCATACTGATGTAATTTTAGCCTTAGCTGGATACTGAAAGAAGGTCATACAGTCAAACATTGTTAACCAGATAATTACAGGAAATTTAGGAAGTGTTTTGGTGAGATTTTTTTTGATGGATCTGTTTCTACTTTATTTTCTTAATGTTTCCAAAGCATTTTAACTACAGGGACAACTATTTCCAGAATGAGAAGTGTGTGAAATAATGTTCTTAGGCCAAACCTCATCTTTTGCAGACAGCATGAGGAAGAAATGTGTGAGCAACTATCCCCTCTACAGAAACATTCTGATGGCTTCTCTGGGACCTAGGGATATTTCTGGATACCCAGGGCAAGAGGTAAATGTAGTGGGAAAGAAAAATAGACTATTTTCAGAAATCTAAATGTAGTTGAAGCACTGAATGACATGGAACTTGAATTGTAAGGAACAGGAAAGACTTTCTTTGGTGTAATGTTATGCTTGATTTTGTTCTCACTGAATGATAGTTGAAGTGACTTTTCCATTTCATTCAATAGGAACTATTTGTTTTTCTCCAGGGAAAACAAACACTGAATAGCTGTGGAAGAAATTAAAAGCCTGAAAAATAAAATAAAATACCCAAGACAAGTACCTGAGAAGATTACTGTGATAACTTTAGACCTGAGAAACAGGCAGTGAAGTTATGGTAAAGGATCAGATAAATCCATTTTAAGATTATTGCAACCTGAGCAAAAATATAATAAACTTTTTCTAAAAATCTATCCCCAAATGATACACAGGAGTCTTAAAACTTTATTTGTGTCCATATTTTTAACAGCTCTGAAAGCAAACAGTGACTCATTACCAGAGTATTCATCTCCCAGTGATCTAAAAGATCTCAAGGGGCTATAATTTATCTCTCCCTTTCCTGAAGGAGTGTTGAGGGATCATAATTTCATGTTTTCTACCACCTGCATCAAAGAATATCACAGAAGGGTAGATTCAAAAGTTATCATGTTCATTACTATGCTGCAGCCAAGACCTTACAATAGAAAAGAGGAGGAAGGGTTTAAAAAGATTTCAGCAAAAATATCTGGGCTAGTTATTTCTGCCTTTATATGAGTTCATATATGTTCTCTATATGCTTTTGTTACTCTGTTGCTGACCACTGCCTACAGTGTCATTAAGTCTAAACAAGCAAGGCTTATTTTCCAAATCTTAGAATTAAATACTGTGGTAAGGAGGTATTTTTAGTTATGTTTTCCAAAGACAGACAAAATACTATTGAGAGTGGAGTGAAATGGCCACCTTTGGAAAACAAGCACACAAGTAACTTTCTTTCACTTTGCACACTCTTAGAGGTGTAACATGTCATAACTCAGCTGCATTTGAGGTAAGTTAATAAGGATGAAAGTTACCCATCTACTTTTAACTTTTCTTCTATCCTTGCTCTGACTCCTGCTTACACACATTTCAATATGCATAGACCACAGTGCTAAACTGAAAGGATTAGTTATCTCAGTTTATGTTTTGTGCTGTGCAGTTTACTGTCTGGGGGGGTTATTATTGTTTGTTGGATTCTATTGGTTTTGTTCTTTTAAACAAATGTAGAATGGCCTTATTGAATGCTGTTTATTTGCTTTAATTAATCTTTGCCTTCCTGATCCCTTCCTTTTCCCTGATATTTCCTCTATAACTCCTGCCCCTGTGGTCTCTATTCCTCCACAGGGAGATGCCTCTCCTTATATCTCCACCCCTCTTCCAAACCTCATTTTGGGGGGCAGCAGAGGTTTTTGGACTAGTTGGCTTTAAAGGTAACCAAGGCCCAAGAGGTAAGTTTTGTTCTTGAAATTTTGACTGTTAAGAGAATAAACAGATTTGTACAATAATAAAATTTCTTTGCTTTCCAAAATTATATCCAAGGTGATGCATGTAAAAATAACACCAGAATACTTAGATACACATATTCTTAGTATACATACAGCCTTGTATGATGGTCTGCTACTACAGCCACAAGATATACTCAGGTTACAGTGAAACTGGAATTTTCCCAGATCCAGCTCCTCCAACACAGCTCTATTTTTCTCATTTTGGTTAAAATGTTTTGTCTCTTTTCCACTCTTTATTTGCATGAAATATATTTTTTTCAAGTAAAGCCTGATTCTGTAAAGAAAACATAACAGAGATCTTTTGTTCCCAGTTAAGCCATAGCACAGGATTGCCATTAAGAGTAACAAATGTGAAGAAGTCAGTGCTAAGTGCACTTAACCAAGGTGCTGACCATTATGTCTTTCCCATACTCTCCTTTGTATTTCTTAGTCTGGGATACCACGGAGATATACCATACCTGGGATACCAACAGTAAAACTGACTACTTGAGTGAATGTTTGCACTGTTTATGAAACCCAAGTACAGATATCTACTTTCCTGCTTGTAGTGTGTGGTGGTTGGGAGTTACCCACCCCCACATGTAATGAATTCATGCAGACTAGACTCAGCTGGCTGGAAGTTAACAAATGAAGCTTCATATTCACAGTTTAGCACAATGTGCAAGCAGATATTTACAATATATTACAAATATTTACAGCTACATACAGAAATTTACAAGTTAAAAGTAATACAGAAACACAATGCCCCTCCCAAAATCAGACTCCCCAGGAATGGCTCCCAGCCACCCTTCCACCTTCTTTCCACCCCCTCCTCTTATCCCAGAATCTGCCTTACATGTAAGGTGAGTTGGAAAGATCAGCAAGGGGGGTTAGAAGCAAAGTGATTAGTTGGGTTACACAAGTCCAGCTAGAAGCAGCTAATATGGCAGAAACCAGGGAGAAACAGACACCCATTGCTTTTATCTATGTTTGTATCCTTGTTTTTATCCATCTCAGCAAACCTACGAGTGAAGCAGACATCACCATTGTTTTCTTTTCACAGCCTATAATCTAATTTTTCTCATTAAAATACTCCAATTAGCCTCAAACCAGCATATAGCGTTTATTTTCATGGGACTGTATCACTTATACTGCTTTCTGTTCTCTTCGTGTGGCCAGAGAGCACTTTGGGAGACAGCTCTGCAACAGGCATGTGCTGACATCAACAGCAATTTCATCTCACAAAGCTGGTTGCACTTGTCTGCTGATCATGTATTTCCTAAATAATATTTTTTCTCTCTGATACATTCCAGTAACAGCAAAATAAAGAGCTTGTACACTGAGTTGGAGCATTTTAAATGAGTTTGTATCTATGAACAGTTAATTCCACTGCTTTATACAGTGCAGTTTTTATACCATTGTGTCCTCAAAGAAAGTGGTTTAGCATTTTCAGCTCTGTTAATTTTCTTTCCCCTGCTTCTCCATAGCTGCTAGCTCCACCTGCAACTCCATGGAAAGCTCATGTCTGTAAAGCTGTTGACAGCACCTGAATCCCAGCAGCCCCTCCTAGGCTTTGCAGCTGGGAGAGGAACACAGTATGTATTGGGTCAGGGAGGGAGGTATTTTTTGGAAGGTTTATTGTCTAGAACATGGAGTTGGAAAGCAGACGATCTGTTAACATTTGCAATTGCCATGTTATCATAGGCAATCTAGCAAATGATGACTTTAGGTAAGTTATTACTTGGCTTTGCTTTTCTTATCTGTAAAGGAAGTTTACATACGTTCCCATAGCTCTTCACATGTGGCAGAATATAAAAGTGAAGCATAGTTGTTTCCCCCAGCTCTTCTCTGAAGTTATATCCTTGCTCTCAGTTGCAGCTGTAAAGTACTTATGTACAGGAGAATATGTACATACTGAATGTAATAATTCTTGTACTCCAGAAGAACCAATCTGTCTCTGTCTCCACTTTGTATTCCTCAGTTGGAGTTCGTTCTTTAAGTTATTGGTTTCTGAATCTCACTCTCTTTTCCTTACTATTTATCACATACAAAATATCTTCCTGTTGGCTTTTGAAACTCTGCACAGCCCAATTGTTATGATCCTAGTTGTAGAACAAACCAGTAAACACAATGGAAAAGGTCATTCCTTGGCTAGAAAGCACCTCACACTTCCTCTACTCTCTTCAGCATCTCCTGCTACCTTACAGCAGAAGAGGACTCTGTTCATGCTCGTTAGTATAACATGTATATGAGATCTGGAGAAACAAGGCATGGAGTTCAGGAAGATTATGTTCATACAGCTGAGAGGCTCTTTCCTTCACTGTTTTGGCTGCCAGGCCTGTTTATGTAAAAATGACAGCTGAGATACTGCTTTTTTTTAGATGTATCTTCCAGATTGAGTTAAGATTTTCCCTGATGCACCATAAACTTGAAGCTACTGGACAAAGGGAAATGGGGATTTAATCTTTTTAGCTGCTAGCAGACATCCCTCTGTTCTGGTCTTCTCAGCATCCCTCTCCTCAGTGAAGACTATTAAGGGAGAGAGGAAGCTGGGAATAACAACTCTTCCCAGATTTTCCCTTTGGGGATGCAAGGCAAACTGGAGATACATGTCTGCAAGTGACATGAGATTGAGTTACGAGCATTAGAAGCAAACAAGCAAGAAGAGCAGCTGGTTTAAGAAGGAGAGGATGGCCTGCTGGTGAGCACAGGGATTTTAATGTTGCTTTGACAAGGTAGATGAGGATTTCTTCCCCCCCACTCTAAAGTTATCTGTTTTGAAGATTTGTATTCTTGGGTCAATCAGAAGTCAGAGAAGCGTATTCTATTCTGAACTTCTCTGTGTGCGCTGGCACTGCCCAGAACTGAATGTCATTTGTTCAAGGAATAACATATTTCATTGTCTTAACTTCATCTCAGCAATACTGTAGGTTGAATTCCTTCCAGTGTGGAGGCAAAAGTTATGAATGAGTCAAAGACTGATGTGATGATTCACTGAAGAAAACAAGACAAAGCATTGCTTGTAAACATGGATGCCCCACATGCCATGGAGAATCATAGAATCATAGAATCAACCAGGTTGGAAGAGACCTCCAAGATCATCCAGTCCAACCTATCACCCTGCCCTATCCAATCAACTAGATGGAGGTAAGAAACATAATTATGGTGCTCTGAAAACCTATTGCAACCTGTACAAATGTTTCATGATAAATAGCTAATGAAAACAGAGCTGAATCAAGCAATTGAGTTTCTGTATAAATATATATGTATATAAACAAAACGAAGGACATGGAATATGATCAGATCCTTTTCAAGGATTTCTCCTAAAAGGCTCTCCTCCAGTTGTTCATTTGGGAGAATAAGAGTGATAGCAATATCCGTTTATATTTTCATTTAACAGTAATCTTAACATCTTCATTTCCCCATTTTAGTGACGAAAAGTTCAGTCTATAGACTGGCCTCTGTCTCAGTGTGTAATGGGTGGATATGTGAGACTTACAAAAAGCTTGCTTGTGAGCCCCTGCCCTATAAAGACCGAACTATTCACACAACTGCTATGGTTGGTCTAATGGTTTGACTTAGGTCAGTGAAGTTGGTGAAAGGCCTGGAACACAAACCCTATGAGGAGAGGCTGAGGGAGCTGGGGGTGTTTAGCCTGGAGAAGAGGAGGCTCAGGGGAGACCACAATGCTGCCTAAAACTACCTGAAGGGAGGCTGTAGCCAGGTGGGGTTGGTATCTTCTCCCACGTGACCAGAAACAGAACAAGGGGACACAGTCTCAAGTTGGGCCGGGGGAAGTCTAGGCTGGATGTTAGGAGGAAGTTGTTGCCAGAGAGTGACTGGCATTGGAATAGGCTGCCCAGGGAGGTGGTGGAGTTACCGTCCCTGGAGGTGTTCAAGTAAAGACTTGATGAGGCACTTAGTGCCATGGTCTGGTTGACTGGCTAGGGCTGGGTGCTAGGTTGGCCTGGATGATGTTGGAGGTCTCTTCCAACCTGCTTGATTCTATGATTCTATGACTTGATGATCTGAAAGGTCTTTTCCAACCAAAGAGATTTTAGGATTCTGTGATTTCAGAGCTTGACTTTGTTCAGTCTTTTGTAATACCTTCCATTTTTACATCTAGTCTTTATGGTGGAAGTTCAAGTAACAGCTAGGATTGTTTAATTGATTTATATGAATGTTACTAATTTTAAGAAGCTTTTTTGATGGAATAATAATTTAACACCTGTTTTAATGAAGAATGTCCTTCATAAGAATGTTTTCTGTGTTGCAATGTAAAATTTTGCAATGTAAGGAAAAACCCAACTCATGTCGGATTTTATGATAACACAGCTTTGCTTCAGTTAATAACTCAAAGCACAGAACAGATAATGCTGCCTTAGGAATGGCTTTTAGATGTTTTGTTGACTTCAGCATGTGGGTATGAGTGTTCTTGTGATATTTGGACAAAAAATTTGTGAGGACTTTTATCAGACAGCTATTACAGGAATGTCTTCTCTTTCACGAAGTTGAGTTAGTTTTATTTGACAACATATTTTATGAAAAAGGAATAATTTAATCTCTGCTTCAAATATGTTAAACTGAGGAATAAAAGGAACATGGTGGGGGAAAAAAAGTCACTATTATGGTATTAAAAACCACACCAACTCTCCCAAGATTTATGTTCCAGAGTATTTGACTGTATACAACCCATTTTTTCTGCTCTGACGATCACGTCTTTGATCTGATACTCACACACACCAAGCTCCTGCTTTGTGGCTGCTCACTGAGACCCTGGTATTATCTACTTGCTCAGAATCACACTAACAAAGGTATATTTTCTATGACATCTTTAAAAATAAGGCTTAAGGGAAGTTTGCCTATGAGCTATCCACTGGGTGGCAGAAGTAGATAAGAAAAAACTTATAACATGAGCGACATCCAAATCTAGCCACAGTTTAAGCTCTCTTGTAATAACAGTGCTATAGGAATCTTGCACCTGAGCAGGGCATATTTGAAAATATTGAAAATAACATTTCTCAGGAGATAATCTATTAGAAAGGCTTTTAAAAACTCCTTTCCTCTTCCTGCATGTAAGCAAAGCAGACTTTTGCATGCATATTCTCATTCTTTTGCATGCATATGCCCTCATCGTTCCTCACTCATCTACAGGGGAACATTTTCAGAAGGGAAGATGGTGTAATGGAGGAGTAATTAATTAATTGTCAGATGGTATTTTCAAAATGAATATTATTTATTAATTTGGGTATTCAAGACTCTCACTGCTCCTGACCACTCATATTAATAATAATCAGTTCTTCTGCAATGGTCATGGAAACATTATACAGTTAGAGTATTGTGATAGGTTGGACTGGATGATCTTGGAGGTCTCTTCCAACTTGGTTGATTCTATGATTCTAATATAGGATCTATAATAATACACTGCTTGTGGTCAGTGTGCTGTTTGTCCACTAGGTGGACTCGAGGAGTTTCTTTCTACTTATGGTAGAAGGCTATGGAGAATTATAAAAGGCTTAAGTATTTACTCACAAAAATTATCTCCCAACTCGTGGGGCTAGCTACAGCTTCAAACAGTACCCAAGTGCTTTCAGGGAATTCTATCGGTCTTGTCAGCCACTGAGGCTTCTGATTCTTCCAAGGCTTCACAGAGTGCTGGAGAAAGAAGATAGACAATCTCTGATCTTTTCTTGGCTCCTCTGGATGATCTGTGTATCTCCAGGACTTTCTGTCCTGGCAGGAGTCTTTCAGGTGTAGGCAGGATGTCTTGCAATGTGTTGTCTTAACATGATGTCACGCTGGCTATGCAGACTGATCGCGTGGAATGCATTTAGAGCCTCTTTTGGTAAACTTGAAGCAGGCAGTTTCCAGGCAGTTCAGGATACACTGAGGCAGTGAGCAGTGGCAGCAGGCAGCAGCAGGCACAAATACAATGTCAGAGCATGTTGTGTTTACCCGCTTATCTCTTTTTATCAATGTAGCCTGGACACATCATAGTTTGGACACAGAATAACCAATCAGAATGGCCATGTTAGGTGACACCATAGGCTAACTTTACCCACATTTGGGAAAAACACAGGCTTTGCATGAGGCAGGCACAAGCTAAGCATATGTATCTGGTTTACCACAGAATGCAAACAAGTCTGGGCAGGCCAGAGTCCTTAGACTCAGTGGCTACAGGTTCTTTGTCCTCTTTTCTGCAGTTGCTTCTCCCCAAAACAGAAGGAGGAAAAGCATAAAAGCATGTCCAGACAAGCCAGGACATGTATAAGCCTATTTTGGCCTGCTTAGGCCTAGCAGGCAGATGGTCTGGGGAGCGTTGCCTTCACATTCTTTTCTTCTCACCCATTTTGGTGGAGGATGCTGGTACTGAAGCTGGAGGCTTTAATGTTCTCCTGCTTCCTCCTTGTGCAGACCTTGCTACTTTGGAAAAATGACACAAAGAAGTAGCTTAAATCTTTCCCTAGTCCAATGTTGCCATAGCTAAATAAAACTGTTAATATTGCAGATGTGAAAATTTCTTTCCAAAGTACATGTTCCCAAGTGGTCCAGATCCTTGAGCTGATCACTTTTACCAGTAGCTTTTCCTTTATTGTGCCTAGATTTGAAACTGAAGGCAGATTTGCCTTCTTAAGGGAGGTGTGGGACTACCTGAAAATAATAGGTGACTAGTTAAGAGACTTAAAGGGATAAATTTCATAATGATTAACACTCCTCACCCCATATGGTTAGTACCCCACAAGTTTTAGGAGGTAAAGGGGGCAGAGGTTATGGGCTAGTTGACTTTGAAGGCAACCAAAAACTAAGAGGTAATTTTTGTCCTTGAAAATGTTCATGATAGAAGTAAATTTAAGATGCAGTCTATGTGTTTCCTCTTGCATGTGTATTTCTGTCAGAAGCAGAAAAGCCTAAGCCAAGACTGTGATCCAGTATGCTTCCCATGTGTGTGTGCATCCTGTTACAATAATAGCATCATTCTTCTCTGGTAAATAGTTTGACATAAATTATTTGTCCACTCTACAGCCCCCAAGTCCTAAGCCTGACACAAGAGATACTGCAGGTTTATACAAATATAGTGTTTTAATTTACCTTCTGCTTTGTTGTGTTTTGTGTTGGTGGGTTCTTTGGCTGGGGTGTTTTTGTTTTTGTTTTTTTTTTTTTGTTTGGTGTTTTGGCTGGATTGTTTTTTTTTTGGGGGGGTGGTGTTTGGGTTTTTAATATCTTCCATATATATGGGAAAGAAATCTAAGTAGTGTTGTTACTGCTTGGGATCTTTTTGTAAGGGATTTGACCTTGTTGCCAACATTCGTCCTTTACATTTGCCTGTTTCTCTAACCAAAAGAGCCCTGCTTCAAAACTCCCTCTGTTGCCCCTTCTTTTCACATTTTAATGCTCTTGGTTGCTTCCTCTGCCTGGGAAGGTGCAATAACTAGTTCAGTTCTTGGTTGCTTCCTCTGCCTGGGAAGGTGCAGTAACTAGTTCAGTTGGTCTCAATGAATATTTTTATTCAATTAAATTCAATGTCCAAGGATGTCTTTATTATATGTTTTATCATTCTGGGACTATGAGGAGTGTGACTCTGAAAGACATGCTGCCTAGCAGGTGGGCAGAGCATGTGGTGGAACAGGGTGAGCTCATCATTTGGAGGATTATGTCTAACTGTGTGTAGGGTGATTTATCTGGAGTGCTTTTAATTCACAAGAGTGGTTCCCAGTAGTGTATTTCTAGCATTCTTTCTTTAGAGTACAACGAATGCCAAGTCATAATAACCAAAATAAGGTCAGCTGTATCAGGCCTAAGCTATTTGACAGCACCCTGAAATCTCAGCAATGAATTGAACAAAAGAAACAAACTGTTGCATCTTGTTCTGACATGACCCTTAGTCCCTCTTAAAGCTAATTATGGCAGTATTATTTCACTTTGAACTCCACAGTACTATGAAAGTTTACTTTTTTTCTGATGCGCATGATGGAGATTTTTAGACAAAATTGCTTAAAGCTCTGTTTCTACTCTTGAAGTTAAAATCTCTAAATATGATACCACAGACTATACATGCTGAAACATATAGAATTCTGAATTTTATACAGCTTCATCTATATTTGGAGATAATAGAAGTTTCTAAATGAAAGTAAGCACTCTGCAAACAGTTGTGATACGTGCAAATAAGGTGTTTGTTATGTTGAGTTTTTTTTGCTGAATGGTAATAGTCCTGGTAAAAAGAGATTAGAGTAGTGGGGGAAGGAGAATTGTTATCCAATTGTCTGTGTATTTTTATGCCAGATCTTAAATATGAAAGGTAATCTGCTGGGCACTCTTAATGAAGACTTACATGTTACTCAGGCCTAGATTTACTAGCATGAGTAAGATCTAGCTAGACTGAGATCAAGGAGTTGTGACACAGCATGACCATAGCATCATTAAAAAAAAATCATACATATTTTCCTGGATTTATTGAATAATTTTAGATAAAACTTTGTAATTTGATGTCTGTACATCAATACATGGTTAATTCATCAGGTCACCATATTTCTTGCATACTACACAGAATGTGCCCAGTTTGAAAACCTGCATTGAAGTCAGAATATAGTTAAAATACCTCAGAAAATTAACTCCAAACACATCTTGTCAATATTGATGATCTGTAAAATAAACATAACAAAACTTGCTTGAAGTAAAAGGATCGTGCCAGTTTAATGGACTTAAAAGTTAATAAAATGTTAAAGAGACAAGAATAGAGCTCTGGCATTGGGATTTGATTGGTTGGTTGTGGGTTTTTAAATTCTAAACATATAGCTGAGGATACTTGGAGTGTCCTACTGTATTTAAATATCGCACAGTCTGACATGTTTAGTTTTCACCCTTGCTTTCTGCAGAATTTAAGGCAGACTATACTCAGTTATTGAGATAGATTTTTTTTTAATAGAACATATGAAATTATTACCTTCTGTTCTGTTTTTCTTTTTGTTCCCCTCACTGTTTGGAGTGAAGAAACAGCAGAAACTTAAGACAAAGTTTAGCTAAACTGAAATGTCCTTAATTTATATAGAAACTGTGCAGAGTACCCATGGACTATTGCTATTATCCCATGTGGTGGAAGGTCCAAATTATACCTTGAATATATATCCAAGACATATCCTAAACACCTACCTGAATACCCACTTTGGCTGGGACTATATTTTCCCTTTATTATGCTTCTACATATACTTTTGAATTAGAAGTGTTGAGACTCTGACCAGTGAGTAAACTAACTCTCTTTTCTGAAGTTTGTGAAAGTTTATGTTTAACCTTTAAGTGGCAGTTTGTGCTGCAAGACTCTCCAGTTGTTTAATTTTTCCAAAACCTTTCCTAAATAGTTTAAATTTAATCTGACTGTATATATATGTTCTGCAAAAATACTTTTACCAACCACATAATAGAATCTGTGTGTTGTAGTTGTAAATAAGTTGGGGGAAATGTTCTTTATAGATATTTAATAACTTTTATATTGGCCTCATTACAATTCACTTCTAACCCAGATTCAAACCCCTCCTTAACATCCCAGGACATTGTATGGTGCTGATATGGGCTTTGGACATGTAGTGGTTTACAGAACTGCTTCTAGTAACTTGAGTATATACGTTTTCCAAGGAAATAGTCCACATTTTCCAAATAAAAACTATTGACTGGAAGGACATGCTAGAATTGGAGGAACAAGCCAGGGTGTGGGAAATGTTAGCTTGCAGAGCAATTGAGTAATGCTGCTTGGTTCCTGTCCCATTCCCCACTGACCTTTCAGTAAATGAACCCTGGGATGACTCACTCTGCAGTCCCACCTCAGCACCTTGTCTCTTCTCCCTCCCTTTGGGGCTGCGAAGAGGTTGTAATGGCAGTCACCTTCATTTGGCTCATTTATAGCAGCATTTTGCTGTTTGGAGGACTTAATTTTTCTTCCTAGCTCCCATGCAAAACCATCCATTCCCTTTCCTTGATTTAAGGTAGAATTCAGTGTATTACAATGTAATGTAAATGTAAAATTACACTCCAAAAAGAATCTCCTTCTCATTTCTCTTTTCTAAGGTTCATCTTAACAGTTTCTTTGGAAGCTTCTTCAACTGAGTTTTGACTTCTCAGCTACTATCCTTTCACTTATTTGATGCCAGTTTACTATCATGCATATACTACCAGGGGAAAAAAACAGCTTAGTGTCACACCTAACATTACCTGTCATCTTTTTCTTGTACAGAAAAAGGCAGTAACCAGTCATGACAAGAACATTACTATCTGTTGATCTTGAAGGGAAGTATTGTTGCTTCACTTCCTAACTTTCCAGAAATCAAGTTCCCAGAGACAGTAGGATCAGATTTTATGCATGAATCACAATTTTATTGCACTAGTTTACTGCTGAATCTTGTGTAATAATGGGATGGACTTGATTATGCTTCAAGTAGTAGCACTTGAAACTACAGAGCTGAGAATAAAATTGATGCCTATTCTCTGAACTACCCAAGGTCGAGGAGGCTTGGAAAGGAGTCAAAAAATCATTGAGACATTGCAGCAAGCCACTGGAGAGCCAGGCAAGCTTTGCAGCACTGAGTCAGCATGTCATTTCAGGAGTCTGTATTTCCTCAAATGCAATTCAGTGTTATGTACTGTTCCTGATTTATTTTTTTTCCTACCTTCCCCCATGCTTTCCATGTCTTTCTGGCTCTGTATTCACATTTTAGCTCTTAAAAGAGAAAAGGGAATAATCCATTTACATAGTGGGAATTTGTGGGTGTTAGGCAAACCAAGTGGGAAAATTTACCATTTCTGGAGATGCCACAAGTTTGATAGGGAGTTGTTCCAGATATCTGTGTCAAGTCTACCCACTGAATCTTAGACTGAATTTGAGCATTTCTGATTAACTCAAATTTATAACATTGCTTGAGAAAAATCTCCACTATCTAATCTATATAGTTATGACCCTTTGTATTGCACTTTGACAGTGTTTTTATGTTCACTTAATTACATTAAATGAATGGTTGACAAATTGTTAGGAAAAGAAGTATCCAGTATAAAATTAACTTACAGTGGCTGTTCCTGGGAACTGTCAAGAGCAGCCTGATAAAAACTGGGTGCCTAAATGTGTAGTATTAGAATAATGGAATAAGAATTAGAAGTCTGTGTTTCAATTTTAAAATAGCCTACTGGAAAATAATACAAACTCTGAATAATTCCCAGCACTATTGTTTATTGTGCTGGAAATCATGATCTGTACTTTATTTGATATAAACTTATGGATATAAAATCACAGACTCACTTTGGATTGGAGGCTACCTTTAAGATACTCCAGTCCAATCATTAACATAGGACTGCCAAGACACCACTGCACCACGTTCCTCAGCACCACATCTTCATGTCTTTTAAATATCTCCAAGGACAGCAACTCCACTGCTTACCTGGGCAGCCTCTTCAGTGTCTGACAACTCTTTCAGTAAAGGAATTTTTGCTAATATCAAATCTAACACTCTCTGGGCACAACATGAGGCCATTTACTCTTGTCTATAATTTGTTGCTCAGGCAAAGACACCAACCCCTGCCTCACTATAACTTCCTTTCAGGTAGCTGTAGCATGCCATAAGCCTCTTTTTCTCTAGGCTAAACAACACCAGTTCCCTCAGCTGCTCCTAAAAGACTTGTGCTTTAGACTGCTCACCAGATTTGTTACCTTTCCTTAGACATGCTCCAACATGTCAATATTCTTGTTGTACTGAGTGCCTCAGAACTAAACGCAGTATTTGAGGTGTGCCCAGCCTCATCAGTACTGAGCACAGAGAGAAAATTCCTACCCTAGTCCTGCAGGTCACACTGTTTCTAATAATGTGATGCTGTTGGCCTCGTGTTGGCTGCCTGGACACACTGCTGGCTTATATTCAGCTGTTTGTGGACCAGTGACCCATGTCCTTTTAGCTGGGCAGCTTTCCAGCCACACTTTCCATTGCATGGAGTTGGTGGGACCCAGGTGCAGGACCTGGCACTCAGCCTTGTTAAACTTCATGCAATTGGCTTGGCCCATCAATCCAGCCTGTCCAGATCCATTTGTAGAGCCTCCCTCAAGCAGATCAACATGCCTACTATCTGCAGACTTATGAAGGGTGTCCTCCATATCCTTGCCCACATCCTTGATAAAGATATTAAACAGAACTAGCCCCAGCACCGAGCCCTGTGCAACACTGCTTGTGACTAGCCACCAACTTTGTTACCTCTGTTCACCACCACTCTCTGGGGTCAGCCATCCAGCCAGATTTTTATCTACCAAAGAATACATCCATCCAAGCCATGAGCAGCCAGTTTCTCCAGGACACTGCTGTGGGAGATTGTGTCAAAAGCTTTACTAAAGGCTAGGCAGAAAACACATATGAGTTTTCAGTAGTGAGTAAATACATAAATCTTAATCTGATGGATTGTACAATGTAATGGGGATACTTTTCACAAACTTCTGTTGTACTTGAAGAACTTTTATAGGGAAGGCTAGAGCATGAACCAAGGAGTTTACTTAGGTAACAATGTCATTTTTTGGATTTAGAGATACTCTGAAAACCTGAACAAAGGCAACAGCAGGGAAATAACACACAAAGAGAAGGGACTTCCTGAAATAAACCCCAGCAAACAGATGCTTGAGCGTGTCCAGAGAAGGGCAACGAGGCTGGTGAGAGGCCTTGAGCACAAGCCCTATGAGGCTGAGGGAGTGTGATGGTTTGGGGGTTACCCCGCCCCTCCCACACTTTGTATTTGCCCCAGCTAACTCAGACGGCCTCTGGGAATATAGATGAAGCAATTTATTTACAGCTAGCAGAATTTACAAGCAGCTATTTACAATATATACAGTTATATACAATTATATACAGAAAATATACAAAGGATAAACACTATAAAAGCACAACTCCCCTCCCAGAAACCTGAGTCCCCAGGAGGGGCTTTTAAACCACCCCAACACCTCCCCCCGGCCCTCTCAACCTTACCCCAGTTCTCAGGAAGAAGAGAGGTGCAGCCAAGAGGTTAGGGAGCAAGGTTAGTAGGAGCAGGGTTAATGAGATGTGACCAGGTCTAAGGCAAAAGCAAGAGTGAGAAACAAAATGGAGAAAAAGTCTTTCTTCTTCCCAGAGTTCTCAGCGTGACTGTGAGAGAAGTAGACACAATTGTTTTTCATTTCACTGCCCGTTATCTAGTTCTGTTACCAAAACATTCTAGCTTGCTTCAAACTAGCACAGGGAGCTGGGATTGTTTAGCCTGGAGAAAAGGAGGCTCAGGGGTGACCTTATTGCTGTCTACAACTATCTGAGGGGTGGTTGTGGCCAGGAGGAGGTTGCTCTCTTCTCTCAGGTGGCCAGCGCCAGAACAAGAGGACACAGCCTCAAGCTACGCCAGGGGAAATTTAGGCTTGAGGTGAGGAGAAAGTTCTTCACTGAGAGAGTGATTGGATACTGGAATGGGCTGCCTGGGGAGGTGGTGGAGTCGCCGTCCCTGGAGCTGTTCAAGGCAGGATTGAACGTGGCAATTGGTGCCATGGTCTAGCCTTGAGCTCTGTGGTAAAGGGTTGGACTTGATGATCTATGAGGTCTCTTCCAACCTTGGTGATACTGTGAAAACAAACACTGGAGAAGAAGGAAAGAAAATGAAAAACAAACCTATCTTCAAATCAACTAATTGACAGGGAGATACAACTCTTTCTTGAAATCTTAGCCCTAGGTTAACCCATGACACTGATCGTTAACAGAGCCAGATTTAATCCATAGAAGTTCTTTCACTACATCAGGAATAAGTTTCTAGTATTGACCACTCTATAGCACAGATGCAGAATTTTTCAATGCCCAACTTGGACTTTACTCACTTTGATTTCCATAGCACCTTTGACTATGTGACACATAGGTTATAATAAGAATTTAAATGTTATTAAGTCTTAACATAAAAAAGAGTGTTGCTTTCAAAATGCAAACAATGATCTTTTACTAGATTATGTGCAAATGCACATAGCAAATCAAGCTATTTAGTTGGTCTTTAATCTGGGAAACTGTAAGAAAAGAAAAAGATTTGCTCTTGTTGTCAGAAGTAAGATAATAATAACAGGCATAACTTACAATACAAAAGAAAATGCTGAATAAGAAGAAAAGACTTTAACGGCACTGGTAAGTAAAGTTAGTAAAGAATTGCCTTAGTAAAGTGGGAATTATTTATTGCTGGACATCTTTACAAGCAAATTAGGTGACTGCCTCATGGAAATGATTTAGGAGACAGAGTGTGATTTCTTGAGGTTCTCATCAGCCACTTCTTTTTTCTTTCTTTTTTTTTTTTTCCTTCCCTGTGTTTGGGGTTCATTGACTCCCATACTCTCAGCTTGCCTTAAGCTGTAAGTTTTTTAGGAATTAAGAGTAATGGTTGAGAGCAGCCAGGCAGAATGGGACATGGGGGTACTGGTAAACAGTAGGCTGAAGATGAGCCATCAGTGTGTCCAGGTGGCCAGGAGTCGCTGTCCCTGGAGGTGTTCAAGAAAAGACTGGGTGAAGCACTTAGTGCCATGGTCTAGTTGATTGGATAAGGCTGGGTGCTAGGTTGGACTGGATGATCTTGGAGGTCTCTTCCAACCTGACTGATTCTATGATTTTAATAATTAGCAGAAATTTATTCAGGCACAACATAATTTATAAGTCCTTCCCTGCATCAAGATTTATCTTTTGACTGTTTCTCAGTCCAGAAGAGTAGCTTGTATTTTTGCTCTGTAAAAGTCTTGTACAAAGCTGCTGTAGAAGTCACTGTGCCTTCCTCACATATGTAGGAACTTTCCATTATTTTATTCTCCAGTTAGACACAAGGCTCCAGCCCACCATTGCTGACTTTTTTTGTCCCAGGAAAATGTGTGATCCTTTGTAAATGTGCATTATTTCTTACAAATTTAAATCCTGGCTCTTAAAAAGTTTTGGAGTACTTTCCACTTCTACCAGATGTTCCACCCATGTTTTATGGGAACAGATGAAGTCATTTAAGGATGTGAGGAGGTTTTTTTGATCCTAAGAACTTGAGTTCTACTTCTCACTAACATCTGAAATGTCCCTGGTGCATTAAAGAGTCTAAGAGGATTTCTTATGTTCTTCCATAGGGTATCATAACAGCTGTTTCTGTTACCCTCTCAATTTCTGAATGACAATTCAACTAGATGAATATCCATGTATTGGATTAATTAACACTAAACATATTCTGCTCCTTACCTTTTCCCAAAGTGCCTCTTGTATAGTAAGATGAATGATTTTCACCTTTCTGTGAATGATGACTTTTGTAAACAGAAATCTTTATGTCTCTTCATGTCTCTATCAGATGTTTGATACAAGTGTGGAACATCATGGTGACTGTTGATTCAAGCCAACCTCTAGCATGAATTTATAAACTGCTATGTGATATGCTAGGAAATCCAAGAGGAGCAGGACTGCTGTATCCCAGCAATATTCCACTAATTATGCATCGCTGCTGCTTCTCATCATATGTGTCCAGCTCTTCATTATACTTGGAGAATACAAGGTACAAAAGAATCACTCTGTTCACTTCCTTTCACTGTTTTCAGAGGACATTTCTGTTGGATCTATTCTACATATTTTTTTAATTCTTGTGTGGCTCTACCACTTTTGAGATCTGCCTTTCTATGAAGCTCTGAACCACCATCCTTGTTCTCACAGTCCCCATGACTGCCTTTAGCTGTGCTTCCTCCTAGATATTCTTTTCCCTCAGAGCCCAATTCTTTATCTAGCTTCAAGCAAAGTTCTGCAAAACAGCATTCCAGTTTCAAGTAGCAGTTATTAACCTTGCAGATGTACTTGCATGACAATTTTTTACTTTTCTATCTCTGCTGTGAGCCCTTCCTCAGAATGAGGGTAAGAAGGGAATGCCCTCCTTCTCACCAGACATGAATGGCCATTGTTTCAGGAGGACACACCTCTTCCTACTGACATTAAGCACCCAAATATCCAGAAACGAGCTCTAGGAGGAGAGGTTGAGGGAGTTGGAGTCATTCAGCTTGGAGAAGAAGAGGCTCAAGAGAGACCTTATGGCTCTCTACAACTAAGCAAAAGAAGGTTGTAGTCAGGTGGGAGTTGGTTTCATCTCCTAGGCAGCCAGTGACAGAACAACAGGACACAGTCCCAAGTTGCAACAGAGCAGATTTAGGCTGGATGTTAGGAAGAAGTTCTTCATGGAAAGAGTGATTGCCCATTGGAATGGGCTGCCCTTGGAGGTGGTGGAGTCACCATTCCTGGAGGTGTTTAAGAGGAGGCTGGATGAGGCACTTAATGCCATGGTTTAGTTAATTAGGAGGTGTTAGGTTGAACTCGATGATCTTAAAGGTCTTTTCCAACCTGATTCATTCTGATTCTGAAACTATCTTATTCTATTAGTGCCCTGATAATTAATTAGTTGGATCAAATCCCTTACAAAATTGTTACTTGCTGTAATGTAAACCAAATTTCTGCAAAGCAGGTACACAAAGGTGCATTTCTTGACTGCAGTGACAAAGAAATAGCATTAAGTGCAATTTCTTCAGTCTAACCACCTAACCACTGCGTCTTTTGTGCAGGTCAGTAACCAGTTTAACACTCTTCCACCTCCAAGACACAGATAGGTGTAGAGAAGTGCTGCAGGAAACTGAGAAGCTCTGTGGTTGCTCAGGTCCTTCCAAAACCCACCACTAGTCCTTCAGTGACACCAGATTTTCCTCTCCTGTAAGGTGGCACTTCTCAGCATAGGCTGTTCTACCACCTGATGCCTCTGAAGTCTACTATACCTGTAAATACTACGTAGCTTGGAGACAGTTAAGAAATATTTTTTCTTACTCATCTGGACAGGGACATTTTTTAAGATCTCTGCACCTTACAGTTCTTCAGTATTTTCCAGTTACACTGTGACAATAACTCAAACAGTCATGTCTCTGGAAGAGAAAATTGCTTCTCTGAAGTTTCCATGACAGTTTCTGCTCGTTGCTGCAACTCTAGAGCATTGTTTTATGCACTGTATTCTCTCTCTTCACCAGAAGCTGTTTTAAAAATGACTTTTCTACTCAGGCTTAAGAGCCCATCTCTTGAGCAGACTGTGACTGGAGTTGTCCAAACAGCCAGCTGCACTCCTGAACATCTTCTTATGCTTGCAGTAATAATGGCAAGCTAGCCAGTTATTAAAGTTACAGCCTTCCCATACAGACAATCATCAATTAAGATTTAAAAGGGTTAATAGTTAAACACACACCTTATATATATTACTGTCTAAATGCTGCTCATTGGTTCAGTTATTTTTGAATATGATAGATCAGAAATCATAATCTCACCTAATTTACCTGTTTCTTTTCTGTGCAGAAGTTGCTATCCATAATTGCTGTGAATGGCAAGGCAGCACTTTGAGGCAGGATGGAATTTTCTTCATGCTCCAGATCAACAACAGTGAAAGCACTGCTCAAATCAGAGATTTCATCTGGGAGAACTTTATATATGCCTATAAGGAAACTGTATTTCTGAGACCTGATTCTGTATCCTGAGTCGTGCAGTACTCTGAGAAGCTCTAAAGGTGTAGGTGAGCTTATTGAATTAATAGAACACTATGCAGTGAAAAGAGGGAACCTTAGCTCTTACTTGCTTTTTTCTGTGTCAAGGGAAATCTGTAAGATTTCTGTAAAATTTTGCAAGCCCATGGAGTTAATTTTTTTCCAATTTCAAGTGTTTCTATGCATTTTGAAAACTCTTCTGTGTTGCTAACTATAGATACTGAAAATCAAACATATTACCCCAGTTTTGAATAGACCTATTTTGTCTATGAAGACTACTCACATTTTGTAACTTCATTTCATATTTAATATTATTAATCAAGGATAAAGATCTAGTTTAAATTTTTATCTTGGAGAAGCCTCTCCAGTGTTTCTAGACACCCAACTTTGATGCTTGTGTTTATTGTCCAGAGTGCCTGTATTACCATCATCAAACCATGAAATGCAACTTTCCAAACATCAGGGTTTTGAAGCAATGGTTTAAGTGACAGTGACTGTGGAAACTTCAGTTTTACAGCCTGGGCTCCAACTACTATTTTCCAGTTCTTTACTTCTCATGCATTAGTTCTAGTTTCTCTTCCCAGCCTCAGTTCCTGGTCTCGTAATGATAACACAGACTTCACTTCAGAATCTTGGCTATGCCAATATGGTGACCCAAAACACACTGTTGAAGAAGCAAAGTAAAATACATAAAAGGTTAGTAAGCAATAAGATTATTGAACTTCTGACCCTAAAAAAACAACCCAGTCTTGCAGAGGTGGTTTAAGAATGTGGTGTGGTTGCTGACAGCAGAATTAAGTAAATGCCTTGCCTTGTCATTTTTCTATAGCATAAATTCTAAGTGGTGTGATTGCAACAGCCTCATTAGGGTTTGAAGTGTGATCCTGGTGTCCTAAACATAGCCTGAATTCTCACTAGACACTGCCATTCAGTCAGACATATGTTTATTGGAAGTGCACCTATGTACACTTTCTTTATTAGACATCTGCTGATGTGAAAAGAAGTATTGCTGTTTACCAGGAGTGTGATTGGTCACATAAAAATTATCTGTATGAAAATTATCTGTCATACACAGATGTAAGTTGAGCTGGTTCAGGCTCAACACTTGTCTCTCAGCTCACTAATCCCTGGCTGGCTTCCTACTACTTATTTGCTGATCGAGGGATGGCTAAAAATAGAGAAATCGTAGGGACAGAATTTCATTGAAACTTCAGGCCAGCCAAACCTGCAAACCAGAAAATACATATGAAATTAGCAGAAGTACTCTCAAGCTTGAATACCTAGAGCAAATCTGCCCAGCCTTCTACAATACATTGAAATGTCACAGTTTACATGTGATCACTGGTAACAAACATAGAAGCAGACCTAAATCTCTTGAAGTATATGACCAGAACACTCTATTACCTTGGAAATAACCTGTGTGCTTGTGGGCTGCTGTGTGCTTGGGTGGGGGGAACTGTTTTTTTGCTGGCTTCTGCTGCTGCTTTTTAAGGTAACTGTGTAGTGTATGATCTCAGTAAACTCTTTGCCTCAACTGTCTCAACTCAGAAGTGGGTGGGTTTTTTTGTGTTACTTTCTTCCCCATCTGTGTGTGGGGCAGGGGGCTCACTTTTTTGAGCAGGCTGTGTTAACTTAGGACAAACAGTTTATGAATTTAAAAGACACTCCTTCATGACCAGTTTTTCATACCTCACTACTTCCTCCACTCTGTCCCGCACAAAAGGGCATGGGAGAGGGCCCTGTGTTGCTGTTGTGAAGGAAGCAGAAGAGGAGTTTGTGGCTGGTGATATGGGTCTTGGGAGAATTGACCTACAATGATTCCTATAGTGATGAGTCATGCCACCTTCATGACTCACATCCTGAGGACTATACCATGCAAACAGTAATACACATGCCAGTAGGGATGCTATTTAATTCTTCTGAGTGAGGCTACTCATGTGCAAGTCATTACAGAATCAGACCTAGTGATAAAGCACTCTTTATTGACATATATTTTATCTTGTCCAAACATTTCTCTTAAGACAGCAAGGCTATATTCCTATTTATTCTGTTTACAAACATTTCTTTTAAGACAGCAAGGCTATGTTCCTATTTATTTTGTCATTCAAAAGTTCATAGAGGAAAAAAAAAGGCAATTTTTTTTTTCTTGAGCAAGGGTAAATAAGGGCTGCAGAATGGCATTTCTATTTCAGAAAGAGGAAAATAAACACAGAAGAGAATTTGAAATGTACTTAAAAAAATAATCCCAGTCAGTAAGCCTTGACTTCAATATATTTAGCTGATATGGATTTTACTCTCTCCTGAAACAGTCTACACAGACATGGCTAATGTAACCCATTAGTAGAATAATCAGAAACTTCAGAATCCAGAGACATTGAAAGACACTGAGAGCTTTTGATAGGATGGGAAGCAGGAGTGAAATGCAAAACTATTTTTCAGCTAAACTGGCTAACATCTTTTCTATGATAGTTGATACACAGAATTGAATTCCCTAAACATTTCTCTTCTAGATGTTCTTTTAAAAAAAAAAAAAAAAAAAAAAAAAAAAAAAAAAAAAAAATTGCATTTATATAGAAAATATATGTGGGTTTAGGTACAAAGAAATACGAACATTAATTCACTGACAGCAACCAAACTGCATCATCACAAATGGAGATGACACTGCTTTGTTGCTGACTTGCTCAGATTTCTGAATGTGTGGTCAGAGTGAGAGGAAACAAGGAATCAACAAAGATGTGTTAGTTTGAAGCTAGCTAGAATGTTTTGGTGAGAAGAACTAGATTACAGGCTGTGAAAGGAAAACAAGGGTGATGTCTACTTCCCTCATAGGCTTACTGAGATGTATAAAAACATAAGTCAAAACATAGATAACACACTCGGCATCAATCTCACTGGGGCTGCTGGCTGAGCTGCATCTCTCTAACCTCACTCTCCATTTTGGACTAAGCCACTTTGCTTCCTAACCCCCTGGCCGAACCTCCATTCTTCCTTGGGACTGGGGTAAGGTTGAGAGGGGAAGGGGGAAGGAGAAGGGGTGTTTGGGAGCCCCTCCTGGGGACTCAGGTTTCTGGGAGGGCTGTTGTGCTTCTGTATTACCTTTTATTTTGTGTATTTCTGTCAATAACTGTATATACTGTAAATATCTGCTTGTATATTGTGCCAGCTGTAAATAATAAGCTTCATTCATATCTCCAGAGTCAGCTGAGTCTAGTCTGGGTGATTTCTAGAGTGTAGGGGGGTGGGGAACACCCAAACCATCACTAAAGAACATCAAAGATGTTCTTTTCAGATGTTCTCAAATAGCAACTTTCTGAGATACAATTTAGCATCTTTTAATCCTTTGCTGGTTTGGAATAGACAGGCAACACCAGGGTTTTGGTGTGGTTTTCTTTCTTTTTAATTTCTTATTTACACTTAACTGGAAAGTGATAGGTTTTTCTGTCGAGTGTGGAGATGTTTGCCTGAACTTTGTCTCTGTGTTTGAGTATGCAGAACATGCAAACATCTGCTATTGTTCAGCAAACCTCAAAACAGGCTACATGTTAAAGCATGAACTGAGATTTGTCTCCTGGCTTAATGACCTATGCAAACACAAGCTTGTACACAAGCATAGGTGTAAGGCAAGCTGGAAAGATCTGTGGGAGAAGCAGAGATCTTTTAGTAGTGTGCACCCCGACTACAAAAACAGATTAACTGGTCCTGGGTGCTGCTGTGCCTTCGGTTCAAATAGCCCATGGTATCTTGGAAAAGCATATTTAGCATCAAGAAGACAATCTGGCCTCAGATCCTGAAAATGCCAGATATCTAGTCTGATGAAACCTGCCATTTTCACTTTAATTGATGCTCTTCTCTGTATGTGTTCCTTCACAGAAGGCAGGGCCCATGTCACACAGCTCTGATGTTCCGTCAGTGCCTTCATGGACACGTAGTGGGAGACGTGATTGCCAGACCACTCTCCATCATCTCCAGAAAGTCATGGTGGGCAAGAGAAGTGCCTGAGGACTGGAGGAAGTCAAACATCACTCCAATCTTCAAACAGGGTAAGAAGGAGGACCCAGGTAACTATAGACCGGTCAGCCTCACTTTCAACCCTGGAAAGGCAATGGAGCAACTTATCCTCAGCACTGTCCTTAGGCATATCAAGGACAAGAGGGTCATTAGGAGCAGTTAACACGGTTTCACCAAAGGGAGTCATGTTTAACCAACCTAATAGCATTTTATGAGGACATAACCAGGTGGATGGATGATGGTGGAGCAGCGGATGTGGTTTATCTTGATTTCAGTAAAGCATTTGACACTGTCTCCCACAGCATCCTTGCAGCTATACTGAGGAAATGTGGTTTGGATGATCAAGTAGTGAAGTGGGTTGTGTTCCTTAACCTAGAAAAAGAAGTGCCAGAAGGTGCATGAGAACGTGTTCAAGATATCCATCTGGGCATTACCTTGGCACCTGCAGGGCTAGAGCTGTTCCTCCACCACAACACCTTGCAAGCATGTGATATCTGAGGGAGACCTTCAGGTAAAAAGTGCCAGTAACTTTGCTCGGACAAAAGATCGGCTCCTGCACCTGAGCTCTGGTATGGGTAGTGGCAGTGCAGGTGTGGATGAAAGGGTCATCTGGTGATTATTGGTGGGTTGTGGGGCAGCTTCACTCCAGAAAGTGTAAAACCACAAATACAACAGGTGCACCTACTTTAGCAATAAGCTCCCCAGGCCAAGTACAGGTGTGCCTGCCTTGTATAACACTATTTCCTAATCCCAGATGCAGCCCGGGCTCGGGATGCTCTGTCAGACTGGGAAAGCCTGTCTGAGCTCTTATCGGGGACCGGGTGGGATGGCAGGGGGCAAGAGTGCATGGGAGGTACAAGAAGGAAACTCCACAGTGGTGGGCTCGACTCGTGCCTTGCGCCGGTCAGCGGCAGCCCAGCGGCCGTGCCAGGCTGTGGGGCCTGGAGAGGGGCAGCCCCCTGCCGGGAGGGAGGCGGGCGGGGGGCGGTGCTGCCGGCGGGGCGGGCTCCAGCTGGCGGCGGGGGCCAGGGTTGGCGCGGGGCAGAGTTGCACCGCAGCGAGCGGAGCCCGGCGGCTGGCAGGGCGCGACGGCTGGCGGAGGGAGGGTCTGCGGTCGCCGGCAGGTTAGCGGGGGCTGCCCGTGGGCAGCGGGGAGAGAGCCGAGTGGCGAGGTGTCCCGGAGCCGCTTCACCTCTGCGGGGCTGCGCTCGGCCCGGAGGATGCGGCTGGAGGGGCAGGCAGGGGCGGGAAGGGGGAAACGGGCAGGTGCAAGCAGCTATCGAGGCAGGCTCGGCCTCGTCCCACAGCGAGGTTGCCCCGCGGGAGCTCCAGCGTGGGGACGGTGCGCGGCAGAAAGCCGTGGGTCTGCCTCGTTACCAGGGCGCTGAGAGTGTGCGATGTCACCGGTGTGGGGTTTTGGCAGGGCGATTGCAGTGCGTGCAGGCTGATTGTACTGGCTTGAAATCCTTGCTCCGTTTATTGGCACACAGTTAAACCGTTTACATCACACTGTGTCTTTCTGTGCCATACAGAAATCTCTTCTATTCTCACGCCACGAGTGAAACAAGTTACGGGTTTTGTGTCTTAACTTTGATAGTTTGTAGCATGGAAGTTCAGGCTTTACAATAATAAGTGGAAGCTTTCATAATTACCACAGTTATTCTTGCTTCTGTACCTAGAAAAACAAAAGATCTGTGGACCACTTCTGATTCATTTGAGTAATGCTTTCATGTACCTGGTACTTGCTGTGCTGAAGGGATGTGGTCTCCCAAGGATTTCCACTGATTGATTCTGAAATGCTTTCAGCTTTAAGGCACCTGAGAAAACATTGTGGGTTTATTAGACTTAGTAAATTTACTTCGATGTTTGATGTTTTCTCTAAACCTTATTGATTGTGGGAGTGCTTATGATATATTTCTCACCTGTTTATTGAAATGTGTAATAGTGGCCAAAAGGACAAGCACAAAATGTTTATATAAAGAGCTGTGCTAAGTATTTTCCTTAGGGAATGTTGTTTTCAGCATGAAAATCTTGATGGCATACAGCACATCAAAGATGTGCAAAATGGAAATGAACATCACTCAGGAATATGTGGCAGGAGTGTTGCAGATATGTGCTGGCCCCTCTGGGGTCTGTGTCTGGTAGCAGTACTACCTGGGGTTTTGTCTATAGTTCCAGCAGTCTTGCCTATTAGGCAGGAGGTGAATAGCAGAGGTGATCAGAGATCTATAAAATCTATGAGAAAATAGTGAAATAAGTGGAATGTTGCAGTGTAGGGAAGCAAGACTAATGACAGATGTGATAGGAATCTTCAGCTATGTAATTGGTTGCTGTAGAGTGGTGGGAAACAAATTTCTTCACATCCAGTGGAAATAGAACAAGAACCAGCACGCTGAACTGCAGCATGAGAGATTAGGTTAAATGGTAAAGAAAGTCCTGCCTAATTGTAATTAAGCATTGGATTGTCCAAGTAGGATGTGGAATCTCTTTTACTTGGAGCTTTTAAAGTTCTAACAAGCATTTACCATGAATGCTTATAACAAGGTGACTGTGCCTTCCCGTTGTGATAAACACTACATGGCCTTTCCAAGTTCCTTACAGGCTCCAGGGTAAGGAGAGGCTTCCAGGAAATCTGCCTGTGAACTCTCTCTTGTACATATCAAAGAAGCTGCTCTGTAATGAAAACAAACCTCAGTAATGGATTTGCTATGTTTCACTCACATGCTGAACTGTTATAGCAGATTCTGTGATTCTTCTTTCTGTTCAAACAGCGTTTACAGTTGAAGTCTATCAGCAGTGGTGCATAATCTCCTGCAGAACAGCACACTGGTTTGGCACCATCCCAACCAGTAAATTTTCCTTTTGCTAAATATTAGGAGATTTGAGCTTAGTTTCAAAGTATGGTTCTGTAAACTATGTGACGTTGCTCCCTTCAGATCCTCACCAATAGAGGTGTGTCTAAGGCAGTCCATGAGGCAAAAGTACTGTGTTTAATTATCTCTCTCTTGGCTTTGATCATTACACTTGACATTACTTGGACTATGATTCAGTTCATACACATGGAAAATATATTTTGTCCTTCTGCATTAAACAATGTTTTTTTGGCCAGTCCAATTATTAGCCAAACTAATTACAGAGGTAGCTGGCTGGAATGAGACTTGGGCCTTCCCTTTCCCCCTTCCTCTTCCCCTGTTGCTTCTTTACTCAAGTTTTGTTATTTTCTGTTATTCTTTGTGTTATTATTATCATCTTACATATTAATTCTTTTTACAGTTCTACTGATCTTTTCTTCCAGCAAATGCTTGTGAAATTAGCTTACACAGTTGTGTAAGAATAGAAGCAGACAAGGGGTAACCTGTCAGTTTATTTGTTATTATTTTGTGTCTGTGTGTTCTCACTTTACTACTTTAGTGTGGCATTGAATAAAGATGATTGGATTTTTCCATTGTCTTTTTATAAGGGAGGCTTTTTTAGTGCTGTTAGTCATCTGTATTATTAAGATGTCTTTGTTTAAGCCTTTTTTCTGTTGTTTGAGCTGGCATGGCAAGAGCTGAGATCAGTAACCCTGCTGAAGATGTGCTGTTTATGCAGCATCCTCTGCTGTTTCCTCTTTAGCTGCTTCCCTTGCTGCTTCCATCATACTCAGGGCAGTGCAGCAATCCAGAGCACTTGAAGAGACCAAAATGCACCTTATAAAATGCATTGTCTTGCACTGAGGTTTTCTGATGTGAATTTGCTGCCCTTTATGCTGCCAGTTTTGCAGGGCACAGTGGTGGGTCCTCATGGAAAGGAGACAGGGCAGGGCCTAGCAGCAAGAGTCCATCCCACCACCCCAGCCATGAGCAGAGTGGCTGGGGGGCACTGGAGCAGCCCCAGCCCCAAGCACCTCCTTGGGGATGGAGGATAGGCATCTCCCAAGCTGGGATGTGAGCAGGGCCAGTGGCTAAGCAGGGCAGGGCTGCTGGGAGCTGGAGACTTGCCCTGCTGTGACATCATGGGTAAAGGCTGATAGTCCCAGGGGCCTAATGTAGGCTCCTAGGCTGTGAGAAGGCAAAAGTAAGGGTGTATTAGTGCCATGAGAGCCCTGACTCATTTCAGAGCTTCGCTGATCCACACTTTGTACTGAGATTGTATAAAATTTACCCACTGGCACCCATACCCAGCAGTGGATATCTGAAGGTGTAGGTATTAGGATGAATGAGCCTATAGAGACTGAAAGGCAAGCTTTGCTATCTATCCCAGGGTGACAGTCACAAGGAGCTTTACAGAGAGTTTATCGCCCTCAATCACACAAAACAGCAACATCTCTAGAAGATTTTGCCATAGAGATGTGAGTGGTTCAGCACCTCATCCTTCTGCAGCATGTCTTTGGCTCACCTATAGAGGTGTAGGATTTGATGCTCCCTGTGCATCTTCTTCCTGGAGAATCCAGTGCACTTCTCTGAGCACCAGCAGCAGCCATGAACAGCTCTTTGCATTGCAGGTGGCTCCATCGTTCAGAGTTTGCTTCTATGTAGCCAACTCTACTAGTCTGGAGTAAAATTTAGGGATAAGCAGAAAGTTTTAAGGAGGTTGTTATACCATGGCAATACATACTGCTTTTTTAGAGTAAAAAAAGATTGTGTATATATATATATATATATACACATACATAAGTCTGGGCATTTCTTACTGGCCCATGAAAATAGGCTGAGCTGTGCAAGGCTTCTGCTTAGAACTGGACTGTCTGTGGAAAAAAAACCAGTATATGGTAGAAGGAAACTTAGACCTGTGGGTACATAGATGGAATGTAAGGTGTTTTCCCTCTCTGGTTTCTGGGGTACTGTAAGACTTACTAAAGAAATATTTCTAAGTTGCCATAAATCTGCACAGACACTATTTTAAAGCAGTGCTGATTGATTTAGCCTTCTAGGGTAGATGTCAGGCACACTATTCATGATTAACAGCAGATAGAAACCAGAGAGATGAGCAGTGTTGATCATACTGATAATATGAATGGAAGAGTAAAAGTAAATAGATGTCAACCTTTTGGAATTTTGTATGATTTGTATCATTTCAGTGTTTTGTTTTTTTTTAATCAGTGTTTTATGCTGTAATAAACCAGGATTTAAATAGTGAGAAGTTAATAGCTGCTCTAAGTAAAACACACAGGCACTGGAATGAAATGCATTCTCTGTGACTAAGATTATGCAAAACTTGCAGGGAAGTTTGTCTGAACTTGGTGTGGTGAAAAATAAAACTATCATTCATGCCAATGAGAGATTTACATTTTTCCTGGAATTCTCTGTTAGTTCAAAGTAATTATGTTAAAAGTACTGCATTAGCATATAGGACATAGAAATTTCTGCCTTTTTCATAATTCAAACTTCTATATGCCAAGATTTTTTCTCTCTCTCATGATTAGTTCCAGTAGCTTGTTCTGAAGCTATGGTTTGAGGCATGCGACGCTAGACTAACAAGGACACACTGGAGACTTCTTAGCAGTATAGAAAGAAATACTGATATGGAAAAATGAGTGAGTTCTGGAGACTGGGAGGGGAAGACAAGGAGGGACTAGGATCAGCTGTAGGTCTCCTGGGGCATGAGGGGTTGAGCAGACATTTTAAGTGTCTTCTGACAACTGACACGGGGCCAGAGGTATGAGGAGGGCTTCAGGGCATTTTTAGGATTGGAAGGGTTTGGAAGAGCTTTGTGGCAGCAACATCTCTCTTGCTCCCTGAAGATTTTCATCCAGACCATCTCTCTTCATTGTCTCCTTCACTATGTTATGTTGCAGGTGCTTCTTGCCACTTGTCGAGCCAGCCATTTTTTCTCAAGCTCTCTCAAGCTTCCTCCTTTCCCTGAGTCTTTGGAAAAAGACCCAGAGTCTCAGTATCACTCATTTTGGCTGTTGGGAAGGTGATTAAGGGAAGTATGAAGAAAGAAAAGGGAACTGGGCAGAGGTGAAGAACTCACTTCAGTTGCTTTGAATTGCAAGGTTTGCTTCTCTTGCAGTCCTGTGTGATGTGAGAGCTGTATGGCAGAGGAGTGTCAGATCCTGGTGCTGCTTCATGTACACTCATCTCTGTCCTTAGAGGTCGTGGCAGAAGTACTGAGTAAATAGGCACTAACTGATAGTTTGGGATGTACCTCCATCACCTCCATCTTTGGCATGGGTACAATCTGCTCATAGAAGTGAGCTAAATTGTGTGCAGGTTTGTGGTGCGTGTAAAAGACCCTGAACGATGAAGTGATTGTTGGTGTTTTGTACAATTTAATTGGGAAGTTAAGGCTGTCTGAGAGAGCTCTAAATGTGTATGTGTGGATCTGGTATATCCACAGATGGACTGGCTGTAGAAGACTGATGTGACAAAACTGCTGGGATTGTAAAGGAAATATTTTAGCTGTGCAGCATGCTAGAAGAGCATCTTCATCCAAGCTTCCTTTGGAAAGGAGAAATTGAGTTGGAATGAAGTCTCCCAAATTCTGTGATTGGAGTGTACATTAAGACTGCTATTTGGCTAGCTCCAAATTTTTGTATATGTTGAGGATGATTTGCTCTACCTAAACATCTGTATTTTTTTGTATGCGCAATACTGAAGTGCGTTATCCGAACTGTCAGTTCTTTTGCCTTTTCTTTGGTCGAAATCTTCAGAGCCTTGGTGTTAAAAAAAATGTGTTCAAATTTCCCTGAATTAATTTACACCCTGCATGAACAAAAAGTGGACAAAAATCCCCTAAGCTTTAGTTTGAGATCAAGCCAACAATTTTTGAAAGATGCCAGCTTATATTTTCCAGAATATTTTGTGACAAGCTCAATATTCTTCATTAAGTAGAGATAATGATTTCCAAAAGTTTTCTTTTTAGTCTAAATTGTTGCATCATAGAATCATAGAATCCAGCAGGTTGGAAGAGACCTCCAAGATCATCCAGTCCAACCTATCCCCCAGCCCTAGCCAGTCAACTAGACCATGGCATATAAAAATGAGCCCAAATGAAGTGATTTGAAGACTCTTAAGACAAGAGTTCTGCAGTTGGTATGACAGTACAGTCTAGGCTTAGCCTTTGACAGACACTTGGGAAGTCTTATTTGTTGAGTACCTTGTGCTTCTTCTGGTTTCAGTAGGTAATTTCAATTTATGCCCCCTTACATGTTGCTAATTCTACAACAGCTTGCAGTATTGTTATGTGGAGAAGTCAAAATAATATTCCATAGTTGTATCAACAGATAAAACAGATAAATTGGTTGTATCAACCAATTTATTAAAATGCCAGATTATTGAGCTCAGTTTAAAATCTTGTGGTGCCACCCTTATTTCACTGAAGTGTGAATAATTGTGTGAACTTTTGCCAAGCTAGCAGGGGAACTGCCAGGAAGGGACTGCATGTTTCCATGATGAGCTTTCTAGACTATCACTGTAATAGATATATTTGAGGTAAGATACATGAAATGTTACTTTATTTTCCTGATGTCATACACTTAAAAGGTTCAAATTATATGTGCAATGAGAAAAGTACCTACTGCCTTCAGTATCCCCAAACGTAGTATTTTATTTTTCTCAGTCTTTTAGCCACCTGGTATCTCCTGGGTGATTATCTTGGAGTCTCCATTAGATGGAGGTTGAGGTAGAGCTATTTAAAAAAATGTCTTTTTCTGCAACTGCAGCTCTCTTGGACCGGATAAACATATTCCTGTGTACTTGTATTTGAGATCTGACCTCGTTTTCCTACTTTCCCCTTTTCACATTGCAAATAGAGAAGACAGAATATCATGCTTAGTTAAATAAAAGGGAAGAGGAGAATAATAAATGCTCTAAATGTAGCTGCAGTGTCCTATGTGGAGAAGAGGAGATGGGCACATTTGTGTAACTGCTTAAAGCAGACTGAGCTATGCAAAATACATTTTGAAGATGGAAGAAGCAGGAGCAGGCCACTACTGGACTGTGAGGGTTGCAAATCCATTCCTTTCTCAGCTGTGGGAAGTGTTTCTAAACAGAAAAAGCACTCTGTGGGAAGTGGCTCTCTGAGATTAGACTTTATGCCCAAGGGAAAAAACCTAAGGGAAAGTTAAATAATACTGAACTCCCATTTAACTGGAGGATTGATTGGTTATAGGAGGTGGACATGGGAGTTTCTAGCTCTTAAAATCTGAGCCTTGATAGCACAGGACCAGAAGACCAAATAGATTGCTACTGGCAGCATATAAAATGAGCTGAATGTCAGTGTCTTGGTAAGGAAGTGTGTGCCCTCCTTTCCCAAGTGGAATGGTAATCTGCCTAGTTACTGCATTGTCTTTAAAAGGCTTCCATTAGGAGAGGGCAGACCGGGGCAGGCAAAAGTGAGAGAACTTCTGAGGCACATCATGAGATTAACTGTCAACTCAAGAGACAGAACAGTGTAAAACAGTACAGCCAAGAGCAGTTATGTAGGGAATAGATCCCTTTTACTTCCTGGCAACTTAAGGAAAAATATAAGTAAAAATGCAAAACTATTATGTTAGAGGAAAAACTATTATGTTAGATCAATGACAGATAAATTTCTTATAGTTGAAGTATCTCTGGCTGTTAATAGTGTATCCTTGACATTCTTCTGGAGTGACTTTTTGGTTTTTTGAAGGAGATGAAGGTTTTTATACAGTCATTCTGAAGTGGTAAATAAACATGTGAAATCAATGCAAAACTATTATGTTAGAGGAATTTTCAGAGACAACCCCCTGAATTTTCTTTTTTGCTGTACAGAAACTGAAATTCTCATCTACTGAAAGGGAGTCCTCTTTGTCCTTTAGATACTGTCATTTGCAGAGAAAATGAGGGATCTAATGGCAATCAGATGGATAAATTTAATGTCTTTTTTCTTATCTCTGGGTGGAAGTTGAGGGAAAAATAACAGGGCAACGATGGCAATTAAGAGACCTGGATGCGGTTCTTCCCGCGTCTGAACTGAGAACCTTTTAGGTCCTGTGTAGAGCTGCACAAATGATGAGAAATCACTGATGCTAAAATGTCTTTGAATACCAACAATATATTAAGCTGTGAATAATATACTGTCACAGTGTAATAGAAGATAAAGTGGTAAAGGAGTGGGGTTTAAATTGTTTTTACTACCATGGGAAAAAATGAGGGGTGGGGAAGGGAAGGAAGACTTGCTTGACAGGAATAACAGTGATCCCTTTTTTTTTTCTAAAGTCCTAGACAATGGAGTTTTATGTTTGTTATTCCCTAATGAATTTGCAGTGAGGAAGAAGGAATGTAATTGCATGCCCCTGTGATTAAGTCCATTTGCTGTGCAAAGAGGCCTACATGGTCATGGTGTGCTCATGACTCAGCTGAAATGAACATGAACAACTTTGGCCAAAAAAGAGAGCAAAGCCAAGATATAGAGGATTTCATTAAGGAGCTCCAAAGAGAGGACAAATGCTGCACCCAATTTTCAGAAGCACATAGTTGTCTTCAGTGAAGCCAAGCAGTACCAAGGAAAAAGAATTATTTCCTAAAGAGTGAAAGCATTCAATTTATTTTCCCTCTTCTCTTCTGATCTGGATCCAAATAAGGTATCTGGATTCAAATAAGGTATCTGCCCTCAGAAGAAGTGTTTCTAGCAAAGTATCTTCTTTGTGTATGCATGAGTATACCTACTTAAGTACTCACTATAGGTAGACAGGAGTTCATGGTTTGATGGTACCTGACAGAAGAAAGAGGAAGGCATTCATCAATTGTACAATGTAATTGGGAAGTTAAGGTTGTCTGGGAGAGCTATGTCCTGGAGCTGTCCACAACATCCAACGTTTTGGTGCTTTAGAGAAGGGCTAGGTTCTCTGTGCTCCTCAGAACTTGGACATATGTAGTTTTGGATTATTTTCTTGGTTCATCATAGAATCATAGAATCAGCCAGGTTGGAAGAGACCTCCAAGATCATCCAGTCCAGCCTAGCACCCAGCCCTATCCAGTCAACTAGACCATGGCACTGAGTGCCTTATCCAGGCTTTTCTTGAACACCTCCAGGGACGGTGCTTCCATCACCTCCCTGGACAGCCCATTCCAATGGGAAATCACTCTCTCTGTGAAGAACTTCCTCCTAAAGTTCATGCTCTCTGATTTTAAAATAGAGCTGGGATAATATGTGTCCTCTGCTCCTGCAGAATTACTTACAAGGTGGCTTTGGAAAGTTGGACAACTGCAGGCAATGAGATTTTACTCAAACATTAAAGTGATCAGAAAACTCTGTTGCACTGAGACCCAAACAGAACTCAAGCATGGTTGATTGACACCTGAAGTAAATATATAATTACTTTAAACCATTACCCTACTTTCTTGTTTGAAGAAACAGGAGGCAGTCTTTCTTTCCTGAAGATAAACAGGCTAAGATGTAGAGAACATTTTGATAACGTGGGAAGTATTTGCAATAGTTATGATAATTATTCTTTTTTGCTACCCTTTTCTGGAAATGGTTGTTATCTCATTTGCTTTCACATTTTTACTGGCTGATATTTTAAATGTGTATTCAATGTCATGGCAGGATAGTTTATAATATGGCTGAAAAAGAGTTGATTACATATATGCTTTTTTTTTTAATCTTTAATATTATTTAGGAACCAGTAACCATGTCTCTAGATATAGAGTTTGTCTTTATAAAGTTATTTCCAAATCATCACAGCATTTGATTTTAAAGACTTGAAATATGAAGCAATACTTACAGATTATGGCATAGTTGCTAGTTGTTATGGGTAACATGTACCTGAGTTTTGTTCTTTCCAAATTGCTTGTGAATTCTGATGTGTGCCAATGTAAGAGCAGAGAATATAATCACACATCTTGGAATAAGGCTTAGAAACAAGGAAATCCATTTTATTCAAATAATGGATCAAGTTCTTATAGTTTAAGTATCTTTGGCTGTAAATTGTGTCCTAGAGATTCTTCTGATGTGCCTTTTTGGTTTCTTTTGAAGGAGATTAAGGTTTTTATACAGTCATTCTGAGGTGGTAAATAAACATGCAAAATCAGTTATCTTGTTGTGTGGAATATCTAGAACTGACAGAACATTTATATAACTATTGTGATCTTAAAGTGCCTGCAAGTGCCACCATTGTTGCACTGACAAACATGGCTTCTGTAGAATGTGCCTGACTTTATTAAGTCTACCCCCTTAGTATTCAATGTATCAGTAGTTTTGTATTTTGTAAATACAGTATCAAGGCTGGGGGGTAATAGAATTTCAAAGAATACTTTTTGAGTTGTGGCTGTTTCTTTTACGTGAAAAGCAGCATTAGATGGGAATTAGAGCATTGTGTAACTAGAAATAGATGAACCATTATTTAAATTTATACAAAGTAAAGTCTATACTTATTTATTTTAATGACTTCCTGACTTCTTGTGTTTGGAGACCCACTCCTGCAGACAATGCAGTGTTTATTTAGGCCTGACTGCAACAAATTACAGCCCAGGTGCAGATTCTATGATCCATTGATATTTATATTAATGTATTTTTGGACTTTTTTTAGAGTAGGAACTGCCATCCACCATTTTCAATTGAAGGAGTCACACTGTGTCTACGATGACAGATTCTGAACAAACCCACAGGTGCTGCTAGTTTTATGACTTGAAGGTAAATGCTAGTTGACTGGCTAGGGCTGGGTGCTAGGTTGGACTGGGTGATCTTGGAGGTCTCTTCCAACCTGGTTGATTCTATGATTTAACATTTTTATTTCATGCTTTCTATACTTCAGCACAGATTGTAGACTGTGATATACTTTACTACATAAAGTGCATTGAACTTTACTGGAAAATAATTTGTCCATCTCTACCTTAATATTATGTACAAAATTTTCACTATCCTTTGGTACAGGTCAGGCAGTGTTACTATTGACTTGTGCTAATGAATGAAGCATTAATGAATGGACCATGAAAATCTGTATGCACTTGAAGTCAGTGAAGTGCTTTGGGTGAGTGGTTCCAAATATCTAAACCCTGTTCTTAGCTGTGGGCAGACAGTGTGAAGAGCATTGATGCAGGTGAAGTTAAATGAGTAGTGCTGGCCTAATCACAGTAAAAGGATGTGATTTTCAGGTTTCCATGGGATGCATAGGAACACAGAAAAGTTGAACTTGAGAATGAGAAACTGCTGAAATCAGATTTGCTGGCAAACCAGCTTCACCAAACAGCATCTAAGTTAAATTTTGCATCTGTTTTGAGGAACAGAACCAGCTGCAGAGTATTAGCGTTCTGCATTATTAGTACATGCTGACTTACTTAGAAAGGGCTGTCCTCAGGTAAAGAAATTAGCCTTGATTATGTAATTCCTCAATCATAATTTCCCATAATTCCTTATGGACTTAGGTACATAAGTAAGACTGCATAGCTTCTACTTTAGATGCCTAGGTCTGACATTGAAATGCATGCTTGCTTCTGGTCAGTTTCAAGGGAAACTTGGAAGTTGTGCCTGCATTTCTGCCAACAAAAGCTTCTGTACACATATATGTCTGATGCTGGCGTGCTTAGAACTGTGTGGCACAATAGGTATCTAGCATGAACCTAGAAGGACTTAGAAAATAGAAATTCCCGTCTTACCCATGGACTCTGATCAGGCAGAAGTTTTTAAGATGTATTTTTGGAAGACACTGCATGAAAACAAGTGTTTTTTACTCTATGGCTGTGGTTAGAGTATTATCAAAGAATAATAGGTTTAATTTCTTCCTCAATCTGAAACAGTTTGAACCATTTGCCTTACATTTTGGCTAAATTACTAAAATGGTGAGCATCTGGATAAAGGTGGAATGAGAGAGAAGTATTTTTGTGTTCTAAAGTGATCATTGTGGCATAACTGACATTCACCAACAGTAGAAATCTCAGCTTTGGTTTGTGTGTTAGGCCTGCAAGGGAAACTGCATTAGTCAGGAAGCATTTGTTGTTTACACTGGACCAAAGTGAGATGGGTATGTGTCAACTATGATAGAGATCATGCTTCTTACTACATGCAGAGGAAAGCTATACAAGGATAATGGCAAATGTGGACATGTATTGGTGTATTGGAAACAAAACTGCAAAATTAAAGGGCATAAATGCATTGTTCATACTTCTTTGAGCAATAGCACGCTCAGCAGCTTCTTCTGAGTTTTCCTATTCAAGCTGTGTCTGGCCAGAACTGAAGGAGTCTCTCTCTAACACTCAGTGATGCTGTATGGCAGTGATAGAAAAAACTTGCTTAGAGAGGGCTGTGCCTAACTCCAGGCTATCCTTCACCACCAGGAGACTGCCTTCTAGTACAGAGACCTATTAGTTGCAGATACCTGGTTCTAATAACAGTACAGAAATGAATGTGAATCATGTGCATCACAGAGAGCAAATATAAACCAATGATTTTATGTTGTTGCTCTATAGCGTAAATACAGGGACGGAACTGTGGTGAATCTGGACATTTTGGGTTGTACCAGGACAGATGTTAGCAGCACCTCATTTTGTAATGACTTTGCACCAAATATTTAATAATTAATTGGAGAAAAAAATGTGAAAATCTTCTATTATCATCTCCAGCATCTTTAGTGTTCTGATGATAAATGATCAACTTGTAGGAATGCCTGAAGAAAGTTAGGAATTGGATATAGTTTAAAAGGGTCACTCCCAAAGGGAGGCTGTGGAACACTATGGTCTGAAGAATCTGTGCTAGTAATTCTTTCAAAGCATGACTTCTCATTGTATGAAACACAATTTGGAACTGACATTTAACAGATGAATTTTTCTCCACAAGCCTTATTTGTGTGAAGTCACTGAGACTTCATGCATAGTGCTTTTGTTGAGCTCTGTAATTCTTAGCTTCAAGTGCCAGAATAAACCCTGGAAAGGATTCAGCAAACAAACCAACCAACCCCAAATCTACCCATTTTTCTAAGAGCACCAGTTTGACTTCTTTTTTCTTTAATATCTCAACTTGAATAACTCTGGTATATGTCTGAAAATGCATCTGGCATCTTTATAAATGTCAAATTCCTGGCATGAATAATAATGTATTGTATTCCTTTGATTTTTTTTTGAAAGCCACACACTAAAATTTCTGACAATATAAAATCTGCTTTTTATAATTTGAGGGATTTCTCTGAAAGGGAAATCAGACACCTGTTTATGCAGGAAAGCATGACCTGTACTTCTTCAGGTCTGTCTGATGCTATCAATGTACAGTGCAAGCAGCTTGGCATAAGTCCTAGCAAGTGTGGCATGTTTTATTCTTTCTTTTGCAACCTGTGCTGGTGACAGTAGAGGTTTCTTAACTGACTCTGTGGAAAGTAAGTTACATGAGATTGGAGATATAGGAACTACTTTGAAAAAGATTGATCTGTGCTTTTGAAAGAAAATGTTACCTAAGCTTCTCTAACCTCTAATGGTCATTTAATTCACTTACTGCTAATTTAAGTCAATTTGGATGTTTTAGGAATGTGATAACTTCTGATCTACGAGTAGTGTCCAAGGGAGCTGGGGTTGTTCAGTCTGAAGAAGAGTAGGCTGAGGGGAGATCTCATTGCTCTCTGCAACTACCTGAAGTGAGGTTGGAGAGAGGGGAGTGCCAGCTTCTTCCTGTGGCAAGAGAGGGAGCTAGAGGAAGTGCTTACAAGCTGCAGGCTGGGTGCTCTAAGATGCTTCTTCACAGAGAGGGTTATCAGACATTGTAACCGTCTGCTCAGGGCAGCGGTGGAGTCACTGTCCCTGGAGATGTTTAAACAATGTGTGCCCCTGGCACTTGGGGACATGGTTTAGTGTTGATCCTTTGGTGCAGGGTTGAAGATTCAACTAGATGTTCTTTGAGGTCTCTGCCAACTGGATGCATTCTGTGATTCTTAACAAATTCTAGGTTCCTTAATGTAAGAATGAAACAAAGGGCATATGTTATTGTTCTGTTTTCTTGAACAGAAAATTTGCAAATGGAATCACATGAAGGAGGGAGAATGGGAAAGTCTGCAGGTATTTGCTGTATGGGCTTTAATGTTGTGAAAGATACAGTCAGAATAGTCTGAGGTAGGATGTGCTTTGTGCTAAATAATATTAATTTTGAAGCAACTTGGCTCATTTCTTCTGATTCTCTGGTGGAAATCTAGGAGGTGTGTGGGTAATGAGTGCTTGTGACTGGGATCTCTGCAGAATATAGTAGCAAATCTCATCCCTAGGGCCCAGATGGCTCTCTGACCTATATGTTGAAGATTTCTTCATAGACATAGAGTGGGAGGAAAGAATTTGCTGTCTTCCTGTGTGCTGTAACCTGGCAAGATGGAACAGGATGCTACCTTCCACCCCCACTCCCTCCTTACAGTGCCAGCTTGCATGGAATTGCACACAGCGGCTGAGGAATAACTGTGTTTTGAACACAGATCTCTGACAGTTTCTGAGTGCATTATGAACTTGCATGTCTCTCTGACTGTTATAATTGATTTTAAAACAAACACTTCTCAGACTAGGTTAGTTAGTCACTGTATACTGGAGATTTGGAGTTGCACTCCTATTGTACTATTCAGTTCTGATTAGTGAATGCCTGCAGATTACACAAGTGGGTAACAGCACAATTGTCTGGAGTGAGAGAAAAGGAAAAATAAATATATTGGAAGTAGATGGTTATATCAGTGTTACAGGGTTCAGAGACTTCTTCACAGGGAGAAGCGAGATGGTACTTTTGGTTCTGCTACCTTAATAGTGGCAGAATCACTCCTCAGCATAACCAAGGGTTTGGCTCACCATAAAATAAGAATGCAGTAGCTGGGCAGTTGTGTTACATGTATCCAACTAGGAAATATCACATCTGAAAATGCAAGCACAAGGGAACGTTTTTAACATGTCAATACAAACACTGAGCCTTAAACAACAAAAGATAAGAGGTGGAGTTACACATCAAAGGGAGAAACCCACCGCTTGTTAAAGAGTCACGGGCAATAAAATGCCAACATAGAAAGCTGAAGAACTAGTGGATGTCTGCTGCAAAGGCTCCTATTGCCTCTGCAAGATGAATTCCTTCTTCAGCACCTGTGAGGTGGCACAACGAAAAATGCAAAGTTGTGTCATTTGATGCTGAATTCAGAGTAGAAAACATTTGGTAAACATCTCACATTCAGGAATATGACTGCATATTGTGGGCATGTGATGGGAGGTGTGTGGAGCACTTGTTGGGTGTACTCTGAATTTCCAAAGTGTAGGGTGTACTCTGTCTCCTGGTTGCTCAGCTCCCACTTAGACTTGCAGAACCCCAGAACAATACTGACCAGGACTTCATGCAGCTTCCCCAGGCTTGCTTGCCATGTCCCAAGAGTTCTACTGAGTCTTCCCAGACATCTGACCTTCCTCTCAGTTCTCTCTCAGAGATTTGTAGCTCTATACCCTTCCCCCAACAAGGAGCTGAATTGCTTGAGGCCATTTAAAAAGTAATGAAAACCAGGTTCATTAGCAGGCACTTAGGGATATACCTACTAATAGCAGTGCTTCTGAGATCATCCTGAATAATCATTGCCATCGGTTTATTATTTGTAGGTTGCTTCAGAGATGTTGATTTTTTTTTTTTTGGTGTTGCTATTCAGTAGATAATCACCTCAATATGTGCTCTTGCTCCAGGGCTAGGACAAAATGGACCAATCTGTTTGGATGTGTAAAGTTGCTTTGCTTTTCTAGCAAGGTTGGATTTTGGGAGGGTGCTACAGGAGTGGCTTCTGAGAAGCTGCCAGAAGCTTCCTCGACATCTGATGTGGAATCATTCTCTATCTGGAACTGTGAGTCTTTCTTAAATCACCAAATTTTGGATATACTTCAAACAGCAAATGTTTATGTTTTTCCTTTTAAGCATGAATGTGCTAAGTTTTTTGTTTGTTCCCTTGGGGAGGGAAAAAAAAAGAAACTATTAATGGTCTGATTTAGCTTCAGTGAAGGCAGTTGGAGTTATTTCAAAGTTTTCACTTGCTCATATCTTGAGTTCCTCTAAAGTTCCTACTATTTCAATTCCTTCAGCAGTTGCAGCATCTTTTGACTTGTCAATATTTTTAGTAAAAACAAGACTAAGTAAAAACCTCATAATTAAAAAACATAGAACTGGAAAAACTAAATCATAGAATCCACCAGGTTGGAAGAGACCTCCAAGATCATCCAGTCAAACCTAGCACCCAGCCCTGGCCAGTCAACTAGACCATGGCACTAAGTGCCTCAGCCAGGCTTTGCTTGAACACTTCCAGGGATGGTGACTCCACCACCTCCCTGGGCAGCCCATTCCAATGCCAATCACTCTCTCTGACAACAACTTCCTCCTAACATCCAGCCTATACTTCCCCTGGCACAACTTGAGACTGTGTCCCCTTGTTCTATTGCTGGTTGCCTGGGAGAAGAGACCAACCCCCACCTGGCTACAACCTCCCTTCAGGTAGTTGTAGACAGCAGTGAGGTCCCCCCTGAGCCTCCTCTTCTCCAGGCTAAACACCCCCAGCTCCCTCAGCCTCTCCTCACAGGGTTTGTGTTCCAGGCCCTTCACCAGCTTTGTTGCCCTTCTCTGGACACCTTCCAGCACCTCAACATCTCTCTTGTATTGAGGGGCCCAGAACTGGACACAGCACTCAAGGTGTGGCCTGACCAGTGCTGAGTACAGGGGCAGAATAACCTCCCTTGTCCTACTGGCCACACTGTTCCTGATGCAGGCCAGGATGCCATTGGCTCTCTTGGCCACCTGGGCACACTGCTGCCTCATCTTCAGCCTACTATCTACCAGTACCCCCAGGTCCCTTTCTTCCTGTTCCCAGCCTGCAGCCCTGCTTGGAGTTATTGTGGCCAAAGTGCAGAACCCTGCACTTGGTCTTGTTAAATCTAATCCCATTGGCCTCTGCCCAGCCATGCAGCCTGTCTAGTTCCCTCTGCAGGGCTCTCCTACCTTCCAACAGATCAACAACTGCTCCTAGCTTGGTGTCATCTGCAAACTTACTGATGCTGGACTCAATGCCCTTTAGCTGTTTACCTCTTACATCTCTCTTTGGTTTGATGTCAATGACTTTATATATTGTTAAAATGCTGATGTATAATAAGATGTTTTAAAGACCAATCTACTTCATGATACATTTATACACGGTCTAAAGGCTGTTGTCCTAGGTTAAATGCAATAAATAAAGAATCATGGAATCATTAAGGTCAGAAAAGACCTTTAAAATGATTGAGTCCAACCATAAACTTAACACTGCCCAGTCCACCACCTGAGCATGCCTGTATGTCTTTTAAATACCTCCAGGGATAACTACTTGATGTTTTTTGGTCATTTGTTTTGTTTATTTTTTTTTCAAGATGAATCTCTTTTGCCTGTTATTGAATGTTTCTGGAATTGAGGGGGAAAAGAGAGAGGATAGTTAAAGAATTGGAAAGGATTAATCTTACAGATAAAGTTTTGAAACCTTCAGCTACATCAGGGGTCTGTGCCATCATTGTGGAAAAAGCCAATGGGTAACACTGAGGCCTGATGTGTAGTGCTTGATGCTAGAATACAAACCTGTTTGAGAGAGAAAACAAGACAAATTAATGAAAGAAAAAAGTAGGGAAGCAGGAAACACTGCTTTTATTTCTGATGCTGATCCTTATTTGTGGGAGGCAAACAGAACCTAGAGGTACATTGCTTCCCTTGTGCAGCAAAATTTCATCTCGCCCCTTGTGCATTTTTTACAGCTTATTACAATTGCACAGCAAAAATTGCAGACATTGCTTTGGAAATAACATCTTAGCTAAGACAGACTTTTTAAAAAGTGGAGAACAAAGAGAAAAAGGATGGAAAGAAAATAAATGTTAGGGGGAAAGAAAGAAGCGAGGCGCTATTGGCAGAAGAGTGTATCTGATGTATCGGGACCTAACTGACTGTGGTAGCACTGACAGTATTTCTGAATCCTCATCTGACTTTGAGACCACAGAAGTAATACTTTGGGACCATAGAAGTAACAGAAAAGCAATTCTGTGTATCACTTGTCAGCTAGACATGATCCTAACATAGTTTTTAAATAGCATTAGTTCTTAGCTTGGATTGATTCTGGTTTTATGTTGCTTTTATACCTCTTTCTATCACTTGCTGTTAAGAGATTGTTGTACTTTTGTCTTGGACTTAAGCCAATTTCTATAGTGCTTTCATTGTTATATTATATATAATTCTATTCAATTATATAATTATTAGATATAATTTCCAGTTACTGCATTATGTGCCCACTTCTGCTTACGACATCTTTCCCACCTGAACTCTGCGTTCCTCAGCTCAGTTAGAAGGGTCTCACAAACCACTGCTCCAGGTAGCAATTTGTGTTAATTATTTTTTTTGTGTCCTTGTTTGGTACCTATACACATAGACTCTCTCAATTTGAACTTTTGGATATCCTGTAGGAATAGGTTCAAAAGTTTATCACACAGAATCCTATTGTCATAGGCTAAGTTAATGACAACTGTGTACAGTTTATATCCTATTGATTAGCTGTTTTGCTTTTCTTGGGTCTGTCTAAGGAGGGAAACTTCTGTGGAATCTCAAGTTGCTTGATAAAGACAGAAATAACAGCACAGGCTTTTCACAGGCAAGATGAAATCATGCTTTCCAGGGAGACCTCAAATTCATTTGTTGCAGCCAGAATACAGCTGCCAACTGTGGTTGCTTACATAAGTTGCCCATCTGAGATTGTTTTCCAATCAATTGTGTATCAGCCCAGCAGTTCAAATGCTGTGGTAAGCCTCCCTTTTTAACCCATAATAACTAATTGCTGGCACCTGGCACATCATCCTCTTGGAGTGGAAATAAATCCAACAAAGTACAAAGTGCCAGAAAAATTTTGATTTAAAAATACAAGCTCTTTGTGACTTCAGATGTTGGAGCATGAATACAATCTTTCTCTGCTGTAGACTGAAGGAGCCTGTGGGTTTGCTGTGCTTTACTGAAAAATAGACAGCCCATCCCACTTAAGAGGATTCTTTGTTTTCAGAGATATGTATCTTGGTAGGGTTATAATATCAATTGCTTACTTTGTGTTTGATGTGCAGCATCAATGCTAAGCCTTTTTAGAGTTGATACAAACCCTTCTTGCTGAAATCTGCCCCAATATTGCTAATTCCTTTAATCCTCTCTGCTCATTTCTAAATCTTTATGCAGTATATATATACAAAAGCTGTAAATATGGAGTGTACTCTTACCATGTTGTACTGATTACTGTGGGTTTGTTTAGTTTTTATATATTGAATAGAATATATCTAATTGAATTGAATATATCTAATAGTGAAAATTGTAATGATATTGCAGAATAGTTTCATTTAAACTAAGAATCCATTTTTTTTCCTTACCTATCCCTAAAATGTTTATTGGAGTGAAGATTAAAGTGGTTTGCTATGTCAGTAATTTGGGCAATGTTCTTTTGACTGTTAAGTCAACCATTTTTAATGAGAGATATAATTTGTAGCTGTGACACGATTGAATGAAGTATCAAACATAAACTTGAAGTAGTTATTAGTACCTTTAATGAACTTTGGGGTAGAAATCCAAAATAACATTTGAGCAGCAGGAACAGACCCTGCTAGTGAAGAACCACAGATGGATATGCAGGGACAAGTGAGACTGATTCTAACCCTGCAAACAAGGTGAGGTGCTATGGTTTCCGAGGTCTTCAGCGTTCATTGCCTTTCTGCAGGTGCTTGGGATTGCAGCTAACCCAGGTTACTTTGCTGTCACCATCGCACAGCTTCCATTGCTGCAGTTTGAGAAACTCATTCTTCCATTGCAACAGGTCTTTGCTTGCATCTGTCCTCACTTCAAATGTGTGTAGCTCCAGCTCTGTCTGGAAATCCTTGTTCTTTAGTCTGTGTATCAGGTAGGCTTTTAAACTTTTAGAGGGAAGGGAAACAATCTGTGACACTAACCTTTGCCACCACTGCAAAAATAGAGACAGCAAAGGCAATGGGAATGGGAGAGAAGGCCCAAACAAAAGGCTTTCCTTGTAATGGAGTCTGGGTAATGCTTTCTGCTTGCTTTGAGGGTTAGGAAATAAAGTATCTTGAACTGTGTACTCATGTACTTTGCATAGCCATGTATTCCTGTGTAGACAAAGTACAGATATTGCTTTAGCCAGAATGAAACCATTCTGCAACTAATTTTCATTCTTGTTGCTTTATTAATATTAAAAAACCTCCAAAACTCAGAATATGTGTAACTTAAACACATAATTTTCTTTTTTTACTTCTGTTAATAAAACCCCATCTGAACTGTTCTGCAATCAAGTATTTAATGTTGCAGAACATTTCTGGTTTGAATCTAATTACACTGTTCATGATGCCAAAATATCTGATTCCAACATAGAAAGAAATGGTGTAGTGAGTACTAATGTACTTGTTACTCAAGGAGATTTTATCTATTTACTTAGGATCTTGCATTTATGCATGTATGCATATGTGTAAACTGACCCTAAATTGAGGATGTCTCCACAGCCTCACCCTTCCTAGGAAATGCTGTTCTTTTAAATGTTTGCAAGCATAATAGCCTCTTTGATTTTGCCCACCAAGAAAAATAAATGAAGGGGAACAACTTGTTGAAAACATGAATGCAGAGTGGGACTGAAATCCAAGTGGAAATAAATACAGGTTGATAAAAGTGACTGACTCAGAGTAGCCTCATAGACTTTTGAAATGCTTAGGAGTGGTAGTGGAAGGTGGAGTTAAGGGAAAATAATTGTATGTAAATTACCCTAATATTTTGTTTGTAAAACTCACTAATTTTGAGAACAGAACAAGTGTAAAAAGAAGGTGATGCAATAGTGCAAGGCTTTCCCGCATTTTTTTTGATGTGTATAAACCAGGATTTTCAGAGTTACTTTTCTTCTGGTGTACAGTTTCTCTAGTATAAGTTTTGGAAATGCAAACAACCTCTTGTGTGTCCTTTCAGTTGTTATCATTGTAATGTTTTAGTATTTGTTCTTTTGTAGGCCAAACCTAATGGTCTCTAGTTGGATTATGTTGATACAGTGATGTAATATGAGAGAAGTGTTAATTTACACTTGGAAAGCTAACTAATATATGTAACCTTTAGTCTGGTTATTTTCTCAAACTGCTGCAAAAGGTTAAAAACATATATTTCTTGGCTTCCTTATTAGTCAGTAAATAGCAATAGGAAGAGATCCCTCTGGTTGTGCTGTGCTGTGACAGAATCTCTTGGTGCTTACTTGTTCAGTCTGATGCAGGTCCTGCAACTCTAGCAGCAAAAATTTGCCATGAAGATCCTGACTTCTTGTAGCAGCCAGCACAGTTCTCAGGGGCAGAGAGGAAAGCAGTAAGTGCTTCCATGGACAACCATATTCATAACATTCTCTCTTCAAAACCCTGGGTATAGAAATTATATGATCAGCAGCAACAGATTTTGGCTTTTGGCAATGTCAGTGGATAGGTCATGTGTTGATGCTAATCATGGCCTCTATGTGGTAGCAATAAGGCACTTGGAGAAGTGTTTTCTGTAAGCAATTTCAAGTACATTTCTGTTGCTAATGCTATAATTACTATGTCAACAGGATACAGAAGTTTGGTCTCTGGAGTCATTGTTTTGGCATCTCTTTCAAGTGTGCAGTGCTATATTACTATTCTTGTTCAAATAAACTGGAGACTGGATAATCCCTGGAATCCTCATAGGCTGATTGCTTAAGTCTTGGGTTTATCCTTTTAATCCTGGTTTCTATTAATACATCCCTTTTGGACTACTAAATAATTACTTGGTTTTATACTTATAATTCAGTTCTTAGGTTCAGTTCATCAGTTTATCCTATTTTTCAGGCTTTGTTGTGAATGAAATACAGAAGGACTCTCACAAACAGATGGAAAAAGATGATCTCTTGAGGGAATACAATTTGATTCTGCAAATTAAGATAAGATTGTTTTGCCAGTTATTCTTTTTAAGAAATAAAAGTTGGAGCACGATTTTCACCCAAAGAATTTTCTCATGTAATAGTTTAACGTTAAAGATGGACAAGGAAGGCTGTTGTAGCATTCGATGTTTAAGAGTGGAAAATCTTCACTCTGAAAAATGAGACACAGATGATTCCTGCCCTGTAATTCCCTCTGGTCCCCTCACAGTGATGCCTTATAGCTTGTAAAGGTATTCTCATTGTTACTTTTCTACTGGTGGAGCAAGAGTGAGTTTGGATATGTCCCTCAAGCAAGTCCCAGGCTGCATGGTGCGCAGTTCTCTCTCTTTGGATAACTGGGGCTGAGGCAAGGAAGACCTTGCAAATGTTTATTCTTTCCTCTTTGCCTTTTGGGATTTTTTTGGGGGACTCCTGTTTTGCAGACTTTTAAGTCAGCATGGTGAGAGCTGAGCAGCAGGATCACACAAGAGTTGAGCCATTAATTTTTGCCTGTTGCTTAAAATATGTACATGAATGAGATGAACACAAACGAATGACAGGAGGAGAATACAGAAATTAAGAATTCAAAGGATAGCATATTTCTGCTGGATATTTGAGTGCATATCCCCATGAGTTTTCCCTTCCTTGCTTTGCCTGTAACATCCCTCACCTCCTGTTGCAGGGATTTGGACACAACCCTTCCCCTCTGCTCCTCAGCCAGGCTCACCAACACTCTCTGTACTCCAGGGCAGCCTGAAGATGCTACTTTCACATGTACTTTCCTGTGGCAAATTGCTAGTATTTCCGTGCCACTCTGCTCCTCAGCCAGGCTCACCAACACTCTCTGTACTCCAGGGCAACCTGATGGTGCTACTTTCACATGTACTTTCCCATGGAAAATTGCTAGTATTTCTGTGGAGCACATCCTTTCCCACAGGGGATCCTTGTAGCTCCCAGCTTTTTCGTTCCCACCCAACCAGTTCTGAGCATCTTCCTCTTCCCTGTAGTTTTTCTTGTTACTGCCAAACTGAGGGGTTCATCTCTGAGGGTACCAGTGGGTAAATGTTAGTGGAAGGGTGAGTAGATATGCAAGGAGGTGATGCAGTTTAAAAAAGGAATGGATTACTTCTGCAGGGATTGGTGAAAGGAGAATTTTGCCAGTGAGCATCATGTCAATTTGGTCTTACATGTCTGATTGACACTTTTTGAGTCTACAGTCCATTCCATTACAGGTTGGCTGTATGTCTGGGCTTGCAAGTTTGATTGAAGATTGTTCCTTGTGCACAGAAGTTAGAGCTTATTTTAGTATATAATAACATCTTGTCTCTCTGTTTCTTCCTGTCTAGTTTAATCTCAAGACTGAAAATACAACACAAGTGGCACAAATCACAATGTTTTTTCAGATGTTGTTAATTCTGCTACTTCATGACTATGTCTCAGCTGAAGATGGGGAAACAAGAGCAAGTAAGTCTCCAATTTTGTGTTTCATATAAAGACAATTTCAAAGCATACTTTGAGTTTGTATGCATTTTCAGGTCCACATGTACACTTCTGTTGACGGTGAACTTTGTCCAAGGTAATTTTTCTGAACACAATCCTGTAGTACATGCTAAGTAAATTAAATGTAGTATTTGTCACAGTATCACAGCATCATCAAGGTTGGAAGAGACCTCACAGATCATCAAGTCCAACCTGTTACCACAGAGCTCAAGGCTAGACCATGGCACCAAGTGCCATGTCCAATCCTGCCTTGAACAGCTCCAGGGACGGCGACTCCACCACCTCCCCATGCAGCCCATTCCAGTGTCCAATGACTCTCTCAGTGAAGAACTTTCTCCTCACCTCAAGCCTAAATTTCCCCCGGCGTAGCTTGAGGCTGTGTCCTCTTGTTCTGGCACTGGCCACCTGAGAGAAGAGAGCAACCTCCTCCTGGCTACAACCACCCTTCAGGTCTTTAGGAAAGTCATATCTTTATTTCCTTTTGTGTCTTGTAAAGCTTAAGTCTTGATTTAAACTTCTGTCTTGAGTATTTGAGTTACTGGGAAGTGTAACAGTAGGTGACTGAATTGCTGTAGTGGACATAGCTTCCCCCACTTCAAAGGTACTGGTAGAATCGAGATCCTAACCACTTGGGTGCCAGACAGTTTATGAGGATGGGCATCAACTGCTGGGCCAAAGTTGGTTTTGTTCATGTTCTGGTAATTGTCACCATTTACCTGGTCAACAGTTATATGTTGATTTCTTCAGAATTCATATTTTGAATAGTTTCATGTTATTTGAGAAGCCAAACTGGAAAAATAAAGGTCCTGTGAGAGAAAGCTGAGATAGCCCTAGCTCTGGGACAGGTATTCTTGCATATTCTTCAAAATTAGTATCTTAAATCCCACCCAACCAAGCTGCATACTCCAGATCTGTTTTATGAAAAAGGAAAAGTTAAAGCAAGGTAGATTTTAGAAGGGCAAAGTGTCAGTATAGAAAGAGCATGGCAAACTCTACTGGTGACCGTGATACTCTAAGGATACTCTAAGGTTCTTTTACTCCAGTTTTGCTGTCAGTCCAGCAACTTTCAGTATTTTACGACAAACTCCATCAAATTCCTTGGGTCTCTAGCAAGCTGGGTCTCCTCTGAGCAGGATCCAATAATGTCCAAAGTCCTTTCCAGCTGAAATTACTATGTGATGCAAATTCCTTGACCCCAGAATGGTGCATGCTGCTTGCACCTTGTTGCTTTTCCCAATGTTTTTTTATCTTCACCACCACCTGGATTGTAAAGCCATCACTTCAGCAGCATACGGGTAATACTTTCCAGGAAGAATACTTTTAAGGAGGTTGAAATCTTGACCTGACCAGAAGTGTCCAGAGACAGATGTCATCACAACCCTTCAGCTCTTCAGAACTGGTGTGACTGCAGTCTTTCACAAAACAGAATGCACAATAATCCACAGGAACTCTCATGACCATGAGATAAAAATAATCTCTCCTGGTTTTGGCTGTGTCCTTGATATCTCATATGTCAGTTATCTGTGCTTCTTTCACAGTCCATGGAAGGCAAATCTTACCTCTAGACATTTAGAATCATAGAATCAGCCAGGTTGGAAGAGACCTCCCAAGATCATCCAGTCCAACCTAGCACCCAGCCCTAACCAATCAACTAGACCATGGCACTAAGTGCCTCATCCAGTCTTTTCTTGAAGACCCCCAGGGACGGTGCCTCCACCACCTCCCTGGGCAGCCCATTCCAATGGGAAATCACTCTCTCTGTGAAGAACTTCTTCCTAATATCCTTCTATCTGACCATGAGCTTATAAGATGAGTAGGACTATCTTATAGAAATACTTCTATTAGTCCATGGCCTGCAGTTGGCAATTCAATGTAAAAGCTCTCTTTGAAAGTGACTGTAGCTAGGAGAGCTGAATCCATGACAAAGTTATCATGCTGTTATGTTATATTTGTTGTATAGTTATGTGATCTTATGTGCTGGAGATTTGGCTTATTGAGATTTTTTCCTGCTGCTAGATTTGAATATGGTACCAGCAGCATTCATCTGAGACTTGGGATACTATAACTAGTTCTGTAAATAGGACTGTCAGGAGTCAATAAAACTTTAAAAGGATTTGAGATTATTGCTGAATTCTGGAATATTCAGACTATATCCTTCCTCAGAAGTGTGCTTGGTTTGCAAACAAAAATGAGGTTTTATGTTTAGCGTTTTTGCAGATGAAGGGATATGGATGAACCCAAAATGTATTTTTCTCAGCTTGTTTTTTGTATTAGCAGTTTCTGGTGATGATGTAAAGAAACATGGTTTTCAGATGCCAAGTTGAATCTGTATGACTTACAAAACCAGTCTTGTTTTCTTGGATAAACTCATCTGTTGTTTGTTTAAATATAGATTCTAATACAAACAGTAATTGAGATGAAAAATATTTTCTGTGGAAGAAATAAGTGAAAGAGTTGATTAAAATATTCATTTGAAACTGTTTTCTTTTAGGTTGCAGAACTGCCCCAGCAGATTTGGTTTTCATATTAGATGGCTCTTACAGTGTTGGCCCAGAAAACTTTGAGATAATTAAAAGCTGGCTTGTCAATATTACAAGAAATTTTGCCATAGGGCCAAAGTTTATTCAAGTTGGAGTTGTCCAATACAGCGATTACCCTGTGCTCGAAATTCCTTTGGGAACTCATGAATCCACTGAGAACCTCATCAGGGAAATGGAATCCATACACTACTTGGGAGGAAATACAAGAACAGGAAGAGCTATTCAGTTTGCCTTTGACCATCTTTTTGCCAAATCTTCAAGATTTTTAACAAAAATAGCAGTTGTTCTCACTGATGGGAAGTCCCAAGATGAAGTCAAAGACATAGCAGCAGAAGCAAGAAAGAATAAAATCACTTTGTTTGCTATTGGTGTTGGCTCTGAAATTGAGGAGGCTGAACTTAAAGCTATTGCCAATAAGCCTTCATCAACTTATGTCTTTTATGTTGAAGATTATATTGCAATATCAAGAATTAAAGAAGTTATAAAGCAGAAACTCTGTGAAGGTAAGTAACATGTGTAGGATGTAGTTTTGTACCTGTATTTATTTCACAAGCAGAATGCATGATTAATGTAACCTAATGGTAATTTTTACTGTGATCTTTCATTTTGAGCTTGTTTGTGGAAATCACTACCAAAATGTTGTTTTCTCCATTAAGCAGTGAGATGTATTTCTTTAAGATAAGGTGCCTTGACAGAGTGTTTGTTTGACTATGTAGCATTTTGACCTAAATTCCAGGGTTTTGGGTTTTTTTTTGCATTGATAAAGTTTAAAAATTCTAAAATGGTTCAGTAGTTTTCAGAGTTCTGAGGATGTACAACCTACTTTATCTTTTTCCTAGGTGTGGCTGATACTCATTCACAATCTAGCATTTTTTCTTGACAGTTGGTATATAAAAGAGTAAATTGCTTATAAAATATATCACTCAGAAGGACTCTGTTGTACAGCGAACATTTTGTATATGCTTTATTGCTAAGAATTGATGTAAGTCATGTTTCAGTTGTGCCATATTTCTGCACTAAAGCAGGTAAAACAGTTTTTGTTTGCTCTCACTCTGAGCCCTAGACTTGATTGAAGAAATATGGTGATATGTGTGTTGAGGATAACAGTGTTTATCTCTTGATATGCTTATGAAAATGATGATAGTTCTTTGTGACTGATGTAGTGTGGTGGTCAGTCCAAAAATTAAATCAGCTAAGTGCAGCTGAATTCTTTAAACTCCATGCAGGGAGAAATTCTCCAAAACAAGTATACTGATTTGTTTAAACAAGGTTTAGAAGAAGACACATCTTTCACCAAGATAGGTTTTCTGCTTTCAGAATTAACTAGTATCCTTTAAAATTCAGCTGTGATGACTTTTATAGCAGCAGTCTGTGAGTGGTGATGACCATATATGCAGAAAGGTATTTACTGTTTTCATAGAATCATAGAATTAACCAGGTTGGAAGAGACCTCCAAGATCATCCAGTCCAACCTAGCACCCAGCCCTAGCCAATCAACTAGACCATGGCACTAAGTGCCTCAGCCAGGCTTTTTCTGAACATATTCAGGGATGGTGACTCCACCACCTCCCTGGGCAGCCCATTCCAATGCCAATCACTCTCTCTGGCAACAACTTCCTCCTAACATCCAGCCTATATCTCCCTCGGCACATCTTGAGACTGTGTCCCCTTGTTCTGTTGCTGGTTGCCTGGGAGAAGAGACCAACCCTCACCTGACTACAACCTCCCTTCAGGTAGTTGTAGACAGCAATGAGGTCACCCCTGAGCCTCCTCTTCTGCAGGCTACCCTTTGCCTCCACTTCCTTCCCTGGTGTTAGCGTTGAAATGTCTCTCTCAAAGAGTGATCGGATCCAGTTAACAGCTTCATTTATAACTGCAATGTCTTTAGCAGGTGAACTGGAAGACCAGCAAACTTAAATTCTATATCTGAGCAGTGAATTATTTTATTCATATTTTTAAGATACACTTTGGGAGAGGAAGTTCGATGATGGGAAATTAACAATTACTTGGATGCTATCAGCCACATGAAACTGCCTGAAATGTTTGCAAGTCTTGCTTGATTTCTTTCTTTTAATGTCTAAAAATTGCCTTTAGGGCATTTTAAACTTTGTTATTGTATGAACATTGATAAAAAACTGTAGGGGCAGCATTTCCATTCTGTAAAAAGTAGTTTGGGGTTTGGTGTTTGGTTGTAGCAACTGCTGCTATTACAAATAGCCTTGTGGATGGAGGGCTCTTGTGCATGAGAAAAACCTGCTGAATGTGTCATCCATAAAGGACAATGTAGCTAAGAAATACTGACTATTTATTCTGGAAGTTGAATGTTCCTGTAGTATTAATATTCTGTACCAAAAAAAATAATAGAAAAGATTGTGTCTCACAAATGTATTAAAAAAAAAAAAAACAACCCCACAATGCTGACCTTGGAAGTGTATTTGGATGCTGAGAAAAGTTCCTTTGTATGGGATTTATCATTAGAAAGTTACTTCATGCTTCAGGAAGGAAAAATAAAGCATCTGAAAACTATATACAAGCACTAAAAGAGGACAAGAGTTCAGTTTACTGAAACATAGGGGATTGCTATGACTTGTGCTGTAGATGGAAAGCAGCTCTTTTGCCATTGATTTCTGTGTCTTGTTGTGATGGTTTGGGAGTTACCTGTCCTCCCATTCTTATGAAATCACCCAGACTAGACTCAGATGGCTGGAAGTTAAGGAATGAAGCTTTATATTCACAGCTTAGCACAGTATACAAGCAGATATTTACAGCTATATATAGAAATATACAAGTGAAACGTAACACAGAAACACAACAGCCCTCCCAGAAATCAGAGTCCCTAGGAGGGGCTCCCAACCACCCTTCCACCTTCTTTCCATTCCTCAACTTATCCCAGAGTTTGCCTTACGTGCGAGGTGAGTTTGAAGGATTGGCAAGGGAGGTTAGAAGCAGAAATGATTAGTTGGGTGTATGCAGCCACAAAAGCCCAGGGAGAAAACACAAGCACTGACAGACAGAGACACTCTGTCTTAACTATGTTTGTGTTCTTGTTTTCATACATCTCAGCAAACCTGTGAGTGAAGTAGGCATCACCATTGTTAACTTCTCACACTCTATAATCTATTATAATCTATTTTTTCTCCTTAAAATATTCCAATTAGCCTCAAACTGGCTCTGTTAGTTGTTGACATATAGGTACCAGTTACTACTGGGAAGATTCCAACTGGATATGAGTAAAATTTTTCACAGAGCAACATTAGAATACCCTTCTCAGTGAAGCAGTGGATTCCTCAGAACTGGACTCTTAGGATTTAGCTGGATAGTTGTCTGGGTCATCTCGTCTAGACTGTGCTTTTACCAGGAAAGGCTGGACCAGATGATCTTTAGGGTTCCTTCCAACCCTGTATTCTGGGACCCTAAGAAAATCATCCTGCCAGAAAATTAACCAGAAGATAAAAAAAAGATCCTCCTTATTGTGGACTGCCAATATTTGAAGGGGGCCTACAAGAAAGCTGGTAAGGGATTTTTTAGGGCGTGGGGTAGTGATAGAACTAGGGGGAATGTACATTTGCTGCTGCCCCAATTACCTGTGGCTTATGTCCTGAGGAGGGATTGTTCTTTCCCACCATTGGTAGCTTGTGCAGATAGTTAGCTGAATTTTTTTTGGAGTTTGTATGTCCTGCCTCCTCAACCACAAGGGGATAGCTTCTGGCTGCCCTTGGGCTGCTTAGAATGAGAAACTGTGCAGTGTTGCTGTTATTATAAAGAGAAACCAGTCTAGATCTTTGAGCTGATACTGCTCTGGCACTGAAATGCATTTTCCAGCTTGTGACTGGTCTAGATAGAGGTGAAAGAAGTGTCCACCCATTCTGTGGAATTTATTTGTAACCTCTTCTCTTTCTGTGAGCTGATGCTTTTCTGAAGAAACAGTGGGAAACTGGGAAAACTTACTTATTGTTAATAGCTTAGCATAGTTAGAATGAAATAACAACATGCTTGTTTCCATTCTAATACAATGTTTGCTTTAGGATTAAATTCCTCTCCATCTTATTTTTTCTGGGACAGCCTAGTATTGTTTTAGTGTAAAGAGGTAAGGTACCAATGTTCAGCTAACTTTAGTTCCCACAGAAGATACATGACACACCATTTGCCCAGTGAGAATAGCTTCAACCAGATTTCAGTGTAACAGACACAAAAGATCAGAGTGAATTTTGAGCAAAAGAAGGTGAAACAGATAGTTGTAGGTAACTCTACCCTTGCCTATTATCAACCTGTCGTTACAGTTAGTACATTTATAAGTTCATAGCGTTTTGAAACCATACAATTTTAGATCTTAAATTCAATACTTTTATTAGTCTGATACTGTAATAACTTTTAATTACAATTGGTGACAACTCAAAAACAGTATGTGCATGTAATTACAGTGCAATATGACATCTCAGTATTCTCACTCCATGTCTCTGAGGATTCTGTATGTCATTTCTTGTTATCCTTAGCTGGCAGTTTTCAGTTCCCTTTTATTTCTTGAAAGACAGTTACCAAAAAAAAATAGGTATGGGGAGGTTGCTTTTTGAAAGTCTTAAGTCATATTTTTAACTCTACTTTTACATATTACTTTGCAGAATCTGTTTGCCCAACACGAATTCCAGTGGCAGCTCGAGATGAAAAAGGATTTGACATTCTTCTGGGATTGGGTGTGAAGAAAAAGGTTAAGAAGAGAATTCAAATACCAGCCACTAATGCAAAAGCTTATGAAGTAACCTCACGTGTTGACCTGTCAGAATTGACAAGGTATTTCAATTTATAAATACAGCTCTAAATGTAGTACAATTTTGGTGGTTTGATTAAAGTGAAAGAGACTTATTTTAAGATTGATGGAAATATTCAAGTACTGTCTTTTTTTTTTTTCCCCTTCCCCTTTCTCTCTTATATAGGAATGTGTTTCCAGAAGGTCTGCCTCCATCCTATGTGTTTGTTTCCACTCAAAGGTTTAAAGTCAAAAAAACGTGGGATTTATGGAGAATTCTAAGTCTGGATAAGAGACCACAGATAGCAGTCACTATTAATGGAGAAGAGAAAACATTATCATTCACTACAACAAGTTTAACAAATGGTACACAAGTTATTACTTTCACAGCACCTCTTGTGAAGGTAAGAAGTCATCACAATGGAATACTCATTCAAATACACATTATTCCTCTGCCCTGTATGTTTTTTAAACATGTTGTTTGTGATATGCATGAGCTTATTTTTGGCTGCTTAGGCATTTAAAAATAGATGAGGAGAACTTTACCCATGTTCATCACTGTCAGTGCTTTGCACATGGTTTCTACTCAACAGGTAGTTACGAAGATCACAGGCTTCTTTTTCACATGACTCCCACATACTGGGAAGTGCTTTCTGCCTTTGATATGGAGTCTATAAAATGTGAATGAAACAGTCCATTTTCAGAGAGGGTTTTTAAGTGTCTAAATTCCCTGAAAATACATGACAGAAGTTACTTTCTTTTCCAGAAGAGCATATAGCAGCTTACCATCTAGATTTCAATCTAGATTTCTCCACTTCTCTGTTGGATAAATATTCCTTTCACCTATTTTTCTTACTGAAGGGGTTTCCTTCTTTGTGCAGACCAATTTTATTGTCTTCTAGTGTAATGTGAAGGTTCTCTTTCAGTCTAGTTGACTGGCTAGGGCTGGGTGATAGGTTGAACTGGATGATCTTGGAGGTCTCTTCCAACCTGGTTGACTCTATGATTCTGATTCTATGATGATTCCTTCTTCAGCAATTCCCACTTCCTAGAAAGATTGTCTTGGTTGCAGGTGCGACAGAGCAATGGAGATTGAATGTTTCTGTTCATGCATTGGTAGCAGTGTAAGAATATGATAGACCAGATTCCCACTCCTTCTGCAGAGAGTATTATTTAAGTGAACAAAGAGGGATGTTTCAGCAAACAAAAAGTGGCAAAGATTTACTGCTGGAGTGCTTCATGGCCAAGTGGGTTCAACTTTTCTGGGAAGTGGTGGCCTGCATTTGAATCTTAACTTCAAATCAGACTGAAGGAATTTGAGATTTGAGATATAAATCCTCAAAAGAAGAACTTGTATCCAAGAGAAGGTCTTAACTACTAAGCTTTTGCTATGGAGAAGTATTTTATTCTTCTGTTGTTAGATGGAGAATTTAACTTTTCCTTTCTGAAGTTCCTCTCCCTTTTAATAATTATTTGTAAATGAAATGTCATTGTTTGCTTGTTTGTTTTTATTTTTTTTAAGGATCAGGCTTAAACTTAATTTACTGGGAACTTTTAGAAAATTCAAGTCAATTTGTAAATTACTGTTTAATTGTTTCTGGCAGCTGCAGTGACAAATCAGTAGTACTTCTACAGTCTCAGACATTCATGAACATCACCATGAAAAGAAAGATTTTTGCATTTGTTTTTTTTTTCTCTCCTAAGTGTTTCTCCAAGCCTGTATTACTGTTATGAAGAACAAGAATTTTATGCCCTCTTAAGAGCTCTGAGTCTCTAAACACACCATAAATGCTGCTGTGCTTTTAATGACCCTTTTAATTTAATAAACACTGGTGATAATCATAGAATCAACCAGGTTGGAAGAGACCTCCAAGATCATCCAGGCCAACCTAGCACCCAGCCCTAGCCACTCAACTAGACCATGGCACTAAGTGCCTCAGCCAGGCTTTGCTTCAACACCTCCAGGGATGGTGACTCCACCACCTCCCTGGGCAGCCCATTCCAATGCCAATCACTCTCTCTGCCAACAACTTCCTCCTAACATCCAGCCTAGACTTCCCCCAGCACAACTCGAGACTGTGTCCCCTTGTTCTGTTGCTGGTTGCCCAGGAGCAGACACCAACCCCACTTGGCTACAGCCTCCCTTCAGGTAGTTGTAGACAGCAGTGAGGTCCCCCCTGAACCTCCTCTTCTCCAGGCTAAACACCCCCAGCTCCCTCAGCCTCTCCTCATAGGGTTTGTGTTCCAGGCCCTTCACCAGCTTCATTGCCCTTCTCTGGACACCTTCCAGCACCTCAACATCTCTCTTGAATTGAGGAGCCCAGAACTGGGCAAAGTACTTAAGGTGTGGCCTGACCAGTGCTGAGTACAGGGGAAGAATAACCTCCCTTGCCCTACTGGCCACAGTAAATGTTATATAATCTCTTCTGGTGTTTTTTTTTGTTTGTTTGTTTTTGTTTTTGTTTTTGGTTTTTTTTGTTTGTTTAAATTTTATTTTATTTTCTGAGAGTCATTTTAAATAAATAAACCCCCAATCTACATATGAAAATAAAATAGAAACAGAGGTGTCCTAGTAAGTGACACGAGCTTAATATCTGTTTATGTGCACAAAAAGTAACAAAGTTCTATAACATACTGAGAGATGTATGCTTCAGTTTACTTTTATATATACTAACCTAGTGTGGCATTAACTTCTAGTAAATGTAGCTATATAAAATATCAGTATCTAGGCTAGGCTGAAGAGCTGGACTGGTGTTGAAATTGGTGGGTAAGTTCGAGAGGAGGATATTTTTCCTTGTGTTGAATTTAATTTCTAATATAGATGTGTTTAATACTTATGTCATTTTCTGTTATTTGTAGAACTAAGGTATTGTCTCAGTTCTAATTTCAATTCCCAGAGACTCAAATAGATTTGATAGAACCTAATAACAATTTATAGAGTACCCTTCCCTCTTCCCTCTTCTTTCCCAAAAGAAAGGAATTAGATGTAGAGAGGGGAGAAGCTAAGCACAGCCAAATAAATAATCTCACTCGATTTGGAAGTCAAAAAGAAAATTTAACAATAAATTTAAAAAGTTATCTGATGTGGGGAAGTTACAAAGGTATAGGGAAGGGAAAACAAATACAAACTGTGTAAATACAACCAGATTTCAATGGGTTTGTCTGCCTCGTGGTGATGGCCATGTAGTAAGACAAAGAGAAGCAGGAACAGGATGGTGATGCTGGTAAGCAGGGAGCACAGAGAGAGAGAACAGAAAGTCCCCCTGCTTCTATGGACCTTTAGACAGGAAGGGTCAGTGGGCTAACCATCATCTGGTAGTGTTCAGACCCACCCCTGGGGAGGGCTCAAGACCACCTAGGGTCAGGTTCAAGGTCACTCCCCTTGGAGGGTTCACCCTGTACAGGTATTTGTATAAACTAAATCTTAAGCTTTAGAAACCTGAAGTTTTGTGAGATATAAAATATTTGGATTATTTATGACAACGTTGTGGGTTTTTTCTGCCAATATCATCTTTAATTTTATTTTTGTCATAAGAGATTAGGCAGAAAGATTTTTCAAGTACCAGTTTGTTTTCACCATGATTTAAAACCTGGCATCTTTGAGATATTGCACCACTGCTGAAAGAACGGCCTCTGGCTTCATTTTGTGAACACATACAGGTTTGAACATGTTCAGGATCATGAACTGAAAAAAAACATATGTGAGTTACAAATTAATTCTGAAATAGGTATTAATTATTACAAAATACCATCTTCTCAGTTGTAATGTTACTTGGCAAGTGTAATGCCAAATGCAAATGTACTTTTTTCCCTGTACTTTTTTGTATGACTACACATCTTACATTGATCATCTCAGCCACTGACAGTAACTGAAGTGTTGAAATGCAGGTTTCTTATTTAAACTGAAGACATTTTGTTTTAAACTATTCTGTTCTCTTCACTTTTCCTAGACGTTGTTTGATGAAAGCTGGCATCAAATCCGGCTCTTGGTAACAGAAGACTTTGTAACATTGTATATGGATGACCAAGAAATTGAGAGGAAACCATTACATCCTGTTTTAGGTATTTACATCAGTGGCCTGACCCAAATAGGAAAGTATTCTGGAAAGGAGGAAACTGTACAGGTAAGCATGCACTGAAAACACAGTAATTTAGAAATACAATCATAGAATCAACCAGGTTGGAAGAGACCTCCAAGGTCATCCAGGCCAACCTAGCACCCAGCCCTAGCCAGTCAACTAGACCATGGCACTAAGTGCCTCAGCCAGGCTTTTTCTGAACACCTCCAGGGATGGTGACTCCACCACCTCCCTGGGCAGCCCATTCCAATGCCAATCACTGTCTCTGCCAACAACTTCCTCCTAACATCCAGCCTATACTTTCCCCGGCACAATTTGAGACTGTGTCCCCTTGTTCTGTTGCTGGTTGCCTGGCAGAAGAGACCAACCCCCACCTGACTACAATGTCCCTTCAGGTAGTTGTAGACAGCAATGAGGTCCCCCATGAGCCTCTTCTTCTCCAGGCTGCACAACCCCAGCTCCCTCAGTCTCTCCTCGTAGGGTTTTTGTTCCAGGTCATCTAGACCATGGCACTAAATTCTGATATTTTGGAAAATAAAGCATGGATTGATTCTTTTTCTCTCAATGATTTTGTCACAGAATGTTTATTGCTTGCATGTATTAATCACTGTGAATAGCCAGATGAAAAACGTTTCTCCATTTTTAGTTGGCTTGTTGTTTTTTTTAACTGTAGTGGACACAGCTTTTAGTTTCTTTTGCTTTAAGTCTTCTGTTCATTTTTTTTTTTTTTAAAGCTTGTGGGTGGTATAATTTGAGTTTAAACTAACTTAGTGTCAGATGGTTAACACTGACTCTAACAAAATGCCTTTTCTGGTTTGAATTATAGTTTGATATACAAAAACTGAGAATCTACTGTGACCCAGAGCAAAATAACCGAGAAACAGTCTGTGAGATCCCAGGATTTGTGAGTATGATAGATGAATTTTTGACAACTACATGACTTTTTTTTTACAAATCACTGTTTAAGAAGCTGGCTCAATGGATTCTTAAAATAAGTAATACTTACTTCACATTGATTCAGCTGGCAATGCCAGATGCTTGTTACCTGTACAGTATCAAGCGACACAGAATTATCTGTTTTCAGCACAGGTCTACGGTAGAAGTTTTTTTAGTTGAGATATTTGAGGGTGGAAATTTGAAAGCTGTATAGGTGACTCTCAGAATCTTCTATTACTAATTAGGATTTTAAACATTAAGAATTAATATAAAGCTATTACATTACAGTAGTGTAAACTACTTTAAATGTTACTCTTTAACTGATGTGATACACTTCTGTCTACTTGTCAGATGATTTAATCTCTGAAATTTTCGTGCATACCACTTTTTCCTATCACAAGTTTCTATGCTGATGCCTGTGTTAAAGATCTCATTAACTGAAATTTTGCCAAGATTTAATGAAAAAAACCCACCTGTTCAGGATTATATGATTCATGCACATGATTAGGAAGCTTATGGGGCATTCTTTGACCCTCTGTTTGCCCTGCTGCTTACAGTTGATTATGCAGTAAAATGTAAACCACGTGCAAACAGATTTAGCAACCATTCATGACATAGCCAGATTTTCAAAACCATTCATCTCCCATCTTGAAATATGAGCAAGAAGTTTTATATGTAAAGTTTCCTTCAAAATGTCCTTCTTTGTTTAGTGTCTAAAACACAGCTAAAGCTAATCTATAGCAAACAATACAAAGCCATATGCATTCATTGTAGGATCACAGGATGTTAGGGGTGAAAGGGGCTCAAAGAGATCATCTAGTCCAACCCCCCTGCTGGAGCAGGAAAATGCTATCTAACACAGATCGCAGAGGAACACATCCAGACAGGCCTGGAAAGGCTTCAGGAGATCCTACAACCTCTCTGAGGAGCTTGTTCCAGTGACCCTTACAGTAAAGAAGTTCCCCCTTGTGTTGAGGTGGAACCTCTTTTGCTGCAACTTACACCTGTTGCTCCTTGTCCTATCCCAGGGAGCAGTGAGCAGAGCCTGTCCCCCTCCTCCTGGCAGCCTTCAGATACTTATAAACATTTATCAAATCCCCTCCAAGTCTTCTTTTCTTCAGACTAAAAAGCCCCAGGTTCCTCAATCTCTCCTCATAAGCCATGCCCTCCTGTCCCCTAATCTTCCTTGTAGCCCTGCACTGGACCCTCTCCAGCAGATCCCTGTCCCTCTTCAACTGGGGAGCCTAAAACTGAACACAGTATTCAAGATGAGGTCTCACTGAGGCAGAATAGAGGGGGAGTAGAACATTCCTTATGTTATGATTTGGTTTAGTATTAGGATAATTTCAACAGTTAGAGCTTGTGAATCTCCAACATCCAGATATTTCATTTTTCTGTCAGACTTGCACATATTCCCACTTGGTCTATTTATTTGTGCCCAATGTGTCTATTGCTTTCAGCACCCTTATTAGAGCACTTTCAAAACTCACAGCTTTCATTTGAACAATCAGTAGGTGGCTGGATTATTAGCTGGTCTGAAATCCGACTGTGTGTGTCAGGAGCTAGTGGTTTCAGAAACACTTTTGTAAAGTTACCTTTAAATCCTGAAATAAATTTAGTGTTTGGCTATGCACCACATATAATTTTGCTATTTGGGAAATATAAGTAGGATGTGAAAATTGAGCAAATTGATAAGAAATTGGCATAATGAAAGCAAACACAAAGGCCCTTGTACATTGCATTCTCTAATCTGGCAAGAAGTACAAGCAAAGAGATTTCTTTTTGCCAGTTTTCCTGGAATGGCTTAGATTGGATGGGACCTAATAGATCATCTACTCCAATCTCCCCTCTATGAGCAGGAACACCTCTTAACTAGACTTGGCTGCTCAAGACCTCAAGGCCTTGTTTTACTTGCAGTTGTTGCAAACTAAAGTTGGACTCTACCCATGAAATTCTGGACTCATTCATAAAATAAAAACTTTGGATTAGCTCCGGGAAGGAACGTGTGGTTTGGATTGTGTCAGAGCTCCTGAACTAAGCAGGGGGCATATGTACTAATTTTAGTCTGAATTCATTCCCTTCCTAGCTGCGTAGTAATTTTAAGCTCCATCAATTATCTGTGGAGAAATATAACTAAGATGAAAATTGAATGCAGAGGAAGCTCTCTCTCTCCTTAGTGTATTGAGCCTGCGGTGACTGCATGTGATGGTTTGGGTGTAACCTAGCCCCCACACTTTAGAAATCATCCAGACTAGACTCAGCCAGCTCTGGAAATGGAATGAAGCTGATTATTTACAGCTAGCACAATATACAAGCAGATATTTACAGTATATACAGTTATAGACAGAAATAGACAAGGGAAAAGGGAATACAGCAACACAACAGCCCTCCCAGATACTTGAGTCCCTTTGAGGGGCTCTCAACCACGCTTCCACCTTCTCTCCCCCTCCCCTCTCAACCTTACCTCAGTCTCAAGGAAGAATGGAGGTTCAGCCAGGAGGTGAAGAAGCAAAGTGGATTAATCAGAAAAAAAAAACAAAAACCAGCAGAGGGAGAGGCTAGAGAGAAATGCAGCTCAGCCAGTTCCCCAGAAGAAGTGCCATATCTATGTTTTGATTCTTCTTCTTGTATCTCTCAGTAAACCTATGAGTGAAGTAGACATCAGTCTTGTTTTCCTTTCACAGCCTGTAATCTAATCCTTCTCACCAAAACATTCTAGCTAGCTTCAAACTAGCACACTGCATTAGAAAAATCCTCTACCTGGTGCAGCTAAACCATTAAAACAGACAATTTCATGGTTGATACATGGAAATCTTGGGGGATGGGTTGTTCTGTGGTGTTGCAGATACTGGAAAACTCCATTCAATTGCTAGTTGAGTCTAATGCAGTCAAACACGAAAGCAAGAGAGAGCCAGCCTTGCCTCTGTGTTGCTGTGTGTGTTTCCCAGATCCCGGAATAGAACAGAGATTTTAGAAGTATTTTGACCTGAATGAGTAAGCAGGGGATTTTTCTGATGAGAACTTAATCCTGGCAGAACATTTGACTCACATCTAAACATTTAGTGTGCAAATATTTTTGTGGTAAATGACATTGTTTTGTCATCACCTTTTAAAAAACATTACTGGTAGCCATTAAATGAAGTGAACTAAAACTTCATAAACATTGATGGCAGCTTCATCAAAGTCTGAGAAACTCTAAACTTTTAAATAATCTCTTGACAGTTGCAGCTTTGAATTTATGATTGGTTTTGATAGTACTTATTAATTAATGCATTTTGCTTATGGATATTGCTGTACTCTTAAACTGTGTCTCTTCTTCTTTCAGAATGGAGAGGTAGGCTCAATCCTCAACTGCTCAAACTCAATTTCAGGTAGTATTTGACTTTATATGAACTTCTTATTACTCTAAGGGATACACACTTTGTTTTGCAAAGTGGACAGAGGTTTGTTAAGGCTAAAAGTGCTGGATTTCCATAATAGAACTCTAGTCTGTTTGGAATAGTAATATTAAATGTAGTGATTCTACAGAATTGTCTGATTATGGTACACTGGAACATGAGCCATGGACAGGTGAGAGTGCAGGAGCTCAGAAGTGCTGAGTTCAGATAAAATAGAAGGTTGGAATGATCTTAGAGAATGGAGTAACAAATACAAACAAATGTAAGGCTGGAGCCTGTGGTTTCACCTATCTCTGCTGACTCAGATTGCTTAGACACAATGCACATATTGTGGAGAGACTACGATCAACGTCTATGCCAATTAGTATCTAATTTCTAACCCAAGTACATGTAACCAATTACAGTTTAATACAATTTGTAGCCTTCTGATGAAAGGTATGAAAACACATGTTTGGAATGCAATAAATGGATTGGAATTGCTTGCATCAAGCATCTCCCCATCTCTTCTGATGCCTGTGGCATCATACCCCCTGGCATAGTCCATAGAGAGATTACAAATCAGTTTCCTGAAGAAGCCATGAATAACAGCATAATAATAGCCTTGATTTTTTTTACTGTGGTTCGATTCAGTTGATGTCATTTGCAGGGCTGGAAGCTGTTGCAAAGTGAACAATGAGGTAGCTGTTAACCTGTGTCGTGCTTATGGAAGCTTGCTGAAGGGGAGCTTGTTTGAAGGGTTACTATAAGAGCTTCCCTGTTCATTCTTGTAACTACACTTGGTACCATTGCAAAGGAAATGTGGATTTGTGTTTTGATCAATCATTTGACCCTGAAAAAAGAATTTAATTCAGAGAATACTATAAAAAGACTTAATATTTGAGAAAATAGGAGCATTATAGGAAGCATTCTAGATAATAAATACAAAATTTGCTTTTTAAAAATATGCTGGATTCTTAAGTTTTTGCCTTTCCCTAGCTCTGAGAAGTTGCTGGTTGAAAAAGAATTCACTGAGGCAAACTTCAGCATATAAATTTGGTACAGATGCACCTAAATTTTGAGTGCTTGACCTCAAGCAAATAGATTTCAGCTGGTGGCTCTCCTCTTCTCTGCCTTGGTAAAACACTAAAATTTCCTGTGGTCTCACTGGTAAGAAGTAAATACCTATAAACCCAGAAATCTAGAGGGTGATATGGTCTGCCAGGGTTTAGTGTTTACAACTGTTTATACAGGAAGCATAGTTTGGAGGAGGTCACCTAGTGGCCTATAGAGGATGGGCACCCTAGGGACCAGGACTTGGGACTTACGCTGGTAGCAGACATGCACCTCTTTTCCTTGGGCTTTACATTCTTTTCAGGCTTGCTACACATGCTAGCATGCCCATCAGTTGTGGCTCTTATGCTGGACATAATAGATTCTATTATACAAATGTATTTAATACTTGATTACAGTTCAAATAATGTCAGTTAGTTTAGGAGAAGAGTTCTGCATGTTGCCAGATTTATAATTAACAAACTGTATGCATGTTGGTGGAAAAGCAAATAGAGTTTCAGATATCAGCCCAATATCAGTACTTAGTTTTATAGTTGTTTTTCTTCTGTATACGAGTTCACTTCTGCAAAGTAGTTGAAAGGCAGTATTCAGGTGAGCAGAAATTCCAGCTGAACAAAGGAGTGAAAGTCAGAACCTATGCAACCTAAGAAAATTATCTCTGTGGAATGTCATGATATGCTTGTTACATGCTTTTTGTCTTATGTGTTGATGGCTGGTTTCACTCTTGGTAGTGCATGAATGGTCCTAGTGATGTAGGCTCTACTCCTGCACCCTGCATTTGTCCACCAGGAAAACAAGGACCTCCAGGCCCCAAGGTAAGTTTCCATTCTGTCTTACTGACTGTACATAACTTACTTTCCTTTCTTCCCTCCCCCCAGTCTTGTTGACCAGTCATAGTCAAGCCGATTAAAAGAGTAGGGAACATGTTCTAGTTATGGTTTCTAGTGGATGAATATAGCGAGTAGGATCCTCAAGGTCCTAATAATACAAGTATATATTTTATTTTAAAGGAAAATATATATGTAAAATTATGTTTCCTCATTAGTCTTTAGCAAATAATCTTTTACTGTTCATTGTTTGAGAATTAAATGGTTTGCTAATAAGTATTTTAATGGAGAGGATTTTCCTTCTTTGTTAATAAATGCACTAGGTGCTTGCTGGGAGAATTCCACTGTAGCTGTTCTGATGACCTCCCCTCAGAGTTGGTGAAGGATTAAAGGGAGAATTAAAATGAGAACCCAGCTTGAGTCTAATATGGTAAACTCAATTTCCCAGTGCTTTACTGTAGCACCTTGCTCAACAGTTGTGCTAAGCAGTGCTTTCAGAGCTACTGGCTTGCCTTACAGAAGTAGACAAGAAAACCCAAACCTGCTTGTCTTTCATTAAGCAAAGAGCTAAAAAAACAACTTAGGAGTTAGCAGTTGGCTGCAGCTACCTCAAGTCAAAGGGCTTTTTGCTACAATAGTAAGTTTTTTTAATTAGAGAAGTGAAATCCACTAGTTGGAGATCACTCTTATTTCATGTACTAGATTTTTTGTGGTCTTTTACTTTTTTATTTCTCTTTAGCATATTAAGTGGAATAAAAGGGGGAAGAAAGTATTTATCATTTGAAAGAAAATGAAAGCCTCATCTTGTAAAGTATGAGGAAGTATGAGATGTCAGAATTAGAGTGACCTAGAAAATGTTATTTAGATCCACAGTCTTTCAATTGCATTGTAGTATAATATTTGTTTGAAGATAGCTGAATAATACAAGCAGCAAGATGATACCTGACACAATAGTCTGCATAAAGAGTGAAAAGGAAGCCAGTTTAAAATTGTGTAGGTTATCTTAGAGATGTTTTTAACCTTTTAATACTGCACTTTGGCTCTATGTAAATGTAAACTTAACTTTTTTGATGCTAGTAGAGTGCAGTAAAACCAGTTCAATTAGTAGAATTTATAAAGACAAGTTACTTTTTTGACTTAAAGGCATATTATTTTATAGTTTAGATAGTACATTCAAAAGCTTATCTCAAACATGAACTTCTTGACTTGGGACAATAGTAATTCTGGACAGTCTGTTATTCATTTTGCAAATGATAACTGTTATGCTTTTATAAATAGATGCTAGATCCTTTTCCATTAGGTTTATCACTACATTTACATGGTTTACACGTGAAATTTTCAGTCACACTGGATGCTGTTTTCATATTTCCCTTCTAAGATATTTCCTGTTTATAACAATTCTCAGTTTATCAATGATTCAGACTGAAGAAAGCAATGCATGCTCAACACTTCTGTAGAAGCAAAATGACTTTGCAGAGCAAATCAAATTGGGTTTTGCTGGCCTTAAGTCAAGTCTGTGAAATAAATGGAGAACTTTAATGCACTATAGGAGTATATGGTTTGTAGAGAGCTTCTGCTTTCTCAGCACAAACATCAAGCCTGAGGAATCAACTTTGCCTTTAACAGAATCAACTTTATCACAGTATCGCCAAGGTTGGAAGAGACCTCATAGATCATCAAGTCCAACCCTTTACCACAGAGCTCAAGGCTAGACCATGGCACCAAGTGCCACGTCCAATCCTGCCTTGAACAGCTCCAGGGACGGCGACTCCACCACCTCCCCGGGCAGCCCATTCCAGTGTCCAATGACTCTCTCAGGGAAGAACTTTCTCCTCACCTCAAGCCTAAATTTCCCCTGGCACAGCTTGAGGCTGTGTCCTCTGGTTCTGGTGCTGGCTGCCTGAGAGAAGAGAGCAACCTCCTCCTGGCTACAACCTCCCCTCAGGTAGTTGTAAACAGCAATGAGGTCTCCCCTGAGCCTCCTCTTCTCCAGGCTAAACAATCCCAGCTCCCTCAGCCTCTCCTCGTAGGGCTTGTGCTTGAGGCCTCTCACCAGCCTCGTTGCCCTTCTCTGGACACATTCCAGCACCTCAACATCTCTCTTGAATTGAGGAGCCCAGAACTGGACACAGCACTCAAGGCGTGGTCTAACTTTGCCTTTAACGGAATTGACTTTTCCTTTAATATGGTCATAAGGGAGGTTATCAAAATAATTTCAGAGGCCTTATAAAAAGAAATCTAAAAAAGTATATAGTTTTAGACAGCAATAAGTGGGAGGAGAGGAGTTTAAGAGATTATAATTTTGGCTCCTGTATTTCCTTTTTTTTTTTTTTTTTTGCTTTAAGAACTGGGCTCTGCCAAGGCAGATAAGAGTTTTCTTCAGAGTGGAACTACTAGATTAGTAAGGGTTTAATAGAGATTTTTTTTCATCTATTTGAGGAAAAGTATTTTTATTTCTGTCCATTAAGATGTTAAAAAGCTTCCAGCCAGGAAGAAACAGACCTGGGGTACTGGTAGATAGTAGGCTGAAGATGAGGCAGCAGTGTGTCCAGGTGGCCAAGAGAGCCAATGGCATCCTGGCCTGCATCAGGAACAGTGTGGCCAGTAGGACGAGGGAGGTTATTTTGCCCCTATACTCAACACTGGTCAGGCCACACCTTGAGTGCTGTGTCCAGTTCTGGGCTCCTCAATTCAAGAGAGATGTTGAGGTGCTGCAACATGTCCAGAGAAGAGCAACAAGGCTGGTGAAGGGCCTGGAACACAAACCCTGTGAGGAGAGGCTGAGGGAGCTGGGGGTGTGCAGCCTGGAGAAGAGGAGGCTCAGGGGGGACCTCACTGCTGTCTACAACTACCTGAAGGGAGGCTGTAGCCAGGTGGGGTTGGTGTCTGCTCCTGGGCAACCAGCAACAGAACAAGGGGACACAGTCTCAAGTTGTGCTGGGGGAAGTGTAGGCTGGATGTTAGGAGGAAGTTGTTGGCAGAGAGAGTGATTGGCATTGGAATGGGCTGCCCAGGGAGGTGGTGGAGTCACCATCCCTGGAGGTGCTGAAGAAAAGCCTGGCTGAGGCACTTAGTGCCATGGTCTAGTTGACTGTCTAGGGCTGGGTGCTAGGTTGGACTGGATGATCTTGGAGGTCTCTTCCAAGCTGCTTGATTCTATGACAGCAATTGAGATAATGGGCCAAACCTGTGCAATAACTGAGCGTGGGATCATTTCTCCAAGTCCTGCACAAGAAACTGGGAAGAATTTTTCCAGAGAGGGGATTACAAGATCAATAACCTTCAATAGTAGGGCTTTCAGACACTATTCTGTGGAATGTGTTAGGGCTAAGGTTGCCCATTGCTAATTTTAAAATGCTCTTTCATGTATTTTGTGTGCTAACATTTGGCTTTCCATAGGGTGACCCAGGGCAGCCCGGGAATCATGGTTATCCTGGTCAGCCTGGTCCAGATGGTAAGCCTGTGAGTACTAAAAACTTAGTCATCTATTGCAAATGCAAAACTAGCAGGAGAGAAAACATGTACCTCTTATACCAGATTTTCATATTTATTTGATATTCTTCTCCATTCCTTGAAACTAAAAACCTGTGTGTTTTGATCTAGGGATTGCTTCTTGTGTGCAAGCTTGGTTCATTTAATTTCTTTTTAGGCTATCTCAAGTAGTCCATCAAAATATGTAGGTATGCATATGCCATGTTAAAAATAGAGGCATTTTGCAGTTCTAGGCATTGTTGTAAACCATACATTTTTCTCTTACCCTAGATACTACTTTTTAACCTTGCATTCCATTAGTATGTATGATAAAGACTGGAAGAAAATAAATGAATAACATATGTCCCTAAAAAGAAAAAGGACAGATTTGTCCAAGGCTCATGTGGTCTTCATGGTTAACATTTTGGATTGTAAGAACAGCAAATACAAATGTAAAAGTAGTCTAAAGCTTCTTTTAAAACTATATTAGATCTCAAATCTGTGTATGGAATTCTCAAAGATACTGACAGCCAAGCTTCTCCCTTGAGTAAGTTTTTGTTAACAGGCTGCAGTCTGTGCATCACTAGTGCAGAGTGAATGTGCCTTTGGTGTTTTAAGGCAGGCCAAAACTGGGAGACTTGACCACCTATGTTTCTTTTCTAAGAATATGGCTTCTGTCATTGCTTACATTTATTAGAAGGTATTTTATTCATAGTAAAAAACCCCAACGAGCCAACCAACCAACTGAAAAAAACCACAAAAGGTGAGAGTTAAGGATAAAATGACAGAAACTTAAAATTACTTCTGAAACAAGCATGATTTCTCTGCTTGGATAGCAAAAGCAGAAAGAGTGCACACACAAACCTGAAATTATTAGATCATTGTAGCTTTTCATTCTAATTATGAGGATTAAATTCTACAATAGAGTCCTTAGGTTGTAATGTTATTTTGAGGTGTTTGGAAGAGAAGGTAAGCATCGTGTTGTGAAATCCACAGGAAATACAGTTAGGGAGGAGTCTCAAATACTATTGAGTATAGAAATAATATGTCCCAAAACATTAGAAAACATCCATGGGTGAGTGCAGAGAAGACAAAGCCATGTGTGAAAGAAACATTGGATTATGGAGAACTAGTAGTCTGTGGGTTTAACTGAGATTTAGAAGGGATATTAAGGATTTTTGTGCCAATTTGGTCCACAGTCTGCCAACTAGATAGATTTCAGTGAAGAGCAGCAAAGGACTGGGCTGGAACTTTTCAGTTTCAATGTTTTAGTAATTCTTTCTGTGCTGTGGAAAGGTTCATGTAGCTAATCATGAGTCTTTCCCAAATCTGCCCTCGCTTATCAATTTTAGTACCTCTAGCATAATATTCATACTGAAGCCATCAACTTTGATGGCTTCATAAAAACACCTAACGTTCCATTTTGGTTAAGAATTTTTAACACCAGTAATGCCTTTCATTTCTATGCCAGCCAAAGACAGAAACAATGAGTCTGATATTTATTTGGAAGTGTGTATGCTGCAAGGGTAGTAAATCTTAGCAGTTGAAAAAGGAAGCTCCATGTTGCATAGTAGGAAACATTCACATTTCTCCTATTTTGTTGCTTGGTGACATGTTGGGCTTTTCTTCTGGATAGTAACTTGTTCCTTTTGCTGTGGTGTTTCTTTTTGGAAGCTGAGTTGGTTTGACAGAAAAAAGATAGGCACTGAAAATGAGAAGTACAACTGCTTATAAAAATGGAAGATTCATTGCTTTAAATTATGGGACTATGTTGAAAACCAGCCTGGTAACCATGTCTTGTATAGACAGGTATATAAACCTGTCCCACCTACATGGGAAAAGGTGTCCATCACATTTTGACCATCTTAACATATAAGAGATTAACAAAAGTATCCCAATTAGAAGAGAATCAGAAAGTCCTGCTTAAGGAGAAATTCTACCTTTTTGCCAAAATGAACTTCCTAAGCTCTTTCAATTGCTTGCAGTAAAATCCCATAGCTTTATTAATGGACTAAGTCTTTTTTGAGATGTCAGCTGTAGACTTCTGCACGTGTTCTTTGTCAGGACATAAATGCTGGACTAATTAAAAGGAGTGCTCAATTGTCTGCAGCTGCAGCCAGTACATTAATGTTCCTTATAGTAGGTTCTTCAGAGCTTTCCAGGCTAGGTTTTAGCTATGAACAAGGGGAGAGCTTTCAGATATGCTGTGCAGGAAAAGATATTCCTCTGTGTCGCTTTTCCTTTCTGTTTTATTTACTTATTTACTAATACAACTTGCACATTTTCCACGCTGTCAGTGATTTCCCTTGTTTGCTGTGTCTTTGCTCGTAGGAATCTTTTTAGCTCTATCACCCAGGGAACTCTGAAAAGCAAGCTCTTAATTCAAACAGCACAATAGGCTTACAGGTAGTTGTGTAGTCAGTGTTGTTTAACCAGATCACTTTTGCATGCAAAACTTTTCCTGGAAAGTCAGTCTTTTCTGTTCCCAAACACATTTTTTATGTTCTCTAAAGTTATTCCAGTCTGCCTATCTGGTATTCATTTTCTTGTAACAGTGTAGCTGGTCAACAAAATATTTCTTCTCTTGAGAAAGATTTTAAGCATGCATTTATATTGCTATGTGTGGCTGTTTTTTTAAAGTGAAACATCAAAGAACATTTAGTTTATTGTTGTAATAATTAAATTTAGTTTTAGCCCATAAACATTCAAAACAGTTCTCATTAATATCTTCAGTATTACCAGCAAATAATAATTCACCTGGTGATACCTAGTAAAATTGTTTATTTTAATACTTGAGTATGTGCATATAAACCTGACTCATTTTCATTCATGCTTTAATTATTTTTTTAATGGTATTGTTTATGGATTATTTGTTTTTTCCCTTTAATTCCCACCTCTTTATTTTCCATATTCACATATGATAAAATAACTGGAGAAAAGCACAAAAAATGAGAAGCATAATATGTAAATTTTTTTTTCCCCCATGAAAAATGTCATTTGGGAGTTGGAATGATTAAACTGTCTTGTCAGGAGGAATCGTACTGCTAAATAAGCACAAGGATAAAATTATTATTCCAATCTTAATTGGAACTCCTTTCAATGGGCATTATTAATCAAAAAGAAGCAGCTGATGTGGTTGCTTGCCTTGAGAGTGCCCAGCAGCCTGACGGTGTGGTGACGAAGCTGTTTTTCATTCCAAAAGATGCTTCGTACGTACTGGGAGAAACCTCAAGTTAAGGGGAAAAATAAATGCACAGTTTATGCATTGATCACTTTTGTTTGATAGAGGTGACAGTTGTTGGTCTACCAAAAGAAATGTAAGAATACACTTATTTGTCAGTTTTGAACCTTAGACCACATGGCTGGTGAAACTAGACAATTGTTCAGTGTTCCATCTAGTTCCGTTCATGGAAGTTTGGAACCACCTATCTTGTGTTGATGGTGTCCACAAACAATTAGCAGTTTAAAAGTTATTTAGTGAACCTGACTTTACAGATACAACATTCATAAGATATGAAGAGCTGCCCTTAAGTAATTTCTGATTATTCCAGTGTTACTTTTTGTAAAGTTATTGGCCATTATCACAGTGATACTATCGAGAGTTTAATATTCAGTGACCAACTAAAGGCACAATGGCAATGGCCAGCGATTTCAATAGTCCTTTTGTGATAAAAATGGGTAATAATTTCATGTGTGCTTGGACTTAGTTGTGCTTTTGGAGGGTTTGCCTGGGGATTTATGTTTGTGTAAACTCTGCAGTTTCTTTTCTCAGGAAACTTTCCAGAGACACAGTTGATAATTCAGCTGTAAAATGCTGCTCCCACTTCCAGAAAAAATACATAATCTTAAGTAACAGTGTGACCTTGTTACTCTTAGAGGAAATACATTTGCTCCATTCTGACCATCTCATACCAGCATGTAATGGCTTCACTGAGACTTACTGCTTTAGTTATCAGTGTGATCTAATCATAGAATAGTGAGGGTTGGAAGGGAGTTCTGGAGATCATCTAGTCCAACCCTCCTGCTGAAGCAGGTTCACATAGAGCAGACTGAACAGAAAATGCTGGATCTGCCCTTTATTTTTATGTTTTGGCATGTGCAGACAGTGAGACTTAACTCCAGAGACAATTCTGGTAGCCTGCAGAAACAGATGTCATAAGAAATCCTTCCACAGGGATGCATTATTTAACAGAGGGAGGGGAGAGAAGATGACACTTGTTCTGAGCTTCCCAGTTCTTCGCTTAAGAGAGTCCTAGAGTAAGGCATGACTTCTAAAAAAGTCCTTCTGGAGAAGAGCAGCTGATACATCTACATCTCTAAAGGGGCAGGAAAAGGAGGAGCACTAGGTGAATGGGTACAGACATGGTAAGATGTTACAGAAAATTGGTTGCTATTAAGGTGAAAAAAAAAAAACCTCCTTGAGAAAAGGGCAAGGGAGGACCTGAGGCAAAAACATTAGATGATAATAAACCACTTCTCAGAGAAAGGCTTCATTTAAATACTTCAAACAGTTACTAGTGTTTTCAGGGAGGGAGAAGGTCATAGCATGACTGCAAATTTGGGTATAGGCCTATATACATGTTTGAATAGCTGTAAGAATTTCTGTCCTTTAAGATGTAATATATTTAATGAAAAAAGTTTGAGCACTTCTAAGGCTTTAGATAATTGTGCTTAGTCTACTAAAGATTTTCTGCAAGAGAACTCTGCAAGAGGTCCACAGACCTCACTTAGTCAAATTTTTCTTTCTCACTTTAGTTTTCTGATGCTTACTCACATCACCCTAAAGAGTTCTATTTACTTAGTGTTTGCAGTCCTTAAATATCTTTACACTGTTAGTGTTGATCCTTGGTTATTTCCTAGTCAAGTTGTACATTTTTGCTTCTTCCTCTCTTTCCCAAGTAGTCCTGTTGGTCATGGCTTTGTCATTTATGTCGTTCAGCTGTTGGGTATAGTAATATTAAATGTTGGAGTGGTACAGCTATTGGAATTTGATACACTGGAACATAAGCCATGGGCAGGTGAGAGTGCACGAGCTCAGTAAGTGCTGAGTTGAGATAAAATAGAAGGTTGGAATGACCTTAGAGAATGGTGTAACAAATACAAACAAATGTAAGGCTGGAGCCTGTGGTTTTCTCCTATCTCTGCTTAGACACAATGTGGATGTTGTTGAGAGAATATGATGTATGTCTATGCTAATTAGTATGTAATTTCTAACCCAAATACATGTAACCAATTTCAGTTTAATACAATTTGTAGCCTTCAGATGAAAGGTATAGAAACACATGTTTGGAATGCAATAAATGGATTGGAATCGCTTGCATCAGGCATTCGCCCCATCTCTTCTTCTGATGCCTATGGTACTGAAGCCTGTGGCATTCAGTGATTCCAAAAGCTTTTGGGTAAGGAAGTGTGCAGTGTAGTTGTCATTGCCTTTTCAGTACACCCTCTATTTTTATTATTTAGCATTTGTCTAATGTGATGTGGACTCTTGTCCTTTAGGCATGCAAGTGTGTTAAAGATAAACTTCTGAATGTGACTCTGCTGTCGCATCTAAAAAGTCTTTGGAGTCAACACTTGTCATATGACCTACTTGCTAAGGTTTTTTTCCCTTACAGGTTAACTTTCTTTTTCTGACAGGGCTCCTAATTCACTTGCAAAGACAGTATTGCTAATTTGCTGGTGTCCTTTATGTAAGTTCTTTGGCTTAAGAAGTCTGTTCAACTTTCCTTCTTAGAATTCTTTGTAAATTAGTGCTGTTTTCTTTCAATTCCAAAGTTCCATTTTATCTGTGACTTTTTAAAATACCCAGCCATCTGGTACAAAACCACCTCAGTATCTTGCTATTTATGACTTTACAGATATTCAGGCACTGGAGATTTAGCAATACAAACAACAAATTGAACGTGAGATTTTCCTTAATCCTCATTTCAGTGGCACTGGTGTAAAATAATGAATGAGGATATAAACCAGGTACTGTGGAGTGGTGCTAACTGACAACACTTGATAGGTGGGACCCAGTTTAGGACACCTAGCTGTAGTGTTTCCTGTGTGCAGAGACACTGGGTGTCTAAATTAATGCATTTGTTAACAGATGCTAAGAGGTGTTCTTATGCTCTAAGATATTTTCTCTGCTTCAAATGGATGAATGCCTTCCAAGTGTTTTGTACCATTATCTTCTAACACTCAGGGAATGTCTAGGGAATGTTGACAGGAATGTCTAGACAGCTATATTCAAAACCAAGCATCAAATTCAGGGTTAGCATAATATCTTTCACACCATTTGTGTGTCTTCTGCAAGCTTGTGAGACAAGACCAAATCAAAATAAAAGGAATTCTCTTTTGGTAGCAAATTCAGTGCTTTCACCTTGTTTGACAGTGAACATGTCTGTGTCAATTGAGAAGGGAATTTTCACTTCTTTCCATTTACATAAAATATTAGCTACAGCACAGCTGTTCCTGGAGCAGATGTATGTCCATCACGTATGTACTCCTACTGCAGGCTTTGATGTTAGGGAAAGAGGACTTGAGCTGACATAAGTGCCAAAAAATTGTAGGCGTTCACATACAGATTCTGTACTGGGAAATGAGGTTCTCTGCAAGTCAGTTTTAGTTATTTATAGGCAGTTTCTTTTAACTTGTCCAAACAACTGCTACCTTACTTGTGCCACGCAGTGATTCTTATTTTTGTGACTTTCTGTGCATTTCCTTTGGAATCTTTAGTTTCACCTCTCCATTAAACAAACACAATGACTATGTGTTTGATTTGCTTCAAAATCACATTGCAAGATCCAGCTCTCTGAAAACCTTTCTGCCACCCTCCATTCATATTGTGAGTTGTCCTCCTCGACTTCTTGTGCTACTCAGAAGGGAAGGGAGGTGAAGTTGCATTTTTGAGATCTAAAAAATTGAAATAAAAATTTATTTATATAGAATTGTATAGAAAGTCAGGCAATTTTTAGTTGCTTTTAGTTTTGGGGTTTCTTTTTGAGGGGCAATGAAAGGGTAAACTTTTAAAGGCCTTTTTTTTTCCTTAGTGAATTGTTTCAGTTACCAAGGAGGGCCTTTAAGTAATCAGGGAATGCTGCACCTCCTACAGTTAAAGCTGATTTTGCTAAAACTGCCTTGAGCACTGAAAGTGAAATGCTTGATAAAGGATCCATGTATGACAGAGACCTAGAATTCTGTTTACTTCTATACTAAACATTACCAGCTGTCTCTTTGGGCATCTGCTCAAATAGCTTTTGGGAAGAGGGCACAGCAAGGACTTTTGTATCTAACTCAGCAAATAATTTTAGCTGTTTCTTATTCCCAGGAAACTCTGACTGATTTAAATAAGAAATCAGGCATACAAATTATCTTGCATGAATTGAAAAGGTTTTGTGTTAGCTCTTTTTTTTTACCAGTGTTGAAATCTCCCCATTAAATTTTGTACTGAAACTCATTTGAAAATAGAAATATTAGTTCTTACAGCTCAAATCAAGATCTAAATTTGGCTATTTGCAATTGGGTAGTATATTTTGGAGACTTATCAAATTTAGTTTGGGCTGCCTGTTAAAGTGTCTGAGACAACATCAAACTTTTATTGGACAATTTCTGGTCTTGTTTTGTATATTTTCTCAAAAAAAAAAAAAAAAAGACAAACCCAACCAACCAAAAATATTCTTAGCAGCTCATTTTTTCCATTGGAATAGACAATATTTGTTGCATTCTCACTTAATGGTTCTGAAAGAATGGATTGTAGCATGCAGTCTGGAAGCTGCAAAAATCAGATGCAGAGATGAAAGCTTCTGAAAGCTGAAATCTAAATCTCAGGGGTATGACTGTGACAGCAGTTACTAAAATTTGTGACCTAAACTGACAGAGTTGTGGCAACAGTTCCCCAGTATCCAGGAGGACTGTTCTTTACTAAACAGGTGTTTGTGAATTTGTAACTATCCATTATAAAGAGTCACAAGTCCTGGTTTCTTTTCCTTAGGGATATCAGGGATCAGCAGGAACTCCAGGTGTCCCAGGATCTCCAGGGGTTCAAGTAAGTTTCCATTCCATTCCTTGAATTTGAAAATTTGAGACAAATCTCACCAACTTTCTCCCAGTATCCGTTGCTTGGCACTCGGCTACGAGGTGTGGGGAGTGAAAAGAGCTCAAAGGATGGCATGAACTCAGGGGCCATCCTTGGGGGAGTTGCTTTGGAATTCATGTGACTTTGGGATTTGTAGGTAAGCTGGTGATTAGAATGTAGATCTTATGGTTGCTGGGTAAGGCCTGGAGGAGCAGAACTCAGCTGGGGCTATAGACATTTTCATCCTGATCCAGAAGTCAAACAATATTTCCTTCTATGTTTTTTATGACTCAGTAACAGTGATCTAAGTCTTGTCATGGTGATCACTCAAAAGAATGTTCCAGATAAAGCCCAGGATGATAGAGAATTCATATTCTTATTTCATTAGTATAGTAGCCCTTAATGGGGCAGTTAATGGAAACTAATGCTGTATTTTACTTGTGGCATGATCCTGTCAGACTGCATAATCAGGGACTTAGTAATTTGTTGAATTAAATATCTGACACCATGCTGGGACCAAGAGCAAGCCTTTAACGTGACCTATGTGAAGGCTGTCTGATAGACATTTGAAAGGAACAGGACATCTCTGGACTGGTAGAGGCTGTGGTGTCTTTTTGTCCTGAGTTGGTCCTTCCTTACAAGAGAAGAATTGTTTTAATGTTCCCCAGTCATGTGTGATGATAGTGTGCCATATTCATACATGTCCAATGCATTTCATGCTTGGTATTGCTTTTCTATCCAGTTAAGAAAATATGATAAGGCAGTTGATACATCAGTTTGTGGGTCATGCTGTATTACATTCCTGTGTTTATTTTGTATTAGATTTTACTAATATTGAGGTGGATTTAATTTTTTTTCTCTTTTAGGGACCTCGTGGCTTACCAGGTATCAAGGGAGAGCCAGGGAAAGATGGGGCTAAGGTAAAAAAAAAAAACTAATAAGGGGTGGTAGATAAAATTTTACTCTTAACATCTGTAATTTTTGTTTGTAGAATTCATGCTATCAATATTTTCACATGAGGCTTCTGTGGGAATTGTTTGCTAAAAGGTAATAAAGAAGGAATAAGAATCCTAAATTTAGAGTGTAACTTCAGTTCTAAATCTGGTCTGCTTTATTTTATGTAGGCTTTAGCACTGCCAGCAACACCTTTATTGCACTGAATAATTTATCTTTAGAAAGCATGTTTAAATCTGGGTACCTGGAAACACAATATAGATATCTGTTGGATATCTGTTGTTTCTTTCTAACTCTTTTCACTTTAATTGAACATACAGGCAAGCGAGGTAGGAATTTTTTTGGAAGCCACTTTTAATCAGAATACATTGGCTGATTGAAACCAAAGCTTTTTAATTTTGTTTGCCTTTTTTGTTACTTCTAGCTGAGGTGTAGCCAGAAGCTTGGAGCTGCAGACAAATGTAGAAGCTTATATATAACTCTTCTGGTAATCAGCATGAACTCAAATCTCCATCTCCTGTATACACAGTGAATAAACTAGCCTTTACTTATTGGCAGCTCTCACTGATAGGTAAAGATCCATGCCCACATGTATTTACATATTTCCCATCACACTTCTGCCCCATGTTTAGTAAAGTTCTAAGTTCTTTGTGATAGAGTCATATTTTGTTTTCAGTGGAGCAGATTTCTCATTGCATAATTAGAGCTGAAAAATGTGCTTATGTGTCCTGTGCTTAGTGTTCTTAAATTTACCTAATGGATCAGTCAGTGCAGAAGGGCCACATGTGGAAAGTGCAATCCTGATGATGAAAAATACTCTACTCTTGGTCATGCAGGGTTGTAACAGATAGAATATTTCCTAATGTTCAGTCCAGCCTCGTTTAAAATGTGCCAAGAAATAGGGCTTCCACCGCTGTTTTAGAGCACTTCTTCCACTATAAAAGATCTTGCCATTAGAATTTTTTTCCTGATGATTCAGTCCAATTTTTGTCTCTTAATTTTGTTGTTACTTGTAAAGTTTCTCTAGCAACTAATTTAAAACTGTTTCCAGTGCCAAATGTTTTAGTTTATCCAATAATTGAGTCACTACTTCTGGCCAGAGGGCAAGGCTCTATTCTTAGAATCATAGAATCAAGCAGGTTGGAAGAGACCTCCAAGATCATCCAGGCCAACCTAGCACCCAGCCCTAGCCAGTCAACCAGGCCACGGCACTAAGTGCCTCATCCACGCTTTGCTTGAACACCTCCAGGGATGGTGACTCCACCACCTCCCTGGGCAGCCCATTCCAATGCCAATCACTGTCTCTGCCAACAACTTCCTCCTAACATCCAGCCTAGACTTCCCCCAGCACAACTTGAGACTGTGTCCCCGTGTTCTATTGCTGGTTGCCTGGGAGAAGAGACCAACCCCCACCTGGCTACAGCCTCCCTTCAGGTAGTTGTAGACAGCAATGAGGTCCCCCCTGAGCCTCCTCTTCTCCAGGCTAAACAACCCCCAGCTCCCTCAGCCTCTCCTCGTAGGGCTTGTGCCTGAGCATAGTTTACTCTTACTCCTTTATGACTGAATTGTATTAAACAGATTGAAATATATTACTCAGTATAAACTTTGATATTGATAGAGAGAAAACATTGTCATTGTCCAAAATCATAATGGTGATTGGCTCTTTGTCCTGAGTGAAGTAGATCCTGTCTACTGAAGCAAGCAACTAGCTTGGTTTTGTTGTTTCAGGTAGTATCAGATTATAATACATCCTTTTCTTGTGATTGCTCTTGGGAGCTTACAGACAAATTGTCAGATAAGTGTCTTGGAGTTCCTGATATCTGACACTTGTGAGGACAATAAAAAGAGCTCATGTTTTTGTCTTGTGTTTTCTATTCCCCTTATCCGGATTCATTCTATCACTGAAGTGAGAATTTCCTTGTCAAAATGTCAACGTTATTAGTGTGTTGTGAGCTCATTTTGTTTATTTTTGTCCTGGGTTAGGGTGGATCCCTCCCCTGGTAGAATAAACTCATTACAACATGGATTTTTGGAAAGTCAGGAAAAATGAAATTGTATTTCTTATAGTCTAAATATAACAGTATGAGGAGAATAAACTACTACAGAAATATAATAACCTTAAGGAAGATGGGGAAGGGCTCAAGCGGCAGCAAAAGCTGCAGAGCCAAAACAGTAGTGGGGGAAGATAGCAGCCAGTGCAGCAGAAGCAGCAAGGAGAAGATCCACGCTGTGCTTCCAGACATAAAGCTCTTGATGCTCCAATGAAACTATCTTATCCATCATTGCCATGATGTGGCCTATGCCTAGAATGTTCACCTCTCCACTCAGAGCTTACACTTCTAAGTTTCTCTGTTCTGATATATATATATTTAATATCTGAGCTAGAAATCTAGCTGAAATGGCCACAATTTTTTAGAGAAAGTACTTAATACCTTCTTTTTTAATGCTTCACTCAGCCAAAGCAAGCTGATGAGAAATTTGACAGGGTTAGTAGGTCTTTGATATTTTCAGTAAGATATAGTGGCAAAACTATCCTGGATATAGGAGATTTCCTTATTCTTTGGGAATTAAGAATGGATGGTAAGATTATCAGAGTATTGGACCATCAGCCAGCATACCCATGTTATTTAGCTGATATGGCAAAATATAGCATTATTGTTGATCATTGAGAACATAAATGTTGTTATACTATATTTCTGCTTATTATACTACATTGCTTTATGTTAGATAAAAGGATTAAACACATGTTTGCTCTTTTAGGGTGACAGTGGGCTACCTGGTTTTCCTGGATTACATGGGATGCCAGCACCAAAGGTTGAAGTTAAATATTTCTTATTACAATATTCATGTATTTCAGCTTCTTTTAAAGGGAAGATGAGATTGTTTACACTATTATGTCATTGCATTTGGTGACCTACATGAAATCAATAGATATGAAGCTGAAGCTAAGGGAAGGTACATGCCATGAGATTTCATTAAGCAAGGGAAACTTTGTTTTGTTCTGTGGGATTATATGTTAATTATTTTGAACTTGGGTTTTACTGCTACTTAGCACCTTCTTAACACAATTAATCAAAGAATCATAGAATCAACCAGGTTGGAAGAGACCTCCAAGATCATCCAGTCCAACCTAGCACCCAGCCCTAGCCAGTCATCTAGATCATGGCACTAAGTGCCTCAGCCAATCTTTTCTTGAACACCTCCAGGGACAGTGACTCCACCACCTCCTTGGTCATAAAATTATATAATTATATCATTTTCTTGAGTTAACTCATTTTAAGTGGCAGTATTTTGAAGGGTAATTCTGGTCTAACCCTATGAGTTTGTTTCATATATATATTCCCCCAAAACATCATTTGTAGCTCTTTTGTGCTAGTACTCGACTGAATTTACTTAGTTTTTCCAAAATTGTGTTTTTAAACTTTTCAACTAAGGTCTTCAGAGGAGTGCAGCACATTTCAAAGAGCTGAATTTTCACCTAAGTGCCTATTTATACTGAGTGCTTTCCATTGGAAATAGAGGCATTAAGTCTGGGAGCAGCAGATTGTCTCCCCAGCAGTGTTGGACATTCTGGGCTTCCCCTCTAGAAGACTTAGAAAGTTTAAGATTTGCTTTTAGTGTCTTTAGCATATTTTTTATATCAAGTAGAGCTCTTTGTCTGCTATGTATTTGTACATGTATATAAGTACTTCCATTTCTAAACTTTAACTTATTTACATACATTGTGTCTAGGGAGAAAGGGGTCCTAAAGGAGATCAAGGAGTGCCAGGAATATATGGCAAAAAGGCAAGTAAATCTGGAATCATAAAATGGTATTGCTATCTATGGTGGGGGGATCTTGGCTGGCTGACTGCCTGTATGTCGTCCCCAGCCACTTCCTAATTTCCCCTTCTGAAAAGCAGAGGGGTAGAAAAGCTAGTAGGTCCGTATAAGGAGAAGGGAGATCATCTCCCATTCACTGCTGTAGGCCAAACAGACTCAACTTGGGGAAAATGAATTTAATTTATTGCCAAATTGTCAAAGGCAGCCACTGAATGAATGACAGATACTCTCTATTAACTCCTGTCCCTTCCCAAAGGGAAGAAAAATGAGAGTAAGGGAGAGACATTTAAGAACTAGAGAATTAAAACTACTTTAATGAAAAATTATAACAACAAAATAAAATATAGAGAAGTTCAAAACTACTATCAAACCCAACCCCCCTCATGGCAATTTTGTCACCATCAACACTGATGCTGTGGCAGATGTCCCAGACAGGACCCAGCAGTAGATTGGAACCAGTTCCAGGAGACAGATTCTGGAACTGGATTCAGGAATGCATGGATTGGGACTGAAGCAAAATGGACAGAGTCCTCTCTTGGATGGTGGACATTGAAGAAGAGAATTTGATGCATGGGATCCCTCAGCTTTATACTGAATATAGAATGGAATCCTTGTTGGTCAGTTTAGGGTCACCCTGAACTGTCTGCTCCTTCCTGCAGATAGAACCTTTTACACCTCACCCCTAGCATGGTATGCAAGACCTTGGCCTCAATACCAATCTTTGGTACTAACTAGAAACATCAAGTGTTATCACTTGTAGAACCAGACACTGTCAGTGAAAACATGCTGTTAACTGCAGGAAGTGCAGCTACTTTGAAAAGACTCAGCTTAAAAGTGAAATTGCTGAATTAGTTCTGGCCTAACTAAAACCAGGACACAACTAAAATAGATTTTGGTAGTGACAAAAAAGACAAAGCCTGAAACACCATCCTCCAAACCTGTCTGCAGTTGACTGTGTCTCCTCACAGAGGCAGCCCTTGCAGCCCTTGCTGCCAGCATCTGGGCACTGTCATCCAGTCCTATACAATTTATATTTCTATACTTGGTGCAATGATAGAGAATTTAGTTCTGCAGTCCTAGCTCAGAAAAAAATCCACTGAAGTTCCTGAATATACTTGTTAAGCAATATCAAACTCATGCTCAGCATAGCTGGATATTTGAAGTCTCTTCATCCTTCTGTTAAAATTCATTTTAGCATAACACAAAATGCTTATAAATACATTTTTTAAAGTATGTCTACACCTTTAATGTGGAGTATAGGTAATACTTTTATTGCAAAGAAGCCTGTACTTTTTACATAGCAATGTACATGAACCATACAGATGAATGGGAGAGAAGGAGAGGAGGAAGGAGTGAGAGGAGACAAGCACTCGAATGGAGTGAGGCTGACAGTGGCCTGCAAGAGAGATGTTGTTTTAATCCATAACTCATATAAAGCAGCATATGTTTCTGTGTAAATATTTCTATTATAGAGAACATATTTTGTTCATCCAGTGTTAACAATTTTCTTCCTGTGTTTATTGTTCTAGACTTTTAAGCAATTTGAAAGAGAGCCTGTGTTCACATTTCTGTATTTTGGAGCATATTTGTGTTTCTGTAACAGAGGGTAGAATCATCATAGAATCAAGCAGGTTGGAAGAGACCTCCAAGATCATCCAGGCCAACCTAGCACCCAGCCCCAGCCAGTCAACTAGACCATGGCACTAAGTGCCTCAGCCAGGCTTTTCTTGAACATCTCCAGGGATGGTGCCTCCACCACCTCCCTGGGCAGCCCATTCCAATGCCAATCACTGTCTCTGCCAACAACTTCCTCCTAACATCCAGCCTAGACTTCCCCTGGCCCAACTTGAGACTGTGTCCCCTTGTTCTGTTTCTGGTCACATGGGAGAAGAGACCAACCCCCACCTGGCTACAGCCTCCCTTCAGGTAGTTGTAGACAGCAATGAGGTGCCCCCGAGCCGCCTCTTCACTAGGCTAAACAACCCCAGCTCCCCCAAACGTCATAGGGTTTGTGTTCCAGGCCCCTCACCAGCTTCGTTGCCTGTCTCTGGATGCCTTCCAGCACCTCAACATCTCTCTTGAATTGAGGAGCCCAGAACTGGACACAGCACTCAAAGTGTGGCCTGAGCAGTGCTGAGTACAGGGGCAGAATAACCTCCCATGTCCTACTGGCCACACTGTTCCTGATGCAGGCCAGGATGCCATTGGCTCTCTTGGCCACCTGGGCACACTGCTGGCTCATCTTTAGTCTACTCTCTACCAGTACCCCCAGGTCCCTTTCCTCCTGGCTGCTCTCCAGCCACTCAGTCCCCAGCCTGTAGCCCTGCTTGGGGTTGTTGAGGCCAAAGTGCAGAACCCTGCACTTGGCCTTGTAATTCTGAATTGACTTGTGGTAAGAAAGAACCAGATCATTTTCCAAATAAGATGTAACATACATGAATTGTAGATTAAATATACTGAATTTCTAGGATAAATGTTGAGCATAACTTTTCATTTGCTGTATTTCCCAGGGTTCAAAAGGAGAAAAAGGTGATCCAGGGTTCCCAGGAATGCCTGGGCGATCCGTAAGTATTGTGAGAACGATTTGCCTTTAGCTTTTGCTTGTTAATTGGCCAACAGATGACTGTTAACCCTTTCCACAGGGAGACCCTGGCAGAAGTGGGAAAGATGGATTACCTGGAAGTCCTGGTTTCAAGGTATGTACAAATATATATGAATATCTTGCCAAAGTCTTCAGAAGCTTTGCTATTGGTCTAACCTGAGAGAAGAGAGCAACCTCCTCCTGGCTACAACCACCCTTCAGGCAGTTGGAGACAGCAACAAGGTCTTCCCTGAGCCTACTCCTCTCCAGGCTAAACAATCCTAGCTCCCTCAGCCTCTCCTCATAGGGCTTGTGCTCAAGGCCTTTCACCAGCTTCATTGCCCTTCTCTGTAGATGTTCAAGCATCTCAATGTCCTTCTTAAATTGAGGGGCCCAGAACTGAACACAGTACTCAAGGTGCAGTCTAACCAGTGCAGAGTACAGGGGCAGAATGACCTCCCTGCTCCTGCTGGCCACACCATTCCTGATGCAGGCCAGGATGCCACTGGCTCTCTTGGCCACCTGGGCACATTGCTGGCTCATGTTCAGGCGAGTATCAATCAGCACCCCCAGGTCCCTTTCTGTTTGGCTGCTCTCCAGCCACTCTGACCCCAGGCTGTATCTCTGCATGGGGTTGCTGTGGCCAAAGTGCAGCACCCTGCACTTGGAGCTATTGAACCCCATCCCACTGGACTCTGCCCATCTGTCCAGGCAGTTAAGGTCCCGCTGCAGAGCCCTTCTGCCTTCCAACTCAGTCACATCTGCCCCTAGCTTAGTGTCATCTGCAAACTTGCTGATGACTGACTCGATTCAAGCCCCAATTGTCTCACCCTCATATGTTTTTTGCAAGCTGTTTGACAACTGTGTATTGAATGCAGCATGGAGTATCAGACTGACAATGCTTCTTAAGGTGTTTGAAAATGTTTAAAGAGGTCTTTGTTTGATGAAGCCTTGATTATGTGTGTTGGTTTTACATTTGAATTACATTAAAGATAATAATTCACTATTGGAAACAATTGTTTTTATCATGCAAATGAATGGGTGGTTTGTTTGCTTGTTTTTAATGTATTTTTTATTCTAAAGGGAGAAGTTGGACAGCCTGGATCTCCAGGCCTGGAAGGACATCGGGGAGAGCCTGTAAGTGATTAAATTGCTGACACATTATTAAGTTAATGAATGTTGTATTTCCTGGTTTATGTTGATTTGAATTGGTTAAAGTGCCTGGTTTTGTAAAAATGTTTGTTGGGGTTTTTTTTCCATTTTCTGGTGTTTGTCTTTAAATTTGGGTTTTTGTAAAAGACACAAACAAGCCTTTAAATTCTAAGATGTCTTCTTAAGTGTACTCCTTTTAAATGCCAACTTGTAAATATATGTTACAGAATTGTCTCATTATCAGCTTTATTCCTATCGATGGAATGTTATGACTAGACATAGAATCATAGGATTGTTTTGGTTGGGAAAGACTTCTAAGATTATTGAGTCCAACCATTGTCCTAACAACACCACATTCATTAAACCATGTCCCAGACTGACATGTCCACATGGTTCTTGAACACCTCCAGGGATGATGACTCCACCATCTCGCTGAGCAACCTATTCCAATGCCTGAACACTCTTTCACTAAAAAATTGTTCCTAATATGCAATCTGAACCTCCCCTGGCACAATTTCAGGCCATTTCCTCTTACTGTGTTACCTGATACTAGGGAGAAAAGACTGACTCTCATCTTGTTACAACCTCCATGTGTGATGATTTGGGTGTTCCCCACCCCCCCACACTTTAGAAATCACCCAGACTAGACTCAGCCAGCTCTGGAAATATGAATGAAGCTTATTATTTACAGCTGGCACAATATACAAGCAGATATTTACAGTGTATACAGTTACATACAGAAATAGACAAGGGAAAAGGGAATACAGAAACACAACAGCCCTCCCAGAAACCTGAGTCCCCAGGAGGGGCTCCCAACTGTCCCCTCACCTTCCCCCTACTGCTCTCAACCTTACCCCAGTCCCAAGGAAGAATGAAGGTTCAGCCAAAGGGTTAAGAAGCAAAGTGGATTAGCCCAAAATGGAGGGGGAGGTTAGAGATGCAGCTCAGTCAGCAGCCCCAACGAGAGCGGGTATCTAATGTTTTTATTTCTCTTTCCTATACCTCAGCAAGATTGTGAGCAAAGTAGACATCACCATTGTTTTCTTTCCACAGCCTGTAACCTAGTTCTTCTCACCAAAACATTCTCACTAGCTTCAAACCAGCACACCATATTATTCCATACTTGTTAATTGCTCTTGTAAAGTTGATTTTTTCACTGTCTACCTCCTCTCTCCTTTATCCAGTTTACACCGTCTGTACTACTCTGTTCTTGCCTAGCTGGGGAACATGCTGCTGCTGCTGCATTTTTGTCCTGCGTGTTTCCAATTACATTGTTTCTCTCCTGGTGTTTGTGCAACTCCTCAGGGCAGTGCATTTTTCCTTCTCTTTGTATGTTATAGCTAGGCTTTGTCCTCCTTGTTTCCTTTTTTTAGCTCTTTAAGGCCACCAGCCTTTTCTTGAAGTGAAGAAAACCAAGGCGGCCACGAGGTGAGAGCAAGCAAGCTGTCTTGAAACCATCAGTAATTCTTCTGCAGGCCAGGGGCAGTAAATGGTGCTCAGTTGGTGGAACATTGCCTTCCAAACTGATTACATTCTGATACAGATTTTTAACTGTGAGGTACGTAGATACGGTATTGTAGTACTGAACCTAACAAGAGCCAGAATATGGCATGTGGTATTGAATCTGGTGGAGAATTTGGATAACTAGAGTGGAAATAACACTCTCAGATGAAAATTTATCAAGCTCTTTGTGATGGTGTGGGTGTTCCCTGCCCCCCCCACACTTTAGAAATCACCCAGACTAGACTCAGCCAGCTCTGGAAATTGAATGACGCTTACATTTACAGCTAGCACAACATACAAGCAGATATTTACAGTCTATACAGTCATAGACAGAAATAGACAAGGGAAAAGGGAATACAGAAACACAACAGCCCTCCCAGAAACCTGAGTCTCCAGGAGGGGCTCCCAACCACTCTTCCACCTTCTCCCACCCCTCTCTACCTTACCCCAGATGTTGCCTTGTGCACAAGGAAGAATGGAGGGTCAGCCAGGGGGATTAGGAAGCAGGTGGATTCATCAGGTTAGTTTAGAGAGAGAAGAAGTGCAGCCCACAGCCTGAACAGAGAGCGACTACCTTATCCATGTTTGGATTCTTGCTCTTATACCTCTCGGCAAGCCTATGAGTGAAGTAGATATCACCATTGTTTCCCTTTCACAGCCTGTGATCTAGTTCTCAACAAAACATTCCAGCTAGCTTCAAACTAGCACACTCTTTAATTTTTGTTTTTATATATGTTCACCAGGCCATCATAAAACATTGTGCAAGACACTGAGCAGTCATTCATAAGAGACTTTCTTCCTGCTCAGCTGTCTTAAGTGAAGAACAAATAACTTGTCACTTGGCTTTATGTCACCTTCTATTTATGTCCTAAATAACTGTGAGATGTATTAACCTTTTACAGTTTATCGTATTGGTGCCATGGTCTAGTTGACTGGCTAGGGCTGGGTGCTAGGTTGGACTGGATGATCTTGGAGGTCTCTTCCAACTTGCTTGATTCTATGATTCTATATCTTCAGATGTAAGGAAGACAAACTGAATCTCAATTAAAAAGAAGTGAAGAGATATTGTATAATGTTAATTAGTGGGCTGTAACAAATGTCTTGGTATAATAACAAGACTTCAGTTATTGTCCCTAGCCTTGCTTTGTCTCTTATGATTTTTAGGAAAAAAGTTAGTGATTGTGATTTTTTAAAATATTTGTTCTTTAAATTAGCCTAAAAAATAGGGTGTAGATTGCATTTGTGACCCAGAGAAAAGTAGCTTTTTAATACTTGAACAGCTCTCTTTCTGATTTCATACATTTGGTTACATTTGACCTCTGCCTAGTAAAGAAATACATTTTGGTTTAGAGTTAACATAAACACTTCACAATATAATATTTTAAACTGGACTTATAAACTCATCATTGAAGTCCCACACTTTCGTTTTAAAGAAGAATGAAATTGCAGGTTTAAGATGTTAAATTCACTCTGAAGCCTTTTAATGTCATAATAAAATTTTATAGAGGAAGACTTCCAATATACAAACAACTACAGAAGATTTAGAGTCCTCACAAGGCGAGCAGATTGCACTATATGTTTCATTTATAGTCAGCAGAGAGCCTTCTAAAGAGCACAAGGTCTATGTACTGACCTGGAAATTGCCCCAAGGCACCAGTAGGAAATGTAGGACACCTAGTCATGCATGCTTGCCTGCTTCTATTGCTGGTGTAGCACCAGACCACATGTGCAGACACGATGTTCTCACTTATTTAGAGCATGGAGGAGGAGCAAAGGGTAGGAGCAACAGCTTTGTGGAAGAAATGTGAGCTTAGGCTGTTGAAAAGCTAAGCTATCCTCAGCCATGGGACATGTGGGCTACTCTATTTGGGTAGAGGGTAGCTGGCTTCCATCCAATGACAATGAGCTGGATTGTGGGGACTGAGAGATGTCTTGTGCAACTTACTGCTTCTGTTGTTCCTTCAGTGTGTGTTTGACAGACAATCTTCAAGCACCTCCTCTCTGCTCCTCTTCTGTGCAATTCATTTGTGATCTTCTCTTGTAGGATACCCTGAGCACTAATGTAGGAGAGAGGAGCTGAACTCTGCTGGGCTCTCTCTGTGGTAGCCAAATAGGCTGCTTAAGCTCAACAGAGGCCTTGGATAATAGTGGTGAAACTGTCTGACTCCATATTAACCAGCCACATGCAACTGTGGCTCGTCAGCAGGTTGCATGGATACCCCATCCACCCAGTGAAACACACATGCAAACAGTCTTTATTTCTTCTGTTCAGCACATCAGTGTTAGACATAGACTAATCTGTTAAGCTGCTCTTTTTCACACCCCTCCCCCCCCCCCCCCTTTTTGCTTTAGCAAATCTGAAGAGTATGGTTACAAAATTAGTGCATCTTGAGACCATGTCTGAGGGGCAACTGCCTGAGATAGAGAGCACAGCTGAAATGAGCTCCCAGTGCCTGCAGCATCTGAGAGGTGTGGTTGTTTTCTGGTATATTAGTCGTAGGAATCCCCAAATTTATGAACAGGAAAAAGTAGGTTGTAAAGTTAAGTAAAGAATTCCAAGTGCTGTGATTATTTTCCTTCAGTGGTAACATTTGGAGCTTAAGTTAGTCAGACTATCCCAAGCCCACCCACTGTGTATGGACAGATTAATTTGGCAATAGCTTGTAATGAAGCTCATTTTGCTGATGACAAAAATAGGCAATACTGTCACTGAAGTAGTTTAATGACTAGTCATCTATCTTATTGATGGCAGGCTGTTGTGATAAATACCCTAAAGGAGAGAGTAAATTGGGATTTGTTTGAGCTTATTTGCAGCCTGGCTGTCCTTTTTAACATAGGTTGAGTTTTGTCAGTTTGATTCCATAAAAGCTGTGTTAGACTTCTTCTTGCATTTAAAATCATGCAGATGGGAACTCTAAATTGAGTGCTTGTAGGAAAAGCTGGTCATAGAATCATAGAATCAAGCAGGTTGGAAGAGACCTCCAGGATCATCCAGACCAACCTAGCACCCAGCCCTATCCAATCAACTAGACCATGGCACTAAGTGCCTCATCCAGGCTTTGCTTCAACACCTTCAGGGATGGTGACTCCACCATCTCCCTGGGCAGCCCATTCCAATGCCAATCACTCTCTCTGCCAACAACTTCCTCCTAACATCCAGCCTAGACTTCCCCTGGCACAACTTGAGACTGTGTCCCCTTGTTCTGTTGGCCTGCATGATCTTGGAGGTCTCTTCCAACCTGCTTGATTCTATGATTGATGATTCTGTGATCACTTTTTGGTGTAACAGTAATATAGAATGTGATTTGAATGTTAGTAGTATGGCTCAAGAACAAATTCCTATATGTATTCAAATCCATAGAGCACAGGGAAAGGATGTTTCTTGGTATGAATTGTGTCTCTGTTAATGTTCATGGTAGAACATAATCCAAAGAAGAGATATCTGAATGCATTTAAGACATCTGCTGAATACTTCTATCTTCTTTTCCTAATATGCTATAGAGACCAGGAATTTGCGTTTGGATTTATGGCTTAGGGAAATACCTGCTGGATTTTCCAGTGACTCTGGAGACCAAACAGAAATTTCCCTCAACTGCTTGCTATACTGTATATGCTATATCAAGCAAACAATGGCTGTAGGCATTGAAAGAAGACAACACTGAGAAAGCAGGAGCTGTAACTAATTATTATTACAGGTAGTTTAATTTACACATTGCTTTTCTATTCTGTGCTTCATAAACTGACAGAATGTTAGGGGTTGGAGGTGACCTTGAAAGATCATCTATTCCAATCCACCTGCCACAGCAGGATCCTATAGAGTAGAACACATTGGAATGCATCCAGGTATTTTTGAATATGTCTAGAGGAGACTCCACACCCCCCCCATGGCAGCTTGTTCCAGTGTTCCATCACCTTCACAGTGAAAAATTTTTTTCCTCATGTTTACATGGAATTTCTTCTGCCTCAACTTGCACTCATTGCTCTTTGTTCTGTCATTGGGCATCACTGTGAGAAGCCTGAGTCCATCCTCTTGGCCCTCACTTTTTACATATTTATTAATGTGTTTATGGTGAGTTCCTTAACCACAAGCAGGAGGATTAGCACAATGGAGTTTGGCTATCCTTCTGATTCAACTTCAACAGTGTAGTAACAGGGTAGCCAGTTTTTTTGCTACCCTTCATACTTCAACACATAAAATGAGTCAGAGAAAAGATTTGTGCCTATGTCCACAGAAGGTCTGAGTTACAGCCTCTTTGAAAACTCTGGTCAGTGTGATGATAGGAAGCAGTCTAGCTTAACTTCTTCAGGGCTCCAAGTGCTGCATCTGAGCATCTAGTTTACAGACTACTCTGATAATAATCTAGAATGGTTTTAATTTCACTTCACATAGTCAAGTAGACATATTTAGTCTTTCTCTGTCTTGTGGTTCTGCTCTGATAGGAAACTGATGTGTTGCCTATCATGAAATACTTGTCTCAAGTAGGAGAAGTAGTTTTCTTCTGAAGTTGCCTCCTTTTTAATTGAATCAGCTATTTCAGATTTTTAGATTAAAGTTAATTGGATTAACCCCTTTCAGAAAATGTGAGAGAGAAAACCAAGCAAATTTAAAGCATTGCTCTCTTTCTGTTTTTATTTTTTGTTCAAAGTGTTAGGTAGGATATCTGGTTTCTTATTGTGCTTTTTTCCATGTGTCCTTCATGAGCAATAGCATTGTATTATTTTTGTACAGTCATGCAAATTATTCAAGATAATACTTAGTAATGCAGAAAGAGAAAACCACCCACAGAGGTTTGACAGGTTTGGTACTCGCATTATTTTGTAAGGTATTTACAAGAAATAGTGACACCTGTTTCAGCCTGTGGCAGGATGCACACAGTTTTCATTTTCTATTAGTATTTCCACCTCTCAAATTACTATTTTCCAAGGTCTGTGTTGTTGGCAATGCAACAGGGGTCACTGTGTTCCACATCTAACATACGTGTATTCTATTTTTTTTAAAGTGATCTGCCAAAAAAACGTGTTTGCAAACTCTGATCTTGTAACTGCAAAGATCTTGGTAATGCTTTTTCCTTTCCTAAATTTAATTTAAAGCTGCTGTGCTGTTCTGGTCGATGCTTATTATGTCTGTGAGAATATTTATTCATGTTTACCCCATTTTCTATTGTCATCAGCTCCAGTTAGTAGTAGCAGATGCAGCCTCAGAAAATTTCTTTTCAATAGATTGTGCTACTTCCCTCAGTAGAACATTTTACCTGTTATCCAAATTGGGTTTGTGTCTTCCATTCTATTAGGATTATCAAGCATTTGCTGCAGTCTTTTTAAAACTATCTTGGCTGTTGTATTTTATCACAGGATCACAGGATGTTAGGGGTTGGAAGGCACCCAAGGAGATCATTGAGTCCAACCACCCTGCCAGAGCAGGACAATCCTATCTAACACAGATCACAGAGGAACACATCCAGACATGCCTGGAAAGTCTCCAGAGAAGGAGACTCCACGACCTCTCTGGGCAGCCTGTTCCAGTGCTCTGTGACCCTTACAGTAAAGTTTCCCCTTGTGTTGAGGTGGAACCTCTTTTGCTGTAACTTACACCCATTGCTCCTTGTCCTATCCCAGGGAGCAGTGAGCAGAGCCTGTCCCTCTCTCCTGGCAGCCTTCAGATACTTATAAACATTTATCAAATCCCCTCTAAGTCTTCTTTTCTCCAGAGTAAGCAGCCCCAGGTCCCTCAGCCTCTCCTCATAAGCCATGCCCTCCTGTCCCCTAATCATCCTCGTACCCCTCCGCTGGACCCTCATAGACATGTTTTTAAACCAAGGAATTAGGTTTACTAGGCTACCTTGCTGGCTTTAAATTTAATGTGATTATAGCCCTTGCTGATTAAGGCTTAAATAATATTACAGACTTTTAAAGGGTAAGGAAAGAGTTCCCATTTAAAGGAACATTTGAGAGAAAGGAGGGAGGCATTTGAATGAAATGAAGGCAATTGTGAAAGTCAGACTGATGATGCTGGAAGAACTGAGACAGCGTAACTCAATAAACTTCATTTTGACATATGAGGAAGCATTGAGTAAACCTGACAAGAAATTTGATGTGAAAGAAGAAGGGGAATAAGTTAATTAATTCAGAAGGGTTAAGTGGTCCAACTCACGTGAGGACAGAAATGAATGGAAATGTTATCCTATGTTTTATAGATATTATAATTGCATATATATTAAATACAAACTACATAAAGGAAGTTTTATGGAAAGATAGAATAATTACAATCTCTTTTTCTTATTTCGTATGAACAAAATCTTCCTTGATAGGTTTACAAAGGATGTCCCCAAAAGACAATTTTTTTTTGAGGCTGGTGAATCATGAATTATTCCATAGCATTGATTCTGTTACTCCTGGTGGGTGGCAGTTTTCCCATCTGTAGTAGTTCCAAACATTGTGTTTCCCTTGGTGGCAGAAAAAGTGCATGATGAATCTGTTTCATATTAAATTTTGATTAAACACAGACATTTGTGATAAATTTAGTTGCAATATACTCTTCACAAAAGTTATAATTTATCTTATGAACAGGGTACAAGTATTTGCTTCACCTTATGCTTTAAAGTAAGAATACATTATTTGACAATTAGAGGCAGTTTTCTTTGAACTTAACTTCCCACTAAAAGCACCTCATGGTGTAAAAAAATACCCAAAACTTATATTTTGAGGATTTGTACTCCATGTGAAATCTCTGTTTAGGGTCAAGACCCATTTTCAAACCTTGTTTTGGCTTTTGACCTAAAAGTTAAGGAAGAAACTAATCTTTAGAATATCTACACTAATTTTTAAGTTGATCTGCTGTGACAATGCCAATAATTTTAAGAGGCATAACCACAGATTATCCTTGTAAAAGGAAGCAATAGATTTGGAACAGACAATGAGGAAAAAAAGTGGTTTTTTTAGGCATGCTGGAGTTGATCCTGCAGAATTTAGTCTTTGTAATTACTTATCTGTGGAAGCTATGTGGAAAAATAACACTCATGTGAAAATCTCATTCTTTGTGGCCAAATTAGTCACTTCATCCTTCTTCTTTTGTGCTAATTGACCCACAGAGCATCATTGAAATTCTCTATCTCATATACATTGGATATCACTCACATTAGCATAAGTGATAGATTAATTCATAGCTGACTGAATGTCAATGAGTCATAACAGGATTTTAAGTGTCTGGACAAGCTCCCACTGAAATAAGAGCCTGAGTTCCATATACTTCACTAGTGCAGTCAGTGAGAAGGAAATGTAAAATGAAGAAGAAAAGGAAATATTACTTAGTTCTACAATTGTTCTTGGAGTTTTACCTGTCTTTGCCACTGGAATAAAGGTAAGGTTAAACGTCTTGTATCAGCAATTTCCTTTGGCCAAGAAAATTCACTACAGCTCAGTGGGACATTGTGGTTTTAATTTTAGGCATGCTCAGCTAAAGGTAAATCATTGGCTGTGTTGGATAAGTATGTGGAACTATCTTCTGTTAGGCCTGTAAATAGGGTACAAATGCAATGAGGGAAAGCTTTGTACATCCTTTTAGTAAGAGAAGACTGTGGGAGGTTTCTTCAGCATATACAAAATACTGTTTCGTATTACAGATATTGAAAATTTAGTTTTGTCTTTCACAGCAAGAAGAATTAACTGTTAAATAATTATGGGAACTCATTGGACAGGCTTGGAAATCTCTAAATGTGAGGATAAATATACCCTATTTCCCATCTCCTTGTTTGTGCAAAAGACTGACAGTTTTTGACATGAAAGGTTATGTTTCATGATCTAAGTAGAAGTCTCAGAATGAAATATTGCTTTCCAGTTCTTTTTATTATATTATTTGATCTCCTCTGCTAATGATAAGTATGTTGGAATGCTGATGACCTGTAAAATGCTCAATCCTCATGATGTCTTTTTTAGCTCATATCCCATGAACTGTTTCTGCTTGTTGTGGTCATTATTATCTAGAAGTTGGGTGTGAACTGCAAAACAATGGAACTGTCTTTTCTAACCCAGTTGCACAAATGTAATCCATATGGAAACTATGAAGTTATTTCTGGTTGTTACAGTCATTTGTTTTTTCATACAGAATACATTTGTTTTGGTGATGTCTAGAACTGTCCTCTTATTTTCACTGCAACATACTTCCAGTATTGTATTAAAATTTAAAGTCTGTAAGACAAATTCTTGCTGCAGATTAATGATGATACAAGTATAGATTAGTGATCTGCAAGTGTGGATCAATGCTGGTACACATTTGTAATGGAGGGGTAATTCATTGGACACTGGAATGGGCTGCCTGGGGACGTGGTGGAGTCGCCGTCCCTGGGGCTGTTCAAGGCAAGATTGGACGTGGCACTTGGTGCCATGGTCTAGCCTTGAGCTCTGTGGTAAAGGGTTGGACTTGATGATCTGTGAGGTCTCTTCCAATCCTGATAATACTGTGATACTGTGATATTTTCCCTAAATGAATATGGTTTATTAATTGTGATATTCAGAACTCTTGCCACCAACAACCACTAATTTGAATAGTAATAGGTTCTTCGCATGGTCATGGAAACGTTTTACAAAGGAATAACTAGGTCTAGAAATGACTTGCAAAAAAGATAAACATTAATTGAAATGGAAGAGAAGGTTCCTGGAGACAATATACTGCTTGCCCACCAGATGGACACAAGAAGCTCCTTTCTGCTTACGGCAGAAGGCAATGGTGAATTATAAGAGGCTTTAGGTATTTACTCACCAAATATTATTTCCTGACTTGTGGAGCTAGCTACAGCTTCAGACAGTACCCAAATGCTTCAGGGAATTCTGTTACTGTCTTATCAACTGCTGAGACTTGCTTCTTCCCTGGATTCTGGGGAAAGGAGGCAGATAGTCTCTCACCTTGTCCTTTGGACCTTCTGGGCAATCTGTGTATCTCCAGGACTTCCTGTCTTGGCAGAAGACTTTCAGGTGTAGGCAGGATGTCTTGCGATGTGCAGTCTTAGCATGGTGTCATGATGGTTATGCAGGCCAATTGCATGGAGGCATTTAGAGCCTGTTCCTTGCAAACCGAGGCAGGCAGTTTCCAGGCAAACAAACTCAGAGCGTCAGAGTTTGTTACTTTGTGGCAGAGCTAGTTTATAGCTTAGCATAATGCTACAGAATCACTGCCATAAATAGAGAGCAATAGCAGCAGGCAACAGCAGGAATAAATACAATAGCAGAGCACATTGTGTTACCTGCTCATCTCTTTTTATCATTACAGCCCAAGATTAATGGGCCTTTGGACACAATAGCCAATCAGAATGGCAGTTACCCAAGCTTGACCTTATTAGGTGAAGCTCTAGGCTTGCTTTACACAAATTTGAGGAAAGCGTAGGCCTTGCACAAGGCAGGCACAACCTAAGTATGTGTATCTTGATTACCACAGGATGTAATCAAGTCTGGGCCAGCCAGAATCCTTAGGCTCAGTGGTTCAAGGTTCTTTGTCCTCTTTCCCATGGTTGCTTTTCCCATAGCAGAAGGGCGGAGAGCAGAAAAATATGCCTGGGCAAGCCACAACATGTATAAGCCTATATAAGCTTAACAACATTAAGAGCAGTGTCTGATGAATGTGAGTAGTTTTATTTGAGGGAAAGAAAGAGATTAACTGAATCTGAGTTACAGTTTGGAGTGTGTGTGGACTTTTTATTGTAAAATTCAAGTATGTTCTGTTAAATGATCACTGAAAGAAAATGAGATATGCTGCAGAACTCAATGAGCAGTGATGCTAAGGAAATTACACAGATGGAAGCTATGTGATTAAAGCTATCTCTTGTGTTCTGGTACAGTCACTGTATTTTAGGTAGAAAAGTAGAATGGTGTTTTTGACCAGGAATTTTGCTCTCTGTTGTGTGGGAAGTCTCACAGATAATGAAAAGTGATTTCTTTCACATTGTCAGAGTTTTCAGGCAAAGCAATGCAGCCCTTGGTGGGTAACAAGTAACGTGTGAGCTTGCTCAGCAGCAGGCATGGACTCCTACCAGGAAAGCACTGTGGAGTGACTGAATGTTAGTGTTCCACTGTATCCCCAGATGAAATAGTTTGCATGTTTCCAGATGAAGCTCTTTTCTCTTATACATATTTCTTTTTCTTTCTATTTCCTGTCCATATTTTGAACCCAAATCAAATGACAAATGGTAGATTTATGAGGACATGAAGCAGGAGTTTATGTATTATTTTCTGGATAAACTATTCCATATATTGAAAAGGGTTTCTCTCTTCCTCTCAGGGAATTCCTGGAATCCCTGGAAATCAAGGAGCAAAAGGACAAAAGGTACTGTAAATAGTTCAAAACAGTGTGCATCTCTATACCATTCCCAAGTGTTCAGTTTGCTAGAGGATAATTTTTACAGTAAGGATGATTTAGGACATCAGATTATGCTCTGAATGGATGGAGGTATGCTCCAAATTATTTCTGAAGTGTTTGAAAATCTTTAATTAGGTTTAACTTCCAACAGTTCTAGATAGAATTTATAATTTAAAATTTACAAAGTTCATTTTATAATAATTTGAAAAAAAAAATCCTGATTGAATAAATCTGCATAATTAAACAGTATTTAAAATGTTTGTTACTAACTGCAGTAACTGCATATTAATCACATCTTTTTTTCCTTCTTATGAAAAAATATAGGGTGAATCTGGCCCACCAGGTCATCCAGGAGCAAAAGGGTCACCAGGTGATACTGTAAGTTCACAAAATGCAGTTATTATGAACAAGTAATTCTAGTGCTATCACTCTTCCTTGTTACAAGTAGAGAGCGATAGCACTAGAGGCAAAATGGTAGCAAGGTAGCATTTTCAGGTTGGCAGATATGATCAGAATAAGTCTAATTTCTGAATTCACCCCAAAATACTGTATGCCCACTTTTATGATTTCCTGACTATGTATTTGGTGAACAAATCTATCAAAGATATTTGTCTGGTACTCTCTGAATGAATTACCTCTGAATTAACTTTGAAAGAACTCAAAGTAAATAGTTATGATAGCTTTTGGTGGATGATTGGAAGCTTGAAGAAAGAGGATGCCAAGGATCTCACTGTGGATGTTTTAATCTGTCATCTTTCTTGCTGAACTTGTCTAAAATCCTAGTTAATGTTGCTGTAAGGCCAGACCCAATATAAGAATTTGCTGGGGCTTATGGAAGAGAAACTGTCCCCATCTGCACCATTTGACACTGCCCTGCACAACATTTTTTTCCCTAAATTGGAAAGACATGGATTTGATAGACCACTCAAGGGATGGGGGATTGACAGGATGATTGCACTCAGAATTATAGCCAATGGCTAGATGTCTAAGTGAAGACAAGTGATGAACGGTGTTTGTCAGGAGTTGGTAATGCCACCAGTGTGGTTTAACATCTTTGTTGGTGACATGGACAGTGGGTTTGAGGCACTCTCAAGAAGTTTGCTGATGGTACCAAGCAGCGTCATCAGCATGCCTACTCCTAGCTAACATATACACAGTTGGTCTCCCACATGTGCCTCTAATAATTTTTATTGCTAATGCATTTTTTTATCTGAACAAAATGCCAGAGGGGAAGCTGTGTCATCAACTATAACAAGGCCCGGTGCCTCCACCACCTCCCTGGGCAGCCCATTCCAATTAATGCTTGTACTTGCTTTCCTCTATCGATGAATGCTTGTACTTGCTTTCCTAGCACAATTAATGTGCTAGTAACGAGCACCGGAGTCTATGCAGAAGAAGCCAACGCTTTCACTGTGTATGTTGAAAAATGAAGATAGCCTTCAAAGAATGCAGAAAAGTTCACAAAGTGAAGAGGCCTGCATTTTGGAAATGAGCAGACCAATATATGACATGAAATTTTGTTTAAAACAGCCAGATTGGTTTAAGACTTAACATTGAAATGAAAATTACTAAACCCTCATTTTGCCATCTAAATAAAAAGAAAAAATAAGTGAAGGAGCAGGCCTGATGTGCAAGTGAATTAAGACAATAGTGGAAGCAGACCTCAGAAACATTACTTCATCGTGAGAAATGGCATAAACTTTTACATACCAGATACTAGATTAGACTAGACTAAAAATGGCATAAACTTTTACGTACCACATACTAGATTAGATTAGACTAAAAATGGCATAAACTTTTACTTACCAGATACTAGATTAGACTAGACTAAAAATGGCATAAACTTTTATGTACCACATACTAGATTAGATTAGACTAAAAATGGCATAAACTTTTACTTACCAGGTACTAGATTAGACTAGACTAAAAATGGCATAAACTTTTACTTACCAGATACTAGATCAGACTAGACTAAAAATGGCATAAACTTTTACTTACCAGGTACTAGATTACACTAGATTAACAGGATCATCTGTGATCACATATCTGATTTTCATCTGTGATCAGATATCTGATTTTCTGCTAAATTGGAGCAAACATACCTATTCTTTAAAGTTCAGGAATGTGTTGGAAATTATTTGATGCATGATATTGATTATTGGAGAGAAATTGAAGTTTCACAGAAGAATTTTCATGAACAATAGATTGAAGAGTAAAAGTCTGACACAGAGGAAAATTGGAAGCAAAGTTACTCAGATTTTAGTCTGTTGATTGATATGAATTATTTATGTTCACAGACCTGTGTCTGTGACCTAAAGAGCAAGTGGCTTATGAAAGATGTTATATTTCCTGTCATATTTATATCACTATAGAAATATTATACTGTTACTCCTAACAATAGGACTACAATATGCTGAAACCACATTGCTCTAGCTTGATACAGAAATTCCTCTGCCTTTTTCACAATTAAATAGGGTTTGATGGGACCAGAAGGCTCATTTGGTCTACCTGGAGCTCCTGGGCCCAAGGTAAGTGTTAGTATTGATTTTCTTGTGACCAATACATGATTACATGTACATAACAAAGCACCAGGATTTTTTAGCAGTGTTTAGTATATTGAATATTAGTGAGCAGCTGTTAGATTTTCCCTATATTACCTAGTATGATAGTTCAGCTTAATACAGCTCATGAAATGATGTCCCATGAGGCTTGGAACAATTGAAGAGATGGTCATGAGACTTTGATTCAGCTTCACAATCCTGGGAAATGTTCTGCTATACTGGCAGTCATCTAATTCTCAGTATACATCAGAACTTTCTGCCAGTGTTACCTTTATTTAGGTTTCAGTTGTCTTAAATACCATTACATGCTGCTTTTTTCATCAGAGGTGCCAATTTATTTCAGATGTTATTTTATTGATTGCACTGCAACTACAGCAACAATTAATTTACCCCATGCTCTTAGAAACTACAATAGAGAATATAAATCCAGTTATGTTAGTGTAAATTAATCAAAGATAAGTTTTGGCAGGTAAGCACTGGTTGTATATCCCATAGAATAGTAAAAAATATAGGATCCTTTCCCCAAGCCTTGCATTTAGCTCTGTTTCAACTTGTACATTATTTTATATCCAAAAATACATATGTGTTTATTTTAAATTGCATACTGCAGGTAACATTTTTAAAGTGGTTAATGTTAGCTGTGATCAAGAAGCTGAAATACCCACAAAATTACTCAGATTTAATTGCTTTTCTTTGGTGAAAAAATACTTTTCTATATCTCTTATTCAGAATATAAGGTTATTTTTGCAGAATCATTCTTAATCAGCTTGTTCTTACAGAAGAGCTTAATGAGGTAATTAGTAATACCTAGATTTTAATGAAAGTCCTCATGCTGAATATATGCCCAATTCTATAGGCTGTAATAAACCCCAAAACATAAGTAAATATTCTGCTTCAGACAGCTCTGAGACTTTGCAGTGTTTAATTAAATAAGATGATGAAAATGTGCACTTACACATAGCAGGAGTGGGCAAGAGAAATGTGGCAGGTGGGGAAGGGGGCAGGGGCTGACAGATCACCTTTTTGTCATTAATATTTCATCTTTCCTGAGAGAAAGTTGAAACATATGGTTTCCTCTAAGGGAGCAGAGTATATCCTTTTAGTCACTACCCATGCTCATTTTTAAGTCTGTTTCTCAGTAGTGTCTATGTTTGTGAGTCCTACCACATGTAACAAAACATACTGATGTTATCAAACACCCTCTTGTCATATAGGGTGATAAAGGTGAACCTGGAATACAGGGGAAACCAGGATTATCAGGAGCCAAGGTAAATATGAAACTTGAAATCTTCTACTTGAAGAAGGGTTTGGTTTCTTTTGCCATGATTTACTGATTTCTCAAGATTTTCCATTGCAATTTCTTTCAAGATAATAGAGCAGTGAGGATAAAATTGCATCAGAATCCTTTTGATGGCTTATTCTTGCTAATTTTATAATAGCTTTTAGGCAGTGTTGTTTATGTAATGTTCATGAAGTTAGAACCTGCAAACTTCAGATAGTTTTATTTGTGTAATATTGAGAAAATCAATGCAAACCATATTAAAAGGGAATTACAAACTATAGAAAACGAAAGTCTGAAATTAAGAATTAGAAGTCTCTTTTTGTGGTTTCTCTGCATCCAGCATCTCTTCAAAATTGTCCAGGCATTTAATTCACCCTCAGTTATCCTCAAACTATCATAGCCAGGGCATACTGTGACCTTGAGAAAGCATTCGATGTATGTTTTTACACACAGCATATCACTGACACAGAGCTGTTGTATTACTCAGGGAGAACGAGGAGTACCAGGTGCTCCAGGTGAACCAGGCTACCCAGGCATTCCTGGTACTCAGGGTGTAAAAGTAAGTCTTTTTTCCCAGTTTTACATTAATTGCATCTTTTATTGGAAGTGCTTTTCACAAGATCACAGGATATTAGGGGTTGGAAGGGACCTAAGGAGACAGAGTCCAACCCCTCTGTTGGAGCAGGACAATACTGTCTAACACAGATCACAGAGGAACACATCCAGACAGGCCTTGAAAGTCTCCAGCGAAGGAAACCCCACAACCTCCCTGGGGAGCCTGTTCCAGTGCTCTGTGACCATTACAGTAAAGAAGTTCCCCCTTGTGTTGAGATGGAACCTCTTTTGCTGCAACTTACACCCATTGCTCCTTGTCTTATCCCAGGGAGCAGTGAGCAGAGCCTGTCCCCCCACTCCTGGCCAGCCCTCAGATACTTATAAACATCTATCAAATCCCCTCTAAGTCTTCTTTTCTCCAGGATAAAGTGATGCATTTACATTTAGTATAAATAAAAGCTATTAGATGCTTCTCTGGTATTTACTCTGTTCAAACATAGGCTGCATGTCTTTGAGATGAATCATGTTACAGTAGGGACTTTTAATATTTTACAGGGGGACAAAGGAAACCAAGGTGAAAGTGGTATCCAGGTATGTCAGCTCTGTTTCTAATGGAATGATCTGTCAACACACTTAATACAAGCCTTACATCTTAATTCAGGAGTGCACTTTTTAACATGAAGCTCCACAGGTTTGTTTGAATAGCAGAGGTGAGCCTCAACTCTTCTTCAAGGAAAACTCCCCAGTATGTGCAGTATGAATTTCCAGTTGTGTTTCTGAGGCTGAGCAGGCTATTGACATTTGGTGCAGAGTGTGCAGTCCTGGCAGAGGTGCAGTATCAGGGATTTGTGTTGTGCTGCCATCCAGGTGGCCTGGTTCACAACCAACCACTGTTCTGGGATGGGTTCTGTCCCTGCATGCCCCAGGCACTGTGGTATCACATAAATGCTTATGATCAAATTAATGCTACTTGGCCTCTGCCTACCTACTGTATTGTAAGTGAAGTTTTCCTTCTTGTTATCTTAAAGTCGTGGAAGTACCTACAAGAGTATCCTAACACAGATCCTAACATTGCTCCTTTATGTTCAGAGTAGAAATTGTATCCTTCTGCAGAATTTCTGTTCCAAACTGTTAAAGAATAACTTTTCAGATAGATTTGGCCTGGTTTAGGAGGAGATTTGAGAGTTTACCTTTTAGTGTTAAATTGATAGTTTAATTAAGTCTCATGGATTTTGGTTTTGTTTTAATATTCACTTCTTTTCTTAAGGGACTGAAAGGAGAAAAAGGAAGACAAGGAAATCCAGGTTTACAGGTACTGTTAAAATAGAGATCCCAGTTTAAGAGAGCTATGTCATGTTTTTTCTCAAGATATCTTCCTTCAGCATGGATAGTTCTTTGCATCAGGTGAAATATTTTTCTGCATAACATGATTACATAGTTAGATAAATTAAATAACCTCAGTACTTTTCAAATAAATACCACACATATATAGAGGAGATGAAGTGACACTTCTCAGCTGTGATAGGAAATGGACATGAGTTTGAACACAGAATCCCAACTTGATATACTGGAAAAACATTATGTTTTGAGGGTGGTTGAACACTGAAGGGTGCTGCTCACAGAGACCGTGGCAAAACATGTCTGTACAGGGTGTTTAGCAGCCTGATTTAGTTGGATCTGTTCTGAAATAGTTGAACCCAAGGAGATCACTTCCAACCTGCGTGGGTTTGTATTTCTGATGTATTATATCTTGAGAAACAGACTGGAAGTACTTTCTTCTGGATTATTTTACTAAATTCTTAATTATGCCATTAAAAAAAAAATTAAACAGTTATGAATAATGTAAACATTCTGCATATACCACACTACTCTTAGACTACACTGGAAGTCATTGACATCTTCAGTGCTCATAAATTACAGATGTTTCCTGTTTCAGCTGCAAATCAGTGAGATCCAGTCGTTCCTCTTTAACTCTGGGCCAATGTATTCTGATTGTGTCATAGTTGGCTATCTTATTATAGCACAGAAAATAACCATTAGTATTTAGAAATACTTGTTAACTACATAATCTATGTTGTGTCTAAACAGAGAAGTATTTGTTAGAGGTACATATCTAAAACTAGACTTGGAAGGAAGTCACAGTTGTTTTTCCCAGAGTTACGACATTGATACAGCTGCCTGTCTAGCCAGGAGGAGCCAATTCCAGTGGAGCATGGGCAGGAGATCTAGATCATATGTTAGCCTAGTTTTATCACTCTCAGGGGTATGTAGGCTGACAGAAGTCCCATAGTAAAGCTGAGCAGATGCTTTCAACAATAAACTAAATGGCTGGTCACTGGGCTTAACAAATGTGATGATATCCTACTCTACCGTTTTTACCAGTTAAACTCTCTAGATTTTCCTTTTGCAAGTAATGGACAAATATTTCACATAATTTACCTTTTTAATCTTCAGGTAAACCTTAAGTGAAAGAAAACATGGCACTTTTCGGATAGAATGATGCAACTGAATTGCTGTTGCTTGCTTTTATTTTATTTTTTTAAAGACAGATTAAAAAAACAACTGCAGACTTGGTCTAAAATTGTTTCCCATGCTTATCTGCTTTGGTCAGTAACCAAAACCTCAGTCATTCACATGCTTCTGATAGACAGTGCTAGGTTTCTCAAGCTTCCAGGAATTCTCAAAGATACAATACAGATTCCCTTGCCCATATGAGTATATTAGAAAATTTAAAGAGCCTGCACTGAACTGTCATAGAATCAGCCAGGTTGGAAGAGACCTCCAAGATCATCCAGTCCAACCTAGCACCCAGCCCTAGCCAGTCATCTTGCCATGGAACTCAATGCTCAGTAACACCACTCAACCATTTAGCATAAATTACTCCAAAACCATTTGCCAGCATCCAAAATTTGGCTTACAAACCTGAGTTTGTATTTCAAAGGCTCTGACCTTGGTTTCTGTCCAGTAAGACAGTATTAAACAGGTACAATGCTGCACACAAGATTTTATTTCTTTTGTAGAGTGAAAAAGTTTTTAATCTACATGTCTCAGTCTATCTGTTTGTAATAAGTTTTACATATTCCCAATTTATTCTTTTGGTATATAATATTACAGGTTTTGCTAAAGTGTTGTTTCAATATGATACACATTTTTCATCCTTATATAATGAGTTTGAATTTTTTGTACCCATTACAATCACAGAATCTTAAGAAACTGCCATTTGTGGTTGATTACTGAAAGCAAAGGGGCAAAACAAATTATTCCAAGTAATTTGGCTCAGTTTGCTTCTTAAACTCTTTTTTTTCTTCATATTAATTCCTAAAGGGATTGGAAGGATTGAATGGAGAACGAGGAGAGGTAAGTATTTTGTGATAACAAATTTTGTATTGAGATACTGACTTAAATGCAGGACAGAACCATTTCTACTAATAATTTATACAGGAATTCCACTCAGCCTGAAACTTGGGGGCACAAAGGGAAAGCCTTCTTGAACCAATGGGATGAGATTTAAGAAGGCCAAGTGCAGGGTTCTGCACTTTGGCCACAGCAAGCCCAAGCAGCACTACAGGTTGGGGACTGAGTGGCTGGAGAGCAGCCAGGAAGAAAGGGACCTGGGGGTACTGATAGATAGTAGGCTGAAGTGTGCCCAGGTGGCCAAGAGAGCCAATGGCATCCTGGCCTGCATCAGGAACAGTGTGGCCAGTAGGACAAGGGAGGTTATTCTGCCCCTGTACTCAGCACTGGTCAGGCCACACCTTGAGTGCTGTGTCCAGTTCTGGGCTCCTCAATTCAAGAGAGATGATGAGGTGCTGGAACATGTCCAGAGAAGGGCAACAAAGCTGGTGAAGGGCCTGGAACACAAACCCTATGAGGAGAGGCTGAGGGAGCTGGGGTTGTTTAGCCTGGAGAAGAGGAGCCTCAGGGGGGGCCTCATTGCTGTCTACAACTACCTGAAGGGAGGTTGTAGCCAGGTGGGGTTGGTCTCTTCTGCCAGGCAACCAGCAACAGAACAAGGGGACACAGTCTCAAGTTGTGCTGGGGGAAGTCTAGGCTGGATGTTAGGAGGAAGTTGTTGTCAGAGAGAGTGATTGGCATTGGAATGGGCTGCCCAGGGAGGTGGTGGAGTCACTGTCCCTGGAGGTGTTCAAGCAAAGCCTGGCTGAGGCACTTGGTGCCATGGTCTAGTTGACTGGCTAGGGCTGGGTGCTAGGTTGGCCTGGATGATCTCGGAGGTGTCTTCCAACCTGGTTGATTCTATGATTCTATTCTAACTGCTCTCATCTTTTCTTTTATCTTTTTTTTTTTCCCTGTGATTTTTTTTTGGTTGGTTTGGGTTTTTTTTGTTTCTTGGTTTTTTTTGTGGTTTTTTTTTTAATGTTTGGCTAATAATTTTGACCAGACCTTTTAATCTTTTTGTTGCATGTTGTTTAGAAATTGGTATTTAAAACACCTGCCTTGGTAGTTGGTTTTTTATTTCACTATTTAGTGAAATTAGGCTACACACTGCCCCAATTATTACAAGTTACTGTTACTTTAATTAGAGGATGTTTTGTTCAGTGCCTTTTCATTAAAGCATTGTTAAATATCAACAACTGAACATATTCTCTGGAAGTTCCATTCTGGTGTTTAAAAAATTTAAATTGCCCTACCTGCTGCTGTTTGGTTCTATGAAATACTTAAAACCAGAGCATTTAGTAAACTCTTTTCCTTTATGATATTTTCCTTGCCCTAGCAAGAGTCAGTGTATACGGCCACACATAGGCTGTGGCTTAACCTCAGAAGCCCAAGGTAGACTGCAGAAATTGTTCCCTCAGCATTTTCACTTGCTTTTTGGCAGGTTCTGCAAGCAGTTGTGCTGATGCTCCCAACATTTTGTCCTGGTGTGTCTCTACTGGCCTCTTGCCTATGATGTTTTTCTACAAGAGATGCCACTTCCCCAATATTTCACTAGTTGTTAATGAGACTAGCAAGCATTATCCAAATAAATCAACTTGCAAGTCAGATGCAATTTGTCACAACATAATCCTTAGCTTTAAAAGCAATTAAAATTAAAGCCAGCACCTTCCAGCTACCCAGAACATCATGATTTTCACATCCCAGCAGATGCAGTTTCTAGTATGGCCACATTTGCTCCATGTGTTTGTTTGTGAGCCTTGCTAACCCTGTTAAATAAAAAAAAAAGGCATTTACAACTATGTAGTAAAATGGAACAAGTACAAACCTATGTGGTGCAGCTAAGAATACCTATACCCTGTGACTGCAACATTCAAAGTAACAGTATCAAGAAAGTAAGATGACAGCTTTGGAAGAAAATTAAACCACTCTGAATTAGAGTATAATTTATGTAGTAGGACTAGAGTATGGACTGCTGTTCTGCCCAAGCATCTTACTGGTGCACCACCTTTCCAGAGGTACTGTTTTACACGTGGTTGTCATCTGTCACAGTTTGTCTCATTTCTGTCTTGTTGGGGATTTTTGTTTGGTTTGGGTTTGGTTGTTTTTTGTTGTTTTTTTTTTTTCCTGTAAGGAGAGAAGCTACCTGCCTTATTGTAGTGGCTGAGTAATCCAATATGGAATTTGAAGCTTGCCACCTTGTAATAATTTGTGTGGAGAACACTGGGCATTGTTACTAGTTCAGACCAAGCTAGAAATTTTTCCAGCTTTCTTCATGTGAAGAATTTTTATAAGCATTACACAGACTGCCACCAAGTAATGTAAATACCCTAATTTCAAACTCAGTGTAAATCTATGTCAGCTCTGTACCTAAGTGCTTCTTAAACATGCATTATTTACTCTAACAAATGGTGTCAGATAGAGTAACCCTGCTGCCTTGTTTCCATAACTCCATCTTAAATAGTTGATAAGGGTGAAAGAAAGTTTGGAAGCAGCTGGTAGCATTATGTAGAAGCTGTGCAAAAGTGGAAAGAAAAATCACCTCAGAGACTTTCAAAACCTTCCTGGCTGCATTCCTTTGTGGACTACACTGGGTGGTCCTGCTTTGGCAGGGGGGTTGGACTAGATGATCTCTGGAGGTCCCTTCCAAACTCTAATACTGTGTGATTCTGTGACGGTAGCATCACTAAGAGGAGGTAACCAAGCTCCTCCAAAGGGGCACCGAATTGTTCTTCATCTCTTCCAGATGTTCTCTGCAACATATAGGCTTGAGCTGCAGGCTCTACTACCTTACAGCTGGAGAAGAAATCTTTCTGTGTACCCATCTCCTTCTCTGGAGCCTTTCAAGGCCTATCTGGATGTGTTCCTTTGTGATCTGTGTTAGATACAATTGTCCTGCTCTGGCAGGGAGGTTGGACTCAATGATCTCCTTGGGTGCCTTCCAACCCCTAACATCCTGTGATCCTGTGACCCAAACATAGTATACTAATTTTAATCTTGGGCATATACCAAATTACAATGTCCTGATTTTCTGTTGGCTCCAGCAGAGTGAGAGTTCCATATGAACTCTTGCAGAAGGTAATTCCATACATAGAAGGATCATTGCTTCTGTGAAGACATAGCAAAATACTTTCCAGTATTATGTTAACGTTTTCCAGTGAAGCAAATGGACTACAGTTGTTTTCAATCACATGAACTATAACCAAAGTTAGTCAAAAAACAACAGCAAAAAAAACCTCCTAACTGCTATTAAACTATTTTTTTTCATGTGTTATACACTATGAATCATAGAATCAAGCAGGTTGGAAGAGACCTCCAAGATCAGCCAGTCCAACCCATCCCCCAGCACTATCCAATCAACTAGACCATGGCACTAAGTGCCTCATCCAGTCTTTTCTTGAACACCTCCAGGGGCCACTTAGTGGACATAGGATAAAAGCAAAAATACTTAATTATTAGAGTAAGTGGAACCAGATTTTTATTCCTAATTTTCCCAGCCTTTTAAGGATTTTAAATATACTGTAACAAGTTATATAATTGCCATGAAAAAAGAGAATAAAGCCTTTCCTTCCATATATTAATAAGGAAGACTACTTTGTTTTATACTAATTACTAAGTATGCTTAGTAATTAGTATACTTAGGAATAATTATACTTAGTAATTCATGATACATGGTAAATTATATCTGAAAAAGCTACTAAAGCAACTGAAAACTTCAGTACATTTTAGCAAAATAGACCTCATAGTTACCAAGTTCATTTTCAGATTAGATTAGTTTTATGAAGATCCTCAAAGCAGGTTTTCTGGGAGTTTGCTTGATGCTACCCAGATTTAAAGGGCCTGTGAAGACACAATTGGCTTTTTGTTGGTTTTCACTCCAGAAAGGTGAGAAAGGAGATCGAGGCATTCGAGGCATCAATGGGCAAAAAGGAGAAACTGGTACCCAGGGTTTGCTTGGACCTCCTGGTCTCAGAGGTCAGCCAGGAGACAGAGGAGCCCCAGGACCACCTGGATCAGATGGGAAACCTGTATGTATGGGATCTCCAATCATTGTGGGTGCCTTAAAAACCCAAACAAGTGCACACTTTCTGGTTTTTCAAACTGCTCTCTGTTCAATTCAGGCACGGGAATTTTCAGAAGAGTTTATTCGGCAGGTGTGTTCTGATGTTTTGAGAAGTAAGTTGGAAAACCTCTTTACTGTTTTCCTTGTTTAAAGAGCTAAAGAAGTTCCATGATAATTATAGAGATGCTTTCTTGGAAGCAAGATTGGTATTTCTGATTTATCTCTTGTTTTCATTTCATCCGAGAAATATGTTTCCACACCATGAGTCCCACACTTTACCATCTTGTTTTCTAAAGGTATCATACTCACTAAGGAGGGGAAATTCTTTTTGTGTTAGTGGCTAGGGGACAATATTTTTGTACTTTATTGTGACAACACTCTTAAACTTTTTTTTGGTTGTTGTTTGGATTCTCCCAGCCCAGTTGCCTGTCATCCTCCAGAGTGGAAGACTACAAAACTGTAACCACTGTCAGTCCCAAAGTGCTTCTCCAGGACTTCCAGGACCACCAGGTCCAAGAGGTCCTGAAGGCCCAAGAGGGTTTCCTGGTTTACCAGGAAATGATGGCATTCCAGGGCTGACTGGCATCCCGGGGCGCCCTGGGGCTCGTGGAACCAGAGGTACTATGTGTATGTGTTGTGGTGCTAGACTTTGTCTTCTGCTGCCAGTTTTGAATGGGATTAGTGCAGGGTGGAGTAGGGAAATAGCTGGGTTTGTAAACATGGTGCAGTGTGAATGTTTCACTACTTATGAGGAACATGTGTCAGAAGGGAAGGTGCACGAACACAGCATTCAATAATAGTCAAACTTTGGTGTGATCTTGTTTAGAGAGCTTAGTCTCATGTAAATTTTTTTTTATCCATTTAGATTGTTTTCCATATGTTTAGATATGAATTATCAATATATTTCCATGGTTTTCATTTCTTTTCTTCCAAACTTACTTGTTTCTGCTATTTTAAAGACTGAGACTTATTCGCTGGCTGTTTACTGTCTACTGCCCTGCAGGCTGATTTTTGGCATTTAGCAACCTTTGTACTCCCACTGATTTCCTGAAGTTTTCTCCTTTTGTTTGGTTTTTTTGTTTTTTTTACCTCATAAGATTTTTTTTTTTCCCTTTATGCTTTTCTTGAACACTCTGGTTTCCTTTTGGGCAAGCTATGGTTTATGCTTTCAAGTAACTCATCTGTCTGAGCATTCTAACTGATTTCTGTGATGTACTTTTAGACTTTAAGTATACACATAAAGTTGGGAACTAGATCAAGAGACTGAGTGATGTCCATAATGTTACAACTGATCCCAGCAGAACCTGTGTTTCCTATAGCATCAAAATAAACAGGAAAGGTATATGAAATGCAGTTAACTTGTAATGTGGCAAGGGTGGGAAGGCAAGTGATGAAATAAATGTTGTGTGTCTAGACAGTGAACAAAATATACATTGTTTTCAGTTAACATGTAAACATTTTGTTCATATGGCTACAAGTTTTAAGCCTGTCTTAATCAGAGAATATCATAGAATCAACCAGGTTGGAAGAGACCTCCAAGATCATCCAGGCCAACCTAGCACCCAGCCCTAGCCAGTCAACTAGACCATGGCACTAAGTGCCTCATCCAGTCTTCTCCTGAACACCTCCAGGGACGGTGACTCCACCACCTCCCTGGGAAGCCCATTCCAATGGCAAATCACTCTTTGTGACTTATTAATTGTGACATAGCACATCAAATTCCTTTTGGATGTAATGGTTATTTGTTTGTAGTACTTTTATAGTTTCATCTTCAGTAGGAGAATGTGCAGTTTTCTTCTGGCTCTGACAAGTAACAGTTCTTTCTGACTGTTCTGTAACACTTGGAACAATAGTTGTCTGTTTCTCTAAACAAACTGAATTAATTTTGGTTTAGTAGTATAGGATAGAACATATTTTGCCATTCCAAATATTTCTTTGATGGAGAATATTGTCTATATATTCTGCATTCTGCAGGGGCTATGACATATAATTTATACTTTCTTCATACAGCTTCTTAAAACCTTTGCCAATGGAAGGGCAATAACAGCAAATTACTTAATTGCCTATCATCTATTCCTTCAACTCATAGTGGCTACTTAACAGGTACTACATCAGCTCTTAACCTTGAGTACTGTGTCCAGTTCTGGGCTCCTCAATTCAAGAGAGATGTTGAGGTGCTGGAAGGTGCGCAGAGAAGGACAACAAAGCTGGTGAGGGGCCTGGAACACAAAGCCTATGAAGAGAGGCTGAGGGAGCTGGGGGAGTTCAGCCTGGAGAAGAGGAGGCTCAGGGGGGACCTCATTGCTGTCTACAACTACCTGAAAGGAGGCTGTAGCCAGATGGGGGTTGGTCTCTTCTGCCAGGCAACCAGCAGCAGAACAAGGGGACACAGTCTCAAGTTGTGCTGGGGGAAGTCTAGGCTGGATGTTAGGAGGAAGTTGTTGCCAGAGAGAGTGATTGGCATTGGAATGGGCTGCCCAGGGAGGTGGTGGAGGCACCATCCCTGGAGGTGTTCAAGAAAAGCCTGGATGAAGCACTTGGTGCCATGGTCTAGATGACTGGCTAGGGCTGGGTGTTAGATTGGACTGGCTGATCTTGAAGGTCTCTTCCAACCTGGTTGATTCTATGATTCTATGATTTAGAACTCAGTTACGCTGTGCAGTTGACAAGGAAGGGCTCATTTTACATTTCATTATTTGCTTCTAAACGATAATATTTTTGATTCAATAAGTATTAGAAAATGCTGAGTTCCTAATTAATTTGATGAAAATATTCTTAGTGTGTAAAGATATACACATCTTTGCTAATTCACAGGACTTCCAGGGAAAAATGGTGCAAAAGGCAATCAAGGAGTTGGGGCTCCTGGGATCCAAGGCCCCCCAGGACCTCCAGGTGAGGGATGGTTCAGCTATGCAAATGTGGTGCATGCTAATAATTTTTTTGGGAAAAAAATGTGTTTAAAAATATATTGATCTATTTTGGAGAACCTTTGTTTCCTTAGTTTTTACATACCTTAATTACTCTATACATATAGAATACAACTGCTACCCATTTCTTGCATGTGTTTTAAATTGTCCTGTTAATACATTGTTTCATACAAGGACAGGTCTTGTAGAGATTGATGCCTGAAACTGCTGTTTCTTGAGAAATGTTTAATACATTGTCTAAAAACTGAGCCCTGATACAATCATGTGCTTCCTAACAGCAGTGCTTATTCAAAATGCAAAGGTGAGCATTCAGAAGGGTTAAGATCTGATCTAAAGCCAGAGAGACAAGTAGCATGTGATGGCTTGGGTGTTCCCCACCCCCCCACACTTTGAAAATCACCCAGACTAGACTCAGCCAGCTCTGGAAATATGAATGAAGCTTATATTTACAGCTTAGCTCAATATACAAGCAGATATTTACAGTTATAGACAGAAATAGACAAGGGAAAAGGGAATACAGAAACACAACAGCCCTCCCAGAAACCTGAGTCCCCAGGAGGGGCTCCCAACTGCCTCTTCACCTTCCCCCTGCCCCTCTCAAGCTTACCTCAGTCCCAAGGAAGAATGGAGGTTGGGCCAGGGGGTTAGGAAGCTAAGTGGATTAGTCAAAGATGCTAGAGAGAGAGAGCGATGCAGCTCAGCCAGTACCCCAGCAGAAGTAGAAGTGAGTGCCTTATCTGTGTTTTGATTCATCTTCTTGTGCCTCTCAGCAAGCCTATGAGTGAAGTAGACCTCACCCTTGTTTTCCTTTCACAGGTGTAATCTGGTTCTCCTCACCAAAAACATTCTAGCTAGCTTCAAACTAGCACATAGGAGTAGGAGGATTCTGATTCATACCATGGTGCTTCCAGAGTGTAGGATAAAGTATAACAGTCTATAAAGTAGATCTGTATTTTTACTTTTAAAAGGTATTTTTATTTAAAGCATATTTTATGTTCTTTAGGGAAAAAAAAGTCTTAGGAAGTTATCATGGTTTTCATATAAACAGTTTGTGACAAGAGTCTTTCTCAGAAAAGGAAGTTTTCTTTGGGGGCTTTATGGGTCCATGCTTGCTCTTGCTTTCATTTTAATAAAAAGACCTCCCTAATGTGTTTGTTTATTTCATGTCTGTCATTAAGGTCCTGAAGGTCCACCAGGTATGAGTAAGGAAGGACGCCCTGGAGAGCGTGGGCAGCCTGGTAAAGATGGAGGTCATGGCAGTCCGGGAATGCCAGGACCAGTTGGACCCCCCGGAATTTGTGACCCGTCACTGTGTTTTAGTGTCATCGTGGGGAGAGATCCATTTAGAAAGGGACCAAATTATTAATTGGTGATATGATAATTTAGAGGAATAGGTATGGTGCTTGTCTTCTATGGTCTTTCAAGTCTCAGGAAGGTGACCAACAACAACCCCATAAGCCGGAACAAAAGTACCTCTGCCATTATAAACACCATAAATAATGAACCCCAAGGGTTATGTATTCCTCTAGACAAGAAGCTCCAATACTTTTTTATTTGTATTGAGTGAATCTTGACTGGTTTTAAAGAGATGATCAATTTTCATAGGAATAAAATAAACTATAATCTTTACTATTTAGTATTTCAGTGTCCTATCACAGTCCTGTCACCACTGAAGTCCTCTGCAAAATTGCTCAAGATCCCACTGGGAGCAGGATTAGGCATTAAATGGTTTTGGGCAGGCATAAATTACTGTGACTATTTTTCACATGCAGCCAGCATACACAGTATTTGACTTTGAGAGTGTGACTGGCTTTGGCTTCATGTGTGTGCAAATCTTACTGGCTTGTGTATGTTTCTTATGTCATAGTTCTGTGAGAGAAAGCATGTAGTAAAGCTTTATGGATTAAGAGAAACATCTGGAATTAGAGCACTAACACCACCTATTCTGCCCCGCAACTCTGCTTAAAACCAAGGTGAAATGCAAGGGTAGAACTACCACTCCAAGAAAGTCAAAGGTTTGGTTGAAGGTGGTGCTGTCAGCTACTAAAGGTCAAAAGTGACTCGACTTACACAAACATAACTTAAAAAAAGAGCTGCTGTAGCTGCCTTGGAGCTATGATTTGGCCACCAACAAAAAATCTTCAGTTCTGCCTAACCGTTAAGTTATATCCACTTTGCTGTTTCTCCCCAAGGACTGCAGTGGTCAAATTGAAGAAGCAAGCTTACAAGGAGAGAGGTGTAACTGCTGGCTGGCTAGCTGTGATGGTTGTTTTACTGGTTTGTTTTTCATTTCAAGCAAGCTGTGTGTAATTCTCATTGTATGCTTTGCTAAGGAGCTGTATCGCTTGCTCTAACCGAAAAAGCAAACACCCAGTTCCCGTCAGAATTTGAAAGCCATTTCTTAAGTTAAGGCAGAACTTAAATTAATGTGTTTTTTTTTAAATAGAATTTTATATGTGGCTTTTTCTGCTGTGTTGTTTTCTGTTGTCCTATTATCAGTGATTGGCATTGTGCTTGACATTCACAATAAAATGAAATTTTCTAAGGAGCTGCTGGCATCTTGATGAGCCATTGCAAGAGTCACTTGTGTCCTGTGTTGCAGAACAGTGATGCCTCTAGTACATAGAGGGATAGTTCCACCTTGCACCTGTGGATTTTGCTTCCATTTCCTCTGGAGAATGCACCATCCATGGGAGCAGCACCTTTCCGCTGGGTTCCCATCACCTGTGGGACAGGAAATGCCAGAGCGACCAGCTGCGCTGTGCCCAGCGGCTGCGGAAGGCTGCTTGCAGTGAGTGGCTTAGACAAACTACAGGCTTGGTTACAGTGGAGTGCAATCATCTGCATCTCATAAAACCTAGTCTGAAAACTTCCATGGTGATCCTTGAAGGGTACTGATATGGGCCTGAGAAATGGGTCTCTGTATGATGTTTTCTCCCCAGAAAAGTGTGCCTTGGTACACACTGTAGGACTTTGCTCATGTGAACAAGCATTGATTGAATTTGTGAAAGAAAAAAAAACACACACTTTATTTTTGTTGCATTTGGTCTCAACACTTTATTTTTTTGACAGCTGAAAGTGAAACTTGTCAGCAGGTCAGGAAGTAATCAGGATGCCAGGATGCTGTAGAACTTTTCCAAGTCGTCCACACTGTAAGCTAATTTAAATCCATGTGTAAGACACCTTTTCCAATAGGATGTGTGGTGGTGTGACTGATGAACCTGGGTGGAGGTAAAAAGAACAAAAAAGAGCAAGTCAGAAGGACCTCTGACTGCAACAAATACAAACAGAAAACAACAATTCCTTACTTGTAGAACACCCCAGTATTCTGAGATTCTTTCAACCTTTTTTACACATCAGAAATATAGTGGGGAAACCTGGATATAAAAAAATATATTATTATTCATTGAGGCAACCATTTCCTCCTATATCTGGAGATTTTGGTATCATCAAACCAAAGGAAAATTTTCATGTAGTGCAGTTTCACAGGAAAAGAAACCTTGATTTATTAGCCAGTCTGATTCATAGCTTTAGTTTATGATTTCATTTGATAAACTTCACACATATATGAAACTTCTATTTTAAAGTTAGTGCTGCTTTTATCACCTTATCAGTCCTATTGGTGGGTTGTTTCTGACACCTTATCAGTCCTATTGGTGGGTTGTTTCTGAGTGACTGACCTAGGATCCCTGCGTAGTATCCAGTCTGCATCTGTTAATGGCCATTTTATATACCTTTGTTCTTATGGTAACACTGTCTTTGGCCTAAGTTGCTTCTTTTCTTTTGGCAGTTTTGGCAAACCAGTGGTGCTGTTAGGTGAGTGGTTGGACTTGACCTTAGAGGTCTTTTCCCAGCTGAAACAATTCTATGATTCTATGAAAAGAGGCTATCATACTTCCCTGTAAGGGGGAAAGCATAGATCATAAATCAGAATACATTTACTAATCCATATTCAGCAGAGACAGTAAACCATTTTAAGAACTATTGCCTTCTGGAGGTTTTCCTAGTGTGAGTGAATGCACTTTCAGACCCTATAATTTCCAGTTAGTTTCTGGGAGCTTTCAAAGAGATGGTGGTCAAAGTAGTAGGGTGGTGGCAGGAAACAATTGCCTAATGCTATTCTGTTAATATCTGCATGATTCCATAAGACATTCAGAGACATTTGCCATGAAACTAGTTTTACTATCAAGGAAGAATGTTAACTTTTGGTTAAAAAGACATTATCAAGCCTTGGTTTTTTGTTGTTTTGTTCTACCATGCCTCCGTCAACACTAGGATTGGCCATTGGAATGGGCTGCCCTCCGTGGTGGTGGAGTCACCATCTCTGGAGGTGTTTAAAAAGAGGCTGGATGAGGCACTTAGTGCCATGGTTTAGTTAATTAGAGGGTGTTAGGTGATGAGTTGGACTCGATGATCTTGAAGGTCTTTTCCAACCAGATTAATCTGTGATTCTGAGATCATTTATTCATCCTGGATAATCTAAGTCCATTTTTATAATGTGTCATTACTATGTTCTTCCTGATTTTTTCTTTATATGCATCTCCCTTCTCCCAGTATTTGCTATGTCTGCATAAAGTGCCTTATGGTGTCAAAGAAATACTCTGGTGATATTCCAATATATTGTGTTAATCTTTTGTTATCCTTTTCTTTCTTGTTGAAAGATGCAAGCATTAGATGTTTTTCCCAAAGCCCTGTCTGGCCAGAAGGTATATTGGCAGGTTGGAGGCTCCTTGGTTGTTTGTCATAGGCTTAAAGAAGTATTTAAGTGCTCTATGTTGATTTTCTGCTTGTCGCTGATAAAAAGCACACAGTATTCTTCCATACTAGATCAGAATTCATTGGAAGGTTTAACCAGGTGACCATAACATTATATGTTCACATTGCCTGCAAAAAAAAGTCTTTCTCATGTTGGGACCTCATAAACTCCAGAGAGTGTTCCACCTGTTGCTTTCAGTTCTTGCTTTTTTTAAAGCATGAAAAGAAAATTGTGGCAACTCTTGTGACATATTGAAATCACATATTAAATATCATGACAAAGGGCAATGGTGCCTAGAAATTGTGTTTCAAAGCAATAACTTTCTTGAACTGGTGAAAAATATAATGCTTCCTAAGAAATGAAAAGGAAAAAGAAGAAAGGGCTTCTAACTTGGACATGATTCTTCAAGATATGTGAACCACATGTTGATGTGGGAGTGGATGCTACCTTTAATGAAGACAAGAGAGAATCTGCAGGAAAAAATGGTTTAAACAGTATGGTAACTTGGATAGCAAATGGAGGAGAAGGAAGAAATCCTTGGCTTTATTCATCCATTCTTGTGCAATATGTTTTTAATGAATTGTGCTTCACTTTGGTCTTCTCAAAAATGACACCATGGGAATTACCCCCCCCTTGATATGAAGTGACAGACCTCCCAGAGATGAAAGCTCAGTATGATGTGGCAGTGCTGAGCACCAGGAATCTCTGACAGCTGGGACCAAAGGTCTGGATGGGAATCCAAGAGATCATAACAATTGTCCCCCTCTGATATTATCTAACTCCTCACTGGAAATTGGCAAGCACGTGCTAGCACTGAACAGTGTTTGTGTTATGAAAGTTTGAAGAGGTTTTTTATATATACACATGGCAAGTCCTTTTACAATGCTTCTTAGGAAAAAAGCAAACTCAAAACCTAGAACTGAGGAAAAAGAATCTTTTTTCCTGTGTTGTAGTCTCATAAATCTTGCATTGAATGTCTAAATCCATCTGCATTGGAGAACTATGTCTGTTTGCCTTCACGAGGTAGAGGCTGAACTGGCATTGGCAACCCCTCTCCTACTTTCTCTTTGTACCTTCACCACAGCATCTGTTACACCCAGGAGTCCAGCACACGGCAGCTTTCTCATGAGCAGCTCATTCTTACTCAGGCTAATGGAAACACAGAGTTCAGCATCTGTTTACAGCATTACACCAACAGGCACATATGATTTGTTGTGCTAAAATAACTGGCTCCCAGATCGTCTCTTTCAGAGAGAAACTCTCAGATTTTAAGCACAGTAGAAGGTGACTGGGACAATGTTCAGAGAGGTAAGTTTCACTGAAATGATAAATTTTACACAGTTGTTGCTGTTACAATGTGAAGAATAAGAAACTGGAGATACAACCTGCATTTTGGGTTGATATTTGTGCACCTTTTCTGATTTCAGGAGGTGATAGCTCTGTGGCAATCTCCTGAAAAGTACAATCCACTGAAGTTTCCCAGCATTTGTTGGGTCTCTCTCTCTTTCCTTCTGCTCTCCTCCTTAGGTCATATCCATGGCTTATCTACTTTGGCACATGTCTAACTTGTCCAACCACAGAGTCCCTAAAATGCATTCTTTCATGTGGTAGATATTTTATTGTTCTGTTTTTTTTTTTTGTTTTTTTTTTTTTAGCTGGTTTGTTTTTTGTTTTGTTTTGGTCTATCTACAAATGCTTTTAATCTTACTCTTATTTTCTCCTTTTTAAATTAGACTTCTGTCTCATTTCTACTGTATCACACTGTACTGTTTGTATGTCTTTTTCACTGTCTTACTTCTTCAGGCTCTCCTATGCTTACAGTGCTGCTGTAAGTAGGAGATCCAAAAATCAAGATTCATTGGGTTTTGAGGTATAAAGTGAGATGCTGGAAGAGGCACAGGCTGTAGCCTAGATATTGAGAGCCTTGTGCACATACCATTGCCACTAAATGATTGTTCTCCCTGACTCATCTGTTTGCTGTGCCATGTGAGAGAGGGATAGAACTACTTGGAAAGTGTGGCAGATGCTGACCAGATCTAGCAGGAGCATTCACATATCCAATGTTTTAGGGACTCTTTAGCTGTGTAGTGGGAAGGAGCTCTGAGATATTGATAGGGAAAATCTCCACCTTTCTAGGAGCACTACTCTTTGATCGCAGCGTTACCAGAACTGGAATAATATGGTAGTAAAAATAGTCATGGGAGTATGTTTCTTGCCTTTGGGAATTCTGTTTCCTGCACCATGCATACAGCACATCTCAAAACATTTATTGTGTATCCTTTCCTTTACTGCTTAAAATTTGAAACTGTTTCTTTTATTAAACAAGTTAGAGTTGGCTGAAGATAGAACTACATGAACTTTATTGAATTGCAATATATAAGATATCCAACAGTCTCTACCCCATCAAATCCAGAGACTTTGGCTTACTTGGCTAGTGTAACAAAAGAAACCAACACAGACCATGGAAGGGGTTGTAGTTGCCTTCTATAAATATGATGGGGTAAATGGCAGGGAAGAAAAATAATTACTTAGATAGAAGGACAGCATTACTGTACAATCAGATGGCTACAATGACATCACAGGCCCTGGAATGCAAGTGGAGAGTGGAGTCACTGTTCCTGGAGGTGTTCAAGAAAAGCCTGGATGAGGCACTTAATGCCATGGTCTAGTTGACTGGCTAGGGCTGGGTGCTAGGTTGGGCTGGATGATCTTGGAGGTCTCTTCCAACCTGCTTGATTCTATGATGATTCTATGATGAATACCTTTACTTCTGTTAGGCAGAAGAGCCTGTGGCAGCTGCCAGCTCATCATAAATAACTATCCTTCTCATAAACACTGTGGATCCACAAATGCCTGGAATAAACCCAGAGATGTATGCCATGCTCCTACTAATTCCTTGTAAGTAATTTTGAGTAAGTGCTGTGGTTATGTGTACAAATACTTCTACAGTTTTTCTCCAGAGCTTGTTCATTTTGTTTTATCTGTATACAATTTCTTGTACTAACATTTATTAACTAAGCTGTACCAAAGTAAGCTCCTGAGAAGAGGTAGGCAAATGTTTTTTAATTAAAGGTTTTTATTTCCTGTTTTTGTTCAAATAAGATATCTTGTCAAAACGGGAACTGAATGGGAAGCTCTTTACCAGCTGAACAAAGAATGGTATTCTTTCTATACGTTCATGTGTAAGAGCCAGCGGCTCCCAGCTGTGTGGGAACCAAGTTCCCATGCACATTGAAATTGATGATGTTATGCAACTGTTGCAAGGTATTATCTGCTTCTCCGTGCCAGTTCCTGCTGTTCTTGGCATACTAAAGAGGCTGCAGTAGGCACATGCTGGTGTTCTCAATGTGTAAACTCTCAACTTGAAGTTGAAAATGAACCATTTTATTCTTTAGATAATACATCTCCGTGAAATCAAAAGCATTTATCATGTTGTTCTATACTTAAGTTCTACTGCTCTTAAACAAATCTTTAAGAATGTGCTCCTAAAATGCTGTTTCTGGTAATGCAAGTACTCTTCATATAATGTGGACTATCAGAGAGATAGTGGAGTGGTTATTCCTTTTCTCATTTTTAAGTCACTATATTGACCTACTCAAAAAATGAGTTTTACCATGGAAATAGGAGATAACCTGAGTGGAGATCCTAGATTAGAGAATTCTGTAGGTCAAACTCAGTAGCTAATTCTAATCCTGAAGCATCTGGGAAGGAAAAAACTTGCATTATATCTGGAGAGTGCTCTGTTACACATCAATCAAGATGGTATGAACATTTATTCCTTCCAAGAGTATGCAATGTCTGCATTAATGCTGTTGTGTACCACTGACTTCAAGGAAGTCAAGCAGGAAAATCAGTATCAGTTCCAAGCTCCTCAAAAATCAGAATGTTTTCTCAGCATTCCAGCAATTTCTCATATTTACTCCATCTGTTGTGCCAAGTAGAGAAATACTGTGTTTGGAAGAAGTGAAATCTCAATTTCCAGTAAAAATATTTGGATTCATAGACACATAACAAACGGTTCTTCCATCTAAATGCTTAAAATGAACTTTTAAACAAATTGTCATCTCTTAAAGTACCCTGAGAGCCCTGGGCACTGGGTGTTGACAAATGGAAATCCATTTTTACAGCAAATATACTGATGGGAATTCTTATATGGTTATGGGAGGTCTTCCAGCTCCCTGATGGTCAGAAATCTCTTTGGCCTTGCTGCATCATCAAAAGTAATGCACATGCTTCTGCATTTTGGCATAGAGATTTCAGACAACCTCATCTGCTCATTTTCCTTGTACATATAATAGCAAAAGAATATTTTCTTCACTTCCTTTCTACCCCAGTTCTTCAGTTTCTTTCTGGACTGACTTTCCTTAAAGATACTGGGAGAAATTCCAAGTTAAATGAAGGATTTCTCTGCTTTCACATCTGCATTACAAGTGGTGTCAGTTAATCTCTCCTTTTCTGTCACTCTTAACACCACTTTGCAGTTGCTCTGTGTGTAGAGTACACCAGCCTGGTATGCAGGAGGATTTTCACATCTGTTTAGATTCAGAAAGCTATATAATCCGTGACTCATCTGACACTCAATTTGATCACCTGCCTACAATGCCTATATGTATGTGGCATATGATTGGTTTGTGGATCACTGGATCTTGGTCAGCCTGTTGAAGAGGCTAGGACAAGGTCTGTCACTGAGACATCAGATGTGCCAACTCTCAGAAATTACTTCCTTTCCTTATTCTTGCTATTGCTCATCCATCAGGTCACTGTATTGGTAAACTACATGTGTGTGTGGAAGTAGATGAGCAAACTCCTTTGGGCTATTAGACCTGGAAGTACCTGTGGGCTTCAGTCTAGACATGGGTAAGTGGTTTACTTATTTGTGGCCTTCTAACTACCAGAATGAAAATTTCCAGGACCCATATGTAAGAAGCAACGTTTAATAACAGCTTTGTTAACCTTGCAAACTTCTCTGCTGGTGTAAAATTACCTTGTAGTGCTGGAACATGTCCAGAGAAGGGCAACAAAGCTGGTGAGGGGCCTGGAGCACAAATCCTATGAGGAGAGGTTGAGGGAGCTGGGGTTGTTTAGCCTGGAGAAGAGGAGGCTCAGGGGTGATCTTATTACTGTCTACAACTACCTGAAGGGGCATTGTAGCCAGGTGGGGGTTGGCCTCTTCTCCCAGGCAACCAGCAATAGAACAAGGGGACACAGTCTCAAGTTGTGCCAGAGTAGGTATAGGCTGGATATTAGGAAGAAGTTTTTCACAGAGAGAGTGATTTCCCATTGGAACGGGCTGCCCAGGGAGGTGGTGGAGGCACCGTCCCTGGGGGTCTTCAAGAAAAGCCTGGCTGAGGCACTTAGTGCCATGGTCTAGTTGACTGGCTAGGGCTGGGTGCTAGGTTGGCCTGGATGATCTTGGAGGTCTCTTCCAACCTGGTTGATTCTATGTGGAATCTATGTATATCAACAAGTTGTATCCCACTCCTGTATAGGTCCTACTTGAAAAGATTTAATTACAGGCATAGTTGAGACACCACATTTTGCATGAAAATAGATTTTTCTTTCAAAATATCAATTTAGACATTGCAGCTAAGTCTCAGGTAAAGAAGAAGATCAAGCCCACAAACATAAACAAGATGTCATCAAGGTCAATGCATACAAAGTCTTGTTGACTGAAAGACAGCAGCAACTTACCAGGTTATATTAGTTAGGATTGAGTGTATTCTTTCAAATTGAAATTACAAAAGGACCCAGAATTTGGAGAAGAAAAGCAATTGCTGAAAGCTATTCAGAAACAGAGCTTCAAGCACCCCTAGAGTTACAGCTGAAGGAATACTGCATTGTGTAGTTCTGTTCCGCATTAGAACAACTCTGTCTAGTAAGAAAAGGGTAAAATACTGGTCTGAAGGGATACTTACCTTTCTAGTTGAAGCTATTATACTGGTTCTCTAATTGATATTTCTTGAAATTAGGGGAAGATACAAATCAATAAGCAAGTATTTCCTATTCTTTGGAACAAAAATGTCTTATAATATGAGTAAACACATAAACCCCCGTCCCTAAAAGAAAGCAGAGATTGGTTTTAATTTGGAAGGGAGATTTCTTCCAGACTGACTGAAGACAGGGCTTGAAAATCCCCTCACTGTGACACAAAACAGTGAGGAAATCAGCTCTTCCAAGAAGTGAAAATATCTGGACTTACCAAGCCACTCTGAGAGTGCACATAACTGCTCAGGGAGCTGAGATGAGGGGGCTTAAGAGGTGAAAGGGAATTAAGCCAAATCCAGTGCAGCCAGTGGCCCCGAGAGCTGGCTTCAGAGCATGGGTGAGGTACCTGGATTTCCTGAACTATTAAATAGCTGTTGAGAGTGAACTGAGAGGGAAAGGTTTAGGAAGGAATCAGCCTTGGCTTCTGCTCCAGAGGCACCTCTAAGTGCTGAGAAGGGGAGCAAAGCACACATCCCATTAGCCGCATCTGAAGTTAGGCACATGAAGATTTTCTCTTGGTACATATCGATATGAGTGTAATTTCCCTTTCCTATAAAGAGAGCTAATTTTGAGAGTACTCATCCAAAGTATAGGTGAGAGCATTTGATTTCTGCTTGAGACTGGAGAGTTCAGTTGGACTGCAGAATTACTGGACAGCCCAAGCTGCAGGGCACTTGCCCAGAAGTTGTGTGTGGGAAAGTGGAAATCCTAATCTGCATCCAAACAACTTTACACATGTTTGAATGTCCTACAGAAACAGGTTTTGGGAAGAGACCTGACTGTACTGATTGCAGTTAAATGCCCCCAGTCAGACTGTGTTGTACTCTTATCCTGCTGCAAATGTTTGCAGAGTGGCAAGAATGAAACAATGAGTGTCAGTACTCCTGGATAGTTTTTGAGCTGGTGTTTTGGCTAGGAACTTGGTTATCTCCAAGTGAAGAGGGTTAAAACTCCTTCCCTGTTGACTGATATTTCCCCTAGCAGCTAGGCTAGGGTGGATGCGCTGCAAACCTCTTACAAATGGGTTGCTGCACTTTGAAGAAGATTGTGAGTGGCAGACCTGGCTGCAGAAAGGATCCTGATTTGAGAGTCAGGGCAGGATTTTTGTGGAGGACAGCCTAGCCCAGGAATCCTGTCTGGCTGAGGAATCAGCCTTGTGCAGATTTCCTCAGCTTTTCTGTCTCAGAGGACTCCTGGCATGTCCTCTGCTGCTGCTGCCCTGTATTCTGGAGCCTGCTGAATTGTTCAGGCTAAACCTGCTACCTTCACAGAGCTTCCCAGCAATCAGAATTTGAACTGACTGCACCTGTAGTCAAGGAGGGGAGTTTCTGTCCACCTCTTGGAGCAGGCTGGGATGCTTCGAGAGCATGGTGCCTCCCCAGAAGTTATTGACATATTTGGAGGTAGCTGGGCCATTGTGATGGTTTGGGTGTTCCCTGCCCCCCCCCGCCCTTTATAAATCACCCAGACTAGACTCAGCTGGCTCTGGAAATATGAATGAAGCTTATATTTACAGCTAGCAGAATATACAAACAGATATTTACAGTATCTACAGTTATAGACAGAAATAGACAAGGGAAAAGGGAATACAGAAACACAACAGCCCTCCCAGAAACCTGAGTTCCTGGGAGGGGCTCTCAACTACCCCTGCACCTTCCCCCTACCCCTCTCAACCTTGGCCGAGTTTTAAGTTAAGGATTTTAACAAATACATTCTGATTAAGTTTGAGCTCTTTGAAGAGTAGCAAGAAATTCACCCCCACACCTTTCTGTGCCTGTGTTTTCCCCCTACGTACATCTGAAAATGTTGTGCAGCAGAAAAGACCTGGGAGCAGATTCTTCCATCTCATTGTGCTTATATATTTCTACCTAGCTTTCTGTCTTTAAACCAGTTACTCTTCTCCTAGAAGACCTTTTTTTTTTTCCTGGTGGTGCAAGTTAGTTTCTTACCTTCAATTTAGCAGGAGATTTGGCTGAGAAGCTTTGATAAAAGTCAGGCATACTAAATTCCAATGATTATTCTTATCTGCATTCCTAGTAAGGTTTTTCAGTTGTTCTGTTATGGTTTTATACTTACAATTTAAATGTTTTTCCCTCTGGATGTTGACTTATTTAAACTGTTCTCTAACTGTGTTTATTTTCTCATTCTCTACTATCTAATATTTTAAGTTTTGCTTTTATCCTAACTTCCTAAAATGTCTCCATCACACCTACAAATCTTTTTAGCCATTTAGGAATTATTCACAAAACTCCTAGTTACACTTTATGGATTTTCTGCTTATATTTTGGCAATCATGTAGTTCCATCTTGTTGTACTTGGAATTTCATGTTTTTTTTTTCCCTATTTCCTCCCAAATCCATGCATTAAGTTACATAAACTTGTTGAAAGCATGAAAATAGTAAACAAAATTTTCTCCATGGAGTACTTTGAGGCTTCTGCATTACACAGTCCATATGTATTATAAAATATTAATGCTTTCATCCAAGTCAAATGTGTTGTGAGTGCCTCAGAGAACATCTTTACCAATAAACCCTTTGTATTTCTTCTGTATTTCAATGTGCAACGAAATACCTTAGGTATATTTAAGACATGTCAGTTTTATCTCTCTGTATAAGAAGTTTTCGCTGTGCTTTGAAGATATGTCTAGTAACATTCTGATGCAGAGGAAAAAAGGGAAATAGAGTAAAAGACAAGAAATATAAAATACTCTTCAATGACTGGAAAATTGAAATCCCACTGAAAGCAGAACCAGGTATATTTCAAGGAACTAAGGGGCCTAAGGATGCAGGTGTAAAATGAGAAATGCGAAGGTTCAAGTAGGCTTAAAATTATGGAGAGCGGGAAAAAAACCCTAACTAAACCTTCATGTTCAAACTAACCCTTTTGCCTGGGAAATATTAGCTCTTGTGCTTTTAGATATTTGCACTGTTGCACCAAAAAAAGAGAGCTCTTGTCAGACAATCTGCAGACAATGACTTGCCCTTTCTGGAGGTGTGGTGTTTAGTTCCCTTACCCTAAACAGAGGAGGAAGCCAAAGTGCTACCAGAATGGGTACAGATATAAACGGGGTATATTTTCTTTCCCCTCTGTTAAATGCTTTTGTTTTGCCTTTCAATCCCTGGAAGCGTGTGTATACACCACATTATCCAAAAGGGGTCAGTCATTGTCTAACTTTCTCATACTTTTGAAAAAGTTGAGGAAAATATATTCTGAGCCTCTGGCTCTAGTAATTGCTGCTCACTTTTAGTCTCAGAGGAGCCATCAGTGCATATGTGGTTTAATAATGTGGTGGAATACTCTGTGATTCTGATGAGCCCTGGCAGCTCTTCTGTAGTGCACTTGGAGCCCTTTGCAATGGCACTTTCTTATAATTTACAAGTCCATTATAATTTACAGATCCATTCTTCCAGTTTCCTCAGCACTGAGTCCCAGAAGCGCTGCTCCTTGAAATGTGTAAGCACCACAACAAAGCAGCAGAGTCCTCAGGACATTTTCAATCTTTTAATTTATTTTTCTTTAATCACTAGCACAGATTTCTTAGCTGGTCACCAAGATAGCAGTCAGATACTGACATTGGCTGCTGGGACTAAGCAAAGAGCATTTCTTGCCTGAGCAGAAGCCACATTTGTTTTTTTCTCCTGGTGATGTAGCCTCAAACTCCCTAGATAACACCTTCACATTTCCAGATCTTCTGCTTCATGCAAATATATATTTCTCATGTTTCAGTCTGCCCACTTCTTTCTCAAGGTTTCCTGCTATTCTTGAGAGAGTTTACTAATAGTACCTCTTGTAACAGGCTTTTGTATTTTCTTTTCCTTTGTGACTTTCAGTGGATCTAAGATCCAGTCCTTTAAAAATCCTGATAAGTACATGCTTATATGTATTGGCATCTCTGTTTGCATACAGCTTCCATAGAAGCAGGGTTATCAGCACTGCTCTCATACTAAACACAAAATACAGCACTACACCAGCTACTAGGAGGAAAATCAACTCTGTCACAGCTGAAACCACAAGAGGCTGCAATAGTGGATATGTTAAATGCATGATGCAGAAGGGATCAGAAAGCAAAGCAGAAAAGGTGCCCAGGAGTGACAGGCAAGGGCAGGAACATAGAATATGGTTGTTATAAAGCCGCTCATCACCAGTACACCAGTCAAAGAAGAAGTAATGGATATGATGGGTTGGGAAAGCTTCCCTTTACTGACTGTGACCAGGTGTACACAATTTACAGTTTGTTAAAGAAATCAAGCTGGGAGGGGAGGGGAGGTCACAGTCACTGTCTCAGTCATATTAAAATGCACTGAAATCTTGAACCTTTCCAGGCTTAGGCTTTTGTTACATTCTCAGGCCAGATTCCTTAGGTTTTGCCAAAGTTTTGGTGATTCTTGGTTAAGTTCCATCAAGTTTGGGCCAAGTTTTAAGTACTCTGGAAACTGAACTTGGTTCAAAAGCATAGAATAATTTATCATTTGGGACAATATATAAAACTTACTTTGAGCCAGAATTTGATGGATTTGTGTGAGTTTTATTTCTAATTTTATATCCTGTTTGAACAGATCTATGTCACTGGATTCTGAAGCTGTGTATGGGAAAAGGTAACAAAATGCTTAGCTTAACTTAAAGTGCTCTCTGGTCTTGCCTATTACCATGAAGCAGAGTGAGATGAGCAGTTTTCTTCCACTTTGCACTGTGCAATTAACAATGTTCAGAGATCCATTGCAATACAATAATTTTCTGGCAAGCTCTAGTAGAATCACACTGTGATTTTAAATTGTTCAGTGTCTGCTGGGGCAAATGTGTGTATTGTACACCTACCCAGGCAGTATGAATCTCTCCATGATCCTCCTCCATTATGTAGAAATAATGTAGCACATATGGTAGAAAACATCTGAGATCTATTTTGGAGTAGAACATGTAGTTCTCTCACACACAACATTTGGAATGGTTTACCTCTTGCATGTTCAAATGTTTCTTTCTCAGAGAAAGGTCACAGATGAACAAATGACAATTTGACTGAAGGCCTACATCTGAGGGACAATGTGTGATTGCAGAATTCCACAGTATTGTCGCCTACAGGTATTTTACTGGGTGACTTTTCAGTGATGGTTTTCAGCTTGGCCTGAAAACAGTTCCTAAAGCAGTGAATAGTCTCCAAAGTGCCAAAATGTAGCCTCTGTAAAAGCCCATGATTTACTTGAAGTGAGAGGGAGAGACTTGGACGCCAGCAGACGCAAGGACCTGTGAAGCTGGGGGCCGTACACACTAGCAGGGGTCCTCAAACTTATTAAACAGAGGTCCAGTTCACTGTCCCACAGACACTGTTGGGGGCCAGACTATAGTTTGGTTCCAGCCCAGTAGTGTCGGGGGCTGGACTACAGTTTCAAAACTCTCCCTCGACTCAGCCAACAGACTTCTGTGTTGTACAGAATAGCTTCAGAGGCAACACGTAGCTCAGACTGAAATTCCTGAAACTGTCTGTGGTTTAGTGCATGAGCTCTAATGAAGTTAACACAAGAATACACAGCTTTCATGACAGAGGCCAGCTTCAGTGATTTACAACACAGTGCTTGTTGGTGGATGATGCAGTGTATGGCTATTGGATGTGAATGGCTGCGTTTCTCCATCTCTGTTAATATGTGCAACCACTCCTTTCATGGACCCCACCATGCTGGGAGCACCATCAGTTGTCACACCGAATAGTTTACTCCAGTACAGCTCCAAATCACTCATAGTTTGGTAAACTTCTCATAGATAGCCTCTCCTGGAGTTGTTCCTTTGATGCTTTTCAGTGTAGCAAGCTCCTCTGTGACTTTGAAAGAATCATTGGTCCAACGAATGAAAATTAGAAGTTGTGCAGAAACACAAACTTCATTGCTTTCATCGAGTGCCAATGACAAATAGGAGGAGGAGGATGGGGTGGTGGTGGTGGTGCAGTTTGTAGCTGAGAGACACCTCGTGGGGGCAGGTTGAGGAGAAGGCACTGGTTCCAGCCCAGTCCTGGCAGGTGCTTGGAGGCTGCAGAGGTCTGCGAGCGGATTAAGTGGCAGGAAGTGGCTACTTGGTTTCCCCCCCAACCCCCAGCAGGGGTGGGAGGCTGCCATGGGCATCAGAAGAATAAGAGCCAGGGCAATGCTTAAGATAAGCAAGTTCCAATCCAATCCGTTTATTGCATTCCAAACATGTGTTTTCATACCTTTCGTCAGAAGGCTACAAATTGCATTAAACTGTAATTGATTACATGTACTTGGGTTAGAAATTACATACTAATTGGTGTAGACATTCACCATATTCTCTCAACAATATGTGCATTGTGTCTAAGCAGTCTGAGTCAGCAGAGATAGGCGAAAACCACAGGCTCCAGCCTTACATTTGTTTGTATTTGTTGCACCATTCTCTAAGGTCATTCCAACCTTCCACTTTGTCTCAACTCAGCACTTCTGAGCTCATGTACACTCACCTGTCCATGGTTTATGTTCCAGTGCATAATATTCAGACAATTCTATAGAATCACTACATTTAATATTGCTATTCCCAACCAGGGGGTTCTGTAAATACCAGCAGGCTGGATTGAGGACCCTGGGGGGGGGGGGGGGGGGGCATATCCAGCCCACAGGCTGTAGTTTGAGGACCCCTGCTCTACAATATGTGTGTAAAATAGTTCTTTGGGATGCAAAGTTTGAAAGAAAAAAAAAAGGGGAGGCAGACAGTTGAAATCTCCCAATATTTTAAAGTAACCATTTCTTTATGAAAGGAACATAAACTTTCAGAAGCCTACATTTCAGTGGCATTTACTCTTACCAGGGCAAATTCTGAAAGAGCTTCACAGGTGCATACAGATGTACATATAGGCTTGAATATTTGTGTGGAGTCCCATCAGGCTGGAAATTTTCATCATTTACATTTTTTCCCCATTACCAAAGATAATTTTACCTTGTTATTCTCATGTTCATGCCCAAGTGGTATGTTAGGTGACTTTGTCTCAATTCAGCCTTCAGGAATTAGCTAAAGATTTCTTGAGGGTGTGATTAAAGTGTATCCTAATTGTTAAAGGTGTTACCTGCTCTGTTCTTGTATTTAAATTGAGACTGCTGGAGAGGTGGGCACAAGCCAACCTCATGAAGTTCAACAAGACCAAGTGCAGGGTCCTGCATGTAGGTTGAAGCAATCTCAAGCACAGATCCAGGCTGGGCAGTGACTGGCTGGAGAGCAGCCCTGAGGAGAGGGACTTGGGGGTGCTGGTGGATGAGAGGCTTAACATGAGCACCTCTCCTATGAGGACAGACTGAAAGACTAGGGGCTGTTCAGTATGGAGAAGAGGAGGCTCCCAAGTGACCTTCTTCTGGCCTTCCAGTATCTGAAAGGAACCTACAAAAAAGCTGGGGAGGGACTTTTTAGGATATCAGGTAGTGACAGGACTAGAGGGAATGGAGCACAACTGGAGATGGGTAGGTTTAGGTTGGAGGTGAGGAGGAAGTTCTTCACCATGAGAGTGGAATGGATTGCCCAGGGAGGTGGTTGAGGCCCTGCCCCTGAAGATGTTTAAAGCCAGGCTGGATGGGGCTCTAGCCAGCCTGATCTAGGGTAGGGTGTCCCTGCCCATGGCAGCAGGGATTAGAACTAGGTGATCCTTGTGGTCCCTTCCAACCTGACCGATTCTATGATTCTGTGATTCTACACAGGTAAAATTCAATGCTTGGGCAGGTAAGCTCAACAATGAGAGAAATTTCCTGTACTCTAGAACACAGTTTGCAAAATCACCTCTGAAATTATCTCCCAGGTTCAGCACTGATATGTTGGGAAGTACAAATGTCCAATACTTCAGTTTGTTTCCAGTGTGTGCCTCAGGAGTGCCAGTGAAAAATTAATGGTACTTCTGACAAGATGACCTATTTATGATAATGCTAATTACTTACTTTACTCTGATGTTTGTTCTTTGTAATTCAAATTCTGAACATCTTGAGTGCACACTACTTACTCCAAAATGAACAATACTCCAAGACCACACCATGACATCTGCATTAGATGCCTATGTGATGACAAGTGAATGGAACCACTTGTGTGAGTAAAAACAATGGAAATATTTTCCATTTTAGAGAAATGCCTCATTTGAGAAACAAAATAATGTAAAATATTGTGGCTTTGTTTTTTTTTTTTTTACTTAGGCATGTCTTATGGAATCATAGAATCAACCAGGTTGGGTGAGACCTCCAAGATCATCCAGTCCAACTTATCCCCAGCCCTAGCCAGTCAACTAGACCATGGCACTAAGTGCCTCAGCCAGGCTTTTCTTGAACACTTGTTATCCTCTTCTATCTAGCTACAGCCTTATTATGTATTCTTGCAATTGTCTTAGTTGTTGATTCCTTTATCTGAACTGATGTATGTTCTACATCAGTTATGTTTCCTTTGTAATCAACTGGAGAAAGCATTAAGTGAACTTGTTAGATGTTGATTCAAAACTACATGCTACCCTGCAAAATAGGGCTGAAATTGACATTCTGCTTTTGATGCATGGACATGGATGTGAGGAATTTGAGGGAATGTGTTGTATGAATCTGTCTGATGATTCAGTTTCAATACACAAGTGCATTCAAGGACTTGAAGGTGGACTCTTGCACCTTAAGAAAGAAGATGCTGGATGGCTTGATGAGTTATTTAAAGGATGGGGTCTCAGAGGATGGGTTCTGTCTTTAGTTAAAACAGAGATTGTTGTACTTCTTGTAATTGTCACTGTTCTCCTAATGCTACCCTGTCTGATCCTTGATGAAGTAAGATTGAGGATAGAAACATAGTAAATTGGTATTCTCACTTTGTGTAACATTTGCATGGAAGTGACATAACCTAGAACAAAGAACTGAAAGAAGCCTGTGTTAAAATGGCTAACATCTCGCTATAATTTCACTGTTATCCAATAAGAATGTCTGGAACAATTTATTTCATTTATGCTCTTAGGCCCCTGGAAAGCAGTTAAGCTGTTAGCCTTCAAACTCTTATCATGAGGAAGCCCTCGACTCGCAGTGTAAGTACAGTAGTCACAAACATTATTTCCTTATCAAAAGTCAGTGGAGCATGGCTGTTGCTATTTCCTAATCAGAGAGCTGTTTGGGGAGAAGAGCTGTGGGAAAGTGATGGGAAGCTCATCTGGAGCCCTAGGCAATCTGCCCTAGCATTACTACCTAGACAGTTCAGTTGATATATTCTATCCCCAGGCATATTAAAGAATTTGGAAAGACTCAGTAGACTCCAATGGGCTTACATCAGGCAATTATGTGATGGCTGGAGGACTGGAAATTGATGGGATTTTACTTTGAGTTCTTTTGAAATCAGTGTAAAATGATATGGGAGTATCTTAGCAGACATATGTGTGGTTTCCTCTAAGTACTGCTGTTGCATAATATTAGGCAGTGAATGGACTCAGGTTTAATCAGATCTTTCCTTCTGAGTCAGACGAGGATATAAGCTTTGCAGTGTAGAAGCTGGAGAAGGGTGATTGTAGTAGCACCTGACTGCTGCCATATGCCTTGTGCACACACAGTGATACCCTCACTGACCCCTCTGGGCACTGCAGTGTTTATTTTCCTAACATGGTTTCCATAGTGGATTTTCCCTAAAAGAGTTTCCTTTGCATTGGCAAATTGATTGTCTGACATGGACAATTGCAGCTGTAATTTTCATGACTATGTAAAAAAAGGAAGAAGTAAAATAAATCATAATTAAAACCAGTACAATCTCAAGCCATAGCATTCTGTATTCCCTGAATGCTAGGTTAGTATCCAGACTCATTGCCTCTCTGTGACTGAAGCTGTGAATTAGTGCATACTTTCCTGTGACCAGCTGGGATTAGCTCCCAACATGTAAATGATATGTTAGAAACAATTACTGGCTCTCCATTTCCCCCAAGGTGTTCTGAGCCTTCATAATTAAATGTATGAACTGCCTTACTGAACTCAGTGAGGCTACAAGTGAAAAATTCAAATTGAACCATATGTAATAAGTTTGGTCTTCAGGGCTTTCTAATTGATTTATTTCAGCTTATAACCTGCTATAAGTTATGCAGTGTATAAACCGCTTCTGATGTAATATTAAAAGATGAAATTGTGGTTTTGAACTACTACTAGCTAGAAATTTTTGGGTTCATAAATAAATATACTGAAGTCAGAGTCAATCCAAAAAGCAATTCTGTAGGCATGCTATTTTTCTGGCCAAGCATTGTAGTATTTCTATACTGATGCTTTCTGTTCAGGTTTAGAGTTTCCCAAATGGACAATAACTTCTAACAACACAGATTTTTATCTCTATCTTTTGTAGACTCTCCATCTCTCTCAGGAATGCCATGAAGATGTTTTGATGGATAGAAGGTTAAGTCATGAACCAGCATTGACTTTTCAATTGGTTTTGTCTGTAGTGGTCTGCCATATATATTCTACTGTGCACAAAGAGTTAATACAACTTTATATCATCTGTGTGGATGCTAAGGAATCAGTCTTGACATTCATGCATGCTTATTTCTATAAGGAAGTGCTTCAGTTATTGCCTTTGTCTTCTATTAGTTCCCTTTTTGCCAAGAAGCATGTTATTTTTTTTTCCAAATGACTTGCTAATTTATTTTCCAACAGTTTCATTTTGTTTAGCTAAATATTGAAGCCCACTTAATAATCTGGAAGGGAATCTTGGCAAGAATCAAAACAGATCTTGAGTTGTCTGAGTCCATTTTTACACTCCTTTAAAAAAGACTAAGGAAACATTTTAAAGGAGTTCAAAGAGAGGGAGAAGAACATTTGGTGCAGATGTGACTTTATTGCATGTGTTTGGAAATGAACAGTAATGCAAAATGTATATTTTGACTACCACACTATACATTAACAACTTTGTTCCTTATTGGTTTTAAGGGTCATCTTCCTCCGTTATTTCATGGTGTGTAGTGATTGCATTTAAGCATCTGAACTGATCCTGGGGTTTGGATTATTTAGGGGGCTTTATTTGAGCTTAAATCTGTGTTGAGTGTTAAGTATTCATTATATACTTCACTGCAGCTTTCATACAGCTGCAACTATTTTAGTAGGTTGTGCAGTATTAATAGATCATAACAGCACATAGGTTTGCAGAGTTTCAATGCAGTTCTGTGTATTTGCATCTTTGGTAGATAGTTAATAAAAAGTTATTAAGTTCCTGCTCAAAGTTGCTGCAACTTTGAGATGTTAAAAAAAAAAAAAAGAGAAGTCTTTCTTTTGCTAAATTATTTCCACCAGTATAATGAGCTCTTTGCCAAGGATGGTTAACTTTTGGTTGCTCAGAGATCAGAAGTTTGTGAGTAGTACTGGCAGCATACCATATAACACTGATTTTTCTAATGTTATGGTTTTGGTTTTTTTAATCATAAGTATCTGGACAAAAGAATAAGACACTAGTAGTGAGCTTTATCTTGCAGTTATTTTCCTCTCCTCAGCTTTTGGCAATCAATGGCTTAGGGATTTCCTGAGCTAGAAGCAGCATCTGGACCGTCACATTTTAATAGCCACTGATGGACTCTTTCTCTACGATTTTTTCTAGTCTCTTCTTTAACTCCATTTATGCTTTTGGCCTTAATAACATCCTGTGGCAATGAGTTCCAAGCTGTAATTACGTGTTGTGTGAAAAAGTACTTCCTTTCATTGATTTCTAAATAGTTGTTATGGGCAAAGTGCGTACTCTGCTGAGTGATAATACTGATTTCTGTGCTGTGTTCGGAAGCAATCACACCCTGGACGATAGGTGTTCCCAGCAGTAGGCCAATGTGGTTAAATGTGGACATTAGAAGAGTGACAGGAGACAAAAGATATGTGTAGTGGCCCCATGTTTATTTGACTTTGTTCTGTCATGAGACTGTGTGCAAGAACATTACACCCTTAAATAGCAACCACACTGCTGGGTCATTTATTGATGATGTTTAACAAAGTGGACGAGTGTTTATTGTAGACTCTTCCTTTTCCCTTACTTTGCAAGTGAACTGAAATCTAAGCTCTAATTTGCCATCCATGGTTAGACACAAGTTTCCATTGCTCTGTGTTTAACAATGTACAGTTAATATATTATGCACTAAACACTTGTGTGTGCAGCATAGAAACGTTGTTGTCTGACCTACAGGATATACTTAATGTGTCACAGACTTCAGGGTCATTTTTTTTTCTGGCCAAGAACTAGCAGCTGTGTGGCAGGATGTCGTTTATCAAACCATGCCCCTGAGCATCAGGATCAATACTTTTGTTGCTAAAGATGTTTTATTTGGTAATAAAATCTTTATTAGATATGCTGATTTAACAGGAATTGCTACTTTCTTAGAATCTAGGATTTTACTTAAGCAACAAAATAAGGTTATGGGGAGCTATTAACCTAATATTAATATACAAATCCATGCCTGAGAGGTAGGAAAAATGTTAACATACTAGACCCACCTATTTGTGTTGGCAGTGTCAGCAGTGATGGCAGTTCAAATCAACTATCCATATTTTTAAGCAGGTTTGCTGCCACTTTTCATATAATCATAGAATCAACCAGGTTGGAAGAGACCTTCAAGATCATCCAGGCCAACCTAGCACCCAGCCCTAGCCAGTCAACTAGACTATGGCACTAAGTGCCTCAGCCAGGCTTTGCTTCAACACCTCCAGGGACAGTGCCTCCACCACCTCCCTGGGCAGCCCATTCCAATAGCAAATCACTCTCTCTGGGAAGAACTTCCTCCTAACATCCAGCCTAGACTTCCCCCAGCACAACTTGAGACTGTGTTTGCTATGTTAAGCTCCCTATCTTTATAATTGACTGTAGTGAGCATCTCATTTGCTTCGGTTAAGGCTCTAAAGTTTACTACGTGTACCTGCAAAGGGAGAAAGAGAGAATTTCTTTGGACTCTGGGTCTTCTATGTAAGTGGTCAAATTTTCTGTTGAACTGCTGCAAGTGTATCAGAACAAAGGAGTCAGAGCTGAGTTAAAAGTAGTCTTAGCTTTTATTTCTTTTACCTAGGCTCTTTGTATGTTCTTCACAATCGGTGGAATTGCACTGAATTAGAACACAATGCTCACTGCATCTACCTTGGTGTTTCAATTTACATTAATAGGAGTTTATTTCCCTGTTTGGAAAATAATCTAGGTGATAAAGAAATATCACAATGCATATTATCCCATTAAAATCAAATCAAGGAGCAACTGAGCTTGTTATTCTGTTAAAACAGAAGCTGGACTTCCCTTGAGGCTGGGTAGGATTCTAACTTCCCAGCTAAAGAGAAAAAAATGTGCAAAACCCCTTAAACATACTGCAGCACAGAAGAAATAGTATCTATAACTGACACAATAGGAATATTTAGCTTTTAAATAAAAATCAGTAAGCACCTGTATTAGGAAAACTAGGAAGGATTTATTGGAAAATAGTTTTAAGTGTTCAAAACCTTGAGTGCTGTGTCCAGTTCTGGGCTCCTCAATTCAAGAGAGATGTTGAGGTGCTGGAAGGGGTCCAGAGAAGGGCAACAAAGCTGGTGAGGGGCCTGGAACACAAACCCTGTGAGGAGAGGCTGAGGGAACTGGGGGTGTTTAGGCTAGAGAAGAGGAGGCTCAGGGGGGACCTCATTGCTGTCTACAGCTACCTGAAGGGAGGCTGTATCCAGGTGGAGTTGGCCTCTTCTCCCAGGCAATCAGCAACAGAACAAGGGGACACAGTCTCAAGTTGTGCCAGGGGAGGTCTAGGCTGGGTGTTAGGAGGAAGTTGTTGCCAGAGAGAGTGATTGGCATTGGAATGGGCTGCCCAGGGAGGTGGTGGAGTCACTGTCCCTGGAGGTGTTCAAGAAAAGCCTGGCTGAGGCACTTAGTGCCATGGTCTGGTTGACTGGCTAGGGCTGGGTGCTAGGTTTGACTGGATGATCTTGGAGGTCTCTTCCAGCCTGGTTGATTCTATGATTCCATGATTAAGACAGGCTTAAAACTTGTAGCCATATGAACAACATGTTTACGTGTTAACTGAAAACAATGTATAGTTGTTCACTGTCTAGACACACAACATTTATTTCATGAATGCATTTTTAGGCCAATAACTGTAAGACATAACTCCTCATATCAATGAAACCCAAAGTTACTTGTCTGTTGACCAAAGTCAGCAAGAAGAATTGACACTTGCATTAGCAAAACTGAGATGACATCCCAGATGAGTCACTTTCGGAGGCGAAGTGTTTTATAATTGAGAGTATATTTTGAGGGAGACAGTAAGAAATAAATATCCTGTTTGCTATTTTCCCTCCATTTTTGGCATGGTTTTGAAAATGCCAAGCCTCAATTTGGGGTTGTGTGGGGGTTGTTTTGCTGGAGGGTTTTTTGGGGGGGTTGTTTCTAAATAAATGGTAACTTTGTGCTCAGTTGTTAATTTTTAGAGGATGTGGATTGTTTTGTTGGTGCTTGTTTGGGTTTTCTTGTTGATTTTGTTGGGGTTTTTTTTGTTTGATTGGTTGTTTGTTTGTAAATTGTTGCTCTTACAGATGTGTCATGACTTTAGAGAAGTCTATCATGACCTTAGCCATGGTGCCTGGTATTCTAGTCCCATATTGGACTGCTCCTGAAAAGAAGATGAGTTTGAAGGCATAATCACTCCTGACTTAGATTACTCTCAAAATTACTACCTTTATCATTCTTAGAAGACTTTTGGGCTGCTGTTTTATTTGTTGAAGGGTGGTTTCTGGTAACCCATAACTATCAATTTGCACAGTGATAGAAAGAATTGTTGGGTCCCACCCATACAATCTGTTGCAGCTTCCCTAGACTGACTACTGTTCTTGCCAGCACATAAAGTCAGGTCAGGAGAGACATAGCTTGTAAACAATGTGGGCAACCTGAAGAACAGCCCCCACTCCCCATAGCCATGACTATCTACTTTCAGGTTATACATACTTCTCAGGGTTTTTGTTAAAGAGGTAAATGCACACTACTAGATAATAAAAGAAGCCAAAAAATCTGTGGCAAGCAGAGCCATGGTCTAGCTGGGTGCAGCTGGTGGAAGACAGGAACCTGAAATTGCATGGGAAGCAGAGCTGTTGTGATAAGCAGGGTAAATACTGCCTTCCAGCTGGGTGACCTTTGAAAGAGACAGTCAGGAAGTTTCCCAGACATCACTGTAGGAAACGGAGACCTGACCAAGACCCTGAATGGGAACTTGGATCCACAGTGAAAATCTGATGACACATAAGTCCTGCTACCAGGACACAAAGATCACCATAAACTGTAAGGGAATGTTTGTGGCTGAGATGGTGAAACCTCAGTGCTGGAACAAATATTTGTTTGGATTTTTCTCTACAGGGAAGAGTATAGTTCTCATTGCTGTGTTTAAAGACTCATTCCAGTTTTTTTCTCCTCTGGAAGAACACAACTGAAAAAAATCCACCTCCGGGGAGGTGGTGGAGTCGCCGTTCCTGGAGCTGTTCAAGGCAGGATTGGACGTGGCACTTGGTGCCATGGTCTAACCTTGAGCTCTGTGGTAAAGGGTTGGACTTGATGATCTGTGAGGTCTCTTCCAACCCTGATGATACTGTGATACTGTGTGAGATTAAGGAAGGAATTTCTGTGAGAAACACTTTTCATTATTATAGTGGCTAGTGGGATGGTAAATACATGATTTTTAGGCTTAAGCCTCTGTTTCTAGGATTTTGAAACACAACATCACCATTCAAAGCTTGTGTCAATGTGCCTTAGCTAAATTTGGATGTTAGCTGTGCTGCTGCTGCTAAGAAGAAAAATGGAGGAAACAGACTCAAGATATTTTCCCCCCTTTTTTTTTAATAGAAGGAGATTTTCAGTGTTTCATATATGCCTTAACCTCTTTTTCTATTGAACAGTGCTAGACACATTTCCTTGACAACTTTTTAGAGATTAAAAGGTTTAGTACAAGGCTGAGTGTTGTCACATGAAGTCCATTTGCAGCTGACCAATAATGCTGTTTTACTACAGCGTTTTGTTTCAAGTATCCTTTTTCAGTGGACTGTTTTAGAAATTATCAAATAGAAAAGTGCCTGCAATGCAGCTACTCATATAAATTCAAAATCTCAGCTTAAGCCATGGGAGTATTTAAGACTGAAAATAGCTCCTTAGAAAGGAAGTTGAAATTCTACTGTGTTGAGAAGTTTCTGCTGAGAGTTTCAGGTAGTAGTCATATATGCTCATCAAAGCAATTGGATCATCATCCTGTGGGTTGATCTCACTCACAAGGATGAGTTAATCAATACAGTCCTATACATAAACTACTTGGAAATAGTCTAATGCAGCTACAACCTATTGATCTCCATGAAACAGCTGCTGTTTGTAAGAATACATTGCCATCTGGTGTACACAATTTTTAATTGCCTTGTCTACTATTTAAAATCCGGTGACCTCCAGCAGAGAATCTTCCATCATTTGAAACAAGCCTTCTGTAATCAGCCTATTTACCTTGATAAACTAAAAACCTATTGTATCTTTCAATGCACGTGGGTTTTAAGGTCTTCTGAAGCTTTGTGAGTTCATGCAATGCAAAGAATGCATTCAATTGTTACATAGACTAGGTAAATCACAGTATCACAGTATCATCAGGGTTGGAAGAGACCTCACAGGTCATCAAGTCCAACCCTTTACCACAGAGCTCAAGGCTAGACCATGGCACCAAGTGCCACGTCCAACCTTGCCTTGGTTATTGGTTCCCTGGGGGCCTGAAATGCCTGTCTTGTTTAATTGCTAAGCTAAGAGAGGAAAGGGAACACAATTTTGCAAAGATAAGTTGTGCTTATATTAATAAGAGAGACCCTGAACAAGGCGCAGTATCCTTCCTGGTTGTACCTTGTGCAAAGCTAAGTTTTAAAACAGAGGTGGATCTTCATCCCACATTTTAACAGATTTTAAAGCATGTTTCACTGTTTAAATTAAGTAGAAGTTTGATTCCCAGTTCCTAGTTTGATTAAATTGCATCTGTGTCAAGGAAAGCCTAGGCTGTATGTTAGGAGGAAATTCTTCACAGAGAGAGTGATTTCCCATTGGAATGGGCTGCCCAAGGAGGTGGTGGGGGCACCATCCCTGGAGGTGTTCAAGCAAAGATTGGATAAGGCACTTAGTGCCATGGTCTAGTTGACTGGATAGGGCTGGGTGATTCTATGATTCTAAGAAAGTAGTTAGGAGCAGATAATAGCAACTTTGATTCAGTCTCAATAATAAGCAACTTGTGTGTTTGTATTGTCTCTTTAGAATATGTCTTTGGCTGTTCCATAGGACTGACCAAGAATAACCAAGTTACTATGAAAGCTACTAATGCTGGCTTCTCAAATGTTGTGTTAGGTAGGCATCATACAATCATTTTCCTCCTAAAAATACAGGCAATTTGGAGGGGAAAAAAAACCAACCCAACCCCAAAATCACACCAACCAAAAAACAAAACATCAACTCCTCCCCTCTCTCCAACCCCAGTTTGCTTATATGCATACAACTTTCTGAAATGTAAGTTAAAAAGTATCCTGAAAGGAAAGAAAAAACTGCGAGACCCTCTGCAACCCAATCTACACCCAAGCACAGTTACATCCAGTCTGATGAGAAATGGAGTAACCTTGACTTCCAACTTAATTTTAGGACTGATTCTGGATGCCCATGTAAATAGTTTTTTACCTCTTCTAAGGAAGTTTTCCAAACTTGCCTTTCTTTAGCAGAAGTTTGTGTGAATGTCAGTTAAACTAGCAGGATGTCTTTCTTACAATGATAGTATGTACTGGCTGCTCTCTGGCTCTGCAGTGCTTACTATGATGGTCCAATTCTCCTTGGTTGTGAAGGACTGCCATGGTAATTAACATGCTTAATACTAATCTTTTTTATCTTGGGTTTCCAAGGACCTCTTTTTCTCTTCTCTTGGAATCTGAGGAACAAACATATGAGGTTACTGGGTCAGGCTGTAGTCCTTCTAACAATGAACTTTGATTTGTTTAATTCCTCTGTCAGGATTTGTTTGGCTTTACATAATTACTTCCAGGCTTATCTGTGATAACTTAATGGCTTACTTTTGTTGTGACCTCTCTGTAAGGTTGTATATTAAAAAAAAAAATGCACTGATTGCTTAAGAGGATGTGGGCAGTATTATAGAAGACATTTGTTTGATTAAATGGTAATTAAAAAAAAAAGAATGCAATTAAAAATACAGTTATGACCTGCTCTTGTTTGCTGTGACTCTTGTGGAGCTTAAAGGTCAGTCTGTGCTATTGCTTAGAGTGGTTACTACTAATTATTACATGGATGCTAAAGCAAGCATTCCAAATATAAAACAATATAGTTCTTCCAGACTCTATATTTTATATCTATCTCTATTTATCTTGTCTAGAGTAAACCTGTAGTGAATTGCATTTTGAAACTCTTCCCATTTTTCAGCCTGAAGCTGCTCACTGGAGTTGGGTCAAAACTCACAGTAGACAAAAGACCCTCAAAAAGACAGCAATTTTTAATACAGAGAAATATCTTGCAAATGCTGCAGAAAGCTAGAGCTGATTTGATTTTCCTACATTGTATTATGGGATAATTAACACTTCAAGGGAAGCTGGTTCCTCCTGTGTATGAGGATATAAAGAAGTGGTTGCACAAGTGAAGGAAGATAGTGAATATTTGCACTTGCTAATGAAAGAAGGAGGTTCCCTAGATCCCCATCTCCCCATGACAGCTTTATCTTCTCTCTATTAATTGCACCTGATTGCTGGTGAGTCAATAAAATAAGGAAAAAAAATGTGCTACAACTTAGAGAGTCATTTAATTAAAAATTTAAGTAAGAAAAAACTAAAGCTGTCTAATTAGGTAAAAGAATCAAGAAAAAAAGACAGGTTTAAGATCAAGTCTAGCTGCTTATTTCTGCTGCCTCATCAGGATGATTTGCAACATTATCTCTAATTCTATGATCACATTATAATTTTTAAATAAGACAGCAATCTTTGCTTTGCCAACTTACCCCTGCAATCATAGCAAGTTAATCAAGGGATGAAATGATACATTTAGTTTTCTCACTGAACTGCCTCTTCATCTGGGATGGAGGCTCAAGTTGGAAGCTATGAAGTTTTGATTTCTGTTTCTGTCCTTTTCTTGTTGGTCAGTTTTAATAAATGTTACAATTCTTTTCTTAAGCATCACAGAATATCAGACACTACATTTCACAAACATAGAATCATAGAATCAACCAGGTTGGAAGAGGCCTCCAAGGTCATCCAGACCAACCTAGCACCCAGCCCTAGCCAGTCAACCAGACCATGCCACTAAGTGCCTCACCCAGTCTTTTCTTGAACATCTCCAGGGATGGCGACTCCACCACCTCCCTGGGCAGCACATTCCAATGCCAATCACTCTCTCTGCCAACAACTTCCTCCTGGTCTTGGGTGAAGAAAATTGAAGCTATCTGTCCATCCAGAATCTTACTGCATAAATTGAAGAAATTGCCAGATGTTGGAATTATTGAGTTGTGAGTTTGTTGTTCTTTTTCAGTCTTTTGTTGTTGCTATTTTGTTTCTATATAGTTTTCAGGGAGACTGATGCTTTAAATCTGCTTGCTTCATTTTGTCATCAGTGAATAGTTGCTATTTCTGCTTCTCTGTCAAAGATTTGCAATCAGCTTTGAATGGCAAGATAGTTCAGTTGATTTGTGTTTGAATTTTTCAATGAATGGAAGTCTTGAGGAGCCTGTTAATATTAAACCCAGTGATTTTTCTGCAGCCTTAATGCTAAATTGGGATTTCTTTTTGTGTTTTGATAGTAGAATTAGCTTTAAATTAAATTCATCTTCTCTATGTTCTGAAGGAACTTCCTTCTATAGGTTGTATGTTAGGAGGAAGTTCTTCACAGAGAGAGAGATTTGCCATAGGAATGGGCTTCCCAGGGAGGTGGTGGAGTCACTGTCCCTGGAGGTGTTCAAGAAAAGCCTGGATGAGGCACTTAGTGCCATGGTCTAGTTGATTGGCTAGGGCTGGGTGCTAGGTTGGACTGGATGATCTTGGAGGTCTCTTCCAACCTGCTTGATTCTATGATTCATATTGCAGTGCTGTCTCTAATCCACTGTGCTTGTGCCAGTGTAGACCTCTCCTCATCTCTATTTCTTTCTCTGAAGTTAAAATCCTAATTCAGAACAGCTCCTTAGGTAGCTAAAGGGTTTTTTTTATTGTTGTTTTATTTTTGTTTTGTTTTTGTTCTTTTTCAGCCAGTGAAAAATAGCAAATTGTAGAAAATACTCACCTGGATGTGGAAAGTAGGCAGCAGAGTCTCTGCTTGAAATCCAGCATGAGCTGTACCAAGTGTAGCATGTATTCGCATGCTAGATGAACCCCCCAGGTATTTTTGTGCTGACCTTTGACTGTCAATCTCCTTTGAACCAGCCTGTAGGTTTGAACTCCACTAGCAGATTGGGTGCTTTCTATAATGTCACCTCTGTAAATGACTGTAACTGGCTTGAGAAGCCCCATGGTGGAAGCAAACCTTCCTGTGTGACTCGAGAGGATGGGAGCTGTGAGATCTAAGTTAATGCATCTTTGCCTCTTCCTTCCTTTTCATGCAATCACCGAATCACAGAATGGTAGGGGGTGGAAGGACCTCTAGAGAACACTGAGTCCCAGCTCCTGATAATGCAGGTACACCTAGATCAGGTTGCCTTTTAAAAATTGTCTTTGATAGAATCAAATATGAATTAAAAAAATGACTCGGAGATATATTTGTAGTAAAGGAGATTCCAGAAAAGGACTTTTTCACCCCCCTCCCCCCCCCTTTTTTTTCCTACTAATTGCATAGCAGATGCAATTGATTTTTTTAATCACTGCAAATATTCTGCTTCTCAGAGCAGCGTGGACGAACCTTACCTAAAGACAGCCACTGGGACGTTTTTCCCACTAGATGGCAGAAGTTACTTTGGACCAGCATTTTCAGCCATTCCTACTAAAAGCACAACTGCTGTCTGTAAGTACTGTGGTTTACCCACAGCTGCAGAGATTTTTGTTTATTAGAAGCATTACTTTGAGTATGTAGACCCACTCTCGCTGCAAATAAATGTTAAGTCACAAAGGTTTGATCACAAAATGAACTTTGGCAGCACTGAAATGATACATGGGCTACAGAAATTCCTTCAACATAAATATATCTTACCCAAGAGAAGTTGCATAGGTGCAATGCAACTAATGCAAATACTACTAAACTAATATTTCCATTATAAAACGTGTTGTGTTGTGTGACTGTATATATGCTATGTCTATTTTTGTTTGTGTGAGGTAGCCTGTTGAGTTGCTGCATGGCTGGCTTTTTAGCCAGCAGTAGTTTTCACTTGTTTCATGGATGTTCAGTTTAATGTGGTTTTGGTGCAGCACCCTGACAAAGCAGACACTTGCATTTCCAGGGATGTTCAGTTTAATGTGGTTTTGGTGCAGCACCCTGACAAAGCAGACACTTGCATTTCCAGGGATGTTCAGTTTAATGTGGTTTTGGTGCAGCACCCTGACAAAGCAGACACTTGCATTTCCAGGGATGTTCAGTTTAATGTGGTTTTGGTGCAGCACCCTGACAAAGCAGACACTTGCATTTCCAGGGATGTTCAGTTTAATGTGGTTTTGGTGCAGCACCCTGACAAAGCAGACACTTGGATTTCCAAGGATGTTCAGTTTAATGTGGTTTTGGTGCAGCACCCTGACAAAGCAGCAATCCTTGTTTTGTTGGCTCTTCTTAGACCATTTGCAGTTTCAGCAGCTGCAGTCTCTTCACTGAATAATGCATCATGTGTTACTAAGAAGATTTAGCCATTTCCAAGAGAGCTGAGAGAAAATGTTCTATTTATTCCATGCTTTAAAAAACCCCCCACAAACAAAACCCACCCAACCAACCAACTTCCCCCCAACAACAACAAAAAACCCAACCACCCCCAAAAAAACCCCAAACAGAACAAAGCAAGCCACCAATCCAAAACAACAACAAAACCAGACAAACAAACCCCAGCTCACCCTGGTTTTTTTTCTTTTGAGTAAGTCTTGCTGTCTTTTTAACTTACTAGAGCTTGCCTTTTATTTTGGATATTTGGGAGAGGCTTTATGCTCTCCTTCCTTCATCCTTTTGTTAGGCAGAAAATACAAACATTGTGCATTTTCCCCCTTTGTTTTAACTGATGCCCCACCTTGCGTCCTGTTCTGGGCCCTTCAATTCAAGAGAGATGTTGAGGTGCTGGAAGGGGTCCAGAGAAGGGCAACAAAGCTGGTGAGGGGCCTGGAGCACAACCCTCTGAGGAGAGGCTGAGGGAGCTGGGGGTGTGCAGCCTGGAGAAGAGGAGGCTCAGGGGGGACCTCATTGCTGTCTACAACTCCCTGAAGGGAGGTTGTAGCCAGGTGGGAGTTGGTCTCTTCTCCCAGGCAACCAGCAACAGAACAAGGGGACACAGTCTCAGGTTGTGCCAGGGGAGGTCTAGGCTGGATGTTAGGAGGAAATGCTGGCAGAGAGAGTGATTGGCATTGGAATGGGCTGCCCAGGGAGGTGGTGGAGTCACCGTCCCTGGAGGTGTTGAAGCAAAGCCTGGATGAGGCACTTGGCGCCATGGTCTAGTTGACTGGCTAGGGCTGGGTGATAGGCTGGACTGGATGATCTTGGAGGTCTCTTCCAACCTGGTTGATTCTATGATTCTATGTCTCTTTTCTCCTGCTGAAGCAATACAACGTTAATTATTTGTCTTAGATGAGCTTCGCCTTGCCTTATCAAATAGCGTTTTCAGATCTACTGTTTTACAAGTAGTGTATCTCAGCAAATAATTCTATCAATGTCTTAATGGCACTGTAGGTATCAACTTATCCTCAGCTACTCACAGAGACTAGTTAATCTAGAAAGAAGATATTCTGGACAATATAATATTTCTTTCTATACTGCTATAGGGAACTCTTCCAGTGGGGACAGTCACCCAAAATAATGGTGTAGTGTTTGAGAAATATTCTTTCTTGTGTATGAAGAGTTGTTTTATTATACACACACACATATATGTGTGTATATATATATATTTAAAATACATATATATAATTTGTATATATATTAAGTAATTACATTTATGTTATTGTCTAGATTAATTTTTCCTGCTTTTCTGTTCCTAAACATAGAACAGAGTGAAAATGTCAAAGGAAAATGCTAATAGCTCCTTTTGTGAGATAGCCTCTTCTGATGACATTCCCAACTGATAAGAGATAGTAGAGTTCTGGGCAAGTTAGGGTAGCTGGTAATGCTACTTTGTGATAATGGTTCTAAGCAGGTTTTAATGCTGTTGCTGATACTGTAATAGATATTCTAAGAAGACTTACACTTGAAACCAGTTGAAAAATCAACTGTGTCATTTGGGTCTATATTTGCTGTGTTGGTGCCATAAAAGACAACACAGCACTCCTTTAAATACAAGTTTCCTGTCTCCCATAGAATCTTGGCTCTTATTTTGCTTCCATGTCAGTAGAAGAGATTAGTTGCAAATGACATTAAGAATTAAAGAGGCTCAGGAAATGAAGGTACTTTGAAAAATCTGTCAAATAAATTCAATATAGTAGATTGTTTGGTTTTGATAGTGAAAGAAAACAAACAAACCCAACACTCCAGGTCTGCTAAAACTTCAGTATGGTGCTGGAATGGAGTTTCCTTGATATGAAAAGAAATCCTGTTATGGGGATAAGTAATCAACCACCTGGGAGAATATAAAACTAAAATGAGAGGTGTCCATGGAGACACAGCAGTGCTGCCAAGTTAAAGATTTAAATCCAAATAAAATATTACAGTAGTCTCAGGTGATAGCATCCATAGAAGTTTGGACCTCATTAGGGGAATTGAAATGCTTAGAGCTGTTTCCAGTAATAACACTCAATTTAGTTGGTTAAATTAAAGCCAAACTAATCTCCTTTCCATTAAGTGTTTGAGCAAGTTGTAGAAAACTCTCCCATCAGTTTTCTTGTAGGAGAGAGAAAAGTCTCACATAAATAGTGCCACAAGACTGAGCTCAAACTCTTCACATCAACCTGGCAATCACCATTTCCACTTTGGTGTGGTCATATCTCTTCACCTATTAAACAAATCTAAGACCTCACTGTTCCAGCCTTCATCAGACCTTATAAAATTCTGAGGAGTGCTTGGGTTCATGAGTGTCAGCTTTACGAGAAAGTGGTGAGTTCATGATTTCAACAGAAGCTGATGAAATTTGGTTTGAAAGAACTGGAGTAGAGTTTTCTTTTTCATGTGGCGTCCTCAGTGTTCTTTCCTTGTCCTCAGCTGATTATTAAGGTTCTTAGAAAACATTAATCTAGCCAGAATTAAAAGGAAGAAATTACTTTAAAGGAGCTGTTTAAGTAAGAAACAAAACATGTTCCAGAAATTAATACTGAACCAAGATAAGCAAAAGGCTGCATCTCTTCATAATTCAGTGAATATGCTTATAAGTATCTGAAGGCTGCCAGGAGCTGGGGGACAGGCTCTGCTCGCTGCTCCCTGGGATAGGACAAGGAGCAATGGGTGTAAGTTGCAGCAAAAGAGGTTCTGCCTCAACACAGGGGGGAACTCCTTTACTGTAAGGGTCCCAGAGCACTGGAACAGGCTGCCCAGGGAGGTTGTGGAGTCTCCTTCTCTGGAGCCTTTCCAGGCCTGTCTGGATGTGTTCCTCTGTGATCTGTGTTAGTATTGTCTTGCTCCAGCAGGGGGGTTGGACTCGATGATCTCTTTGGGTCCCTTCCAACCCCTAACATCCTATGAATATTGAATTAAAAAAAATACTATAGTGTATCTATGAATATCTTTCATCAAAGTCTTTTCTATGAACCATGCTCACATGTCAGTTGAATTACAAATTCCAGTGTCTGTCTCAACCTTGGTCTAGCTGGCCTTAAACAATACTGCTTCTTCTCACCCTTCGTAACTCAAATTTGCTTCCCCAATTTTCCTTGGCATTTTTAAATATATATATATATATATAGATATATATAAAACACCACAGTTTCTTCAGATAAATTGTATGAAGAGCTCTCTCTGAGGAATAGTCATAAGTAGGTTGAAAGGTTATGAGTAAGAATCAGAGACTAAGGCAACAGAGGGAACCTTGTGGTTGATCTCTACTACAGGCCACCTGATCAAGGGGAGCCTATTTGGCAAAACCTTCTTACTCCAGCTGCAGGAGGCATTGAGCTCACAGGTTCTTATGTTCCTGGGGGGATTTAGACATCCAGAAATCTCTGGAAGAGTAGCACAGTGAACTGTAGGCAAGCCAGGAGGCTCATGGAATGCTTAGAAGATAGCTTCTAAAGTGAGGTAATTGATAGCCCTACCAGAGAGGGTAGGGTGATGCTAGACCTGATGTTCATCAATGCAAGTGAGCTAATTGATGAAGTCAAGATCAGAGACAGCCTTGACTGTAGTGACCATGCACTGGTGGAGTTCACAGTCCTAGAGATATGGGTTAGTTGAGGTGTGAAGTCTGGATCCTAAACTTTGGGAAAACAAACTTCCAGCTCTTCAAAGTCTATGATGGAGTGACTACATCAGTGGATCAGGGAAGAGCTATGGATATCATCTATCTCTTGCTTTAAAAATTATCTTTGCTCTTGACAAGTAGCATAAAATCTCACTTTTCAAAGCAAAAAATGTCTTGTGGAAGCTCTGTACAACAGCAATGAGAAAGAAGATGAGATCAATCAGAACCATTAAGATAACAGGAACAAAGAGAGTACTTTCTTCAAAGAGAAGATATTTTACTGTGCACTGTGTCATTGTGCTGCAATCAACATGTCCAAAACCCTGGTGCTGGATGATTTTGGAAATGTGCTACATGTTCTTAGGAGTGATGATAGAGTTCCACAAACATGCAGAAGTGAAGATGTTGGATCATTAGGGATCCAGACCCTCCCTGGACTCTTCCTGTGCAAGCTCTCTCTGCTTTTCATAGCACTTGAAGATTACATGCATTGAGCTTCACACTGCTCTGTCCAAGTCTCTACAACTCTACATTTTTCTACAGGATTATGAAGTTCAGCTAAACTCTTCTTAATGATGGCAAGCTGTTGCCTTCAGGTTGCATGCCTCATAGGTGGGCAGATGAACTGTGATATTATGCTGTATGGGGTTGGATTTAGCAGCCTGGGGTGTGCCTGGAGCAGAAAGGCTCATTCTTGTGTCATGGACTTGCAGATTTATCACCTAGGCAGAGCATGACCAAGACATTGCTAATAATACCCAAAGTCTTAAGTACCCTGCCTGTGTGTCTAAACTGTGTGATTGTTAATGCCTTGATAGCTTGGGAAGTTCATAGAATCACAGAATCAACCAGGTTGGAAGAGACCTCCAAGATCATCCAGTCCAACCTAGAACCCAGCCCCATCCAATCAACTAGACCATGGCACCAAGTGCCTCATCCAGGCTTTTCTTCAGCACCTCCAGAGATGGTGACTCCACCACCTCCCTGGGCAGCCCATTCCAATGCCAATCACTCTCTCTGCCAACAACTTCCTCCTAACATCCAGCCTAGACTTCCCCCAGCACAACTTGAGACTGTGTCCCCTTGTTCTGTTGGTGGTTGTCTGGCAGAAGAGACCAACCCCACCTGGCTACAACCTCCCTTCAGGTACTTGTAGACAGCAATGAGGTCCCCCCTGAGCCTACATTTTTGTTGTTGTTCAGTGGCTTTTTGTTTTTTTGTTGTTGTTCAGTAGTTTATTGTTTTGTTGTTGTTTGAGTTTAGGGTTTTTTTGTTGTTATTCAGGTGTTTTTTTTTGTTTTGTTGTTGAGTTTTTTTTTTCGTTCAGTGGTTTTTTGTTCTGTTGTTTGAGGTTAGGGTTTTTTTGGTTGTTGTTCAATGGTTTATTATTTTGTTGTTGTTTGAGGTTAGGGTTTTTGTTGGGTTGTTATTCAGTGGTTTATTATTTTGTTGTTGTTTGAGGTTAGGGTTTTTTTGGTTGTTATTCAGTGGTTTATTATTTTGTTGTTGTTTGAGGTTAGGGTTTTTTTGGTTGTTATTCAGTAGTTTATTGTTTTGTTGTTGTTTGAGTTTAGGGTTTTTTGTTGTTATTCAGGTGTTTTTTTTTGTTTTGTTGTTGAGTTTTTTTTTTCGTTCAGTGGTTTTTTGTTCTGTTGTTTGAGGTTAGGGTTTTTTTGGTTGTTGTTCAATGGTTTATTATTTTGTTGTTGTTTGAGGTTAGGGTTTTTGTTGGGTTGTTATTCAGTGGTTTATTATTTTGTTGTTGTTTGAGGTTAGGGTTTTTGTTGGGTTGTTATTCAGTGGTTTATTATTTTGTTGTTGTTTGAGCTTAGGGGTTTTTTTGTTGTTGTTCAGTGTTTCTTTGTGTTGTTGTTTGAGCTTAGGGTTTTTTTTTTGGTTTTTTGGTTGTTGTTCAGTGGTTTTTTGTTTCTAAAATCTCTTGCTGCCCTTTACTCCTTCCACTGATGGACAGATGGAACTGCCATGAGGTAATTAATAAAATTCCTTTACCTAAAAAGACCCAAAGTCTTCTTTGACACTAATTCTAGATAATAAATATTACAATTAAAGTTATTTAAAGTACTTATTACAAAACTTCCATACAAAGAGCCCAAGCCAACACTTTTTGCTGAGACAAAATCCAGTGGAAGCAGTCATTGAATGGAATGCAGAGTTTGGCCCCATATACTCATTCAATTTTAGTGTGATTTCATTTTATTCAGTGTTCTCAAACTTGCTAATCAATGAGATGCTAGGGATGAGTCATGTGCTTACTGAATACAGCACATTTGTGAAACTCCTTTCTCATTTATTCATTTATGCTTTATTCCTCTTGTACAGAGAACCTAGAGTGGCTGGGAGTTTTTTAATAACCATGTACAGTGCCCTTAAACTGCAAGAGTCTCTTTGGAATATAAGCCTGTTTATTTTATTGTGCTCTGTTTAGTTATTCTTAACAAAAAAAAAGAAAGAAAAGGGGAAAAAAAGTTACAGACACATAATTGTAGCCATCTGTTGTATTTTAAGTCCAATCTAGCCCAAAAGTTAAAAAAAAAGTCATGGCAACAACTTATAAAAACAATGGCAATAATATGAACTCACTATGGTTACTGGTGAGCCTTTTTCTCTCCCCTCAAATGAAGTAAGTTTCCTCAGAGAATTATTTTAATGTCCTACTCATTCCTTTATTAAGTTTGCCCACAGCATGACCAGCTCCTCTATCAAGATTGTCATATAGCTGTCTCCTCTAGCTATAAATCTGCACTGCTCAAAAAGAGGTGAGTTCTGTTACCATACAAAACCAAGCTCTAAGGGAAACTCCAGTGTTTGCCATATATTACTGCAGCACAAACTATCAAGCAAGAGAATTTGTTACTGGGGCTGAATAATATTTATCATATAATAAATTTAACCCGTGCTCTGACAGGTTGGACACTCTTTATTTATAGATTTTAGATGTTTGATGTATTTGGTTTAATAATTTGCTGAGATCTTTAGGATATAATTTATTCAATTGATTTATTCAGAATGGCAGCAAATGACTGTTCATTTTTAGTAGAACTCTGTCTTCTAGGCACAGTCACTTTGTGAGGGTACCACAGTTGTTTTAACACTGGTACCAGTACTTCTTCTCCCAGGCAACCACCAATAGAATAAGGGGACACAGTCTCAAGCTGTGCTCGGGGAAGTACAGGCTGGATGTTAGGAGGGAGTTCTTCACAGAGAGAGTGATTGGCATTGGAATGGGCTGCCCAGGGAGGTGGTGGAGTCACCATTCCTGGAGGTATTGAAGAGAAGCCTGGATGAGGCATTTAGTGCCATGGTCTAGATGGCTGGCTAGGGCTGAGTGCTAGGTTGGACTGGATGATCTTGGAGGTCTCTTCCAACCTGGTTGATTCTATGATTCTGTGATTCTATACTGTGAGCAATAAATGGCAGACACGTGCTGAAAATGACCTCTAGATGTATTGGATAGACACAGAAGTCAAATAGATGCCTTCTGCTGCTGCATTTTTCTTTAGCTCTCTTTTCTCATGCACAATTGCTTATGAATCATTCACACACCTACTTGTTAAAAAAGAAAAGGTGATGGGTGTTACAGGGTGTTTTAGGAGAATGGACAAGCACAGAATTCTAGTGGCTTGTAATTTCTTGATAAGGATGAGGATGTGTGAGGCATGAAATATATCCTAGCTAGACCCATTTCTTTCATCCTGACTCTAAAGAGTCTAGCCTTTCAATAATGGTAATTTGGAGCCCCGTGTAGTGCTTGCCATTAGGCAGGGTGCATATGACCCCAGGCCACCTCCAGAGAGATGGTGATCTTTTGTTAAGAATCACATTTCCCCTAGGTGATCAAGCAGTGGGCACTGCTGTCTGTCCCACATGATTCCGGAATAGTCACCAACAGGGAATTAGGCTGATTTTGTCAAGCCAAACTGGGAGCTGTACTGGTGATGTTTTCCTCTACAACTTCTGTGCTAGTTTGAAGCTAGCTGGAATGTTTTGGTGAGAAGGTTTAGATCACAGGCTATGAAAGAGAAACAGTGCTCATGTCTGCCTCACTCATAGGCTTGCTGAGAGGTATAAGAACAAGAATCCAAACATAAAATAATTCACTGGGGAGCTTGGAGTTGCATTTTTCTCTCTAGCCCCTCTGCCATTTCTCTGATTAATCCACTTTGTTTCCTAACCCCCTGGCTGAACCTCCATTCTTCCTTGGGACTGGGGTAAGGTTGAGAGGGGTGGGAGAAGGTGGAAGGGCAGTTGGGAGCCCCTCCTGGAGACTTAGGTTTCTGGGAGGGCTGTTGTGTTTCTGTATTCCCTTTTCCCTTGTCTATTTCTGTCTATAACTGTATATACTCTAAATATCTGCTTGTATATTCTGCTAAGCTGTAAATATAAGCTTCATTCAAATTTCCAGAGCCATCTGAGTCTAGTTTGGGTGGTTTCCAAAAGTGTGGGGGGATGGGCAACACCCAAACCACCACAACTACCTAAAAGGAGGTTGTAGTGAGGCTGGAGCTGGTCTCTTCTCCTGAATTTCTAATGATAGGACAAGAGGAAATGGCCTCAAGTTGCATCAGGGGAGGTTTAGGTTGGATGTTTGGAGGAAGTTCTTTATTGAGCCGGTGGTCAGGCACTGGAACAGGCTGCCCAGGGAGGTGGTGGAGTTGCCATCCCTGGAGGTGTTTAAAGAAAGAGTGGCTGTGGTGCTTAAGGCTGTGGCCTAGTGATGAAGGATGCTGGGCTGAAAGTTGGACTGGATGATCCTGGGGGTCCTTTCCAACCATAGAGATTCATAGTGATTAGATGTTGTGCTGAGGGATTTGGTTTAGTCAAGGACTTGTCAGCGTGAAACTAATGATTGGACTGGATGAGCTTGAAGGGCTTTTCCAATCTAAGAAATTCTGTGATTCTGCAAAGTTAAGATAACAAGTAACAGAGATCAATTTCCAGTTGTTTAAGCCACCTCCACTGAAAACAAGAGGAGGTGTAAGCACTGGGTAATTTTTGTTGGCTGTTTTATTTAGCTATTAATAGTGTAAACCAAACAGCAGGTATTTCACATTGCTCTAAGTGGAGATGAAATAAGAAATGTAAAGGATGGTGTCAGTACAGATTTCAACCACGAGTGTAAATCTCACATGAAAGCTAACTGCTGTTTTTTCACTTATTGTTTATTGACTTGATTAAGGCTGTGCATGGATGTCTTCACTTTTTACTCCTGACTGCTTTGATAATTGTGTGTAGTGAGCATGGGGATGAACACACTGCCATTAGTATCTTCTTGATGCTACCCTTAAAAGTGATAGTAAGGACTTGCTTTAAGGACTTGCTTTTACAGGTTATTGCTAACTTTTTCTGTTTTTGTTTGAAGGGTGTACAAAAAATACTGGATTTTAATCTAAAGGTATCATCTATGCAGGGTGATAGTAACCACAAAGCCTTAGGCCAACCTATGATTTACCTTTTTTTTACCCCCTTACACCAATCAATTATTTACAGTCAGACTTTCCCTTTCTTTTCTGGAGTTAAACTGAAAAACTGTCTCTACAATATCATTAGGATGTCCTTGGACTCCCTCCTACTTTTAGCTGTCCTACTTCTGCTTTTCCTAGACTTCTGATTCTTTGCATTTGAAGTAATATTCCATTTATCATTATCTCCTTTTTGTGCATGCATTTGTGCAACTGGAGCTGTTTGTGGCCACTGCCTTTTGAGTCTTAATGCCTGTTTCCTGGTTTGATACCTTCTTTATCATAGAATCATATATTTTTATTAGCTTTTTATTAAATAACACAGTTAACTAAAAGTTAACATATTTTCTAGCATCCAAGAAAAGACTGGATGAGGCACTTAGTGCCATGGTTTAGTTGACCGGATAGGGCTGGGGGATGGGTTGGACTGGATGATCTTGGAGGTCTCTTACAACCTGCTTGATTCTATGATTCTGTGATTCATATAAAGCATTTTATTCTATACTACTTCATTGTACAAATCTTTATTGTGCCTCCTGTGATATTTCATTAGAAGCAAGTGAATGTGTAAGAGTGGTTCAGAAGGCAAAAGGTTGTGTGTGAAAAGCAAGTTGTGTCAGATTAGAAACTGCTCAGTAGCATTGTCTATAACTGTGCTCATCAACCACAGGCAATTTGGACTTGTGTAATGCAACTGCAGGGGCTTCTGATTTGTTTATGATATAATCCACAGCAAACAAGAGAAAGAGTTTTAAAAAGAGGAAAAAAACCCTTAGGACATTCTCAGTATGTGAGATCTGTTGATTGAATTGGGCTGGGTGAAAGGTTGGACTGAACGATCTTGGAGGTCTCTTCCAACCTGATTGATTCTATGATTCTGTGTAGCTCAGGTAGCTAAAATATTGATGAGACCAATTCAAATGCAAGTTGGATGGTTTAAAAAAAAAGGTTGTTTTTTTTTCTTGTTGGAGAGCTCCTCTGTTAAACAGGTGGTTGCACAAACCCTTCGAAGAGTATTAGCAGGATCACAGTATCACAGTATCATCAGGGTTGGAAGAGACCTCACAGATCATCAAGTCCAACCCTTTACCACAGAGCTCAAGGCTAGACCATGGCTGTGTGTTGCAGTGCTTGGAATGTTGGTTTGTTCTAAACCTTTCTCTCCCATTTAATTTCTCTCTCTTTTTGGTTAATATTATTCTGGGCTAATGGTGCAAACATTCTGGGTTTGATGAAACAAGGCATGAAAGTGTCTTCGTAATTTAAGTATTTGAACCATCCATCTAACTGATAAGTCACCCTTTTAACTGATAGGCATATGATGAAGTGCTCTTCTGGAATGGGGCCAGAGCACATTTTGCTGTTACCTGGAACTAGTTTGTTCACACACTGTAACTCACACCTTTAGATATAACTCCATCCCCACACAGGATGGAGTTGGTACGTCACATGAAACAGCCAGACAGTGTTCAAACCCTCTAACTTGAAAGAAAGACAAAAAAAAGGAATCAAGATCTGCAAGTAAATAAAGAAACCAGCCTCATTTTCTCATTTTGCATGAAGGGAATATGTCTCACTGGCTTAATTAGGCAAAGTGCCTGACTAAAGTCTGCATGATTTGGCCAACATTTCTTATCATTCCAGTGTTATGACAGAAGTCACCAGAACAGTTCCAGCTGAGCAGCAGTCATGCTCCACACTTCATTCAGATAATAGACAGAGGATGACTGCAGAACCTGCCCAGGGATTGACAATATCTGATTATAGCACATAATCCTGTTTCTCAGCTCCTGTTCACCTCTCACATTTAATGACCCTTCTATGTACACAATGTCCTGTTCAGTAAACAAAATTAAGCTTTTGTTCTTAGTTTTCATCTGTTTTGCATAGGAAGTTTTGTTTCAACAATTGCTGTAAAAATAACATATTTCCAATAGAATCATAGAATCAGCCAGGTTGGAAGAGACCTCCAAGATCATCCAGTCCAGCCTAGCACCCAGCCCTAGCCAGTCAACTAGATCATGGCACTAAGTGCCTCATCCAGGCTTTTCATGAACACCTCCAGGGACGGTGCCTCCACCACCTCCCTGGGCAGCCCGTTCCAATGCCAATCACTCTGCCAACAACTTCCTCCTAACATCCAGCCTAGACTTCCCCCAGCACAACTTGAGACTGTGTCCCCTTGTTCTGCTGCTGGTTGCCTGGCAGAAGAGACCAACCCCCACCTGGCTACAGCCTCCCTTCAGGTAGTTGTAGACAGCAATGAGGTCTGCCTTGAGCCTCCTATTCTCCAGGCTGCACACCCTCAGCTCCCTCAGCCTCTCCTCATAGGGTTTGTGTTCCAGGCCTCTCACCAGCCTTGTCACCCTTCTCTGGTCACCTTCCAGCACCTCAATAGAAAACCTGGATCTTTTATTGCACTTTTTTGGGCTTGTTTGTTTTTTCTTTGTTATTGATCTCTGGTGGTAGAGATTTAGTTTCATCAGTTTCTTATTTGTGCAGCATTCATTTGAGACTGATACCTAATTTTGGTTTCTAGCAATCACTCCCCATAGTATTTCTGATTATCTCTTTTTCTCTTCAGTAGCCTAAATCTTAACATTAACTCCAGTTCACATTACAAGATGCTTCAAGAGGAAAACCTCTTGGTTTTCAAAGATTTCTGTCTGTCACTCTGCTCTTTTTGACTGTAGAAGATAGAATTATCCTCATTTGCTTTCCCTGCCACAGTTACTTTTTTGTAAATTTCATTTCTGAAATGCATCTTCCTTTTCACATTCCCCCAACCCCCTGTTTTGAAAAGTCCTTATTGCCTTTCCTGCCATAGTACAAAATAACAAAGTACTGCAGTCAAATATATACTCCTAGGAGATGGACTCTACTGGTTTCTGCTTTCACCTTTGCAGGCATCCTTTTCTGGGAATTACAAAAAGGCCCCAAACTCCTCAAAACATGTGGAACTGATAAACATGATGTCAAGGCAGTCAGTCTAGTCAGTTTGGATAAAGGAGTCAGATGATGGAGCTGGTGTTCTCTTTCTTTTTCACTGTCACGTAGAGTCCATTTGTTGGTTGCTGTCATTTCCTGTGTGGTGAAATATTACTTGAGCTTTATTTGTAGGATCAAATAAAGAAGTGTTTTAGCATATAGCTAAGCAGATTAAAAATCATGGAACTAAACCTACAGTAGCACCTACTGCAATAATTCTTCATTATCAGTCCTGAAATCTACTGTCTTTTATAAATCTCTGTGGTCACCCCCCACCCTGCTGCTTGACTTTCACCTCCACAACCCTGCTTGAGCAGTGCTGAGTGCCTTTCCCCATGGACAACCCAGCTAAGGGTGCGAGTTCCCTTAGACAGCATCAGCTGATTGGAATTTACTTAAGTCTCACTTTAAAAGCTTTCCTCTTTCTCATGCTTGAAAGCAGAGCAAAAATCACCATCCAGAAAATGATTCACCGTGGCATTGATTGGATTTTGCTGTTTCTAGGTCCTTTCACTGGAGCTTAATTAGATGTGGGTGTCCTAGGCTTAGGCAACAACCTTTCCAGTCATACCATAGATTTTTGCTTGTTCACCAGTTTTTCTGTCTGATCATTACCACTGCATTTTCCAGCCTTTCCTCCTCCTATAGGTGAAATCAATGCCACCTAATAAATAGCTGGTGCAGACTAACACAGCTATTTGAGAAAGACCTTTGATACAATTTATTTGCATTTTCTATCCATTTTCTTGCTATTTATTTCCTCCCTGACATTTCTCCTCATTTTAAATTTGTTCTCCAGGGACACAAAATCAAAACAAATGCTGCATTTTCTATTTTAATTCAGCTGTTTGGCCACAATTATAACTCTTAGGTACTATAATATGAATAGCTGCTTCAGGACCCAAAAGAAAGTTGCAAGACAAAGACGTAATTTTCTTGCCCCCCCCCCCCCCCCCTCTTTTTTTTCTCCCCTTCCATATTTTATATCTTCTTTTCCCTGTGTTTCACTTGGAGCATCCAAAGGCAGCAAAGAGTTGTTGAAGGTTCTCTTGGCAGGAGGCAAACTTCTGTAGGAGGAAGCAAGGAGAAGTCTGCTGGCAAGGCTGACTTCTTTGTCACTTTTACTTAGCCTGGGATCATGTTAGAGAGAAGAAAGGAAAGGAAGTGACATAACTAATTTTGGTAATCTCTCTGGTTGGTAGACAGTCCTGGGGGAAAATGACTGGACAGTGTTTGTTAGAACAGCATCATTTGAGGCCAGAGAGAAAGAGATGGTGAGCATTCCTTTTAGCTGTGTTGCTGCTGAAGCCAGGGCCAGTCAGGCATGGAAAAAAGGTGAAAGTAATGATTTTGCAAACACAGTCTTTTAGTCTTGGACTGCCTAAACTGAGATTTTGTTTTTCAGTTAAAAACGTTAAATGCTGCTTTTGATCTTGTTTGTGTTTATGCCTGTGTGGTACTACTATTACAGCACATGAAATTACACATGTGCCTCTCTGACCTGCTTAATTTTGTCCTTCTCTAAATGCCTAATTAACACCACAATTTTCCTGTGATTAGAGAATTATAGAATCACTTCAGTTGGAAAAGACCTTTAAGATTACCCATTCCAAGCATTATTTAACTCTACCAAATCTGATGGTAAACCATGTTCCTTAACACCTGTCTTTTAAATATCTCCAGGGATGAGAATCATAAAATCATAGAATCAAGCAGGTTGGAAGAGACCTCCAAGATCATCCATTCCAACCTAGCACCCAGCCCTAGCCAGTCAACTAGACCATGGCACTAAGTGCCTCAGCCAGGCTTTTCTTGAACACCTCCAGGGATGATGACTCCACCACCTCCCTGGGCAGCCCATTCCAATGCCAATCACTCTCTCTGCCAACAACTTCCTCCTAACATCCAGCCTAGACCTCCCTGGCACAACTCGAGACTGTGTCCCCTTGTTCTGTTGCTGGTTGCCTGGGAGAAGAGACCAACCGCACCTGGCTATAGCCTCCCTTCAGGGAGATGTAGGCAGCAATGAGGTCCCCCCTGAGCCTCCTCTTCTCCAGGCTGCGCACCCCCAGCTCCCTCAGCCTCTCCTCATAGGGTTTGTGTTCCAGGCCCCTCGCCAGCTTTGTCACCCTTCTCTGGACACCTTCCAGCATCTCAACCTAAACCTATCCTGGTGCAACTTGAGGCCATTTCCTCTCGTCCTATCACTTGTTACTAGGGAGAAGCAGCTGACCCGGTCCTGGCTCCAGCCTGCTTTCAGGTAGCTGCAGAGAGCGAGGAGGTCTCCTCTCAGCCTTCTCTTCTCCAGACCAAACAACCCCAGCGTCCTTGTCATCGTGCATGGAAAGAGCGGCAAGACTGCTGCGGTGTTGACTAACACCGGTGCCAGCTATGGGCGGACACACTCCAGCAGCGTGAGAGAACAGCTGAAAAGAAACCGAGCCCTAGAGGCGAAGTGCAGAGCGTTGCTCGCTGCGGCAGCCGCTGCGGAGGGACAGGGCGCCGGGAGGGGGCAGCATCCCCTGCGCCATCGCATCGCCGCCGCACGACCCTCGGCACCAACCCGGCGCACGGACCCGCTGTCCCGGGCTCCCGCCTGCTCTGGCTTTTATTCCAGCCACATACAACAAAACCAGCTTGTCTGGAAGGAGCAAATACGGCTCGGTGGCCAGGAACTGACATTCTCCGTAGCGTTTCAGGAGGGATGCAGGACGAGAGCCGCGGTGACTCCAGAGTCAGAGCAGCACGGCGAAGATGTAAGTGTTTCAGTGCCGCTGGAGTCTGTAGTGTATGCCTGTGGCATTAGGAGAGGGTCACCAAATAACTCGTTTCCTTATGGAAAGCCTGCGTGGTACAGATTAAGAATCATGTAATTGCCTGGTTGGAAAAGATGGTTAGATCATTTAGTCCAAGCATAACCTAACATCTCCCTTTACACAGCTGCTAGACCATATCCCTAAGCTCCTCATCCAAACATCTTTTAAATACCTCCAGGGATGAGTGATTCCACCACTTCCCTGGACAGCCTGTTCCAGTTCCTGATGAGTCTTTGCAGTGAAAAGCACAAAGTCCACCACTTCCCTGGACAGCCTGTTCCAGTTCCTGATGAGTCTTTGCAGTGAAAAGCACAAAGTCCTACTGCATAATCTAGGGGCAGATAACACAGATGCTAGAGAGAGAGAACTAAACTATAAACCTTCTCTGGTCAGAGATGAGAGGAACAAAAATACCTATTTAAAATGAAGTCACTGAATGACAGCTAATAATGACCTATAAAAGGCATGCAATCTTCCAGTCAACAACACAAAATGCATTTGAAAGATTTACCAAAGAAAGACTACTAGAGGCAAGAGCCTCTTTTACAAGAGGGCCCTGGCAAGAGAGGCGGCATAACAGTCAATTATTACAAACAAAACCCAGGTTTCTTAATTAAAATACAAAATCCTGGCTCTGCTGTGTAACCTGTAATAAGTTATGTCTTGAGAAGACTGTAATTACGCTGGCGCCTGTTAGCTTTGTCACCATTTCCATTATAAACCCCATTTTTAAGCAATTTCTAATGCAACTATAAGGAAAAAAAAACAAGGCAATCATTTTAGATTGAAACTTGGCAGAGACAGGCTGAAAAAGTGTTGTTTCCTATTTCTTTTAATACAAATAATCTGTTTGGTCATCTTTTATGCTTTTTTGGAGAGCACTAAACAAGCCAGAAGTTTTTATGGTTTCGAAGCTTTCTGGCCATCCTGTAGTATAAACATACTTTTGTTTTTTCATCTGCATCAAGAGGATCTTTCATTGCTTGGAAGCAGCAGATTTTTGTTCTTCAATGGCCTGTAAATACAGGAAAACAAACTTCAGGATTCTTTACAGAAATAGTGAAGAGTGATTAACTTTGAGTTGCGACAAAGAAGCAAGAACAACTAGAAATTAGTTAACCTTGGGCCTCAGAATAAATCACTGCAAAATGCTTCTGCCGTGAGACTGACCTCAGCTTTCCATGCACTTTCCCTGCCAGTTGAAGATGTGGCCAGAGCACATTCTGGGGCAGCAGAATCTCAAAGGTGGTTCACAAAGTCGAGGCCTAATCTTTCCCTGCAGCCCATTGCCTCTTCCTGTTCTAGCAATGCTCACAGAAGCATATGGGAAAATCCTGCCTGAACGTCAGAGAGTATTTTCATTGATTTCTCCCAGTGCACATTTTATCACCAAAGGATGATAAAGAGGAGAAAATGAGCACAGAAAACACTGGGCAGCTGCTCTGAGGAACTACTGTGAGAAGGAACCCCCTGTGTGCTTATAGAAGAAAACTATACCTGTTGAACACTGTTGATATAACAACCGAGTAAACTAAAGAAATTTCCCTCTGTGTCATCCTGAGCCAGCAGTGTGCCCAGGTGGCCAAGAGAGCCAGTGGCATCCTGGCCTGCATCAGGAATGGTGTGGTCAGCAGGAGCAGGGAGGTCATTCTGCCCCTGTACTCTGCACTGGTTAGACCACACCTTGAGTACTGTGTTCAGTTCTGGGCCCCCCAGTTTAGGAAGGACACTGAGATGCTTGAGTGTGTCCAGAGAAGGGCGAGGAGGCTGGTGAGAGGCCTTGATCACAGCCCTACGAGGAGAGGCTGAGGGAGCTGGGATTGGTTAGCCTGGAGAAGAGGAGGCTCAGGGGTGACCTTATTGCTGTCTACAACTACCTGAGGGGTGGTTGTGGCCAGGAGGAGGTTGCTCTCTTCTCTCAGGTGGCCAGCACCAGAACGAGAGGACACAGCCTCAGGCTGCGCCAGGGGAGATTTAGGCTTGAGGTGAGGAGAAAGTTCTTCACTGAGAGAGTCATTGGACACTGGAATGGGCTGCCCAGGGAGGTGGTGGAGTCGCTGTCCCTGGGGCACTTCAAGGCAAGGTTGGACGTGGCACTTGGTGCCATGGTCTAGCCTTGAGCTCTGTGGTAAAGGGTTGGACTTGATGATCTGTGAGGTCTCTTCCAACCCTGATGATACTATGATACTATGATATTACTATGATCCTAATCTAAGCTATCAATGAATAAAATCCAGTTTATTTTTATGATTCAGTGTTCACCTTCTAGAGAACCAGTTGCAATTTTTGATGAGTTGCTCACTTTCTAGAGAGCCAGTTGCATTTTTTGATGAATTGCTCACTTTCTAGAGAGCCAGTTGCATTTTTTGATGAGTTGCTCACCTTCTAGAGAGCCAGTTGCATTTTTTGATGAGTTGCTCACCTTCTAGAGAGCCAGTTGCATTTTTTGATGAGTTGCTCACTTTCTAGAGAGCCAGTTGCATTTTTTGATGAGTTGCTCACTTTCTAGAGAGCCAGTTGCATTTTTTGATGAGTTGCTCACTTTCTAGAGAGCCAGTTGCAATTTTTAATGAGTTGCTCACCTTCTGGAGAGCCAGTTGCATTTTTTGATGAGTTGCTCACCTTCTAGAGAGCCAGTTGCATTTTTTGATGAGTTGCTCACCTTCTGGAGAGCCAGTTGCATTTTTTGATGAGTTGCTCACCTTCTAGAGAGCCAGTTGCATTTTTTGATGAGTAGCACTGAACAACAAATAATAAAACCTATTGTGACTCCACTTTCCAAAGGAGAAGCCTGTTCTGCAGTCCCAGTCTGTGTTTCTAGCTGTCTTAGAATTTACACTGTGTAACTAGAATTCCTCCAGGAAATACCATTTGTTCCAAATTAAGGTCTGAAGGCTAAGGAAGGATCACTGAATGTAGTAAAGCTAAAGAAACAAAAGCAAAGGACTGCTCGTGTGTCTCTACCACATTTAGATTACACTGCAGTTTCAGATTCAAAGGTTGCAATGTAAATCATGCTTTTCTTGCTTAAGCCTGGATCACAGGGGACATGGATTACTCTATTTAACATCATGCAGATCATGTTTTCAGGCCTCTGGCTGCATAAAGGTGAGTTTAGCAGCTAAAGTGATCTTTCAGCTTCAATGCACAGGTTTTAGTGCAAGTGAAGCATAAACCTTCTCCCATATTTCAGCTTTTCTCAACCATGCAACAAAGCTCTGAGGGAAATAAATGGGTTTTCTAGGCCAACAGTATAAACTGGCATTTTTGCATTTTAACTTTGCTCTGCCAGCTAAACAAATTCTGGCCTGGGCAGACTGTAGTGAATTTTGGCAACAATCACTCATTGTTGATTAAATTGATTTCATCAGCTGTGACCAATTGCAATCATTTTGCAAGAGAAAGGCATTGCATACTAGAAGGGAGTGTGGTCTCATGAAAGAAATTAGTGAAACCAATGTTTTATCTTAAAGATGTTTCCTGGCTTGTGTTATGGCCATTGCCACCACACTGCTACTGCATGTTGGCTAATTGAATAAACGCAGCCCTGCAGAGTTTAAATGGTGCCTGTGATGCGTTAGCACACTTGACTGTTTGGGTGCAGCTTGGCTGCTACCATCTTCAGAATGCTTTTGTTAGTAATTTACTCCAAACACAAAGGATACTATCCTTTCTGGTTTAACTAGGATGGAAACAGTGCCAGCAGAAGACCACTTGCTAATGTTCTGTTATTCTATTACTGGACATTTCACAAAACCCTGCTATCATACTGCTGATTCTTACCTGACTCTGATGTTGTCTGTTCTCCTTAAAATGCCCTTGTGGTGAAAACCTGTCAGCATTTTGTAGCTGTGTTGTTGCCAGTTCCTTAGCTGGGTCTGGCCTGCCTCCCTGATGGATCCTCACACCTGGAAAATGGCAGTAAATCCATGCAGAAAGATCAAGCAGCACACGCCAAGATTTTGGGGAGTGATTCATGGTAGTGTTCACTTAACTGAAAGTACTAGAGCAGCAGCTCCTCTTACTATCTGAGAGGCCAGCTGATGTCTTACAAAAGGGGAAACTTAACAAAGGGATTAATTTCAAAAGAAGAAAGTAACATCTGTCTGTAGATATGTGGCCAGGGAAAGAAGAAATGTGAAAACAGAGATGGTAAGGGAAATGGGTTTGAAGTTTAAAAACCTGGAAAGAGGCAGCATATCCAAGTGGTAAACTAAGTGTAAAAAGATGTATTGGGAGAAGTATAAGAAAGAGAGGGAGAATGTGTATAAAAGAAAACACAGGGAAAAGATAATCCCCCCCCCCCCAACCTCACCTAACAGCTCTGAGAGACTGCTGCATCATCTAGTTGCCAGTAGAGGTGCTAAAGCCATGGCTATAGAATTTAGTAGCAAAATGTATTTAGGTAGCTAATTACATGACATGACCAGTACTGCAGTGTAGCTACCTAGAAAGCATCTCTTTAGGAATGAAGTTTTATATGCAACTGTAGTTCAGTACAAAACAAAACACACCAGAAAGAGGCAGAAGTTTCCTGAAAAAGCTCTGGGACCAGCCCAGGAATGTCACAAAATACTTATGGCTGTGCTGCAGAGAACAAGACCTGCAGGTACCAGTCTGCAGCTGGGGCACAATAAAACCCTTCTGCAAGCTGAGCCAAGAGTAATCTTCTTTAAGAGTGCTGTGCTTTGCTAATTACAAATGCTGCTGTTGTCCAAGTATTTTGTACTTGTCTAAGTTCAGTTCCTTTTTCACTTTTTGTTTGTTTATTTTTTTCCCTATTCCCCCTCTTTTTCCCCCCCTTTCTCTTTTTAAACTAATTAGAGTCTTATTGTAAACTCAAGAGGATTCCTGGAAGCGTTTTGGGTTTATAAGTGATGCAGATTATAGCACTCTGATGTTGAATCATCTCTTTAGTTATATTTTTTTTGCCATTCATATATTCTGAAGAATATATGTAGAGCAAGTTATTCCTTCCCTCCCCCTTCCCCAGCCCTTGAACACAATGAGTTAAAAAACCCATAAATCTTCAGATTACAAAATTATTTTTCTCCCTTTTCTTAATGTTAAAGACGAGAGTATTTTTAATGCTACAGACTGCTCTGTGCTGATAGCTTTACAACATTTTGCTTGTACTATGAATAGATCAAACTTCACAGCTGATTATACTTAAAGCTGGAGGTCTTTCTGTAAATTTTAAGCAAAGTGTTCTGTTAAAAGCCCTCTATAAAATGCTCGGTGACTTACCTCCTAGGCTGATTTCTGATTTTGGTTGAGCTTTTGAAATCCTGGATGAAAAACTCATTTGCTACAGGAAACTGGTTGGTAACTGAATAAATAGCTCTATAATCTAAGTATCGAACACTTCCACAGGGCAAGTATTATTTTGCAATGCATTCCTCTGTGTGCAGTATAAAACAGAAGTACTTTCTCCATATAATCCTTAACAATCCACAGTGTTACGTGTAAAGCACCTAGGTGTCAGGTAAAAGCTCAAGCAGCGCTACAGGCTGGGGACAGAGTGGCTGAAAGCAGCCAGGAGGAAAGGGACCTGGGGGTAATGGTAGAGAGTAGGCTGAAGATGAGCCAGCAGTGTGCCCAGGTGGCCAAGAGAGCCAATGGCATCCTGGCCTGCATCAGGAGCAGTGTGGCCAGTAGGATGAGGGAGGTTATTCTGCCCCTGTACTCAGCACTGGTCAGGTCACACCTTGAGTGCTGTGTCCAGTTCTGGGCCCCTCAACTCAAGAGAGATGTTGAGGTGCTGGAAGGTGTCCAGAGAAGGGTGACAAAGCTGGTGAGGGGCCTGGAACACAAACCATATGAAGTGAGGCTGAGGGAGCTGGGGGTGTTTAGCCTGGAGAAGAGGAGGCTCAGGGGAGACCTCACTGCTGTCTGCAACTCCCTGAAGGGAGGTTGTAGCCAGGTGGGGGTTGGTCTCTTCTGCCAGACAACCAGCAATAGAACAAGGGGACACAGTCTCAAGCTGTGCTGGGGGAAGTCTAGGCTGGATGTTAGGAGGAAGTTGTTGTCAGAGAGAGTGATTGGCATTGGAATGGGCTGCCCAGGGAGGTGGTGGAGGCACCGTCCCTGGAGGTGTTGAAGCAAAGCCTGGCTGAGGCACTTAGTGCCATGGTCTAGTTGACTGGCTAGGGCTGGGTGCTAGGTTGGACTGGATGATGTTGAAGGTCTCTTCGAATCTGGTTGATTCTGTTTTTCTATCCAAGAATTGCCCTGTGGTTGAGGAGCACAGCTGGCTTTGTGGTTCAGGACAGCTACCTTTCCATCCGGATCTGAAGTTAAAGAAATAACTCTGAATAAATTCTTAATTCAAGAAATAACAGTGCTCCTGCTAGCTGAAATGATTTCTGTCTATCAACTGGCAAGTGCTGTGAGATTATTCCTAACAAAAAGGATTTATACCAATGTGCAAGATTTACAGATATCCTCATGCTCAATTTTTGTCTCGGTTGTCAAATTTTGCAACTAATTCCATCATTTTTAACACAGTGTGAAAAATGCCTTAGGAGACATGTCTGCCACTGATACTGAAACACATGTTGGTGCCTCTTTTTTATCATTGCAGGGCAAGAGTACAACTGTCACTACAACATCCAACTTGATGGAATTAAATATAAAGGAGAGAGGTGTGATATGTGTTTTGTTCACTGACTGTTTGGGACATAAGGACGCCTACAGACCTATGTTCAAAGGCTTGAATGTACATCACATGCAGTCCATACCACTCTGAATCTGACCAGAACACAGGTAGGGTACCGTGTATCTAACTGGTCTTTATGTAGTGGTTCTGTCCTGGAAAAGTCTGAGTGACTTGATGAGCTAGCTTGAAGCAAGCTAGAATGTTTTGGTGAGAAGAACTAGATTACAGGCTGTAAAAGGAAAACAGTGGTGATGTCTACTTCACTCATAGGCTTGCTGAGATGTATAAAAATATAAGTCAAAACATAGATAGCACACTTGGCATCACTCTCGCTGGGGCTGCTGGCTGAGGTACATCTCTCTAACCTCACCCTCCACTTTGGACTAAGCCACTTTGCTTCCTAACCCCCTGGCTGAACCTCCATTCTTCCTTGGGACTAGGGTAAGGTTGAGAGGGGTAGGGGGAAGGTGCAGGGGCAGTCGAGAGCCCCTCCTGGGGACTCAGGTTTCTGGGAGGGATGTTGTGTTTCTGTATTCCCTTTTCCCTTGTCTATTTCTATCTATAACTGTAGATACTGTAAATATCTGCTTGTCTATTGTGCCAGCTGTAAATAATAAGCTTCATTCATATTTCCAGAGCTGGCTGAGTCCAGTCTGGGTGATTTCTAAAAGTGTGGGGGGGCAGGGAACACCCAAACCATCACATCTTTTCTTTTTGCTGGGGGAATCTATAGTTTTAACCTCTGATGACTCTCCTGCTTTCATGAAAGCCTTTTCACAAAAGTCTTTCTCCATGTCTCTTTTGCACAAGAAGCCTCACAGAGAGACAGCAGTGACAGTCACATGCATAGTATGGGTGCGTCTATTTACTCTAGGATATTGATCTGATCTGAGTGCCAAATTTAGCTGGTCACTAAGAGAGGAAAAGCGAGCAGAATCATTCAGGGTGCCTGTGTAGGTTTCAGATTTGGACTGCAAATATCTGGGAGAAGGACTGCATTTTGTTAGAGATAACTGCTGTGGGAAATCACCCTCAGTTGTTGATACTGAGAACCCAGAGGAGTTCTGCATTCAGTAGCCATCCACTTATTTTCCATATTTTTGAGTAGTGGGCATTTCCCATAAAAATAGTGACACTGAATGATTGCAGTGACCTGCTGGGCAGTTCTAATTTCTTTTGCACTGGTGCAGAGTTATGGTGCATGAGATTGGCAAGATCTGGATTCGTGATTTCATTGCTTCCCTTATGATATTTGTTCTACATTGTTTAGGGTAGTGTGAATGTAAAGAGCTCTGAATTCACTCATTGTGTGCATACATGCCACACTGTTTTAAGAACTCCATGCAACTATCTCGTGCTGCTAAGTGCCTGTATAGTGTTATGCTGCTTTCCTGCCTCTGAAACCCTGCTCTCCAGGTGCTCTACTGGTAATATGCTCCTCTATCAGACATCTATTCCCTAATGGGAGTTCCCTTCTGGAGTAATTTGAATTTTCCTTTTGTTTTTAAAGGACAGGATAAAGGCTGATCAGGTGATTTGTCATGTTCCTTATGAGCATCCAGGGAAAAAAAGAAGGTCTATCAGTATGTAGGTTTTGTATTTCAGAATGTCCATTTTAGACATGTGGTAATACTGTGAAGTCTGGAGCATCTTGGTCAAACCCTTGGTTTTGATTTTAAGGCCATTTCTTTCGAGTTTCAATATTATGCAAACAGCTCAGAATACCTTTTTGGTTTAAAACTTTAAGTCTGAGGTGACTTTGAAGCTGAGTCCTAATCTAAACTATGTCTAGATAATCTGTGCCAATTTATTTTTGTGTGTCTTATCACAGAAAGTATCTTGACATGCTGAAATGGCATGTGGTCTCTTTTCTTTAGAAGTAAATCAATTCATATTGGAAATCCAAAATGGGACCTCTCAGATATTAGAGACCTTTTTAATGTCTTTAGCAAAGGCTTTCAATTTTAGAGCTGCCTATCATGTGTGATATAGTCGTGTTAACAGCAGTTGTTTGTGGAGCACAAGTTTATTACAAAAGGATATTGTGTTTCTATTAATAAAAGCAAGTTTTAGTTTTGGTTTTGTCTTCTAGTCAAAGGCAATTGTTGCCTCGGTGCAGAGGAGGTTAGTGTAAAATAAATCCTGTGTATTTAGGTTACATGTTTGATGATGGCTCCATCTGAAAATAACAGGAGTGGGTTTTGTCAAACATATGATTACTAATTTGTGTGTTTTCTTAGTTTCTGTCTGGGAAAATGTTTACTACATAAGAGCATCCTGAAACTTGAGGGCATTTTTTGCCTTTTAAACAGGAAAAGATTAACTGAATGTGGAACACCAGGCACTCTAGTGGGATAATATAGGAAGTTTCTATTGCTGGACATACTGATGGGCTGAGGACTTAAATCCTCTGAGCAATCAATCCACTGGCTTTTATGAATGCTTAGGGAAAAAAGGGAAATACATTGCTGGAAAAGAGAACTAAACCTCCTTGCAAAATACATGATGGCCAAATTTAAAAGAAAGACATATGTACAGTAAAGTCTCATGTATCACTGCAACTGTCTGAGCAGGACAAGTGAAAGCAAAACAAACCCAGGAAATAATACTTTTACTGTAACAAATGGATTTTGAGGGAAAGTCTTAACGAGGAGAGAAAAACGTGTCCTGGTTCTAACTGCTTTTCTGCTTGAAAAGAGCCAAATTTAGCTGAATAGCTTAATAATTAGTTTTAGTGCTAATTTTGCAGACCTAGCGTGCGACAAATCCTTCCTCGGGAGAAGCATTGTCTGTTACATGTGCTGACCTAAGAGAGAGAATCAGCTGCATTTTAATGCTAGTTGGACAAGACTGTTAATACAGACTAGGACTCAAAAGCACAATGAGAAAAACTCGTTTGTCTTTAATATACTAGATAAATTGTTCCTATTAATATACTAAGGAGGTGGTGGAGTCACTGTCCCTGGAGGTGTTCAAGAAAAGACTGGGTGAGGCATTTAGTGCCATGGTCTAGATGACTGGCTAGGGCTGGGTGCTAGGTTGGCCTGGATGATCTTGGAGGTCTCTTCCAACCTGCTTGATTCTATGATTCTATGAGTCTGATAATATCCTATTAATATACTAATTAATATACTTATTAATATAAACAACTGTATGTGTTCCTATTAATATACTATACAATATACTAGTGTTCCTAGTTAATATTCTAGATAAATTGTTCCTATTAATATACTAATTAATATACTTATTAATATAAACGACTATATGTTCCTATTAATATGCTATACAATATACTATTGTTCCTAGTTAATATACTAGACAAAATGTTCCTATTAATATACTTATTAATATAAATGAGTATATGTTCCTATTAATATGCTATACAATATACTATTGTTCCTAGTTAATATACTAGACAAAATGTTCCTATTAATATACTTATTAATATAAATGAGTATATGTTCCTATTAATATGCTATACAATATACTATTGTTCCTAGTTAATATACTAGACAAAATGTTCCTATTAATATACTTATTAATATAAACGACTATATGTTCCTATTAATATGCTATACAATATACTGTTGTTCCTAGTTAATATACTAGACAAAATGTTCCTATTAATATAGTTATTAATATAAACGACTATATGTTCCTATTAATATGCTATACAATATACTATTGTTCCTAGTTAATACACTAAATTGTTCCTATTAATATACTTATTAATATAAATGACTATATGTCCTATTAAGATACTATACAATATACTACTGTTCCTAGTTAATGTACTAGATAAATTGTTCCTATTAATATACTAATTAATATAAACGACTATATGTTCCTGTTAATACACTATACAATATCCTAGTGTTCCTAGTTAATATACTAGATAAATTCTTCCCATGAATATACTTATTAATATAAACGACTATATGTCCTATTAATATATAATATGCAATATACTATTGTTCCTAGTTAATATACTAGATAAATAGTTCTATCAATATACTAATTAATATACTTATTAATATAAACTACTATATGTTCCTATTAATATGCTATACCATATACTATTGTTCCTAGTTAATGTACTAGATAAATTGTTCCTGCTAATATACTTATTAATATAAACTACTATATGTCCTCTTAATATACTATACAATATACTATTGTTCCTAGTTAATGTACTAGATAAATAGTTCCTATTAATACACTTATTAATATAAACTACTATATGTCCTATTAATATACTATACAATATACTACTGTTCCTAGTTAATACACTAGTTAAATTGTTCCTGGCTTCAGATGTGACTATGTTTTCTGTTATGCTCTCAAATTTTCTTAACAACTGCATGATTTGCTGAGTAGGTGCTACTCATGGAAGGGAAAACTCAACAGCATGCATTTTATGTACCTGTTTTTTTTTTTCCTCTCATCATATATTAACCTTTCCTGTCCTCTTTTTCTTTTGTTGTCAGAGGAGACCAAATGCAAGCTATAGGAGTGAGGAAAAGGACCACTGATAATCTGAGCTATATGAAGTTTTACATTGTGATTTTTGCTTTAGAGAGAGAGGAAGACACTAGCTGCTGGCTGTCAAAAAATTGCAAGCTGAACCTTAACTTCGTGGGCAGCAGATTGCACATATATTTAGTACTTCTTATTTCTTCAGTTAAGCTGTTTCTTTCTCCACTTTATAGTGGGCTGTGGGATTAAATCTTAGCTTTTGATATCTGCTGGGAAATGTAGCACAGCAATTTATGAGCCATAATATAATTTGAATAAGTTATCATTGCAAATGACAATCTTTGTAAGTTGTACAGCCATAAGTACACTGTTGTCTGTGTGCAACTGGAAGAATCTTGCTGGCTGAATAAGTTTGTTTTCATTCAGGTTGTACTCCTGGCATTTTTTAAAGAGAAGAACGAATCAAGCCTCACAGACAAAGTTTCCTACATGGTTTATTAAAGCCATCACCTTTGTTTGCTAAACTTACCTAAACTATAAGCGTTCTTGAATTAATGAGATGCTATTTGAGTCTGTTGAGAGAGTTTCCTAATAACAGTTTTAAACCCATAAACTCCTAAGGAGACTCACAAGAGCTTCCATGTTACACCATCCCTTTAGCCATCTAGCTAGCTATCTTTCAAGAAAAATGTTGAAGTTAAAATTGATTCTGCAAGCTCTCAGGAAAAAAAAGAAAACCAACAAACAAAACCAGATGGTAGCCAAACTTGGGTATATTACTGTAAGTTGAGGTGAGGGGGGGAAGGTTTAAAGCTCAGTCTGGCAAGAGAAGGGTTAAAGACTTTTTTGCTATACCCGTTTCAAATTACAATGAGAAGCCTCTTCTTTCCCAGCAGGGTTGTGCTTACATTAGTCTTTAGATCTCTCTTGAAGAGAGCTGTTATATTTGTGCCTGCTAGAGCTGGAAATAACAGTTCAGAAGCTGCAAAGGGTTGAATGGATTTACAGAAGGTTTTTTCTTGCAAGTAAATTCATGGCAACACATTAATTTACACGCTTTAGAATTACTTTACACTCCAGCGATTCAAAAGATGTTAAAGTTATCACCAGGCTGCTGGACAAATATGTGTTACATCACCAAGGTACAGATCAAGAGAAATCCGTGACTCAGGATTTTATCTTGGGAAGAGCACAAGGTGTACGAAGAAATCAGAATAACAAGGGAAGATAACTCTGGGAACTACAATGTGTCAGAAGAACAGCTCTTGCTAATACAGCTCCCCACCAAAGACCTGGTTATCTAAGGTTGATATAGGAATGCCTAGGTCAGCTGACAAAATCATTCTCTTCTGCTCCATAAATGCAGAAAAAACGATAACAGCAGTGGAACACTGGAAGTCTGAATTTCAGCTTTCTTAGAAATAACTGCAGCCTGACACATTCTGTATCATTTAACCGGGGTGGGGGGGAGAGAAATCGGCAAAGATGTTACATTTAGAGGTGACCTTGACATGAAGAATAGGTAAATTTTGTTTTTTTTTCAGCCACTGGGAAAGCAGACCTCATAGGAACTCAGAACAAGTAGGAGAAAAAAAAAGATATTTTTTTCCCTCCTTTTTTTTTTTTTCTTCTTTCCTTCCCCCCCCCTCCCCCCCGAGTTCTTTTTCTTTTCAAAGATGAACCTAACCGCGCTCAAAGCTTTCGTGGGCTTGCTCTGGAATTGCTGGGCTCTGGTGGGTCACGCACAGGGAGGTTTAGGAGACAATCATGTCCATTCGAGTTTTATTTACAGGAGGCTGCGGAACCATGAGAGAAGGGAGATTCAGAGAGAGATTCTCTCTATCCTGGGTTTACCTCACAGACCCAGACCATTTTCACCAGGAAAGCAGGCTTCTTCTGCACCCCTCTTCATGCTGGACCTGTATAATGCCATGACAAATGAAGAGGATACTGAGGAGCTGGAGTATTCACTGAAGGGCTCAATGGCAGGGGAGAGCAGAGGGATACGGAAAGGATACCCTGCCTCTCCAAACGGATATTCGCGGAAAGTACAATTATCTCGCATGACCCCCCTGACCACACAGAGTCCTCCCTTAGCCAGCCTGCATGACACCAACTTTCTGAATGATGCTGACATGGTCATGAGCTTTGTCAATTTAGGTACGTGGAAAAATTTTTTGTTTCTACTTTCTCTGACAAACTGTTAGCCTGATCCTGCAAGGGGCACACTCCTTAGCTGGCTCGTAACCTGTTCTAAAACAGCAGGATCAGGCCCAGGCTGCTGTGCTACTGGTAAAGGAAAAGTTGTACTGGTGGTAAAGTAGCTGCTTAGTAGGTGGCCGTGGAAAAAAGATTTTTCTCACTGTTTATATAAAGTCAGTTTCTATAACTCCCCTCTGCTGGCTTCTGTTTTCTTTCTTTCATTGATGTAATGAAAATTCTAGCCTTAGGCCAGCTCACTCTTTTTTTCCTTTCCCCCTAAATCTCAGAAAATCAAACGCGCCTATTGCTCGCTTATTTCCCTCACTGCTTTGCTTACAGCTCAAACGGGAACAAACCCCAACTGTTAATATTTTTAAAGCCTTGAATGTCAAAGAAAGGGAAAGTCAAGCCATTTGAAAAAAAACAACAATTTCTTAAGGTTATTTGAGTAGAGTTTTTTTTTTTCCTGTTAGTAACAGTTTTATTATCTTTTCAGCTGGATGGCTGAAGTTTAAATAATCTGTCGTTGCTTCTTTGTTATTTCTCTTTAATAACCACAGACTGTTTTATTTTACTGCCATGGTGCTCAGTTTGCAAGGGCTTTTTCTTTTCTGTATAAGAAATAAATACACTAGCAAATAGACTATTAAACAGCAGAAACTTGCAGGCAAAGGATGCTTTTGAAAACTATTATCAGTTCAGATACAGAAACTATATTAGCTTCTGAGGATAGTAATGCTTACCAGTTACATTCTGGCTAAAAAATGTAGTAGAAGGCAACTTTAGTAGAAGGCAACTTAAGTGTCATTAAGAAAGCTGTAAATAATTCATTAAATGTATTTACTGTTTTTAGAAGTATTCCAAATACTTCAGGACTCATAAAGCTAGCTAAAAAAACAAAAATCCTTCTTATTTGATCTGAAGAGTGAGAGATTTAACTGAAAGCACAAAGTTCCTCCACAATCTGGTACAAAATCTGATGAACTGCCCTTTTTTTTGGGGGGGGAAATACTTTCTGAGGAAACCTTTTAAACAACAGCACATGTTCTGAAATGCCCTCAGATTGTCAGGCATTTTCTGTGCCTTTTATGCCTACTTTAATACTCGCTGCAGGATTAAAACTGCTTCCAAAAAAGGGTTCTGAATTACCTTCAGATCGTCACACATATTCTGTACCTTGTATGTCTACTTTAATACTCACTGCAGGATTAAAACTGCTTCCAAAAAAAGGGTTCTGAAATACCTTCAGATCATCACACATATTCTATACCTTTTAAGTTTACCTTAATACTCGCTGCAGGATTAAAACTGCTTCCAAAAAGCCACCCCAGAGTTTAGTCATAATAGTAAAATGACTTTTCATCAGTTATTTAGCAGATAAAAAGGTATTCAATTCTGAGTTCTTTTTCCCAAAGAGTAACATATGTCCACAACTTTAAATCCATTTCTTGTTGCCCTTGCTCCTAAAATAGCAGATTAAACCAAAACAAACAACCAAAAAAATCCAAAAAGCCCACAACCCAAAATGTCTCTTCTTTGACAATGTGTTCCTCATCCTAAGAAATAGTTATATGCTATCAGTGTGTTACTTGAAAGTTATTGTTGTATGCCTTGCTGTGCCCAGAGTATCTGGAAGTCAGCTGGATGTAAAATGGCAATGTTAGAAAGGAAAAAAGGAAACAACTCTGATCTAAGTATTAGCCAAGGCCCTAATCCTGCAACTATTTTCCTCACATGTCCTGAAAAGTACCTCCACCAAATAAGTTCAGAGACCATATTATCAGTAGCCCTAAGGACAATTTACAACAAGACCTAGCCTTTGATTTCACAAAACCTCTTTGATTTCAAGAGGACTTCTTGAAGTACATGAGTAGAGGTCTTTGAAAGCTCGGTGTCAAATATATCCTAGTCTGATCCTGCTGCTCTTCCCCAGGAAAAAAAACCTCTTTGGAAGAACACAGATTTCCATTGAGTGCCTTGCCTTGACTGGGCAAGACTTTTTCCTAGTGGGCAAATCTTTTTCCTAGTGGTTTTCTCCTTTTATTGGAAAGCCAGAGCTACCTTAAAGAAATGTAGAGACACTAAAAAGCTTATATTAGGTTTCTAAACTGTGAAAGCTGGGGATGAGATGCTTGATTTTTCTAGTTGTTAGGATTACTAAGGACTATTCACTTGTTAAAACATACTACGTAAATACCAGGTTTTATGTCTCAGCTCTAAGTGAATCTAAGTCTTAATTCACTTCAATGCCCCTCCACGCACCTTGGATGCTGTGGTTTAATCACACATTCCACTGTGTATCATGCATAAGAAATATTGATGGCCAGTGTAGATTAGCCTCAACGTTTTTATTAAGAAATTCTGTGTTTCAGTATAATTAACATAAGAATGAAATAAATCATGAAGATAGGTAACCATTTAATATGATTTACGCAGTATAAAATCGTGACAGATGAGGCCAAGTTCTTTTAATGCACAATGGGGAAAAAAATATGCAGTGATAAGTAAATGCTAACACTGTACCTTAAAATCAATAAATGCTGATACAGCACAGTAATAACTCAGCTCATTTTAGATTTGAAGCCTCAGTCAAATTTCATCAAATTAAGCTGTGCTGTAAATAGCGTTCACCGTATTCATACTTGCACGCCATCAGTTACACAAGGTATAATTATGAAGCTTTATTAATCATTGTGATATTATAAATTGAAACTTTTGAATGTAGTTGTAGCCCTCCATAGTCATTTAAGACACATATATTAAAATGAAAAAATACATAGCTGAGCTATTGGATGGGAATTATGAAGCATAAGATTGAAAAGGCTGAATAAGGTTAAAAGATAAAGTATGAAAATTGAGAAGGAGCAGCAATTTTGTACTGCAGAGTAAAAATGGAAACCAATGTGCTAATTTTGCTGAAACTCAGCCTGTCAGAGTTGCAAATGCCTCACTTTCAAAATCAAATTTACAAAACATTTATCAAGGGAACTGCAATTACAATTCTGCCAAGCAAGCAGGGAGAAAAACAGGACTGCATTTAATCCCGAAGTAAAAAAATCCTACACACCTGCTCTTTACACTGGAATTTATACCAGAATTTCCATCTCTTTCCTTCTTGAAAGATATGACAAGACTGAGACTATGCCTTGTCCTGTGTTTTGTATGACTGTGTGTGTTGGCAGCTCTCCATAAATACTGATGAGTGTAACAGAAGAGTTAACAGGGATTGGTCCAGCAGTCAAAGAATAAATCCTTCACTAAATTCAGTGGAGTTTTCAGAGATCTGATTATATCACCTTCAAGTTCAGAACTTTGTCTTCCTTGTTGGGTGTTGTTTCTTCTTGTTGTTTTTTCTTTTTTTGTTTTGTTTTGTGGGTTTTGTTTTCCTGTTCATTGTACTCTTGCAAAGCCATGGCTGTTTGCAATTCTGGCATCTTCTTTTTGGCCAGCGTCCCAAAATGACATATATATCAGCTACCTTGTTCCTCAGAGAACAGACAGATAATATTTGCCTAGTCTTACTTGCTTTTCTGTTCACTCAAAATTTAGTTAGGGCAGGACTTTTTAAAGACAAATGTTACTGTTGCCACTCTTCACCTCTCACCGAAAGAGGGGCACTTGAGTCAAAAATAAGTACATAACTCAGGCTTGGAGAAAAAGCAGTGCTTTTATAAACTGCATTTAAAAAATTCAAGGACTGAATTTTCCATTAGCATCAAAGTGATCATTAAATCCACTGTACTTAAGTGTTCCTTCTCATGCAATTCAAATGGTCTGTGTTTCATTTGTTTACAATCTCTGTAATTTTTGCTCCTGAGAGTTTGCTGTATTTGCCAAGCGGTTTTCTTTCCCCACATTTTCCTATGAACTGATAGGAACTTTCTGCAAGATAGGGCGTAGAGGCAAGTTGTGTGGTTTTCTGTTAGGTTTCCTTTCTCATAAAATGAGTTTCACAACTCAAATGTGAAGATCAGTATAAAATTTGTCACCCTGATTTAAAGAAGGATGCAATATTGTGGAGAACTTTAAAGCAACTGATACACCCAGAAGGACAACTTTTACTCTTCCCACGCAATGTGAGTCCGGAGTCTTAATTCCAACGCTCCTCAACTCGCATGTGCTGTGATCAGTGCTTAAATCAGACACAGAAAGCAAAGGACATTTAACTTTTTTGAGTCACAGAGCCTTGTTCACATTTTCCCAGTTTCTTTACCTCACATGTGTACACTGCATTGAGATTATGTTCTTTAAAACCTGAATCACTGTGCAAACACAAAAGCTCACAAGATTTACAGCTCATTGTATTCATTAGCTAATGCTAACATGGCAGAAAAGAGCTTTCATACAGCTACTTTGAGAAACCTACTACAGTGCATCAATCCACACAAAGCACAAATGTATTTTCATTGCACACAAGATAAAAAAGGATTCTTGACTGCAATTGGACCTTGAGTATATATAGTAGCTAGTTTCTTAAATTAGACTAATTCAGTTTCTACAACCTTCTACTCACAGTTAACATATCATCAGCAAGGGATATGGAGTGCTAAGCTATAAAGTGCCAGGAGCTGTGGAAGGGGAGCTGGTTTTGAGGGATACACACAAAAAGGCCTCAGGATCATTAACTTTTCTCCTCAAGGCTTAGGAATGAGCACACTTTCTTTCTTTTCCAGTGGATTTCAGATGTTGTTGTCTTAATTTTAATCTTACGTGAGTTTCCTTGGCTCGGTAGAGCTTTAGTCCGTAAAACGCAGGCGTCCAACGAAAATATTGACACAGCCTTAACCGAAGTGATGGAAATTATCTCCCCTTTGGACAGAGGGATGCTATTACAAAGATAAAACTTGATAAATAACAAACAGACCCCGTGCCTTTATTTGTAGAGTTAGATCAATACTGAGAGGAAAAAAAAAAAAGAGAGAAAATGTTTGCGAAGTTATTTTGAATGGCAACACGAAGTCAAAAGAGTCAAAATGGCAACACAAAGTCAAAAGTGCCAAAAGAGAAACAAGTATTTAAGATTAGAATAGATTAAGCATGTCTTATTTAATCTTCACCCAAAGCAGACCCCACTAGCATCTCAAAATCCTGAGTTGCTTGATTATTTTAGTCTCGATCAAATTTAAGTTACCCAATCAGTGAGCCAAACTGATTTTTTTTTTTGTGCCCTCTGTATGCAATGAATATTAGAAATATCTGTGCATTATTCAATAGTTTTCTGTGGTCAAATTAAATCTTGAGACAGGGTTTTTACAATGCAAATTTATTTTAAGGAGAAAAGGACTTGAAGCATAGGATGACATTCCCTAAAAACCCTCGCCCAATCCTTACAATTTATTAGGAAGTCTTAACAAATTATCTGCGATGACAGAGCAGGTTGTTAGGATTTGCTTTTTGTTTTGGGCAAGACATATTCTCCATACTCCTTTCTGGAATCAGACCACATTTGTTGTTTCATATTGAAATATTTAATGTTTCCTTTGAAATCTCTCATATTACACAAACCTTGCAAACTATATAGCTCTACCTCAAAATAGGTTTGTGTGTGTGATCCATAAATACCATCTAAGAAAATAATGTTTTTATAGCTGTCAATTATTTCTTTTTTTGGCCAAAGTTAACACTTTAAATCCAAGTAAATTATTGTATCTCCCCAGCCAAAAAAATGTCAAGCTCTCCATTAACTGGCGTATAAAACTGTCTGACTTGCCTTGCCGACAGATTTGAAAGCAATTGCAGATAACTGAAGAGAAACTGATTTAGCAGATGGTTAGATGTGCATGGTGAAAAGCTCTCTCTATATATACATATGGATGGATATGTAAAAATATATATTCTTATTAATATTTTTCCCACTGGGGAGAATGGCTGACCAAGTTCCGCTTCTTCTTTAGAAAGTGCTCCTGTCTAGACTAAACACAGACTTTGGGTGGGGTTGTGGGGATTGTATGTATTGTACAGTACATATTTTCCCAGGAAAACACAATCTGAGTGACTCTGGCTAGGCATGAAAGAGAAAGAGGGAGGCTGGTGGAGACCGCCTTTGTGCAGAGGATATTACAGGAGGAATCTGCCTGCCGTTCAGTAGATGGAGAGCATCTTGGGTTTCTTCATAATACCCAGGCTATTTGCTTAAATAACAGGACAACTCTGGCACATATGTGACCTCCCACACTTATTGCTTCTGAATGTGAAAATGAATGTTAAATTATGCAAGGAATTTTACCATGGCTACCTACCTCCTTACTGCCTGAGTTATGAAGGTCATTATGACATAGGCTGTTTAGCCGCGGCAGTTCCTTTCAGCTTGCTTTCAGAGGCCCCCAAACTAATAGAGTTTTGTATAACATTGATTGATTACAATCTGATCATTCTAGGTGTCATCTGGTGTTTCCACATAGCTGAGAATGAACAGTTTATGAAGTGCCAATTGCAGCCTCCAGCAAAAGAAAGACTCCCCAGGGCTTCAGGAGAGCTCTGGCTGCTACCAGACTTTGTAATTATTTCCCACACTTTCCCCCATCCTCTTCCACTTGTCCTTTCCCTTGTCTCTAACCTCCAGTGTCTAGGCAGGGTCACCAAACTTTAATTTTATGTCAGTGGCATTTGGCTACAGGAGGGATTAAAGGCTGAGAAGTAGTGAGACTAGGCAACAGCACAGGAGAGGGAAAGGGAAGGAATGAGAACAGGCATGAGAGAAATATGGTAAAATACAGACCAAGCCTTACAGGGAGGGCAGCCTTTTTCTTCTCAATAGGCAATGGCCAAAGTGCAGGACTAGACACAGACCTGCTACACATGGGAAAGGAAATGATCACAACAGAGAAACAGCCGCTGCAGGAACTAGCGTTGCTGGGTTGCTTAGTCTCATTCCTCTGTGCCTTACATGAAGTGTGAAGTAGCACTGAGAGCATTTCTCATGCCAGCAGAGCTACAAAAGCAGAGGGAAGGTCATTGTAGTAGGGAGAAGAAGGTGTATGCAGGCAGAGAAAGGGCAAAGAACATCATAGGTATAGATAATGAGAATATGAATATGGGGGTGTTTAGCCTGGAGAAGAGGAGGCTCAGGGGGGACCTCATTGCTGTCTACAACTACCTGAAGGGAGGTTGTAGCCAGGCGGGGGTTGGTCTCTTCTCCCAGGTAACCAACAATAGAACAAGAGGACACAGTCTCAAGTTGTGCTGGGGGAAGTGTAGGCTGGATGTTAGGAGGAAGTTGTTGTCAGAGAGAGTGATTGGCATTGGAATGGGCTGCCCAGGGAGGTGTTGGAGTCACCGTCCCTGGAGGTGTTCAAGCAAAGCCTGGCTGAGGCAATTAGTGCCATGATCTAGTTGACTGGCTAGGGCTGGGTGCTAGGTTGGACAGGCTTGGAGGTCTCTTCCAACCTGCTTGATTCTATGATTCTATGAAAATGAGTTCAGGTATGGGTTTATTCTAGTAGGTCCTGCAGATGAAGGGAGATGTTTTCTCCTCAGTCCCTCCTGGCAGAGTGACTACCTCAACTTCCCCAGGCACCTGGCTCTCTGGGCAAAAGATTTTTTCTTTGCAAAATAAAATGCAGCTCCCCCCACCCTTCACTGTGTGTGTGCAGGGAGTACACAGACTGGCTACTAACACTTGCAGCCATAAATAATGTAAAAACTAGCTTTTAAAAACCACAGGTTAAAGGACGAGGGCTGCCATGACGCACACAGAGTGGCTGAGATCAGAGAAGCAGCTAAAAGGGGTTGGGAGAAACAATGAATCCGCTTGTTCTGAGTCATATTTATGAGTGCTGCATTGCACCTAAAGTTCATATTTTATTGACTGGGCCATGGGGTTTCCCTATTTGCTCATCTCTTAAAATAACACCCCTGTTTAAAATTTCCTATAAACCACAGCAATGCTATAGCAGGCAGAATATGTCAACCCTGACAACTACATTATTCAAGCCTATGCGTGGGGCACACCAAGCAGGAGCTGGTTTGTGTTTTGTATGGAACTCTGAATTTGTTTCTGTACAAAACAATGACAGTAAAACAAGTAGGAAAGAGGAGATTTTACAGCTCAATTCTCCGCTCAGAAGCTTCCCACTACTGTTGAGAGATGCTCCAAAAGGTGGATCTAAGCATTTAGTTTCCAACTCTTTTTGAGCAAACACTCCAGTGAAATAGATTGAGAACTGTGTTTTATCTACTACTACTGTACAACTCAATGGCTTTTGTCATACCTTACCAGAATGTTTACTTTTTTTTTCCCCCACTGTAATTCAGGGCCAACTGAGAACAATTATTAATGAGTCAGAGCCTGTAAAACTAATCAGGACAGCTGATGCTGGTGTGTAGAGGACACAGCCTCAAGCTGCGCCAGGGGAAATTTAGGCTCGAGGTGAGGAGAAAGTTGTTCCCTGAGAGAGTCATTGGACACTGGAATGGGCTGCCCGGGGAGGTGGTGGAGTCGCCGTCCCTGGGGCTGTTCAAGGCAGGATTGGACGTGGCACTTGGTGCCATGGTCTAGCCTTGAACTGTGTGGTAAAGGGTTGGACTTGATGATCTGTGAGGTCTCTTCCAGCCTTGGTGATACTGTGATACTGTGATATCCATAGCTGACAACCAGTTGCTTTGCAGAAGCAAAATTCTACCTGAATCTCTTTTTGGAGGTGAATCAGGAGGAGGTAGGAATATGAATAGTTGAAATTTCTGTTAGGTTTATCTTTGACATTACAATATTACCCATTTGGACCCCAGGAGAACCTAAGGATCTTTTTGCAGCCTCAGTGATTCTCTGATTCTATCCCTTTGTAGACCGTGTGTGCTAAATACAATTATTGTTGATGTAATTCTCATGTATTTGACTGTAGTCAGATTAATGAAGCTAGATTCATCTTATCTGGAAAAGCTGTACCCATAATCATATGTGCTAGTTTGAAGCAGGCTAGAATGTTTTGGTGAGAAGAACTAGATTACAGGCTGTGAAAGGAAAACAATGATGATGTCTACTTCACTCACAGGCTTGCTGAGATGTATGGGAACAAGAAATAAAAACATTAGATAATCACTCTCACTGGGGCCGCTGGCTGAGCTGCATCTCTCTAACCTCACCCTCCATTTTGGACTAATTCATTTTGCTTCCTAACCTCCTGGCCAAACCTCCATTCTTCCTTGGGATTGGGGTAAGGTTGAGAGGGGTAGGGGGAAGGTGAAGGGGTGGTTGAGAGCCCATCCTGGGGACTCAGGTTTCTGGGAGGGCTGTTGTGTTTCTGTATTCCCTTTTCCCTTGTCTATTCCTGTCTATAACTGTATATACTGTAAATATCTGCTTGTGTATTGTGCTAAGCTGTAAATAATAAGCTTCATTCATATTTCCAGAGCTGGCTGAGCCTAGTCTGGGTGATTTCCAAAGTGGGGGGGGGGCAGGGAACACCCAAACCATCACATCATAGAATCACCCAGATTGGAAGAGACCTCCAAGCTCATGCAGAGTAACTGTAAATTGATAACAATTTCTTTAGGCCTATCTATTTAAAACATCCTTTATTTTTTCTTTAAAGTGAGAGGGAAATATGGGTGGGGCATTCATCTATAACATACTTGAAAGATACTGTGTTTGACTTGCACCATATGGCTGGCATCAGTTTTGGAGGTAGAAGTGTTATATTCTGTCCTGGCAGGTTTGTGAGGCTGATTTTGGAGCAGTGGGTGGATGGCACCTGATGGCAGTTAGTGCATGGAGCCATAGGATCCTAATGGTATGATTTGCAAATATGTCAGATGAGAAATTAAAAGTATGGGCAAGGAGTAGCATGGCTGATGAAGCCATGGGAGCAAAAGCGAGCCCAGCATACAACCCCACAACAGCTATAGTCTTTGAGATGATTTATGATGTCTGAGATCCAGCAGGAAGATAGCTTTGGGGAGGTTGTTCCTAAGGTTAGCTTAGCTGGAGCATCTGTCAATAACTACAAATCGTAACGTGCTAGTGAGCCTGAAGGTTAAGCTGCTACTCCTGACCAGATTGTCTTGCTGCCCCATATGTTAAAGGTGTGCCAATATTTTGCAGTGAGTCAATCCCACCCCCCAGACCAGCCTAAATATGAAAGCTGGAGATTAAAATGTCTGAGCAGCCAGACAGGAAGAAAACTGAAGAGTTTGGCCTTACAGAATATTGGAATAGCTTTCCTCTTGTGAAGCTTCTTTTGCTTCTGTCTTTGTGCTCTGTAAACTAACTCACTTCTGAGAGCCTTGCAACACCTCTCGCTTCCTCATGGTGATCTCAATCGTTACTTTAGAAAGGGCTAAAAAAAGGTGAGCAACAACTATATTTACTGTTCATAAACCAGACCCTTTTACAAAAGCATGGGAAAGAAGAAGAAACCCTGGAATCAGAGCACCAAAGCTGAGATGTGGAGTCCAGTGCAACGGAGGGGTGGCGTGTGGGCTTGTTTGACTCTTGTTCTCAGAGCATGGATCTGTGCTTCTCTGAGGCATGGCTGCATGCATGTCAGCCTGTGTGTATGGCTTTGTGTATCTAGCATAGGAAACATGTAAATCTTTAGTTTTAGTCACTGGGATTTTTTCCCTCTTAAATCACAATATTCTTTCCCATCAATACTATGTGGCTTTAGCAGCCCTGACCTTTCAAGCTGCCTGTTTGGGCCAGTGTTTATCAGATGACCGTTTGACCTCCTTGTTAATTGTACTTAATTACATCCTGTTGTAACATTTTGAAATCAGGAGGAGAGTTTATGGATCTGCTCCAAAAAGCTGAAGACTTAAACAGCAGCAGAATTCAGTGGCATGAGAAGCTGAGTAATCTCTAGCTAGGACAGCAAGAGCTGTGCCTTGTCCAGTTCATTGCAAAATCGGTTCTTTAAACCATTCATTTTTCTTTTAGGATCTTTGGTACTTCTGAGAATAAAATCAAACCATTTTGTTTGTGAGAAGGACTTCTCCTCTCTGATTTCATTATGGAGCTTTCTCCAGAGAGATCAAGGAAGGAGTGAGAGACTCATCCACAGTACTGCAGAGGCTAAAGTTCACATATGATGATATGAAAGAGACAAGACTCTCTTGCCACAAATTATATCTATTGTTTTCCAAAAGCTCAGAGGTCCCTGTGCTCCTCTAGAATTGCATTTCCCATGAGATTTTTGAGACTTGTGTAATCTTTCTTATGAGATTTTTATGTGTTTTGATGAATTATGGACGTATCTTAGGCATTATTAATGAGCAGCAATTATCCCCTGTAGTTACCAAGGGAAAAAAAAAAGGGGGGGAGGGGGAAGAGGAATTAAAAAGAAAAAGGGAAAAAATCAACATCCAGAAACAGATGCAGGTTTTGAAGACTCAGAAAGCAACTTCAAACAGTTTTTATTTTATAGTGCTTGTATATAGCTGACAGCTTTTGAAACACATGGGTTTAAGCATATTGCTTTTCTTCTCACTAAGGATGATATATATATATATATATATATATATATATATATATATACACACACACACACACATAGACATGTCTTCTACTGCTGTTGTTCTGTAGCTCACTTTCCATAAACTTGATTCATAAGATTATAGTAAGCTTAATTTCCTAGGATAAATGGAAACAAAAGGGAATGATAAACACCACATTGAAAATCACCCAGGACTTTAAGGATCTCCAGGCTAAAGAACACACTTTCAATTTTACATATTAAAATACTGGAAGTCAGTAGAGAATGAAGTGCTATGAAGAATTGTCTGTAGTAGTAAACCATACATGATTATGGAATTATTTGCAATGGCCAAGCACCCAGCATGAGTCGTGTTCTAAATAAAATAGACAAGTTACTGCTGCATTGAGAGATTCTAGGCTGACACAGTACTGTCCATGATTATCACTGTCAACTGAACAGGATGTTTGAGAAAGTTGGAAACCTATACTAAATCTTAGAAGTAGAAAAGGGTAAGCCTACCTGACAACTATACACATATTTGCATAGTTAAATGGTTTTTTTTTCACATGTTGATTTAAGTTGGAAGTTTATATGACTAAAGAAAAAACACAGAATTTGAGTAATGTCATAGAACCATAGAATCAAGCAGGTTGGAAGAGACCTCCAAGATCATCCAGTCCAACCTAGCACCCAGCCCTAGCCACTCAAATAGACCATGGCACTAAGTGTCTCATCCAGGCTTTTCTTGAACACCTCCAGGGATGGTGCCTCCACCACCTCCCTGGGCAGCCCATTCCAATGGCAAATGACTCTGACTAAAGTAACCTACTGTAAGGCATCACCATCCTGTTAGATAGAGCTAATCTGAGTTCTTTTATGGCAAAAGTGGTTTTGTGAAGAGTATTTTTCCTCCTTCACTCTCCTTTCCAGAAGTGAAAGTATAATGCCTAATGGCTAACTCAGAGATCCTTTACTTCATTGACAGTTGGATTCTGCCTTTGAAAGAAGCTTGAGGTGTTTATTAGCTTTGGTAAGTTTTAAGTTTCTTTGAGTAAAAAAATAGTCTGGGTGTTTTTTTTTTCTCTTCTTGTTGAAGGGATTTATTCTATGTGAGGGTTATATATAGTTGAAATAATATGTCTCTTCAAGAATAAACGCAAGCAGATTAGATTACTAGAGCTGCAGAGGAGAGGATGTGGTTTGAATCAGTATCACCAGCTGTTAGGCACAGCCAGTGACCAAACTGATTGTTAAAAATGACTGTCTGAAAGTGCCACTCCTCACCACTGTGGCCCACTCACCTGGGTCCTCCCACCCCATCTCCCTTTTGTATATGTCTGAGAGGGTCCATCCTTGCTGTGCTTCTGGCCCTATAATGCTCTTTCTCAGCACCACTGCTTAGGCTTTCATAGATGTGTCCTTCATGTTGGCTCTTAGTGGTCGTCTACAGGGCAGACTTTCAAAATGAGCAAGATGGAATTCCAGTCTGGACTCTGAAATTATTTGATCCATGTGGACATACTTCCTAAGCCCATGGTCAGCTATTTCTTGGAAGTGCATTTCACATCCTATTTTTAACACATCACATCAGGATAGTTTTTAGTTTATTGTAGGGAATATGGAACTTTTCTATTCTCTACATAAGCTGTGCATGAAGGCTTTCTTCCTCGTTGTTGTTATAGGTGGACTATTTGTTGTGGAATGTTTGGTCAGTGTTAATGGGTCTAGGTAATGTTACAATACTCAGCTGTGAGTAGAGCAGTAAACAGTGCATGTCCAGGCAGTGTCCAGTTTTGCATGCAGACACGACTCCTGTGGAGACTTTCCATAGTGGGAAATGGATGGAGTTCATTACATCACATGTGTGAATGGTAAATAGTAGAGTGGCTTGCCACCTCTGGGTGGGAGTGAGCAGAGGGTTAACATGAGCAGGAACTAAGGAGATGTGGGAAGATAGAACAGGCTTTAATGTTTAGCTTTTACTCCCCTGCCAGTTGCCCTATGATGATATATGCCCTTTCGCCCTCTTCAGAAGTTATGTTCTGTCTGTATACTTTTACAGTGTCAAAACAGTTATAACTTACACCTATTTTCTGACCGTTGGATCCCAGAGGTATAACTTCTGTTCTAGTCGGTTGCAGCTGAACCCAAGAGGGATCTTTTTTTTTCTATCATTTGTTAACCTTGAGGTTGTGTTGATCTGACATCCTGACTTTTGCACACAGTTAGAAACCTGGGAATAATCATTAGTTTTCTTTGTGATGGTCTGTGATTAAACAAAATTAAATAAGAAAAGAAATTAAAAGGGGAAGTCTATTGAGAGATTTGTCTTTGCCAAACATCAGGCAAAATAGACTGAAAACCCAGACAGAATTAACAACCTCAGCCTTAGTGATGTAAATACTAGCTAATTTATGCATTAGCTAAGAGCTACATAATACAGTGTTCTTTCATCTGATCTGTTCCATCCCTTTAAGAAAAGATTTATCACTTATGAACATTAACACAACCAAAAATCTAAGATGTCTGTATTTTTATTATAGGTATTTGTGATACAGTGTGAGTTCAAACAATGAAGGAATCACAAGGTCCTTTCAGGAAAATGAAGTAGTGAACAATCACTTTGTTAACTAGCTTTTAGGTTAGATTGTGATAATACCCAGGTTTAGATGCTGATAGTTTTGTTCACATCCAATATAGTGAAGAATCACTTTGTTAACTAGCTTTTGGGTTAGATTGTGATAATACCCAGCCTTAGATGCTTATAGTTCTGTTCACATCCAATATAGTGAAGAATCACTTTGTTAACTAGCTTTTGGGTTAGACTGTGATAATACCCAGCCTTAGATGCTTACAGTTCTGTTCACATCCAATATAGTGAAGAATCACTGTGTTAACTAGCTTTTGGGTTAGATTGTGATAATACCCAGGTTTAGATGCTGATAGTTTTGTTCACATCCAATACAGTGAAGAATCACTTTGTTAACTAGCTTTTGGGTTAGATTGTGATAATACCCAGCCTTAGATGCTTATAGTTCTGTTCACATCCAATATAGTGAAGAATCACTTTGTTAACTAGCTTTTGGGTTAGATTGTGATAATACCCAGCCTTAGATGCTGGTAGTTCTGTTCACATCCAATATAGTGAAGAATCACTTTAACTAGCTTTTAGACTACATTGTGATAATACCCAGCCTTAGGTGCTTATAGTTCTGTTCACATCCAAAATTCAATCTCTTTATTCTGGTTATTTACTTCTGTCCTTGCACTGGCCAGGATCAAAACAATGTAGGAAGTGCAGAGTGTTGCTTTTCCACTTACTATGTATCAACTGAAAGCCTTCCCAAATGTAATTATTATTGGAGCAGCTGAAGCATAGCACTAGTTTCAACTTGTAGAGCAAGTGAAGTGCATCTGACTTGGAAGAAGAGCAAACTGAATGAAAAACACATTTACCAATGAAATTTTCACCAAAGCATTGGCTATTGAGTGAAGGCTGCTAATAGCCTTAAAACAACTATTATAGCCCATATTTTAATGTGAAGTAACAAGAGGCCATCACAGGTAGTGCAGAGAACACCTGGGAAACTATGTGGGAGAAAGCAAAGCACAGTTTATGCCTCTTTGGCTAAGGCATTATTTTAGCTCTGTGCTTAAACAGATTCCCTGGCAGGCATTGTTATACAGTTCATGGGAATGCTTTCCTGCTCAGGATGAATGCTGAAGTCTTTTAAGTGCTGAGCTCTAATTCATAAAACAATTAATGATTTTTTGAAACAATCCCTTTATGTATTCACCTATATTCTTCCATGGTTTTATAACTTCCATTATTTGCTCAGTTCTTGCTTACCACCTCTTAAGGTTTCTTCCATGGTTTTATAACTTCCATTATTTGCCCAGTCGTTGCTTGCCACCTGTTAAGGTTGAATACCTTGTATGTATGTTTCGTGGAGATTGGAGAGTAGGACTCAGATAATTTCAAAGTCCACCTTGTCAATAATTTGCTCTTTCAAATAATTCTGGCTTTTTCAAACCTGTGCTTTGTTAATTGGTAAGAAACTATCAGATCTTATTGACTGCAACAACACGATCAACAAAGAGATGTAATGCTAATGGGATGAGATTTACCAAGGCCAAGTGCAGGGTTCTGCACTTTGGCCATAACAACCCCAAGCAACGCTACAGGCTAGGAACAGAGTGGATGAAAGCAGCCAGGAAGAAAGGGACCTGGGGGTACTGGTGGAGAGTAGGCTGAAGATGAGGCAGCAGTGTGCCCAGGTGGCCAAGAGAGCCAATGGCATCCTGGCCTGCACCAGGAACAGTGTGGCCAGTAGGATGAGGGAGGTTATTCTGCCCCTGTACTCAGCACTGGTCAGGCCACACCTTGAGTGCTGTGTACAGTTCTGGGCCCCTCAATTCAAGAGAGATGTTGAGGTGCTGGAAGGTGTCCAGAGAAGGGCAACAAAGCTGGTGAGGGGCCTGGAACACAAACCCTATGAGGAGAGGCTGAGGGAGCTGGGGGTGTTTAGCCTGGAGAAGAGGAGGCTCAGGGGGGACCTCATTGCTGTCTACAACTCCCTGAAGGGAAGTTGTAGCCAGGTGGGGTTGGTGTCTGCTGTTGTGCTGGGGGAGGTATAGGCTGGATGTTAGGAGGAAGTTGTTTGCAGTGAGAGTAATTGGCATTGGAATGGGCTGCCCAGGGAGGTGTTGGAGTCACCGTCCCTGGAGGTGTTCAAGCAAAGCCTGGCTGAGGCACTTAGTGCCATGGTCTAGTTGACTGGCTAGGGCTGGGTGCTAGGTTGGCCTGGATGATCTTGGAGGTCTCTTCCAACCTGGTTGATTCTATGACTTTATGAATATTATAGCTTAATTTTTATAATGGGATATTGAAGTACATTTCTTCTATGTGGGTTAAAGAAATAAAATGAGTATGTGCTTGAAAAAAGTCCAGGCAATGTGGTGGGGTGGTGGGGTTTTTCTTGTCCTTTTTAAAAATTATGGTTTTCCTTTCAATTTTTGCTCTAGATTCTTGTTGCAGCTCCTGAAGGTTTTGTTCATTGCATTTATCTTGACTTGAATTACTAAGCAATTCATACAGCGCAGTAACTCCGTGCAGTTGTGGAAGGGGTGGTCTACTGTTAAAAGTCTGGATTGAATATACAAGAGATGATTTTTCATGGATTGAAACTGCCACTAACTTGCCAGTATTTCATCCAATAATTTTCAAACTCTCCCTAATTTAGTTAAGCAAAACAGCCAAAAGTTGCTCATTGATGTCAGTAGCTGATGTGAAAACGAAGAATGTAGTGAAATAACTCTCGGCTTACAGCAGTGTGACTTGCTTCAGAATCTGACCTATCAAGTTTTCTGCTTTTTATTTTAATAAGAAAGTATATTTTACATGAAAGCAATTTACATCATTCTTTCAAAGCCACATCTTTCCATCTATAATTACTTTAAGTGCAACCAGTCTGATAATAATAAATAGAGAGAAACTGAAATGTGCAGTACTGCAATAAAGCAATTCTTAAGAAACGGGGGGGGGGGGGGGGGGGGGGGGGGGGGGAAGAAAGTACATTTTTGCAGACTTAACCTCCCTAACTAAGCAAAATTCTCCCTGATTGAGGAAATAGTTTTGCCTCATTTGGAAAGGGATCAGAATTTGAAGTAAGTTCCTGACAATGAGTTTTGTGTTTAAGATAGGATATGTTTGGAATGTAATTTGAGGGACACTTATTGCCAGCCTCTGCCTACATGTTTGACATACAGGATCACAGATGCATAGAATCATCCTAATTGGAAAATGCCTTTATGATCATGAAGTCTGACTGTTAACCTGAGTCTGCCAAGTCCACCACAAAGCCATATCCCTACACATCTTTTAAATGACTCTAAGGATGGTGACTCTGCCACCTCCCTGAGCACCTTGCTCTGATGCTTGATAACTCTTTTGATGAAGAGATTTTTCCTAATATCCAACTTAAATCTCCTCTAGTGCAACTTGAGGCCAGTACCTCTTGTCCTTGTGATGGTTTGGGTGTTCCCTGCCCCCCCATACTTTTAGAAATCACCCAGACTGGACTTAGCCAGCTCTGGAAATATGAATGAAACTTATTATTTACAGCTGGCACAATATACAAGCAGATATTTACAGTCTATACAGTTATAGACAGAAATAGACAAGGGAAAAGGCAACACAAAAGCACAACAGCCCTCCCAGGAACCTGAGTCCCCAGGAGGGGCTCTCAACCACCCCTTCCCCTTGCCCCTAACCCCTCTCAGCCTTACCCCAGTCCCAAGGAAGAATGGAGGTTCAGCCAGGGGGGTTAGGAAGCAAAATGAATTAGTCCAAAATGGAGGGTGAGGTTAGAGAGATGCAGCTCAGCCAGCGGCCCCAGTGAGAGTAATTATTTAATGTTTTTATTTCTTGTTCCTATACATCTCAGCAAGCCTGTGAGTGAGGTAGACATCACCATTGTTTTTCCTTTCACAGCCTGTAATCTAGTTCTTCTCACCAAAACATTCTAGCCTGCTTCAAACTAGCACAGTCCTATCTCTTACAACTTTGCAGATGGCACCAACAACTGCCCCTCTGCAACCTCCACATCACCCACAAATTCTTCAGTGACTATGAGCAGCAGTTCCAGTAGCACAGCTTCCCTGGTCTGCTCACTCACCAGCTCTGTCAGGAAGTTATTTTACACACACTCCAGGAGCCTCTTTTCTTTATGCTGTATTACATTTCCAGCAGACATCTGGTAAATCAAAGTCCTCCACAAAACCAAAGGGCTAGCAATTGTGTGACAAGTGGAAATTTCTCACTGTAAGAACAAAGAACTGTTGGAGTTTCCTCACCAGGGAAGTGATGGGTTCCCCAACATAGAGCACTTTTAAGATTCTACTACAAAGAGTGCTGGACCATCTTGTCTAGACTGTGATTTTGCCAAGAAAGGCTGGACAAGATCTTCACAGAGAGAGTGATTTCCCATTGGAATGGGCTGCCCAGGGAGGTGGTGGAGGCACCGTCCCTGGAGGTCTTCAAGAAAAGACTGGATGAGGCACTTAGTGCCATGGTCTAGTTGATTGGGTAGGGCAGGGTGATAGGTTGGACTGGATGATCTTGGAGGTCTCTTCCAACCTGCTTGATTCCATGATTCTATGATCCTTGAGATCTCTCTCAACCTGGTAGTCCATGATTGTGTGATTCTCCCATCTGCTTGTAGAATATGTCATCTGCCTCTTCATCCTGCATGAGTGATCAAAACCAGAGTCCTACTGTATCTGCCTTGTTGCCCTTCCCCCTGCTCCTTACCCATAAACACTCAACCCTGTCATCATTAAGCTCCACACAGTCAAAACACTCATGGTAGTCTCCCATGACAGTGATTTTTCCCCCCCTTTTTCTTTATAGAAGCAGTTTTTGATGCAGGGCATAGGTTGACTTAACCTTGCAACCTAGAAGAAGCATCATCCTCACCACTGCTTGTTTCCACTTCTGGGACTTCATACCTATTATGCAAGGAGACCTGGGAAGGTGGGGAAGTCACAGAGGAGATGTGTTTGTTGTGCTGAATAGGAACTTGCTGCCATTTCCTGATGTCCCCTGAGTCGCTGTGTTCATCCAGGCAGTGAGAGGATAGGGAATCCCCTGTGTTGTCTGCCTGTTGGACCTGCCCCAGGGAAGGTAGAGCACATTTCCAGCAGTCTGCTTGTCTCTCACACTCCTCAACATGGTCATCTCAGAGCTCTGTCACCAAGTGGAGGAGTTTCTCTACCTGTGTGCACCTCCCCAGTGGTGTTCACTGATGCTGTCTCATAGTGGCATAAAGGTATGGCACACCCTGCAGCCCGGCACCTTGGTGACCACGTGTTTCTACTGGAGCTCTTGTCTGGCCAGCTTCATCAGTTGTGGTGGGTGCAAAGCCTAGAGAGGTGATGTTTTTTTTTCCAGATAAGCCTGCTCTTGGGCTTTGAGTATGGAGTAATCCGTTTTGATTGAAGAGGAGTTCCCAAAAGTTCTCAGATCAGAAGGTAAATTCTGAACATCCTCAAGACACATGGACAGGCATGACTGAAGACTGTGCAATGTATTTTCTCACCTCGGTCTAGGGAGAGAGATGGGGAGTGAAAGGGAGGATTTTTAAGCCTACATCACCCACTTTCCCTTACTACTGGCTATAGAATATGCATGGAGTCACCAGTCCTACTTCACCCTGCTGATAAAAATGGGTAAAAAGAAATGCATACAATTTGGGACTAAAAAGAGAACAATCAAGAGAACTTGTGACTCTGAAGCTTTGTATTTAAAACACTGAACTGGATGATTATCTACTAAGTGTCTAAAGTAAAATGAATTAAAAAATCAGAGATGGGGGAAAAAAACCCCACCTTATTTAATTCTCATTTTGTCCACCAAACCTTTCATTTCTTTCGTACAGTGATCCCAGGATGTCGCAGTGCTGGGCTACTCAGCATCCTGGCAGTTAGGATTTGGTCACTGAAAACAGCTGATAGGGATCAAAATGCTCTTTGAGCATAGGCTATCTCTTAGTCCTATTCTTTGGAGCTGCAGATGACTAAAGGGGAATCATAGATAAACTCATCTGTTCTTCTTACTGGCTGGTGCAAGACAATTGACCCTTAGCAAACATAAGTGTCTCTCCATTGCCTGTATCTGGCAGCTGTCTGGTGTCTGAAACAATCTTTTGAGGACAGGGGACTATTTTTATCAATTTAAATGTCTAACTCAAAAGATATTTTCTGAGTCCAGATTACAATTCTTACCATTCTGTAGAACAGATTAAACCTAGACAAGAAGTAGTGCTTAAACAAATAGCTACATTGTCTTGGTTTTGATTTGTTTTGGGTTTTTCTTAGCAATTACTTGAGGAAAAGTATTTTTTCATCACACTTGGACTTTAAAAATCCACTTGGATGAAAAACTTTGTTAGAAAACTGTAGTCTTCAATCAAATGACAGTGTCTGACATTTACTTCAACAAGCTTTCAATTAGATGTGGTGTCTTTAGGACTTCCAGCGTAAGGATATGGAAGATACACTTGCTGAGTTAAAATTGAATCTACGTTTCTTAAGCTGATGTTAGTTTCCTATGGTGTAAAAGGCTAAGCAAAGTTATGAAGATTTAAAATGTCTATGTTAAAATCTGTCCTTTGGTCTCCTCAACTAAGAAGGATGCTTTGATGGATGTGCTTCTTCTCTCCTTTGTGCTTCATTAAACTATTCACACCTATTCATAGCTGTTCCTTAAAAAAATCTCCTGTCCACATGGATTGCAAAACAGTTGTTGCCTTATTTTGTAAAAAGTGAGTCGCTTCAAATAGTTGAATCTTGGAAGAGAGAACATAAGTTTCCAGATTTTGAATGTTGGAGAGAAAAGCAAGAACGAGATAAACAGCTATTTGATGTCTGTCTTTTCACAGTAGCACAATAGCTAATTCCTAGGGCCTGTGACCTTTTAGTGTCCTGTAACAGAGTACTTGCATTAATCTGTTGCTTATCTGTCACCTACCACATTTGATATTTCCAGCCTCTGCTTTCAATTAACAGTCATTAGAGGCAGCACTGAGTAATTTCAGGAGAAAACGCCTGGACCCTTTGACCTGGTTTGGTGAGATAACCACAAGTGCTCACTGCAGATAAACTATCATTTCATTATATTCAAGATGTAAACTGGTGTTGTTTCTAGTGTATCAGCTTACTGTAACATTTATCACCTTGGAGTGATTAAAACTGACCGGTTTACTTAGTGCTTCTACAAAGAATTCAGAGTTAAACAGTGAAAATCAGTGAGATTAGCATAAATGGCCCCTTATAGCTGTGTGGGGGCTGTAAGAACCTCCGTTTTGCCTTGGCATATGTATTTAGTAGTTAAACAGTGACATGAAGCTGATTAATGAGGCTGCACCATTTGTGAATCCCACTGGGACCCTGGGACCTTACATTGTACAATCAGCTTATTACAACATCTCTTTGGTTTGTTCCTCGGTTTGCCAAAGAAGCTTTCACTTTCCCTGCATGTCACAATGTACCAACCCCTTCAGGAAAACAAAGCTCATGTCAGTGGGGAGCTAACCACTAATGAAAGAGCATCTAATGCACTATGACCTAAACTCATTGCTAGCACTTTTTGCTTCTTTTTAAGCTCAGGCAAGAGTTAATTAGACATTTCTAGCTAAGCTGGTAAAATGCTGATTATTTATTATGTTGTCCATCCATGTATGTACTTTGTAGGCTTTGGGTTTTTTCCCAGAGGTGGGAAGTTCATTAACTTTTGTTGGTGAAAATTAGTGCACAATATTTCCTCTTGGTGTGAAAGATGACCTCTTTTCCAAGGTATCTTTTTGGTGTAAGAGATGTGGAGGTGCTGGAGCCAAGTGCAGGGGAGGGCAAGGAAGTGGTGAATAAATCTTGTGAGGAGTGACTGAAGGAGCTGGGGATGTTTAGTTTGAAAAAGAGGAGGCTGAGAGGAGATGTCATCACTCTCTGCAAGCCCCTGAAAGGACACTGTGGAGAGGTTGGTGCTGGTCTCTTCTCGTAGGTAATTAGTGGTAGAACAAGAAGGATTGGCCTCAAGCTGCAAGTGGGTAGATTTAGACTGGATATTAGGGAAAAAAAAATCATGGAAAGAGTGGTCAGACATTGGAATGGGCTGCCCAGGAAACTGGTTGAGTCATCAAGCCTGGGTGTGTTTAAAGGTCATTTGGAAGTGGTGCTTGGGGATATAGTTTAGGAGTGAACCTTGTAGAATAGGGTTATCAGTTGCACCTGGTGATCCTGAGGGTCTTTCCCAACCTGGTTATTTCTATGATTGTGTGATTCTTCTTACAGTTGGGCTTAGTGTTAATATGGTATGAATATTTCACCAGTTTGCCACATGCATAGAAAATGTCCTTCTTTCCCAGCTGTGCTATTCCCCTGAGCCATGATTTGTCTGATGTAACCAAAGTGCCAAATACATTATTTTCAGGTGATCTAAAAATAACATATAAAATTGTTGATGGCAAGGATCTCGATTAATGAAAGCAAATGAAAAATCTCCTTCATGGCAGAGAGTGGGACCTTCCTGGACTCAAAGCTTTTCACAGTGTGCAGTGCCTGTTTCCTACAATCCTTCCTTTCTGCAGGTTGTTGCTGCTCCCAAGTCCTGCCTGCCTGTAAATGCTGTCTCGGCCTGAGGAAATGTTGAACTTGTGTTCCTTCCAGATGGCAGTGCTGTCTCTTCTTTGGGTATATGGAAACACAGATAAGTACTATCTGTGTGAGCTGTGATAATTAATTTGGGGCAGCTATTTTTGTTCTTTCAGCAGCTGCGAGTGGTCCTGAGAGAACCCCAGGACCTATTGCAAGGTATTATAGAGGTTTCTGTCCAAACTATATGGAGACAACTGCTGCTTCCAAACTAATATACTAATTCAAAGGTAAGCATAAGAAACTAGATGAAAGGAAACCTCAAATGAAAAAGAAACAGGCCAAGAGCACTGTCATTTTGATCTCTTTTTTCAATGTCTTCATTCTCCAATGCTTGCTCATGGTGAGTAGTGCTTAGTTACCCATGCATGGTAGTAAATACTTGTCAAATAAGTACTAAGCAGAGATATCAGAAAAAGTTGCTTCATTAAGTCTGTCTTTAATATATTTTCATTTGAAGGTTGTGGCTGGAGAGCAGCCAGGAAGAAAGGGACCTGGGGGTACTGGTAGATAGTAGGCTGACGATGAGCCAGCAGTGTGCCCAGGTGGCCAAGAGAGCCAATGGCATCCTGGCCTGCATCAGGAACAGTGTGGCCAGTAGGACAAGGGAGGTTATTCTGCCCCTGTACTCAGCACTGCTCAGGCCACACCTTGAGTCCTGTGTCCAGTTCTGGGCCCCTCAATTCAAGAGAGATGTTGAGGTGCTGGAATATGTCCAGAGAAGGACAACAAGGCTGGTGAGGGGCCTGGAACACAAACCCTATGAGGAGAGGCTGAGGGAGCTGGGGGTGTGCAGCCTGGAGAAGATTAGGCTCAGGGGGGACCTCATTGCTGTCTACAACTACCTGAAGGGAGGCTGTATCCAGGTGAGGTTGGTGTCTGCTCTTGGGCAAACAGCAACAGAACAAGGGGACACAGTCTCAAGTTGTGCTGGGGGAAGTCTAGGCTGGGTGTTAGGAGGAAGTTGTTTGCAGTGAGAGTGATTGGCATTGGAATGGGCTGCCCAGGGAGGTGGTGGAGTCACCGTCCCTGGAGGTGTTGAAGCAAAGCCTGGCTGAGGCACTTAGTGCCATAGTCTATTTGAGTGGTTAGGGCTGGGTGCTAGGTTGGCCTGGATGATCTTGGAGGTCTCTTCCAACCTGCTTGATTCTATGATTCTATGACATATGTGCTCCATGTCAGTTTTGAAATGCTCAGTTATAACAGAAATTCGCAGCAGACACTACAGTAGAAAAAAAAAAAAAGAAGTCCTCTGTGGTTGAGTGCATTTGCATATTTGCATATGCTAATCTCTGCCAAGTTCTCTCCAAAATGAACAGCTTTACACTGGCATTAAAAAAAAAAAAAAGCAACAAAACAAGCTTCCAACCTCAAACAAACCTCAAGTCAGATCTCTGTATGTATCTTACAGTTTAGAAACGGGCAGTGGAGCTGCTAAATAGACTGTATCCTGTTTCTCTTCAGTAGCAGCCCATTTGTCTTCAGGTACTAAGCAGCCAGCTAACATATTTCTGCCTCTTTTCTGCTTTACTTTCTCTACATGGTGTATGATGGTAAACCCATGTAAGCTAAATATGCACTTGAGCCACGTAAACCTCACAGTTAGCAGACAATTTTCCTTTTGTCAGCCAGGAGAAAGCTCGTTTTAACTGAAGATAAAGTGTTCTCATATCCTGTGTGCTTTATTTTGGGGGGGTTTAAGGCAATGTGTGTTTTAAAAGTGTATAAACTACCTTTGAAAACAAGAGTAGTTTATGGTTTTGAAAGCTTGGAGGGGAAGTACACAGTAAGGGACCAGCTTCATGGCCATAGATGACTTCACTATCAACTGCTGCCCTGAAAAGAATGTAAATACTTTATCTTTGATGGTTCTTCCTTTACCATGTCTGTAACTCTGACATGGCAAGCCCAAAATGTGGGGTTTTTTTTTTGTCTTTTAGTGCATTTCTATTTTGTAATACCAAATATACTTTGTAATACACATATGCAAGTTTATATATATAAAAATATATATATCTATACACACAAACAAATACACATTGTCTGTGTAGATAAAATTACCTCGGGGGTACACATATACAAGAGCAGATAAGTAGAAACATACATATATACCAGTAACATACACATTTTATGTGACTTTTAATCATAGAATCAACCAGGCTGGAAGAGACCTCCAAGATCAAGTCTTCTAAATGTGTGGGGTTTGGAACTGACATTGTTCCTCCCTGAGATCAAGGATTGTTAATGCTAAAACCCAAATAGAAGAGAGTGGTTATAGGAAGGAGCACTTAATGTAATTGGGTGCAGTTGTAAGTGTTTATCTAATTACTCAAAACAAATCCCAGCTCTGAGTATTTTAAACTTTGTGCACCATCAGTAAACCAGAGCATCTATCTTACAAGGTAGGTAGAACTTCTCTGGAAGGGCAAAGTTCTCTCTTTCTCACAGAGCACAGCTTTTCCAGAGGTCAGTGATACGTTGCACTCCATGGCAGTGGAAATTATGAGTGATTTTCCTTTCCATATCCATAAAATATGAAGAATTGATTCTGTAAGATGGTCACTGGCCAGTTCTGTGACCTGTAGGTTCCACTGCCATTTCAAAATGAGTATTCAATTGCAAAAGTCACTCCTAACTCAAGGTCAGAACCACACCAGGTAGTGGAATCAGTACCAAAGCATTTGTAAACTAAACCAAACAAAGTCCTTGGTTTACTCCCCCAGAAAATCCTGTGCAATCCCAAGTTAAGCAATGCTGAGGTTAACTTTTGTGTCTTAAATTGTGGCAGTGTCAGAAGCAGTGGGAGCTGCACCTGCCCACCCACTGAGGGGCTTTCTCAAATGAGGAGTGAACTCCCTTTGCTGCCAGGGTGTCAGAATTACTCAACCCTGATTCAGAGCTCCCTTTGCTGACTACTGGCAGCGTGATGCTTATGCCATCACAGTATAATGTGTTAATTTATATGATGTAGCTGCTCCTTAAATATAAAGTTGTCACAGTGTGCTTTAACACCACTTCAGAGTTTCTCATATTAAGTAGAAATGAGCAACATCCCTCTCACCTAGCTGGTTATTAGTGGCAATTAGAGTTTTCCAAAGTCATCTATGACTCTGACATACAACTGCTGTGCTTGTGACTACACTGAAGTCCTAAATCCTTTCACAGCTTTTAGTTTGTCCGTATTTCCAGTTACTTTACAACATGCCTGATTTCAGCCTTTTTTAATATTCTTTCTTCTGCAGCCTCTGGAGTTTGTATAAAAGCCACTGAGTTGTTTTTTTTTTTTCTTTTGAACTGAAGACATTGGGCTGGTGGAATTTCTTTTAGCTGGAAGTGTGTCTAGGCTTGTGGTTTTATCATTTGCAGTTGTATGTTGTCCTGTTTGTTTACCCCCCAGTACAGGGAATGCTCCATTAATCATGGGAAATGGACATTTGTTTCACCTCCTTAATTCACATTCAGCTCTATTTTTCCCTTCACAGTTGAAAGGGACAAGGACTTCTCCCACCAGCGAAGGCACTACAAAGAGTTTCGCTTTGACCTTACTCAGATCCCGCACGGAGAGGCAGTGACAGCAGCTGAATTCCATATATACAAAGATCGAAGCAACGGCCGCTTTGAGAATGAAACCATCCAGATTAGTATATATCAGATCATCAAGGAGTATCCAAACAGGTATCTTGTTGGCATGGATGTTGAATAACATCTTGTGTTTTACCTATCTTAAGTAAGGAGACAACCATAGGTATGCCCTTGGCAGGGCATTATTGCTCTTACTAGCTTCTGCGGTATCAATTCCTAGGGACTGAGCAAGAATACAATCTATCTTCAATGTAATTTATTCCAGGGTAATGGAGAGTTACATGCCCAATCTCATCCAACAGTCTGCCCATGCACAGAAATGGAGAGTTACATGCCCAATCTCATCCAACAGTCTGCCCATGCACAGAAATGGAGAGTTACATGCCCAATCTCATCCAACAGTCTGCCCATGCACAGAAATGGAGAGTTACATGCCCAATCTCATCAAAGAATCTGCCCATGCACAAAGGGGGTGAGGGTTTCACAGTATCACAGTATCACCAAGGTTGGAAGAGACCTCACAGATCATCAAGTCCAACCCTTGACCACACAGCTCAAGGCTAGACCATGGCACCAAGTGCCATGTCCAATCCTGCCTTGAACAGCTCCAGGGACGGCGACTCCACCACCTCCCCGGGCAGCCCATTCCAGTGTCCAGTGACTCTCTCAGTGAAGAACTTTCTCCTCACCTCAAGCCTAAATTTCCCCTGGCGTAGCTTGAGGCTGTGTCCTCTTGTTCTGGTGCTGGCCACCTGAGAGAAGAGAGCAACCTCCTCCTGGCCACAACCTCCCCTCAGGTAGTTGCAGACAGCAATAAGGTCTCCCCTGAGCCTCCTCTTCTCCAGGCTAAACAACCCCAGCTCCCTCAGCCTCTCCTTGTAGGGCTGTGCTCAAGGCCTCTCACCAGCCTTGCCGCCCTTCTCTGGACATGCTCAAGCAAGGTTTGTGTTCTCAGTGAGCAAATGATGGAGTCAGTGTGCACAATCTAATCATCTAGGATTGGGAAGTGCACTGTTTGCTGACACTGAGATACTATGAGCCAAGATTCACTTAGCTTCTCAAAGACAGATAGATGTTGTTTACTTTTGAAGGAGCATGGCTTGTTTGCATGTGGTTTTGTACTCTGCAGCATGCAATTAAGTGATAGTCATGCACTAACTCTAAGAAGACATATGCACACTCTATGCACAGTGGTGCTTGCTGTAACTGAACATTGAAAGAAATCATAGATTAAATTTAGGCTGGAAAAGGTCACTGAGCCCAACTGTAAGCCTAACACTGACTCGCCCACCATTAAGTCTCTAAATGAGTTTGCAGAGTTCTGCATGTGACACATTTCCAAGGCCTGAGTAAACAACTGTGTTTCATCAGGCAAAGTGTTCTAAATTCCTGAAAATTCCCTCATTGCTGTCTACAACTACCTGAAGGGAGGCTTTAGCCAGGTGGGGGTTGGTCTCTTCTGCCAGACAACCAGCAACAGAACAAGGGGACACAGTCTCAAGTTGTGCTGGGGGAAGTCTAGGCTGGATGTTAGGAGGAAGTTGTTGGCAGAGAGAGTGATTGGCATTGGAATGGGCTGCCCAGGGAGGTGGTGGAGTCACCATCCCTGGAGGTGTTGAAGCAAAGCCTGGCTGAGGCACTTAGTGCCATGGTCTAGTTGAGTGGCTAGGGCTGGGTGCTAGGTTGGCCTGAATGATGTTGGAGGTCTCTTCCAACCTGCTTGATTCTACAATTCTGTGATAATTTTCAAAGATCCCTTCCAACACAAACCATTAAATGATTCTAGGGTTTTATAATGTCCTACAGTCCTTACTAGTGCCATAGCACAGCAAAACTGAGGTGTTTGGCCCTGCTTCTCCACCCTTCTTTGCTCTGAAGAGGAAACATGAGTGTCTGACAGGGTTCTGCAATCATAAATGCAGTTCTGCTATGCTTTTAGGCAAAGAGTGGTAAGGGTTTAGGGTTTCTAAGTTGCAGACTAAGTAGTCTTGGACAGTTTTCTGTCTCTGTGACAAAGGCAGCTGAAATGTGTGTGTGTTGAATTCAAATGGAGTTTGCTGAAATTACAGTCTTTGGGACTGAGGTTTTCTGTTTGTTCTAAGGAAGTGTGTAAAGCACAGCCCATGGCAAGGCAAACTTCCCTGCACAGCCCTGACAACGTTACTTCTACCCAGAGCTTTTCTCATGACAAAAGTAATACAGTCCAACAGGCCAAATCCTTGTTCATGATCTGGTGGCAGCTAGCCACTAATATTAACTAAACCCCAAGGATTTTTTCCCACATTTGGGAATCCTCAAGTGGCATTAAGATACTAAAACAGCTTTCTGGAATGAGGCGAGAGGTGAAACAGTGTTATGAGGATGGCCTATTGCATAGTAACTGTGATTTGATCTGGTCAGAAACCTTGCTGCTCTTCAAAGAACATATAGATGCTTTATTCCACCTTTACTTCCTTAAGTGTCCCAGGAGATGTGAAGCTGCTCAGATGTTCTGCCCACAGCCTCTTTGCTGAAATTCTTGTCTGTGGTAGCATTTCTGCTGTAGACAACTGGCCATTTGGGACTGGACTGAGATCACTAAGCTTAGCTTCCTTAAAGGTGAAGCCAATCAGCTGTACTCTGCCTGAACATGTTCACTGCTATGTGTCAGTCTATTTACAACACAATGACATGCTATTTTGTTATGCATTATGGGTTGTTCTTTAAACTAAATAATTCTTAGACCTAGAGCCAAAATCTGCAACTGTTTTTCATTTTAAGTATGACTTTTTTTTCCCCTTTCCCAGAATAAAGGAGATTTTTTTTTAAATTAAAAATGTGATTAGAATGATGAGTGAGAGACACTGATACGGGAATCTCAGTGCTCTCACTGCCTTCTCAGGGATCAGATATTCAACCTATCTTTGTAGCATTTCTCTATCAGTTGAATTTTTTTCTTTTCCTGACAAATGCTTTGAATTTCTGTAGTAAATTGCTGTTATGTGGCCTAAATCATTAGCTTTGACCTGGAGATATTTTCTGTATTCTGCTATGCCTTCTCAAGAGCCAGTTCCACTTTTCTTTAGGTACAACTAAATGTTGGTTCATTTGCTGACCTGATGAGTAAGAACCATCTCTCTCTTTGAGTCAATCACTTTGTGGCAGCAGGGTTTTTTGCCTCCTACACCAGTTGTGGTGGAGGGGAGAAATTAATTGGTGTGAGATGATATTCTATAGATGGCTATAATTTATTACCTACAATATTCTGAACTCTTGCCACCCCCAACCACTGAATTTTAATATTAATATTTGTTCTACACAGTTATGGAAGACATTCTAGGTATAATATCTAACAGTAACTTGTTACTAACTTGCAAGCATTCAAACTATAAACAGAGAGAGATTTCCCCATGGCAAATACCACTTGGGGTCAATATGCTGCTTGCCCAGTAGATGGGCCCAAGCTCTTTCTGCTGTATGGCAGAAAGCAATAGAGAATTACAGAGGCCTTAAAGCCTGGAGAAGAGGAGGCTCAGGGGGGACCTCATTGCTGTCTACAACTACCTGAAGGGAGGTTGTAGCCAGGTGGGGGTTGCTCTCTTCTCCAAGGCAACTGGCAACAGAACAAGTCTCGAGTTGTGCTGGGGGAAGTCTAGGCTGGATGTCAGGAGGCAGTTGTTGGCAGGGAGAGTGATTGGCATTGGAATGGGCTGCCCAGGGAGGTAGTGGAGTCACCATCCCTGGAGGTGTTGAAGAAAAGCCTGGCTAAGGCACTTGATGCCATGGTCTAGTGGACTGGCTAGGGCTGGGTGCTAGGTTGGCCTGGATGATCTTGGAGGTCTCTTCCAACCTGGTTGATTCTATGATTCTACTCACAAATTCTGATTAATTATCAATCACCCTCCGGAGCTATGTCACAGCCTATACAAGTGTCCAAGGGAGCTCTGCCCATGGACAGTCCGGCTGGGATCCTCCCAGCTTCAGGGGAAAGGACAGTCTCTGACCTTGTTCTCCTGGCTTCTTCTAGATGCTCTGTCCAGGGATTCTTAGGCAGGACCTTTGGGTGAAGAGGCAGGGTGTGGTGCAGTCTCAGCATGGTGTCACACTGGCCATGCAGGCCAATAGCATGCAGATGATTCAGGGTCTGCTCCTGGTAACTGGGCAGCAGTGGAGCTTACCAGTCAGTGGTAAGGCAGTGGGCGTGCAATAGGGTGCATGGCTGCACGGGAGCCTGAGCTCCCTAGATACAGGCAGGCTTAAGCACACTAACGAGAGCGAGCGAGCACGTTTATCTGTGTGCCTCTATTTATCAAGTGTGGCCCGAGATTAATGGCCCAGTGGCCACCAAAATGACCAAGCAGCTTGGCAGTTAGCCAAAAGCATACTGTAATATGTGAGAGCCACAAGCCTGGACCTCCTGAATATGGGGACAGCATGGGCCTAGCAGCTGATGGGCCATAAGCTAGGTGCATGGGCTCATACAACCACCTTACAGAATCAGGGGCCCTGGACAGGCCAGACTTTATGGCACCACGTCTGTTGTGCCCCTTTGTGTTTACTTTATGTGTTTACCTCTGGTTTGCCTGGAGAAGAGGAGGCTCAGGGGAGACCTTATTGCTGTCTACAACTACCTGAGGGGACGTTGTGGCCAGGAGGAGGTTGCTCTCTTCTCTCAGGTGGCCAGCACCAGAACAAGAGGACACAGCCTCAGGCTGCACCAGGGGAGATTTAGGCTTGAGGTGAGGAGAAAGTTCTTCACTGAGAGAGTCATTGGACACTGGAATGGGCTGCCCGGGGAGGTGGTGGAGTCGCTGTCCCTGGAGCTGTTCAAGGCAAGATTGGACGTGGCACTTGGTGCCATGGTCTGGCCTTGAGCTGTGTGGTAAAGGGTTGGACTTGATCTGTGAGGTCTCTTCCAACCTTGGTGATACTGTGATACTGTGAGCAGAAAAACATGTCCAGGCAAGACAAGGCATGACTAAGCCTATTTTCATGCCTCTGGATCCTCCTTGCCACACCTTAGCCAGTTCACTACGCTCGCATGAAGGTAGACAGGAAGACTGAGGTATTAATGGCAAAGATGCTTTGGTATTAGTTTCTGCTACAGTACAAAGTCACATAGCACAGAGATACAGAGGGGAAATTTGTGCTTTGTAGGGATTTCTGGACAGTGCCATTAGCAGTGCCCTATTCTGGTTTAGCATATGTGACATTGTACGGCCTGACTTTCGTGAACATTCTGCACTGGTCTCTGCAAAGTTTGGAGTTGAAAGTATCTGCATTGAAAAACACTACGAGGAGACAAGACAAATGTGAAGTAACAACACTATTGTGATAGTTTATATTAAAAACAATTGTAGATTCTTTTTATTAAGCCTCTTGAATGGTACAATATGTATTTCTAAATGAAAATCTTAAGACTACCACATTCAAATTGAAACCTTTCGGCTTCAAAGTTCTGATAAAACTGCTTATTAGGGAAAAAAAGTTGGCATTTAAGACTCCAGAGAGTACTATTTATGAGCTTGTGGTACATTGTTAATTTGTTCAGTGCTAGCATACTAGGTCAGGCTCTTTTAAATGGTAAGACTGTTTTCATGTTAACTCCAGAGGGAGAATGTATGTTTTCTCCTTGTGTGGTCATTGGCACAGTCCTACTAGAATGGAAGTGATAAGAGCCCAGCAAAAGATAATCTCTTAACAGAAGAAAAGTAACTTGGAAAAAAAACCCCTTTCAAAGTATTTTCTTTTTCTTTTTTCCCTTCCCCATCTGCTTTCCCCTCTGCTTTCCCCTCTCCTTTCCCCTCTCCTTTCCCTTCTGCTTTCCCCTCTGCTTTCCCCTCTGCTTTCCCCTCTGCTTTCCCCTCTGCTTTCCCCTCTCCTTTCCCCTCTCCTTTCCCCTCTCCTTTCCCCTCTCCTTTCCCCTCTCCTTTCCCCTCTCCTTTCCCCTCTCCTTTCCCCTCTCCCTTCCCCTCTCCTTTCCCTTTCCTTTCCCTTTCCTTTCCCTTTCCTTTCCCTTTCCTTTCCCTTTCCTTTCCCTTTCCTTTCCCTTTCCTTTCCCTTTCCTTTCCCTTTCCTTTCCCTTTCCTTTCCCTTTCCTTTCCCTTTCCTTTCCCTTTCCTTTCCTTTCCTTTCCTTTCCTTTCCTTTCCTTTCCTTTCCTTTCCTTTCCTTTCCTTTCCTTTCCTTTCCTTTCCTTTCCTTTCCTTTCCTTTCCTTTCCTTTCCTTTCCTTTCCTTTCCTTTCCTTTCCTTTCCTTTCCTTTCCTTTCCTTTCCTTTCCTTTCCTTTCCTTTCCTTTCCTTTCCTTTCCTTTCCAACTTCCAAGCTCTTTAATTTGGTGCTGCAGATATTTCTCACATTTAAGGAAGTAAACATATGTTTTTCATAGCTCATTTGGTCTTATTTCCCTGAGTGTTGAACAACCTCAGTTTCAAGAGCTACACAAGTTGTCGTTTTTAGCATCAGATCTTCTAGGTGCATTTAAAGTGTTTAGTCTAGATAAGACAGTAACATCTGATGATGTCATTGCAACTAAGCAACATAAGGAAACAGTGACAGGACCATCATAAATCCACTTTTTATACATAAAGCTATTTCTGGTTTACTCCTTTAAGCATATATTCATGCCGTCTGTGAGGTTAACAGTATGACTGTGCAAGCAAAGCCTATCTTAAGCTGATTTGGATAGTCAAAGCTTAGGAAAAAGTATTGTCTGTTTTGAATGCTATTGTTTGGTTATGTTGTTTTGATCACCATCTAGTCAGAAAAGAAAAGGTTTCTATAACTACAGGTTTAAGTTTGAAAGGCTGAATGGGGAAACCAGTTTTCAATAACGTATGCTGTTTTGTAGAAGCAGTAAAACAAAGTTGATGAGAGTTAAATGTATTGGCATTAGTGCAGTCATTGCATTAAATTATTTGTAATACAGATGTGATTCAGGAACCAATTGTGTCAGGACATATGTGAAAACAGAGCAAATAAACAATCCATGCTAACCATTTTGTAATACAATTATACTAACTCTCTCGAGCAGCCCTTCTGAATTACTGGAAGATTTCATGGGAACAAATTTAAGAGTATACCAGGGAACTGAGGGTTAAAAAAATGTAATAACTGCATTAAGGAATAAATAGATAATTTCTACTTTGATATAGAGACTTATTTTCTAAACATCTGTACTAATAAAAACCTGCATGAACTGCCATCTACTCAGTGTTTTGTCATATGATATAGCTGCTGTCATATGTTATTAATAACAGATTTCTTTGTTAGCAACAGTATGCCTTTGAGTTTTAGTTGAAATTGGAACATGATTTTGACATTCTTTGTCTTTTACACTGAATAGTTTATTAAAAAAATCATCTTCCATTCTAGTGCTGAAAGATGAATCCTTTATACAAAGCCTCAGTTATAGATTTTGTGTATTTATATGAGGAAGCTGAATTTTTTTTCTCTTTCCTTAGAGCTGTAGTTTTTAGACTCCATAAAGTTATTGGAAATTAAGGTCAAAAAAATAACACTGTTTGAATGCCTTACCTCTCTATTTTCTTTAACTTAGGGATGCAGACTTGTTCCTGCTAGACACAAGAAAGGCTCAAGCTTCTGATGTAGGCTGGTTTGTGTTTGACATTACTGTGACCAGCAATCACTGGGTGATTAATCCGCAGAACAATCTGGGCTTGCAACTCTGTGCTGAAACTGGAGACGGTAAGATCATAACTGTAGATCCTAATGCTGTCTATGTTCTTGTCACCTCTTCCTAGGAATCTGTTCTGGAAGGGTGGGTTTTTAATATGATTGGGTGACAACTCAGAGTTTGTAAGCAAAGAAAACAAGCCTGATGTTGCTGTAGATATAGTCTTCAATCCTAGAATGTGCTAATTATAAAGGTAGTGGAGTCAAGTTAAATAAAATCAACTTCCCTAGAATATGCTAGTTATAAAGGTAGTGGAGTTAAGTTAAATAAAATCAAGTTCCCTAGAATATGCTAGTTATAAAGGTAGTGGAGTCAAGTTAAATAAAATCAAGATCCCTAGAATATGCTAGTTATAAAGGTAGTGGAGTTAAGTTAAATAAAATCAAGTTCCCTAGAATATGCTAGTTATAAAGGTAGTGCAGTTAAATAAAATCATGTTCCCTAGAATATGCTAGTTATAAAGGTAGAGGAGTTAAGTTAAATAAAATCAAGATCCCTAGAATATGCTAGTTATAAAGGTAGAGGAGTTAAGTTAAATAAAATCAAGATCCCTAGAATGTGCTAGTTATAAAGGTAGTGGAGTTAAGTTAAATAAAATCAAGTTCCTTAAAATATGCTAGTTATAAAGGTAGAGGAGTTAAGTTAAATAAAATCAAGTTCCTTAAAATATGCTAGTTATAAAGGTAGAGGAGTTAAGTTAAATAAAATCAAGTTCCCTAGAATATGCTAGTTATAAAGGTAGAGGAGTCAAGTTAAACAAAATCAAGTTTTGGATAAATGCTTCTACATACACAACAAAGTTCCATTTTAATAGTCTTCCTCTGATTACATCCAGGAAACCAGTGCATATTTGTCGATTGCTTTAGGAAATGTGATGGAGAAGGGTATAAAAACCCCTCAGGACAGTTTAGAAGGTGTCTTGTTGCCACTGGTACAGATACTGGAGAAAGGTTAACAGTAGGATAATATTTTCCAGAATTAAAAAGAAGAGAAGAAAAAAGGTTGGATTCATTTTGTGTTGTTCGGTGGTTGTTGGGTTTGGTTTTTTTTTTTGGTCTTGAAGTGTGTTAAAAATTTGAAATCTCAAAACCCTTAGTTAGCTGAAAATGAGAAAGGGCAAACAGTGCAAACTAGTGCAAAACAGTCCACTGCCTTCTTCACAGTTACAGTCTTTGTTCAAAAGTGAAAGTACATCTCAGTGCAAAATAATAGCTTTAGAAGAAATGTCATCTACTTGGACTTTAGAAACTAATCAAGAGACTTATACACTGTTTTCTTTCTTTGATGGTTTGCTCAATCCATGCTACTTTACAAGCAAACTTCAGGATTTAGCTCTTTATAGTCAAGAAGCTTTTCATGTCAGAGGTCAAGAGATCTGTGATGCCAGTTAATCTAAACCTTAGCTGACATAATGTTAATGAGTAGCAGAAGAAACCCCTGGTATATGGATTAATTTTCTTTTCTTCTTTCTGTGTTCTGGCTACATTTTCTCATTGTTTTTGATCTGAGCTCTCCCTCAGGCTTAGCTGCACTGTGAACAAAGCCCCTCACACCTTTTCAGAAAGTGCTCTGGCTGCTGGAGAGTTCTGCAAAAAATGTCATCCTTTAGGCTTGATGCTTAAAAAGTGGCAGGCTTGAACAACAGCAGGCAACCATTTCACCTACTATGGCCTGCATGGTCAGTGGAAAAGGGAGGTAGCAATGTGAATCTGTGTGATGGTTTGGGTGTTCCACCCCCCCCCACTTTAGAAATCACCCAGACTAGACTCAGCCAGCTCTGGACATCTGAATGAAGCTCATATTTACAGCTAGCACAATATACAAGCAGATATTTACAGTATATACAGTTATAGACAGAAATAGACAAGGGAAAAGGCAATACAAAAGCACAACAGCCCTCCCAGGAACCTGAGTCCCCAGGAGGGGCTCTCAACCACCCCTTCACCTTCCCCCTACCCCTCTCAACCTCACCCCATTCCCAAGGAAGAATGGAGGTTCAGCCAGGGGGTTAGGAAGCAAAGTGGCTTAGTCCAAAATGGAGAGTGAGGTTAGAGAGATGCAGCTCAGCCAGCAGCCCAAGCAAGAGTGATGCCGAGTGTGTTATCTATGCTTTGACTTATGTTTTTGTACATCTCAGCAAGCCTGTGAGTGAAGTAGACATCACCATTGTTTTCCTTTCACAGCCTGTAATCTAGTTCTTCTCACCAAAACATTCTAGCCTGCTTCAAACTAGCACATAAGCAGACTGTGCTGCTGCATTCAACAAGCCTACAAAGGCATCGCACCTGAGTTGGGACTGGTGGGGAGCAGCTCCGTTATGCAGCCTGCTTTTGTGAGGCCGTTTTAAAGCCTGTAAATGTCTGGAAAGGTGACAACTCCATCAGGCATCCAAATTAGGTGGACTGGCTTCTGGCCAGCTTTCCTGCTCCAGTATAAACTCCATCCTTTACTTTTTTTTTTCCAGGAGATCCAAATACAGAGATTTTGGAAAATTATATATCCATGAAAGCCATTCATTAAGAATCCTTGGAACCAGTGGTTTGTTTGTTCTAGCCTCAAGATTATATCCCTTCAGTAAACAGCAAGGAAGCTTGTAAGGATAAAAGGAAACTTTTAGGCTAATACACTCAAGAAATTGTAAAATAATAGTTTATTTAAACATTTTCCCAGTCCTAGCCCCAAGATCAGAGAGGTAACAGATAGTTTTTATTTGAAATTTGAAAGCCACAAGCAGGTTTTACTTCTGCACCTCGCTTATTTGAATTTCTCAACACAGCTGCTGGAGTGAAGAGGGAAATCCCGTCTTCCCTCACTTTCTTTTCCCTTTTCAGTTTATTCATGCAAGAAGAATGCCCTTCTAGGGACTGAAGTTTTCAAAACAGCAGGGAAGACCTGTGCCATACCACTTCATCTTAGCGTAAGGAAAATCATCCTTTCGTGCTCTTAAAATTTTGCTCTTAAGGCTTTGATTATTTTTATTGGGTTGCTGCTACTTCTGGAAGCTATTAGAAACCCCAGCAGTTGAATGACACATTTGTGTATGGATGGAACATGAATTTTTATACATAACTCAGTATGCAGTGGACGCAGTTTGTAACCCAGAGAACCCTACCCACCTTCCCTCCAACTAATTTCCTATGAAGGCTCAGAGACTGGTTCAAATCAGCTGAAAAAGCTTCCCTTAGCTCAAGTGAATTTTAGGTTGTGCAGGTTTGAAGCACGTTTCTTCATGCCTTCAGCTGTCTGTTGTTTATGTGGGGTAGAACAGCATTGCCCCCGTAGCTGGAGATGCTCGATAAGACCTGATTCATTGACCTTTCTGTTTCAACAGAGCGTTAAGCTGAACGGGATTCTGTTAAGTCAGAGGATCTATTGGAGGTATTCAGATGCTGCACAGGGGGTCTCTGGTAATCAAGTCAGTAAATACATACTGATCTTTAGATTTATTCATACAGCACCTTTAAAATTGGGTGCTAATAACGACTGAGGCACTGAGGTGCTATCCTATCTAGTAAGAGTGCACTTTCTTACTTCTTAGGCAGCTACTCATGTAGATATACTTCTCTGGTGACCCCTGAAGTTGTAGTGTAAACAATAATAATGTCTACATGAAGAATTGCTGTCTACAACTACCTGAAGGGAGGTTGTAGCCAAGTGGGGGTTGGTCTCTTCTCCCAAGTGACCAGCGAAAGAAGAAGGGGACACAGTCTCAAGTTGTGCCAGGGAAAGTCTAGGCTGGATGTTAGGAGGAAGTTGTTGGCAGAGAGAGTGATTGGCATTGGAATGGGCTGCCCAGGGAGGTGGTGGAGGCACTGTCCCTGAAGGTGTTCAGGAAAAGCCTGGATGAGGATCTTAGAATCATAGAATCAACCAGGTTGGAAGAGACCTCCAAGAACATCCAGTCCAACCTAGCATCCAAGCCCTAGTCAATCAACCAGGCCATGACACTAAATGCCTCATCCAGTCTTGAACACCTCCAGGGATGGCAATTCCACCACCTCCCTGGACAGCCCATTCCAATGGCAAATCACTCTCTCTGGCAAGAACTTCCTCCTAACTTAGTGCCATGGTCTAGTTGACTGGCTAGGGCTGGGTGCTAGGTAGGACTGGGTGATCTTGGAGGTCTCTTCCAACCTGCTTGATTCTATGATTCCATGAATAAGAAAAAAAGGTAGCTATATCAATGTGATAAAAATAACTTTGGAAGAATGTCTGCTTGTTGTAATTTGTATTTTTCCCCCCTTTGAAAGCACTGAAAAAGTACAAAAAGCCACATGACATTGGAATGTATTTTCCTTTTTCCCTTTAAGACAGTATTTGGTATCCTAGATCTCATTTCTGTGTGAAATGTAGACTTTTTCTCTTAATGGGACGTTTTATTTAGAACAGCAAGAATAAAAGGTTTGCATGACACATATGGAAGCTGTCAACATATAATGCACTGTTTCCCTGGGGCTCTGGTAAATTAAGGATCAGGGTTATTTTTTTTTTACTCTCTGTTTGAATGTCTCCTCAACATTCTGCAGCATCTCCTTTTGGCTAGTTCCATCCTTTTGGCACCAAAACTCTCCATGGTGTTTGAAATGAGAGGTGATCATTTTCACACTGGTGGCAGTGTGTGTGTTAGATGAATTACAGGATAAAATCAATACAGATGCAGAAACAATTCCAAAAGCTCCATGCCACACTTTTCTTGTATATATACCACATGTCTTCTAAGGCTTAAAACATGTTCCAGTGAGTCAGCACATTTATATTAACATTTAACATCTTTATGATTGGAAGTTAGCAACAGTTTGAAGGTCACTTTGAAGTTTGAAGGAGGGTAAATAGCCTCAAGAATATTCTTTCTGCTGTTTATATCACTGCTGAAGGGAACCTGGTGTTGTCTACTGAAAATGGGAGAGGGCAATAATGTGCAGTCATGACTGTTGATGGTCAACAGGATGAAACAGCTCTAAATACACAGCATTCAATACAACATCATAGCAGTCCCCACAGCCATGTAGTTCATTTTCTTGGATTACTACAACTCTCAGTATTTTCCATCTGCCTGCACATCAGAGGGGAAGAAAACAGCAGTGCTAACTTGAAAAAGTCCAAGCTAATTAAGATGATTTTGTTACCAAATAGCCCTATGGGGTGTTTTTTCCAAGTTTTTCCTGCTGTTTGAGGTGGGCAGGCAGCAGGAATCCTCAATTCCTTGATTCTGACTTTTCCTTCAGGTTGTTGGCTTTTTTTGTTGTTTCGTTGGGATGGTTTTGGTTTTGGTTTTTTTTCAGTTTCCTCAGATAAAAGGGAAACTTGAAAGAAACAGGCCCCTTGATCCAAGTGAAGCCAATTCTCCCTCCATCACAGCTTTGGGTACACTGGAAAGGAGTTTGTCTCCTAATCCTATGTGCTGCAGGAAGTTTTGGGGAGATCCTTCTCTCTTACACTCTCCTCCTTTCAGCCTGGGTCTTCCAAGCTTCCTTGCTCCAACAAAGCTGTCAGAGAGGCAGCATGGGCAAATGCTTTAAATCACATGTGATGGCTGGTTTGCTTTCAACCCCTAAGAACCTGTGGCTGCACTCTGGCTTCCTCAAGTAGTTGGCTGCAGACTTTACATTGGCTTCAGCCTCACCTTTACAATAGTAAATGTTATCAGTCTCATCCTGAGGTGGGTCCCAGTCAACCTTGACAACTATCTTACATGACCATGGTAGCTACCAGGTGCTCTGAAGGATGCTGCAGGGTTGTTACCTTTACAGTTTTTAGTGGATCTGGTGTTCACAAAGTAAAATATCAGGAGTGAGACCACCTTGATTAGTGCCCTTACAGTGAGGGAATTTAAGATATGTTTATTTATGCTGATATCTCTGTGGCCCACAACAGATCTGCTTAAATTCTGAGCCATCTGGAAACCATACAGCCAAGTTAGCACAGCACTAACATATTGTGCCTCTGAGCAGGTTTTATTAGCTTGTGCTCAAGCACTGCCTAAGTACTACTACATGAATTCTAGTTCTGAGGAGATGTTAGCCAAAGTTAGACTAGTAAATTAAACATGCTCAGGAATACTGTGGTGTGAAATGAGCCAGAGGCAGGGGTCTCTCAGTCTCTAGAACAGGGTGACAGCTGCCTCTCTGGGAGAGGTTCCTGCTGCCCTGCCGTGGTGTGTTGGGGTCACTCCATTGGAGCTAGCACAGGGTGTAAGTGCACTGGGAACACCCTTCTGTCCTGAGCAGCATGTAAGATCCAGCTTCAACATCTGGGAGTGCTTCTGGGCACTCTGATTTAGATGGGTAACTGAGTCACTATTTTCTTGTGTCTGTTTGTAACAAATGATATGAATACACTCTGCTAGTAAGGGTATACTTAATTTAAGCAGGCAGGTCAGGGAGATGAGATGTGCCTCTCTCCTTTCCTCTGCTACCACTGCATGTGCATGTTGGTCCTGGTTGTACAGCTGTGTAACATCTCTTCTGTTCAATGTCTTTATTGATGATCTGGACAAGGGGATTGAGTCCAGCATCAGTAAGTTTGCAGATGACACCAAGCTAGGAGCAGGTGTTGATCTGTTGGAAGGTAGAAGAGCCCTGCAGAGGGACCTAGACAGGCTGGATGGGTGGGCAGAGGCCAATGGGATGAGATTGAACAAGGCCAAGTGCAGGGTTCTACACTTTGGCCACAACAACCCCAAGCAGCACTACAGGCTGGGGACAGAGTGGCTGGAGGGCAGCCAGGAAGAAAGGGACCTAGGGGTACTGGTGGAGAGTAGGCTGAAGATGACCCAGCAGTGTGCCCAGGTGGCCAAGAGAGCCAATGGCATCCTGGCCTGCATCAGGAGCAGTGTGGCCAGTAGGATGAGGGAGGTTGTTCTGCCCCTGTACTCAGCACTGGTCAGGCCACACCTTGAGTGCTGTGTTCAGTTCTGGGCTCCTCAATTCAAGAGAGATGTTGAGGTGCTGGAAGGTGTCCAGAGAAGGGCAACAAAGCTGGTGAGGGGCCTGGAACACAAACCCTATGAGGAGAGGCTGAGGGAGCTGGGGGTGTTTAGCCTGGAGAAGAGGAGGCTCAGGGGGGACCTCATTGCTGTCTACAACTACCTGAAGGGAGGCTGTAGCCAGGTGGGGGTTGGTCTCTTCTGCCAGGCAACCAGCAATAGAACAAGGGGACACAGTCTCAACTTGTGCCAGGGGAAGTCTAGGCTGGATGTTAGGAGGAAGTTGTTGTCAGAGAGAGTGATTGGCATTGGAATGGGCACCTCAACATCTCTCTTGAATTGAGGAGCCCAGAACTGGACACAGCACTCAAGGTGTGGCCTGACCAGTGCTGAGTACAGGGGAAGAACCCTGCACTTGGCCTTTTTAAATCTCATCCCACTGGCCTCTGCTCACCCATCCAGCCATGTACCATGGCTCCTAACATGAAGTAGCTTCTTCCAGAGTCTTATAAGTATCAAAACCAATACAAAAAGACAACTAAAAGTCCTTCAACTGAATTGAATAAAAAACACAAAATGTAAGAGGATTGGGGTTTTTTTTGTTTTTTTGGAGGGCTGGATATTTACTTTTAAGTAGAGCTTTGAAGATTAAGAAATGCACAGCGGATCATCCAAGGCTGTTCATTTTCAGGATTCCTTAAAGTCTCCAGGGAGAAGAAGAGTTAATAAAACACATGTAGCTTGCTTCAAAAGCATGTTTTATGTTGATAGAGATAAATGTGTCCACCAAAGGAAAAAGTTTGTTTAACAGTTTATGTGGATGATGCAGTAGGGACAGCATAAAATAATTTGGAATTGGGAGTGTTGAGGATATCACATCTGGACAATTACACTGTGTTAGGTTTTCTCTTCTCCACCTCTTCTCAATGAGCCTTCATTTAAGCCTTGGTAGCCAAAGCCAACCTCTGTTCTTTTGTTTCTTTGAATCATAGAATCATAGAATCAACCAGGTTGGAAGAGACCTCCAAGCTCATCTATTCCAACCTATCCCCCAGCCCTAGCCAGTCAACTAGACCATGGCACTAAGTGCCTCAGCCAGGCTTTTCTTGAAGACCTCAAGGGACGGTGCCTCCACCACCTCGAAATCCCATTGTTCCCCAAAAGTGCTGTTCAGGCATGAGAAACCACACAAACACTTATCTAATTCTACTTTAAAAACCTTCAGACTCAAAGACTCAGGCCAGTTTTTTGCTCAAATATTAGATATTACTGGAACCTGTGTGCTCAGGGTCTTTCTCCAAAAGGCCCTTCACAATCCCCATTTTGGATCTCAGCCTCCAGGAGAAGGTGTGGCACTGGAAACTGAATTTTTTCAGCAAGCCAGAAATGAGCTTTCAGCATTACTGAAGTTTTCACATCTACCCATAAACACATAAAATTCTTAGCAAAATAACTACCATGACCTAGCAGTAGTGGTTAATCTGTAAAATGTGTTTTGTGGCTTGTAGAACATTTTTGAAAGTAAATAAGTGCTTGTTTTTCATAACAACATGAGTGGTTTGCTGCAGTTTGATGACTCAGGACAAAATAATGGAGCTTGGAATCACTTATTGTTCTGCGTTGCCAGTGCAAATCTGGCCAAGACACAATAATGGCTGAGAGCTCTTGCAAAATGAGTGTCTGCTCAATGCCTTACATAAAATATGTACTGCTGGAGCAGAGACAGCCAAGGCACAAATCTTACCACTGTCGTTGGCATCCACACTGATGATCTCAGAAAAAGTCAGTTTTCTGAATGGCATGGGAAACAAGGTGATATCTGCAGGTCAGATCTCTGAGATGGATTGCTATTGAAAGCTTGAAACAGTCTTACATTGCCATTTGGAGCAGTTGAGCAGGAAAATGAACTTTTAACAGTCTCGAGTTGTGCCAGGGGAAGTCTAGGCTGGATGTTAGGAGGAAGTTGTTGGCAGAGAGAGTGATTGGCATTGGAATGGGCTGCCCAGGGAGGTGGTGGTGTCACCGTCCCTGGAGGTGCTCAAGAAAAGCCTGGATGAGGCATTTAGTGCCATGGTCTAGATGACTGGCTAGGGCTGGGTGCTAGGTTGGCCTGGATGATCTCTTCCAACCTGGTTGATTCTATGATAGAACTTGATCAGTTCTTGAAAACAAAATGCATGTTACTGAGTGCTTTTGCTATTTTGTGAGTAAACAAAAGAAAAGAAGATAGAAAAAAACCCCAGGATTTTCAAGTTAGGACCTTTCCATAAGCCAAACTTCACAGGTATTTCTCCAGCAATGATTCCTTTATTATGAGGGAACAGACTTTGAAAAGGCAAATTATATTCAGCCAGCTCAGTCAGTCAAGCCAGCACTTCCCTACAAGCTTTTATGCAATCTACTAGGGGCACTTTACTATCAAATAGAATAAAAGCCAAAGATAAGTTTAAATGCCAAGTCAAACAAATGACAGAGACAAAATCAGATGAAGAAGGAGTTCAGCAGATTTGTAGCATCATGCTTTAAATAACTCCTATTATCTCTTCTTCATACTGATAGGTATGTTTGGAGAGTAAATTATGCTGGCAGGACAGTGAACCTTATGCTGGGATGTGACACCTATCAATATGAAGAAGAGATAATAAATTATGCTGGCAGGGCAGTGTACCTTATGTTGGGATGTGAGGGATGCAAAGGCCCCTACACAGAGTAAATCCATTATGCTGCTTTCTCTTCTCTAGGTGTAGGGGCAATTGCAGTGGTTAGGTTCAGTGAAGCAGGTATTAATTAGCTGACTGCTGATTTCTTGCAGTTTCTTCTTCTTTGTTTCTTTTTTTTTTTGTTCCTTCCCCTAAAGTCTTAAGAAAAGTATTTGCCATCCTCAGAATTAGAGATGTGATGGAAACCTAAAACCAAACCTATTGTTCAAAATTAAACTCATGTTCAGAGATGCTCAAAGGAAAAAAAAATAAAGGCAGAAAGACACACCTTGCTCTCTTGGTTTTACCAGTTTCATCTGGGTGAAGCTGTGAAGGAAGGTGTAGTTTAAGCAGGTTAGCCTGAGTAATTCAGCTGATTTTAGACAATAGTTTTCTAACACCACAGTATGGAACAACTGTGAGCTGGAGAGCCCCAGGTTTCCAGCTGTCATTGAAGCCAAGAGCTTTTGTGAATGCTTACAAGAAATGATAGACTAAATGTGTGCACTATAAATAAAGTGTGAGGCTGCTTCTTGCTACAAAGGCCAGTTCAGGTAAGACTAAGATGTTTCTTACTGTATTCTGAAATCCACATTACGGACAAGGGTGAGTGGTACAGCTGGAGTTACTGCTCTACTAGAAATCTTGGTGCAGATCAAAGGCAGGAGATGTTGAAGTACCTCCTGTTCAGGAAGGGGCAAAGTTCTTAGACTGAAGGACATTTCCCACATGTACACTTGTTTCTTTTCTTTCTTTTTTTCTTTTGCTTTTGCTTTTTAAAATTTTTTAAACAAAAATTTTCTCCTCCCTCCCTTCCTTCCTTCCTTCCTTCCTTCCTTCCTTCCTTCCTTCCTTCCTTCCTTCCTTCCTTCCTTCCTTCCTTCCTTCCTTCCTTCCTTCCTTCCTTCCTTCCTTCCTTCCCTTCTTTCTTCCTCCCTTCTTCCCTTTCTTTTTTCCTTTCTTCCTTTCTTCCCTTCTTCCCCTCTTTCTTTTCTTTTCTCCCTCCCTCCCTCCCTCCCTCCCTCCCTCCCTCCCTCCCTCCCTCCCTCCCTCCCTCCCTCCCTCCCTCCCTCCCTCCCTCCCTCCCTCCCTCCCTCCCTCCCTCCCTCCCTCCCTCCCTCCCTCCCTCCCTCCCTTCCTCCCTCCCTTCCTCCCTCCCTCCCTCCCTCCCTTCCTTCCTTCCTTCCTTCCTTCCTTCCTTCCTTCCTTCCTTCCTTCCTTCCTTCCTTCCTTCCTTCCTTCCTTCCTTCCTTCCTTCCTTCCTTCCTTCCTTCCTTCCTTCCTTCCTTCCTTCCTTCCTTCCTTCCTTCCTTCCTTCCTTCCTTCCTTCCTTCCTTCCTTCCTTCCTCCCTCCCTCCCTCCCTCCCTCCCTCCCTCCCTCCCTTCCTCCCTCCTTCCTCCCTTCCTTCCTCCCTTCCTTTCTCCCTTCCTTCCTCCCTTCCTTCCTCCCTTCCTTCCTCCCTTCCTTCCTCCCTTCCTTTCTCTCTCTCTCTCTTTCTCTCTCTTTCTCTCTTTCTCTCTTTCTCTCTCTCTCTCTCTCTCTCTCTCTCTCTCTCTCTCTCTCTCTTTCTCTCTCTCTTTCTCCCTCTCTTTCTCCTCTCTTTCTCTCTCTCTTTCTCCTAGCATACAAAAACAACTTAAAATGGAGACAAGCATACATGGTTTGAATTTCCAAACCAACCATTTCAGAGAGCCTCCTTAGACGAAATAGAGTATCTGAAGAGCAGTGCACCTTTCGTGACAGTTTTGTCTCCCTTTCCTGACAGCTGCAGTTAAGCCAAGGTGTATGGTAAACCAAGAGAGAAAAGTTTGACCATGAACCCACCAAAGGCAATAAAAGCTTTCCTATTCACTGTGCTAGAAGCAAATCCAGTGCACATGCCATTCATGAGTTGAACAAATGAGTCCTGAAAACTCAGGCTGGCTGCTTAAAAGATCAAGCAAATAAAGGAATAAAGTAACATAAGCTGTTTCTGTGTGTAAAAAGGCTGTGGGTTACAGGATTAATTTTTTATAGCATATCTCTAGACCTTGAATAACCAAGTAAGCCTTAACTTGTGGAATCTTAATAGCCATCTCACTGCTGCAGCCTAAAGGAAACCCAGAGGAAACTTAATAATATTAAAAGTTATTTTAAAGGGAGTTCACATTGGTTTGAAGGATATTTTGCTTCGCACACAATATCCTCCATTGTAAATTCAGAGACCCCAGATTTAAATGCAGAAAAGCTCCACACATCTTTACAACCCTCAGTATATAAATCTAATCGTATCCTTAAAACATCCACCCATAAGGAATTCATCTTTCACAGATAAAATTAAACCTCTGAAAGACATTAGAACAAAAAAAACCAAAAACCAAAAAAACAGGAAAATAGCACAAATATTCCCTGCAGAAATGAGGGGAAACTGGGAACTTTGTGGTAAGAGTCTAGTTTGTGCATGTTGCAATGAATAGAGAATAGTCTGTACAGTCTTTCCTCTCTGACCAGCGACAGAAGATTGGACCGTACAGAAACTAACCTTACTGAATTATTTAATAGTAACTCAAACGCATGAAAAGAAGAATTAAAGAAACACAGGGCTAAAAAGGCATTTAAAATGAAATCAGAAGCTTCAGCAAATATATTTTTCCTTTGCAGTTAAAAAAAAAAAAAAAAAGTAATTATCAAAATCGTTCAGAATATGTTGCCAATTATTCTGCTCCATAACTGCTAACTTTCTCGGTTCTTCTCCCTGCCTTTGCTGGGCTCTCTGTCACTGGAAACATCTTAAACCAATTTAAAGTGCTACACCTGAATAAACATGTTGTAAAAGTGTTTATGTATTGAAGTGGGTCAGTTCAAGGTATGGTATTTGGCTGGAACTTCTAATTTCTCTTTTTACTGCAAAAGGGCTGCCAGAAGGAGGAAGTCTGAGCTGAATTAATACATTTGTTACAGTGGAAGTAGAATGGAAACTACTTTAACCACAAATCAAACTGCCTCTTTCATTTATGCCAGTGATAGAGTTTTCCTAAGAAATATAGACTCTGGCTTGCAGCCACTCTTAAGTTTGTGTTTGAAAGGGAAATCTATATGCTTATTTCTATAAGGTTTGCTCTTATACTGTTTGTGAGCTCCTTTTCAGGAGGATTGTGTTAGCAGTGCTATACGTTTGTGAGGCAGATGCTCCTTCATCCCTCACACAGCAAACTTTCCCAGTTCGTTCAGAGGAATTCCCAGGCATCCTGATGCCACGCAGCGCACACGATGCCTGTGTCTGCACCTTCCCATTTAAAGGACCTCTGTGTCCCCCTCCCAGCACAGCTGCACAGCTTCACATGACACTGTCTCATTTTCTGACGGTTGAAGGGCTCTGCATAACACACGTACGCACAAAAGTGTTAATGCTGCCAAAGTAAATTCTGTTAAGAGCAAGGGTTTATTTGCTAAAATGTCACTGATGCAGTTTCAGTGACTTGTTTTGCTTTCTTTTCTTTTAGTGAGGTTCAGATCCTATAATATAGTGAGGTTACCACACAGTCTTGACTAAACAAATATGTTAAAGAAATATGCACACCCCCTGGGAACAGAACCAGAGTCAATAATGTACATATTTCAAACTCAGCTCTCTTGAACGACTAAATGCCTTTCTACCTTTACTGATGAATGAATACCAGTTGGAGTAACCCTGCACAATATTTGTTTTTAAAGCAGAAAGTATATTTATTATCTACACTCGTTTTGCTACCGATTTACTTTGGGGATATAAAGTTTCACATCTCACACTCAAGTGATGGCCGCGTTACACTGTCCTTTCTAGAGCCTATAGAATTTAATGAGGCTCATTTCATTTTCAGTTGTCTAGAGAAGAGGAGGCTCAGGGGTGACCTCATTGCTGTCTGCCTGAAGGGAGGTTGTAGGCAGGTGGGGTTGGTCTCTTCTGCCAGGCAACCAGCAAGAGAAGAAGGGGACACAGTCTCAAGTTGTGCTGGAGGAAGTGTGGGCTGGATGTTAGGAGGAAGTTGTTGGCAGAGAGAGTGATTGGCATTGGAATGGGCTGCCCAGGGAGGTGGTGGAGTCACCATCCCTGGAGGTGTTCAAGCAAAGTGTGGATGAGGCACTTAGTGCCATGGTCTAGATGACTGGCTAGGGCTGGGTGCTAGGTTGGCCTGGATGACCTTGGAGGTCTCTTCCAACCTGGTTGATTCTATGATTCTATGTTGTGTTCATGAGACTAAACTAAAATATTTGTGCTCTGATTAAGACATATAACACAAAGAGAATGAAGTTTTGCACAGTGAGAAAATGCTGTTAGGTTTCTTAATCACGTAAAGACAGGCTTATGGGCAAAATCCTTTCCATGCTTCGATCAGCAGCTGAACTCTGGTTTCAAGAGAGGCAGGAATCTACCTTTTAACTTACAATTTCCATTGCTTTATAGGTCGAAGTATCAACGTGAAATCTGCTGGCCTGATTGGAAGGCATGGGCCTCAGTCAAAGCAACCATTCATGGTTGCATTCTTCAAGGCAAGCGAAGTGCTCTTCCGTTCTGTCCGAGCAGCCAGCAAAAGGAAAAATCAGAACCGCAACAAGTCCAGTAGTCACCAGGAGTCCTCTAGAATGCCAAGTGTTGGGGGTAAGAAGAAGATATGATTTCCTGGCCTGTTTATGGGAGTTGTGGGCACCTGCTCAAATGGCCCTGGAGTCAGAGCAGCTCAAAGATACTGATAATTGGAGGCATGGTCAGAAAGTATGTTCCTACTCCATTTGTACATACACCTCTAGCTTTGCTTAAACCTCTTCTGTTATGTTGGTCCTGAGCACGATCTGTTGTGAGTCACATCACTTATACCGATTATGAACTCCAGGAGGGTGGTAGTAGTTTGGGAAAGGCTGTATCTGAGCTTGAAATTAATCCTAGGTAGTAAGCAACCAGACAAGATCTTTGCTATGCATAGCAGAAAAATAGAGAGAAAAGGGTTGCACCCCAATCACTTGCCTAGGAAGCCTCAGCCAAAGGCTGCTGTCAGTACAGAAGTCAAGGTGTAACACATCTACCTGAGTTCTGTAAATGAGGAAGTTAACCAATGTGTGAAAGCATAAACTCGGCCTCTTATAGAGTTCAGACAGCTAACACTTGCTGTTGCAAATACAAAGAGTATCCTGGATAGGGTGAATTTGATCCATTATTTACCTGAAAGGTACTGACAAAAATGCATGTGAAAATGTTGGTACCCTTAGAGTCTGGAACAAGTGTTGCAGCAGTTCTCTCATCTGCAGGCATAAAGTCACTTTCTAAATAGTCTTCTTTTGGAATAAGCATTTCTATGTTGGTGGGGCAGAGTGCCTTCATCTTTCTCAAAGCATGATGGCCCTGGTAGCAGCATATCAAAACCTCAGGATGTGTGCTCTTCTTAAGCCCCACGGATGTCTACCAATTAGAATTTAGTGGAGAGCCCTGGAGTGGAATTAATTTACTTGAGAAGAACTATTATGAGCATCATGCATTACTTATATCCATCTCAGAACCCTGATAGTGGCACGTTAGAGACCCCTTGAATGTAATGGATAAGCTTTTCCTGATCTCCTGCACAAGGATAAATTTTTGCCTTAACAATGACAAACTGTTACTGAGAAACTAAAGAAATAATAGAAATCATGATAATGTTTTTTTTTCTTTCTAAACTTAAAGATTATCTTGTCATCTCCTGGTACAAAATTCTACTTTAATGTTTAAAATGAGTATTTAAACATACTTAGAAAAGGAAAAAAAAAGTTTTGATTGACAGCAGAAATTATTACTGTATGGTCTCAATTTTATTTGTGTGTGATTTACAGGTAGAAAAAATACTGGGTAAGTTCTTTAGTTTCCAGTGAGAACCTCAAGGTTCATGACTTGGTGCCATGGTGTAGTTGACTGGCTAGGGATGTGTGATAGATTGGACTGGATGATCTTGGAGGTCTCTTCCAACCTGGTTTATTCTATGATTCTATGATCCCTTCTAGTTTACTGGTGCCCTATGATGCACTTTTTTATTTTCATAAAAAGACATGACACAAGGATTGGGTTGGTTTTTTTTTTTTTTTTTTTGTGGTTTTCATTTGTTTGATTGATTTTGTTTCTGCTTAATTACACTCAAACATGATTAGTGCAACTGCATTAAGTCCAAAAGACAATCTCTTATCTCAAGGGTAACTAACCTTCTCTCAGCACAAAAACTATTACAGGAAGATTTGTTGCATTTCTTGGAATATCTGTTTATTTTGAGAATCATTATGTTGGGAGAAGTGAAAATCATCTGAGTACATGGTATGTACAAGATACTTAAACATTAATATCACACTTTCAGATTGAATCTTATGGTCCTAGTTGACAAGGCAATGAGAACTGAAGAGATTTGTTAAGTTTCTTGATTATCACAGGACAGATAAACATAAGCTGCCCTGGAAAACCTCAATGCTAGCACATGCCAGCAAGTTGCATCAGTGTGACAACCTCCTCAGGAAGAACTGTGTTTCAAACACTGTTCAGCCTCATGTATGCATCCAGTCACACTCCAGAGAAGTTGTAAAATGAGAAAAAATCAGAACATCTCTAGTAAAATGTGCATTATGAAACAAATTTCCTCCTAAACTCTTTGAGCCTCCAGTCTGAGTATGCATAGAGTATGTTGATCTATGAAAGATCCCTGTAGAAAAACATTACCTTTCAAGAAGAGGATGCTACTAAAATAAAACTAGGTTATGCAGCAATTGCACATGCAGCTGCATCAAAGGCAGGGTTATTGACTTCTGACTGGAGATGGAGGCAGCAAGACATAGGCAGGCTGGAATTAGTGGTGAAGCTGAAAGCACCTAAGTAACCACAACCTCATAAAGCAACATTTTCTGTATCAAAACTCTGGAGGAACAGCTCCTGCTCCACAGCAAATGAGCTTCTAGTCTCTTGCCGTGCAGTTTGCATTAGCAGTTCTCACGTTGCAAACACAGAACCTCCTTTTATTTGGGTGCCATTAACGATCAGTGATGAGACTTTTCATACTGTGCTTCCCAATTATTGTTTTGTTTTAAGAACTGTTGGAATAATACTTATTGAAATACGTAGATGAGATCACTGACAGCGAAGGCAACATGCAAATTCTACCCAGATGATCCAGTGTGCAAAAACACATGGTGGGGAGAGCACATTTTTTACTTCCCAGGTCATTGCATCTGCAGAATACAGTCTTTCCATGGGGAGAATAGCTCTCAGGAAAAAACTACGCCCTTTCCTTCCTATTTGCCAGCCTCAGGAATTGAAGGATCTGATGCATCCCTGCAGGCTTGTGCCAGAAGGCTGATTCTCCTAGTTCTCTACAGCTTCTACTAATAAGCACCACTTTAGAAGTATAATTCATCTCTTCATATTCAAACCACAGAAACCCCCTAAATATTCTGCCCTTCATCTTCCACATGGTGGACTGTCAACAGGCAATATCAATTCTCATTCACTCCTTGATGTGAGACGCTGTTGATGTAAATGACAGACTGATGGACAAATCTCACTCTCTGGTGTAGCTCTTTAGTTTCCAAGCTTGTTCAGTCTTGTGTCTACAGCACCTGAGACTTTGACAGTGAAAAATGCTCATCTATACAGCCAGATGTTGTGCACCCGGGCTCAGATAGGTATGTTGTCATTTATACATTAGACTTTGATTACTTTGACTTTCTCTCTGCACATGATTTGACTTCAGTGCAGTTGTACCTAACTTTTCTCCTTGATTTTTCTTTCTTTTCTGATTATTTTCACTTTTTTTCTATCACCTTGTTGGTTTTTTTTTCTTTTTACATCCTCCTATTTTCTCTTGCCTTTTGTCTTTTGCTGCCTTTATTGTATTCTCAGCATGTTAAAAAAAGAAAGCTCCACTGGGCAACTCAGTTCTTTCCTTCCAACTGATAATAATAATAATAATAATAGAAGTTACAGTGTAATTAGGTGGTAGAAGACATCTACATTCAAATGCTGAATAATGAGCTATACCATACCAAAGCTACATCATTTCTATTCACAATGCAGTGAGATAAAACTAGAAAACAATGCTTTGCATCTTCTGTGTTTTCTGGTTGATGACAAATTAATTAACAACACAGTACTTTGTGATATTAAATATGGACACATCTGTAGGTCTTTATGTGCCTCTCTCTCAAAATAAAAAAGGCTCATTACATATCTTATAAATATATTTTCTTGCCCTCCTTGCAAGGCTCTTTCTGCTATGCAGGGGTTTGGGTCCCCAACTCCAGTCCCTGACCAGCTGAGGAGGAATGTTTTCTTAAGTCACAATAGCTAACAGTTTTGATTCTTGACAGAGTAAGTGTATGGACCTTGAAGTGTATGGATCAGTATAGGATGTGAAACTGAATTTTTGGTATCAGATCTTACTATAAATGTCACATTTGGTACTTATATGAAATGTTGCTTTACACACAACATTTTACTTATGTGAAAGATACAATTCAAGGAGGGAATACAAACTTGCTTGAGTCTCACTTTCTTCTTTGGTGTGTGTGGATTAGACGGTTTGTAGGTATGTCTGCATATGAAATGCAGACCATTTTACTGGGTATTCTGGTGTGATCATTCATCCATCACTGGTTGATCAAGATTCAAATCATTCAAAATATTTAGGAAATGAAGAAATATTTATGATGAGTTATATATTTATCATTCAGTCTTTCTCCTTCAACTGTAGGGACTTCCACTACATTCTGGTGTTAAAAGTTCTATACATATTCTTAAATATGAAAATGCCATGACTGAAGGAAAATTAGCATAAGAACAATCTTCAGCTTTCATTTGTTTGCCTGTTTGGGTGCTATCTAAAACTGGCTTGCAGCTTTGCTGACTTCCCCATTTTTCCCCACTTCCCACATTTTTCAGCCACAAGATTTTTGCAAAGTGACTTCCATTCTATACAAATGGCTGAACTTTAGATTCCTAGTAATAGCTGAAACAGAAAGACTCACTGTTTACCTCTTATGAGTACTGACATGAGTCAGATTCTGTTTTGAACCTTGTAAAAAGTGATCACTGAAACAGTTGGAGTTCTCAAAGTTCTTTACTTTCTACTACTTTCACCTTAACTCTAATGTGTGTGCAGAAGATACTCGATCATTACAGACAACTCAGCGCTGAATTTGACTAAGCAACTGTGGTTGTATTAAAGACATGTTGAGTTTTGAAAACTCCTGATGTCTTGGGCTATCCCACCTTGCTTCCAGCTGCTGCTCCAGATGACCACAAACCTTCCAGAGGATGTAGGTAAATATTTTGATCCTTTGTGCCCTGGGACAACTGGGAGTATCTGAGATGGAAGCAGGTAGCTAATTATCTGTGGAGAAACTTTAATGACTGTCGTTGAGAATGGCTAGGAAAATACCATGGGAAATGAAGTGGTATTCATCTTTAAAATGGAATGAGGATTTGAAATGTTATACCTTGGAAAGTCTGACTTAACGTCCCTGGTGGTACTAGAACAAGTTATTTAGCACTGTGAATAGATACATCTTGACTTGTGCACAGCTTTTAAAACAGCTTCAGGAGATATATTGTGACCCAGGCACATTAAACAGAAAGTAGGTATCCAACCTGTTAAAAACACAAAAACCACCAACCAAAAAAAACCCCAAAAAAACCCCAAAAACCCAAACCCCCCCAAACATATCCAAAGGGTATGTTACCAATAAGACTAATATTTGGATGGGTATTTTGACTGACATTTTATTGAGTCTCTTCTGGGTCTGAATCAGTCCAACATTTTATTGGTAATTTGGATAAATAACTGATCTGGTAAAGTCTGTGACCTTGCAGAGAGCACGCTCTGTTCTGTAGTCCAGGTTACTAACAAAGACATTAATCACTATTGGCACCAGCACTGATCCTTTCGGGACATCCCTAAAACACAGCTGCCAGATGGACTTGTACCACCGATCACAACCCCTTTTTTTCCAGTAGCCCAGCCAAGTTTTCACCCATTACATTCTCTACCTATCCAAACCGTATCTGACCAATTTGGCTTCAAGAATACTGTGGGAGACTGTATTAAAAACTTTCCTAAAAGCCAAGTGAACAACACTCAGTGCTCTTCAAGAGCCCACAAAGCCAATCAGCTCATCGCAGAAAACGATCGGGTCGGTTAGGCACAGTTTGAACCAGTAAAGTTTTGATCGCTGTTCCCAAACACGTTCTTCGTGTGCCTGGACACAGCTTCTAGGACAACTTGTTATGCAGACTTCCCAGAAGTTAAGCTGATTGCTCTTCTTGAAGATGGGTGTGGCATTTTCCATTTTTGAGTCATCAGAAATATCCTCCAGTCACTATGAACACTCAGAAAACAGCAGGAAGCGGCTTCGCAATAACATTGGTCAGCTCATTTCCCACCCTAAAATTCGTTCCTTATGCTCACATGGACTCATATATTTTCAATTTATTTTACTGTGGGTAGATCTTCATTAGGCTCAGGGGTTTGGGACTCTTCAGGATTAATCTTGCCAGTAAAAAACAAGGCAAAGAAATCACTGAGTACCTTAACCTGTTCTAGGAGTCGTCTGCCTGGGTCCTCTGCCTTATTGAACAATGATTCTGTGTTTTTCTTAGTTTTCCTTTCTGCTCTGAATGTACCTATAGAAGTTGCACTTGTTGGCTTTCACATCCCTCAGAAGTTTCAACTCCAGCTAAGTTTTGGCTTTCCTGACATCCACCCCTGCATGCCCAGGCCCTGTGTTTCTGTTATTTCTGTGTAGCTCATCGCAGTCCTGCGTTGCATCTGCTTCCTATTTGAACCTGAGCTCAGTCAAGTTTCCTATTCAACCACAACGGTTTTATGACATGCTTGCTTGACCTGCATATGAGTGGACTTAATTTCTGCTTCTCTCAGAAGATATCCTGGGAGATCAACCAGCTCTCCTGGTCTCCTTTGCCCTCCAAGCCAGTCTGCCACGTAAAGAAGACCTCCAAACAAGCTGAAATCTGTTCGCCTGAAGTCCAGGGCTGCAATGCTATTGTTGATCTTGGTCATCCATCAGAACTGTGTAACTCCACAATATTATGGTTGCAGTTCCCATGAACATTCTTGTCCCACATCCTGTTATTTATTCACTGATTCTCACAAATACAACATAATCCTATGAGAAGTAGGCAGAAGTATATAGAAGCAGCTCTGGAGCCAATCATTTGATAGTGTGGTTTTGCTACAAAACTCCCGGTCATGAATCTACTGCTAGCAAATAATCTGGATACCATAGGAAAGAATTATGTTACTTCATGTTGCACTGTACTCAGTTTTGGCCATCACATCTGGAGAGAGACAAAAGTAACCTGAAGAGAACCCAGAGAAGGAATGATAGAGCAGATCAGGACAGTTGGTAAATTTGCAGAAAATCTCCTTTAGGCCAGCTGTTTGGAACAATTTCCTGCAGATGAAGCACTGCAGTGGATTATCTCACCAACTGTAGAATGCCTTTCCTTTCATTTTATGTGAAAAAGGCCTCTCAACCTTCTAGGAATGTTTCAACAGGCACTCTCCCATCCCATTCTCAAGACTTTTAATGTTAAAAAAGAAAAACCAACCTAAAAATGTAGTTTTCATTTCTTTTTCAGTGTCTTCCATGGTGTTGTTTTTTTTTTGGTTGTTATTTTGAATTTTAGCCAACAGGTTTATTTCATTTCCTTGTTTTTTGTTTTTTTGGTTTTTGTTTTTTTGTTTTTCTCTTTGCCAATGGTTATTTTTGGTGCAAAAGAGTCACTTAAAGCATTCTTGAAATGGAACCAGAGGAGACAGCATGTCGTCCCTACTCCATCGCATGCCTCACTGATGGTTTCGCTTCCACAGCGCTATAAACCAACTCTAGAGTGCTAATGTGGTGCAGGCATGACCCTGTTCCCTTTTTTTCCTGTTTCTCAGGGACAGTAAGCAAAAAGTACCAGATTTTCTCCAGGACTAAGAGTGTTCTGGAGAAGCATATACGGGAGGTTCTCTGTGTCCTATGCTGACACAACACTGACAGCGCAGGAACATTCAGATCTGTTAAAAAACTCTGTTAATCTACTTGTTTAGTTTTACCAACTAAATACCATCAAGTGGTGAGTATTTCCAGAAAATAGTGTTAAAAATCAAGCATCAAATGTGCTAATATTTAAATAACAGGCATGGAAATTCTGTTGTTTCATGAAGATTTTCATGACAGTTAATTTTTCTTTTGAATTAGACTACTTTCTTACTATCTGGAAATTAAACCTACAGGGGACTTCATCATGTCTTGGATCACGTTCTCATTCGTCCATTGATTAACTGTGTGCGTATTATCAGAGTTGTTATCTAGCTAGCCAGCAATCAGACAACCTGGAAACCTGTTTCCTTTAATGCTTTCTGCATCGTTTTTAAATGTGTGTACAAATCATATCAGGCCAACACTGCTGATTCTGCATTTCCAACTTTACATTGCCTTTTTGAAGCCCTAGAAATACAACTGACGGTGTGCTTGTTCCTTTGATTTGCACTATTTGGTCAAGAGCTCAAGAAGGGCACAATCTTGTCTATTCCAGCAATACTTCTAACCAATTTATTATTATTTTCTTTCTGTAGATTATAACACAAGTGAGCAAAAGCAAGCCTGTAAGAAACATGAACTTTATGTGAGCTTCCGAGACCTAGGATGGCAGGTATGAAAATGACAAATTATGTTTCCCTATTAGTTCAAATTGGGACAATTTCTTTTACAGTCCCCCATTATTTAGTCTGTTTTCTTCATGGTAATTGGTATTTTACTGATGAATGACACATTCTCTAAATGCATTTTGTCACAAATCCATGTCACTGACACTGTGACTGTTTGGCTGTTGTTCTCTCATAGAGTTTGTATGCATTAATGGCTTTAAGATCTGGATTCATTCACACAAAGATAAATCTGAACTACTACTCAAGATATTAATAGATCTGTGGTAAACAAAACCAAAATCCTCACAGTCAGCAGTGGAAGATTTGAATTCTCCCTGGTTCAGTGCAGTCTACTGCAGGTCAGAGAGTAGATCTCTCCTACTGGAGTAGGATCTGTAGGGAACTAGAATTTGGATCACTGTTCAGTGGTCTTTATAACTTCTGGGAAAAACTCATCCTGCTACACAGTTACAAAAGAAGAAGATATTTGTAGTAATTGTCATAAGCAGAGAGGCAGAGCATTGTAAGATCAGTCTAGTTTTTTTTCCAGTAAGTAAGGAACTCTGTATAAAGAAAGAACAAGAAGGCCATAAGGAACTCTGTATAAAGAAAGAACAAGAAGGCCGTCAGCAACCTATAACCTACACATATTGCATATGGAGTTCAGACCTCAGAGGTGGCTATCTGGGCATTTCACATTTCTCTCAATTATTGTGATGGTTTGGGTGTTACCCCCCCCCCCCCACACACACACTTTGGAAGTCACCCAGACTAGACTCAGTCAGCTCTGGAAATTTTGAATGAAGCTTATATTTACAGCTTAGCTCAATATACAAGCAGATATTTGCAATATATACAGTTATAGACAGAAATAGACAAGGGAAAAGGGAATACAGAAACACAACAACCCTCCCAGAAACCTGAGTCCCCAGGAGGGGCTCCCAACCACCCTTCCACCTTCTCCCACCCCTCTCAACCTTACCTCAGTCCCAAGAAAGAATGGAGGTTCAGCCAGGGTGTTAGGAAGCAAAGTGGATTAATCATAGAGATGGCAGAGAGGCTAGAGAGGGAAAAAAATGCAACTCAGAGCTCCCCAGCAGAAGGAAGTGTGACTCCCTTATCTATGTTTGCATTCTTGTTCTTATACATCTTAGCAAGCCTATGAGTGAAGTAGACATCATCCTGTTTCCCTTTCACAGCCTGTGATCTAATCCTTCTTACCAAAACATTCTAGCTAGCTTCAAACTAGCACACTTACAACAATCTTCATGAGCAGAACCAATCTATAAGGAGGAGTGTGCTACCTCTTCAGTGACAGCTCATACTTTACATACCTACCTCAAATTCTCGTATGGACTCATCGCTCTGCCTGATTCTTTGTAGTATATTTATCTACTCTATCTACTTTGTAGTGTATTTATCTACTCTATCTGCTTTGTAGTTTATTTATCTACTCTTGAAGAGTTTGGTAGAAACTGTTTTCCCAGCTCTGCAGAGCATAATAACCCTGTCCACAGCCACAGAGCAGGCTTGTGCTGTCGACCTGAACTCAGTCTGCTGAACAAGTGAACCATTGTCTCGCTGCAGATTTTTTTTCAGGTATCAACAGGTTTTTCATTTTTATAAACAGTGAATTCTGATAAACCCTGAGACATGTGAGACTCTCAGATCAGTCATTCAAAGTGCCCATAGAGAAAAAGAAATATTTTGTTTTCCTCCCTTTTTCTTTACCCAAAAAATAGTTGAGCAATTCAAAATTTTGACCGGAAAGCAACGCTACCCTGTATGATATTTGATCAGTGAAACTTCCCTTACCTTTGTCTAGCAAAAGAGGAATCCTGCAAACTTAAACACATAGCTTTCATTAACATGTTAAAATATTTTCCCTCTTGTGGTCTCTTTTCCTCATGCTGTGTTGCTAGAAATACTCAAAATGCAGGATTCAGTGACATTCCAGTGGGTAATGTCTAGCAAGCCTCAGTCTCACGCAATAATACAATTAATGGTATGGAGTAGGCAGAAGAAAGAGGATGCATTTTTAATTGCCTTTTTTTTTTTTTTTTTCACTCAAGATTTCTGATCTGCAAAGAAAAGTCTCTGGCAAATGTATTTGGACTCCTTACAGCATTGTTAGTTGGTATTAAGTACAGAGTTCTAAACTTAATTCAATCTTCATCTGAGTTTTTCATCAACCAAGCAAACGCAAAGAAGTTGTTTGGGGCAAAAGATCTAATTTAGCATGAACACATTCTGAAGTTCATTTGTCCTTTGTACAAGTATTAGTTTAATACAGTTTTAAATTCTCTGAGGGGAGGGGGGGAGAGGGGAAAGGAAAAAGAAAAAGGAAAAAAATGAGTGGGTTTATTTGTTCTTGTTTTAGGATTGGATTATTGCACCGGAGGGCTACGCTGCATTTTACTGCGATGGAGAGTGTTCCTTCCCTCTCAATGCCCACATGAACGCCACCAACCATGCCATTGTTCAGACTCTGGTACGCCTCTGCCTATCTTGTAGTTGCCTGGTTTGCAGTTGTAAGTGTTTTGGCTCTGCAGCTGCCTCTTGCTCTCTGTGCACTACCATAGAATTTCAATTATTTCTGAGTAAATGCTCACAGTATCACAGTATCACCAAGGTTGGAAGAGACCTCATAGATCATCAAGTCCAACCCTTTACCACAGAGCTCAAGGCTAGACCATGGCACCAAGTGCCACGTCCAATCTTGCCTTGAACAGCTCCAGGGACGGCGACTCCACCACCTCCCCGGGCAGCCCATTCCAGTGTCCAATGACTCTCTCAGTGAAGAACTTTCTCCTCACCTCCAGCCTAAATCTCCCCTGGCGCAGCCTGAGGCTGTGTCCTCTCGTTCTGGTGCTGGCCACCTGAGAGAAGAGAGCAACCTCCTCCTAGCCACAACCTCCCCTCAGGTAGTTGTAGACAGCAATAAGGTCTCCCCTGAGCCTCCTCTTGTCCAGGCTAACCAATCCCAGCTCCCTCAGCCTCTCCTCATAAGGCTTGTGCTCAATGCCTCTCACCAGCCTCGTTGCCCTTCTCTGGACACGTTCAAGCATCTCAATGTCCTTCTTAAATTGAGGGGCCCAGAACTGGACACAGTACTCAAGGTGTGGTCTAAGCAGTGCAGAGTATAGAGGCAAAATGACCTCCCTGCTCCTGCTGGCCACACCATTCTTTATGATGATCCATTCCAAAGATATGCTTTGATGATTGTGCTGCAGAGAGGATGAACTGTCCAGAATGGCCTGTGTGGTAGATTTCACTTTAATTTCTCCTTAATGCATGAGAAGATTGTGTCATATTCCTGGAGAATTGTGTAGAGAAGAACCAAAGAGGCTCCCTAATCTCACTTCCAAGAGCTTTTTTTGCAGCTTAGTGAAACGCTGTGTTAACATCTCCACGCTATATCTTCCAGAAATGTTGACACTCTGTGGACCTCTGTTGTCAAAGATGCTTAAAATGGAACTGAATGTGAAGCTTTGCAAGTGGATGCATTTGCATGTAAAAAGTTGTGTTCAGTCCTGCTTAGCTAACATGCAATTTACAAATAAGTGTATTTGGATCTGCTACTCTGCCTGGTACAGGCAAAAGAGGATTTGCAGCCAGTTTTCTGCCCCTGCTACTTTTTCTGTTAGTTCTGTGCATCAGTTGGTGCAGCCAAGATGATGATTTTACTTGAAGGGCCTGGCTAGGTCTCCTCTACTCCAGCATCATACAGCTATAGAAATGAAGACCTTTAAATTATGCCTATATGTGATGCTGTTAGTCCAGTGTCTTCTCATGATTTTTCACCTGTGCCAGCTGAAAAAAAAAATGGCTCTGAACAGCATCAGTGTTAGCAGAAGGATGAAAAAAACAGGGGAATGAGACTTACTACACCAGGAGAGAGAGGGAGTAAAAAATCAGAAGGTGAAAGAGTTACCATCTCTAATTAGTTTCTGGAAAGGTCAAGACACTTGGCTGCAATTAAAGAAACATGAGTTTAAGGTTCCTTCTGATTTAAACTGATGATAGGAAAGTGCTGATGAAACTGTTAATGGATGTTCACCTTTTACTTTGACTGACAAAAAATCTGGGCCTGAAAAATCTTTCACCCTTCAGAGATGAGTGCAAATTATTACCTTCCTGAAAGGACACCCCTCCAACCAAAACTGCTCATCAAACAAACAAACAAACAACAACCCCCCCAGAAATAAAGTTTGACTTTTTTCCTGATAGAAAACAAATTATGCTTGTGAAAATTGCCATATATTTCTAGGAGAGGGACATCTGTAAAACCTCAGCAATGTGCTGAGAACTTTTCGTTTCCATTTCGACTTGTACAACGTTTGCACCAACGAAGAATTGTTCTTCCATACCAGAATTCAAGTCAGCAAGATTTACAGAAAGATGGGTAAATGTCAGAGGCTGGAAATAAATAGAACTGTGGTGAGGAGTTTGGTTGAAAGGGAACAGCAGCTGTCAGTTGGTGAGGAATATAGCAATGTGCCTAGGAGATGATCAAGAACAGCATATAGGCAGTCCTGACCTGAAAAAAGAAATAGGTCAGCAAGCAATAGTTTGACATCATGCAAACATTGTCTAGAAAAGTTGCCAACATCAGTGAAATCATAGAATCACAGACTCAAGCAGGTTGGAAGAGACCTCCAAGATCATCCAGGCCAACCTAGCACCCAGCCCTAGCCAGTCAACCAGACCATGGCACTAAGTGCCTCATCCAGGCTTTTCTTGAACACCTCCAGGGACAGTGACTCCACCACCTCCCTGGGCAGCCCATTCCAATGGCAAATCACTGTCTCTGGGAGGAACTAATCCCCAAGTTAGAGTTCCCTACTGCAGTCATGGACTGCTAAATTAGAAGTGGCCTTTTGCAAAAGTGGCTGATTTCCCAATGTTAAGAAATTTGTGTAGTTTGTCTTTTTTTACACATTGGCTACTTAAATTTTCCTCTCCTTTTTATGGCCTTTTTGGCATTGTGTGTCTCCCTCTGCATGCACTGTACATGCATTCAGTTGTGCAGCCAAAGAAATCATGGAGCTAATTAAATTTTAACTGCACATAAATTAGATGAGATAACAGTAGTTGAGTGCTTTCTGGTTTAAATTATACAGAATTGAGGTTTACACAAGGTGTGCACATGGGGATGGCTTGTGGAACAATTATTCATACACCACACCCTCATCCAAATGTAATCATCTCCCAGCCATACTGATTACAACAGTCTCAAAAAGCCCTCTCTTTGGGTTGGGAAGTAATTGTTCCTTGGTACCCCTCCAAATTTTACTGACTTTGTATCCTTGTGTTTTCCCTCTTGCAACAAGAATAGGAGAACTGCTGGGCCATTGCCTCTCTCTCTCTTCTTTGTCTGAGATTGCACTTAGGCAGACAGAAAATAGAGATGTATATAAATACAAACCAAATTGTATTATCAGAGATAATAACATTATTATTAGCATAGATAACACAATTATTGTTGGCATAGATAATACAGTTATTATTAGCATAGATAATACAGTTATTTTTATCATAGATAATACAATTACATAGATCATCAGAGAATCACAGAATCATTAAATGCTTTGGTTTGTAAGGGACCTCTGAATGTCACCTGCTCCAACACCCCTTAAGTAAGCTTTTTTTCTCCTCTCTTGGTTCCCATCACGCTCAGAACAGGTGCTGGACTAGCATGAACCTCCTGGACATACAAGTCAGGTTGACTCTTGGAGGTTTCCAGGCTGTCATGTGGAGCTAGCCAGGTGGGGGGTGGCCTCTTCTCCCAGGCAACCAGCAACAGAACAAGGGGACACAGTCTCAAGTTGTGCCAGGGGAAGTCTAGGCTGGATGTCAGGAGGAAGTTGTTGGCAGAGAGAGTGATTGGCATTGGAATGGGCTGCCCAGGGAGGTGGTGGAGTCACTGTCCCTGGAGGTGTTCAAGCAAAGCCTGGCTGAGGCACTTAGTGCCATGGTCTAGTTGACTGGCTAGGGCTGGGTGCTAGGTTGGCCTGGCTGATCTTGGAGGTCTCTTCCAACCTGCTTGATTCTATGATTCTATGTTGCTCCCAGGTGGAGTGACAGAGGCTGGTGAGACCAAGGGTTAAGGCAGAGCAGACATCTGCCTAGACAAAGCACAACCATTCTTTTCTTTAGTGCTTGGCTATTCATTTGTTAAACTGTTTTAAAATGTGTGTTTAAACTCTTACTAAACTGCTACTTCAGGATTTATTATCACTTGTTTCAAAAGACCTTCTCATGGTAACAGTTATGTAAAAATTGTTTCCTGATAGACTGTTCTCTGTTGTCTGGCAAAAGCCCTGGGCTTAGATCACTGTAAGACAGATGGCTCTAACTGATTTACAAAGACCTAACATATAAATGAAACCTATTACTGCTGAAGTCTTCATCTATGCCTTAATAATCTCTTGCCCTCTTTATTACAACTCCCTCTTTTCTGGCCTCCTCAGTTTCCAAGTCTTCAGCATGCGTAGAACATTGCATTCAGCCTTCCTTTAAGCACAAAGAACTTTTATTTCCCCCATTTTCAGATATTTCCACCAGACTTCGTTCATTCTGGGATACTGTTCAAACCTCTTTTCCTTCTCTTTGACGTTTCATTGATGTATTTCAGTCTTGTGAATGCAAAGCCTTCTCTTGCCTCAGTCTTTTCCCCAAACCTTCTGTCCAGCTGGCACACACCTTATGAATTGGTTTTGACTTCAGTGGAAGTAGAAATGGATCTGCAGATAATGAGATAAGCCCTCAAAACGCACTTGTGCTGTCTGAGGACCCATACCTTACCGTTTCATAGGCTAAAACCAATTTCAGTGTGAGCCTTTGCCTGTGGAACCTTTGCTGTCTGCAACAGACTTTCCTCCATTCTGAGACTTTGAGTGAGGGAAGCATTTTAGCACATGCTGGGGGCTGTGAAAGACCTGGGACTTGAGCCTGTGCTTTATGTTAAGCACTGTCCTCAGCACAGCTGGTACTAACAATACGTTTAAGTGTTTTCCTGAGCAGCTGCCTGACTCCAGCCCTTTTCTAAATTTCATGTGAAACTCTCCATCTTGGCTGGCCCTCCTCATTTATCTCTCCATCTGCTATTGCTGTATAACTCTACCCATGCAATTGAAATCAGAGCAATGTTCTGGAGGTAAGCTGCGCTTTAAAGTTGCTAACCAAGGAAAATCTGTGACCGCAGCGCTCTCTGAATTGCAAAGGCATGTTTTGCACTGGTGTTGTCCTTGTACCTCTCTGTTTGATATATGAGCTGTGTATTTATCTGTCTTTCAGGTTCACTTGATGTTCCCTGATCATGTACCAAAGCCATGCTGTGCACCAACAAAACTGAACGCGATCTCCGTTCTCTACTTTGATGACAGTTCCAATGTTATATTAAAGAAGTACAGAAATATGGTGGTGCGTTCATGTGGCTGCCACTAAAAGGAGAAAGAGAAGATAATCTAAAGCAGAGGGCTTTATTCAGAGCTGTAATAAAGTCAAGATATGAGACTTGCTGATGAAAAGGCAATCCTAAACTTATTTCAGTTCATGTCATCTCTCATTTAAGTGTACAGTGGTAATGTATATAGTAGCTTTTATTTATTTAAAGGTATATAGTTTCTTTTGTATAAACAAAATTTCAAACTCATTTATTTTATGGGTCACTTCACTACACAGTAGACATTCACTAATTTTTCAATTGACCATAATGAAATCCATTTCATTCCACTTGGATATTTTAAAGGCAGGTCTTTACCTAGACATTTTTAAAGGTAGAAACTCCAGAACTTCTGTAACCGCTTCAGAATGTTAAAGGAACTAAAAATTTGGCCGTGTTGTGCCAATGAAAACTGTGGTGGGATATTTACTTAGAGAAAGGCAGAGAGAAGAAAAAAAAAACCTAAACAAAGCTGCTTTTCTAAACATAGTTTTTATTTTAGCAGTTCTGCTCTGTTAGAAAAAGTGTTGAACAGTGTTTAAGTAAACAAACAGTAGGTAGAAAATAGAGGTGAAAAGATTAAGCATAATTGTCCTAACTATTTTCTTTGATGAGATGAGTGTAACTGGAGGAGTATGTTGCTTCTTGGCTTGTGGGCTGCAGAGTGTGCAAAAGCTCAGAGCTTTGGGAATTCTGTGCAGACAGACTCTCGCCTCTATCCATGACTTTCCAAGACTAAAAACTGAACTACAACATTCTTACCTCAAACCACTTCAGCTTATTATCTACTATACTGCTCCAGCAAGTATTTTCATCATAACAGCACAAGGTAAAATCAAACAAAGAAACCAACAGAAGCCTTCCCATTTTAGACAGGAGGTACTATACACATGAAATATACAGATGACATCCTGGCCTGCATCAGGAACAGTGTGGCCAGTAGGACAAGGGAGGTTATTCTGCCCCTGTACTCAGCACTGCTCAGACCACACCTTGAGTGCTGTGTACAGTTCTGGGCTCCTCAATTCAAGAGAGATGTTGAGGTGCTGGAAGGTGTCCAGAGAAGGGTGACAAAGCTGGTGAGGGGCCTGGAACACAAACCCTATGAGGAGAGGTTGAGGGAGCTGGGGGTGTTTGGCCTGGAGAAGAGGAGGCTCAGGGGGGACCTCATTGCTGTCTACAACTGCCTGAAGGGAGGTTGTAGCCAGGTGGGGGTTGGTCACTTCTGCCAGGCAACCAGCAACAGAACAAGGGGACACAGTCTCAGGTTGTGCCAGGGGAAGTCTAGGCTGGATGTCAGGAGGAAGTTGTTTGCAGAGAGAGTGATTTGCATTGGAATGGGCTGCCCAGGGAAGTGGTGGAGTCACCGTCCCTGGAGGTATTGAAGCAAAGCCTGGCTGAGGCACTTAGTGCCATGGTCTATTTGACTGGCTAGGGCTGGGTGCTAGGTTGGCCAGGATGATCTTGGAGGTCTTTTCCAACCTGGCTGATTCTATGATTCTATTCTATGAATGAAAGGGTTTTGCTTTCTTTAGGTCTCATTTTTGTATGTGTTTTCAGAGTGTGCTAAGAAAGACACCAGGGATGCAGCAGTTGCTATCTGTTTAATTGAAAAGCTTGTCCCCGATGGTACCATAGGATACTTTAGAGTTTTCTTTCAATACATCTGCTCTTCTGTCAAACGGAGGTTGGTTTAAGTCATAAGACTTAAGATGGTGTATCTTTCCCTTTCTTTTTTAAGCATTAACTTTTATAACACAGAGAATTCTTAAATCCATACAAATAACAAATGAAATCCTGCAGTTGAGAATTGCACAATTAGTTACAGATTATCATTCCCACCACAGCCACACATATGCTTATTTTGAATCAACCACATCTAATATCCTTGGGCACTCCTTTGTTTTAGCATTATGATAATGGGAAAACAGAACCTCTGTTTTCTCTTTATTACATGGCTAATTATAGCATGTATGCTTTTATCATAAGTTGTCTTGATTAAAAAAGGGTTCATTTAAATAGTTCTCAGCTAGCAGTTAAAAAAAATGACCAGGACATATCAATTTCTCCTTAGATAACCTATTCATGTAAACTTTGGCTTCTCCTATTTCAGAAAACTCAGATTATTACAGACTGATAAACTCAACATGTGCATATGACTGTGTGCATGCATATGAATGTGCAACTGGGTTTTGGGTTGTTTGGTGTTTGGTTTGTTTGGTTTGTTTTTTTTTTTTCCCAGAAATTAATTTATTTTATCCTGCTATTGGAGTAATAAATAAATAAATAAATAAGTGCTTTTTATGTGCAACCTCCTTTTTTTAATAAGAGTTCTGATTTCAGTCTTGGGAGCTCTTTCCTCTTAATACAAGAGGTCAATATTACAACTCCATCTCCGTTTCATTGCCTACATATCTGTTTAGGGGCAGTTCATGCACAAGGCTATGTACAGCAAAACTTAATGTCTCCAACTGAATTACCATTCTACAACAGGTAAATTCCTGGCTTGTCTTCAGAAAAACCAGCTACTTTCTGTATAAACTGAGTAGGTGGATATGCTTTTTTGGACTCAATTTGTTATGAATGGAAGTTGATGGAAACTGAATTTTGGGTACATTAAGTAATATATTTTAAAATAATGGTGTTCCATTTTGAATTAAGAAACTGAAGATTATTATTATTATTATTATTATTATATTCTTTAAAATATGCTGCTGAAATACATTTCTATATTTTGAGACATAATAAACCTGAACTGCTGCTTTCTTTTGCCGTGATTTTGCTTCTGATGCACATAACAATGACACTGGCTTCATATATGGCCAATAGTTACAAACTCATTAATACAGGGCTGGGACACACTTGCTGATAGTAAAAATTATGCTTGTTTGGATTGCCTTAGGCCTTTTTTGATATAAAATTAAGATCAAAATGAAATTCATATAAAGCTTCATGATGGCATGGAATCAGCACTCATGTCTTCAAACAAAAAGAATGATCACTCTTTGTTCTGTTGTGTATCTGTCTGAAGGGTCATCCTGACTGGCATCCTTTACAACTTCATTTTTGCAGTGGCATGTTTAGGCTTTTATGTCAATATGCCATCTGTGTTGAGTTATTTGGTAGGTAATATAAATGGAGCTCAGGTATCTCCAGGAAAAAGAAACTAGTCCATTGTAGCTGCACAGGAAAGCACAGCTCTTTGTTTTCCACACTGGCAGCTACAGGACTGTAGAATTGTAGTTAGTCTTTGTATCGTGATAGGAGTCATTTTTAAGTCAATCTGAGGCATCATTTTATTAAATGGTATATGTGAGAGTGCTGTGAGTTTCATCTGTACTGTAGAAACTCAAACAGAGACTTTCCTTAGGGACAACATAAAGACAAATCTTTTGGATTGCACTTCTGCCCCTTCTCTCCAAAGACTATAAAGTGGGTTTAGGACAAGAGATCAGCTTGTCTGAGCAACTGTTGTCAATGACAGTTCCTGGCACCTTTAAAACAGTGTCGTGTTCTTCAAGAGGTTTTACTGAGCTTTTTAAGTGGGATGTGAAGCTTTGAGACATTTTTTGTTGTCATGATGGGGTGTCAGAGGCTTCTATCTCAGAATATAATTTTCTCTACAGTTTACTTGGAAAAGATTTGATTGCTGCTTGCATATTTTTTTCAGGCATTTCTTTATCCTTTCCTTCTTTTGGAACAGCTTCATGGTAAATCACTTTACTCAAAGATGGTTAAAAAACCTGGTTTGGGTCTGATTTTTTTTTCAGCAATAACCAAAGGATCCTAATAACCAGGACTTTAAAACTGTGCTCTTTGCAATCTCCACCAGCTTTGCTGCTCACACATTCAGCTGTGCATAGGGGAGAATCTGAATCTGACATGTGGTGCCTGAATGACGAACAAGCCACATGTGAATTATACAGCATTATCTTTTACTATCTCATCTGCAGTCACAGAACTTGCAAACTGTGATTTACTATGTGTTGCTCAATTCTTACTCACATGGCTTGAGCAAGAGCTTGATTAAAAACAAAAGAAAGCTGAACTAAAAATCCAACAAAAAGCAGCACGAGGAGGTTTTCTTGCCATCTTAATTCAAATAAATGAGTGCTGAACGTGGTACATGAGGGATTGGGAATCTCATCTGAATTAAATGGGTCTTTTGTATTTTGTTTTCCATATTTACAACACATGACACAGACACTTCTTCTGACTGCTTTATTTCCAACTAAATACTTTCTGTTCTGTTCCTGCACTTTTTTGTTTCCAGATGGGCACCATCAGTTATTATTATTAATATGAGTGAAGACATTTTCATTGCTTTAGCAGATGTCAATGCTTTACAAAAGAAGTATGTGTTGTTAGTATTGCTGCTTTGCAGGTACAGAGAAGTGGAGAGACTTGCTTGGGAGAAGAGCAGATGAGAGGCAGTAGAGCAAAGATGATCAGATCTCTGGTATCTCAGTGGTTCAACCCTTATCCCACACTCTTGGTTATGTGATGCACACACTCGACACGGCTGTCCCTGTAGCTCATAACTTTAATGGATGACTCACATTTACCAAGTACTTTTCTGGTTTCATGACTGACTGTGGAAATCTGGACAGCTATCAGTAAAAGGGGGGCATGTGCAGCATGCAGACCACAGCTTTCCTATGTGAAGGCTGTTACATTTTAAAGCTCTGCTGGAAACTGACCAAGATCTCCTTGAAGCAGATCTTGGAGCACCTTTTCAGCACTGTCATAAATCTGCATCAGCAGAGCTTGAAGGCGGTGATGCCTGACTTTTCTTCCTTACATCTTCCTCCTGGTCAGTGGGAAGTTCAGCTACGTGTTAAAACTGAGGCTTTCTTAAGATCTGTGTAGCACAGGATCTCAGGGCAGATGTTGGCTGGAGATATGAAAGCAACATATATTTTCTAGGGAACAAGTCTCTCAGAGGTGGTGGAGTCGCCGTCCCTGGGGCACTTCAAGGCAAGGTTGGACGTGGCACTTGGTGCCATGGTCTAGCCTTGAGCTCTGTGGTAAAGGGTTGGACTTGATGATCTGTGAGGTCTCTTCCAACCCTGATGATACTGTGATACTGTGATAATAATACTGAAACAGAAATATGAGAGCAGAATTTTCTGTGTCTGACTTGTCCCAGTCACTTCTGGGTCTCCAGCTTACTTGTGTGTAAAAATGAGAAAGATCTTTAATTAAAGTGTGAGGATAAAACTTGGAGGAGGCTTCTTCTGGCATCTCAGTCCCTCAGAATTTCTTCTGCAAAGAAGAAATCCAGGGTCAAATCTGTAGCTACTCAACTGCACAGAGAAAAGAAGTTGGACAAGGCATGATAGAGAAACATGGCACATATGTCAAACACTCCAACTGGAAAGCAAAGCTCTTCAGGTGTGATTGCTTTCTTAATTACTGAGCTCTCTCATATTAACTTGCCAAAAGAAAGTGTGTTCCCTTTTACTTGGGTCATCCACCACTGGGATGCCTTTTCCCCATCATTGTTCCACCCTTAACCTCTGCAATGGCTTTTTTTCAGCCTTCTCTGCATGTTATCTGTCTTACTCAAGACTAACAGCTTCCAACAGGGAATGGTTTTTCATAGACTGCTGCAGGGACAGAACAAAGACAAGACCTGTCAAGTCAGCTACTTGTTTAATTGGGAAGTGAATCTTTGAGAAAGCTTTTGCTTACTTTTTTATACTCATTTGGGTTTTTTCTTGATTTGCTATCTTGATATAAATTTGTGTGGAGAAAGATATGTAGGTCAGTGCACAGATCTCCATAAAACATTCCTGTGAAAAGTATTTGTGCGCTTCACAAAGAAACAAAACTTTGTAGTTGGTTTCTTCTTTTAAAATGGAATCAATGCAGGCAGTCAAAACCTTAGAGGCTAACTACCAAGGCTGTTTTTGTTTAATCTTTTGCATTCTATTAATCCATTCAAAATTGAAGAGCTATTAATTAGCAGGATGTAATTGCTGCCCTCAGGACAGCAATTCAAGGATCAGATTTTTATTTTCAGATATGTTGTAAATACAAAAATCTATCCAAATCAAGAGTTCCATTTCATACTGGTAAACATATTTCTGACTCTTTCTGTTGATCCATATTGGGCTGAGAGGCAGTAAGAGCATTACTAATTTCAGAATACAATTAACTGCTTGAGTCTTAAGTGTCTTGTTCTTATAAGCCAGCAAAAAGCTGTTACTCTTTCTTCTCACTCATCCACAACAAAGAATAGCTGAAGGTCATGACTTAAAATTCCGGGGAAAGCATTCCACGCTTCACAACTGAACTGACTTCAACCAGCAGGTTTAAAACAGATCATGACAGCATTTTTTTGCTGGTTTAAAAAAGATCATGACAGCATTTTTTTGCAGGTTTAAAAAAGATCATGACAGCATTTTTTTGCAGGTTTAAAAAATATTGGTGCTGATCTGCAGAGCCCACACCAGTGCTGTGGAAACTGCCGCCAGGAAAGGGGATCCTAGGCTGTGTCCACACCTGCCAGAAGCCACATCTGCCACGGGCTGCGATGCCACAGGCATCAGAAGAGATGGGGAGAATGCTTAAGGTAAGCAAGTTCCAATCCAATCCATTTATTGCATTCCAAATGTGTTTTTATGCCTTTCATCAGAAGGCTACAAACTGTATTAAACTGTAATTGGCTACATATAGAAATCTCAATAACATGGTAGAGTCGCCATCCCTGGGGCTGTTCAAGGCAGGATTGGACGTGGCACTTGGTGCCATGGTCTAGCCTTGAGCTCTGTGGTAAAGGGTTGGACTTGATGATCTGTGAGGTCTCTTCCAATCCTAATAATACTGTGATAGTGTGATACTGTGATATGTACACTGTGTCTAAGCAATCTAAGTCAGCAGAGATAGGTGAAAACCACAGGCTCCAGCCTTACATTTGTATTTGTTACACCTTTCTCTAAGGTCATTCCAACCTTCCACTTTATCTTAACTCAGCACTTACTGAGCCTCTGCATCTTGCCTGTCCATGGCTCATGTTCCAGTGTATAATAATCAGACAATTCTATAGAATCACTACATTTAATGTTACTATTCCCAACACCCATCAGCCTGGCCAGGTCTGTGGCCATGGGATGCTGGTGCAGCCTGACAAGGAACGAGGAATCCTGTGGTCTGTGAGTTCCCACGTTTGAGGAAAGGAGCTTGGAAGCTGCAGGGTTCCCTTTTCTGACAGAGTCCAGAAATGCAGGCTGTCCAAGAGCTCTGTATCTTTGCATTCAAGGCAGGGAAACAGGAGAGGTGTCTTGCAAAATGTTGCACAGTAGAGCCTGCTGAAAATGCCTGCATTTAATCAGAGAAGTGCTTAAAGATGTGGCTCTGTTTCAACGACAGAAAAATATTCACTGGGAAATTCCCACACTGGCTAAAATTTCTCCTGACATTTCTGAGTGAAGCTTCACTGACATTTTCACAGAGGTTTACTCATTTTTGGCAGGAAAGAATTTGACCCCTCTCTTCAATCATGTTACACCCCATTTCCACTGACTGTCTTTAAGTCTTTTACCATTCTCTGCTTTTCCCATGATATAAACACACTGCAGTAGAAGCAGCAGTGCTCCTCCGGATTTACTCTAGAACAACTAAGTATCACTGCAAAATGCTTCCTGCAATGCTTTTTTCTCACTCCTCTGACTTCAAGTGACCTTTGCCTGAAAAAGCCTTAAGAAATGAGCCAAATAATGATTGTAAGAGCAGGAATCAGATGACATTGTTTTAATTAGGTGACTAAACACAATGTGCAGCTGTTTTATCCTTCTTCTTACAGTCACTGGTTACAGGGCAGTCTGAACACTGTGGCCCATCAGCCTTCCAGGGAAGAGTCTGCTTGAGTATTCATGCAATGTCAGGCTAAGAAGTTCATGAAATGATGTCCTTTGGAAAGGTACTGCCAGGGACAGTCACCTCCTTTATTAACATGCTTGGATCATGATGAGGACACCTGTCCCCAGGTGGATTTCCACTGTGTAAACACACATTCTATATGCTACGGTGCCATGGCTTTTCTAGCAAGGAAGAGAACTCTGTCAGATAGTAGACCACATCTATGGTGATCATAGAATCATAGAATCAACCAGGTTGGAAGAGACCTCCAAGATCATCCAGGCCAACCTAGCACCCAGCCCTATCCAATCAACTAGACCACGGCACTAAGTGCCTCATCCAGGCTTTTCTTGAAGACCCCCAGGGACGGTGCCTCCACCACCTCCCTGGGCAGCCCATAATTGTCCAAAGCTTGCAGAATCCATCCCACTCTTCATATAGATTACTTCATTTAGCCTTCCTGTGGACTACTTTAATTTAATGAATTTCTAATCCCCTGCTTTCTTTGTGGGTAATTACTCATTTGCATTACAATTATATTTGTGTTTGTCTCTTTACCCACCAACACCACCTTCTCCTCCTTCACAGTCACAATTTAATCTTTTGATACTGCAGAAAATGTAGTATTCTGTTTATGAAAAGTTGGACATCCTCCAACTTTCCCCTTACAGTTCCTAAAGTGAAGTGGTAAGATTGAAACAAATGTGCAGGAGTTTGTGACTGGCAATTCAAAGTGTATGATTTCTCTGTGCATTTCCCTGTTGGTGCAGTCAGTTCAAGCAAGCCAAGGTGTGCAATCAGAGGACCTTTCAGTGAGTACATTTCTGTAAGACGTATTCAGTGAGATGTTGAACATCAAATTCCAGTTTGGACTTGGGGTTTAGTTTCTCTTCAGCCTGATATGTATGCTTTGGCTTCCTGCAGAGCCTCAGCTGCCTCTGAAGTTCTGTTATAATAGCACCATCTTCTGACTTGTGTCCCATCAGGAGTATTTCTGAGCATTTTTACCTTTGGTTCATTGCATCTCTGAGAGTCCTACTTCTGTGAAAAGGTGAAGGGACATTGCAGCCAGGTGAGGGTTGGTCTCTTCTCCCAGGCAACCAGCAACAGAACAAGGGGACACAGTCTCAAGTTGTGCTGGGGAAAGTCTAGGCTGGATGTTAGGAGGAAGTTGTTGGCAGAGAGAGTGATTGGCATTGGAATGGGCTGCCCAGGGAGGTGGTGGAGGCACCGTCCCTGGAGGTGTTCAAGCAAAGCCTGTATGAGGCACTTAGTGCCATGGTCTGGTTGATTGGCTAGGGCTGGGGGATAGGTTGGACTGAATGATCTTGAAGGTCTCTTCCAACCTGCTTGATTCTATGATTCTCCTCCTCCAAGCTTAGTGCAGAGGTTAGCCATGCTACATATTGAGCAGTAGAATCATGTGTGCAGCACTGAGAGTTCCTTAGCTTTGGCAGCCTGATACTAAAATGTACTCACATTTCCAATGGAAACGCCAAGAGTACTAAATGAAAATAGAAAATGTTCTGCTGACATTTTTGGTGCTGGCTCAGTTTTTTATGAATAAAAGCCACTTGACAGCACTTGTCCTCTCAACCTCTTTTCCAAGGTCAAGATTGTATGCTAAATATTTTGAAAAGCTTACTACAGAATAAATGGAGTCCAGCTAGTACAGTTTTACCTTAGTTAGGCTTTGCACAACAATGCTGAGTCCACTTTTTCGTATCTTATCTACTTTAACTGTGTTCAACTGCATGAGTCTTCACATTTTTGTCTGGACATTAAAGAAAAAACAGCAGTGGCAGTAGCAGCTGATTGTTATAACTACTGAGTCAATTAATTTTGGAAGGGCTATAAATTGGTACTTGAAGTCACATATCCAGTTAACTTAATTTACATTATGAAAACTTAAGTTACAGTTTCAAGGGCATGAAAACACTCACAGACTATTTGACCAAGGGAAAGAGAAGGTTTCAGAAGTTTTGGATTGTTTCTCTGCTTCTGTCACTGATTCACTACAATATCTCAGAGATATCTGAGAATTAAGAGGAGAAATTCCTTGGTAATAATGAGGGATTTGGATGCATTCGTAGTCATGTATGGCACTTGGCATGCATGTATGGTGTGGCACTTGGTGCCATGGTCTAGCCTTGAGCTCTGTGGTAGAGGGTTGGACTTGATGATCTATGAGGTCTCTTCCAACCCTGATGATACTGTGATACTGTGATGTAAGTGCCTATAATTTCTGTATACAGGACATTGGATCCATTTCCTCATTGGAAAATTACACCTGTTACTTATCTGGGCTCTTCTAGATTTTACTCATTTGAATTCAAAATAATTGTTTGCTTGATCATAAAGAACAGCTTTTGTTGTGAATAAAGGAGGTTATTTGCTCAGGTTTATATTCACTTGAATTCAAGGTAATAGTTTATGCAATCATAAAGAACATCTTTAGTTGTGGATAAAGGAGGTTACTTGCTCAGGTTTATACTCATTTGAATTCAAGGTAATTGTTTGATCATAAAGAACATCTTCAGTTGCAAATAAAGGAGGTTACTTGCTCAGGTTTATACTCATTTGAATTCAAGGTAATTGATCATAAAGAGCTGGGGTTGTTTAGCCTGGAGAAGAGGAGGATCAGGGCAGACCTCATTGCTGTCTACAACTACCTGAAGGTGGGGTTGGTCTCTTCTTCCAGGCAACCAGCAACAGAACAAGGGGACACAGTCTCAAGTTGTGCCAGGGGAGGTCTAGGCTGGATGTTAGGAGGAAGTTGTTGGCAGAGAGAGTGATTGGCATTGGAATGGGCTGCCCAGGGAGGTGGTGGAGTTACCGTCCCTGGAGGTGTTCAAGCAAAGCCTGGCTGAGGCACTTAGTACCATGGGACAGATATCAGGAGTCCTTTGTTTTCCACTTCAGTCAGAAAATAGCAGGTTTCTGGAAAAAAACCTTGCATGGTTCCTCTACAGAAGACCAGTCCAGATGTCTTTGTACATGATAATGGAAGAGTTCAAACCTTGTAACTAGCCTGGCACTGGATTTGAAACCTGACAATGCATTTCTTACAACAACTTTTGCTGCAACTTCTGAACTGCATTTTCTGCTAACAGAGCTACTTACGTTTGCACAGCTGGGAGCCTTCTATTTTTCCCCCCATTTTTTTTCCTCCCCCCATTCTGATTTGTTATTGTTTGAAATCCTGAGAATGTTTTACACCCATTTCCAGCGCACAACATTTGGCCACTGATAAACGAAGGACAACTATGAAATAAAGCCTCGCAGAAGACCCTGAAGGGTCTACCCAGGAAGAAAGACACATCTGTCTCCAGCTGTGCAGCTATTTAGGAGCGAAATGACTTGTCCTGGGTTGGGCAGGGATGGTAATTATTTTTTTTTGTTGATGTGAAGATCAAAGGTTATTCTCAGGAAGTAAGGACAAGGACTGTGGTATTTAGCAGGAAAGATTTATACAGGACATAATTTAGTACATGGTTTGCACATTAACCTGGTGCTAATGCATGTAGATGACAGAGAAAATGTAAATAGTCCTGATAGAAGATAAATTGTAATTGGTGAAAAGCAAATTAATCTACTGGTCAGGAATCTCCCACAAGTTAGCAGAATCTTGAGCAGCTGTTACATTCCACAATCACACTTTGAAAAGAGGCTGCTTGATCGGAGGATTTCTTTCTATCATGCAAATAACTTGTTCCTCCTCTTCTAGCATGTGGGTCTTTTCTTTTCTTTTCTTTTCTTTTCTTTTCTTTTCTTTTCTTTTCTTTTCTTTTCTTTTCTTTTCTTTTCTTTTCTTTTCTTTTCTTTTCTTTTCTTTTCTTTTCTTTTCTTTTCTTTTCTTTTCCTTTCTTTTCTTTTCTTTTCTTTTCTTTTCTTTTCTTTTCTTTTCTTTTCTTTTCTTTTCTTTTCTTTTCTTTTCTTTTCTTTTCTTTTCTTTTCTTTTCTTTTCTTTTCTTTTCTTTTCTTTTCTTCTTTTCTTTTCTTCATTCTTTTCCTCTCTCCTCTCCTCTCCTCTCCTCTCCTCTCCTCTCCTCTCCTCTCCTCTCCTCTCCTCTCCTCTCCTCTCCTCTCCTCTCCTCTCCTCTCCTCTCCTCTCCTCTCCTCTCCTCTCCTCTCCTCTCCTCTCCTCTTCATTTTTTCTTTTCTTCTCTTTTCTTTTCCTTTTATTTTTTTTTAACTATAAACCCTTGCTTCTAACAACAGCATCCAGTTCTAGGCTAACATAACTCACAGATTCCTTCCCATAAGAATGAACCCTTTGGGTTTATTATTTTCAAGGTACGAACTAAGAATATGCCCCCACACAAACCTCTTCAAAAAGCACAGAGGTAGTAGTCTATAGATGACTTTTCATAACTGAGCATACCATGATCTCATTGTCAGTAGATGAGATGTAATCTTTACTTCTCCATGGTTTTCTGGTACTAGACCAAAAATCCATGAAATAGCTTTCTGATGTTTCTTTGTTCCTAAATTTCACTTTTAGGTGCAAATAGCTTTAGTCTGTTAAAAGGTGCTCCATGTAGAACACAAATATACAAATTGTGTGAGCAAAGAGGAAAAAAATTACATCAATCATGTGGAAGAAAACATTGCCTGGAACACAAACCCTATGAGGAGAGGCTGAGGGAGCTGGGGGTGTTTAGCCTGGAGAAGAGGAGGCTCAGGGGGACCTCATTGCTGTCTAAAACTACCTGAAGGGAGGTTGTAGCCAGGTGGGGGTTGGTCTCTTCTCCCAGACAACCAGCAACAGAGCAAGGGGACTCAGTCTCAAGTTGTGCTGGGGAAAGTCTAGGCTGGATGTCAGGAGGAAGTTGTTGGCAGAGAGAGTGATTGGCATTGGAATGGGCTGCCCAGGGAGGTGGTGGAGGCACCATCCCTGGAGGTGTTCAAGCAAAGCCTGGCTGAGGCACTCAGTGCCATGGTCTGGTTGACTGGCTAGGGCTGGGTGCTAGGTTGGCCTGGATGATCTTGGAGGTCTCTTCCAACCTGCTTGATTCTGAGTCTATGAGTCTATGATTGGGATCTCTTGGAGCAAACCAAGACTTAAATAAGAGTTATGTATTAAGTATTGTGATGTGAAACATTTTTCAATCATCTGGGCCTGGGCATAAAAGCTTTTCTGTTAAAATCACTATGAATTTTATTACCCATAGGACCTTAGTTCTCTTGACTAAGACTGCTCAGAATTGTATTGTTTTAAACAGGGGAAAAAAATGCTCCGAGCTAAAATAATCTATACTAATGTGAAATGAAAAAAAAACAGTTTAAATTAATGCTTAAACATAAAATGCTTATCACAGATTTCTAAGATGAAAAACAGATCTGTCTGTTTGAACAAAAAAATAAAATCAGAAGCAGTAAATCTATTTATTAAGACTGTAGCTCATTCACAAATATTCATGGCAATATATTCTGCCCTGTATAACAAAATTCATCCATTTGTGTCTTGAATAAATTGATGGTCTATGGAGAAACAATTAAGAGAATGAAGTTCTAGACTTTTTCACTTCTTTGTATCTGCTTCCATTTTCAAGCTTGCAAGAAAGCATATCCAAGGGATCAAAATACATGTTCTTCTCAGGTGGCTTTGCTATGACCCAGGCATCAGATCTCCAAAGAAGGTAGGCAATGGTGGGCTGCACAGAGGATACCTAAGCAGGCTTTGACATGGTAGAGAAGTTATTCAATGTAGGATTTGGTTTTCTAATTTTGTGCAAGCCTCAGTAAATCTTTCAGCACAGACTAATCTGCTGTTATAGCAAATGCAGCCAAAACCCAGAAATTCTCTGGCTAATTCTGGCTGCAAGCCAAACCTCACTGTTTCCCCACCCTACTGCCCACTCACAGAACAAAACCTTACTGGATTCCCTTAAAATAGCAAATGAACTTTTGATTCATTGAACAAAAATCAGCTCCAGCCAATGAAAGGCTACCAAGCCTTCCTATGGGTTACTCAGTTTAAATTACAAAGCCCTAACATTCATTTTAGCATCTTTCAAGAAGAAAGATAAATATAGCATGTCTGTGTTGCTAAACAAGTGGGGTGGATCAATGGATCCATAATGCAAACAAAATAAGCAGCAGGATGGCTTGGCAGAAGAGACATCACTACCACCACTCTTTTAGAGGTAGAGTAAGCAGAGACTAGCATGTACAGTAAGGATCAAAGTGATGAGATTTCCAGTCATTACAGGACCAAGAGAATTAAAAGCTGACCTGCCAGGAGCTTCAGCTACCTAAACCATAGCATCCTTATTTGCCTGAGTGATGAAGACCTTCCACACTGAAATATTACTGTGCTGATCATCTTTAGTGTCTAACTGCTAAGAAAGGGGCATGGTGAAATCAACAGTCGTAGTTCATGGATGTGCAAAGATCATTTCTATCCAGCACAGCTGAGTTGTACCAGGAGCAGTTAACTGCTGTGGCATCACTAAGGAAGAAAAAAAATGACAGTATGTCCTGTCTGGCTTTGCTGACAGCAATCATGATACCATGCCAAAGCTACTATAGGAGCAATAAAGATTGGGAAAGGGTTATCTAGACTCTTGCTGATTAGTAGATATAGAAAAAGGCTTGTCTACATAACTATCAAGATTAATGACAAAACCTCTCTGAAACACTGTGAGACTTCTGTTAGTTTAAAATGGAGTTCATCTCTTTCTTGTTCTCTCTCTTTTTTTTTTGGTTGTTACCCCAAAATATTCAAATGCTTACATTTTTAATGCCTGTATTTCTTGTGTGTTCTCTATTTTATAACACTTAAAAAAAAAAAAACCCCAAACTTCTGAATAACACTGAAGAAATTTGGTTTGTATCAATGTCTATTCCACAGAGATTTATAACCAGAAAGAAAAGAAGTAAAGAGAAAGAAATTCCACATTACTCTCTTTCATAGTGACAAAAGGGCAAAAACCTTCAAAAGATACTGTGGAAAAAAAAATCTCATCTTTAGCTTTCAAAAAAAACCCCACACAATGCCCACCTTATGTAGAATAAATGCATGTGAAGTTAACCTCTCAAGTACAAGGTGGGCATTTATCGTGTATGTTGTGATTTCCAGGATTAATCTCTTCTCTATGCTTTTACCTGTGTTATTTATCTTGTGATGGAAGCTCATAAAAGTTCACAGCACTATTAGTCACTTAGCAAAGACTAATAACATTAGTTGGCCAGGGCTGGTGAAAACAACTGAAAGAGTTCATGCTGCTAAGCCAGATTTCACAATAATGTTGAGCATATCTGAAGAGAAGAAAGGGAAGGAAAAAACCTAAACCAACCAACCAAACAAAAAAACCAACAACAAAACCAATAAAATAAAATAATAGAAAATAAAAGAGAAAACAAAATAAAATAAAGAAGAAAAGAAAAAACTAAAAAGAACAGAAAGAGAATAGGAAAAAAGGGAAGGGAAAGGGAAAGGGAAAGGGAAAGGGAAAGGGAAAGGGAAAGGGAAAGGGAAAGGGAAAGGGAAAGGGAAGAGAAGGGAAAGGAAAGGAAGGGAAGGGAACGGGAGGGAAGGGAAGGGGAGGGGAAGGGAAAGGGAAAGGGAAAGGGAAGAGAAGGGAAGGGAACGGGAGGGAAGGGAAGGGAAGGGGAGGGGAAGGGGAAGGGAAAGGAAGGGAAGGGATTGGAAGGGAAGGGAAGGGAAAGGGAAAGGGAAAGGGAAAGGGAAAGGGAAAGGGAAAGGGAAAGAGAAAGGAAGGGAAGGGAAGAGAAGGGGAGGGAAGGGAAGCGAAGGGAAGGGAGTTGGAACTGGATGATCTTTGAGGTACTCTCCAACCTAAACCATTTTATGATTCTACAAGCAGAGTTAGAATGCCTATTTTTCCTTTAATCTTTTCACTCCTTTCTCCCTACATAGAAAGGCTCTTTAATGTCTGATTTTTTAAAGCATTCTGACACCAGGTGATTGGTCTGAGTCACAGAGCTTTAAGTTAATTTTCCAGATTCAAGAAAAAAAAGGTATTTTCAACCTTCCTCCATTATAGCTCTTAAAACTTTCTTACACTGAGTATGTATAACAGAGGAAAAGTGTTATATAGCTGAAAACACAGGATCTAGCACTAGCAAAACCTTAGACAGTCTTACTTATGTAAACCTCTGCATCAGCTTATTAGTTGTAACTTCAGAGCCATTGCATAGGGTTGTCTGGTCTTGCAGCTCCCCATCACATGAGGGTACCAGCAGAGAATCATAAGTCTCCTTTTCTACTGCAGTGTACTTAGCTCAAGTCTGAACCTCTGAGTGTAAAACCCTCAGCTGTATTTACAGATACCATCTTTTGAGTATATATCAATGTTTCTTTATTTTGTGTACTTTCACTTCAGAAAAGAGAACAAAAAGTGTTGTTTTCATATTCTGGTTAGCTCAGTGATTCCTTGGCAAATATTTCTTTGCTAGAAGGAGAGTGGGAAAATACCTAGACTGGATTTACCATTAAAAAACTACATAGAAAAGGAAACACTGAAAACTTGATGCGTTTGGGACAATCCTCAATTGGTGCTGTGCAGTGTGGTGGCGTTACCTGGCCCAGCAAGAAACTTGTTTTAGAGTAGCAGTCTCAACACCTTACGCCACACAGTTTGGTTAGAAGCACAGAAGAAGAAAAGAAGCTGATGTCTTAAATATACAGAAAGAGAAGGTAGGTGCAAAAAACTGTGAAAATACTCCAGAAATGAAAGAAGGGTGTAAAAATGGATATATTCTGTAGCTAAGTGGCATCTGAGTTACTTTGTAGTGTTTTTTATGCTGTGTTTCTTGTAGTGCAAATAATGCCAGTACATAACTACCTGTCTACCTGAGAGGTGGTTGTGGCCAGGAGGAGGTTGCTCTCTTCTCTCAGGTGCCAGCACCAGAACAAGAGGACACAGCCTCAAGCTATGCCAGGGGAAATTTAGGCTGGAGGTGAGGAGAAAGTTCTTCACTGAGAGAGTCATTGGACACTGGAATGGGCTGCCCGGGGAGGTGGTGGAGTCGCCGTCCCTGGAGCTGTTCAAGGCAGGATTGGACGTGGCACTTGGTGCCATGGTCTAGCCTTAAGCTCTGTGGTAAAGGGTCTGTGAGGTCTCTTCCAACCCTGATGATACTGTGATACTGTGATAATGTTTAAAGAGCATTACTGTAGACTTAATGAATAGAATCATAGAATCAAGCAGGTTGGAAGAGACCTCCAAGATCATCCAGTCCAACCTAGCACCCAGCCCTAGCCAGTCAACCAGACCATGGCACTAAGTGCCTCAGCCAGGCTTTTCTTCAACACCTCCAGGGACAGTGACTCCACCACCTCCCTGGGCAGCCCATTCCAATGCCAATCACTCTCTCTGCCAACAACTTCCTCCTAACATCCAGCCTACATTACCCCTGGCACAACTTGAGACTGTGTCCCTTTGTTCTGTTGCTCTCAAAAGAGTTTATTTGAAGGATAAGAATTAAATATGTGTATAATTTAGAATACAAATACACCCACTTTTGTGTAACAGAAGAAACCAAACATTTCAAGACTAAAATATAGTTTCTCAAGTTGCAATTTCAGAATGATTTTCCATGTATTATATGGATTCAGATTAATTTAAATTGGTTAGAGAGTCCTTCAGTATTAATCAACAGATTTTTTTTCCAAGTAATACATATTTTTTTCTACTTTTCTTTCTTAGAATCCTTGAATTTAATAATGTTGGGATTTCCTCCTCCAAAGATGGATCTGCTAAATTAATTTGAATGAACTCAAACACTTAAAAGAAAGAATGGATCCAGTGAAAAATATAGCTCGATAAGATCAGGAGCCTGAATCTATAATCCCCACCACAATTTGACATTAAACCTGAATCAATGTATTCTTCAATTGTAATTCAGAAATGTTTCCTCCTTTCCTTATAAACCATTCCCCTGAGCCCATAACCTGAACATGAAGTTCATATAGGAAAATATTCTAGAATAAGGCTATTATTACACAGGGCCCATAATTCCCCTGGAATTTCCCTTATGAAAAGGAACTCCAGACTGGCCAATTGGCTTTCCCATCATCTTTCCTGGTAGAGACATTCACTGGGGTTATTATTGTGGGTAATGCCCCATATGCTTCCTGCATTAAGAAGGTGAGGGGAGATGAACACCTGCCATGACATAACCCATAATAAAATTCCCTCTGCAAGGTAGAAACCTCCTTAAAAAATCAGTGGAAATCTGGCCTGCATCAGGAACAGTGTGGCCAGTAGGATGAGGGAGGTTATTCTGCCCCTGTACTCAGCACTGGTCAGGCCACACCTTGAGTGCTGTGTACAGTTCCGAGCCCCTCAATTCAAGAGAGATGTTGAGGTGCTGGAAGGTGTCCAGAGAAGGGTGACAAAGCTGGTGAGGGGCTTGGAACACAAAGCCTATGAGGAGAGGCTGAGGGAGCTGGGGGTGTTTAGCCTGGAGAAGAGGAGGCTCAGTGGGGACCTCATTGCTGTCTACAACTACCTGAAGGGAGGCTGTAGCCAGGTGGGGGTTGGGCTCTTCTCCCAGACAACCAGCAACAGAACAAGGGGACACAGTCTCAAGTTGTACCAGGGAAAGTCTAGGCTGGATGTTAGGAGGAAGTTGTTGGCAGAGAGAGTGATTGGCATTGGAATGGGCTACCCAGGGAGGTGGTGGAGTCACCGTCCCTGGAGGTGTTGAAGAAAAGCCTGGCTGAGGCACTTAGTGCCATGGTCTAGTTGACTGGCTAGGGCTGGGTGCTAGGTTGGCCTGGATGATGTTGGAGGTCTCTTCCAACCTGCTTGATTCTATGATTCTATTTCTCAATTTGAGCATGGAGTTGCAGTGGGAACTTCGAGCCAAAAGCTGATTAGGTTTTGAAACTAATGGAGGGGATGGTCTGTGTATTGGATCTGTAAGATCACAGAAGAGAAAATTCAAAGGGGATGCCACAGTTTTAAAACAGGCTGATGAGTTCTAGAACTCTGCCAGGCCTCACCTGTTCTTTGCTGCTAGGCATCATGGAAACACAGATGTTCAGGGATAAAGGTGTTTTTCCATGTGCAGATGGTTTGTAGATATGGAAGAATGAATTGACACTGTAACTGCACTTAGAATCAGGTTTTAGGAGGACAAGTAAATCTGCTGAACGAGTCCATCTGCTAAAATGTAACTATAAAAAAAAAGGAGGCATCCACTACAGGTCAGATTTGAACTCATCTACATGGCAAATGTGTGGGAGGTATGACAGGAGAGGGCAGGGGTATCATTTCTCCCCAAGCATCTGCTGTAACTTCTGCTTGCAGGCTGGCACTGATCAGAACAGACCTTTAGCTTTTCATATTTTCAACAATGTGCAAACAAAAAGGACATGTGAATTGACCATTCCTCTGCTTTCATTTTAGTTGGTTTGCCCTGCTCTGTGCTACCTGAGTGGTTTGGGTTGGAAGGAGCCATAAAGGCCATTGAGCTTTAACTACCTCTCAAGGGCAGAAACACCTCCTGCTACACCAGGTTGCTCAAAGCCCCATCCAATCTGTCTTTAAACACCTGGAACCTCTACATCTTCTTTGGGCAAGCTTTCCAGTGCATCACCATCCTCATGGTAAAGAATTTCTTCTTAATGCTCAATCTTGATGCAGCTTCTTTCAGTTTGATGCTGTTACTCCTCATCCTGTTACTACATGCCCTTTGTAAAAAGTTTTTCTCCAGATATCCTGTAGGCCTCCTTACAATACTGAAAGGCTCTTTCAAGGTCTCCCCAAAGCCTTCTCCAGTTTGAACAACCCCAGCTCTCTCAGCCTATCTTTATACAAGAGATGCTCCAGCCCTCTGATCATCTTTATGGCCTTCCTCTGCACCTGCTCTAACAAGTTCCATGTCCTTCTTGTGTTGAGGGCTCCAGAACTGGATACAGCACTCCAGATAGGATATCATGAGAGCAGAGTAGAGGGGAAGAATCAACTCTTTTGACCTGCTGGCCATGCTGCTTTTAATGGAGCCCAGGATTTGGTTGACCTTCTGGGCTGCAACCCCACATGGCCAACTCATATTGAGCTTCTCCCCAACCAACTCCCCCAAGTCCTTCTCCTTAGGACTCTCTAACCATTTCCCACCCAGCAGCCTTATTTGTGCTTGGGTTTGGCCTGACTCAGAAGCAGGACTTTCACACTTAGCTTTATTAAACTTCATGAGGTTGGCATTGGTTCACCTCTCAAGCCTGTCAAAGCTCCTCTTGGTGGTATCCTTGCATATGGCAACCACAGCACACAATTTGGTGTAGTCAGTAAACTTCCCTGAGAACTGGACCCCATCAGCCTTCAGGAGTGCAGTATTTCAAAGTGCTTCCTAGGGTAAGTAGAGAAATTCCTGGCCATGACAACACTTCTATAACCATTTTATTATTTGGGTTTCTTTGACAAAGAAATTACACTTTCACCTCCAAACATTTTCCAGGTTCAATTGGGTGTATTTTATAGGGAGAAATCAAGCCAATGTGTAAGTGCCCTAGGTGTGTAGAATAGAAATGCCAACAGGCAACCCAACCCAAATGTACTACCATTAATTAAGCAGATGAAACAGAAAGCAGAGAGAAAATTAGCTCAAGGTCAGTGGTTAATTGCTGCAAATTTGTAAATGGGATCTGCACTGGAGAGCTCTGTAAAATAATGCTGCTGTTAAAAGTTATGTGGAAAGTAAAGTTTCTCAGCAAGCTAATTTTACCCTGTTAACAAAGCATGGTTTCAAGCTATTCTTGTTAACCATCCACCCACTTTCTTTTCCTTCACCACCTCAGATTTGCAGATAGGAGGTACAATTACAGCCTTTTGTTTCACCCAGAGATCTCTTTACAAAATAAAGCCTGCGTTTAGCCTGTTGAAACCTGTGTGCTCTCCTTCACCGTGTAAAGCCAAAAAACCTGAGGTCTAACTTTAAAAGTAGTCCTTTGTGTTCCCTCCCACCCTGCCCCTGCCTCTTTGTTGAATGTATAGCTTGAGTGCTACCTTCAGTTGAACTTTTCCCCTGCCAAACCACACACTTGAAGCAGGAAAAGAGGGGCTAGGGTAAAATCCTGGCCCCACTATGCTTAATGGGCTTTAACAGGGTTAGGTTTCCATTCTAGTGGCTGCTGCTCTTTCAGTTGCTCCTTATAGCCCAAGTTGGAATCGAGTCCTGCCTCCTGGAAGTGCTCTGGGGCAAATTTCTAATATAGATGTTCTGCTGCAGCAAAAACAGAGTGCCATGAATTTGTATGGTTTAACTGCCCTTGACATTGCCACTTGACACAGGAGTGGGGTCATAGTCTAAGAATTAAAGTACCCTACTCTTAATATAGATGCAATCCTTAATATGACTCCAAGAGAGTCAGGCCACACCTTGAGTGCTGTGTCCAGTTCTGGGCCCCTCAATTCAAGAGAGATGTTGAGGTGCTGGAAAGTGTCCAGAGAAAGGCAACAAAGCTGGTGAGGGGCCTGGAGCACAAACCCTATGAGGAGAGGAAGAGACCTCCAAGATCATCCAGGCCAACCTAGCACCCAGCCCTAGCCAGTCAACTAGACCATGGCACTAAGTGCCTCAGCCAGGCTTTGCTTGAACACCTCCAGGGATGGTGACTCCACCACCTCCCTGGGCAGCCCATTCCAATGCCAATCACTCTCTCTGACAACAACTTCCTCCTAACATCCAGCCTAGATTTCCCCTGGCACAACTTGAGACTGTGTCCCCTTGTTCTATTGCTGGTTGCCTGGCAGAAGAGCCCAACCCCCACCTGGCTACAGCCTCCCTTCAGGTAGTTGTAGACAGCAATGAGGTTCCCCCTGAGCCTCCTCTTCTCCAGGCTAAACAACCCCAGCTCATCTACAAGTTGGGGCTGACCCTGCAACTGTATACTTTCCTCTATCACATGTGCTCTGAATCAAGGAAATTTAAGTTGTGGTCATCTTTCTCCAGATGAATGTTATAAACCTTAGCTTTCAAAGTGGAAGATAAGGTGAAAGCACAAAGAATATGAGTTGCCAAGCCCAAACTAATAAGCTGTGTTTCTGCAGGACAGTAACAATACTGGTCTTGTGCCTGCTTTGGAAAACAGAGGAGTCTCAGAAGCCAGAGCTATCTTGTGACTGGTTTGGAAAGGGGAAGAGGCTAAGGAGCCAGATCCAGCAATGCATGGGACAGGGCTGATTTATGTTCCTGATATTCAGCAGCACAAATACTGGGTCTAGTTAAGTTACCCATCTGGTAGATGATTGTATTTCTGTCCCTGATGTAGTTGGAATGCATTTGCATAAAAAAATACAGCTTCAACAGAAGAACAGTCTGCCTACTTACTCCCTGAAGCCTTTATAAATGTCAAGCCCTCCTTGAAAGATAATGGTTAAAATCCTTCAATCCAGAGAATTCCTTAGCTACTGTTTGGATTAGTACTTTAACCCTCAAGCTGGACAAAAAGAGTAGAGGAAGGTTCTCCACACCAAAAGTTTTGGGGAAAATTCAGCTTGAGAAAAACCAAACAAAACTGTTCCATGAATTAAACAGAATTTCTGAAGAGTTTTAGGGTGAGTGAAGCTGAACTCCTCCAGGAAGAAAAAATCTTACCACTGTAAACTTCTTCTAGCAGTTCTCTTTATATTACAGTGTTAGCACATCCAGGCATATGAGGTTAAATTTAAGTGTTTGGGCTTGATCTCTGTGAATGTGATGCCTTTGTTCCTCTCTGGAAAACTATGACCTGACAACAGCCATTACCTTTATGAGAGCAATGTAAGTCCTATATAGATGTTTGCTCCTACACAGTTTCAGACCAGTGGACAATGCTTCTCTATAGTTTCTTTTACATAGGGACCAAAAAGTTAGCTGGGTGGTACCCATCATATTGTCAGCAGTAGAACTGATGTCCAGCCTGTAGTGTTGTCCTCTGGTCAGGTCTGCCTATACATGACCTCTAAGCTGCTTTAATTGCTTGTACTTCTCAAGTTGGTCACTCACACATGCTGCAAGGCTGTGACCTATGAGCAACACCTGCAGTGCTGCTAACAGCCTCATTTTCTGTCTGACTCCAGGGAGTTAATGCTTGCTCTCACAAGTCTCTATTCTTCCTGTCTGCATTTGGCCAGACTCTGCTAAGTCTGTCTGGGAGCAGACTCATGAGCACAAATGAGGTTTTGGAGGAAATGCATGTGTCTGCATATGTGTATATGCAATTTTTATTACAAGCAGGGCTGGCAGCTTTGTTTATTTAAAGTTGCCTGACACTTCCCACTACAAAATCTTATATCCAGTTGCTCAGATGTAGCTATTTGATCTGGATGTTTTCAAGTCAGCAGTGCACCTCAGATTCAAAAGATGGAAAGGGACATGCTTATTTATTTCTACTTCTCAGGCAAGCTCCATCAGTGGTTTCCTTAAAATTCAGGTTACCAATACATTGCTCTACAAGCAGTACATTTGTCATGCTAACCCCTGCCCAGTTCTCTGGGTGAAAACTCATGCCTTCACAGAAGCAGGCATGATTGCCAGCTCAGCTGGCATATTGGTGGCTGCTAATCTAGGGGAATTGTCTCAGTGATATTATTCCAAGTCTGTCTGAGATGTAAGACAGGACATCAGAAACTGCAACCTGCCCTGTAACTTTGTTGTTGCTGCAGCCACATGAAAGAACAGGAACTGGTTGTAGGCTGCTCTCTAGTGTCTTGTGATTGACAGGGCTCCACACTGTACTGATGTCAAAACTCATGTGTCTTTTACACCTTTCCTACAAGTCCTTAGGATATAGGTTGCAAGACATCACACTCACCAAACACACCCATGAACTGGAGATTCCGTTGGTGGCTGCCTTTCAATGATTCAAAAGAGCCATGGACCATCCTCTAGATCTGAGACCTGGTATCTTGGCCACATCCATCCTTCATAACACTTGGCCTTGGGTCTCAAAATACATACAACATATACAGTTTAAAAGTTTTTGTTTGTGATATGCCACAATTGCTGTACTGAGCAGGCTCTCTCTCTGCTGTACTGAATTCATTACACTCATGATCTGCATGTGCATAGTAGCCACATCTTTGATATTTTTCTGTGTTCAATAGATCAGTCAGAGCTACTTCTCTGCCCAAACCAGCAGACAGGTGGAGTATGCAAATAACTTCACAACAAAGTTTCTGTGTAGAAAAGAAGAAGAAGTGCATTTATAGCAAAACTCCTATGTTCAGTAACCATATATCCAGTTATACTGGTGAAGGCCAAACCAAAGCACCTTAGAAGGGCCAGAAAGATCCACCACAGATGGCAGAAAAGTGCTTGCCAAAGACTATTCTCCTCTGGCTAGAACCCAGCACTCCTCTCTGCTATCACACTGCTATCAGCAGATGCTAACAATGTCACCTATCTCTGCTAGTGATAATCAACGACCACCCTAAGTGTGTTATCAAGTTACTTCAGTTGTTCAAGTGGAAGAATGTTTTGTGTGGTGTCCTGGGAGATCAAAGGGCAGTTATATAAGGTTTATATGCTCCTTTCCTTTCCATATGTTTTAATTAAAAAGAAAATAGACCTTCTTCACACATGAAGGAATTACACTGCAATAGCATATTAAGCTATTTAGAATCTGGGGAAATCCAGGGTAAAATGCAGTTCCAACCTGTTAATGTATTTATTCAAAATGTGATTTTCTAAAACATAAATATAGAAGGTATTTAGTTTAGCCAAGCAGACTTTTTTTCCCCAAAAAAGTCATTATCACAGTGTGCATTATTCTGTATCCTAACATGGAATCTTATTACTGCGTTTGCATTACGAAATCTCAAATGAGAATTATTTAATAGTTCTCAATTATCTGCATAATAATATTTTCCAAACAACTGTTACAAAAAAAAAATCCTCAGTTTGATGCTTTTCTTTCTAGAATTGCCATTCCTGAATAAGGAACCTAATCACTTCAGTATTTTCCTACATTGACATTTTCTTTATGTAAGTATCCTGAATTTTAATCCAATAAAATAAGAATTCCTTCAATCATGCAAGAAGAAAATGACATAATACGAAGTAATACCAGACTGGAAAAAAAACAATCAATTGATTGCAATAATTCTTAGTGTTATGAAAGACAAAAACTCCAATGCATGTTCCTTCAATCATGCAAGGAGAAAAAAACATAATACAAAGTAATATCAGACTGGAAAAAAACCAATCAACTGATTGTAATGTTACTAGTGTCATGAAAGAAAAAAACTCCAATGCATGTTCCTTCAATCATGCAAGGAGAAAATGACATAATACAAAGTAACACCAGACTGAAAAAAAAACAATCAATTGATTGCAATAATTCTTAGTGTCATGAAAGACAAAAACTCCAATGCATGTTCCTTCAATCATGCAAGGAGAAAATGACATAATACAAAGTAATATCAGACTGAAAAAAAAACCAATCAATTGATTGCAATAATTCTTAGTGTCATGAAAGACAAAAACTCCAATGCATGTTCCTTCAATCATGCAAGGAGAAAAAGATATAATACAAAGTAATACCAGACTGAAAAAAACAATCAATTGATTGTAATATTCTTAGTGTCATGAAGGAAAAAATCTCCAGTGCATGTTCCTTCAATCATGCAAGGAATTAAAGACATAATACAAAGTAATACCAGACTGAAAAAAACAACCAATTGATTGTAATAACTCTTAGTGTCATGAAAGAAAAAATCTCAAATGCATGTTCCTTCAATCATGCAAGAAAAAGACATAATACAAAGTAATACCAGACTGAAAAAAACAATCAATTGATTGTAATAATTCTTAGTGTCAAGAAAGAAAAAAACCTCCAATGCATGTTCCTTCAATCATGCAAGAAAATGACATAATACAAAGTAATATCAGATTGAAAAAAAAAACAATCAATTGATTGTAATGTTCTTAGTGTCATGAAAGAAAAAAACTCCAGTGCATGTTCCTTCAATCATGCAAGGAGAAAAAGACATAATACAAAGTAATACCAGACTGAAAAAAACAATCAATTGATTGTAATAACTCTTAGTGTCATGAAAGAAAAAATCTCAAATGCATGTTCCTTCAATCATGCAAGAAAATGACATAATAAAAAGTAATACCAGACTGAAAAAAAACAATCAATTGATTGTAATGTTCTTAGTGTCATGAAAGACAAAAACTCCAATGCATGTTCCTTCAATCATGCAAGGAGAAAATGACATAATACAAAGTAATATCAGACTGAAAAAAAAATCAATTGATTGTAATATTCTTAGTGTCATGAAAGAAAAAAATCTCCAGTGCATGTTCCTTCAATCATGCAAGAAAATGACATAATACAAAGTAATACCAGACTGAAAAAAACAATCAATTGATTGTAATATTCTTAGTGTCATGAAAGAGAAAAACTCCAATGCATCATGTTTTCAAGCAGAGCAGCTTTTAGAGGCCTTTTACCAACAGCAGCTGTCACAGATGTGTTATGTTAGCTAAGAATATTCCAAAACAAGGAAAAAACCCTATTTTATAAATGGGACAATATCTGCTTGATTATGATATTCTTTTACTAAGAGAATATATGTTGGTCTTCACTGTGTTCTTTAGATATGAGCCAAGAAATGTGAAGCACAGGAATATATTTCTGAGCACTTTTTCCCATTCAAAAACTTGCTCATTGATTAATCAGAATCATTTTGCTTATTTTGAGGACTTCAGAGGAGCCTGGATGAGAGAAGTGCTAAGATCTTGAAGCTAAGCACTGATTTTTTTTTTCTCAGAGTGTTAGGAATTATGCAAAATTAATAATCTGTATTAATTTTGCTGTCCAGGAGAAGATTGTTAATATCTACAAACATGGTTTATTAATATGAAATCTCACCAGAAAACTTATTCACAAGGTTTGAAATGCATGGTTTGGAAATTTATAGACATGGGGAACAGGAAAGAAACTAGAACACTTATTTCTTAAAGTGGCAAATGCAAACATTATACTGGAAAAGAAGGTTCTTGTGGTTAATTGTACTGCTTATCCACTAGATGGACACAGGAAGCTTCTTTCTGCTTATGGCAGAAAGCAATTAGTGAATTACAAGAGGTTTTAAGTATTTACTCACAAAATATCAGACAGTACCCAAAGCACATGGAGGGGTTGCTGCCGGTGATCTCAAAGCCGTGAGAGGCTTTGGAGTTTCCCAGGCTCTTTTCTCAGGAAGCTGGGAGTCTATAGCATAGTCTCTGACCTGGTTCCTCTTGATTCCTGATTCAGCAGAAGCCTTGCAGAGGGGCAGGCAGGATGAGATGCAATGTGCAGTCTTGGTGCAATGTCACGCTGGCTAGGCAGGCTGATCGCCTACAGGCGTTTACAGCCTGATCCTGGTAAACTTGAGGCAGTAGTTTCCAGGCAGTTCAGGATGCAATGAGGCAGCAGCAGCAGCACACTGTGCTACCTGCTCATCCCTTTTTATCAGTATAGCCCAATACTAATGGGCCTTTGGACACAGAATAGGCAATCAGAATGGCACTTTCCCAAGGTTGACTATATTAGGTGAAACCAAGGCTTTAGTTTTCCTTTCCTGCAGTTGCTTCCCCCAGCACAGAAGGAAGATGAGCAGGGGAACATGTCTGGACAATCCAGAGTCCTTAGACTCAGTGGCTGCAGGAGGGTTTTGTCCTCTTTCCCACGGTTGCTTCTCCCTGTAGCAGAAAGAGGGAGAGCAGAAAAAAACATGCCTGGGCAAGCCAGGACATGTATAAGCCTATTTTTGGCCTATCAGGCCTACCACAACACAAAGGACAAAAGTTTATTGTCAGACTAATGTCTGAACACTACAGGTATGTTTTTCTTAATGTCTTACAAACTGATAGAGTTACTTCTTTTTAGTCAAAGCTTTGCAGACCTTTAATGAAACAAAACTGCTCCATAGAATTAGCATAGACAGTCACAACCCAAAAGGTACTAATAAGCTGAAGTAAAGAGAACTTCATCTGACATGATCTCAGATTTTCTGAGTTTAGTCATGTCAGCAGAATTAACTCAGCAATTCCTGCAATCTGTGTTACAACACAGCTCCTCATGAGGTGAAAATGACGATGGTTATATTCGTCAAGTTCACTCCATAGTCACACAGAGGAAATAATTAGCAACAGAGCACTGATTTAAGAAATAGTTCTCCAGCCAAATACATCAGTGTAACCTAATAATAAACTATCCATTTTGTTCTTTATTCTGTTTATGGAGTGTAAAGGAAACAACTAGAAAAACAAAGGCACATTCTTGGTTTTACATAGAAAGCAGTCACACAATCACAGAATGGTTTGGGTTGAAAGAGACTTCTGAAAATCTAGTCCAACTTCCATGCAATGGGCAGGGATGTCCTTCACTAACTCAACTAGTTGAAAGCCCCATCCAACCTGGCCTTAAACTCTTCCAGAGATGGGGCATTTGCAGCTTCTCTGGGCTATATGATCCATTGTCTCAACATTCTTATTATAAGAAATAGAATTCAGTTCTGAGTTTCCTTAGGGTATATTTTTTTTGACATCCTGGTGGTGCATCTTCAGCAGGACGGCCAATAAACGTTCTAATCATCTGGAATAAGATAAAAATTCAAATCACCTGAGGTTAAGGTGGGCCCTTGGCTGCATAAGTAGCAGAATACTGTATGAATGATAGAAGTACTACACTCCTTGTCTGAAGAACAGGCCAACCATTTATACTGAAAGAGCAGCTATTATGCTTTAGCAGGTAAAGTATGTATGAGAGTCAGAAATCTGAACACTCAGGCTCTTCTGAGAAGGTGCACAGGCAAGAGAACATCACTCACACTAAGTACACATGCTAAATTGGAGTTTGAACTGTACAAGTTGCTGGGTGCAGAGGGTCGAATAGAGAACTCATCTCTACATGCACACAGCAATGGTTGTATTGCTTTCTAAACTGTTTTTTCCTCCTTATACCAGATATTTTGTTATCCTGAATACATTAGAAAGATTTCTTTACCTACCTACATGACATAACCATTGGCTTGCTTTGGGCAAGACGATGTTGGAGGAACCTTATCAGAGTAGTTGTTGATAGCACTACATAGTAGAATAGAATACTTAAACCCAAAGGATGGTGGTTTACTTTGTGAACTTGGAAACTAGTTCTTTTGATTTGAGCATGTGAGCTGAAGATGTGAAAACAGAATTAATGTGTTTAGATACATCTCTGATTACAGTCCTTTGTAGAACACGCTTCCCTAAAATGTATCTCTTGGCTCTTTAAGGACTAAGCATCAGTTCTTCTGTTGCTAACACCCTCCTTTATTCAAATGGTCTGAGCAGTACAACTAATTCATAAGAGTTATAATCAGTTTGCACATAGCTCAAAGTTTTACTGCCTGCATTTCAGATCAACCAAGTCCTGTGTTCCTGAAAAGATATCTGTTATTTTTCTAACATCAATGATCAAAAAAACAACTACAGTCCTCCTAAACCCCCTGCCCTGTGTTACTGAGAATCACAGCCTCAAGGGATCTATGAGGCATCTATTCTTCTCAGCACGCCTGTAAGCTCCTTTTGGATATCTGCTAAGTAGAGAGAGTTTTCTAAACTCTTTAAGATAAGGCATGGACAATTCTACGTGGGAACTGTCATATAACACATTGTAAAACTTTGTAAAGTTCAAAATGTTCCACTGTATCAAGAGGTCAGGAAGACAGGAGAACTGGAGAAAGGAATGTATCAGTTTGCTTTTAATAAAGAGAAAAAGAAGGGCCAGTAAGTAACACATGCTAAAAACTACTGAAAGATTATAAAGCATAAAATTATAAATCAGATGATCACAATACTTAACAGTAATTACACTCTCAATCCTAATGACTCAGTGTATTTTATGTTATTTATGTGCACAACAGCAAAATATATCAATTGATGTAATATATTTATGTAATATATAATATATATGCAATATATAATCAACAGTATAATAATTCAGCATTTAAAGATCTCTTATGAAGAAGTTAGAGTAATTCTAAAAGAGAATCACTTAGAAAATAGCAAGATTGCAATTATTTAAAAATAGCCAAGGTTAATTTTCAATGCTAAGTTAAAATCCTGTTTGTCATAGAAATAATGAGGTTGTCTTCATCACTGTTGGAATTACAAGAAAAGAGGTTGCCATAAACCAGTGTTGTTCTTTTTCTCCAAGGAACTAGCAATAGGATGAGAGGAAATGTGTTGTGCCCAGGAGAGGTTTACATTGGATATTTGGATAAATATCTTTGCTGAAGGAGTGGTGTGGCATTGGAACTGCCCAGGAAGCTGGTGAAGTCATCATCCTTGGGGATGTTCAAGGAGCGTGTAGATGTGGCACTTCAGGATGTAGTTTAGTAGTTGTGATAGTTGGATTATGGTTGGACTTGATGATCTTAAAGGTCTTTTCCAACCTTAGTAATTCTATTCTATTCTATTCTATTCTATTCTATTCTATTCTATTCTATTCTATTCTATTCTATTCTATTCTATTCTAAAGATCAGCAGCAATGAAATCTGTCCTAAATGGCTCATAATCCCAACACCTAAACAAAATAACCAACTTGTTTCAAACAAGTTTGTTTGAATGTGTAGTCTTTGAGTAGCCCAATGAATCAGTAAAACTGCAACTAGCTACTGACTGTACATCAAGACATCATCAAAAGGACTCATTTGAACCAGATATTGAAGAGACTGTCAGTGAATTCTGCTTTGGAATGACTGATGTGAATAGCAAAAGAAAAAAACCCAAATATTAGTGTTCATTGAATGCAGAGTAAGAATTTAATATTATTACTTCTCAAAATATAGAATAAATATTACTACGTCTCGAAGTATAGAATGAAATCTTAAGGCAACCCATACTTCTGCCTATTCTTTCTTCTTTGTGCTGGGAGAGGATCTTAGCCTAGCACTTACTAAGTACTAGCTTGGGCCCCAACACTCTTTTTCCTTGTTTTCTCAAGCTGCAGTTTAAAAATGTCTAACAGCTACATTTGCAATCCTGTAGCTGTAGTGGAAAAGCTGAGAAGAGTACATGTCAGAGGAAGCAAAGAAAGCAGCCTTCACATTCTCACTTCTGTCAAGTAAGTGCTGCTGTTTAGAAGACCAGAGGAGGAAATTCGAACTGTGTGTAACAGATTCATCCATCTCATCTTCAAAAGCACTAACTTAGTTAGGGGAGTTTAAGTCATTCTGCCAAAACACTGTGTATCTTTGGCATTCCCAGATAATCAGACACAGAATATATATTTCTGTAGGTATAATTGAATTCTGAAAGAAGCACTTACTGTAGTATCAAATACACTTGAGCAGCATTTTCATTACGGCACTTAATCCAGCTGAAATCTGTATGAGCGCCTCAGAATTCCCCCACAGAGTACTGTGTTTGCAAAAAGAGATGTGACAGATGTACAACAGGCATTTACCTCCTGAACATAAGTACTTCCATGATGAAATGAACAAAAGAAAGGTGCAGAAGCATCACTGAAGTCTGAGATGCGACACAACCTTTATCAAAGTGCCTGAGAGAGACCAATCTTTTCAAGAAGAGCTGAACCATTTACAAAGTGGAGGCAGACTACCTGCACTGAGGTCATGGCTCCCAAAAGATCAACTGTTTTATGGTGGCTGTAGGACTTTTAAGACAGATGAGAGAAGTATTTCAGTTGGGTTTTGAAATCAAATCCTAAACTCCATGAAAGTTCTTCTAATGACTTATTTTTTTTCAGAAACACTGTGTCTCATTACAAGGTATGACAGCAAAAAAAATCTCAGCAGGTTTTCAGTTGCTGAATTGGTTTAAGACCCAATCTGAATGAGGAAGTTTTGGAACTTCTCTCTTTCTCAGAGTTAGGAATTTTGAAATCCATATTTATAGAGACTTCAGAGGGTTTTTTTTCTTTGCCAAAGGGACTCTAAACTACAGAAAACATAAACAGGTACCACAAAAAAGTGCTGAAAAGACAAGATGTCTGATAAGCTGTTTCACTAAATAGAAATCCCTTTATGGCTAAAGAAAAACCTCTACTAATAAGAAGAAAGAGATTATTTGCAGCGTGGAAAACCATAGAGACATCATACAATTAGCAAAAATAAATGGTATAGTGTCTTTTTTTCTGCATCAAAATGATTTTATGTTAGGTGTCTGATTTGCATAACCACTTCAAGGTGTTTCTTAACTAGCTGGTTTGCAAAATTGTTGGCTCCTATTGCCTAAGAGCAGCTGCCAGGTGATCTGACCAGATTAATCTGCATGATCACCACATACTTATTCTTCAACAACCATCTGCTGAATAGGTAGATCTCTACTCAGGGTGATGCCTCCTGTCCTGAATGATTTCCAGAAACATCAAGACCCTTGCCAGCATTAAAGCTGCACTTTTGCTACTCTTTCTCTACCATCAACACAGGCAACCACTCCCAACCCAACCCAAACACATGGTAGAATATACATAAAAGGGAAAGAAAATCTCTTCCCCCCCCTCCCAGGCCCTGCATTTTGGCAAGGATGGTTTGCCAATGACCTGAGCAACACTCTTTAAACTTCCTTTCCTCTAGCAGGCCAATAAACTTCTTATCTGCACAATGACTGCCACATATTAGTGCCATGTACTTTGGCCTACAGTTAGACTAACTTAACACTAGGGAAAGTTACACAGCCATAAATTTTGACAGCATTTAATAGGGCTTTTAGGCATGCAACCCCCTGCAGATCAGCAGAATTTCAGCAGCTGAAACCTGACAATCACTCTGAAAATGCTACCAAGGTACCATTTCTTGTACATGGTGTGACTGTGTGTAGACATATGGGGGGGGTTATATCAGAATAATGAATGTAAACTAGACATTTTTTATTTGTAATATCTGCTGTTAAACATCTGAATGAATGAAATGGAACTTGTGAAGGGAAAAGCATTACTGCTTGTAATTCAGCCTTTGACATTTATAACTAGGAGTGACTGAGTTGGCAGTTTGACATGTTGCTGGTTTTACTGTCTCTTACACTTTTCAGTGATAATTTCCACTTTAGAGGAAGGAGAATAAATACCCATGCTCTATGCAAAATTACAATGTAGATAAATGTGATGGTTTGGGTGTTCCCCCCCCCCCACTTTTAGAAGTACCCAACTAGACTCAGCTGGTTCTGGGAATATAAATGAAGCTATTTATTTACAGCTAGCACAATGTACAAGCAAATATGTACAATATATATATAGTTATATACAGAAATATATAAGGTAAAAGGTAATACAGAAACACAACAGCCCTCCCAGAAACCTGAGTCCCCAGGAGAGGCTCTCAACCACCCCTGCACCTTCCCCCTGCCCCTCTCAACCTTACCCCAGTCCTAAGGAAGAATGGAGGTTTGGCCAGGGGGTTAGGAAGCAAAGGTGAGTGGAAGGTGAGGTTAGGGAGATGCAGCTCAGCCAGAGCCCAGCCAGAGAGTGCAGCAAAAAAAATGGTGAGAGTGTTATCTAATGTTTTTCTTTCTTGTTCCCATACATCTCAGCGAGACTGTGAGGGGAGTAGACATCACCATTATTTTCCTTTCATAGCCTATGATCTATTTTTTCTCACCAAAACATTCTACCCTGCTTCAAACTAGCACAACAAATTTAGGTAAAGCTGTTTGCCAGTCTTTGACCTACCTCAGTGCAGATGGGAATAGGTATCATAGATTGAGATTCCAGTTTGATGCAGTCTTTTCTGACTGGAATAAGAAAAAAGGCAACCCTGATGGAGCTCTGGGATGATCACACCTGCCCATTAGGGGCTGGGCATCTATCTCTCTTTACACAGTGCTACTGAGCAACCATCACTTACACTGAAATGTTCAGTCCATTACCAACAGCTGACCTTGCAAACTCAGTTTAAATGCATCATATCCTATTACTTTCCTCTCAAGTCATCTACTTCCCTAATATTTTAAAACAATGCACTTCAGCATTGTCACACATTGCTGGAAAACATTGCTGTTCAAGAAAGCACTGCACTTTTGTGTCTTATTTTGCTTATCTCTTGAAATTAAAATGAAGCATGCTGTTACTGTTTGCCCTACACAGACACAGACTGAAAACACATTAATGTTCTTCTCTGTCTTGGACTCTGAATAATGGTGGTTATTTTTTTGCAGCCTGTTTCAAGCAGGAGAATTAACATAATCATAAATGCATTGGAATGGGCTGCCCAGGGAGGTGGTGGAGTCACCATCCCTGGAGGTGTTCAAGAAAAGCCTGGATGAGGCATTTAGTGCCATGGTCTGGTTGACTGGCTAGGGCTGGGTGCTAGGTTGGCCTGGCTGATCTTGGAGGTCTCTTCCAACCTAGTTGATTCTATGATTCTGTGAAATTAAATCCTAATAAAGAGCCTTACAGAAGAATACATATATTCATGTTCCCACTTAAACCAAAGTTTATTAAACTTGAAAAAGATATTTGAAGCATCATAACTTTCTAAACCATTGCAATATACTTCTGCAATAGCTTGTTACCCATTACTGAATAGATTTAATTATACTTTCCCTGTAGTAGAATTACAGCTACAGATGTTTTTTTCCCTACTGATTGGAATGTCAGTAATAATTTAATTAGATATTGTGACAGTTTCCATGGCTTATACGTTAACACAGTTACATTCTCTCTGTAAACTAATTTTGAGAACAAATGTTTCTGCTCAAAATCTTTTACAGTGGAAATGTTTCAAAGGTAGAAAAAGTTAATTATAAGGTTGTTTCCCCCCTCCTCCCCCATCCCTTCTAAATCCTCTGAAGGAGCAAGAACATTTTCCATGGAAATATGGTCAGCAACTGAAATGTCAAAGAGGCTCTAACTGCAGCACACTGAAGGGTATGTGGAAAGTAGATGAAATTTAAACTACCCTACAATCTGAGTTAAACAGTGCTATTTATTTTTATAACTATAGTGACCCTCAGTGTGCAGAAGATATGCTTTTTACTGTGTGGTTTTCTTGTATGCAAGAATATTGAATGGCTGCATTATATTTAATTAAAAGCAATAGTGGGCCTACCCAGATGTTAAAAGGGCTTGATCTGAACAGTGTGTTGACATCAGATGAATAGGAGAGGCCACCTGCTAGCTCCACTTTTGGCTCTGCGGATGATTTGCATTCCTGTGGCCTGTTGCTCTGCATGATTGCTCTCAGCACTTCACAGCCTCATGAACTGTTTCATATCATGGATACCTTCCAGATATGCAGGCTATCTCCTTTTGTAACATCAGTGCAAAAGAAAGAATGACCACTCGCATGATTCTTATGGGCAGAGTATGATGTTTTCACTTAGCATGGACCACATCAAAAAGAAGGAAATGCTTTTCTATAAACTGGATTCAGATAAAAATTAATCCATTCTTGCCCAAGAGTGCTAGCAGACTTCCCCCAACCCCCTCCCCCTTTCTGAAAGATAATGCCCATCATTTGAATCTGAGTGCATTTCAGACTGTAAATGGTATCCTTGCCTTTCCTCTTGAGCAGTGTTTGTAGTTTAATTTACTAAATATGTGCACTGTCCAGACTTTGAGAATCCCTTCATTAGCATGAATATAGTAATTACCATGACTGCAGCTATTAGACTGCATGTGCTTTATAACTATTAGTCCTGACTGATGGCACTTCTCTTAAAAAAAACCCAAAACCTTAACTCTTATAAATATTTTAAAGTAAGAGGCCAAAAGACTTGAATCAAAAGGCTAAAGAAAAATGAGAACATTTTCCAGTGAAGAGCCCTTGAAAATTTTCAGATCCACATTCCTCTTGAGATTGTAACTGCTGCACAGGACAGCGAAAGTTTCTTACAGCCTTCCAACTCAAAGATTATTGTATCATCACTCAAGGAGCAGAAGGATTCCATTATCTAACACCAGTCATGGTCATTCTCCAGATTCCTTTGTATTTGTGATCTGTATATATATTTTTTATTTTTTCTTTCTTTTTTTTTTTTTTTCTGCCAGTGATGAGCTGACTTCACCCCAAGCAAGCTCTCACTGACATTTTCTAGTTTTACACTTCAGTATTCAATGTTGTTTAGCCTGGAGAAGAGGAGGCTCAGGGGGGACCTCGTTGATGTCTACTACTACTTGAAGGGACATTGTAGCCAGGTGAGGGGTTGGTCTCTTCTCTCAGACAACCAGCAATAGAAGAAGGGGACACAGTCTCAAGTTGTGCTGGAGGAAGTCTAGGCTGGATGTTAGGAGGAAGTTGTTGGCAGAGAGAGTGATTGGCATTGGAATGGGCTGCCCAGGGAGGTGGTGGAGTCACCATCCCTGAAGGTGTTCAAGAAAAGCCTGGCTGAGGCACTTAGTGCCATGGTCTAGTTGACTAGCTAGGGCTAGATGCTAGGTTGGCCTGGATGATCTTGGAGGTCTCTTCCATCCTGGTTGATTCTATGATTCTATAATCCTGCTATAATGTGCTAAAAGATGCATTAATTTATTTAACCTCTAGGAGCAAAATCTAACACAGTTTTAGCAGATTGCTGGAAAATATGCTTGCTTTTGTATTACACTTCAGTATTAAATCTTGTTTAGCATCCTGTTGCAACGAGCTAAAAGACACATTCATTAACTTAAGCTCTAGAAGCAAAACCTAAGACAGTTTTAGCAGATTGCTGGAAAATATGCTTGCTTTTGTGTTACACTTCAGTATTAAATCTTGTTTAGCATCCCGTCACAACGTGCTAAAAGATGCATTAATTTATTTAAGCTCTAGAAGCAAAACCTAACACAGTTTTAGCAGATTGCTGAAAAATATGCTTGCTTTTGTGTTTGATGTACATTTTTTATTATGCACTATGATGATTTAAGGCACAAGACAGAAAACTCAGACATGTATGCACAGCAGATATATATACAATCTGTGCAATAATTCCATTCTAACTTAATTTTAACAGACTGTTAAAACTGCAAACATTTTAAATAACCAGAAATCACCTTCTTGCCAAACTATTTCATTGCTTGACATCTAGGATAACTGAGATTAAAGGAGATTTATACACCTAAATGCCTCTTTAGAAACCTAATTCTAAAGCATAGGTTTTCTGACTCCTTGCTTGGCTAACTGCACTATGTACAATTCCTGTGTGTTGAAGTTTGTGATTTTAAAGTTGCTCTCATGTATTGCAACTTTTATCTCTCAGCATATCCACAGATGACTCATCTCAGTGCTCAGAAAGAGGTTTAATTTTGGACTCCAGAATATAATGGTTCAGCTAGCACTGATGAGAAAAGTGTTTTCAGTACCATCCTTTGGCTGAAAGGATCTGAACCCAATAGTGTTTTAAACTACCACATGTTGGATGTTTCAGGGATTCATGAACATAGTATTTGAAGAACATATTGTAAGGTGACCATGGAAGACAGGTATTGTACACTTGGGCTTCTGCAAGGATGATAATTATTTATACACATCATGTCCCTAGCATGAGGGAGATCAGAGAGAAGAGAACATACTGGTATTACTCCCTCACCAAGCTGTCTTGAAGCAATATGTTTAACTAAGGGCTAATATAGCTCAGGCCCAGGACTTTTGGAGGGGCCCTGCAGTCCTAAAAATGTGAAAGACTTGAGACTGGCAGCAAATTAAAGTTTAATATATACTGCAATTTGTATCTTTTAGAATCCTACATCACTTCCCCATCATAACTGTGTGTTAACTGCCACTACATCCAAGTATATGGAGTAATAAATAGGTCCCAAGTGCCAAGTAAATGCTAAAAAAAAAATACACATATATATATATTTATATATATATATCTGAGGCATTTCTTCTCCATGTGGGAACCATCTCTAGTGAACTACACTGCTGCAAAAGGAAAGTTATTACTGTTGTTCTCCAAGTGTTTTCCTTCACTAGAAAGCTGCTATGGAAAATGAGAGAGTTTACTCTTTTGTTGAGTGCTCTGTAAATGCCTTATGCCTTCTCCAGAAACAGCTTGGCAGATGGAAATGCTTGAGGTGAGGCTGAATGCTCAACTGAATTGTGACCTGCTATAACAGGAGTTTTCTTCTCAGCCTAATTCTCTCTGCTTTGCACTACTCAGGTGCTGCAAAACAGCTGCAGGACTAGCTGATCTATGCAGATTTCTCTTTTCCTGCGTGCATGAATCTCTGTGTCACATTGATGGAAGAGGACTGAAAAGCTGTGTACCAACTGACTTTTAGCCATGAAAAACAAGTGGGCTTTCCCTGAAGAGGCAATAGTCCAGAGCATTCCTGCACTCCTCTGTCAGGAGTATTCTGTCTTGAGGTCTACACAGAGATTTGAGTACTTTTGAAGCAGAGCTGACTTTTACCACAGTCAAAATAGTTTCTGCTGAAGCTCAAGAACACTAAACTCACAGACATGACATAGGACAGTTTAAGTAAGGAAATAAATTCTTCAGTAAGAAATTTAAGTGAAAGAGAGGAAGATTACATAGATTTCACTTTTAAAACAAACTAGACTATCATCTCTTTGATGATATCAGGGAGACAGCTGTAGAATACTATCTCTAAATATATCCCAAACACGATAAGGAATTGATAATGGATGTTTTTCTTGCTATAGCAAATGGAGTGGTAAGGCATGATGATAACTACTGCTATGCATTGCTATTGTATATATAGTGATGGGTTTGAGGGGCACCACACTCTTTAGGGCTTATCTTTGTCTATTTTTAAGTAAAGTGTTAATTGAGTGCAAATGTGTCTGATTCTGTAATGTAAAGAGCTCTTCTTCCTTGACAGTCCTTACTCTCTTGATTGTTTGTTTGGTATTGGCTATCTGTGTCCTTGAGTGATGAAATGCCTTAAAATATGAACTGTGCTTTCTTCAAAGTATGCATTTTTCCTTCAGTATGGTGAAGCAATCACTTAGACTTAGCTTAAAACAGGAGAACTTTGCTATAATAAGTAGTGGAGGTGCCTCAGCTCGAGTAAAATGAGGATGCTGAGGAATGTTAAAAGCAGATACTGTTATCACTCTCCTTGAGTAGTGAGTTTACCTTCCCCTACAGTTGCTCCAGACCCCCTTAATCTAACCTTGAAGAAAGCTTTTCACGTGTATACTGACATCATTTAGGGAAGGTGTAGCACTGGAAGAGGGTGGGAAGAATATCCTCATCTTCTCTGGGTATTTTTACTGAAAATATATAGGCAATTAGGCAACTCACTGAACTCTGTGAACATTTCAAACGATCTACCTTCTTAGCAACGATTTTAAACCAAACCAAACCAAACCAAACCAAACCCCACACAATCCTCCCACTCCAGTTACCTCTCTGCACCCCTCGTTAAAAAGTCAGGATAGCTTCACACACGTTCCTGTGTTTAGAAAATCAGAAAATGTAATTCTTGACTGGCACATATTGACAATGTCTTCCCCTACTAACTTAGAAGGAAATCAAACCCAGTTTTATGTTCTGACATGAGATGCCTATCACTGAATGGATTCTTTTAGAGAAAGAGCTTCTTTCTGTTTTCCCACAATTAAAAGCATTAAAATCTTAGGACCCTCCTGCCTACAAAATAAAGAACTGGCCCTAAAATTGACAACACTCCTTCTCCACCCCTAAACTCACACTCAAGTGATCACAGAAAACCCACTGAAGCCTATGAGTTCCCTGGATTTGGAATGAAGCCACTGGCATTAATTTCAGCAGAGCTATTTGAGATGGGAATTTACAGAACCGAGTGCTACTTAGATGCTTGTCTCAGGTAGAGAAAATATTTCTCCCAGTAACAACTTATTATTTGGCTTTTCTTTTCAGTGTATTCTCTGAAGCATCTCACAGTATTTCTTGTGTCCTAGAAAAATAAATGCAATTATCATATTCATGCCTCACATTCACTCCAGTGAGATTCTTAGAATCATAGAATCAACCAAGTTGGAAGAGACCTCCAAGATTATCCAGGCCAACCTAGCACCCAGCCCTAGCCAGTCAACTAGACCATGGCACTAAGTGCCTCATTCAGGCTTTTCTTGAACACCTCCAGGGATGGTGACTCCACCACCTCCCTGGGATTCTTGCTTCCTAGCTCTTCTGAAAGCAGACCAATCACTTATTCTCAGCTCTTTGACCTGCTCTCTTGCCTTCATATCATGGTATACCATAACACTAATCATTCTATAACTTGTATTTCTTACCTAACTTAATAATTTTGCTGGCTGACCTCCTGCTCCCACACCTTGCCCACTAGTGTTTTGCAGAGATTCAGTGGTGTGGGCACACCCAGAAAATTATTACTATGAGAAGAAGCTAGTGTCAGCTCTTAACTTCCTGAGCTGTGAAGAACAGGCATTAAAAAAAAAAAATTACTTGATTATGGTTTTGAATAAAGCAATCAGTAGACATTTGCTTCTGTATCTGCAGTGATCACACAAGCTGGTAAAATTTCATCTGTGTCCACTGAAGTTGCACTCTTTCTTTCACATATGTGGCATGTTTATATGCCTATATGAGGCTCCATCTTGCACTTGCTGAGATGGCATCCACAATAAACCTAGAATAAAAGTTGCAGTTGGTATTTTTTCACTTGGTTTTATGAAAATCTTCAGTTACAGCAGAAGATAGCTCAGGGCATTGATTAGGTTGTTCACTTGAGATCATAACTACAGGTTTGTTTCTGCTGTTGCTGGTGAGAACCAGTAAGGAATGCAATAATTCATCAGTGACTACAACTTGGGTAGGCTGGTGACTCAAAAAGGGCAAAGAAGGGAGGAGAAGAAGTTACAAGTGGAGCTTGCTTTTCCTTTTCCTTCCAAAATGAGTTCTAGAAAAACAAGGTTCTGCTCTCAAGATTGTGCTCTCAGCCTAAAGTAAAAAGCCTAAACTGCCAAAATGTGGATAATTTTCCCTCTTTAAGCCTCCTGTAATTTTTTCAGTGCAACCAACAGAGGAAAACACTGACTCAAAAAAGCAACTAGTACTGAGTCTGGGGCTAAAAAAAAATCTGTTATCAGAAAGAAATGTTATTCTTAAACCACTTTGTGGTTAATTGTCCGGTAGAAACACATTGCCTTTGAGGATATATTTTTTCCCCACTCTCTGCTACTTATATGCACATTAGCAGGTATACTGAATCTGGAATATCTCTTCTTGAAGCATGATTATGGTTATCTGCAGTCCTGAAGCACTGTGCTCTTCAGAGTTAAGAAGGCAGAGCAAAGGTCAATGGAAGCTCAGCTCATGAGTTTTTACAATCCATTTTTTTCTTCAGCACACACTCATAGGAAGTCCAAGCTGTGGTGTGTCAGTCTCATGAATGTCTTTTGGCTTTCACCTCAGCTTGTACTTAAAGCTGGATAACTGTTTTAAAGGGCACTTGAATTCAGTGTCCTTTGTAGCATACCGATCTGTGTCTGTTTAAGAGGTGTTCCATGTGCTTTTGGCAGATGATATTTCCAGCCATTCTGAAATGTTTAAAAAGGCCAATTTTCTGAACTCTGTTGCTGCAATATGCTGTACTTCAGATGTGGACTTTTGAAAGTTTTGGTTATAATCAGTATTTTAGATGTACTTTGCTGTGAAACTCAAAACCAAAATACCCTTCCAAATATAGATGCTGAGAGGGGTAATTAACTGATGTGAGATGAACTCTCACCACCCCAGCTACTGACTTTTGAACAATAATTGGTTCTTCATGCAAACATTATACAAAGGAATAACTAGATCTAAAAATAACTAGCGAAGATATATAAACATGAATTGAACTGGAAGAGAAGGTTCCTGTGGGCACTATACCACTTGTGGTTAATTGTACTGCTTGTCCACTAGATGGACTTAAGGAGCTCCTTTCCACTTAGGGCAGAAGGCAGTGGTGAAGAGGCTGTAAGTATTTACTCACAAAATTATCTCCCAACTCATGGGGCTAGCTAAAGCTTCAGACAGTACCCGAATGCTTTTGGAGAATTCTGTCAGTGTCTTCTTAGCTGCTAAGGCTTCTGATTCTTCCCAGGCTTCATTAGATGCTGGGGGAAAGGAGGCAGATGATCTGTGTGTCCCTTCCAGGGCTCCTTGTCTTGGAACACTGGAACAGAGAAACAGAAGCTGTTGTGCCAGAACACGAGACACAGCTTAAAATTCAGAAGTCTTGGAGCTGCTTATCTTTATGTTAACCTTAAACCACTTGTTAAGCAAGCTATTTTAGAAAGGCATAGGTCACAGTCTCATATGTCTGCAAGTTCCACACAAAACATGTATAGCCTTTTATTTCATATTAGACTCATAGAAATGTCTCATTAACTACAGTGTTTAAAGATACCACCCATGTTTATGAATCTGAACCACTGTCCAGGTGAACTAATTGTGAAGAAGCCACAAGGGAAAGCTTTCTTCACAAACAGGCTGGATGTTAGGAGGAAGTTCTTCACAGAGAGAGTGATTTCCCATTGGAATGGGCTGCCCAGGGAGGTGGTGGAGTCACCATCCCTGGAGGTGTTCAAGCAAAGCCTGGCTGAGGCACTTAGTGCCATGGTCCAGTTGACTGGCTAGGGCTGGGTGCTAGGTTGGCCTGGATGATCTTGGAGGTCTCTTCCAACCTGGTTGATTCTATGATTCTATGCTTTATAAAAGATGGTTCACTGGTTATGTTGGGTGCAGCTTTCATGAGTAAGCAAGTATCCCATGTGTAATTTAGGTATAGTTGATATAGATACATCAATACTTAAATACTGGTAGAAATATATGTGAAAGCTGTTCAAGTTCATGTCTCAGTATTAACAATATCCATCTTAGCATGTGTGCACATGTTCAAGTTTTCTCCTTGAAACTTCAAATCTAATACTTTTTTTTGCACACATAGAGAAGGAACTCTTTCTTCCAACTGGGCATGCATTATTAATATGCATTATGCATCATCCTTCAATGCCTATGCCTATAAAATCCAATGGTGATCTATAGGTATCCTTTCTATGTAGGAACTGTTGCATTTCTTTAGCTTTAAAAGTTTACATGAAACAAAGTAGCTAGGGCTCTTTGAGGCTGACATTGTTCCATAGAATGAAATGGTAATAACACTCAATCTGTTCTGACACTGGAAGTGTTGAGGGATCTACAAACCTGATCAAGGCTTTAAAGTTTCAATAGCTTTCACATGAAGGTGGCATATAGGATACTGGGGTCTTCACTCAAGCAGTTACTTTTGGCAATCAGACCTGATGACATAACGAAATGCCTTCCTTTTTCCCTTGCACGGCTCCTCTTGTTTAAAATATTACATGCCTTAAGACTGCTCAGCACCTCACAAAACACAGCTCTTAAGCAGCACAGCGATACAGTTGTATTTCATTATGCTAACGTTAAACATACACTTTTCAGGCTTGGCATCAATTTTATACTGTTTTGGTGGTTTGCTGTTTTCAGGTTTGTCGCTTTTGCTTCACAGTAAGAGACCAGTTTACAATACTGCACAGCAGGCTGCACCTCAGTATAAAGCAATGTGTTGTAGAGATGTGGTAAGCAACCACTTCTGGTATTGTTTGCCCCTTGCACTTTGTTCCTGATCTGCCACACCAGGGTTACTGTAGGGCTGAGTCTCTCCAGAGGAAAGCCTGCCAAATGCACTGAGCTCTGTTAGACTCATGCAGCAAGTCTCTGAAATACACATCTGATGCAAGGGAGGCTTTGTCCACTGAGCTCTGTTAGACTCATGCAGCAAGTCTCTGAAATACACATCTGATGCAAGGGAGGCTTTATCCACTGAGCTCTATCAGACTCATGCAGCAAGTCTCTGAAACACACATCTGATGAGAGGGAGGCTTTATCCACTGAGCTCTATCAGACTCATGCAGCAAGTCTCTGAAATACACATCTGATGCAAGGGAGGCTTTATCCACTGAGCTCTATCAGACTCATGCAGCAAGTCTCTGAAACACACATCTGATGCAAGGGAGGCTTTGTCCACTGAGCTCTATCAGACTCATGCAGCAAGTCTCTGAAATACACATCTGATGCAAGGGAGGCTTTATCCACTGAGCTCTATCAGACTCATGCAGCAAGTCTCTGAAATACACATCTGATGCAAGGGAGGCTTTGTCCACTGAGCTCTGTTAGACTCATGCAGCAAGTCTCTGAAATACACATCTGATGCAAGGGAGGCTTTATCCACTGAGCTCTATCAGACTCATGCAGCAAGTCTCTGAAACACACATCTGATGAGAGGGAGGCTTTGTCCACTGAGCTCTATCAGACTCATGCAGCAAGTCTCTGAAATACACATCTGATGCAAGGGAGGCTTTATCCACTGAGCTCTATCAGACTCATGCAGCAAGTCTCTGAAACACACATCTGATGCAAGGGAGGCTTTGTCCACTGAGCTCTATCAGACTCATGCAGCAAGTCTCTGAAATTCACATCTGATGCAAGGGAGGCTTTGTCCACTGAGCTCTGTCAGACTCATGCAGCAAGTCTCTGAAATACACATCTGATGCGAGAGAGGCTTTACCCATGCAGAAGTCACCCCCTAAACAAAATGGATGAAATTGAAAGCACTTGTGTTTTGGAGTGTAAACTGTACCTCGAATAGCAGAACTGCAGTTTGCCTGTCATTTTTCATGAGGAAATGATGCATAACTTGTATTTTGCTGAGAAATACAAAAGTAGAGTTAAAACATAAAAAAGAATGCTTGCTTTAAAGGAAAACTTGTGCTTCATTTGAGAAAATATACTTATCATTAATATAGGCATGCAAACCAGTATTTGTCTGCAAAATCCAGAATGATTTAAAAGAGATCCCAGTTGGAGAGCAAGGTCTACCTCAGAGCTGGTTTCCAAGTTCTGTGACACGTGGATCAGGAGGAAATGCCCTTTATCTCCTTGCACAGCAGGTAAGTCTGTCAAAGGTGATGATACCAAGAGGATTTCCTCCACTGCACTTTATCTTTCAGTCTCGTTTTGCCTTATTAAATGTTTTGAGCAGTCCACCAGGTTACTCACCAAACTTTATTCTCTGTTACTGCACTAATTTTAAAATGATACTATTTTGTCTGCAGCAATAATGAGAAAAAGTCGTTGGGGATCAGCTGTGGATATATGGCCCCTCCTTTACTCATGCTCTTGTGGGGTGGATTAGTCTTGTGTTGGTTTAACACATCCCTACAGGCAACGTCTCATTGCTTAAGGTTCAGAAATATGAATAATAAAACTCAACCATAAGCTACTTAGTGTGCTAGAAATTAAATTTAACAGTTCAGCTCATGAATCCAGCTGTAAAAGTACATTCAAGGCATTAAACTAAGAGGAACACATGGAAATCTACAGGATCATATTCCAGAGGGACCAAGTCATGTGTTTATCTTACCAGATAATCTGGTAAAACTGAACAAAACAGATTTCTTCTTGTTTGCTTGGGGTTTTTTTGCTTCTTCTTCTAACATTAAATTTCTTATTCCACTAACAAAAAGCTTCTCTGAAGAAGCTTTACTGCTGCAGAACAATATTCATAACCCTGACACGTGCTTCTTCTATCAAAGCATAAAGCCTCTCAAGTAGTCAACTTCCTAGTCACTGCAGCAAAAGACTGATGTACTCAGGAAGGATTAATGTGCCCAAGGGATTATCTGTTTGTCTTTTTCCAAATATATTGATTAATCCTATTAAAAATATTGCATCTGCTTACAAACCTGTAGTGGATAGCCTTAGACCATCAGTCACAGCAGTGCTTCCAGTGTTAGTATTTGAGAATATATCCATATAAACAACAAGGAATGAAATCTTGCATCTCAACAAGAAATTCTAGCCCTGAAGGACTTTTTCCCCCCACAGTAGAGACATTTCTATTGTTATTGATTTTTGATACAAAGCATTAAAACACTGCAGTAATAGGCAGCAGTATAAAATCCCAGGGTAGAAAGAGGGCTGTTCATTGATAACATTGTAAGATATATTTGAGTATTATGTGGCAGAAGTTTCATGTAGGAAATTCCCATGCTAAATGCTGTGACTATTCATAGGATAATGATAAATGAGGAGGTATGGGTGACAGTGTTGTGTGCTTCATGGAAACGTGAGCATTGTATCTATTATGTATATACCAGTGAGGACATCTATTAGGGTAGGCTGGGCTAAGAGCAAAAGTGAACAGCTGGAAACTTGTCTTCCTCCAGATCCTACATGCAACACCTGCACAAAGACCAAATACTTTGTCATTACACAGGATTTCAGGATTTCTTACTGTGTGAGGCAAATAAGTGCTTTTTCTCCCTTGAGGCCAATCTTAATTCTGCTTCTGTGGCCAAGATGACTCCTTCTGCATTGCAAATGTGTTTAGGCAGTGCAAGACAGAACAACAGACTTTGATGGTGCATGTCTGTACAGAATACCAAAAATGGATAAGAAAGGTAGCCAGGCCAGCAATCAGGTGTAGTCATCTCTCTGCCTTCTCCATGGTACAAAGTGGCACTAAGAATAGGATGTTCTGCTCACTTATGCCACATCATTCTCAAAGAGGTGAGCAGCTGCTATCTATGCCTTGGATCATATCTTGCATGAAGTCAGTTGTCCCTTGTTGTCCAAATAGTCTTTATATACTTACTGCTCAGCAACCCTTTCAGGAGAAAGTTGATTTCCTCAGAGCCTCATATCTATCAACTTTATTGTCTTCTGACATCATGCCTCATACCTCTTTTTTTCTGTTGCTAGGTGACATGCTACCTACTGTGAAATCACAGCTCAGCAAGTGTTCCAAGTTATCATGGTTACTGTCCTTTCAGCTACTGTATAGGGCCCTGCCTTTTGTAGTGGTAGAGATGGAAAGGCTTAGTTATGGTACTATGAAAGGGAGAAATTAAGTAATCCTTTAAAATGATGATCTGATTATTATTCACATTAAAAACATAACATCACATATTGGCACATACAATGTGTTTAGTTTACAGCTGAGGTATATATTAAGATACAACTACACCAGCTGTAAGGTCTATCTAGGAAGTAACCTGTCTCAGGATTTGCAGTCCATTGATTATTGTAAGAACTTCATCAGTGATGAACAATGAAATCTGTTTCTAAGTAACATTCCCTAATTCCAACTAATGTGAACTGGGTAAATACTTGTCATATTGATTAACTTGTCTTTTATAGCCATCTTTTCATGTATAAAGACACTACTCCTCAGAATTCTACTAAACTCTTTGCTTCCACGACATCTTATAGACAATAATTCCTACTAGTCAAGAGTTGCCTAAATATGTACTGTAAAAAGAATATTTTTATCAGTTTGAAATGTTCTGTCTGCCATGAAATTCATCCTTGTCTTTATGTTATAAGGGAAAAAACGTGACACACTCAATTTTAACTCTTGGTAAAAAGTCATGCTTTTCTCATTAGCAATGATGACATGTTAAGAATCAAAGGAATCATTTGCTTTCTTAATGGTATGGGAATACAACTTGCAGCTTGTTTTTAAAAGCTGAATCACTGTTTTCAGATATCATTCCTTGGGAAATATGTTTCCAATTATATTCCTATGCATTTTTTTTTCTCATAGAGTAGCTACACAATCTATTTCACAGTATCACAGTATCACAGTATCATCAAGGTTGGAAGAGATTTCATAGATCATCAAGTCCAACCCTTTACCACAGAGCTCAAGGCTAGACCATGGCACCAAGTGCCATGTCCAATCCTGCCTTGAACAGCTCCAGGGACGGTGACTCCACCACCTCTTAAGCAAGATATATTAACTTAAAAAAAAAAATTAAACAGTTCTTTCAGTCACATTTATGTTAGTTTGTTTGTTTTGGGTTTAAGGGTGGGTATTTTTCTTGTTGGTTTGGGTTTTGTTTGGTTGATTTTGTTTTTTTCCCTGTGATTTCTTAGATAAACATTGAATCGTAGAATCAAGCAGGTTGGAAGAGACCTCCAAGATCATCCAGTCCAACCTAGCACCCAGCCCTAGCCAGTCAACTAGACCATGGCATCAAGTGCCTCATCCAGGCTTTTCTTGAACACCTCCAGGGATGGTGACTCCACCATCTCCCTGGGCAGCCCATACGTAGGATACACCACATATTGTAACGATGCCCAGTTAATCCTGAATGTACATCTTACTGATTATTGTCTTCTTTGACTCTCACTTTGATTTGTGCTTTGAAAATCCCAAATCATTGGTGTTATTCATAAAGACTGTTAAAACCCATTCTCAGTAAGACAAATCATATTACTTAAATTCTTAGCTATTGTATTCCACTTCTGCTTCTAGTACCAGCAGTACAGTACATGTGCTCAGGACTGCACATTCCAGATGCACCACATTTGGAATATAACATAATATAATAATTACCACCCCTAACAGAGCATTTATGCTTCTTCAGAAGATTCCCAAATATGCCTGGGTAGACTAGAGGATTAGTAAGAATAAAGGTGGTGAATTATTCATCATGCAGTGAACCTGCTCCTTAATTTATCTCATTGTTTCATGTTTTCCAGAAGAAAAGGCACTTCAATTGTCTTTGCCTTTTCCATACAATTGTTTCGTTGGTGGAGCATTCATTAGTGTTAATTTTTTTTTTCACCCTGTTGGAATATTACTTCCCACTTTAGAGATCCCACTTGTTCCTCTGCTCCTAGAGCCTGACTTTGATCTCTGTTACATTTAAGAAGAGTTCATCTTATTCCCTTTGTACCATATCACTGTTCAAATGCCACAGCAATGATACACTCAACTAACCATGAAAAACAAAGATTGCTTTTTTGTCTTCTTAAGCATCTGCTTCTTTGTAGTAAACATAATTCATAAAACCAAGTCACAACATAAACAGCAAGAGGTTCTATATTCTGCCTACCATGTTTTCCTAGCTGTTTCTGTCTAAAAGAAAGAGGGCTGGCTATTTTGTAATGTTTTTGCCAATAAAACACTTCTAATAGCTGATTACTTCTTAATTACCTTCCTCTTTACATATTTCTGTTCTCTTTCAGCATTCTGATTTTTTTTCTGGATGCAGTCAAGATGAAGGCAAACATTTCATTATCATGGTATTTTGGTATGTTCCTAATTAGCATCTTATACATGTTATACATCTTATATGTGTCCAGAGAAGGGCAATGCAGCTTGTGAGGGGCCTGGAACACAAGCCCTGTGAGGAGAGGCTGAGGGAGCTGGGGGTGTTTAGCCTGGAGAAGAGGAGGCTCAGAGGGGAACCTCATTGCTGTCTACAACTACCTGACAGGAGATGGTAGCCAGGTAGGGGTCAGTCTCTTCTCCCAGGCAACCAGCAATAGAACAAGGGGACACAGTCTCAAGTTGTGCTGGGGGAGGTCTAGGCTGGATGTTAGGAGAAAGTTGTTGGCAGAGAGAGTGATTTGCATTGGCATGGGCTGCCCAGGGAGGTGGTGGAGTCACCGTCCCTGCAGGTGCTCAAGAAGAGAGTGGATGAGGCACTTAGTGCCATGGTCTAGTTGACTGGCTAGGGCTGGATGCTAGGTTGGACTGGATGATCTTGGAGGTCTCTTCCATCCCGGTTGATTCTATGATTCTATGTTAGCTGAATGGCCTCTTGCTGGAAGTCACAGAATGCACTGGGCTGGAAGACATCATCTAATCCAACCTCCCAGCCAGCTCAGTCTGGTCAGAGCCCCATCAAGCCTGAGCTTGACTGTCTCCGGGGAGCAGACCTCCAATACTTTCCTGAGCAATCTGTTCTAATGTTCCACCATCCCCATAGTAAAGATCTTCTTCCCAATGTGCAATCTAAATCTACTCTTCTCCAGGTTAAAATCATTGCCCCTTATTGCTAAGGCTTTATTGCTATGGGCCTTTGTATATAGTCCCTCCCCAGATTTCTCCTGGGCCCCTTTCAGATATAGGAAGGCCACTTAAAGGTCTCCCTGGAGTCTTCTCCTCATTGTTTTTGTAGAAGCAAAAAGCTCCACAGGTACAATTGGTATGTTTTGGTATGATTGTAATTAGTGTCTTACACGTTAGCTGAATGATCTCTTGCTGGAAAGAACTGTTTCAGAAGAAACAAGAGTCCACAGGTACAACTAAATTCCTTCAAACAGAATTCTGTGAATGAGCAGTCTGCAAACTTCCTATTGATACTATAAAATCCACATCAATCAGATGTGTAATCTATGAAGCACAGCATCCTGTCTGTGATGGTAGCCAGCACCAGCTGCTTTACACAAAGGTGCAAAAACCCCTTACAGTAGGCAGATGTTGGATTATTTCTCCATGAAGGAGGCCTCATCCTAAACCTTAATACTTAAAGATTATCTGAAGCCCTAAAGGATAAAGTTTTATTTTCATTCCAGAACTCTTCTTTTGTGTCTCACTAAGTTTTGCACTTTGAGAGTGTTTGCTGTGGAGCAGTGGCAGGAATTGAGTTATGTGGGCTCCAGATGTAGATTCAGCATTGTTTCCAATGCTGGAGCAACTTGGAAAAGCAAAATCTGCTCAGAGCAACTGGAATATTAAACTCCTTAGCTGTTAGCCTCTGGCAAACATAAAGGATCAAAACATTGCTAAAAAAAACACATTTCCCACCATTTTAGAAATTAAATTGATATTCACTGGGACACCAGAAAGTATGTTCCTGACTCCAGGCTATCCCTTTACTAAACTCAAAATTCTTGCTACAAGACATGGAGATGTCTGTACTTTTAGAAACAGTTGGACATAGTTTGGCAATGCAACAGCTCTGGCAACTTAAATATAGTGGTCACTACTCTTCAGACACAGATGTGCCATGGGTAAAGACCACTGTGTTTACATGGGAACACAAGTTTATTGTCTCGTGAACATGTGTGGTGACAACATTAAGGCAACAGCAGGAAATGGATGCTAATGAGGCTGAAGAGCCAAAGTCTCTCTGGGACCAATTGTGAAAGGAAGTGATTTTTTTTTCCTTGCTGGCTGTCATGCTCTGGAGCAGTTCTGCTGCCTCTGTGGCTGCAATGTTATCTCTAGTCTGTGCTGGGTCTTCTAGAACTCCATGGTGACCTCTTCCCTTTCTCTTCCTTTGCTTAATGTCCCACTAAAAGAGGAGCATGAGAACTCACATTACTTCCATTAACACTACACTACCTCACATCTTTGTTAGTGCTCTCCTTGTGCTCTGAATTACAAATCTGATTTACAGTAATTTAAGCATTGGGTCCATTTATGTTCCATAACATGATGCAAAACACCTCAACAATTTTAATAGAAGTTTTGTATGTGTGAGAGAGGAAAAAAAAACCTATTTTACAAAAAACCCCAACCATCCAACCAACCAAATAAAAAACCCTCCAAGAAACCAAACCAATCTGAACAAGAACAGTCCAAAACCTTGTTGTCCTTGAAGGAAACTATTGATCTTCAAACATCTCTCTGCATTAGGAACAGCAATACCTAAAAGTCAGTCAGAATTGTAACACTATCAAATTTAATGAAATATTCTATGCATTGTTTTTAATTCCTTATTGCTCAAATTCCTGACTTTATAGTGATCCAGTGTCAACATTTGGTTTGGCAGTTAGGATTCTCTCCTAGGAAATGAAAGGTGTGTGTTCAATACTCTGAAGGCTTCCCAATCTCTGAGCCAAGACTTCCCAACTATTCCTCTGTGCTTGATGTTTCTCACTGGCCGCAAACTTCCATGTCTACCTGTTCAAATGTGGAAATACTGCACTGCCTAGATGAGATATCTGAGGTTTTTCATTGCAGTGGACAAGGAAGTCTGTAGCTAAACTGCTCCAAATAACTCCCTGAGGGTGATGCCGACACCCTGCTTTCTCCACTGACTGCAGAAAAATGCAGATTAGGCAGTATAGATTTCTTTAAAGGATCATAAATGCTAAAATGCCTAAATTAAATGCCTAAAGTAGGAATTTTGACCAATGCTGTCCATACTTATTTTAATCCTTTGCAGTCTCATGCAGATAAGATATCCGCATCTGTTTGTTGTGGGTTAACCATAGCTGGTGCCTCAGCACCACACAGCCCAATGGGATCAGGGAGAGAACTGGAAGGGTAAAAGTAAGAAAATTTGAGAGTTGATATAATTTAATGAGTACAGCAAAGTTGTAAGTGCAAGCAAGGCAAAACAAAGAATTCACTCACTACTTTCCATCTTCAGGCAGGTGTTGTTGCAGCCCATCTCCAGGAAAGCAAACCTCTATCATGGGTGACAGTTACTTGTGACAGACAAGTGGCATAACCCTGAATGTCACCCTGAATGTCACCCTGAATCCTACTTCTTTCCTTCAGCTTATTGCTGCTCACAATGTCATATGGTATGGAATAATGCTTTGGTCAGTTGAGGTCAGCTGTCTCAGCTGTGCCTCCTCCCAGATTCTTGCCCAGCCCTACCCTGCTCACTGGGAGGACACAGCAAGAAACAGAGAGGAATTTGACACTGATCAGCAACAATTAAAACACGAGTGTTTAATCACTACTGTTTTCATCACAAATACAAACCACAGCACCATACAAGGTGCCATGAAAATAATAAACTCCATCGCAGCCATAACCAGTACTTTGTTGTACCAGGACCACACTGTCACATTTTATAAGCCATTCTTTGAAATCAGAAAGATGACAAAATAATGAATTTTCTTCAGAAAACCACTAATTCTTCTGTTATCACATAACCCTCTGAAATGACACAAAGACCTTAAACACTCCAGATTTATTATGTGAAACTGTCCTGGTATACAAACATCTGCTTTGGAGGTGAACTGTGTTTTAAAATTAAGGACAGCATGAAATGGTTGATACTGCAAATGACATTCTTTTATGTAACAAGAATATTGTTCTCTTTCCCAGGATATTGCTTAAACAACACTGTGGGTCCATAAATGTAACAACAGTAACATGCTCTGCTTCACAATATGGCATCAGTATTTTAATTTAAAATTCATTTCCACCTCCCCCTCCTCCCCACCCAGATGAACCTTACAGATACAGTTTTCTATGTGATTGCATCTTGCATTAGTCATGAAGACAGAGAAAGAAGATGTAAAACCTCTAGATTTTTATTCCCAAGTGTTTTACTTTATCGTGTGGTTGTTGCTGTTATGCTGAAAAGGGAGTCTCTGAATGCCAGTATCATTTCAGTATTTCCTACATTAGCCTTTCCTCTCGAGTTACAGTATTTATTTGCTTGGTTCAGTCTTTGCTATTGCAGCCAAAAATTACAATCCTTTGTCTCAATTTATGCATGCTACCAAAGAAGATTTTAGATCACAGGGAACAGCTCAAAACTGCAATCTGATTCTGAAGTTAAATACAAACAGAAATGGAGAAATAAATGATGCACACATTTACTCGCTGATCTCAGATTACATTATATTATGGTGCATGTGATATTTGTTTTTATTCCACAGTACACACTACATCAATTTATTTTTCATTATTTAGTAATGTCCAGAAGCTTTTGGGTTTGGTTTTTTTTTTCAGTTACTGTGGATATGCATTTCAATTAAACATGCATTTTAAAGATGTGCTGTTTAGACAAAGTGATAGGAAACAAACTGAAAAACATCGAACTGCCACATTAAACATGAGCAGAATACCTTGGCAAGCACATCCTTTATGTGCAAACTAAACTCTGCTTTCCTTGCTCAGTAACACCTCTGCCTTTTTTACTGTTTGGTTGCCAAGTTAAGCAAGTTTATACCGCCCCAGAAGACTTCTTTATCATTTAATTTTGGTCCTAGATTGAGTACTGTTGATGACAGAAGAAATGGAAAAATTCTAGTGACAGGCAGGTCACTCTACTAGAATTTAAAGTGTTACTATACTATTGTTCTGCAATAATTTAATGCCAGGGGCATAGCAGTTGAGTACCTCAAGTAATTTTTAAAAGAACAGTTACATGGCAAATGCCTAAAGCATTATTTGTAAGTCTATGAAATATTTTTTGTGTATTAACTTAGCAATTAGAAGAACAACAAAAAAAACAACAGAGAAATCCAGCTTCTAGATTCATATAATTTACCTATGTTTGCGCTTTAATAGATAAGGCCTAATTATTTGTCACTTGCAATAGAGAAACTGCATACTAGATATCAGTAAATCACACATTAGTATATCAGATCCTATGGTTTGCAATAAAATCACTAAGAAGCAAGCTAGCAACTCATGAGACTCTATTATTCTTCTGATTTTATTCTCTGAATATACAGTTCCTTGGGCTCTCTGGGCTCACCAGAAACATTCCACTTGCACTCTGTCTTCTTTCATTCCCTTAATGCCAAAACTACATCCTCCTCTGCTGGAGGGTCACACTTGTTAGTGATCTCTTTATCTACCTGTCTCAAAGGTTATTATCACATAACCTTTAACAGATAAAATTTCATGCAGTACTCAGTGAAATTTCATGCAGCAGTATTCAGTGAAATTATACATTCAAATTTATTAATTACATTTTTTTTTTTCTTCCCTTTTAGTGCACTTCTCACTTTCTTTGTGACTTTTTCTCTTAAATAAGGAACAAGTTGGCAAAGTATGCTGGTAGAAGACTTCCCTTATCTGGACAGATAGAAATCAGGTATGGAACTCAATGCAGTGACAATGTAATGGATTAAATAATAGCTGTCGTGGGACTCATTCAAGTAAATGTAGCTAATGCAGCTATCTGCATCTGAGTAGTTACCCTGGGCTTTCCCTAGTCAGTGAAGAGACAACTTAAGTAAATTAGTTCATGGTTCATTTGGTGATGAAGTGCATGTTTAACACAAATCAGAATCGCTCACTAAAAGAACACAGAAGAGGTGCAAGTCTTTACTTTTTTCCTGTTTGGAAAGATCTATCCCCAGAATGCTGTGAAAGTATGCTTGCCAGCTGTTTATTTTGAGCTGTTTGGCTAAACTCTGACAAATGCTCTCTACTTGGGAGGAAATGGATATAGTATAGAAGTTGTACCAGCATCGCCTTATTCCATAAATACTTCCTAAGTTTATCTTTGTACTACATGATATAAAGGGGTTACTTGCTGCAAGCACAAGAAAACTGGTCCCATTGACAATTAATATTTTATTGGCACTTAATAACATAAAGGGATGAAGGAAATCAGAGGTTACTGCATATTACACCATATAATCTACATAAGAAAGCACATCGGCATTTATTGGCAGAAAAGACTGAGTGGAGAGGAGAGGGAGATACTGACTGCATTTATGTGGAAAACAGAGATGGAAATGCAGTCTGTGTAACAGTAGGCAAAACACTTTCTCTGCAAAGGAAATATTTTCTTAAGCATGATAATAGCACCTTGAGAATCCATTCAGGAATTGGCTCACAGTTTCTCATAATGCTGAGTGGTAGGTCAGGTCACCGAAAGGAAGAAATTAAAGTCTAAACTATGGAGTCAGAGAAGGGACACATTTGGTTCATCAGATTTTTTATCAGTTATAGAAATACCTCAAATGTTATCCATAAATACAAACTTTCTGTGTGTCAGATTTGAGACCAGCTTGATCCCATCATATGTCAGAGATTCTGCTGGAAAATGGCACCTATTTCTGGTCTACCTCATACAACAAAGGTTGAATCCAGACTGGATTGGGGCAAAGTTCAGAGGAGTGTGTTGGATTAGCTGATCTTTAAAAGACCCTTCCAATTCAAACTACTCTGTGATTCTGCAAGTCTGTAATTCTCTGCTGTCTTTGATGTGCCTCATAACAATTATGTGTAGCTGTGTAGTGCTGGTACTTCGGAGGTAACTAAGGAGCTGCAGAGTATCACTCTTACCAGTGTAAATGGCTTTATAACACAACTTGTGGTGCATTCCTTTCTTTTATGACTGTGTATAGATGTGTAACTGTTGTGATTACAAAACTATGCCTCACAGAATTTCCTACTTTTCCTATTTAAATGCTTTCTAGTAGTATGAAAAACATTTTTTTTGTTAGTGTGTTTTGCATTGTGATCGAATTGGTAAAAAAACCCTGCCATCTGACTGGATAGTCTGAAAGAATAGAAAAGAACAGGATCTAGCATCTGGCAAGACATAACTTGGATTTCATCCTTGATTGTGTCTGTTTCAAATGCCAGGTGTCTATCACCTGGGGTGTAGTCTTACTTTGGCAAAGTAAATCTATTACTAACTCTCTGAAGAATGCCGTCTTTGAATAATGTTGCTGTTAATGGAACACTGATTTACTGCCACAACTGTAAAGGATCTTTTTTAACACTGTGTTACACTTCCCATCAATTTAGATCAACCAGACTCACCATATGTGAGAAGCTATCTGCATTTTTCTCCAATAAAACTGAAATGATGAAAGCTTTGCTTTCCCTGAGGTACGATCCACTATTGGTAGCCCCATTGTTTTTCCTTTAGCCCTCATCTTCTTTGTCAGGGCTGGAGTATATTATTCCTGCAATGCTTGCCAGAATTCTATGGGTTATTTGTTGTTTGAGACTCACCATATGTGTCTTTGATCCCTGCCTAGTAGGCACATTGGCTGCTTGCCAGTTTGGCACTTATGATTATCAGCAGTATGAATAGCTCCCTTGCTTCTGATTCTGTCCTTCTTGCTGTCATCAAATCACTCTTTAAACAACTGTCTTACTCTCATTCAGATACTTGCAAACATCAACCTATTTTTATCATGCCTTTCTTGGGCAAGGTTTTGTGCCACACTGCAGGAAATCCAACAGCTGGACGTTTCCACTTCTAACTACCTGACTGCCAGCTACCTGTGTAATTGCATGGGAACAACAAGGAGCAGAGAAACATCTCTCATTGCAACATTTGAAGTTTCTCTGCATATTATATGAATTTGCCTGGTCTCATATGGTAGACTTGGTAGACTTTTATGAGGGATTATTTATTCTAGCAAAAAACATTCCTTTTAATAAATGTTTTAAAACCTTTGACCAGAATACAGCGTGAGCCAATGACAGTGATAAATTCAAAGGAGTATCAGAATGATAAATAGTTTTAAGAGATGGATAGAAAGCCAAAAGCCAGTCATGTGCAACTTCTATTCACTGCCCTGATGTAGTACTAAGCACTTCTGAGTCCTTCCATGTGTTCTAGTAAACCAAAGTTGTTCCAAAATGCCATTGTTGAACAAAAAATACGCAGAATCAAAATAAGGAACAGCACAGGGCATATAAAGATCCAGACCACGAGAGGCCCATGTGTGTTACAGAAAGATCTGCCAGACTTTCCATTAGTCTTCACATGATTTTGCAAATGCTTCTATCAGTAAAAATATTGGTACTACCACTGAATGCAGACAAGGTTAAACAGCACATTGTACAGTCTCTACCTTCACGTTAACTCACGAAGTAGAATGCAGCAACTTTTGTAGCCCCTGCAAGCAAAGAACAGTGCTAGCACAATTATGCCTGCCTCGGACACACTCTTTGAGCTGCTTTCACACTGTGTTGTCCCATCTGAGTCGTGTTTAGAAATAACAATTCGGTTTAGCTCTGAAAGTTTTAACACACAGTGCTTTTGTTGATAGATAACATGCCCTTCTCTCAAGAAACATGTGAGTTTCAAATCAATGTATTTATTTGTCTCTTGACTTCGAAACAATGGAATTAAAAGTTCAGTGGTAAAATGGCAAGGGTGAAAACCAAATTGTAACTTCAGGGTGAATGAGAAGTACAACAGAACCTCCCCCCAAAACAAACGAACCCCTGAAAAACAAAAAGCAAAAAAAAGCAAAACTGTTGGATGAGAACCCAGGATATTTGAGATTACAACATACCACAGTTGTATTTTTCCTTCTTTGTTCCACAACACTGGAATTTCAGATAAAGATGCTCCTTTTCCACACATTTGCTGGCACTCTGAGCCCTAAAGCAGGCTTGTGTCAGAAAACATGCACAGTACACTGAGGACAGAAGAGCACACTGAAGATTTAATCCTTGTAAAACCAACATTCAGTTCTGGCAGTAGCTATGTTTAGAATAATTGCGATGGACACAGAAACAGTGCTATAAAAAAAAGACTTTTATGTGCAGAGCATGGCTGTGCAAAGGCTAAGGTATCTGTGGAGGGGTCTAATGAAGCTAATTCCAGAGGTATTTATATGAAAAATGATTAAAGCAATCTGAAAATCTGAAGTTTGACTTCAATACTGGAGTAATTTAAGAGCAGGTCAGGCATGTAAGAGAAATATGCTTCATATACAGACATGCTCAACTTCCTCACATTACATGTCACACGCTTGTCATGAAACATATATAAAGGAGAAAAAAATGTACTTTTTTTACCCAATGGTGTTTTTTTCTCTTCACACATACCACATAATAGATAAAATGTCCCTTAACGGGAGACAAAAGAAAGGCTTTATTTTTCTGGACAGCCTTTGTACAGTTTATTGGTATCTTTACAGGTAAAAGGACTAAAGCAAGGCAGCATGTAAGGTAAAATTAGTAGAATTTTGAGTTGTGAAAATACAAGAATTTTGAATTCACATTTTACCAGAAGGTACACAGAAGAAGATGTAGCTGCCTCAACTTGTAGAGAAACCCTGTGAAGCTTTTTTGTGGCCAGATGTGAAATTACAGAGAAATTTTAAAATCAAAACTTTTATATTGTATTTTAAATGTTTTATTTCTGAACAGCTCTTACTCTTGCAAAACAAAAAACTTCCCAGCTGATCAACAGGCAGCCAGTTTTGGCTTCGAGTGGCACTCCGAAAGGACAATTCTGGATGTGCAGAACAAGCTTCAAATGCGGAACAGCAGAGGGAAAAGGCAGCGCTTTGAGAGCATCATTTCTTATCTGGGAACAACTGAAACAGAGACTTGGCTGTAAATCAGATAATCTTTTGCAATTAAAAAAAAAAAAGACCAAGGGAAAGGTTAGTGAATTTAACAAAAGGGGGGCGGGGGGGAGAACTGCAATACCCCGTTAAAGGAATGATCATCCAGAAGCAATTTCCAATGCATACGGTATTCTGCTTGAGAGCAGCCTGGAAAGTTGGCTGACACCCTGAATGCTGAAGGAGATGACAAAATATAACCTGCTGCTACTGAGAGCTGTTAAGACCTGGAAAATACTCCCGTTTGCTGCCTTCAGAGTTTCTGCCACCCAAACGAAAAGCACACGTTTGTGTGCTCAGAAAGCCTCTTGTCAAGGAGCTGCTGCGGGCAGACTTAGGACCGCATTGCAGCCCCAGGATCCCAGAGAAAGCAAGCAGGCTTGGTCTGGAAGCAACCCTGCCCCTTCTCCTTGCTTCTCTTTCCCTCAAGCCTTCTGCCAAAAGCTTGCGAAGCCCCGGCTGGGCCCCATTTCCCCGGGGTGCGCGGAGCGGCATTAAGGATGTGCGGAGGAAGACGGCTGGCTGTGCCCACGCCTCTCCTGCTCCCCGCGCTCTGGGCCCGCCGAGGCTCCTCAGTGCTTCTCCCCGACCCTCCTCCCGCAATAGCAGGCTACTGTGGCACTGGCCAAGCCCGCACAATGGCCGGCAGCAACTGCCGGGGATCCTCTGCGTGAGGAGGATGTACTGAGAAGCGGGCGGGTCGCTCCCGCGGCTGCGGCCCAGCGCAGCGGCTGCTGGCGGCGAGCGGGTCTCGGCGCACGGGTCTCGGCGCGCTGAAGCGCCAGTTGCCGCAGCAGCCGCCGGAGAGGGAGCCGGGAGGCTGCCGGTGCGGCGGACTCCGGCCCTCCGCCAATCAGAGGCGATGCTCGGGGCCGGGCTATAGCCTGTGGATGCGGCGGGCACAGGCCGGCGGGGTCCCTACGGACAGGAAAGCTGCACTGATTCTGCGGCTGGCTCCGGGCGCCCGGAGCCCCGCTCCGCCGCGCCATGGGCACAGTGCCCTCAGCGCTGAGGCACTGCCTCAGCTACCAGCACCTCCTCAAGGAGCAGCTGTGGATCGGGGAGCCGGCCGCGCCGCCGCCTGCGGTGCCGCACCCCGGGCAGGTACCGCCGGGCGGGATGTAGGGGATGGGATGATGCCGGCCTTTCGAGGCGCGGCCGCCGCCAGGGGGAGGCCGGGGCCCGCCGGGCGCGAAGGGCAGCTGCCGCCCCCTCGCCGCCGCCTCGCCCCTCCCGCACGTACCCTGCATCCCTGCTGCCCCCTCCTGCCTGCTACCTGTGCCCGGCCTTCGTCTCCTTCCCGGCGCACCCCTCTGGCCACCCGAATGTAAAGGTCATCGTCACGCCGCTGAGCCTTTTTTTGCTCGGTATTTCAGAATACAACACAACTGCTTTTAAAAACATCTGCCTGTTAGTGTGCACACACAGGTGGGCATCTCTCTAGTGGAGCTGAGGACCGGGTTGAGGCAGTGTAAAAGGCCACTCATGTGCCTCCCTCTTACCTGTATATCCACTCTGTGAGAAGTCATAAAATTGTAGAGCGACAATGGGAAGGCCACAGTGTCACCCGTGCTCCCTGGAGGTTGTGTTTCTCAAACTGGAGTGTAATGAGCCCGTCTGTTGTTGTATGGAAAGTCACTACGGCCATAAAAAAGCCTGGATGAGGCACTCAGTGCCATGGTCTAGTTGACTGGCTAGGGCTGGGTGCTAGGTTGGACTGGATGATCTTGGAGGTCTCTTCCAACCTGGGTGATTCTATGATTCTAAGTCATCTGAAGAGTTCATGGGCTTTTACAACAGAGAGGATCTATTATCAAAGACAAGCCATACTATGTTCCCAGAAAGTAATAGATTAAAAAATAAAATAAAGGAAGAAGGTTTCTCCATTGTAAAGGAACTTTTACTTATTTTTGGAGTGTTTCTTCTAAGCACCATCTCTCTTTCTCCAAGGATATAGAAAAATGCCTTCCTTAATAAAAAGGCAACGTGGAAATTTGCTGCTTATCCCCCTGATGCACATCAATGTGATTGTAAGCTGCCCAATGTGCCGAGCCAGTCTACACTAATTAAGTCCACAATTGGTCATTCCTAATTTTCACATTTGCTTCTGCATTACCTCACTTCGATTTTTATTAGATTATTTTAACAATTTTCTGTACTTGAAATGATTCTCTTAAAATTTCCATTTTTCTGTTGTAGGTATTTAACCCAAAAAGGTTCTCCTTATGCATGAGTGCATTCTGCACCAGTCCTGTTCAAGGAAAAATTTATTCCTCTTTATGTAACCTCGAAGCCATGCTAGTTCAAGAGGTAGTTATAAAAACTTTCTTTTTTGTTTTGACCAGTGTATAAAAGGCAGTTATAAGGGCATCACACTTATTATTATTTAATGTTTTTATGAATGATGAAAATAAGTTGGCTTTCTTGCTGAAATCATGTCAGGACTTTTCCAGGATTTTTCTTTAAATAAAAAGTAAACTGTAGGTGGTTTTTGAGTGTTGCTACCAGATCTTTTGTAAAATTAAAACAATGCAATTTTATCTTAAAGAGCCCAGATACATGTATAAAAAAATAATTATTTACTGCTTCTGACTAATTTTTAAAGGGCTAGGTTTAGCCACCTAAAGCTGTACCAGAGGCACAATAATAGGTCCTGCAGTGAATACTGAGATGTCAGTCTTTGATTTCTCTTAATTTTCCTGTTGTGTTTAGCCAACATTTCTTTTTTTAAGTATTTTTACAACTGTATTTGACTGTAAAAAGAGGAGCTGTTTGAGAAGCAGAGTTACTGAAAAAAAAACCCAACTTAAAACAAAGGTGAAAGGCAAAAGATAATTGGGTTGATGGCTAGACAGAAAGTAAATGCAAATTTCTACTATTACTAGAATTCGCTAATATGCATTTCTCTTTTATTTAGACTAGTCTGTGTCATGGAAAAAAAGCTACCAAACACCCAACTATTCAATGGGCCACTGCATTCCTATTGCAGACTATTCAGTTTATTCAGTTTTAAAATGCTTAACTCTTGTTTGCCTAAAAATACTGTCTTGTGCATTGTACAAGAGTATTCTGGTTCTGCTTCAGTCTTTTAGCATTACCCAAGTGCGTACTGTTTCTATTAATAAGTCTGATTAATTTAATGTTAAAAGTTTGATTAATTTCATAGTTACAGGAGATTGATTACAGTTTGTTTAAACTTTAATCAAGTTTGTTAAAAGTTTGATTAATTAGCTACAGGAGAATTTGCTAAAGACAAAGATTTTTATCAGAACTGTGATGTGTGCTGAAGTCTACCTAGAAAGAAGGTGGCAATAGATGTTGCAGTATGAGGGAAATTTCCACAATGATGGAAGGTGCTACTGGTGGTGAGTCAGAGCATATGACTTGAATTTGTAATGTACTTTGTGTTCTATTTTGTATAAATCTCAATCTGAGCAGCAGAAAGGAAGGTTGGCTGTTCTCTGCTGCTAATGGTTGTTTTCTAGCATAGCAGGAGCCCTCTGGATGATCTGAGAGCAACTGACATTGGTCTTATCCTACAGACTTAATGTTATTTTCATGTAGGTTAAAATGGAATTTTAATGCATTAGGAATGTGCAAAGAACACAGCAGGGAGGAGCTGGATGACTAAAGAAGTGATATAAAAGACTGGGATGAAATTCAAGAATACAGGATGATTAGGTACTTTGAGACTAATAACTCAAACTAGAAACTGGGACATTATCAGCTAGAAACAATTGAAGAAGAGGAAATCCTTGGAATACTAAGAAGTCATAGGAGGACTGTGAGCTGCCAATACAGTGCAGCTGTTAAAAAAATCAAATTACATCCTTGGATATGTCAGATCAAGTATTTCTAGTCAAAAAGGGAAATGAAGTGCCATTGCAAAAGGCTGTACTTGAGGCTGGTTCTACTTTGGTTAGTCATGTTCAAGAAAGAATTCCAAGATGGAACACGTTAGGTCTTGCATCGCTGCGAGGTGGTGGTCAGAAAAATGATCAGGAAAGTGGAGATGAAATGTAAAATGACTTGGTTTGTTTAATATCTAGTGTTAAGACCTGAAAGATGGCCAAGAAGGGAAAGAGAGGCAAGAGCTGCTTAAATAAAGGAATTTGTAATATATATTGCTACACACAAGTGCTCATAATCTGTCTATATATTAAATTCAGAATAGAAATGTAAAAGCCAAGTATCAAGTGGTAACATTCTTTAATAGCTTTCTAGTCAAAATAATGAGAGTGAATTATATGTGGTTTCAATTCAGAGAAAGGATTTTATGATGCTGTTTCCATGTAAGTGAAAATAATTGGATTCTTAAGAGATTTTAGAGTTTATATAATAAGGAGTAGATGACTATCTACATGATGCAAATAGAGACATTTTCAAATCCAGTTTTTAATTGCATTGCATTGCATGGCTTACAATACTTTGCAAAAATAGCATTAGTTAAGGTCAGAGTCAACTTCAGTGAGAATATTCGTCTTCCACTTTAAATCAGTGCATTCTGTTCTACAAAAGGGCATTGGCTAAACATAGCTAAGTAATAACCATTGTGTTTTAATTTACTACTACCTATGTGTACTAAGAGATATAGTACATTTGGACTATAATGTGATTTGTTGAGGGCTGCCTACGTCTACCACAGGAAAAGCAAAAAGGAGTGAAAAAAAGCCCCTCTGGTGCCAAAGCTTAAGGCTGGGCCAGCCGCAAAACAAGTGGGAGATGCTCTCTATTAACCCCTCTCCCTTGTCAGCGGGGAAGAGAAAGGATATAAGGGAGAGAGACTTATAGATTAGAAAACTGAAACTAATGAAAACATTAACAGTAAAATTAAATATATACAAATAGATAGAAACCCATTATCAAACCCTACCTCCCTGGTAGCAATTACATCACCGTCACTGCTGATGCTGTGGGCAGGTACTGGGAATGCCCCAGACTGGGCTCAAAAGGAGATGGGAACTGAAGAGATGAATTCTGGAGTGGATTCAAGGACACATGGATTGAGATCAAAACCAGAGTCTTCCTTGGACACTAGCCATTGAAGAAGAGAGCTTGACCCTTTAGATCACTCAGCTTTACATAGAATATGATGTGCATGGAATGAAATCCTATGTTAGATAGTTTAGGGTGACCTGAACTGTCAACTTTTCCATGCAGGTGCACCACTTTCTGCATCCCTGGTGTGATACACCTTGGTCTGCACACCAGTCCTTGGTAGTAATTATAAACACTAAGTGTTACCACTGTTAGAAGGTGGACACTGAAAATTTGTCATTCACTGCAGAAGCACAGTTGGGACTGAGCTGAAAAGTAAAATCACTGAAGATAATTAGTTTTATTCAAACTCAAAATAGGGCATTCTGGTCTCTTGCTTTGCTGAATGTGGTTGTGACTCTATGAGGTGTAAATCTATCTAAATAGTGCTGATATGTGATGATATTTTGTAGAATTTCTGTCACAGATTGATGATGTGATACAAGCTACAATACCCAGAATTATTGACAGTTACTCAGTGTATTATCATTGAAAAGCACAGTGGACATTGTTGTCAGTTTTATAACTGGAGAAGAGCACAAAATCTATGTGCTAAATAGATCTAGTAACAAACAAATGTTTTGGTCCTCTAATTTAGACACCTAACTTCTTTTTCAATGCCTACATTGCAATGACTTCTATGCTGCATGCCTAAATATTCAGACTAAAAGGGACAGCCTGATTTGCTCATCTCCTCACTGCACTCTTGGATCAAGAGATCCACACAGGCGCCTTACTTTTACAGTTTTAATTTGCTAGTTTATATTTTGCTAAATGTATTAGCATGTTTTATTGCTAGAAATATGTCAGAAACCTCTCAAATGTATTTTTGAAGTATCTCAAGGATAACAACAAGAATCACAGTCCATATGATAATTATGTATACTTGTCTCAGCCACTTCTGATATTTGATGGTTGATTCTTGATTCAAGGAAATGAGGCATATAGTGATATGCTACCTGGGAAGAGAAGGCATGCCTGTTTTATTTAATCTTTTCACTTCTCTCCAGGGCATTTGACTTGAGACCTGCTATATTTCATGTTCATTTATCTCCATGTAATTATATATTCCAAGAACAGATTAACATTTGCAGGCTCTCCTTGAATAACTATTTAGATTATTTTAATGTTTTATTTAATTTATTTAGTTTAAGAAATACTATAAAAAAAGTTGGTGTCAGGAATATTGCAAATGTATTAGTTTATTATGACAATTATCACATGCAGGAAGTGCACTCAGTTTTCTTTTTTTGCTGCTGCAAATTGCATATGAAGTGTATTTTTAATACAGGAAAAAAGCAGCTAGATTTGCTGAATTTCTGCAGAATTCTTATTTATTGACTTTTTAGAAGGATGGTGTTATTTAAAGATAATTGATTAAATCAGTGTAGAGGGCATGGGGCAGAATACTTGTATCCTGCTTTTGCTCTCTCCTTTACCCCATTATATCTTTTTATCCTGAAATGTAGATATTTAGATTTTATGTTGTTCTTCATGTAATTTAAGATTAAATAACTGATCACTAAACGACTTTGAAATGTCTTGATTTCCAGCCCTTCGTATTCTTCTCCATGTAGATAGAGGCCGTGTCAATAGAGAGAGCAGCAGATAGATATTTTTCTTGATAAATACATCACAGGTATGGGATTTTTTTGGTTGTTGTTTGGTTGCAGATTCCAAAACAATATTTTTCTTAATGTTCCAAAGATATAAAGCATATAAAGTTATTTAAAAAGTAGAAATAGAAGAGTAAAGTGGAAAAGATTACTGCAACTATAATTTTAAATTCAATTATAAACTATTAAGCTTGTATTAGCATACGTTATCTTTTCTTGATGACTTTAGAGATGATAAATGACATCTGATACATAGTGACTGCAGGTTGTAAATAAAACACAAAAATGCACTTCCACTGGCATGGAGAGAGTTCAGTGTAAAAAAAAAATCCAACATTTTCTTTGAAGTTAAGAGGAGTTTCCCCTTCTAAAGAAGATCCAGTCAATAGACTTAGACCATTTTATTCAACCAGATGTTCTTTATGCTGCAGAACAAGAGCTTATGAACGTTGGTGGATAAAATGTTGAAGAGAGGAAGTCTGAAAAGGCTATGGTTTGTCAAAGGTGTTAAACAGGATATTGGAAGTTAAGAGGCTAATATTAAAGTTTGACCTAAATGGAGTGACTGGCTTTTAGTTATTTTGCACCACTGGATTGTAAATAGTGGAAAGATAACAACCTTTTTAAGTTGATACAGATTTATGATATATTTGAATTATTATTTGATCTTAGAATTTTATAGTACAGCTGGAAGTGTTGTAAAGGATCTTAAGGAGCTTGCTTTGCAAATTTGGGAATTAAAGAAAAAAAAGCACAGGAAATTTCTGCTTGGACCCAACATCTGTTTTTTGGTGAAGTCCCATTTTTGACTTGTCCCACCTCCATCTCCTTCAAAGTCTACACATGGGCACAGTAATCTTAATTTCCTTTTTTGCCAGCTCAAGGAGAAAAATATTAATTTTAGACACTCCATGTGTCAAATCACCATTTTGAAATTAATACACCTTGAGATCATTCTTCTTAATTCATTTTCTCGTTGCCTTGGCTGGGAGTGAGTATAAGTTACATGCCTAAGATCAGCTAAGTCCATATTTAATTCCTGCTGAAATAAATGGGAATATTGTGATTTCTGCACATATGTGATGGAAGTATTTTCCCAGATATGTTCGTTTTAATTTTAGAATAGTGTGGTATGTTTCATTCCTCTCCTGACAGGATTTTGCTGCTATGGTTGCCATGTGTTATCTGTATTATATGTTAAGACATTCTAATGTTAGAACTTCATGATTTTAAAGGTCTTTTCCAACCATTGTGATTCTATGATTCTCTGATTATCTCAGGTTTTAAAAAGGATTTTATTTACAGTTTGTGGACCTTCTGGTTTTTGTTTTGGGTAAGGAGATATCATAGGTGCCTTACAGGGCTGCTGTAAGATTTACCAGTTGATAAGACCTAGTTGTTTTCATATTACCAGATATTTACTGGTCCTAATTAGTATTTAAAAAAATATCTTTATCTGACTAATAATATTTAGTAGTAGCCATCTCTGTAGTGTCTTGGATCACAAGTTACTTTTCTTTAACTTAGACTTGGCTTACACATGAAAATGCTGAGTATCTAGAATGAAGTTACAAGAATTAAACTCAGCTTTAGTGATAAGATTCTTGCAACATCTGGATTGAAGATTTGGTTGTTTATGGAAATATGTGTTTGAATTTCAGTTTCTGTGTGAACACAATGCAATGAGAAATTGGTGCAGTGTAGGTACAGTCCAGAGATAAATTTAAATGGATTCTCGTCACCTCCTGCTCTTTTGCAACATAGATGTTTGAGACATTTAACCTAGGTCATGGTTCTCTAAAATTTTGGGAATTTAAAGTTATTGAGATCCTTTGATGTCCCAAATGTGGAAAGTTTAAAAGAAACTCTGAAGGACTTCAGAAAAGTAGTTATTTAGTACTTCAGAATGTGTTGAAGTCTCCTTTCTTTTTCTCTCACTCATTTAACAAAAGTGAAATATTTTATTTAATATTATTCTTCTCCCCTAAATGTATTAAAGATGGTGCATGGTATTGTCAACTTGCTAGGGAATTTGTACCACCTTACCATCTGTGCCAGTCTTTAAGGTGTTAGAATTGGAGGTAGTCAGCTTCTGACTTTTCAGACATTTTTGGGCTAGATATAATTGTTGATGTGAAAGATTCCAGTCACAATTTGGGACAAAATTCTAATGTTTCAAATATGAAAAATCTGCTGCAACCAGTAAGAAAGAAATTATACTTACTGTGAGAACTTGTAGCTGATAGTATTTTTAGATGGGCTCCTGTTAAATGGAGGCTTATTTTACAGTTTCATGTGAATGAATGAAAGTTATTCCAATTGTTATGTTGCATTTGAATTTGTTGTTATTTGTGTTAAATATACTTAGGAGAAGGATTCTCAGCAGCTCTTGCAACAAAATCTCAAATTGATTACTTGCAAAATCGGCTAAAAGTATTGGTAAAAAAAATGTGCTGGGTACATATTTCTTTGTTTGGTTGTTTTGTCTTTTTTGGGGGTGGGGTGTTTTTTTTGTTTTGTTTTTTTTTGGGGGGGTGATTTTATCCTTTTTTTCCCCCCTCCCCACAGATGTTAGCTGTTTTGTATGGGAATAAAGGTGTTAGTTTATGAGTTTCTTGGAAAAAAAATATTTAAAAGCTTTGAATGCATAAGATGCATGGATTGAAGTGCCAGAGGACATTGGTGGAATGTTAGGTGAAACCCACAGGGAAATAATTCAACAGCAGCATCTGGAGAGGAATTGTATGTGGCTTTAGGGTTTACTTTTAATGCAAGCAGTTAAGATGAGATTAAATAGAGGTGTTAGTATGTGAGAGATGGGGGAACAAGGTAAGTGACATAGATATATCATGTGAAACACCAGGATTAGGAGAAAGTTTTACCAGAATCCACAGCTGATCACAGCTGAATTTTTAAAAGCTCAATTTGAATTGAACTGTGTGTTGGCTTCATATAAAGCAAAACATCTAACATTAAGAAATTATTGGGGAAAGAGAGGAGAGAGAATAGGCAATTTCCTTGGCCCTCCTGTATCTTACTTTTGCCTGAATGGTACAAAGACAGAAAGTTAAGCTTCTAAGCCAGCTGGCTGTTGGCTATACATTGGGGAATCGACTGGGGACTGCCAATTGACTCTTGTGTCCCTACTCTTTTTTTGATACTTAGGACTTGATTCAAGTGTCAAAGCACAGTTTTCTGATGCCATGTGTAACGCCCTAAGGTAGCTGTCCTATAAGGTTGGCACATATCAGGATCTATGGGAGACCTGTGCCCTCTGATGTAACAGTTGGAATTCAAGTGGGATGTATCTTAAATGCACTCGGTGCCTGTAATTAGCCATCTGACTTGTGTTCCTTACTACTGGTCTGAGTTGTTTCATACATTTTTCAGCATTGCTGACAGTGTTGAGAAGCAGCTTGATTCATTTAGTTGCTGATCCCATTTAAGATGCACTAGAATATCTTACTTTACCTGCAGCTACCAAAAAAGCACAGGTCCTGTGTTCTACATGCTGTGCTTAGGAAATTTTAAGACAGCATATGTGAATATATAAATTGTCTGTACTGAGATACCTAACACACATAAGTTCAGATGTCTTAAAAGTTCAGTTGATTTCCTGTCATTAAAAACATTCAGGACATTTTGAGCTTAGTGAATGATATGGCTGGATTGCCATTTAGTGCCCAAGTTTATTTTCTACCATCAGAGTTTAGAACAATTCTTTGGTCAAGATTATGTGTTATAGTAAAAAGAAAGTACAACTAATGGCAATATTATTAGATAATTTTTACCTATTCTGTGCTTGGCTAACACTGACCCACTGGTCTTATTACTGGTTTTGCTATAACACACATTTCTTTCTCATCTGTTGTACAACTTAATATCTAGAATATAGAAGCTGGAAAAAAAAAGTCCCCCTAAATTTGTGCATTTTAGAAGTGGAAGCAACAAAAAAATAGGAAATACTGATTCATTTTGTCTTAATCATCTCAAACAGTCTAAAGTCCTGGCTCACTGGAGAAGTCCCCAGAGACTGGAAGCTGGCCAATGCAATGCCCATCCACAAGAAGGGCAGAGGGAGAAGCCAGGAAATCACAACCTGTCAGCCTGACCTCAGTGCCAGGCCAGGTCATGGAACAGGTCATCATGAGTGCCATCGCAGAGAACCTACAGGATGACCAAAGGATCAGGCCCAGCCAGCATGGGTTTAGGAAGGGCAGGTCCTGCCTGACCAACCTGATCTCCTTTTATGATCAAGTTACCCATTTGTAAATGTTTATTTTAAAATAAGGCTTTATATCTGTCTTGTCCCCAAAAAAACTTCATATAAGGAAAGTTGCCAAAAGCTTTAATTATTATCAGTTAAATGTGCTAAAAAATACATTATTTTGATATACTCACATGTGGCTGATTCTGTTGTGAAAATGGAACATTTTTATAGCACTGAGAATGGTGTGGTGTTCAAGATGCCATCATTTCCTTCTTACTGTTGTGATGAAAAATAACACTTTGAGTGTTATACATTTTAAATTCTCCTGTAGGATGAGTTGCCAACAATGGATAGGTAAATAACCATTAAACTGCTGTCATTTTTATTGGTGTCTTTTGGGAAGAGAGCTTTGGAAAACAAAGTGGGCCAGCTGTACCTGAATTAAAGATTTCTTTGGTCTTTTAGGCACCGACTGTGTACACGGAAGGTGATTTTGGTGGCAATAATAACTGAGAAAAGTTGATTTATTTCCAACTGCTTTCTTGAGTTCTTGTGCATATCTTTATGCATGTCTCTGTGTAACTCACTTCTATAGATAGTGAGGTATTTAAAGGAACTTATCTGATAGGGTGGATGGGCTGGTTTGTCAATGTATTTGTTTACCTACTTACGTTCCCCCAGCCCCCCAGTCTCCCAAAGCATTATAAAGGGCAAATTGCTTTCACATGTTGGTCTCATAAGGATGATCCTGCCTCTGTTTTTTTCACTCTGTGTGGAAAAACACCACACTTTCTGCCTTCTAGAATTCTATCTTCAGTCTTGCCTGTAAAACACTATATACCATAAATAATAGTAAGGGAAAGTGTGGGAGGTTTGGTTCCAGTGTCATCAGTATGCTGTTGATCCCAGTTCTCTGTATCCTTTTCATCCAGCCCAGATGGCAGAGTATAATTGCTTTTCCAGGATTTGACCAGGATAGGGTTATGGATGAAAGTGAGTTGGCTGCAAATCAACTTGGTTAATGAAGAAATGCTGCTTGTTAGCCAAGGGAAGTATTTAGGGAAATAGAAAAGGGTAATACACCATGGCCTGAAAATACATTTTAAATCTTTGCTACTAACTGGTTATGTTGGCCTTTTGCTAACGACAGAGGCCTCTAGTACCATATTATAATTCCACTGCAACACAAATCTACCTGTGTTGTCTGTGGCTGTCTGTGCCTCTGCTACCATCTGACCTTTCTCATTCTAGCTTGTATGAACTATCAGCTGTTTAAACCTTTGTGATTCCACATGGTCTGCACTTGTCAAAAATAGCAACAAACATTTTTAAGAAGATGACAAGTCATCAAAGGTAATGCAAAAGGTTGAGACTCATATAGGAGACCAGGGTTTTGTTTTGTTTTGGTTTTTTTCCACAGATTTGATAGGTTTTTTTTCTTTCTTTTGTCAGATTGTGAATGATTTTATGTAAAATAAAGACATGAATATTAAGTGATTGTTTTCAAATATTGTGAATATCTTTGGGCTTAATTTTATCCTTTTGTTTGCCCTGGAATACTACCTTTTGTTTTCTGAAGCATCCAACATCATGACAGAGAATCTGACATGGTTTGCAGTTGGTCTTAGAAGTAGCTGCTCCTCCTGTTAGACATTCAGTTTCCAGTTCCTGAGATTACTGACGTGGTAAACTCTTCCTTATTAGCATTGTTAGAATGTAACATTGACTGTCAGGGTTTTGATATTCACAAGTTGAAATGAGTAACTTTATGCATTTCAAGTGTTCAAGTTTTTTGTCTTTCTCTATGGAAAGGAAAGACTTCTGGTGGTCTGTAACTATCTTTACATCATAATTTTTTTTATATATATTTTCCAGTATCCTTTCACTGGCGTTATTTAAATTAATATATCAAGCTATTTGAAGCAAAGTAAGACTGGATGAGGCACTTAGTTCCATGGTCTAGGTGACTGGATAGAACTGGGTGATCTTGGAGGTCTCTTCCAACCTGGTTGATTTGATTCTATTCTATTCAAAACCAATAGAATATGTAACAATGATAAGTCTAGACCATGGATACATGGATATTTAGGTGCCTCTATTTTCCCCATAGTATTTTTTCCTAATATCTGAAATAATGCTAGTAATTCTATTTTAGGTAATAATGATCTTATGTATGTTTTGTCATGCATGTTTATGCTTTGAATAGCTCATGAATGTTTATATTTTGAATAGGTGATCTTAATAGATGTACTCTTTACCATTATGTAAGGTGGGAAATAAAGCTTTTACTTGTTTTCTATCCAGCATAGCCAGTTGAACAGTATTCTGCCATTTCACTGTATCTGTGCTTTGCACAGTTGTGGGGATTGAAAGCAATATACACAAAGCAAGGACTTAATCAGAACTGAAGATAAAGGATCCGGGCTAGCAATTCATGGTTTGATATACTGCTAGTAGCAAAAAACACCTGTCTGGTGTAGTATCACAGTATCACACAGTATCACCAAAGTTGAAAGAGACCTCATAGATCATCGAGTCCAACCCTTTACCACAGAGCTCAAGGCTAGACCATGGCACCAAGTGCCACGTCCAATCCTGCCTTGAACAGCTCCAGGAACGGCAACTCCACCACCTCCCCGGGCAGCCCATTCCAGTAGCCAATCACTCTCTCAGTAAAGTATGTCAGTGGAGGTCTTCAGTCTTGGAAGAAATAGTTTTACATTCTGTGCTCTCCTGAAAAATGAGAGATCAAGAGGAAAATCCAGTTTCTGAGGAAAGTGAGAAAGTCATAAAGAAATACAAGATAGTGTTGTTGCAAGATCGGTATTGTAATCCATGTAATTTGTTTGACTAAGAGTACTAGTTTCAGAATGCGTTCCCAACCCTCAATGTGATAAAGTAGCAATGAGTTATTTAATCTCTAATCCTGTTTATTAATTCTGAACTCAGGAGAAGCAGAAAATGAGGAGTAATCTGAGTGAACACCATGTTAGTCTTTGATGGGATATGAAAAGCACAACAGAAAACAGCATTAATCCTTACATGTATTAAAAACATATTAATAAATTATTAGAGCTTATTCTTATGCTTTTAAAATAAAACTGAAAGTGGACACCTCCAAACAGTACTGGAATAAATGACTACTCTTTCAATTAAATAAACCAGAAAGAGCCAGGGTTTCAGTGTTTGTGTGTTCATAGTTCAAGCTGAGTTTACTTACACTGGTTATATGAGGCAGATTTATATGTTGGAGGCAGCTGCAGGGCGGTGGGGTTTTTCTTTCTTTTTTTTTTGCCTTGCATCTGAGAGCAGCTAGAGCACATCCACTGTAAGTGAAAGGGCAAACTCCAAATCACAGAAAACAATATTCAGCAGGTGTTTCACACAAAGTATGTGGGAGTTGATCTCTGCATCTAGTGTAAAGGAAAATAGTCAGGGAAGCTGAGGAATTCCTTCTCTTACTCCATTTGTTAGACTCCTATAGACAGAGATTATATTATTTTTTTAAATGCTACTTTGTGTTTGACCTGAAAATCAAAGTTGTGATTTGTTTGCTTTGCCACATCTTGTTACATTTTGCTAAGACCTGGGAGATGCTGTGCTGTGAAATTGTTTTGCACACGTAGGTACCCCTCTGGTGATTGTCCGTGATCAGTGAGTGATTTACCACAACTACATATCGTGTCTTGTTTTTTGTGTGCAGAGTTGTATTTGTGTATCAGACAGGGCTCTTTTACTGTTGAATTTGGGTGTATTTTTTTGTGGCTTGTTTGTTGCTTGAACAGAACATCATCCTTTGAGATTACTCTCAGAGTATCTGATAGCTGTAGCTTCCACTGGGTGAATTGGGATACAAGAGATTTAGCACACAGAGCACTAACTTTCAGATGTAGCTTTTGACTGCTGCTGCTCTACTCTGGAACATGTCATTTTACTGGCCTCATCAACAAAGTTTCTGTTTACAGTGCTAGGCATTAACAACTACTGCATTTTCTTTTTAGGTATAACTGATTAAAAAGGGGTGTATAAGACTTGGGGTAAAGAAATGCCCAATGAGTGTATATCCGAACTGGATATCAGGGAGTAAGGATCGGACACTGAAATCAACTCTTAAATAAGAAATTTCAATCAGTTGCTTTGTCACTGATCAGCAAGGGCCAGCAGTTCTTGAAAGGAGTTGACCCAATGGTGGTAACAGAGCTGGCAGGTCACCAGCCAGGGACCAGTTCCACAGTAGCTAAGTGAGGTGAACAGGGTAGTCCTAGAGGTAGCAGCTGGATTCAAGCAAGAGTTCTAGTCATTGGCTAAGTTTGTGGTGATAAGGGACCTCCAAGGTTAGAGCTGGAAATGCAGGTCAGTGAGTTAGGGTAAGGATTTGGTCCAGTGATGGTAATCAGGGACCAGTTAGGCAGGTCCCTAGTGATGCCCGAAGTTCAAGGTAAAGCTTGGAATTTATTCCAGGGATCAAGGTCTGTATCAATGCGAATATGCTGTTTACAAATCAGTTCTGGCAAAGCAAGGAGGTAAGAATTCACTTAATCTAAATTGCTCATAATGCATAGCTTGCATAGAAAGCATACCAGTTGCTCCATAGAGATGCTCTGGAACAGGAATTTGAATCCTGTCATCAGACTGGTGCTACTTAAATATCCTTATCCTATGAAACATGTTGCTTTTCCTATACCTGGAAAATGGTTGATGTTTCAGGTGCTGGCTGCTAAGGGTGTATTTTGGATTTAAATGATCTGCTACAAGGGCTAATGTTGCTTTCTGTCTCCTGTGTATTTATGTATATTCTTATTTTTTCCAGTGAGGAAGCTCTTAGAGGCAAAGATGAAATGCAGGAAAGGGATGGATTTGGAATCAGGAAGGAAGGGTAAACACTTAATGTAGAATGATGAACAGAATGTATTGCCTATGGAGCTCAAAAGTTCCTCTGATTTCTCTTGATAACTCATTATCTGATATATAGTTCATCTGAAACAGATGGCTGCTTGGGATTAAGACATTTGAATTAAGACATAAGTACTTGTCTACAGCAGGTACAATTCCTGTTAACAGCCAGTGCCAGCCTAGAACAGATCTCGGTTGCCTAAACACAGGTGCTGAGTGCCATCTGAAACACCAGGATATATGAGACATGAGGCATCCTTATGGGGTAGGCATATCCTATACACTGTAAAACTTAAAAGACTATTTCTGGAGTGGCATACAGTCAGTCTCCAAGCAGCTGGACAAAGGTGGTGATTGAGATCATCAGCCACTAAGTGTGAACTGAATTATTCTGTATCACACTCAGTTATATTAAATAAATCTCCTTCAGCTGCAATGGAATTTTAGACATCTGCATGAGGGCCAGCATTTCTAAGGTCAGATCAGTTGCCTAACAGATGTGTCTCATGCCATTTAAGATGCTCTGTGGTGTATTGACATCTTGAGAGATTTGAAGTGAGACCTGCAGTAAATGGACAAAGTGGGACCCATGCCCTTCCTGAGTTGCACATGGAGGCCAGAACATTTAAGTCTTCCAAAATAACTCCTGATGCATAGGCTTATACAGCAGGAATGAGCTGAAGTTTCTTAAATGTGAGCTGAATTCTACTCTTAAAGCTTGTCTTCTGTAGCTTTGGAATGCCAAAAGGAATAGCAATGTATTAATGATATTTTGCCTTTTTGGTATTTATGTTCTTAAGTAGTGTAGTTCTTTCTGTATGAGTTCTTTGTGCATCTTCTTGAGTAGTGAAGTTGAGTGTGACTTGAATTTTCTAGTTGTGTAAAAAGATTATTCTTTATGCAGCCACATTCTCAGGCATTCCTTATTAAGATAATTTGTTATCTTTTGAACTGTCAGTTCATCAGAATTCTGCTCAATAGGTGCAATTCTTTCTATGAAATATTAATTTCTAATTTGTAAATAATCTTTTTTTCTTACTGTTTGTACATTAATATTATTTCCACTCCGTCAGCCCAAGTATTTACAGTGTAGTTGAATTCTCATGTTTAAATTCATATTTCTTCATATGAACGACTTTTATTGTAAACAACCCTACAATAGGTGTACTTGTGGATTAATTGTGAATTAATGGAAATGACAGGAGAAATGTTAGAGCTACTACTTTACAATAGAAATCCATACAGTGAATTCTCAATCACTTCAGATAATCCCTTGATGTATGTAATAGCTGCTCATTTGTGAACTCACACAAGCCCTCTAATAGAAGTTGTAAGCACATTCAAATTAAATTTGAAGAGGTGGATTAAAGTAATACCTGTTAATTTAATCCATGGCATGAAAGAGACGTGGACTTATTGGATCAGATCCAGCAAAGAGCCATGAAGATGATTAATGGTCTGTGGCATCTGTTATATGAGGAGAGGCTGAGAGCTAAGTGTTTAACCTGGAGAAAAGAAGGCTCAAGGGGATCTTATCAATATTCACAAATACCTAGTGTGGTGAATGAAGAAGATGAAGTTATTGACTGGAGGAGCTTCAGTGGACACCAAGTAAAGCACAATAAATTCCATATAAAGATCAGAGAAGCCTTTTTTCTTGTGACAGTGATAAACACTAGAACAGGTAGCCAAGGAATCTCCATCCATGGAGCCACTCAAGAGCTGACTGAACCTTTTTCTGGCCAAACCTTTTTTTCTGAGTATCTGTATATATTACTTACATTTCACAGGTAAATCTTCTCTATTTTCCCCCTAGTTAACTTGGGAATGGAGTATGTTTCATGCCTACCTCACAGTAGTGTGAACTGTATAAACAAGTCTCTGCAATACCTCTTCAGTTGTTATTTGATTAAGCACTAAGATTCCAATTTCTTCCTGTTTCTTTCCTCTATGCCTTGTAAAGTTCAGAGACATCTGTGTGTTCAGAAGGTTGAGCCCACTATTTTCTTTGTTTTCCTTCCAGCAATCATATTATTTATCTCATAGCCTTCTCCCACTTTTTGGGCATTTGTCCATATCACTGCACATATGCATGTGGAGTTACAATGCCACATCCTTGATGATTGTTCAAAGCAGCTTTCCTGAATTCTTCCTTGTAGGAAATGGACCTATTTTTGTTCAATTGTCCTCTGTTCCAGAACAGAAGAAGGAAGAAGGAAAGCAGAGCCTCATCTCTGCTTGGTTAGAAGGATTGAGATGGCTTGAACCTCCAGATCTTTTCCCCTTGCTTTTGAGTCCTTTCAGCTACTTTTGAGCAGCTCTGGATAGTATTTGCCAGTGCTATTAGTGCCCATATGAACGAGCTGCATGGAATAGAAGTCAGAAGGAATCTCAGCACATATACTAGAAGTAAATAAAAGAACTGTGTTTATTTAATTTTATTACATTTATGGTCATGTTAAGAAGATTATACTGCTTTAATTAAGGGTTGCTAGGGTTTTCTATAATAACTTAAATTTCCAGCTATTTATAACTCAGGGAAAATGTTTCCATACAGAAGTTTGGCATTCAGTGTCTTAAGTTGAATAGTATGGTTTTTCCTATTTTTTTTCCTCTAAAGACTCTTTGGCTGCATTCTGATTTGAGGGAGGCAATTTTTCGTGGTTTTATGTGCTTTTTGTTCTCCTTTGGCAAGGCTTGATACATGGGAAACACAAATTTTCCAGGCTCTTAGTCTTTTATGTCAACTATTTCCTTTTTTGATATTTCAAACATCATACTTTAGTAGTCATTACTTTTTTAACTGAGCCACTATATAATTCAATAAGCATTCACCTCTAAGTATCAACTGTAACTACTTTTTATACTTTGTTACATAAAAAACCCTGTATAATACAATTCTATTTTGTCTGAAATAAAGAAAAAATAATTATCTGACATTTAGTGTTTAAGAACTTATATACTTTGGTAAGGTTCACCTTTTTAGGATTCTCTTAAAATATAAACCACATTTAACATGTATTTATTTATATTTTCTATTTATTATCTGTAGATCATTTAATGCCATATTTAAAGGTGTAGACAATCTCTAAGTCTATCAGTTTGGTTCTGAAAATCCTTTGTTTTACCTTGATGCACTGTAATTAGAGGTTGAGAAACTTTATCCCTCAATTCATGAACCCTGAGTCCTGGTTAAGATCTAACAAAGAAATGTTTAAACTCAGTGCTTAAAGGCTTCATTCTATTCTTTGGTGGCTCAGCTGTCTTCTTCAGCTGTGTTTCAAGTGATGTCCAGATATTCTGCAAGTATGGCATTGTGATCAGAAGAATTCCCATGAAAGCAGTCTCTTTTCTTCTCAACAAAAATTGTCAAGTACATAACTCTGATATCAGTCTTGGAAGATTATGCACTATAAAGTGCATAAACAATAGAGAGGGTCTGAACCTAAATATTCTACTTTCCTTACGTTTGCTTGGTATCTGAGCTTCAGCAATGCAGCATGAGAGAAGCTCTTAGTTGTGATGGGGAGAACGATGGCCAGAACAGAATTTCTGAGATGAGTAAGAAACTGACTGAGGAGAAAATAGGAGATCATGTTGAAAGCAGATTTACTAGACCAAAGAGAAGTGGCTGGTGGAGTTCCTCATGTCTTCTTTTCTTTTAAAGTACCTTTATAGCATTAATCTACATTTCTTGAGATAATATATGTTATGTTAAGGCAAAGGTTTTTTTGTCAAGACCAGAAAATTTCTAGGTGGTAAGATCTGCTGGTGACAGGAGGACAGGAGATGTTGTCAGTACCACACTGGCTGTCACACAAGAGAAACTGAGTTACCTTGAAAGCAGAGGCAATCAATGTACTACAGATGAAACTAGATGAAATTCAATGCACAACAAGATTTCACTGGACTCAGAGCCAAGATGTTTACTCTACACTTGTAGTTCATCAGCTGGAAGAGTGTAAGGATTTGTCTGTAGTACAGCCTTGAGTTTTTGCTATCATGTTCATGTGAAAGTCATCTCATGTATGATTCTCAGTGTTATGTTCAAGAGCAGTGAATTTAAGTTGGGACTGACTAATGTATAGAGAGGCCATAGAGAAAAATCAGGCAATGAGTGACCTGAACTATGTCTCAAAGAAGAGACTGTATGCCTGTAATATCAGAGATGGAGAACAAAACTCAAAACTTGAATGGCTTTCTGCAATGTCCCTTCCAAAAATCTGTCCCCTACATAATTCAAGGGATAGAGGAGTCCCCCTGAATGGCTGTGTGAATGGCTCCTGCCCATGCTCTAGCTGTGTGAACCGTTCTGTAAAGGCAGGTTGATTGCTCTTTGACTTCTTGCAAAAGTTTTATCACAGTAGGAACTGAATAGGATTTACAGGATTTGGCCTAGAAATGAAACATTTTTGCCACTGAACCTTTATGGACATTTTTCATGCTCTACATTAAGTGTTTTGGGTTTTTTCAGCTCCCCCCTCCCACCCCCACCCCACCCTCCCCCCCCCCGAGTCACAGCTTTTCTCATAGCACAGTTGTGGCATTTGTCTTGTAATAAGAAGCATCTGATAATAATGAAATAGCCCAGATTTATGTCCATAGTGCTGAAGCAGTGCCATATTTGTGAAAATAACTTAGGAAAAAAAGAGAATATGCAGCAGATGCGAGAGTTTTACCTTCACATTCAAGTAGGTTTATACTGTCAGTGAGTGTGGGCTTTGCACAGCCTGACAGAGTTTCAACTTGCCAGATGTTCCATGTGATCAAATAGATACTGTACAGATGTTTCCCATTCTTTTTATGGGGCTCAGATAAATGCACAGTAAATGTTCTGGAGTATGCTGATTGTATTTTGGCTTGTGCTGCAGGGAACTTACTGTTGTCTGCAGGCAGGGAGAATGCAGGGAGAAGCTGAAGGTGTTGTGGGAATGCTCATTGTCCATTGCCGTGAGGAGAAGTTATCAGCCATTTGGTTGAACAACCCTTATGACACTAGGCAAGGAGGGATGGCAAGTGGGTTTTTCATCTGTTTGTGGAGAGATGGTGGCCTCAGCCACCAGAACGAGAAGACACAGCCTCAAGCTACGCCAGGGGAAATTTAGGCGGCTGGAGGTGAGGAGAAAGTTCTTCACTGAGAGAGTCATTGGACACTGGAATGGGCTGCCCGGGGAGGTGGTGGAGTCGCTGTCCCTGGAGCTGTTCAAGGCAGGATTGGACGTGGCACTTGGTGCCATGGTCTAGCCTTGAGCTCTGTGGTAAAGGGTTGGACTTGATGATCTGTGAGGTCTCTTCCAACCTTGGTGATACTGTGATACTGTGTGATACTGTGATTAGTGGCCATATTTATGCACTATAGAAGTGAGTTCTGGTTTCTGGGTGACTGCTACCCTTGCGCTGACAGATTGGTTCTTCCTGTGGTGGTTAACTCTCAGGTGGAGGTGGTGGGTGCAGCAGGAGTAGCTGTTCTGCAGCTAGCTCCCACTAGATCCAGCATGAGCTTTTAACACTTGAATGGAGACAGTGGGTTGGATTCTGAACTCAGTGCCATGCAGAGAACAGGATGTCTCCAGAGCTCCTGGCAAGGCTGCCTGCATCCCTCCGGTCTGCTCCTATAGGTCTGGGTAGCATTCCCCGAGGCAGCTATTTGACTACAGCTTTTGGGGGTCAGCTTAAGCAACTGCTCTGAACTGTTTCAGGCCTTAAAAGGCCCAGGGTATGTTAACTGCCACACCTGTCAATTTGATTCAATAACACAGCAACTAAATAATAAAAAAGGGAAATTTTCATTTCCATTCACCTGCTTTTCTCCTTGTTTCTCCTTCCTCCCTCTCCAACTCCCTATGCTCTCCTTAGTCCCTTGACCTTACCATTGCCTTCCTATCCTCCTGTCACTGTCAACCTCCTGCCTTTCCAGAGCAGCTCTTACACCTGCAAAATTCTGCCAGGACCTTCCTTGTTCTCTTTTAAATCCTTCATCTTCAAGCAGAGGAATTACTTTCATCTTTCATTAATAATGTCTTCAGCATTTCTTGACTGCTCTATTCTTTTCAGATTTATAGCCTCGTCTTGCAGAGAAAAAACTGCTTAGTTAAATTGAGAACACTCAGTTAGAAGTTTGGAGGACTGGAGCATTTGTTGGGAAGCTTTTTGAAATGAGAGTATTTCTCACTCTGTAAAACACAATGTTCATTTATGGTTTCATGTACATTTTAATAACAAACATTTGTGGCCTCAGAGGAGTAGGGGAATATGCACATGGATAACTTCTGCTTTTAACTTCTGTGCCCTAAATCAAGGTGTGGAACATGTTCCCACGGATTTTTGAAGGCCACAAGCAAGCTTAGTGTTGACAATATGACTATCACAGTATCACAGTATCACCAAGGTTGGAAGAGACCTCATAGATTACCAAGTCCAACCCTTTACCACAGAGCTCAAGGCTAGACCATGGCACCAAGTGCCACGTCCAATCCTGCCTTGAACAGCTCCAGGGACGGTGACTCCACCACCTCCCCGGGCAGCCCATTCCAGTGTCCAATGACTCTCTCAGTGAAGAACTTTCTCCTCACCTCCAGCCTAAATTTCCCTTGCCGTAGCTTGAGGCTGTGTCTGCAGTTATATGGGAGGACAAATTACAAGTTGTACTTTTCATCTTGGTGACTGTCATTGTTTTGTGTTTCAGTATTGATTTTTATTTCAGGAATCTCAAACATCTGGGCTGCCTGAGTACATAAAGATTGTAGAAGTTGGGCCAAGGGATGGATTACAAAATGAAAAGGTAATTTTTCTCTCTCTCTCTTTTTTTTCTCCATTTGGGATGTTTTGACATGGATATCACTGTTGTCTTCATTGTGTAAAACATATCCTGGTAATCATGTTTCTTTCATTTAATCCTATAAATAGGTTTATTTATTATCACATAAATAACTGTTTTTTTTTATACTAGAATAAAAGTATATTACTGCTTAGCCAGATGTTAAATCTTATAAATTCTTTCTGTACTTGGTTAACTAACTTTTCTGTTGCTCAACTGCCACTTCTTTTTCTGGAATTTGTCTTGTCAGTCAGTAATTTTGCCATGATATAATTGGTAAACTCCATGAAATACAAGCTACCTTCATAGTATGTGTTTGTGCTACAAGTGCTACTACAGTAAGAATAGTACAGTAGGTTTTATCATACTTACTGCTGAACAGGCATAGGAAGAAACTATCTCACACACACAGTATCACCAAGGTTGGAAGAGACCTCATAGATCATCAAGTCCAACCCTTTACCAGAGGGTTCAAGGCTAGGCCATGGCACCAAGTGCCACGTCCAATCCTGCCTTGAACAGCCCCAGGGATGGCGACTCCACCCCCTCCCCGGGCAGCCCATTCACTACTACCACCCTTCAGGAAAAATACTGTTTTTTTCCTGAAATGTGGTAGGAAAGCATGGAAGAAATGTAAGTATACTATGTGAAACAGAGTATGTGTATCAAAAGAGCCATTCACTTCCACAAACAGGACAAGCTTATGTGTATTGTTGCTACAGCTAGCAAAAATGTTAGCAGTATTAACAGAATAGAATTACTTTGTCTCAGCTGTGGAGCTTTGTTCTCCCATTTTTCTCTAGTTCAACTATTCTGTGTTACTGTTCCCTTTTTTACTTCTTTGCTAGGTTGGTGTTTGGTTGCTAACAATTAGTGAGACCCTATCTATAACACAGAAGTGCTTCTCCATTCTTTTGTGGTGGGCAAAAATTGGAGTAATACTGCCTGCCTAGTTCTTTCCATGTGCAGTATCTTTCTACTGTCAGGAAACAGTTATAGTGTAATGTATGAATACACTTAATTATTGTAAAAGTAAATATTATTACATACTGAGAATATTTAACTTTGAAGTTTCTCATAATATGAAATACTTTAGTATACTGTGTCTCCATGTCCACAGGTGATAGTCCCAACTGATACCAAAATTGAGTTAATCAACCGGCTTTCTAAAACAGGCCTGCCTGCCATAGAAGCAACCAGTTTTGTTTCATCCAAATGGGTGCCTCAGGTATGTAAAATCATCACCACTATTTCAAAGTAAACATTCAGTGCAGTGGAGTGTTCCAGTAGTATAGACTGTATAATTGTACAGGAAAATGGCACAGAAATAGTGTTTATTTGTAAAATTGGATATTGTTGTCAGACATTGTTTATTCAGCTTTTTCAGGTCAGCTGAAGCTGGGGTAGTTAGAATCATAGAATCAACCAGGTTGGAAGAGACGTCTAAGATCATCCAGACCAACCTAGCACCCAGCCCTAGACAGTCATCTAGACCATGGCACTAAGTGCCTCAGCCAGGCTTTGCTTGAACACCTCCAGGGATGGTGACTCCACCACCTCCCTGGGCAGCCCATTCCAATGCCAATCACTCTCTCTGCCAACAACTTCCTCCTAACATCCAGCCTAGACTTCCCCCAGCACAACTTGAGACTGTGTCCCCTTGTTCTATTGCTGGTTGCCTGGGAGAAGAGACCAACCCCCACCTGGCTACAATCTCCCTTCAGATAGTTGTAGATAGTAGTCAGAACTGAAGCCAAAGAAGAAAGCTGTGCAAAAAGCTGGTTAAATTTCCAACTCATCAGCAGTAAGAGTAGGTTGCTTTAGTAGGGAAAGATTGTTAATTGAAGTGCAGTCCAACAGCCTGTGAGAGAAGATCAGATCTGGAGAGGGTAACTGTTAAGGAGGGGATTAGATCTAAATCTGGGTTTGTGGTGAAATGCAATGAGGCTGATGTAAAGGTTATTGAATAGTTTATTAATATACACAGAGAGAACTTCCCCCCCAAACTTATGTACGACTAACCTACATAAATTCTACGATGCAGTTGGTAAAACTATTTTGCAGAGTGTCTGTGTACAACCAGATTAAGCAATTTAGTAAAGGTCTTAGAAACGTTTCTGATTAGAGAGTCTTGCGGCATAAACTGCCCCTGGTAAGGTTAATGAAATTCCTTTAGCAACTTGAATCAAGAGAGTTCAGATGCTCACTAGTTGGAAGCCTTAATGTCTGTGTTCCCAAAATATATATAGTGGAAGCCACGTGGTTGATTTCACATGGAGCTGCTAGTCCAGTTCAAACTGGGGCACGCCATCTGAGAAGGTTTCATGGGCATGAGAGAGGTCTTCTGTGGCTCTCAGGAGGACATCAGACGGTCAGCTGGCTGGGCAAAAGCAGGATCTGGGCTTTTGGCTGGAAATAATGCGCTGGGGTGCTGTGTAGCATGAGTTGGGCAGCTCCTGGGTTGGCAGGGCAGGCTGAACCTGCGGGCCGGCCAGGAACGTGTGGTTCGGTCGCCTGCTGGATCCTTGCCTGTATTCAGGCCCCATCACGATGCAAAGCAGCACATAAAGTGACAACAAAGGTAGTAGCACCAGGCAGCGGGCAGGCAGGGGCAGGTGAGCAATGAGCCTCTTATTCACCAGGATTGTCCTATTTATCAGCTGTGGGCTGAGATTAATGGTCCTTTGGCCATGATATCATCCAATCGGCTTTGGCAGTCGGCCAAAACATACCAAATTAGGCAGGGTCCCCAGGCCTGGCTCCCCCAGATATGGGAAGAGCAGAGGCCTTGCACCCGGTGGGCCATGAGCTAGGCGTGTGGGCTTACACAACCGCGTTGCACAACTTGGGCCCTGGGCAGGCCAGACTTTATGGTGCCAGGTCTATTGTGCCCCTTTTGTCTGTTCATGTGTTTACCTCTGGTGTGGGCAGAAAACCATGTCCAGGCAAGGCAAAGCATGTATAAGCCTATTTTGGGCCTGTGGGTCCTCCACGACAGTAACCAGGTCAGCCAAGAGTACACATACTCCAGTGAATCCACAGTCATGCAGCAGGTCCCAGGTTAAGCCAGGAAGTTGTCTGAGAGACATAGTTGTTATTTTGTAATTCTGGCACTTTATCAGCAGACATAACTGAGTTTTGATGAATCATAATTTGCTTCTTGTTTTTGCAAAAAATTAATGTTTCCATTGGATGCAATCCAGGGGAAATCCTATCCTTTCTGAAGTCAGCAGCAAAATTATGTTGCCATTTAAAGTGCCACGCTTTCAGTCTGAGATTTAACACTGCATATTCATGCTTTGCCCTCAAGTGTTGCAGAATTAGCTGCTTGTTTGCTGCAGGAAATGCGGTCAAAGCCTCACAGATCAATGTGATCCAAGGCAAAGCCATGTGGACTCCAGACAATTCAATGTGAATTATGCCAGAGACCTTTATTGATCATTCGGCTCTCAGGGCACAAAGCACACGCCTACACATTAGCATAATGAGTCAAGGACAACCCACTCTATCAGCATAAACCATGCCTTGTTTTCCTCGTTAATGAGGTGCCTGTTATCTATCCCTTCTGAGATAAGTTAGCCAGCTGATTCTGAGAACCAAGGTCAGCATCTGCCTGTTATTCTTCTTCACTCTGTTCCCACATCTCTTCACTTTGCATTCCCACACTCAAGCGTATGATGTAGCTCTTGTTTGTACAAACTTAACTATTCCCTGCAAGTAACCAAATAAGTTAATACTTGTCTATACAATTTAAACTAATTTTCAAGGAATGATCACAGTATCACAGTACCACCAAGGTTGGAAGAGACCTCACAGATCATCAAGTCCAACCCTTTACCACAGAGCTCAAGGCTAGACCATGGCACCAAGTGCCACGTCCAATCCTGCCTTGAACAGCCCCAGGGACGGCGACTCCACTACTTCCCCGGGCAGCTCATTCCAGTGTCCAATGACTCTCTCAGTGAAGAACTTTCTCCTCACCTTGAGCCTAAATTTCCCCTGACATAGCTTGAGGCTGTGTCTTCTTGTTCTGATGCTGGCCACCCAAATTACACACTTATTTGCACAGAAACATTTGAGTGCTTACATGAAAAGAAATCACAAGTTATTTGCAATGTAAAACATGAAATTAATTCTTTTGAGAAAAGACTTGAATTGGTAACATATTTTCTTGCACATCTTCCACCAAAATGTATACATTTGTCCATTTTTAAACTGAGAATACATCCTGGGCTTGGATAATATTCCAGGCTTTCCTCTGAGAAAAACATAATATGATCATACCTGTTCATGATTTCACTGAGCAAACTGTGCTGTTCCCATACAGCACTCTGAAGGACTCCTTTGATTAATTTCCGTGTTCTTGCGATCACCAAGGAAGCATCTAAAGGAAGGATTATAGGAAAGGGGGAAAAGAACACTGCTAATGCAGAATTTTTTGGTGTCACTATAGTGGCAATGATAATGTGTCTTAACAGTGAATAGGCTGTTTTTCCCAGTGCCATCAAACTTCAGCAGTTACAGCAACAGTGGGGTTTTAAAAATGAGAGGGAAAAGTCTAGAGCAAAGGTGGGTTTCTGACTTTCTTCTTTAATGATTTCCTTTTCCTGTGAGCTATTAGGAACACCAAATTTAGCACAGGATTGTCAGTTTCAGAAAAAGAGAACAATCTCTTTTTATCTTAAATTCATGTCTGAATATTTTCTTTTAATGACTTAATTTGTGTTTAAAATGTCTTGTTTAAAAGATAAGATTGTGTTGCTTTGATAGGAAGTGCAGTCTTGACTTTGTCTTTGCTTTGCTTGTTTCATTCTTCTTTTCATAGGTCATGGGAATAGAATTCATGGTTATGTTTAGATCAGTCATTCACTTAGTTCTTTTCTTGGTATTCTAAAGCTCTTTTATGGTTTCCCCTCCACTGCTTTTTTTGGCAGAGATTGTTTTACTGAAAAAAAGCAGAAAGAAAAGGTTCCCCAGTAGCAAGGTGCCATGTAAAACAGGATCCCACACCTATAACCTAAATGGACAAAATTTATAAATACCTACCATTAGAAAGCTTATTTTAAAAGAAATTTAGAGAAATATTGTATTACAACTTAAAGTCTTCTAACATGCAATATATTTTACCAAGAGATTTTACTTTCAGGAAAAACGGTAATGGGACAAATGCAGTACATAATGTTTGTATCTAGAAGCCTTACACTGGTTGAAATATTGTCAAGGGGACACAGTCTCAAGTTGTGCTGGGGGAAGTATAGGCTGGGTGTTAGGAGGAAGTTGTTGGCAGAGAGAGTGATTGGCATTGGAATGGGCTGCCCAGGGAGGTGGTGGAGTCACCGTCCCTGGAGGTGTTCAAGAAAAGCCTGGATGAGGCATTTAGTGCCATGGTCTGGTTGACTGGCTAGGGCTGGGTGCTAGGTTGGTCTGTATGATCTTGGAGGTCTCTTCCAACCTGGTTGAGTCTATGATTCTGTGATTTTTGTTTTTTTAGCTTGTTTTAAGTTCGGCTATAATTCTGAACTGTGGAATCAGTTCCAGTATTTGCCATTTAATTAATCATTTCATTTCAAGTATTATTCCTTTCCCCAGGAAATGTATGTAGTATTTTTACAAAATTAAGGAATGAAAATTTGTTCATAAAAAAACTAAAGTTTGTACAAAAGTTTTTTTTTGTGAAGTTATCAGATATCTTAGGTGGTTACACTAATTTACAGTATCACCAAGGTTGGAAGAGACCTCACAGATCATCAAGTCCAACCCTTTACCACAGAGCTCAAGGCTAGACCATGGCACCAAGTGCCATGTCCAATCCTGCCTTGAACAGCTCCAGGGACGGCGACTCCACCACCTCCCCGGGCAGCCCATTCCAGTGTCCAATGACTCTCTCAGTGAAGAACTTTCTCCTCACCTCAAGCCTAAATTTCCCCTGGCGTAGCTTGAGGCTGTGCCCTCTTGTTCTGGTGCTGGCCACCTGAGAGAAGAGAGCAACCTCCTCCTGGCTACAACCTCCCCTCAGGTAGTTGTAGACAGCAATAAGGTCTCCCCTGAGCCTCCTCTTCTCCAGGCTAACCAATCCCAGCTCCCTCAGCCTCTCCTCATAGGGCTGTGCTCAAGGCCTCTCACCAGCCTCATTGCCCTTCTCTGGACACGCTCAAGCATCTCAATGTCCCTCCTAAACTGGGGGGACAGTTTATGTAGAAGCAATTACTAAAAGTTGGTTTGTGCCATCACTTGATTCCTGATGAGAAATTAGTTGTGTCTGGCTATAGGACAGTTCTCATACCATATATCAGCTTCCTTATAGATGCAAATTTGGGCTTACATTTGAGGAGACTTTTTTTTTTCTGATATTTGTACTCCTTTTTTTTAAATGAGAAACCAGTGACAGGAAGATTCCAGGTTGCCAGTAGTGTTGCCACTTCATAATCAGATATAATTCTGTGGTAAAGGGTTGGACTTGATGATCTGTGAGGTCTCTTCCAACCCTGATGATACTGTGATACTGTGATAATTCAATATCACATGTTTAGAATTTTGATACTGAAAGGCTGTCAATATCTGTTGAAAGTACAGAGAAATAAAATCTTCACAGTTCATAATCTTTTCATAAAATACTCCTCAAGTGACTTTTCATCTGTATTAAAAGAATCAGAAATCCAATTTAATGTTGTTTTCTTGAAAGATTTGTTTTTATGAAAGTATTTAAAATGCACTCTTCATCTTTTGAAACTCAAAGTCTGTGAGACATGAGGGATATGTTTTATTACCTACTGGTTTTAGGCATGCATACTATCAATAATAAAGTCACTTTTCCCCACTTTGTTCAAGAAAACGTGCTTGTCTAAATAATTTATCTTGTTTTACATGAATAAGTCTTTGATTTATCTTCTTGTGCATGGAGTGGTGTTAATCTTGAGTGAGAAAACTGCAAGAACATCTTTAAAAGGCAGTTTCTTTTGAGAGGGGAGACTAAAGAAAACAAATGCTTGAATAAAGTAATGATCTTTGACTTTTGCTATAATAAATAAGTATTTTCTTCTTTTGGAATGAAATTTAAAGTATACCACAATCTTACACTACAAAGAGAGCTGGATTTTGCTATATTTTAAAGGATGGATTTCTGATTAGTCTTCAGTTACGCTGAACAGCTTTGAGTAATTCAAGTTCACTTAGTCTTCAATTATGCTGAACAGCTTTGAGTAATTCAAGTTCACTTATACTTAAGGTTGTAAAGTCACATCAGAGTGATGAAGTTTTGAAGATTTGGATAGTTTTAAAATGTCAGTTCTGTTAATTCCACCTATTGAGTCCACTGAGATAAGTTTAAAGTTGAGGTAACAGTTGATTAATTTATGATTCAAATGACATATTTACAGATATGCACAAAAAAGAAACACTGTAGAAAACCCAACTTATATGTATTCTAACTCAAATTCTCAGAAGTTAAGGTATCCAAAATAAGAGTGCTTGCACAACATCAGTTTAACAGTAATGGTATACCTAATGAACGTAAAAGCACAATCTAAGCCAATTTTGGCTTACTTAGCTGTATAAAATCAGCTGCTCATCAATATGAATGTTGTATATATTTTAGATGGCAGATCACAAAGAAGTAATGATGGGCATCGAGCGGCATCCTGGAGTCCAGTATCCTGTTCTCACACCTAATCTTCAAGGTTTTCATTCTGCTGTAAGTGCCCTCATACAGCAATTACCTCCTTCGCATTTCAGATACTAAGAGTTCAGTACCATCACTGGCTATTTAATGTCATAGAACCTGTCCTAAGCTAAGGGTTTTTTTTTAATTAAGAAGTTTTCATTGTGAAAAATTGGCAGATTCAGAGTGATGTTAAGCTCTGTATTATTTTTATTCATCTTTATGTATTATTCAGAGTGATGTTAAGCTCTATATTATTTTAATAAGAAGTATTGATCAGTCTTTGCAAGTTCCTATAAAGGATGCTTTGTACATAAAGAGAAAGTTCTTTCTCTTTATTTAAATTGCTGAAAGTAGAAAAATTTCTGAAATGTGTCCTCTTCTTGGAAAGAAGTGAAGGATGAAGAAAAAGTAATTCAAATGAAAATGCTTCAGAGTATGTATTAGATTTCTTACATTCTGCATTTTGTTTTGGTAGAGTTTGAAAGTTTGAATTGTTTCAAAACTATTGACTCAAAGTGTTTGGAACTGAAAAATGAGGTAGTTCAGCCTTAAAATGCAGCCATTGCTATTTAATTTCTTTTTCTGAAGGCAGGATTGGATGTGGCACTTGGTGCCATGGTCTAGCCTTGAGCTCTGTGGTAAAGGGTTGGACTTGATGATCTATGAGGTCTCTTCCAACCTTGGTGATACTGTGATACTAACTGCACCTTTGGTGAAGTCATCACATTTACACATTTTCTAGACAGGTATTTGCTCCAAGACATTTTCTCAGCAAACTCACACATATTATCCATATTGACTGTGACACCAAGTCCAGTAGAGCTCATGTCCTAGAGTTGACTCTTACAAGGAAATCCCTCTTGATTAATATTGCTGCTCTAGATACATGTAGGCACAGAGCTTTTCTAGCATGAGAATGACTTCCTGGTGTTCATGAGGAACAGGCTTCTCTAGAGGATAGATATTTCACAGTTGCTATATGATTTTTTCTTTTTCTGAAAAATTAATCTAAGTGTCAGTCACTGTTATTTTCCTAGTGGGTTCAGGTCATTTCCTACATAGAATCATAGAATGATGTGGGTTGTAAGGGATGACCAAAGGTCATCTAGTCCAATCCCAATGCAGTGAGCAGGGTCATCCTCCACTAAATCAGGTACCTCTGTAATTTATGACTTAAAAAATGTGTCTGATTGCTAGGAAGAGGAAGGAAATACGCCATACTCATTGATTTGATTCAATGTGTGCTAGTTTGAAGCAGGCTGGAACGTTTCACAGTATCACAGTATCACAGTATCACCAAGGCTGGAAGAGACCTCATAGATCATCAAGTCCAACCCTTACCACAGAGCCCAAGGCTAGACCATGGCACCAAGTGCCACGTCCAACCTTGCCTTGAACTGCCCCAGGGACGGTGAGAAGAACTTAGATTACAGGCTGTAAAAGGAAAACAACGGTGATGTCTACTCACAGTCTTGCTGAGAAGTATAGGAACAAGAAATAAAAACATTAGATAACACACACTCAGCACCACTCTCACTTGGGCTGCTGGTGAGCTGCATCTCTCTAACCTCACCCTCCATTTTGGGCTAACCCACTTTGCTTCCTAACCTTGGCTGAACTTCCATTCTTCCTTGGGACTGGAGTAAGGTTGAGAGGGGTAGGGGGAAGGTGCAGGAGTGGTTGAGAGCCCCTCCTGGTGACTCGGGTTTCTGGGAGGGCTGTTGTGTTTCTGTATTCCCTTTTCCCTTGTCTATTTCTGTCTATAACTGTAGATACTGTAAATATCTGCTTGTCTATTGTGCTAGCTGTAAATATAAGCGTCATTCATATTTCCAGAGCTGGCTGAGTCTAGTCTGGGTGATTTCTAAAGTGTGTGGGGGGACAGGGAACACCCAAACCATCACACAATGTTTGTGTGTAATTAAAAAAAAATGACTAAAAAAAATATTTTAGATATAGACAATATAATGCACTCTGACTTTCAGAATTAAATGCTTCATCTAATACTTTCGTGTGGTGTTGCAATTTTGTTTTGTTGAAATGTGTTTTTCAGGTTGCAGCAGGGGCTACAGAAGTCTCAGTATTTGGTGCAGCATCTGAAACTTTCAGCAAAATGAATATTAATTGTTCAATTGAAGAAAGCATAGAAAGATTTGAAGAAGTTGCTAAATCTGCAAGGAACATGAATATTCCAGTGCGTGGGTAAATATAAAGATTCTTAAGTATTACAGAGTTAGTTGAGTGGTTGTTACAGGAGGTTTTTTGCACCAATAGAAAAGTATCCTGCCAAGTTTTTGTATTTTAGATGAGATAGTCTCTTTTTGTGGGGTGGTTGGGGCTTTTCTTTTAACAACAGATGGTATATGTTTTGCTTTGTGTTTTGTAACAACTAATGGTGTCTAGATTCCTCTAGATGTTGAAAAAAAATCTTCACAAACCTATCCATTTTATTATATAAATTTATAATCACCATCACAGATCACAGAATAAAATCTATTTTGTGCTGTTGAGAACTTGTGACACTTCTCCCTGCACCCTAAAAATACCCTGCATACTTTCATTTTATTACTGTATTTATAATACATCACTTAGCACCCTGTGGCATCAAGGTATAAAAATGCTAGACCAGGTTTACTCCTGAGGGAAAACAAATCTCAATCTAAGTTATTCTGAAAACTCCAGGAGTTGAAGTGTTTGGAGCCTCTAGTGCATGAAACTCTGGAATTATCCAGTGTTTGTCTTTCTCTGGAGTATGAATGGTGCTCAACCTCTAACAGTCTTTCTTCTTAGTTTCCACTTTCTTTTTCATCACACAGATCTACTTATCTAAGATTATTTGTAGAGGTCCTTGTGAGTGCAAAATGGCTCACATAGGTTCAAGAGGAAATTTTGCAATGAGATTCCTTGAAGTTGACTAGTAATGTAAACAACACTATCCTGTCCTTTGCTGAAAAGACTTCTGAAGACCAAAAAAAAAAATAGCAGCAGGACCATGAACACAAAAATACAGAATTCAGAATGGTGGATGCCTTAGTTGAACAAAGCTCTAGAAGGAAGATTTAAAACTTTTAAACAGCTAAAAACCGTTAAGTAGCTAAGAAAAAGAACAAAAAGAACTAGCTTTGAGTGCCAAGTCAGCTTACAACATTTCAGATGCTTGTGAGAGGGAAGATTATGGAAACAGACCACCATTTCCAAGTTGATTCTAGAAGACTAAACCATGATTTTCTCTGACACCAGTTGCCAACAAATGCCTGCACTGCTAAAGGGACATTAGGACTTGAGTTCCCAAATATTGCAGTATATTTAGAATACTGAGGTATATTTAGAATACTTCTGGAGGTTCACATTACATTTAATGATACAAAATATAGGACTTTGCTTCCTCAGATAAAAAATGTGTGGAAAAAGATAATCAGAAGGTAAAACTTAAACAGAGATTTCATAGAAGCATCCAATGCAATCAAGGTGACTTTTCCCTGGAGATCAATCAAAAAAGAATTCTCAAAGCCCACAATTTATGGTCTTAAGATCCCATATTTAGCTTCTACTAAAGAAGCTGTTTTTAGTGTTTGATACAGATGAAATCTTTGTGTCCCAGTCCTGTGCAAAATTATCTAAATGCTGAGAAAGTCAAAGGTTTGTGGCAAGTTGTTCTTTATGCTTGATATCCCGATCTGTAAGTGTCACATAGACGTGTCAAGCAAGCGCAGAAACTGGCAGTTTCAGAAACTGAAATGTGAGAGTTTCTGTGGAACGACCTCAGATCCAGCTTTTTGGAAACAAAATGATGGGATGTTATGCATTTCATCAGTTGGCATTCAGTATTTAGAACTGGTGATCGTTGCTTGACTGACTAGCTACTTTTAAAGACCCGTGGCCAAAACCTGCAGCCTTTGCTCGAGGGAGCTCCCAGAACAACACATTTTGACTTCTACAAATTTTGTGGGCAAAATGTTTTGTTTGAATTACTTAGGTAATAAAAATATTAATCTGCATAAATTGTATTTTTTTCTTCATTTCAGTACAGATATTGTTTCCTTTCTAAAGCACTGTTATTGTTTTAAATGTTATTTATTTGCAGGAAATGGGTAATTAGGTGCCTTGCCCTAAATCCTTATTTGTGTAGCTGAAAAATACTTCCAAAAATAATTTTAAGAGCTTCAAATTTTACTTCATGTTTTCACTGGCAATTTAGAATTTATGTAGTGAGCATAAATCATTGGCACTCCTCGAGCCTTATGAAAAATGCACTCAAACAGTTGAAACTAAACGTTAAGCTTTTGCATGTCTTACTGTTGCTACAGCTGCACTAGCACTGACTCGATCATCATCCAGAAAATTTATGCTGTCAGCTGTCACATTTAAAATCTATAGCACAGTACACAGCTTTGTAAATGTTTACTAAATCAGTTCAAATGTTTATGAAGAATTGAAATCTTGTGTATGGTCTTGGAAGTTAGGCTATTTATTAGCCCCATAAAGAGGGCTTTATTTTTTTATTTTCTTGGTACATGCATAAAAAAAAAAACTTTACAATAACATCTGGAATACATTCTGGGAAGACACTGAGCCAAATCACTTACAAACTGTGTGGTCAGCTAATTACTAGGAAGCATATTTTGCATGTGAAATGACACAAAATGCTGTTGGTTTCAGAACTGCGTGTTTTAACGTGTAATTCAGGTACTCTTAAAACATCACATCTCTTTCAGCCATTAAAAATGAAGCGTAGCACCTAGGGTTGATGAACAACTGGGACAAATGGTATTTGCAACTGTTCAGTTGGGCTGCACTTAATTCAAATGTATTTTTGCTGTACATATGAAAAAAAAAAATTAGAGTAAATTCTGATTGGTTCTTCCAAGTTAATAAATTGTAATTTGTACAATAGAACAGTAAGAAAGTAAGGACTTGTGTTTCCACCGTCCTACTTTGTGTCCTGTCAAATAAAACAAACTATCTTTGAAACATTCAGTACTGCTTAGTACAATAAAAATTGACTGAGAATATAAGAGCTGAAAGATAAGATTTTTTTCCCCCTACTATAAACCACTTCTCCATGACCAGCAATTATTCACGTCCCTGTCATAATTTTTTTCCCCTATAAATAGCCCTTTTGAGACCACTTGAATTATTTGCCTGTGCAAACGTGAATGTGTATACAAATGTTTAGAGGTTCAGCCTCAGAAAAACATGTGCAAATGTTTGCTGTAGAACATCCTTAGAAGCATTTCCTTTCAGTGCTGATCATTCATCAATTATGCATTATTTCTAAACTGGTGTATATAATTCCTTTACTTAAAGTCATGTTGTTTAAGAGTGAGCAGTGTGGTGAAGTTCATAGTAGGGAAAAGCATATTGAAATTACATCTGTGTTTGTATAGAATTCAAATACTGGTTGATGAATATAGTAATATTTTTTGCTATGACAGATACCAAACAAATTATTCTATGCATTATTAATATTATTATTCCTATTACCTTTTATAGTATATTATAATGAAGGTTAAGAGGTACAACTTATATATTTCCTTGTTGATTATAAGAAATGATACTTGGTTTATTTGGATGCTAATACAAATGGTATGACATGAAATACTGGAAACATAAAGAGAAATAATTCATTTTAGTTATCTTTATCTTCTGCTAGTGATACTTGAATTTACTTCCAGTAAAATGCATATGCAGAGGAACACATAGGTTTTATCTTATTATACCTTAATATTCCAGAAGATAATAGTGAAGACTGTTTTGTTTATAAAGATCATCATGATTATCTGAAACTTCTGATTATCAAGACAATCTGGTCTTTATAATTCGGTTCAATAATACTATTTAAAAATATATATGTTAGTAATTGTCAATATGATAAAGATATTTGGATAGCCTTAGAGTACTCTTTTTATATGCCTGATTAGCAGTGATATGAGATAAAGTCACAATTTGATTTTCTACTGATCAATATATATTTTAAAGCTGTATATGATTTACAAAGACATGCAGAAACCTTGAGTGCTCATTTTCTGGTATTATGGAATACTTAGGGCTCGAGTGCAGATGATTTTTCACATTGCTTTAAACACACACTTTTAAACTACACTGTGTGTTTAGCATAGTCACAATTATATTCATAATAGGGTGATTTGTACCATTATCACTTTTTTAGGTAGTAAAACCAACTTAACTCCTTCATTTCACTGTAAGCAAGCCTATATTTGAGATTATAGTAAAAGAAATGTCAATGAACAATAAGTAGACTTGGAAACAGCCCATCTTTCTATGTGAATGGTAAACGAATCTGCAGGCTTACACAGCATTAAGCCAGCTGGTCACAGTCCCCAGGAGAAGTTGGAGAAGATGGAGATTGCTGCAAAATCAGACTTGAAATGTTAACATGAAATTATAAGGTGGTAAGGCAGTGTGTTTTCTAATGTGTTACTGAGTGTTGCATGGATAATTTGATATAGTTATTAGAAGTTAAGTGGGGAAGTAGCCCTGCATTGTCATGACAGTTTTGTTCTGGTTATAGAGAAGTTATTTTCTGGAACATAGTTCACAATGTAACTGTGTTTTCTGATCATTCTAGACACAATAAGATATTCTTGCTATAAACTTTACTCTGAATAGCATATATATTACTTGCATCTGGGTGCTAAATACATCGAGAGGCTGCTTCTATTATTTTCTTAAATCAAATGTGGAAAACAATTCCTTATTTACACATTATGGGCTTGGCAGGAAGGTTCTGTTCTTGGAAGAATCTCCTTTCCCCCTTCTCTTCATTGTATTTTCCCTCTCCTTACAGTAAAGATTGACTGTTTTTAACAAATGGCTTCCTTTGCAAAGAGACAGAATATATCAACCTTAATATTATGAATTCACCAAATGATAGGCATATACATTTTAGCATGAACATCCAATAAAAATAAATACATCTGCAGTGAACATGGTAAATTATATGTGAACTTACACTATAATAATAAACAGGAAACAGCAGCATCTGAGTCTGCAACTGGCTTCTCAGGAGGCTCTGTGCTTCCAGCTGTGGTAGCAGCTGTGGCTTTGGCTCTGGAACTCTGACTGAAACAAGCTGACAAAGGGCTGATTACAACATAGAGTTCAGTTTCTGCTTGGATTAATTTTCCTTTTAACACACTTTGGTTATGAAAAGTTTGCTCATTTACTCTGTTTGTGGTTTTATGTTTTGCACTCCACGGTCACTGGGCTGCTGTTGTGATCACTACTGTTCCCTGGTGACCTTAATCATGGGGACCTTATACTGCCTAGGACATTTGTGTTTAGTCCTCCTCCTCTTCCTTCTCCCTCCCCACTTGCTGTTCAGTATATTTATCCAAAATTTGACACAGAACAGTTGTTTTTAAATTGTTTTATCTGCGAAGAAAATAAGTTAGAAGAAGACTGAATAGCATTCACCTGTAATGAAATCTGTAAAATAGGCGAGAAACAAGTAGAGAATTTCTTTTTATCAAAGTTCTAATTCTGTTCTAATTTCACAGAACAGGAGAGAGCAAAACAGTATGTTCCTAAAGCAGAGGTAGAGACAAGTTGACTTATTGCAGGTCTTTTTTTTTCCCACCCTAATTGCATGGACTCTTCTTCATTGCATGCTAAAGAAGTAGTTAAACTACCAAAACGTCTGGCCTCGATTCAGCCTTGATTTAAGGACATAGAATTAAACACTTCCACTGCAGAGTCTGCTTTGCAAACTCCCAGATATCTGCTTCTACTCTCACATTATGGAGTGTCTCCAGTAAATATCATGAGACTGAGAGCTCTTTTTCATTACAAAATCTGATTTTTTTTGTTTTCTGTCCTGCCCTGCTGTCTTTTCAGAAAACAGCTGTATTGTCCCACTTAATTGAATTCTGAAATTAAATCCCCCTTGCCTCTGTAACTCCTTGATGAAGCTTTTCCCTCTTTTGCCTTCTGCTGATTTTCTTCACGTAAGATCTCACTTTCTCTCCTAAGGAAAAATAGTTACAGTATGCTCTTCCTTCTGTCATTCTCTTCTCCCTTCCTTTCCCTAATCCTTTTTCCTCCACTGTCAGAGCAGCAGGAGTTTCTTGTCTACTTTCCATCTGTACCCTTTCCACTTGCCCCTGTGACCCCATGTTCTGTTTTTCCTCTTATTTCTCTCCTCCCTTATTCTCTTTCTTAACCTCTCATTGTCCTCTGGCTCTTTTCCACTGCAATATAAGCAAGCATTTGCCTCTTAAAAATTGCACCTTTGACCCTACTTAGTTCTTTGTATCATATCTCATCGCCTATCTCTTCTTCATTCCTAAGCTCATTGAAGGCGCTGTTTATAATTACTGTCTGGAGACCCTCTTCTGTGATTCCCTCCTATAACTCCTACACTTTGGCTTCTGTTCCTTGCTTGAAATTGCAACAGCTCTCACCAAACTCCCCGATGACAAGATCTCAGAAACAGTAGTCTATTCTCATTCTTCTCGACTTGTCAGTAGTGTTTGCTGCAGTTGACCAGACTATTCCTTAAACTTATGTCTTTTGTTGCTTTCTGTGCCTCTGTCCTGTTCATTTTCTGCCTTCAAAGCAGTTCTTCATCATGTTCTTCAAAGTTGTTTCCCATTTTGGAGGTTTGTGAGTGGAAGTCCTGGGTCTCTGCTTTGGCTGGTTTTAATGCCTTATAATAGGTTATTGAATTTTAAAACAGGAGAATCGAACAGCCAAACGTATCTGCAGAGAACAGATCTACCTTCCTATAAAAACCTATTTTCTCTCACTGGAGCTTATTAATTTGGAGCCACACAAATGCAATGACAAAGCATCCCACCCAGTGCTGCCTGAAGTCTAGATGTCTTGCCTGGATGTGTTCCTCTGTGATCTGTGTTAGACAGTATTGTCCTGCTCCGGCAGCGGGGTTGGACTTGATGAACTCTTTGTGTCCCTTCCAACCCCTAACATCCTATACTCCTATGATCCTATGCTAGGCTGGATATTAGGAAGAAGTTCTTCACAGAGAGAGTGATTTCCCATTGGAATGGGCTGCCCAGGGAGGTGGTGGAGGCACCGTCCCTGGGGGTCTTCAAGAAAAGCCTGGATGGGGCACTTGGTGCCATGGTCTAGTTGATTGGTTAAGGCTGGGTGCTAGGTTGGACTGGATGATCTTGGAGGTCTCTTCCAACCTGGTTGATTCTATGATTCTACGATTCTATGATTCCTTCTTTCACAGAGACATGCATATTTTCTCCTTTCCTATCCTAGGCTCTCTGCACTTCTGCTAGCTGTACTCAGCCTTTGCCTGCATCTATTCCAGCTTGCACTCCTTTTTCTACAGTTGACTCAAACTTTGTATCTTATCTCCAATAACAATATAGCAAAAAAGACCTTGTCAAATGAAATTCATTTTTTATGTCCTCGATGCCTGATATACATTTGGAGTGCCTTTTACTCTTTTACAGTCTTATGTTAAGCATCTCACTTCCATTAGCATTGTTGTCAACTGAGTCCCATTTCTATTGCCCCTGTCCTTTCCCCCATGGAATCCCAGTGCTTATTTAGTTATTTATTTACAGTACTAAGAAGTTTAATATTATAGTCACAACTCTGTATGTCAATGAAATTAAATGAAAACATCAGAGACAATTCTGCCAAGCTCATCCTCTATGAACACCACTGAAAAAAGAAGTTATTTCATTCTCTGCAAGACTTCATTCTCCCTCTGCTAAGAAGTTCTTTACCTGTCGAGTTCCCTCAGTAATCCCTGTTTTCTCCAGTTTCATATTGAACAGCAAACACTCAGAGAGATTGTATCTATCATTTTTTCCTTCTTTAAAATGTCACTCTAGTCAGAGTGGTGTGAGCATGCAGAATTCATAATCTCAAACAGATTTGTACATTGCAGTAAGCAGATTCCTCAGGTCACTACATACTTTCATACCCCAGCAGGCCCAGCTGAATTATGTGAGCTCCGGCAAGTTTCTGCTCACTGGTGTGAACCACAGGGAGTATTCTCTTGTTCTCTAGATACCTTTTGGCTTGCTTTTACTTTTCTTTCTCCTACTCTCTTCCAGATGTCATTCATGCCACGTTATCACTACCATGCCTTCTTGTTCTAACACATGTAGCCATTAGGACCATGTAAAGATATATGTAATTAAAGGGAGCATGTGTGCATAAGTCCTGTATGTTTGGCATGTGTTGTATAGTTCCTGCTCACTTCACAAGTGCTGTGGCTAATGCTGAAAATACAATTCCAGTAAAAGTCTCTGTATTCACTAGCAGCATTATGTAAAAAGCAGTCCTTTGGGTCTGAATTTTTTCCATGGTTAGTTTTGTGTGAAAAACTGTGCATGCATTAAAAACATTAAACAAAAAAAAAAAGTGAATTACCCTGCACTGGTTTTCAGTTATGTGTCACAGTGAAGCAGGGCAGCGTTCAACTGTTAGCAGTAGCTACATTTTTTAATCTTTAATTCAGAATTTTGAAACTTGGTGTCATTTAAATTGGGGCTGACAGTTCATGAAGTCTACAGGAAAGTTTCAAGAACTTGAGTTTCAAAAGGACATACAAATAATTGAAATCGTGCCTAGGTGGTATGCAGATTAAAATTCTGAGCAGGATGTAATGGAACCAATCACTTTTGTAGGAGCAAAATTCATTTCCATTCTTTTATCAGGGCTTATCAAGTTCTTTTCAGGGTCAAGGCTTGCTTCATTCTTACTGCTAGTTCCCCTGTGCCAACACCATGCCTTTGTATAAGCCACAGAATATATTCCATGTATTACAACATTGACATTCTTTTCCACTATTTGTTTTTGCCTGCTACTCGTCCTGATTCCACATTCTATCAATCAGTTTCTCCATCAACTGCTAAGAGAACAATAAACCCTTTACCCTATAGACCTTGATTGCATACAGGCTGGCATTGGTTCAATCCTGTTTGCATTGTACAGTGTATAATTTTACATTATATCCTTCAGTGTGGAGGGAAAGGGAATGATGGGGAATTGATGAAGGCTCTTGTTCTATTAAGCAGCTGAAAAACCTCCCACTGGGACTGGGGCTCTGCCTGCCTCTCAATCTGTTGTAAATCCCTCTACAGTCACACTTATTTTAATTTTGAATGGCTGTTTCTCATTAATTTAATCCCATTTCTATCCAATTTAATATAAACAATTAGAAACTTAATTAGAATTTCATGGCTTTTATTGTTTTGGGGCTTTTTTTAAAGGAAATTTAAACCAAATCTTGCACTAACACAGCATTAAACCTGAACAATGGAGGCTTGGTTGTGTCTTTCAGGTTTTTTTTTGCTTTGTAGAGTTGATAGCTGCTGAGAAACATTCTGGCTTCACATTTTCTTCTTGTCCCAAGGCATGCCTAAACTAAAGCTAGACAAAAGGTGAAGGGTACCCCATTCACCAAAATCATATATGATATGGTGGGGTTGTTACAAGTTGCTTGTACCCATCTATTGCTGGGCCATTGGCATAAGGGATTAAATTATTTCTGCCTCTGAATGCCTTGTGTGGATCAGGCAAGGTAAAACTTGAGCTGCCTCTTACAACTTCAGAAAGAAATACAAGAAAAATGGAAGTGTGCTGCAAGCCAAATGCTAGCTTGGCAGCATCGCAGTTCCCTTACAACTTGTGACATATGTTGAGCATACATAAAGCTGTAAATCTCTATTCTGTGACCTAAAAAGAAAATGGATAAACCTGCTGTTTTCATCTGGTATAATTTTAACTTTTCATTCAAATATTTGTTCTTCTTTGACTGGTTTAAAGACTGAAAATTATATTTAACCTTTTCCTAGTAACATGAATGGATACAGAGAGGCTTGTATCAAACAGAAGTATCTTTGTGTGCTCTTTCCTGTTGTAGGTATGTGTCGTGTGCATTGGGCTGCCCATATGAAGGAAATGTCACACCAGCCAAAGTGGCAGAAGTAAGAGTGATCTTCTGGCTTGGCTTTCTGATGAATCAAAATTACATTTTAAAATGTCTATAAGTAATGTTCTCTATTTAATGCTGTAAAGTCCTTCGATGGGTAAAATTTAAGGAAAGTAAACACAACCAGCAACAGAACAAGGGGGGACACAGTCTCAAGTTGTGCTGGGGGAAGTCTAGGCTGGGTGTTAGGAGGAAGTTGTTGGCAGAGAGAGTGATTGGCATTGGAATGGGCTGCTCAGGGAGGTGGTGGAGTCACTGTCCCTGGAGGTGTTCAAGCAAAGCCTGGATGAGGCACTTAGTGCCATGGTCTAGTTGAGTGGCTAGGGCTGGGTGCTAGGTTGGCCTGGATGATCTTGGAGGTCTCTTCCAACCTGGTTGATTCTATGATTCTAATATTAAAACTGGGTGCATCTCAACTACATGCAGTCAAATCTAAGGAAAATAGTTTGTTTTGATTGTTAGCAGTCATGTGGAAAAATATTATGTGCTATTTCCTCTCAAGAAGGAGGTAAGGAAATGCTTGAGGAAATAGATTCACTCACATGAGCACATATTCGGCACATGAGATGATCACAGTATCACAGTATCACAGTATCATCAGGGTTGGAAGAGACAACCTCTTGTAAGGGATATCTACTTTTAAATCCATTTTATGCTGGCATAAGCATACTGTGCTGTCAGATGGTAGAGCCACCACCCTTATATTATCCTTCTAGCAGGTGTCATGTCCTTGGGCATCAATACTGATGAACAGTAGAGAAAAAAGTGGGGAGAATTCAGGAGGCACAAGGCAAAACACCAGCTTTCCTCCTGGAGAAAGGCTTGTCTTCTCTGTTGCACTTAATCACTACTCATGGTGACCTAGCAGAATCACCAAACCACTGATTTTTCTTCCTTTGTAGCACTGGCAGCTAGTCAGTGTTTATCTGATCTGTTGTGCTCTGTGTGCATGCAGCTTTCGGGTCCTATTTTGCTGCATCTTCTTCTAGTGTACATTCCAGATGGAATTTGTGATAATCCTTCTCCCGTGGCAAGCACATGCACTCTTTGAAAGAACAGCTAAATTGGAAGGCACAGAGTACTTCTAAATTAATTTGGTTTAACATGAAGTGAGAGTTGGAAGTGACACAGCTTTAGTTAGCGTGGTGATGACAGATTCAGCTGTGCTGTTGGTAAATTGCATACTGCAATATCATGTTCCCCAATAGGCTTCTTTCCATGTGCTGCTTGGGTTTTAACTAAGCGCCTCGCACAGAAGAACTCCTTTTCAGTTTGCCAGTGGGAGTGCTAGTTATTGTTCCAAACCTTCACATTTTTACTCACACAAATACTTTATTTTCTGTCTTCATCCTAGTTAAGTGTCTTCTTGTGTACCTGTGCACCACTGTGTAAGTGCAGGGTTCTGCACTTTGGCCACAACAACCCCAAGCAGCGCTATAGGCTGGGGACTGAGTGGCTGGAGAGCAGCCAGGAGGAAAGGGACTTGGGGGTACTGATACACAGTAAGCTGAAGATGAGGCAGCAGTGTGCCCAGGTGGCCAAGAGAGCCAATGGCATCCTGGCCTGCATCAGGAACAGTGTGGCCAGTAGGACAAGGGAGGTTATTCTGCCCCTGTACTCAGCACTGATCAGGCCACACCTTGAGTACTGTGTCCAGTTCTGGGCTCCTCAATTCAAGAGAGATGTTGAGGTGCTGGAACATGTCCAGAGAAGGGCAACAAAGCTGGTGAGGGGCCTGGAGCACAAATCCTATGAAGAGAGGTTGAGGGAGCTGGGGGTGTTTAGCCTGGAGAAGAGGAGGCTCAGGGGTGATCTTATTACTGTCTACAACTACCTGAAGGGGCATTGTAGCCAGGTGGGGGGTGACCTCTTCTCCCAGGCAACCAGCAATAGAACAAGGGGACACAGTCTCAAGTTGTGCCAGGGTGGGTACAGGCTGGATATTAGGAAGAATTTCTTCACAGAGAGAGTGATTTCCCATTGGAATGGGCTGCTCAGGGAGGTGGTGGAGGCACTGTCCCTGGGGGTCTTCAAGAAAAGCCTGGCTGAGGCACTTAGTGCCATGGTCTAGTTGATTGGTTAGGGATGGGTGCTAGGTTGGCCTGGATGATCTTGGAGGTCTCTTCCAACCTGCTTGATTCTATGATTCTATGATTCTATGAAAAATAAAATCTGCCTTCTTAAAATTATTGAGGCCCTGATTCAACAAGCACTGGAATGTCTGTGGAAGTACCTGATTAGTTGTTAATGGATTTTACATAAACACATGCACTCATCCCTTGCTGAGTTAGAATTATCAAAACTACTGGCTGTGCAGCTAAGACCCTTCAGAGAACTGCATTTTTGGTCATCAGTGTAGACTGTGTGATTCCCTTGACTGCACTGCAATCAGGAACTGTGACTGAAAGGTTTAGGTTGTCTCTTCTGCAGTCAATGACAGTGACCAGCTATATTTTTAGCAGTCAATGGCAGTGACCAGCTATATTTTTTTTTAATAAGCAAATCAATTTTAACTGAAGCAAAACCAATTAGGAGAGGTGGCTCATTAAACAGACTGCATGCATTTCTGGTTTGCTAGTACATACCTGTTTTATACATAGCTGTCTAGTGAGAACACACTTCAGATGCCTTCAGGCATTTAGAAGCTATCTGGTACATCCATATCACTTTTTATTTTAGAAAATAATAGTGTTTCTCATATATTAAAATAAGCTGCATAGCTCTTTTTTTACATCTGTTTTTTCTTGAAGTGGACTCACCCTTTAACCATTTGTGGTCCTGTGGTTGTGAACTGCAACCTTAGGTAAATGAGGATTGAAAGTCGTTGGAAACACTGTATAACATCTGTGAAGCCAGTTGTGTTATCCCTTGTCTTGTGGTGTTATAATTGACTGTTTTTAACTTTCTGCCTGCTTCTTTCTCTCCTTAGCTTGCTTTTAACCTAGAGCTGTGCATTCATACAAACCTTACCCAGCATGCAGGCTGCACAGCAAATGTGCCCATTCTTGTTTGAATGCTGTTGGATTATTGCAAAGTTTCTCTTACACCACAGACTTCAGTGTGATTTTATGCTGTCATTTACTTAAATTAATCTGTAACATAGTAATGACCTTTTGTATTAAGAGTATCATTTTAGATACCATCTCCAGCAGCAGGATTGTTCACATGCCTGAGAGGTTGCAGCATTGGGTCACCAATTCCCATTTCGATCAATGCTCAGTGTCAGGACAGCGCTCACAAGGGAAGTGGCACAAGACAGGCATAGTAAAAGTGCTCGGTGGTGCAGGCACAACTGTGTTCAGTGAGCAAGGCTGCATGATCATCATCACATTCTGACTGCACAGGCAAAACAGTGTGTTCTCTTCTCCCTCACCCTCCTCCCAAAAGTCCACACTGAAAACTTAGAAAACTATAACTAATGGGCTGCCTCCTACTGTGGCAGAAGATGCAGTATGGAAAACTCCTATCCAGCATCCAAGCATGCTCATTCTTCTTCAAATTAAAGATTGATCTCTTTTTAAGGGTCAGTTTAAGGTCACATCATGACAAGTCAGTGATGATACTCAGCTTGTTAGCAGATTTCCTCCCTTCTTTCATCTTTCAGAACTTTCTTTTCAGAAGCTGAAAGATGTAACACTGAGAACGGGACAGAAGTGAATGCAATTTCTAGGAGTTTATACATTCTCTGTGTTGTCACTAAAATGGTCATCTAGAAAAACTTTGAATCATCCAGGAAAAAGAACATGAGACATGAGAAAAAAAACACAGCCTGCTCCTTTTACCCCAATCCCACACAAAACCTGAAGATTTGGGATTAATTAGAGGTAATCTACCACTAACTGCAGCTGATTTTTTTTTTCAGTTACAACAGCACTCCACTTAAAACAGCTGCCTCATGATGGTGATGTAAAAATATGCCTCAAGATAGAATCTTTTTTTTTGTAGTCTGGTGAATATCCCTTTGTAAAATATATATTGAATTTATGTTGAGGTGAACCAGGAGCTCTTTGACTTTAAAGCACAAAGTTTTACTACCTTGACAATAGTCACAGTGCTTCCAAGCTTCAAGCAGAATGATTTAGACTACTTCAAGTTCTTTTTCAGCTGTTCTTTGAATTAAGTGAACAGCAGCATTAATCCAGCACTTCCGTGACTGCTGGTGCAGCATTTGTCAGCTTCCTCAGATGTATTCACAGCAATTCCATTGATGAAGTCCTGAAATTGCTTTAACAGTAGAGTGCATTGCAACCGAAGATATCTTGGAAGAGGGATTGCTTTTTTTCGTTTCTAAACAGTTAATTTCCAGGTTGGGAGTCTATTCAAGTGGAAAGGACTTTTGGGATTGCTGATACACAGTGAGGAATGCTAAAGGGGACAAACATAATGAACAAATGTAAACGAAGCAAACCCCTTCTCAAGTTAGTTCTAGAAAGCTGAGGTGGAAAGATCCCACATTTAGCTTCTAAAAGAATATTTTTGATGCAAACACTATTTTGTGTTTCTGAGATGCAAACATTATAAAGCTGGACCTAAAACTCATACCAAGAACTCAAAAAGATGATCACAGAAACAGTTAGGGATCTGGTTGTATAGCTAAGAGCTAATTGTATAGAGGGTTGGGGCTTTTTTTTGTGATAAGAAAAAATCCCTTAAAGAATAGAATGTTATTTAAGTTAGTTTTGCTTTGTTATTACTTTAATGTCTGATTTTCTGAAAGTCAAACAATATTAAATGCAACATGTTGAAAGTTCAGTTTTCATTGCAGTTTTCAGTGCCAAGAGAAAGCAGAATCAGGCTTTTTTTGTAATTATTTAGTGCCTTAGCTAAGCTGCATGTAATAAGCAAGCAAAAGGGCAGGTCTTTACCCTGCACAACTTGTAAGCTGAAAAGTACATGGAGAAATCCAAACAGCTGGGAAAATCCCAGAGAGAGAAAATTGTTGAGAAAGGACTTGACAGAAACTTAATTCATGGTGTAAAATCTTGCTTATTTGGATTATGTGGAAGAGTCAGAATGCAAGTTTTTGATGGATTTGGCCTGACTGGTTATTCTTTGTACAGAAGCAGAACAATAAATGTTTCCAAAAGAGAGGATATATGGGATGTTTTTCTTGGGTGATAATTTTCAGGAGTTAATAGAGGGTTTCTTATACATAGATCCACCTCAGTGAGTCGAACCTGAAACCTGTGCCCTTTTAACATATGTTCTTGAGCCTATTTTATATTCTTTCATCTTGACCATTTCTCTGTTTCTAAACAGGTATCGAAGCGGCTGTACAGTATGGGCTGTTATGAAATCTCTCTGGGGGACACAATTGGTGTGGGCACTCCTGGAAGTATGAAAAGAATGTTGGAAGCTGTTATGAAAGAAATTCCTCTGAGTGCTCTTGCTGTTCACTGTCACGACACATACGGCCAGGCATTAGCCAATATCCTCACAGCCATACAGGTAACTCTCATTTTATAGGTGTGAGAACAGTAGTCTTAACGTTAACTCAAATGTGCAATTGAAAACAATCTCAGCCATAAAGAAATTAATAGAAAAGGAAAAAGACACTTTCATCTGAGTTACCATCACTGGAGGTGTTCAAGAAAAGCCTGGATGAGGCACTTAGTGCCATGGTCTAGTTGACTGGCTAGGGCTGGGTGCTAGGTTGGACTGGCTGATCTTGGAGGTCTCTTCCAACCTGCTTGATTCTATGATTCTATGATTCTATGTTCATTGTTCACTAAAGTAAAACTTTCATTTTACAGAAGGGTCTAAATAAAAAAAGAAAAATGATGGCTTGATTTCAGATGGTATAAAAAAGAATAATGATGGCTTGATTTCAGATGGCTACATCTAAATTATTCATAATTGCATATAAATTTATCTGTACTCTGTTGCATCTCTTATGTACCATTTCAAGTTCTTGACAGAGAGAGTGATTGCCACTGGAATGGGCTGCCCAGGGAAGTGGTGGAGTCACCAACCCTGGAGGTGTTCAAGAAAAGCCTGGCTGAGGCACTTAGTGCCATGGTCTAGTTGACTGGCTAGGGCTGGGTGCTAGGTTGGACTGGATGACCTCGAAGGTCTCTCCCAACCTGCTTGATTCTATGATTAGCAACAACTTTATGTCCTATTTACTCTTTCAAATCGATGTCTAAATCATCAGAAATTGTCAATTTCCTTAAGAGATAAATTTCCAGTTTTCATATATGTATTTTTAAGAAGAGGACCCAATGCAAGAAACAGAGTAGAAGTTTGAATTTATTTTTTTTTAAAGATACAAAATACTGAAAAATATCTTAATGAGTTTCTAAGGAGACCTAAATGGTCTCTTGGAGGTCTCTTCCAACCTGGTTGATTCTATGATTCTATGATTCTATGGTTGACTGGATAGGGCTGGGTGCTAGGTTGGACTGGATGATCTTGGAGGTCTCTTCCAACCTGGTTGATTCTATGATTCTATGATTCTAAATATTCCAGAATCAAAAGCTGCTTACAAATCCTAGGCCCTATTGTTCTATTCTGTACTTAATGGCATCTTCTGCTTCTTTGCAATTCAGACAGACATGTTTAATGTCAACTTCTGTTTGTTCTGACTTAATATTTTGGCAAAGCTCATATTGTGTTGTTTAGAAATAACAGTAGTGCGTTGCCAGTATTAGCGATAAAAGCAACAAGAAGAAACAAGGGAATGTTTCAATATGGGAATCTCTGTCTGAATGACAAAAGCCTGGCAAAAAAAAAGCCTCTGACTTTTACTCAGAGTGTTTCTATTGACCCTTACTCACTTCCACTGTTGCAAATGTGTGCGTGTGTACCATGGGATGAATAAATTCCTAATTTCACAGTTAGCTTCAGTTGCAGATGTAATAGCTAAAAGCATGAAAACCCTTGAGCATGGGAGGAGGTCACCATAAAAATACTTGAAGCATTATTTCTCAAATCCTTCCTTAAAATAATTGCTGTCATAGTGCCTACTATACCCTGAGAGATGGGCTGTGCTTTGTTAACCCCAGTATCTGTTGTAAGCGATTCTTGGGTTAGGTTTACCTCCTGTTTCTATCTTTTTATTCACTTTTCAATCAGCTCTGCAAGAATTAAAGGCAAAAAAAAAATTGTTAGGTGTCTATTATTCAGACCAGGCTGATTACCAAGAGACCCACAGAGCTATGCAGCCTTCTCAAGATTTCTGGGAAGCCAGGGGTGCCTGAGACCCACCAGAAAACTTCCCTGTGTGCTCAAGTTCTGCTATGGTGCGTGTCCAAGGCTGCAGTGTTTTCGGCTGAGCTGAGCTTGTCGTAGTTTTTGCCAGCAGTGCTTGATGAATCAGGCATTACACAGTCTTTCTGACTGGCTTGGTGCAAGCAGCTCCCTGGCTCGCTCTAAAGGTAGGCCCTCAGGCTCTTGGATCCTTAAACAGGACCTGCATGTCACAAAATCCTGTCCTGTCTCTGGTCAAGTAAACGAGGCAGCTAGCAGTGCATTACAGCTAAGCAATGTGCTGCCCAAACCAGGACAACTTGTCCCCGGGATGGTGAAGTGTTGAAGCCAGTAGATTACAGTGCCCAGCCACTTCTTGCCTCTGCTGTCATGCTTCTCTGTGCTTTCCTCTCTGCCTAAGACACATAAATCAAGTTATCATAGAATCATGAAATCGTTATGGTTGGAAAAGACCTCTAAGATCACCAAGTCCAACTGTCAGCCCAGCACTGCTGTGCCCACTAAACCATGTCCTGAAGTGCCATGTGTTTTTAACACCTCCAGGGATGGTGACTCCCTCTGCAGCCTCCTTGGGAAGCCTGTTCCAATGCTCAACCATTATTTCAGTGAAGATTCTTTCCTAGTACCCAATCTAAACCTTCCTGGTGCAGCTTGAGGCCATTCCCTCTTGTCCTATCACTAGTTACTTGGGAGAAGAGATCAACCCTCACCTCACTACAAGCTCCTTTCAGGAAGATGTAGGAGCAGTTAGGTCTCCCATCAGCCTCCTGTTCTTCAGACTAAACAATCCCTTTTCCTTAGCCACTCCTCGTCAGACCTGTTCTCCACACCCTTCACCAGCTTCAGTGCTCTTCTCTGGACCTGCTCCAGCAACTCATTGTCCTTCCTGTAGTGAGGGGCCCAAAACTCAATACAGCGTTCCAAGTGCGACCTCAGCCCTGCTGAGTACAAGGGCACGATCATTTCCCTACTCCTACTGGCCACACTACTCCTGGTACAGGCCAGAATGCCTTTGGCCTTCTTGACCACCTGTGCACACTGCTGGCTGGTGTTCAGCCACCCCATGTCCTTTGCTTCCCCACAGCTTTCCATCTGCCCCAAGCCTGGAGCGTTGCATGGGGTTGTTGTGACAAGTGCAGGACCCAGCATTTACCTTGTTATGCGTGGTAAAGCAGTGGATACAAACCTTTGTCATCACCACAGCTGTTCGTTTCACAGACCAAACTTTCCACACACACAATTCCTTGACCTCCCTCCTTTATGGATCTGTGCAACTGATGTAATATTTTGTCAGGAGTAAAACGCGTTTGAGAGGTTATAGAACTAATGGGGCCACGGTACTGTTTGAAAACAAGGTCAAAGAACACTCAGCAGGCAAATTACACTCTTCCTAGGACATTCCAAACTACAACCTCAGCTTGAGCACTGTGGTATTGCATGTTGTATTTCCTAAGAGCTGAGGAGTGACAGCTGGAAACACACAAATCACTCTGCACTGATTCAGGCATTGCTTCGATGGGAGATCTCCTAGGAGAGGAAAGAGATGCTGGTGATTCAGTAAGTGATTTTTTTATACAGATCACATTATTCCGTTCAGGATTACACTACCCAGAGTATTTTCTTTTGTTTGGGGCTGATCCAAAGCCATCTAGAACTGTCAGGCTGTATCTGTATAAGAAATTAGCAGGGAAGTAGTCTTGTAATTTCAGTATGCAGTCTTACATGTGGTGTCATAGCAAAAGGATAGGTAGTGGAAGATGGGAGGGAAATTTGCCAACTTTTAAAGGATAAGTAATTGTTTAAGTTCTTGCAGTGAATAACATAGATTGAAAGCATTGCCTAGAGAAAGGAAATTCACTTTTATGAAGAGGATCTGTGCCAAAATGTGAGGAACATGAAGTGATGAGGCACTTAGTGCCATGGTCTAGTTGACTGGCTAGGGCTGGGGGATAGGTTGGACTGGATGATCTTGGAGGTCTCTTCCAACCTGGTTGATTCTATGATTCTATGGTGCTTAAGAACAAAATAGTAAACATTTGAAGTAGAAACATGACTGGCCTTTGGCTATATGGTTTACTATAAAAATATCACAGAATGAAATTTACCAAAGAGACAAAATCCTAAGGTGGGCAGTGATGTGGAGATCTAGTTAGAGCTTGTGGTATTTTGAGTCAAATTACATATGTGTCTTAGCTAATGTGACAAACACAAAATGTAGCTAAAAGAAGGAGTAAAGCATTTATAGGGAATTGTTACAGACCTCCAAAGAAGAGGGAGAACATTCTCTGCTGGAGAGGCCCTAGTTAGGTCGATCATTGATCTGAGGAGATTCGAATTACCTTGACAACTGACTCCAGTAACATCTACAGAACCAGTAAGAAATGGGAAGTTTTGAAATGGAAGTGCCACGGAAGTATTTTCTTGCATAACTTGTGTAGCTGCCAGAAACAGCTTTATCTGTTTTCATAGCACATATCTGGACAGGAGAAAGAATGTGCTAAGAGGCAAAGAGGAGTTCTGGCCAGCAGTGGTACATAAAATCACACGGTAATCCCATAGAACTTTATCAAACTCAAATGCTGTCATAATTCATTAGAGCAAACTGATCCCTACGCTATGGGAATCAAATCCTAACTTAGAGAAAAGAAGCACAAAACTCTAAAGGCTTACAGGGAACACCTTTTTTTTTAACCACCTTGTTATCTTTTCCATGTTATTAGACAAAATGAATGAGGTTGATGATTTCCCCAACAAAATTACTTTTTATTAGTGTTTTCTTTTCCAGACAAAAAGGAATTTTGAAATGAAATCCTAAGTTCAGAGCCAGAAACATAACTTAGCAAGCCTCTAATGAACCATTCAAGGTTCAGACTGCAAAATCCACAGTTGTGAATACATATTTCACTACAAGCAGTAGAATGTATCCTCTGACAGGGAGTTTAGCACACTGAAAAATATTTCATTAATATCTTTAAGATGCACGAATTTCAGAGATAAACAAACCAAAACAGAAGGCAAATAGAAGTGGCTGGCTGCTGACCTCTTCCTCTCATCAATTAGCCAAATAATTCCAGCCCCTTTGATGCATGCTAGAGAGGGTAACTCACGTGGATATTTTTGTGCATCCACTTTGCTTGTGTAGTAAGAAATAAGTGAACGCAAAGGCTCACAGCATTGGATGGATATGTTCCCATGTGGCCAAGAGAGCCAGTGGCATCCTGGCCTGCATCAGGAATGGTGTGGTCAGCAGGAGCAGGGAGGTCATTCTGCCCCTGTACTCTGCACTGGTTAGACCACACCTTGAGTATTGTGTTCAGTTCTGGGCTCCCCAGTTTAAAAGGGATGCTGAGATGCTTGAGCGTGTCCAGAGAAGGGTGAGGAGGCTGGTGAGAGGCCTTGAGCACAGCCCTACGAGGAGAGGCTGAGGGAGCTGGGATTGGTTAGCCTGGAGAAGAGGAGGCTCAGGGGGGACCTTATTGCTGTCTACAACTACCTGAGGGGTGGTTGTGGCCAGGAGGGGGTTGCTCTCTTCTCTCAGGTGGCCAGTGCCAGAACGAGAGGACACAGCCTCAGGCTGTGCCAGGGGAGATTTAGGCTGGAGGTGAGGAGAAAGTTCTTCACTGAGAGAGTCATTGGACACTGGAATGGGCTGCCCGGGGAGGTGGTGGAGTCACCGTCCCTGGGGCACTTTAAGGCAAGGTTGGACGTGGCACTTGGTGCCATGGTCTGGCCTTGAGCTCTGTGGTAAAGGGTTGGACTTGATGATCTGTGAGGTCTCTTCCAACCCTAATGATACTGTGATACTGTGATACTGTGATGTTTTAAGTACCAGAACTAGGACAGGAATCTGAAACAGAAATGCTGAATTATATCTCTTATTAATCCTGAAGGATCATTATGTTACAGGAGTAGGAATGATATGTCTTATTAATTCATAAGGATCATTATGTTACAGGAGTAGGAATGATATGTCTTATTAATTCAGAAGGATCATTATGTTACAGGAGAAGGAATTGTATGTCTTATTAATTCAGAAGGATCATTACATTACAGGAGTAGAGTTCAAAATGGCCAGCAGCCTTAAGGGCTTGAGCTGGGATTTTTTCATGCAACAGTGAACATGAACTTTCTGTCTGAGAAAGGCAATCCAGTCATATTTCTCTATTGCTACACAAATCAAAAAACCCAGGTTTTTGGAGAGTTACATAGTAACTGAGGAAATGAAATTGAATGTAGTGGTCTGCCAAGGTTCTTGCTTGAATCATACATTAAATAACACACGGGTTTTGTTTTATTACCAGCAATGTGCTGGGGTAGCCCCTGCATGGCAATGAAATTATTTACAGCTAAACTAAAATTTAACAGAAGTAGTCATGATAGTGTTGATCATATGTTGACACTCTACTACTGAGAGTATTTTTTAACCCAATGGTGAGGGAATGATGTGAAATTAATGAGGTACAGCAGACAGGGACCATAACATCTTGGCTTACCTCTCCCAATGTTGACATGTCACTGTGCACATCACTTTTCTTCAGCTTTTTAGAGTTGTAAAACAGGTGTGCCAGTTTGAAGCTAGCTAGAATGTTTAGGTGAGAAGAACCACATTACAGGCTGTGAATGGAAAACAATGGTGGTGTCTACTTCCCTCATAGGCTTACTGAGAGATACAAGAAGAAGAATCAAAAACATAGATAAGGCACTCACTTCTGCTGGGGAACTGGCTGAGCTTTTGATGGTTCTTGGCACAAGGTGGCACTGAGCAAGAATGAAAATAATGCAAAATTATTGCTTGATGGTTAAAAAGTCCATCCTATCCCAGTAAGTGAGGAAAGCAACACTTGCAAAAATGAATATATTTTGCTCTTGAGTCTGTCAGCTTCTGAGCCTTCTGGTTTGGTGAGTGGCTCAGCCAGATGAGTCACTCTGATTTCTCCCACTAGCAAAGATTCATCGTGCTAGTTTGAAGCAGGCTAGAATGTTTTGGTGAGAAGAACTAGATTACAGGCTGTGAAAGGAAAACAATGGTGATGTCTACTTCCCTTATAGGCTTGCTGAGAGAATAAGAATGCAAATGTAGATAAGGCACTCACTACTTCTCCTGCAGGGGAGCTCTGAATTGCATCTCTCTCTAACCTCACCCTCCGTTTCTCTGACTAATCCACTTTGCTTCCTAACCCCCTGGCTGAACCTCCATTCTTCCTTGGGACTGGGGTAAGCTTGAGAGGGGTGGGAGAAGGTGGAAGGGCTGTTGGGAGCCCCTCCTGGGGACTCAGGTTTCTGGGAGGGCTGTTGTGTTTCTGTATTCCCTTTTACCTTGCCTATTTCTGTCTATAACTGTATATACTGTAAATATCTGGGAAGGTGGCTCCCAACCACCCTTCACCTTCCCCCTACCTCTCTCAACCTTACCTCAGTCCCAAGGAAGAATGGAGGTTGGGCCAGGGGGTTAGGAAGCAAAGTGGATTAGTCAAAGAGGCTAGAGAGAGATGCAGCTCAGCCAGTTCCCCAGCAGAAGTAGAAGCGAGTGCCTTATCTATGTTTTGATTCTTCTTGTGTCTCTCAGCAAGCCTATGAGTGAAGTAGACATCACCATTGTTTTCCTTCCACAGCCTGTAATCTAATTCATCTCACCAAAACATTCTATTTAGCTTCAAACTAGCACAGTCCTGTAACACTGCATTTCCTTTACCTCGTACAACCTGGCACTCTGAAGAATTCTGAGGATAGGAAAAGTTTGTCCCATGAAGCATGCACATATTTCAGGGTCTTAAAAAAAAAAAAAAAGTTGATATTTATGTCTTCCTATTTTGAGAAACTCTTAGAAATTGAATGATTTCAGCAGGCTTCACAGTTTACTTTCCTCTGCTGGTTACAGAAATATGCTAGGAAATTGCAGAGGACTTAACAGAGACCTCCAGAAACTAATTTCAAGGTTCAGATAGGGAAACAGTAGGAAATGCAGCTTGACTAAGAATAGCTGTATGGGATTCAGGAAGAGCTGGTCATGCTTCAGTATTTTGCTGTAATTCTTTGAGGCAGTCACTGCCAAAGAAGGCAAAGGATATATACAGTGGCCATCATATGCTTTGATTTTTCAGGAAACAATTTACAGTGTTCTACACTGGAAGTTAATATTAAGGCATGGAGACATGTAATAAGTGGAAAGTTGGCTTAAAGGCAGGAAACCTAGTTATGAAATGATTTTTTTTTTTCAAGCTGGAAAATACCCATCAGCAGGGCTGTGGAAGGATTGGCCTGTGGGTTCTGGGCTTTCCTGCTTAAATGAGTAATTTGTAATAGCATATCTTCATGTTAAGGGCAATTGTTCCAACTTGTACAAATGAAGTGTTTCAAATGTTGGGTTTCCATTGTGAGAAACAGGATAGCTGGCACAACCTCGAAGTGTAAAGCTGGGTAATACTTTGAAACAGCAAAAGGAAAAGGTTGGATCCAAATTAAGACTGCAGGAATACACGTAATTGTATGTGAAACAAGAGATTGTTTATTACAACAGGCATGGCATTTTAAGTAAAGGTCTTCCTAGAGCTTTCTACTTTTGGACTTCTCTAGGAGCTCTGGGATTTCTCTAGGAGCTAGTTTATCCCAGGTATTTACCAAGCATTTTCTGGATTTGAAATGTAAAAAATACCACTGAATTCTTTGTCAGCAAACTGAAAGAATTTTCTGTGCAAAAAAACTCTTTAGAAAACTTCAATTTGCTTTTCTATTTCTGCTTTATTTCCTTTTCCTCATAGAAACAACATCGCACTTAGGTAAAGCTAATAATTAAACAAATCAGGTGTTTGAGCTGAAGGGTGTGTGGTGTTAGGAAAGGAAAGACTGAGTAAAATTGCTTAATCATAGAATCAAGCAGGTTGGAAGAGACCTCCAAGATCATGCACTCCAACCTAACACCCAGCCCTATCCAGTCAACTAGACCATGGCACTAAGTGCCTCGTCCAGGCTTTTCTTGAACACCTCCAGGGATGGTAAGATTAAGATTGAAAGCTAACAAGACAGAGGTGCCAGTTGGATGGGGTCAGATTGGATGGGGTCAGATTGGATGGGGCTCTGATCTAGTGGAACATATCTCTGCCAATGGCAGTAGGGCTGCAATGAGACAAATTTGAAGTTGTCTTCCAACCCAAACCATTCAATAATCCTATGAATGGCATTATGTATTTGAAATCAGGTAAGTTAGGGGGCAAATGGCAGGTGAATTGTGAAAAGGAAACAGACTGCAAGATCTCTGTGAAAAAAACCTGAGGAGCATTCATCATCACAGAATCAACCAGGTTGGAAGAGACCTCCAAGATCATCCAGGCCAACCTAGCACCCAGCCCTAGCCAGTCAACTAGACCATGGCACTAAGTGCCTCAGCCAGGCTTTGCTTGAACACCTCCAGGGACGGTGACTCCACCACCTCCCTGGGCAGCCCATTCCAATGCCAATCACTCTCTCTGCCAACAACTTCCTCCTAACATCCAGCCTAGACTTCCCTCAGCACAACTTGAGACTCTGTCCCCTTGTTCTCTTGCTGGTTGTCCGGGAGACCAACCCCCACCTGGCTGCAGCCTCCCTTCAGGTAGTTGTAGACAGCAATGAGGTCACCCCTGAGCCTCCTCTTCTTCAGGCTGCACACCCCCAGCTCCCTCAGCCTCTCCTCATAGGGTTGTACTTTAGGAAAGTAGAAAAACACTTGGCTTCTAGCAAGGAATATTGCTACTATGGAGCAGTCAGCTAGCTGCTTTTGTAAGTGAAAAAACATGCTGCACAAATGAATAAATCAGACCTACATATGGGAGGAAAATGAAAACACAGGCATTCATTCTGAGAATCTTAAAGATGTTTGCCAGCGTTTTCTCATGTCTTTCTCTTCTAAGAAAGCAAGCAAATGAGCAAGCAGTCCCTATTCTGCTCTTTTCTCAGACCAGTGCAAAAGAAGTAGCAGCCTTATTTTTGTTGCTTTCCACTGCTTTGTTTTTCAGAAGCTGCAGAGTGTGCAATTTTTGGATGTTTCTCCCTATGCTTCAGAAAAATTCCACGGTCTGATAGTTCACAAACAAATTCCTCATTGCTATTACTACAACTGTTACATCTTTACTAGAAAAAAAACATATGTTTGAGTAGACTTTGTTTCAAGATTGTTATCTTTTTAAACATTGAGGTTTTTAATGGGTGTTTTTTTTTAATAGGAAAGGGAATATATTTGTTATTCAATACTGAAACTGAAGCAAAGATGTAATTACATACAGATACCAAGAGGTTGCTTGTAGGTTTTTACAGGGGTTTTGGGGGTTTATCTCAAATGAAACCTAGTGCATTGTAAATAATTAACAAATAGTAGAAACCTACATTTTTCTAGTTGCTTTATTATGATGATTGAATTTCAGAAGCTTTCAACCCTAGTTACTGAACCATCAAACCTCAACTCTAAGTCTGTTTCAGGATACTAATCAGACAGAGAGATCCTTCAGCAGGTACAGATTATTCTCCTCTCCATTATCCCTCACTAGGGTTCAGTTGGAGCAGTAGACACAACTTCCCTTTGGCTTACAATCAAACCTTAACTCTTTTCAAACATCTTTAAACCTCACATTTCTCATGTAAAGCTGCACACATCTCTCTATATCTCTGGAAGTTCATACAGATTCATCACTCTAAGTCTAAATGGAATGCAAATGGAGAAATCATTACAGCAATTAGAGCAATAAAATCTGGAGTAATTGTAGCTTTCTGTCTTAAAGCCATAGATAATTTCTTCTCTAATAGCATTGAAGCTGTGAGTTTATAGGAATTAGGCCTAAACATTCTATGTTTTTTTTCTCTTTTCATGTGCTTTTCATCTACTTCCCCCCCCCCCCCCCCCAATTCCTAATTGCATTTGCTTTTTGCTTTTCATGTGCTTTTCATCTACTTCCCCCCCCCCCCCCCCAATTCCTAATTGCATTTGCTTTTTGCTTTCCTGCTTTAATTCTGAATTCCCAACCCTGTAAGTGGCATTAGTTTGCCCATTTTGTTCTTCAGTGTGGGTAGTGCATTTCAGTTTCAGCTTTCAATCATTTCTGATTCATTAAATCTAGACACATTGAGACATACTGATATGGTTGAACAGTAAGTACCTAACAGGCTTTCTAGTATTGTTTTCTTTTGCAGTGCATTTTTCTCCTCTTGTGATGCTCCTCTTCCCATCAAATATTCATGAGAAGTGACTTTAAATGATTCTTGGATCTTCATCAGACTCTGTTCTGTTGCATGACTCTTTAGTTGTCATATATGGAACTGTAGTTTGTTAAAGGGAAAGGAATTAGTATGAAAAGAAAATGAGAAGACAATTCTGCCTTTATTTCACCTTTTCCTATCTTATAAGAGACTCTCAAAGTTGTGCTTGCAAACAAGACACGCGCAAAGCAGCACAGAGTATGATTTAGATACAAACCCAGTGTGTCGTAGGTGCATTTGAGGATAATGCTCTGTACAGACTGCTAGTGTCTACCTCCCCTCTTTGTTCTCCTTTGTAATGCCTTTTTGCCACCCTGTGCCTTCATCAGTGTGTAAGCAGAGTAAATATCCATCTGGCAGCTCACTGGAAGGAAGCAAGATTAATGTGTACAGATACTGCTCCCCTACCTTCACCTAATCCTAATATTTTCCCTGGCACTAAGTTTATTTTTTCCTCTCCTTCACTATTTTCCTAGTCCTTGTTTGATAGTTGTAAGTCCATGTGGCCAGGGCAATAGTTTTTTTTTTTTAAACAGACTTCCTTTTATCATCCCAACTGGGTTAAGAGTCAGCATCACCCAGTTCTAAAGTGGACTGGGCAGTAATCCAGCTCTTTCTCTCAGACACAGACTTTTTTTTTTGCCTAGAAACAAATCACTTCCAAATGCTGGAAATTTAAGAAGGCTTTAAAAAAAAAATGTTTTCAGGTGTTTATAGAACAAATTAGTGTAAAATAGTTTGCAAAATGCTAAGCCCAATTTAAAACAAATAGTTAGTGCTTTTAGGAGTTGTGAAAATACAGCAGTAGAAAACTGAAGTCACTGATCTGTAGCATGGATAAAAAAATCTGTTGAGGGCACTCTGGTGTCATATTCCCCATGCATATTTCTATCATGCCTCAGCTGAATTGCATGCATAAAAAGGTAGTTTTGTGGCTTTGGGTTTGCTCTTTTTTTTTTTCACGTGAGCCTACATAGCTGGCTGTAGGTTTGGTGAGATGACTAATTGTCTGGATAATTGTTATTTTACAACACTTTTTAAAAGTCAATTTCTGAAAATCAGAGTCTACAAAATGAAAGGGTTCTGGAAAATGAAGAGTTTTCATTGACCTGAATGTTGGGTTTTGTGCTTCGTGCAGCATCACATGGATGCTCTGTCATTCACAGAAAGACAAGTGAAATCTTTGCAGTTGTTATCTGTTCCTTTTGGTTTTATTATGCCTAGTATTGTCTCTCACACCTTCCAAGTTCCACAACAAATTAAATGGGATTTCCACAGGTAGATATCCTACACAACTGGCTCATCTCAGAACTGCTCCATCCTTGCAAGCCCATCGCATTCTTCCTTCTCAGCATCCCCCCCATAGCATGCATTTCTTTATCAATTTCTATCTCATCAGCTGTCATACTAATTTTGGGTGTGAGACTGCAAGTCTGAACAGACTTTACATTCCTACAGTTGCTATAGAACTCCTCTACAGTGTTCTCAGCATCTCCTGGCCTCTCTGGCACTAAGGCCAAATGATAAAAAAAAGCTTGCACCATAAAATCAAATTCTTACCCTCTAAAACAAGGGCAGCACTTCCAGACAGCCAGCCATGAATGATCCCTACATAGGTCTGTTTCCTGGGCTGTGCCAGAAAGTGTTCAGTGGAGACCAGGCCAAAGCTGTACATGTGGCTGTGGCAAGAGCTACACACAATGGACATTTGAGTTCCAGTTCTGATGCTATGTTGTTTACTGGATATATATATATATATATATATATACACATCCCCAAAAGAGCACAAGTTCTGACGTATTAACAGCACATCAGAGAGATTTTTGCTGACATTCTTTATGGCCATTCAAAGCCTAGGCTGGATGTTAGGAGGAAGTTGTTGGCAGAGAGAGTGATTGGCATTGGAATGGGCTGCCCAGGGAGGTGGTGGAGTCGCCGACCCTGGAGGTGTTCAAGCAAAGCCTGGATGAGGCACTTAGTGCCATGGTCTGGTTGACTGCCTAGGGCTGGGTGCTAGGTTGGCCTGGATGATCTTGGAGGTCTCTTCCAACCTGCTTGATTCTATGATCCTATGTCTCCAGAGTTGAGATTTTAGAGATTGTGTCAGCTCTGAGTGTTCTACTGGCAAAGTCTTCTTTAAACATCTGTACACTACATCCATCTCTACATAGAAGGTGGGACTCCCAATATCACATATCTGTGATTCAAGGCATGGGGGCGTGAGAACTTGAGGAAGCCATGACTGTTTACCAGCATGATAGATGTGAGTTGTTCAAAATGCTGAACTGTTTCAACTAAATTTTGGCAAAGCTCTGAGGAACTTACTACAGAGTCTGAATACAGAAAATATTGCCCAGCCTTTATAACTGACCTGTAATTTCTACCCTGAAGTGTTTGTACTTAAGGTTTAACACCCCGTGTGAAATGAAGACAGAATCATTACTGTGCTTCCCACTTGGAAAGCATCATTTATTTCCATTACTTTTCATTATTTGGGAGTATGTCTATTCTAGTTCCTGACAGAAAAAAGAGGATATTGCACAAAACCTGACTTTCAGACCCAAGCAGGGGTCAGAGGAGTTTGCCATGGCAGGGAAACTGGGAAATCATAAATCCCAGTGCCTCCGGTAGGGAAGTGCAGTGTTTACAGGATAATGCTTCCTTCCTTTTTGGGCAGCTCTGCAGACAGCTGTGCTGAGGGGGTGGAACTAAACCTCTGGCCCTTCTTTTACATTTATGGGTGCTTGGAACCAATTTTGTTATCATCCAACAAACACAGAGAGGGCTACTTCCAATTGCTGAGATACATCAGACAGCCTCAGGGTGTTTTCTAAGGTAAATTGAAATGCAAAATATCCAGATACAGTGATTAGACAGAATAAAGTTCCAAAACTAAATGACAGCCTAAATGAGTTTGTTGGGTGGAGAACAAGCAACCATTTACATAAGTGGAATAAGTCAAAGATGACTCTTCAGTTAAGAGAGAAACTAAAGCAGATGCAGTGCTGAAAGTATGACAATCATCTTTCTGTGCTGTCCTGAAGCAACACTGAACCAGTCTCCTGAGTCAATTCATTTGTTATTTGTCTTTTCTTCCCCCTGCCCCCCTCTTTGAAATATTACACTAGAAATGGAAACAGCCAAGCTTTCAGAAATAAAAACTCCTTGAAAATATTTAAGAATAAATTAATGGTAATTATATACAGACCATAATTTTTGCCACTTTGCCTGTTTTTCTATTCATATTTTTCCCCTTAATGCAAGTGCTATATGGTGATGTCAGGGACAAGTTGCTTAACAGAGTCCTTTTGAACCAATAAAGCAAACAATTATCAGAAGAAACATTATCATAACAGTGAGATGTTGCTGCCACTGAGTTGCAATAATAGTTAAAAAATTGTGATTTGAAGTAGAATCTTTTGTTCTAAAGGGTAAACTGAGCAAACAGTAAAATTAGACTTAGCAAGGCAATATAATGTGCACCTGTAGCAAAAGCTAAAATGCTCAATTGAATGCCTCTTATAAACAAAAGAAGTATTCTGGGTTTACTGCTGATAGATACATTGGATGAGCAGTTTGCAACTGTGTTTTTTAGAAGAGGAACTGTGTTCAGAATAAGGGAAAAAAATGTCAAGACAGATTACATTTCTGACTCCCAAGCTTTAATGCTAACACTTAATTATTCAATGGATTAGAAGGGAAGATTCCTTTGGAGGTGGTATAATCATAGAATCATAGAATCATAGAATCATAGAATCAACCAGGCTGGAAGAGACCTCCAAGATCAGCCAGGCCAACCTAGCACCCAGCCCTAGCCAGTCAACTAGACCATGGCACTAAGTGCCTCAGCCAGGCTTTGCTTCAACACCTCCAGGGATGGTGACTCCACCATCTCCCTGGGCAGCCCATTCCAATGCCAATCACTCTCTCTGCCAACAACTTCCTCCTAACATCCAGCCTAGACCTCCCCCAGCACAACTTGAGCCTGTGTCCCCTTGTTCTGTTGCTGGGTGTCTGGGAGAAGAGACCAACCCCACCTGGCCACAGCCTCTCTTCAGTTGTAAAGGAGTAGTAGAAGCTAAGAAACTGTCACATTTTATTATTTTTTTTAATAGTTTCCTTCATTCTGATGAAAATCATGGTGAAAACTTTATTGGAAATTGAGATTCACTCTTCCTATGGTGTCCTAAAAGATGCCTGATTTGGTCGCATCATCTTTGGTCACAACACCGTGATTACTTACTATTGCATCCTGGACTTCTACTCAGAATATTATATTTTAGCACAAAATGGAAAGTTCTACTTCCTTAAAGTTGTGCAGATGAATGACTAAAACTTATATTCCAGACCTCTTAAAGGGAAGTTGCTCCTACATTCTGAATCTCTGCAGTAGATGTTACATTTTCCAACAACACCTTAGTGGTCCCATTTGTTAAATGCATTTGTTGGAGTCTTGAATCAGATGAAGCATGTGCATAGCTATTTGCAAATTCAGGGACTATTTAGTGAGAATGGATCTTTATCATAGAATCATAGAATCAAGCAGGTTGGAAGAGATCTCCAAGATCATCCAGGCCAACCTAGCACCCAGCCCTAGCCAGTCAACTAGACCATGGCACTAAGTGCCTCATCCAGGCTTTTCTTGAACACGTCCAGGAATGGTGAGAGAAAAAGGTACTGATAGAAATGATTGCAAAATATGTAAAAGGGAATGATCAAACTGAAAGAAAACATAAATATCTAACACTTTATTATCCTGTAATGTCTACTGCAATAGAGCTGTAACTTTGGCTTAACTACGTTGTCAGTTCTAGAGAATGAGGTGTGCAAGAAGGAATACATTTTGGTTTTGTTGTTGGGTTTTATTTTATGCTTTTTGATGATGTTGTATTTCTTAACCTTTGCAATGATTTTCAAAACACAGGGAGGGGAAGAATAAAAGAAACAGTGTTAACTGCTGTAGATATGTTATAAAGTACCTATCTGAAGCCCCTCAACCTCTTGTAATTAGAGGACATGCCATGGAGACTGTCAGGGTAAATTAGCAGTTATTGTTTACACAACAAAACATATGCCCAGGACAAGATCCTACAATGATGTTACTGCAACTGGAGTCTGGCAATGTACAGTGGAAAGAAGATGTGGTACTTCTCTTGTGCCAACACAAACAACAATTACAGCACAGTGTGAGAGAAGCCATAAGAAATACTACTGCATATCAGTAGTTCAACAAAGTCAGCACTTTTGTGTAATTGCAGGGGGAAAGGGCTGAAAAACATTACAGATCTCAGCAAGAAATGTCCCTTTATACTTTTAAAGTGATCCTTGATAAAACAATGCTGGGGTCATGAGAAGGCTACTCTGCCAATTTTGCTTCACTGTGGGATCCATTGACATCTGGCTGAGCTGCGGAAGCTGGAAAACGTCTTTAATATTCTCTTGACAGTAAAATGGACATGTGGAAAACATTCTAATCTGTTAATCTTTGGTGCTCCTGAATAAAAAGGACATTTGGCTTTATACTTTGCGATGATGAATTTTAAGTCTCCAGATCTAGCTGTAAATAAGTTAGAACTGTTTGAATGAAGAGTAAAGGTCTTATTTTCCACTTATAAAGGGAGATGGATGTGCACCTGTGTAATTCAGATGATGTAATAGATGCCAGGAAGGTTTTTTTTTTTCCTAAGGGTAGTTTAACATATGTCTTAGCAATCTGATTTTCTTGGGGAGCTAAATATCTGAACTTCCTTACATCCTATGTACTAAAACAGAATAAATTATGGCTTTGGTCAGAGGATTATGAAAATAGAATTAAGAGAGTTTCAGGATAGTTGTTATGTCTAAATAAGAGGGGTGGGTTTTATTTAACAGCATTAACTGCACAACTTATTTTTGCCCTAGACTTTTGATCTAATATGGCATAATAGTGAAGGATGGAGATATACATCTCTTCAGGCTGAGACAGGAGAAACAATTCCTTGTTTCTGCTGTGAGATGTATCTCCAGAAATGAGAAGAGGAACCTCTCACATTAGAAAACGACTGCTATGAGCATGTATTGCAAGCATAAAGCATGTATTGTGTGTTCCTAAAATGCAGAAGACACCATGGATTATGGAAAAACTAAAGCAAAATTCAGAAGCTTGCACATCCTTGTAGGACATCTTAAATTCATCTGAACAACTAAGACAATGCATTTGGATAACACTTTTATGCACTCGATGAAAGCCAAAGTGATTTCCCAGTTCTAAGCAGCGAATTATGTCATTATAATGCACTTACCCCATAGGAAATGTGTGACTTCCTTTAGAAAACTTCAGGTACCTTCTTTTGTGAAGTAAGAAGCCTGAGAATTAAGAAAGCTGTTACTTCCCCCCCCCCCCCACCAAAAAAAAAAAAAATCACAATTGAAAAAAACACTTAAAAAATTAAAGCAGACTGTTATTCTCTGACACAATCAGATCACTTTTTCTTTCTGTGTCTTAATTAATTCTGGTGTTTCATTGAGTCTTAATGAGATATGCGAGAGGAAGCAAATATATGAACTCCAGCTGCAGGATGGAACTAATAATTAGGATACAATCTTTAATCCATCAGTAAATGAAGAATTAGTCTAACCCATTTTGTGCAGTTCAGGAGCATAAATGACCAGATTCTTCTAAGAAGTGAAATATGCTGCTAGGACTATGCTGCTTGGAAGGTAGGAGAGCCCTGCAGAGGGACCCGGACAGGCTGGATGGGTGGGCAGAGGCCAATGGGATGAGATTTAACAAGGCCAAGTGCAGGGTTCTGCACTTTGGCCTCAACAACCCCAAGCAGCACTACAGGCTGGGGACAGAGTGGCTGGAGAGCAGCAAGGAAGAAAGGGACCTGGGGGTACTGATACACAGTAAGCTGAAGATGAGGCAGCAATGTGCCCAGGTGGCCAAGAGAGCCAATGGCATCCTGGCTTGCATCAGGAACAGTGTGGCCAGTAGGACAAGGGAGGTTATTCTGCCCCCATACTCAGCACTGGTCAGGCCACACCTTGAGTGCTGTGTCCAGTTCTGGGCTCCTCAATTCAAGAGAGATGTTGAGGTGCTGGAAGGTGTCCAGAGAAGGGCAACAAAGCTGGTGAGGGGCCTGGAACACAAACCCTATGAAGAGAGGCTGAGGGAGCTGAGCCTGTTTAGCCTGGAGAAGAGGAGGCTCAGGGGAGACCTCATTGCTGTCTGCAACTACCTGAAGGGAGGTTGTAGCCAGGTGGGGGTTGGTCTCTACTCCCAGACAACCAGCAATAGAACAAGGGGACACAGTCTCAAGTTGTGCTGGGGGAACTCTAGGCTGGATGTTAGGAGGAAGTTGTTGTCAGAGAGAGTGATTGGCATTGGAATGGGCTGCCCAGGGAGGTGGTGGAGTCACCATCCCTGGAGGTGTTGAAGCAAAGCCTGGCTGAGGCACTTAGAGCCATGGTCTAGTTGACTGGCTAGGGCTGGGTGCTAGGTTGGCCTGGCTGATCTTGGAGGTCTCTTCCAACCTGCTTGATTCTATGATTCTATGACTTTATATCTTGCTGTTGCAGCAAGAGATTGAGAGTGCAGCAAAATATAGTTGAAAAGTGGAGGGACAAAGATGAAGTTTGAGAGGATCTGTGCAGAACTTTGTGTTCTGCATTGTCCTTGTGTTTCTGAAGTCACTGAAAACTTAAGTTTCAACTTCAGGATCTTTCATTTAGGTGCTGCCATACGTTTGTGAAGTACAGTGCAGTCTGAGTCTTGAGTGAGATAAAATCCCAAAGGCAGGAGTTTTGTGGTTCACTGCCTGGGTTTTTTTTTCTTGCTTAATAATTAGGACAATTATTTAACAGGAAAGCAAAGAAATAAACTGAGCCCCAGGTAGGAGAGTACCACCATGAGATGGTTTGGGAGTTACCTGCCACACACACACACATTATGGAATCACCCAGACTAGACTCAGCTGGCTGAAAGTTAAGGAATGAAGCTGTATTTACAGCTTAGCACAACCTACAAGCAGATATTTACAGTATACACCAATATTTACAGCTATGTACAGGAGTATAAAAGTTAAAACTAATACAGAAATGCAGTATCCCTCCCAGAAAGCAGAGTCCCCAGGAGGAGCTCCCAACCACATTTCCACCTTCTTTCCACCCACTTACCTTATCCCAGAGTCTGCCTTTTGTTGCAAGGATCATCAAGGGGGGTTAAAAGCAGAGTGATTGTTTGGGTTACGTAGAAGAAGCCCAGGGAGAAAAAACAGGCACTGACTTGGACATACAGAGACTCATTCTGTCTTATCTGTGTTTGTGCAGCAAGGGCTCTTGGACATCTCAGCAAGCCTATCTCAGCAAGTCTAAGTGAATTAGACATCAGCACTGTTTCTTTTTCACAGCCTATCATCTAATTTTCCTCATTAAAATATTCCAGTAGTCTCAAACTAGCACATGCTGCCTGACTGCTGGATGTATTTGTGTTTGAATGCATGCAATGGGATGGCTATTGGCAGAAAAGGGGAAAGGAAGACCCTAGGCTAGCTTTGGTCTTACTAAGTAGGTAAAATGGGAAGAAAGATGTTAGTGTTACAACACTAACTGAGACAACTTTCTGGAAGGCATAGATGCTGACAACATAAGGGAAGCTTTGGAAGCATGAGATAGGGGTAGTCATCTACTTCAAATGGTAATGTGCAGCAAATGACTTAGAATGTTTTTACAGTCATTCTGTTTGGAAGAGTAGCCAAAACCTTCAATGGACATTCTGTTACGTGACAGAGACAAGGGAGACTTGGATTAAGATATATTTACCAACTGCTCCCCCACCTTGTATTCCATCACATCCAGGAGGAAAAGAAGCATATGATCTAGTTGTAAAGGTGTGAGTGGCAACAATAGCAAACTTGCTAATATCTGAAAAGGTATTTACACTCTAAACGTGGAAGCTTGTTATGCAATAGGGGTGGGAGGCACTCAATGCAGCTGAATTTGGGGTGGAAGTCTCTGTTCCAGAGCTAAACAGGCATTAGTCTTAATATCCAACATCTTAAACTGCAGTCTCAGCTATAGCCTGCCTTAACATTCCTTAAAGAAAGCTGCACAAAGGCAGGCAGAGAAGAGACTGATCTTAGCATACATTTTCAGACACACACTGAGCTCATTAGCACTCCTGATGTTGTGTTGGGGTCCCTACATCCACGTTGGTTCATTGAGGTTCCTCAGCTTCCACACAAAGGAGCCAGTGTTGGCTTTCAGGCTGTGGAGACCACACGTGTTGTGTAGGTGATGAGCCTCAGACGAGGAGCTGATACTTCTATAGGACTCCATAACACATCTGGAGATAAGCCCCAGGATGCGCGGGAGGTACCCATTTTTGCTCAGTGGTAAGGGGGATGCAACTTCAGAGCTATTATGGGGAATGAAAGTGAAAACAAAGTTGTTTTGTGGGTGGGTGATGGTCCTGGCTTTAGGGAAGTCAGTTTCTACTCTGCGAGGGCTCTGGCTGAATTGAAGTCAGATGGGCTTTGAAATGCTGTTGTTGCCATGTTATTTAGATACCCTGACACTGGCATAGCAGACTGTTGAATGAAAATACTTCTGCTCTGTCTTCCCACCTTTCATACAAATGCCATCATTGACACAATTTTTTTTCCAATAAAAGTAGTTTTTTTCTGCCTCCCATTTTGTTTGCTCACATTGGCACAAGCTGCTGTACTGTGCTATTTAGTGCATCATACTGAAAGTGCTCTTTTTTTGTACAAAGTGAGGGAAATTAGATCTCCAGGCACAGTTTTGGTCACCCATTTAAGCCAGAAAAGTGTATCAACAGAAATTGCTCTTCTACTGACTAGAAGGGTTAGGAGTTGGCAGAAGCTAACCAGGACTGAAGATGATCAAAAGAATTTGCACTTTGTTTAGAAGGTGGATACCAATAAAAGGGGTACCTAAGATATGTTCCTTCAACGTAGGGAAAAAAGTAGCCTTGTCAGATGCTGTGATGTTTGAGTCAGCTTTGCTGTTTTCCATGCACATTCCACATTTGTCACATGGATCAAGGTGCTAGATCAATGCCTTTCCCTAATTGTCCACAGTAGCCCTCTGTCTCTTTCAGCATTGTGGTTCACAGTGAAGTGGAATGACTGCAGCCTGTGTCTCAAGCATTGCTTTTTTACCTGTGGTTGTATCCTTCATTCACCCCATTTTCAGCTAATTCATCTATTGTGGTAGTTCAGACATTTTATTTTGGTGGGCAGATCTTGACTGCTTCTCTTCTGTGGGCCATCCCTTGCAAAGTGAGCTTGTTATTTCTTTGGACCTTCACTGTTAGCAGTTCTGAACAGTCCCAGCAAAATCTTCCCCTCCCAGAGCAAACCTCGGTAATGTTACCATAAGGTTAAGTAATCTTTTCGTCTTCCCTGTGCATTCAAATCCCTCAGTGTTTAATTTACACTGGCACGTAGCAGGAGACAAAGGCCTGGTAGGGCACAGACAACTTGGTGCAATTGCTGCACTTCTGGACTTGGTGGCTCTCTTACCCCAGAGCTGCCTTTTACCTTTCCTCTCTCGTTACCCTTTCCTTCCAGATCCCAAGATGATTATCTGCTCTGCTCGACCTCTTTGACTGGACTTCTGACTGTGTCCAAACTTAAATCTGTAATATGAATATTATGCAGTTTTAGATCAGATTATTTCACAAGCCATAGCAAGCAAACAAACTGTTAAACCACCCACCAGAGATTTATTTGAGAGCAGTAACTTTGGAGGCAATAACTACTTACTTCAAATCAGCAGCAGCTGAACTGGGGAATCTGGCAGTGTCTTGGGTTGTTTCAGGAGCGAGGAAAAGAAGACTGGAAAGTCATTCAGTGCTCTGATGACCATCGCATCTTCATGGGTTTCAACAAAACCCTGAAACGAGTCTCCTGCTCCCCCTGCAGGTTTTGTGGTCCTGCAAAGGGGCAACTCGAATCGTTAGCAAACCTTAGTGCCTGGTAAATGAGAACGCAGGTATTCAGCACAGGAGCAAAGCAAGCCTCCGTAGGCAACACTATTAGTGATACATGAACATCTGCTGCCCAATGTTAATTTTGCTATGGCCTGGATTTTTTATTAGGACTTTCTAAGCTTTTCAAAACCTCAGAACCAGTCTTTAATAGCATTGATACCCTCTGACCGTCCATAAGCATCATCTGAAGAAGTGGATTCCCAACCCAGATCCCAGGAGTTTGGTGCCACTGGTGGGAGGCTTTCTGTGCAGATGCTGCACTGTCAGCTGGAGACAGGCATTTTCCAACTTGGTTTCAGAGCAATTGCTTCACAGTTCTTTGTTGAGGTTGAGGGAAAGAGCATGGTCAGCTGCTGCTCTCTTGACCCTTGGGCATTTTAGCTACCAGACTGACCAGTTCCTGACAATGAGGTGGAACTTTCCTAAGCTCCTAAGTCCAGACCATATGATCTCTTAAAACCAGTATTTCTTCTGTACCAAATTTGAGACTGCAAAGCTACAAGAATACCTCCAAGCAGCTCATGTTAGAATCATTGAACATTGACATAACAAAGTGTTTTTCTTTTCCCAACCTTGTTATCAGCAGTGCCCAACCCCATTTTCCACTGAAAACTTCCTAAAACAGGAGAGGCAGAAGTGAGGTCTGGAAAATAGAAGCTCCAACAGTTAAAGGCTGACAAAGTAACAAACAGCTGAAAGTAGAGCTGGAAGTGGGAAGCGTTAGGGGACTTTAGATGCCATTGCCAGCTTTGCTTATAATGGGTATCTCAGTAGCGATGGGAAGAGATGTGTGCAGTAAATTAAAAGAGTTCTTTTGCAGCACATCTGCCCACGAGTTGCTTGCATCTCAGCCTGTTCCAGGAGTAAAAAAGAAAATGTTTGTTTGTTTGCTTATTTTTGTTTTGTGCTTTGTTTTTCTGAATGGATTCATCCTGTAAGTTCATGAGCTGGGGAATTACAGCTTTTAATGTAACAGTGACACCCTGTGGTCAGTGGTGATGGAGTTGACTCTGCGAAGTCGAAGTTTTGGTTTGTGATGCGTTTATATTTAATAAGAGTGGAGAGAAAAGGAAGCTGGGAGGAAAGCTAGTTGCCTTTCAGGGTTTCCCACAGAAAGAGATTGTCTCATTTTATTGTTTTATGTGTAGAAATTTACGTTTCTAATTGCTCAGCTACTACAAGACTAAGTATTTCCACGCGTTTCTTCTACTGAAGTAAAAGGGAGGTGGGTGGCAAGGCTTGGTTTTAGACCATTTGAAAATGTAACTCGGGGAAAGGTCTCTGTGGGCACAGCCAGCTTCCAAAGTTAGTTCTATTTCTGTGACTGTCTCTGTCTCTGCAGGAGACAGCATTTTTTTCCTGACAGCATGCCAAGTAATGTTGGGTAGCAGACCGATGCCAGAGAGACACAACAATGTGACAGCACCACACAGCACCAACAATGCCAGCTAGGCACTGGCAGGGCTACAGGATTAAATAGTATTAATGTCATACTGCCAAGTGGACAACCTTTGCCTTAACATATGTACATCCTCATTTTATTTCTTCCTCCATCCCTTTTATTTCTTCCTCCCTCCCTCCTCCCTTCCTTGAACAAATGCTGAGCTAATGCAGTAATGTTTTGGTCCTATCTGCATGCACTCATCTTTAAGGCACTGTTTTTTTCCAGTTTAATAGGTACCAGGGATCCTGAATATTATGGTTTCAAAATCTCATGGTTTTAAAAAAATCCTTATTCATAAGATACCTGGTTTAAAGCTTCTGATTTATACCTCACACATCCCTGGAGTTACTGATGCTGACCTTGCCATTTTTCAGAGAGGGACAAAGTTCACTTTCTGTCAGATGAAGCAAGGCTTAAAGATCTGTAAGGAAGGAAACTGCCTGTCCCACCAAGAAGTTATAGGGAGGTAGTAAAACAAGCTAAGAAACACAAAGCATTTCTTGTTCACTGGCAATAATGTTTTCCTGTTAAAACTGACTACTTAATACAAGTGGTGAATTCCATTCCTTGCTCTCTTATTAGGGAATTAGGAAGATAGTGTGGGCCAGCAGCAAAAAGTCTTCAGTCTTCTCTAGAGAGGAAGCTAAGGCTAGCCAAAGCTAAAGTTTGGGAGGTGTTCAGGAACTCCTGTCAGAAATGTAGCAATTTACAAAAGTCTGGAAGTGTCAAAATAGATTGGGGCACTTAAGTGGTCCTGGAAGTCAAACCATTGTTCACCCTTATGCACATCCCCACTTAAACGGCCTGGGGAGTGCTTGCCTAGGACATACCCTATGAAATAGCTGCAGTGCAACTTCTCATGAGTTTCAGCACAATTTAGTGCCTGTCAAGAAGTGACAAGGAGACTGGGCTTTTTAAAGATCTCGTAATGACTGTGAATGTTTCACAGACTCAGATTGCTCAAGGGCTTGAATCTCATTATCTCCTGAAAAGCCTGACAAATATTGGACCTGAGACGAAAGAAGAGGCCTTGTTTTACACATTACATCAACTTTTAGCTTTTCTTTTAGAGCCTCATATGCTATTCATGGCTGCAAAAGCAAACCAGCTTCCTAGCTGCCTAAACTTTCAGAGAGGTTATTTATTAGGTGCTATTTCAGACTTAGTGCTTGGACAGGCTGGGCTGTAATATTAACCTTCCAATTAGCTAGCAGTGCTGCTGAAGGATGTCTTCCAACATCTGGTTTTAGCACTGCTTGGAGCTTGGAGTATGGATTCTTTGAGGACTTTTTGAATGGGGCCACACTGGAGATGAACTGCAGTGATTCTGCACGTGAAACAGAAAACACATTGTGTTTACATGTACCACATGCAAGAGCAGACAGATGCAGCTGAACCTGCTGCTGAAATAGAATCACAGAACCATAGAATGATCTGTGTTGGAAGGGCACTCCAAAGGTCATCTAGTCCAACCCTCTCTGCAATAAGTCATATATATAAAGCCATATAAACAGAATCATAGGATCATAGAATGATCTGTGTTGGAAGGGACCTCCAAAGGTCATCTAGTCCAACCTTCTCTGCAATAAGCCATATAAATAGAATCATAGGATCACAGAATCATAGAATGATCTGTGTTGGAAGGGACCACCAAAGGTCACCTAGTCCAACCCTCTCTGCAATAAGCCATATAAATAAAGACATATAAATAGAATCATAGGATCATAGAATCACAGAATCATAGGATCATAGAATGATCTGTGTTGTAAGGGACCTCCAAAGGTCATCTAGTCCAACCTTCTCTACAATAATCCATATAAATAAAGCCATATAAATAGAATCATAGGATCATAGAACCATAGAATCATGGAATTGTCTGCATTGGAAGGGACCTCCAAAGGTCATCTAATCCAACCCTCTCTGCAGTAAGCCATATAAATAAAGCCATGTAAATAGGATCATAGGATCATAGGATCACAGAATCATAGCACTATGTTGCAGCAGACATTAGAAATGCTAGGAAGAGAAGTTTAAAGGCAGAAACACTCACTCATTGCATAATCAGAGCACTGATTTGAGACGTGTCACGTTTGGATGTCAGTCACAACTGCAAGAGCTTGTTTACAGCTGACTGAATGTTAAAATGGCAAATACGTAATGATAAAGATGTAAATGTGTTTATACACCGTGTCTAGGAAGCAATGCTATGTGTCCCACATCAGGATGAAAGCTGCCACATTGAAGATATCACCAATGTAAAGCTGTTCCTTGACTTTCTCTTCCATCTGTTTGGCCTTTACAGTTGATGGTGACAGAGCAATTATCGCTATCATCATCTGGAGGTCACTGCTGTCATTGCTTAGCCAGCATAAGGCACCATTTGTAAGCTTGCATTTACACCAGGCTAAACTGACTGACCTTACTCCTCTATATGTAGAGATAGTTTGCATTAACTCAAACGAGGCTGCCTGGAAATACTAGGGTGCAGTTAGACAAAGATATGTATTTCGTGTTGCTTCCATGGTATTCTGTTATCCCATACCCCTCCATGTATTCACAAATGCTTTTGACAAGCAACAGCACCAACACATATCCCAGTGCTATGAAACTTGCACTGCACATGCAGAGCTGTGGTGGAATCTCCTGTATTTATACAAGCATACAAATTACTATGCCTATACAAATATGTATATCTAAATTACGATGTGTGTATATCCAATGCCTTCAGAATACACAACCCTTTAAAGCTGGAACTATATTGTGGGTGTTTTTCCCACAGTAAGTGCCCTTTGAAGGACTGGAGCAGGCTACTGATAGTAATATACACCTTACAGAAGAAGGTTCTCTCCAGCTTTGGCCTGGCAAACTTTTCTGGTTGTTCTCACCAAGTACAATTCAGTTGATATTTTCCCCATTTTTGGAGACAAGCATTTCACAGTATCACAGTATCACAGTGTCACCAAGGTTGGAAGAGACCTCACAGATCATCAAGGCCGACCCTTTACCACAGAGCTCAAGGCTAGACCATGGCACCAAGTGCCACATCCAACCTTGCCTTGAACTGCCCCAGGGACGACGACTCCACCACCTCCCCGGGCAGCCCATTCCAGTGTCCAATGACTCTCTCAGTGAAGAACTTTCTCCTCACCTCCAGCCTAAATCTCCACTGGCACAGCCTGAGGCTGTGTCCTCTTGTTCTGGAGCTGGCCACCTGAGAGAAGAGAGCAACCTCCTCCTGGCCACAACCACCCCTCAGGTAGTTGTAGACAGCAATAAGGTCACCCCTGAGCCTCCTCTTCTCCAGGCTAACCAATCCCAGCTCCCTCAGCCTCTCCTCGTAGGGCTGTGCTCGAGGCCTCTCCCCAGCCTCGTCGCCCTTCTCTGGACACGCTCGAGCATCTCAGTGTCCTTCCTAAACTGGGGGGCCCAGTGACTGCTTATGTGTTACTCAAGCTCTTCCTGAGTTTGTTGATCTTCCTTGGGAGTTTAACAGCTGTGCTGAGGTGCCTCAGCACATTATTTGCTTATAGCTTTCATCCCCATGTAAAAGTGACCAAAAATAAACACATCACAAAGAACGCTCTGGCAGTTGTGACATAACCTTATCAGCTGGGGGAAAACTCCATGAGAGACACTTTCTTCTACCTTTTCATCTCTGAAAGGGGGAAAACTCCATGAGAGACACTTTCTTCTACCTTTTCATCTCTGAAAGGGGGAAAACTCCATGAGAGACACTTTCTTCTACCTTTTCATCTCTGAAAGGGGGAAAACTCCATGAGAGACACTTTCTTCTACCTTTTCATCTCTGAAAGGGGGAAAACTCCATGAGAGACTCTTTCTTCTACCTTTTCATCTCTGAAAGGGGGAAAACTCCATGAGAGACACTTTCTTCTATCTTTTCATCTCTGAAAGGGGGAAAACTCCATGAGAGACACTTTCTTCTACCTTTTCATCTCTGAAAGGGGGAAAACTCCATGAGAGACACTTTCTTCTATCTTTTCATCACTGAAACAGGGAAAACTCCATGAGAGACACTTTCTTCTACCTTTTCATCTCTGAAACAGTCATTCCTGATGGAAATCTTAAAACCAGACTGAGAGAGTAGACATGGTAATGGGATGCAGGATTGCATCATACTTTTTCTCTCCTCAGACCTCCACTTTAGCCTGAATCTTTCCACCAAGAGGCCTTAGGTGTGGTTTTTCAGGGACACTTGCAAGCCTGTCACTGGAGCTTAAAGTAGTAACTTCCAGAGTGTATCTACGAATCTTAGCAGCTAGCACAAAAAAAGAGGCAGAATTTCCAGTTGAAAGATATCATAAATACATATCCTGTGTGTATTGGAGACAGATGTGATGTATAACACATTTTCTGACCAGGGGGTTACACAAACAATGTGTGTGACAAGTGACTGAAATGTGAAACATGGAGCTTTGTGATTTGCTCCATAATTCACAGATTAGTGTGCTTTATGGTACAATATCCCTGCTTAGAGGCTCTAATTGTGTGAGTCTGTCACAGTTATGCACCTTGGCTCCTTTGAGGTCTTCATTACTGACTTTGAGAAGATACCTGTCTCAAGATAATGTTCCCTATCTGAGAACAGGAGACAGGACAACAATTAATTGCATTACTTTTTATTACTGCTTTTCCAAAATGTTGGAACTTCAAAGAGCCTGTAAGGCAAATGATAAAATAAGCAAGCACTGTTAAAACTGGGAGCAAATGCAACAAAGCATTAGGGAAGTCTATTTCAGAACTAAAATAAAATTAATAATGGGTATATTTGGAAAGGAGACTGAGATCAGCTCTGTGCAGGACACTATCTTTTGCCTACCTTACCAGCTAGTTGTATGCATGGCTGTGAAGGAAAATCTCAGGTTTCCAGTTTAGCCTGAAGGGACAGTTAGGTCCCTTGGAAGGAGAGAAACAGAGATCAGCTCTGTGCACAGTCAGACCTCTGAGCTGATCTTACTGACTTGTGACTAATAGGCATGGTTTAAGCCACGAGTCTTTCCAGACCCAAAGTCAGAGTTGGAGTATTGAAAACTTAACCTGTGCACAGGAAGGTCTGTCCTGAATTTGAGCTGTGATTGCAGCCTGATTCAGTCTGCCAGATATCTTCTGAACTTTTGGTGTGTGTTGGCCTAAAGTAGCCTGAGAGGAGGAAAATCCTCTGCTGTGCTTAAGGTAGAGAGAAGCTGGTGGCTTTGAAGCTCTAACACTTCTGCTTAATATCATTGCCTGCCTGCAATTATCTCTAGGGCCTGAATGCCTCCCAAGGAATTTAATCTCCTTCAAAAGGAAGCCTGAAGAGCTTTCTGTAACAAGAGCAACCCAGTGCCCAGGATCACATACCCAACATGTTAAGAAGGAAAAGAAATAATTAAGTCAATCATATAAAGAACAGAGTGTAAGAGATTGCTAAACAAGTCAGTGGAAATCACAAGCTTGATTCCTTTCCCTCCCTGACCAATGTCCCAGGGAAGGCTTTATCCTGTTAAAAAAAAATAGTATTATCTGTTGGGAAGAGTTGGTAACTTTCAGAGTCATGAATATGCAGTGAGAGTCAGGAGAGAGAAGGAGCTTGGATGCAGTAGCAATAACCCAAAAGTTCTCTTTCTGAGTAATAATGAGCTTATGGCAGCTGCCTGCTTTTTAAAGTCTTCATTTACTTGAGAAAGGTCAACACTGTGCATCAAGTACTCCCTTAAACATTGATAAAAGATCAGAAGCCATCACTGTGGGGAACTGCCATGATATTCAGTTACTCCAAACATCTTGAGAACTAGGTGCTCCAGGGCTGTGCTAGGGTGGCATTTCTGCTATTTTGGGAGCTGTTTCCTTCTAGATTGGTGAATTCTTTAACAGATCTGCCAAAATTTAATTGTTTCTTACATTACAATGTTCACGGTTTAACACAATGTGGCATCTGAGCCTCACACAGCCACTCCTCTTTCAGTGGAATGGTGTGAAAAAACTTGGGAGATGACTTAAAGACAGTTTAATAGATGAAACAAAAGCTGCATGGGCAAGAAAAACAAAACAAGGGATTTATTTGCTATTCCCATTGGCAGGAAGGTGTTCAGCCATCTCCAGGACATCAGGGCTCCATCACACATAATGGGTACTTGGGAAGACTAATGCCATCACTTTAAATCTCTCTCTCCCTTTTCCTCCTTCTTCCCCTGAGCCTTATATGCTGGACACAGTGCTATGTGGTATGGTATATCCCTTTGGTCAGTTGGGGTCCTGCATCCCCTCCCATCATCCCAAGCCTGGTTTGGCAGGTTGGGAAGCAGAACAGATCATTCCCCTGTGTAAGCCTACTCAGCAATAGCTAAAACATCTCTGAATTATCAACACTGTTGCCAGCATGAATGCAAAACCCTAAGAGGGCAGTTTTTTGTGGAAGGATAGCCACTAATATATAACACATCTTAGAGGACAGAGGTCCCAAAAAGCTTTTGGATGACACGTGACTCAGATGCCAATATTAAGACTTCAGACTTCCTAAAATGTATACCTGTGCTTACCATTGAACACTTGAAGAAACTCACTGACTGCATTTATTGTGTGTTAAGACTTTGCAGGAATAGTTGGAGAGAGATAAAGAGGGAAAAGGCATAGAACTCTGACTGACTCTAAAGCATCAACTGGCTCTGTTATAGCTGTGACAGACAAAACAGCAACACAAAGTTATGTGGATATCAAAGTAGCCAAAGCTATAGCAGCAGCCTTTTTAGTCTACAACTACCTGAGGGGTGGCTGTGGCCAGGAGGAGGTTGCTCTCTTCTCTCAGGTGGCCAGTGCCAGAACGAGAGGACACAGCCTCAAGCTGCGCCAGGGGAGATTTAGGCTGGAGGTGAGGAGAAAGTTCTTCACTGAGAGAGTCATTGGACACTGGAATGGGCTGCCCGGGGAGGTGGTGGAGTCACCGTCCCTGGAGCTGTTCAAGGCAAGGTTGGACGTGGCACTTGGTGCCATGGTCTAGCCTTGAGCTCTGTGGTAAAGGGTTGGATTTGATGATCTGTGAGGTCTCTTCCAACCTTCGTGATACTGTGATACTGTGATACTGTGATATGCCACTCTACAAATTGTGGTGATTCTACTGTTGAGCTGGCCTCACTTAGGCTGGGCAGGAGTGGGAAAGACACAGACTCATACCAATATGGTGCATGGGAGATCAATATGTTTAGTGAAGCTGAGCGTGGTGCTTATATCGTGGTGTTTGGTACAGGGGTGTGTGCTTCTGATCGGCTCACATAGATGAGTATGGGCTGTCCACATGCATAGAGGCAGACCTGACCAACTGCCCCCCTTAATTCCCCTTCGCACAGCTAGCCACAACATTTGCTTGTTCCCAGGGCTAACCAGCCTGCTCCCTCTTTGAGGCCCCCTTCGCATGGCTCAGCTACAGATAGCAGCTTCTCTGCTAGCCTCCCAAGGCCAGTCTTCTGCAGCTGTGCCTCCTTATCAGAATGACCTAAGTCTGCTCAGCCCTGCTCAACCCTGGCACTCGACAAGTTGTGGAATACAGTGATTGGCTAGAATATTTGGTTTAATATTCTTATTGGATAAAAGTGAGGTGCTAGCTATCTTGGCACAGACTACTTTCAGTTCTTTGCTCTAAAGTTACTGTGCTTCTGCACAAATGTTACTCAAGGTGAGCATACCAGTTTACTGTGTTTCTAACTAGAACAAGAGGACACAGCCTCAAGCTACGCCAGGAGAAATTTAGGCTTGAGGTGAGGAGAAAGTTCTTCACTGAGAGAGTCATTGGACACTGGAATGGGCTGCCCGGGGAGGTGGTGGAGTCGCCGTCCCTGGAGCTGTTCAAGGCAGGATTGGACGTGGCACTTGGTGCCATGGTCTAGCCTTGAGCTCTGTGGTAAAGGGTTGGACTTGATGATCTATGAGGTCTCTTCCAACCTTGGTGATACTGTGATAAACTTAATCTTCCTGCATCAAGGGTACACAGGGATGCCCTCTAGCTGACTCCCTTCCTCGGTTCACACAACCAACCATCTTATAGACCGTTAGTTCTCTGTTCTGCATCCTGTGTTTGAAAAGTTCTACCTTAAAAAGGTGTCAGGACACAGGTAATTTAAGGAATTCCCTCCATGGAACACATCCATTTGTAGAGAAATGTGTATTTCACCTGTGGTAACTTATATGTGTAGCTGGCTACTTGTCAGCAACTATAACCAATACTCCATGTTAACGTAGTGGTTTTGTGTTGTTATCTTCCAGATGGGAGTTGCTGTAGTGGATTCATCTGTTGCAGGACTAGGTGGTTGTCCCTATGCAAAAGGTGCTACTGGAAATGTTGCCACAGAGGATGTGATATACATGCTGAATGGTTTGGGGATCAATACAGTAAGAATTTTTTTTACTTCCTACTTTAAACTTGAAGGAAAACAGAAACATTTTTCTAGGAAACATATGAAACATACCTGATAATTATTTGTGCTCTGTAATCAAATGTTGGGCAAATAGTATTGTTTGTAAACATAGTGCTTTAACTTGACTTGACACAATGTGAATGATGAACTGGTTTGTGTATTTGCTAGGAATCTGAATGACCCCTCTCTCCCTACCTGGAGCTATGAGGAGCAGCCACTTTGATTAAATGTTCTGCCTCATTAACCACAAAAAAATCCCAAAGCACTACTGTAGACCTTGCCCTAGAATGCTGATCAGCTTTTCCATGGAAAGATTGAGTGGAACTAGACTTTTTTTTCATAGAGCTCTGGATTTGGTTCACAATGCTTATTAACTTCTTGTCAGTTTTTCTGATTCCAAAGTAGAAAAGCAATGTAGTTTTTGGAGCCCAAGCAGAGGACATTGCTATTTCATGAGTATCCACTTGATATATTCCCAAATGGTAATAAATTTGTGTTGTTTGTTATCAGCCCTCACAGTCATTTGTATTTCCAGCAAAGCAGCATTGAACTGCACCTTAATGAACCTTAGCAGTGAGCATTCACACATCAGCAGCTCAAGTTCAGTATCCCTGGCTTGGTTGGCATGTCAGTTATTCTGTGTCCCTGGGAACAAAGCAACACTGACTTCTCCAAAGAATATTCTTTGGTCTTCCTATTGGTCATCACTGTTCAGGAAATGTGGCATAATGAGTTTATTACTAACTTAAGCAATATAGTGATTTTACCTGGATGGCCAGACAGTATTTAAGGGTACATGATTGAGTTCAGATTGACTAGATGCCTCATTATAATCAGTGATGCTTGTTCTATACTGTTCTTTAGAGTACATAACCAAAAAGTGACATGTGAAATGAATCTCTTATAGACTGAACATGAAATAACTTTCTAGTGGAGCCCATCTGCAAAGAGATTTATTGGTTGTATCATGGTAATGGATAGATAATTATGTTATAGATCATCAGTGTTTATGAAATATCACTGGGGGACATGTACTTTGTATAAATAAAGTTTCTACATGGTTCCCATGTAATTATAGTAGTAGTACTTGTGCTTATGATGCCTTCAAAGTGCTTGGCAAATAGTCTTCCTGACAGCAATGAAGTACTGTTAGCCTTAAGTCACTGACACTTTAAAACCAAAGTTCTGAAACATAATAGACTTTGTATTTATGAATGCTGAATGAGAACTGATTAATTGGAGTCAATGTGAGTTAAAGGACTTTGCTTTCTGGCAGAAGATTTTTTCTGCCTTAAGGCAATTATCTGTTTGCAGATCCTATTGGAGGTACATGTCTGTGTTTCTTGCTTTTGTTCCTTGGTGCCATGGAGTAATTCTGGACATGTGGAGTAGTTAACAAGCACACAAGGTAGATTTCTGAGTATCTTTCTGAATACATATCACTTTGACTTAACAACCTTACAAACACTTCTTAGTACTCTTTTCCCACCCCCATCTGTGAGTCATGTGTGGGTTTGTGCCCTCACGGTAATGCTTTTTGGTTCACAAAACATACATAAGAAATACAAAGCAAAAAGCTGAGATGCTTCTATTCCCTTTAATGAATGTGACCTGTGAACATAAGTTTCTTATCAACACATATCACATGATGCAATGTTACAGTGTGAAAATGTGAATTTTATATGCTTTGGGGGGTTTATTTTACCAGCTTCCAAAATCTAACTGCCACCTGTGTCTATGGTGCTATGTTTCTCATTTCTTCCTAGTTAAAAAGCATAGTGGCACTCATGAATGTTTTTAGATTGTGTTGTGTACCACAGCACTCTACAAACTAAACCTTAGCAATGACCAATACAGGATAAACTGAATAAGCTGAAATCACTCTTGTTTTTAAAGGCATTAAAATGTTATAGATGATACTAAACACTACAGCTGATTGGAAACTTGGAAGCATTTAAATTGGTTTTCAAATGAAAAATGTTCTTTTGATTACATTTCTGTGAAGTAATTTCTGCTCTCATTTAACATTTTTAGCCAAGTCCAACAATGAAAAAGGCAAAGTTTTCGGTAGAACACAAAATAAGTGCTAGATACAATCAAAGGACTAAGTACATGAGTCAGGTCTTAGTCTGAACTTTTAAATGCATGAGTATTATGGAAGTGTATTTCTGGTGCAATACACCTTTAATGGTGAGTGACACACTTCTCCCAGTTTTAAGTGACTGCTCAGGGTACTGGTAGTTGAAGTTCTCTTTTTCATCCCTTCTTCACTGGCTTCTAAGTTCCAGTCTTTGAAGCAATTACTTACATCACTTAGACAATCTAACTGTAAAACTTTTACTACACATGAGTAATCCAGGATATTAACAATGAAGGTTGCTTTATTTTTCTATTTAATCAGGGATCTGATTCCATTTTAGCAGTTGAGCAGTGCTGATATGTATCTTATGTTAGTAAAAACCAATTGGTTGCTCAAGGAACATTATTTGTTAGCGTTGGCAGATAAAGCAGCTGCAATTTTTGTTCTCAGTTTTGCTAGCAATGTGGATTGGAGTTTTGCATGGAAAAGAACTTCTTCAAGAAGGAGATTGCATTCATTCAAGAGAATGTAGGATCTCATCTCTCACTGAACTCAGTTGCCACTAGAAGTGTGTGTCCTGTATGTATGCTGCAAATGGCAATACATACAGGTGTGAAGTTTCTGTGTCCTGCATGTATGCTGCAAATGGCAATACATACAGGTGTGAAGTTTCTGTGTCCTGTATGTATGCTGCAAATGGCAATACATACAGCTGTGAAGTTTCTGTGTCCTGTATGTATGCTGCAAATGGCAATACATACAGCTGTGAAGTTTCTGTGCCCTGCATGTATGCTGCAAATGGCAATACATACAGCTGTGAAGTTTCTGTGTCCTGTATGTATGCTGCAAATGGCAATACATACAGCTGTGAAGTTTCTGTGTCCTGTATGTATGCTGCAAATGGCAATACATACAGGTGTGAAGTTTCTGTGTCCTGTATGTATGCTGCAAATGGCAATACATACAGCTGTGAAGTTTCTGTGCCCTGTATGTATGCTGCAAATGGCAATACATACAGGTGTGAAGTTTCTGTGTCCTGTATGTATGCTGCAAATGGCAATACATACAGCTGTGAAGTTTCTGTGCCCTGCATGTATGCTGCAAATGGCAATACATACAGCTGTGAAGCTTCTGTGTCCTGTATGTATGCTGCAAATGGCAATACATACAGCTGTGAAGTTTCTGTGTCCTGCATGTATGCTGCAAATGGCAATACATACAGGTGTGAAGTTTCTGTGTCCTGTATGTATGCTGCAAATGGCAATACATACAGCTGTGAAGTTTCTGTGCCCTGCATGTATGCTGCAAATGGCAATACATACAGCTGTGAAGTTTCTGTGCCCTGCATGTATGCTGCAAATGGCAATACATACAGCTGTGAAGTTTCTTGTGTTGGAGGATAAATAAGTACAGTGTTTTTTCCCCCTCAACTTCTAGTTATTATTACAGATCCTTTTTTGAGTTTTAAAGATATTACTCAAGTATTTGCTCCACTGCTGCTAGGATAAGAGCCACTCTCAGTGCTAGAACGTGGTACAGCTGTGACTATTGTGTAAGTCACAGTAACTCTGTTCATCTGTTACTGGTCTAAGACAGGAATCAGGTCCTTTGTTTGTAAAAGTCAGACAATGAAGCAACAAAATGCCACTTGTTTAAGCATTTTTAACATGTGCATTTATAATTCTTAACATTTTCCACCTCTTTTATAGGGAGTAAATCTTTATAAAGTGATGGAAGTTGGAAACTTCATCTGTACAGCTTTGAACAAGACAACAAACTCCAAAGTTGCACTAGCTTCCTTCCATACTGGAGCTATCAATTAGATGGAATATTTTTTTTGCAGCTTAATTACGTTTGTCATCTGAGGATATTTATGTCAAGGAAAAAAAATAGAACCCAAATATAACTTTTTATTATGGGAAGAGTTATTGTACAGTACCTTGTTGTGAATTGTCTGATTCATAAGTAAAAATAAATGACTGTAGTAGAGAAGCCTGTGCTTGGTACTTACACAGATGAGACAAATGCATAAACACCAGGACACTGTATCATGTTTCAGATTAAATTTTAAGGGGGGTGGTGTGTCTGGATAAAACTGGATAGAAGCAGTGAATACAGAGTTAATTTTGAATCAAGATGACTTTTAGAACAGTACAAATATTTGCAGTAGTTTATGAGATCCCACACTGTGTGTGGCCATTCTATTGTTATGTTTTATTTGTCTGAGTCTTTCTTTTCTTTCTTTCTTTCTTTCTTTCTTTCTTTCTTTCTTTCTTTCTTTCTTTCTTTCTTTCTTTCTTTCTTTCTTTCTTTCTTTCTTTCTTTCTTTCTTTCTTTCTTTCTTTCCTTCCTTCCTTCCTTCCTTCCTTCCTTCCTTCCTTCCTTCCTTCCTTCCTTCCTTCCTTCCTTCCTTCCTTCCTTCCTTCCTTCCTTCCTTCTCTCTTTCTCTCTCTCTCTTCCTTCCTTCCTTCCTTCCTTCCTTCCTTCCTTCCTTCCTTCCTTCCTTCCTTCCTTCCTTCCTTCCTTCCTTCCTTCCTTCCTTCCTTCCTTTCCTTCCTTCCTTCTCTCTTTCTCTCTTTCTCCCTCCCTTCCTTCCTTCCTTCCTTCCTTCCTTCTCTCTTTCTCTCTCCCTTCCTTCCTTCCTTCCTTCCTTCCTTCCTTCCTTCCTTCCTTCCTTCCTTCCTTCCTTCCTTCCTTCCTTCCTTCCTTCCTTCCTTCCTTCCTTCTCTCTTTCTCTCTCCCTTCCTTCCTTCCTTCCTTCCTTCCTTCCTTCCTTCCTTCCTTCCTTCCTTCCTTCCTTCCTTCCTTCCTTCCTTCCTTCCTTCCTTCCTTCCTTCCTTCCTCTCTCTCTTTCTTTCTCTCTCTCTTTCTTTCTTTCTCTCTCTCTCTCTCTCTCTTTCTCTCTCTTTCTCTCTTTCTCTCTCTCTTCCTTTCTTCCTTTCTCTCTTTTTTTTTTGTGAAGTCAGTTGTATTATGAGCATGGAGCCAAATCTGAATTCACCATAAGTTGTTGTTTTTCCTGTTTCAATAACACTGTTTTATTTTTGTTTTGGTTAACATCTGTTGAATTATGGATGACTTAGCCTTGTTCCAAGACTTTGTGGTGAATGGCAGCCTTCCAGATACTCCAAATCTAATGCAAATTTCCTTATTTCTTACATATGTTTAATTTGTTGTAGTTGATCTTTTGTCAACTGTATTAAAACCTCATTATGTGAAGCAATTAAAAATTGGCAAGGCTTTCAACAATCATTCACTGTTCTTTTAAATGCCTTTGTTCAGGAAGATGCTGCTGAACTGCATTGTCATTTTTAGATCAAAAATGTACAGATTCAAAGATGAGCCTTATCCTGTTTATAAGCTGTTCAAATGTGCTATTAATAGACTGTCATTTTTTTTCAGGCTGAAACATCATTACTGCTATTGGTTGGCTGTGTAGTATCCTTGGGTAATTTTCCACTTACCTAAGCTTGATGTATGTTTCTTTCTGAACATAGCCTCTTAGCATGAAAATCTCAAACTCTAGGCTATTACATTTTTTCCCCCCTGTATTCTGCATTTTCCTCCAAAATAGGAAAGATGGGGAAAATGTAAGATTAAAGAAATTGAAACATAGCATATATAGAAAGGAAAGGATGAATCATTTTTGTCTGGAACTCAACTCTGCTAAGTTACAGCTGAGTCTCAGTTTGCCTACAATATTAGAGTATTGTAGTTTGGACCTGGCATGGCTTAAGGAAGTCAAACTTTGCATGGCTGGTAACTCAAAGCCATAAATTTGATGTAAACCTTCTGTTCTGTTTATACTTATGACTATCCTAAATGATAGTCAAAACTAATATAGGCTTCATTGTTTTGCTCTTCTCATGGTCAGAGCCAAAGAATAAGGAAAGAAACATATTCAGGTGAGGCAGGAAATATCTTGGCTATCAAGCCAAAATATCAGATTGCACCGCAGTATCTAGTAAGAACTCTTACAGATGCTCTTTAATAGCTGAACCCCCTGATTTGCTTGACCTGCTCTGGGTGCATACTTGGACCCACAAAAAATTCCCTGTCCTCTTTCTCTCATTTTTCAGCAGTGTGGGGGGGGGGTGGGGGGTGGGTGTTATTTATTTATTTATTTAGCAGTAACTGTGGCTCATATATCAAAACATGAACTAAAATAAAACCATGACTTGAACCACTCACAGATTTAAACACTTTGTAATGGCTTAGATCCAGTGAAATAGTGTGGGATTTGCCACAGTACTGTAGCAGACTGTATTTAGTCTGTTAATTAGTAGTTAAGCCTAAATAAGGTACTAGAAATGACATGCTAAAAGATTTCCTACTTCAGGTGCCATTCGCCCCTGACAATGACTAACCGCACTGTAATACGCTTCTGATTAGCAACAGAATTTCCTCTTTAGCTTGCTTTGGTGTGGGCACAGAATTAGATCATCCTGAGCTGAAGTGTACAGTTTTCCTGTAGGGTCTGATCCTCTGAGTGTGTTCCACTGACATAAGCAAGACTGAGCTTCTCAAAAAAGGCAAGTGAAGTCCCCCATTGAAAAGAAAAGTATTAATAGAATCGTAGAATCAAGCAGGTTGGAAGAGACCTCCAAGATCATCCAGTCCAACCTAGCACCCAGCCCTAGCCAGTCAACTAGACATGGCACTAAGTGCCTCAGCCAGGCTTTTCTTCAACAGCTCCAGGGATGGTGACTCTACCACCTCCCTGGGCAGCCCCTTCCAATGCCAATCACTCTCTCTGGCAAGAACTTCCTCCTAACATCCAGCCTATACCTCCTCTGGCACAACTTGAGACTGTGTCCCCTGGTTGGTTGCCTGACAGAAGAGACCAACCCTCACCTGGCTACAACCTCCCTTCAAGTGGTTGTATGAAGGATTGCTAACTTTGGCAATAGGAGACCCTTACTCTCTGGCCCCTGTGCATAGTGCTTCCTAGGCTTCCCAGCATCTGGGCTGCCCAGTGTGCATTTCTAAGCCTTTTAGCTCTCCTGATGCATTGAAACAGTGTACCTATTAAATCACGAGGATGAACAACCTGAAATTCCTCACTTCTTTGAGTCTGGCTTAGAAATTACTTGGGATCTTATAGAGAGCCTTAAATGCAAGTCTGTAATGATGTGAACATTGAAAAGATGAGCAGTCACATCTGGAACCCCTTCTTTAACTGCACGTTCGGCTTCAACCACATAGTAATTTATAGTAATCCAGGGTGGAGGTCACAGACAAATAGATTGTTTGTCAGGATTGTTATAAGGGAGGAGGAAGCATAGAGTTAGATTCAACAAAAAAAAAAGTTTATGTGCCAAAAGTGCCACCTGGGATGAATTTAGGCCTATGGGTCCAGGTGAAAATCCTCCTTTACTTGAAGTGTGACTGAGGATCCTGAAACATCTCATGTTCTTGTTACTAAGTTTTGTTAGGCACATAAAAGTGCTGCTGCTCAGCTTTGCTGGGTTGGCATCATTTTGACTATGCAGAGCATTTTAGCATGTAACCATTTGCCTCACAAACTCAGCATGCATTGCCCTTTAAGATCAAGGGCTAATCCGGCAGCTGTGCCATGAGCATGCATCACTCACATAGGCTGCATTGAATTTACCACATAATAAAGCAATTGAGAGTCATCCTTTCATTAACATGGCCAGTCACAGGCTGCTGCTGCTGCTCTCCAGTGCTTCTGGTGTTCTAAAGTGGTTTTGCTTGTATTCAGTTACCCATTGCTATGGCTGCCTGCTTGAGACTGTGTCCTCTTATTCTGTTGCTGGTTGTCTGGCAGAAGAGACCAACCCTCACCTGGCTACAGCCTCCCTTCAGGGAGTTGTAGACAGCAATAAGGTCCCCCCTGAGCCTCCTCTTCTCCAGGCTAAACACCCCCAGCTCCCTCAACCTCTCCTCATAGGGTTTGTGTTCCAGGCTCCTCACCAGCCTTGTTGCCCTTCTCTGGACATATTCCAGCACCTCAACATCTCTCTTGAATTGAGGGGTCCAGAACTGGACACAGAACTCAAGGTGTGGCCTGACCCGTGCTGAGTACAGGGGCAGAATAACCTCCCTTATCCTACTGGCCACACTGTTCCTGATGCAGGCCAGGATGCCATTGGCTCTCTTGGCCGCCTGGACACACTGCTGGCTCATCTTCAGCCTACTCTCTACCAGTACCCCCAGGTCCCTTTCTTCCTGGCTGCTCTCCAGCCACTCTGCCCCCAGCCTGTAGTGCTGCTTGGGGTTGTTGTGGCCAAAGTGCAGAACCCTGCCCTTGGCCATTAGGAATGGGCATAATTGTTTTTCAGTGCCTTTCATAAGACAGCAATGACACAGATAGCACTAACATCTTCCAGCAGCAGCTTGCTTTGTAGTTTAATCTTTTATGTATTAGGGCAACTTGGCTCTGGATCAGCACTTTAGTGTTTCATTTTCATGTGTAACCAAAGTTTATGGAAATAAGAAGTGAATATTCTGGTTTTGTGAATAAGTCCAGAGAAGCTTTGGTTAATTTTCCTTCCTTAATAGCATCATTTGAGTTTGTAAAGCTTCTATTATTGTAATACAGTCACCAAATGAAGCCTATGAGTCTGTACAGTAAAATTCCTCTGCTTGGGGTCAGTGTTGTTGAAATGAATTAATCTATGTCCAAAGAGTTAGTGTAAGTGTATAAGATCTCCCTGGTCTTTTTTTTTTTTCCAGAGTTATTTTGAAGGGGTGGAAATAATTTTATGAAAATAAATATTCGTTGCCACTGCTTTTTTTTCTGTGATTTCTAAGATTTCCTTAAGTTCTCTTTACTGATTGCAAAATGTATCACAGTATCACCAAGGTTGGAAGAGACCTCATAGATTACCAAGTCCAACCCTTTAACACAGAGCTCAAGGCTAGACCATGGCACCAAGTGCCACGTCCAATCCTGCCTTGAACAGCCCCAGGGACGGCGACTCCACCACCTCCCCGGGCAGCCCATTCCAGTGTCCAATGACGCTCTCAGTGAAGAACTTTCTCCTCACCTTGAGCCTAAATTTCCCCTGGCGTAGCTTGAGGCTGTGTCCTCTCATTCTGGTGCCGGTCACCTGAGAGAAGAGAGCAACCTCCTCCTGGCCACAACCACCCCTCAGGTAGTTGTAGATGGGAGGAGGTTGTAGTTGTCTAGAGAAGTGACTCAACAGAAGAAACAGCCTGGAGAAGTGAATGAAAGGCACTTGCTTTCGAGTTCTTGACTTGCTGATCAGTGCAATTTTTGTTATATTTTTGAAGTCTGTGTTTTCTTTCTGGTCCTGCTCTAATGCAGTCTTAGTTTTCATTGCTGCAGTAATGCAGCAGGCAGGAGGACCGCAGCCAAAGCCAACGTAGCCCTTTGAAACTGACGTCGAGGAGATGATATGTTTGTTGAGGAATTGTCATGTACCCTCTTGGTTAAATGCAGTTGTGATTTTGTAGAATGTGGTGTCAAAGCTGAAATAAAATCTATCTCAGTGTTTACTGAAACTGATATGCTGATGTATTACGCCAGAGTCAGCCGCTCTGGCTAAGCAGCGTACACATGCGGCATTAGCAAACGCAACCTGTCACTGTGTCATGTACACCCGTGTTGACTTTGTACCTCATAATCCATTTTGGAGTGCATTTTCCTAGGATTACCTTTTTAGCAGTTATTCTTGTGTGCTTTTATAGCTGACAAATCTCTTCTAAGTTACTAGGGAAACACTTCTTCCCTCCATTAGCTGAGCATTAAAAGCTACAGCTAGGAATGGTGACAGGAGTCAAAAAATTCAATGAGGCATTATCTAACTTCAGATGTTCCACTGCAAGGCAGAGATCTGTGCTGAGTATGTCTAAGACCCACTCTACACACTGGATGACTACAGGCTGGGGTCGGAGTGGCTGGAGAGCAGCCAGACAGAGAGGGATCTGGGGGTACTGATTGATACCCGCCTGAACATGAGCCAGCAGTGTGCCCAGGTGAACATGAGCCAGCAGTGTGCCCAGGTGGCCAAGAGAGCCAGTGGCATCCTGGCCTGCATCAGGAATGGTGTGGTGAGCAGGAGCAGGGAGGTCATTCTGCCCCTGTACTCTGCACTGGTCAGACCACACCTTGAGTACTGCGTTCAGTTCTGGGCCCCCCAGTTTAGGAGGGACATTGAGATGCTTGAGCGTGTCCAGAGAAGGGCGACGAGGCTGGTGAGAGGCCTCGAGCACAAGCCCTACGAGGTGAGGCTGAGGGAGCTGGGGTTGTTTAGCCTGGAGAAGAGGAGGCTCAGGGGTGACCTTATTACTGTCTACAACTACCTGAGGGGTGGTTGTGGCCAGGAGGAGGTTGCTCTCTTCTCTCAGGTGGCCAGCTCCAGAACAAGAGGACACAGCCTCAGGCTGCGCCAGGGGAGATTTCGGCTCGAGGTGAGGAGAAAGTTCTTCACTGAGAGAGTCATTGGGCACTGGAATGGGCTGCCCGGGGAGGTGGTGGAGTCGCCGTCCCTGGAGCAGTTCAAGGCAAGGTTGGATGTGGCACTTGGTGCCATGGTCTAGCCTTGGGCACTGTGGTAAAGGGTTGGACTTGATGATCTGTGAGGTCTCTTCCAACCTTGGTGATACTGTGATACTGTGACTTCAGTATGTGGTCTGAAACATTGGTGTATCGATGAGGGAACTTTCTTGGAAAAGTCAACATTAAAACTCTCCTCTCCACACTGAAGTGCTTCAGCATAAATGATCCTCAACAGCTTGAATCCAACAGTATTTGCCCTGGTGGAAAGAAACCCACAGTAATTTCTTTGAAAGCATTCAATGGTGCTCAGTCTATTAAGGCATCAGCTTGGGGATGGTATTGGAGCTGCTTCCATCCATCTTCTGTGTTACTGGCTTGATGTGACATCTACCCTGGAGTACCAGTAAGCAATTTCCACAGCAGCCTGAAGAGGCATAGTCCGCATTTGTCTCTCCAAGCATCCCATTCTGTCATCTCACAAACAGGTGAGATGGCTGAGCAGAACCTTCCCTTTAAATAATTCGAGGCGCAGTGCAGCAAGACAGAAGTGTAGACTTGAACTTACAGCCTTGTAGCTTCAATACTGCATAAGGAACAGCTACTCTTGCATACTTTCTCTCAATAATGCTTCACACATTTCATTTGAAACAGCTTTCTCATAAACTACATACACAATCTTGAAAGAAAAAGATGAAATCCAGTATTCCTCCTATCAAGTGAGAGTGCTGTGTGGCTAAACTTTATACTTCCTCTAGCCTGATCAGTTTTAATTTCTTCACTTTGGAATCATTAGAATCATAGAATCAAGCAGGTTGGAAGAGACCTCCAACATCATCCAGGCCAACCTAGCACCCAGCCCTAGCCAGTCAACTAGACCATGGCACTAAGTGCCTCAGGCAGGCTTTGCTTCAACACCTCCAGGGACAGTGACTCCACCACCTCCCTGGGCAGCCCATTCCAATGCCAATCACTCTCTCTGCCATCAACTTCCTCCTAACACCCAGCCTAGACTTCCCCCAGCACAGCTTAAGCCTGTGTCCCCTTGTTCTATTGCTGGTTGTCTGGCAGAAGAGACCAACCTCCACCTGGCTACAGCCTCCCTTCAGGTAGTTGTAGACAGCAATGAGGTCCCCCCGGAGCCTCCTCTTGTCCAGGCTAAACAACCCCAGCTCCCTCAGCCTCTCCTCATAGGGTCTGTGTCCCAGGCTATTCACCAGCTTGTCACCCTTCTCTGGAATGCCTTAGCTGCAATGGAAGAAGGGTGAACACCATCTCATTACCTAAAATCACCTATGTCCTGAGAATTTCACACCATCAATAGACGATTTTCTCCAGCCAAGAATTAGGTGCATATGTCTCAATTCAAGAAAAAAAGATATGAGTGATAAAGCTCTTACAAAGATACTACTTCTTCTTCCATCAGTTAACTCTTCATGAAGCAATTGGAGTCTAAGCATGATCACATGAATCCAGACCAGCCCAGCAGAAACTCCTTTATTTAATTAACACCTAGACACAACTGACAGAATACAGTCACTAGGAAACAGAAATGAAAAGAATACATTTTGCACAAATAATAGAGGAAATGTACTTTTGCATCAAGCATTAAAATCAGCTGTAGTGAGGAGAGCCTGCAAAATGACAGAAGCAACACAAGAGCTACTAAATATCTTGCTGTCTTTCAGCCTAACTCACACACCCTCAGTTTCAAAGACATTTCACATGCATGTGCATGTATCTAAGCACATATGTCAGCAGAGGTCCTAGTATGTAAACAGAAAACCAAAAGACAAAGTTACAAGAGATGTTTTTATGCCCAAGACTTAATTAAATCTGAATATAAAAGGATCTCTTCACATTTTGTGGCAGCCTTGCATCACTGTGTTTTGAAGTTAGACTGCAAGCCAACACAGGGTTCCCTTCATGTGTATATTTCCTATGTAAAGAAGTAACTTTACCTGTCGTGGAAGAGAGCATATTCTCAACAGTATATTCAGTTTGAACCTTTCCATCATCACAGCTGTAAGATGAAAAAGTATTAACATGCTACTTTCAAAGTACCTGTGTGGTGAGAAGTAAGCTGAATGCTGCAAAATGATAGACAAATAAAGATTGTTTTGATTACCAGACTAACACTTGCCTGTTGTATTTTTGTCTAAAGGCTGATTTAGTAAGGAGATTGTATTTGATTGAAAAGCAAGAAGGGTTTTTTTTTTGGTTTATGCAGATCCAAAACAAAAAGAGAAGGCATGTTATAATAGTTGTTAAAAATGTCTAAAGGTCTGCCTGATAGAATTGCACATCTAAGATTTTGCTGTCACACTTTTCACAAGTTACCAAAGCCAGAAGCAAAAGTCGTACTGCAGAGTAGAGATTCCTGCTCTTCTGAGCACAGCATATATGTTTAGCCCTAGATCTGAATCAGTCAGGATCAAAACTGGAGCTGAATTCAGCAGAATGAGTACTTTGTTCTTGTTATTTTTATTTTTTTTTGTTGTGTGAGTTAAGTTTAATGGAAATTTAGTCAGAATTCAAATTAATGAAATTACAGCTAAAATTCATTCATCAGAGGCTGTCATAACAAGATAATCCATATGCTGCTTCAGGTAACAGCTAACAAATGCCAGTCCATTATCGTGTGCTGCCTAGAACCAGATCTTTACAAAGACAACTAATTGCTAGTAAACAGAACCTAAAATCTAGAAAGCAACTCAGCTACAGGGAGAAACCAAGAACTCAGAGCCAGAAAGTGAGATTCAGCATGGTGTGTTAGGGGCCTTAATTCCCAGTGCAGTGCATGGGGAGAATTAGGCACTTCAGGTGTTGCCTAGAGACAATTAATAGGAAACACAGATAATGAGATGGGTGATAATTTCTCTCTCAAGATGTAGGCACTTTGCTTTGGCCCCGAGCAAGTGGCTGTCTCCACTGGGCATTCAGAGCACAAAATGCTTTCTAAAATTACTATATTCAAATTGACAAGGCTTACTCATTTATATGAAACATGGAGGAGAAAGAAAAAACAGTTGCAGCAACAGGATACTGGGGTGAAAGCAGTAGCCCAGATAAAGTTTCATTCCTTTTTGTGCTGAAATGTGTTGTAACCCTGATGTCTGCCTACCCCACAAATATTCCACGTTCAAACTGCAGGCAGCCTACCTGCATGTGCAGCCTTACAAACATTGCATCAGGTACTTGGCAGGTGGGAACATGATATAGAATCATAGACTCAACCAGGTTGCAAGAGACCTTCAAGATCATCCAGTCCAATCTAGCACCCAGCCCTAACCAATTAACCAGACCATGGCACTAAATGCCTCATCCAGGCTTTTCTTGAACACCAATCACCACACCTGTTTTTTTTTTACAGCTCTCTAAAATGTTTTGGAGTGGATTTCTTTCCTTTCCACCAGATGCATCCAAAGCAAAAAGGATGAGTTTCAAAGGCTGCTGTGCTGGGCAGATTCATACAGCACTTACACCATTGTCCTGTGCATCTAAAGGTGGAGGAAATGTGCAGCCCAGGTCAGATCTGTGAATCTGCACAAATGAGAGGTGATGCAGTTCTATGTTTTTTTTTTAGCTTGTGAAAGGTTTAAGATGTGTTAATAAATATAAAAATCTTTTGTATGCTCAGCTACAAAATTCCATAATTTAGAGTATGTTTCCTAATATATATGTTATTGTAGCATATGTACAACAGACTGGCTTTCCAGAGTAGCCTTAAGAAAAAGCATCAGCAGCAGAGTAGTTCATCTGTGACTTTTATAACGGACCATAAAAGTTTCAGAGGAATGGTCTGGCGAGGGACTTCTTGACTCAGGTTTTGTTCTGCAGGCTCTGAAAACAAAGAATGTACATGTATTTAACAAACTATAGAGCTTTTGGGTTGAACCTTAGCTTAATTGAAGGCAGTGGCAAAATTCCCCTCTTTTTATGATGAACACTCGAGTAGAAACTAATTCCCTTCATTATTATTAATATAGTGTTCTTTCTTCCATTCCCTATATACCTTAAACCTGAGTTTTATTTATATGCTGATATTCCTGTAACTGCAAACCTAAAGAGAAAGCCTTTGTTCCCCTATATACTTTTGCATTTTTTTGCATGATTCCTCTTTGATCTGCCTCTGAATTTAATAATGAAATCTGACTCAATATCCCTCCCACTACGTATAGCTCCTGCTACATCATGTTTCTGTTACCTATCATCTGACAGTGTAATTCTTGAAATCTGGCCATTTAATTTGGTCCAAGCAAATGCATCATTTAAGAAAAGGCCATGTTCATTTGGCTAAGTGAATGCACATTTCTGTTTTCTTACCAAGCACTGAGGTATGGGCAGTGTCTCATACTGTGTGTGTGTGTGGGGGGAATGTTTACAGAACCCTATCAGCAAAAATGGTGTTTGGCAAAGAATATTAACTACAAAAGCAGCATTCACAGCTCGGTTTCTAAGTATGTTCTAATGCTGGATATTCTCATTTCCTTTCTGCATTACCTCTGCCTGCTACAGGACTAGGAAGGTAGCCTTGCAGAATTTCTGAATTCAGATTTCACCTTCGCCTGCCACAGGACAGGAAATGAAAGCTCCTGAAGCCTGGGATCTCTGCATGAATGGAGGGCATTGTAGATAGGCATCATATTTTACTCTTTCTTGCTGACACCCACAATGTCAGTTCTTTCCATCCCTGAGACATGCTGGACTGCTTCTAAAGACAACTGCAGTCCCAACCTCTTAACTAAGTCAGAACATTTTATTTTTTGCTTTTCCAATTTCCTAGAATCAATGATTAATATCCCTGGCAAATTACCTGATCTTTAGGAGAGTCAGCAGGACTATTCCTAGGATGAGAACTATGCAAGAGGAATAGGCAATAATGTAGACTGCTTCACCTATAAGAAAAAACAAACCCAAACAAACAAAACAAACAGAAAGCAGACCTGAAAAAAAATTACTTCTTCAGTGATAAGAATCAGGTTGCAGATATGGATTGGAATGCACACATATGCAAGCTAAATTAGCAATCATTTCTGACACCAATAATTAGAATAAGGAAAAAGACCTAGATGGTATCCCAGTGGTAGGAATAACTCCTTCCTTGCCAGTTGGTGCAAAATCACTTTCAGACTCACAGTTAATACCAGCTCAAAAAATACTACATATATGCAGCATTACCTTTTACTCTATTCCACTCCAGGGGAAATGCCACAGACTGTCACTCTGGTTTGTCTTTTGCATCCCTTTCCCATCAGTTTGGAAATGTTAATTTCATTCGATGTAACACAGAAGACCTGGTTCTTACTCATTAGCTAGGTGTCTCCTCTTTCTTCATATTACCACAAACCCAGTGTGCAAAAATGCTTGATCTAGAATAAAATTAATATAAAATGGGATCTAAAGCTGTGTCTGGGCCCCATACCCATAAAGTTTCCTTCTTCTCTTAGGCTTCTCACCAAGAAGCCACTTAGGCAGCTCACGTGCTAAAAATTCAAACTCAAAAAATTGGGAGTTAGTTCAACTTTTGCTTTCCAAATGAAGATCAACACTTTTTTTTTTTTTTTTCTGAAGGAATGAATTCATCAGTTTTGATCAAATGTTCCTTTCAGTTAGGAGTGTAACATAAGCCCTGAACCTAGGCTGGAGGGACCCTGCGACTTAAGAAGGGGACTCAAATCCAGAGCTGCAAGTATCTAACACAAGACCTTCCTGTTACTTTCCTGTTGTACTTATTTCTGTTGTGTTTGTACAACCAAGTAAGTTTTGTTTATACAGGAACTCAAATAACAAAATACAGCCTTAGCTGTTCCCTAGGTCCTTATGTAATCAGTGAAACATTCAATGAAGAAGAATAATAGAATCATATAATCAAGCAGGTTGGAAGAGACCTCCAAGGTCATCCAGTCCAATCTAGCACCCAGCCAAAGCCAGTCAACTAGACAGTGGCACTAAGTGCCTCAGCCAGGCATTTACTGAACACCTCTAGGGATGGTGGCTCCACCACCTCCCTGGGCAGCCCATTCCAATGCCAATCACTCTCTCTGCCAACAACTTCCTCTTAACGTCCAGCCTAGACTTCCCCCAGCACAACTTGAGACTGTGTCCCCTTATTCTGTTGTGTCCTCTTATTCTGTTGCTGGTTGTCTGGGAGTAGAGACCAACCCCCACCTGGCTACAGCCTCCCTTCAGGGAGTTGTAGACAGCAATGAGGTCCCCCCTGAGCCTCCTCTTCTCCAGGCTAAACACCCCCAGCTCCCTCAGCCTCTCCACACAGGGTTTGTGTTCCAGGCCCCTCACCAGCCTTGTTGTCCTTCTCTGGACACCTTCCAGCACCTCAACATCTCTCTTGAATTGAGGGGCCCAGAACTAGACACAGCACTCCAGGGGTGGCCTGACCAGTGTTGAGTACAGGGCCAGAATAACCTCCCATGTCCTACTGGCCACACTGTTCCTGATCCAGGCCAGGATGCCATTGGCTCTCTTGGCCACCTGGGCACACTGCTGCCTCATCTTCAGCTTACTATCTACCAGTACCCCCAGGTCCCTTTCTGCCTGGCTGCTCTCAGCCACTCTGTCCCCAGCCTGTAGCACTGCTTGGGGTTGTTATGGCCAAAGTGCAGAACCCTGCCCTTGGCCTTGTTAAATCTCATCCCATTGGCCCCTGCCCACCCATCCAGCCTGTCCAGGTCCCTCTGCAGGGCTCTCCTATATGTTGCTGGGGAATACTTTTTTTTTTTTGATAGGTGCATGTCTTGCCCCTCTTAGATGTGCTGCAGACCCTGAGGACACGATGTCTGTGGCTTCAGGTTCTACTGGGGCACTCCCTGTAGCTGTTTATATAGACACACAGGCGTTTCCACCGATGAAGTTTGGTAGAGGATGGCTGTGGGCTCAGTAGCAAGACAACGAGTGGATTATACTTCTGTGTAAACCTGTTTGTTATGTATACCTGGTGAAAGAGCTGTGACTATTCATTAGACAGATCAATTCTGGGTGGTGATCAGAGGTTTCTTGGTTACATGCAGCTTGTCACAAGCTTTTTTTCCTGTGCTTACAAAAAAAAACAATTAACGTTTCTGGAGATGAACTGAGCTCAGTTCCCACAGCAGCTGGTATATATAAACTCTGTTACTTGTTTGCCTAGATTCTCAGTAGGGCAGAAAATCCTCAGTAAGAAATAAATGATACTCCAATTTAAGACAAAATGAGATTAATTCCAGCAGTTCTCCCAAGAACATGGTAGGAGTTCTGTATTTCTAGCTTTCTCTTCCAGCCACCCCCCTCCTCCCCCTACTTTAGCTGATGCTGATGAAAGTAAATGCTTATCTTCACACATGAATCAGTTTTCAAATTAAAGTGCAGGAATCAACCCTTTAAACTATGTGAATCTGTAAAATCAAGGAGATAATTTGCATAAGATGAAGTCACAACCAAGCTGACAGTGTGTAGCTGGTTAGGAAAGAATAATTTTAAGTTTGGGGGATTTTTTTGTTTGATTTATCATTTGTTGATGTCCTTTCCAAAATGACATTAAATTCTGGGCCCATCTAAGCTTACAGCAAAACTCTCATTAAGTTTCCTATGGTTAGGACTCTACCCACATTAAGTATTTTTAAGAGGGTTGTATGAGCCCACAAATAACTGGGCTGGTGTGTCCCCTACTGGGTGTGTGAATGAGTGTAAATCCAGTTCTCTAAACAATCCTTTATTCACAGCTTCCAACTCAACAGGGTTATATTTATTTGCCATCATGTATGAATATTTCAGTTTATTATTTGTTATGAAACATGAATTAAACCCAATCTTATCCAATTCCATACTTTCCAGCACAACTGAGTAGAATGGAGAAATCTTAGTGTTTATTGAACTGTAAACATTAATAATAATAATAATAATAATAATAACTATTATTAATAATCATTATAAACAGTTGAAGAAATACAGTTTCTGGAAAGCATGTTCATCTAGAGATAGTCATTGGTTTGAACTGGTGAAAGACATCCTTGCATCATTCAAAGCCAAGCTAAGTAAAGGATTCTTCTGATGTTTTGCTGTAGGGACAAGACCTGAGCAAATTTCATCCCCTTTCCTAGCAGAAAGTGGACAAGCAGCAAATATCTTCAAACACACAAAAGGCTGTGTTTGACAACTTAACCATTTTGCCTCTGCACCCTGGGATTCTTCTTGGGATTTGATTTCAGTAAAGATAAATGTTTTGTAAAGATGATAACTCCCTTTGCAGTCTGAGACATGCACATTGGCCAGCGTAAGAAGGTAGGAGACCAGGATAGATTTTTGACAGCTGTGTTTGTGAAACAATTTGCAATATGGTTTTTATCATCAGGTAGATATCCTGAATCCGATTCTTCCCCTTGACTTGGCTTCCTATGAGACATTTATAGCTTAGAGTTCTCAGCTAGGGTACATGACAGCTCCAACAGAAGGAATGTTTTATTGTATGGCTTAGGCTGATCAGCATTCTTTTTGTTTTTCTAAGGCTATCCAAAACTCTGTTAGGAGTTCAAAGACAGGTTTTTGGAAAGCATTCAGACTTCAGTGGGAATAGAACTAGCTGGGTGCAGGCTGCATTTGGCAAATGTTTATCTGAATCTCTAGGCTGTTAGAAGTAGTCTCAGGGGTGAAATATCTCACATTTACATTTTCTCCCTTAGGGCAATATTTTTTTTGCATTGTAACTTGTTGTGAGAGTCTGATCCTCTCTCTTGTTAATCAACAAAGATAAAGATTGCATTGTCCCTCCTTAATCTTGTTACTTCTGGGACTCAGACTCGGTGCTTGGCCCAAAAGCTCAGAGATGCAAATCAACAGACAATACCTTTGAAACTCCTAGACCTCACCCTGGCTGGACTGCCCAGGAAGCCTCCACCTTATCTCAGCTGCCCCCAAGGGCTGTGTATGCAGGGTGTGGACAGGTGTAGCCGAGAGAGGGTGGAGGCCCTCCCCCCGGCGACGCCGGACCCCTGCGAATGTGTGAGAATGCACAGGAAGATGCCCTGGGGGGGCTGCAGCTGGACACTGAGCAGAAAACTGTATAAAAAGGCAGGAGAAAGGCCTGCCAAAGTGTGGCATCCCCACCAGACCAAGTGTGGTATCCCCACCAGTGGTATTCCCACCGCACCACCAGTGGCATCACCAGCAGACAGAGAGTGGCACCTCCATCGGACCACCAGTGACATCTCCACCGGACCACCGAGGGCAGACCATCACCAGACCACCAGAACTGCACACCGCCTGAAGAACCTCTGACAAAGATCATCCCTGGGCCACGCACCCGTCTCTCTCTCACCCCTTCATCTGCGACGGAGGGTAATATGATCATAGCCTTTTCCCCTTCCCTGCTCCTTCTTTTCTTCTCCATCGATCTCTGTATCTTTCTCTCTCCCCCTTCTCCCCTCTCTCCCTCCGTTTTGCCCAACCTTATCCTTTAATAAACAGTTTCATGGTGATACATGGTCTCGTTTGCACCTTAATTTCGCAACACGGAATCCATAAGAACTGGTCTAGCTCCGCCGGACGGAGATACTGTTAATCTCTGCTCCTGCGGACCTTGACATTTTTTGGCGTCACGGACAGGATTCTGTGTAGTGAAAGTATCACCAGGAAACTGTTTTATTTCTGACGAGTGTGTCTGAGATGTACTCTGAGAGCAAAGTGAATGCTTGTGGAGCAGTGTGGGGATTCTTCAAATGCCTAAATGTGTCTGCGTTCCCAGGAAAGAATATTTTGGGGTACAAGTGTTGATTTTATAGTGTGACCTTCCCGAGAATTCTTAGTACCCTGCGGTAAATAGGAAATATTGTGTAAAGTGTGTCCTCTTGGGGAGAGCTACCTCCACAAGAAGTCTAGTAAAATTGAGAATATTGGTAAAGTGTGTCCCCTTGGGGAAAGGTTCACAAGAAGTCTAGGAAACTTGTGAATATTGTGTAAATTGTGTCCTGGGGGAAAGAATTTCCCCCGAGAAGTCTCTCTGTTGGTAAAGTGTGTCCTCTCGGGGTGACTGTGGCTGTCCTCTCCGAGAAGCTAGATCTCTGCGTTCCCGGGAAAGAATATTTTAGGGTACAAGTGTTGATTTTATAGTGTGGCCTTCCCGAGAATTCTTAGTACCCTGCGGTAAATAGGATTGTGTAAAGTGTGTCCTGGGGGAAAGAATTTCCCCCGAGAAGTCTAGTGAACCCAAACGGAACAGTTTCTCTGTTGGTAAAGTGTGTCCTCTCGGGGTGACTGTGGCTGTCCTCTCCGAGAAGCTAGATCTTGGTGTGATCTCCCTGAAGGAATTTATTGTGTGTTTTTCTAGGGAACAGTGTTTGTGAGTGAGCTTTCTCTGAGCAGTTTTTGTAGGGAAGGTTTTGAGGTATAAGGTCTTTGTGTTGTTGTGACCTCCCCGTGGAGCTCTTACCTTAAAGGCAATGGCCACGGTGGAGAGGCTTTTCTGTTTGTTGGAAGCTCACGGTGCCCGCCCGTCCGTGGAAGGGCTGGGCTGGGCCCGTGAGAACTGGAGTAACTGTCAGAGTGTGGCGGACCGGATTGTGGCCCTGCAGAAGGAGGCACGGGCCAAGTCGGGAAAGGGCAAAGCCTTCATCTGTGCAGTTTTGGGTGCGTGTTTGGCTGCTTCAATAGATGAAAAGCAAAGCCAAAACGGACGGGAGAATAAAATCATTTCCTCCTTGCAGGAGCTGGTAGATTCCCTGCAAGGGCATATTGTAACTTTAAAGGACGAAGTGGCAGATCTTAAGGATAGATTAAAAACAGAACAGAAGTGGCAAAAGTGGTTTTTGAAGGAGGAAGAGTTAAAGCAGACAGAGTCTGCCTCCATATACCCCCAGGCAGAACTGGCAGCAGCAGAGGAAGCTGCGGCTCACATACGTCCTCTCATTAAAACTGAGATGCTGTACGAGGATGAGGATGGCACCCCTGCCATCACAACCAAAGAGATACCCTTTTCTTCCACTGAGCTGGCCAAACTGCGTAAAGAGTTTACACGTTCGGCTGGAGAGTCTGAGGTGGAATATGTATGGCGTGTCTCTAGAACTGGAGGTGATCAAATTAGGTTGACAGAGGCTGAAGCTACAGGCTATTGGGGTGCTAATGTGTTCCTAACTACGGGCAATAGGAGTGGTCCCTGGAGCCTTACTCAGCGAGCAGCTTTTTGGGCTGGGGGCTTTGATTCAAAGGAGAGAGGAGAGCCTCTAGTTCTGAGGGGAGGCATGAATCAGATAATGGAAAATGTGCAGAAGGCAGCTTGTTTGCAAATGGTCTATGATCGAGAACTGAAACATCATTTTGAATCGCCCCTTTCTCTCTTGGTGGACCCGAAGCGAATGACCCCCCTGGTGAGGGGACTTCCTGACTCCCTCAAGATGAAAGGCATTCAGCTCCAAAAGGAGATAGCTGACACCCCACTTACCTCCCGAATACAAGCTGCTCTGAGGGAGAACTTAACACCCGGGAGGAACCAGCCCGATGGCAGACAATGGACGTGGGAGGAGGTGGCTAGAGAGCTATTAGATTATGCCAGGCAGTATGGGGTGCCTGAGGAAGTTCATAAGCCTGAGACTAGAGGCTTGAGGCATGTGGAAATTAATCACCCACTGCCAAGTGCAGATCCCCGGAGCCAGATGCTTCGAATCCCCAAACGACACTCGACTGGGGGGAGGGAGCACCTGAACACTAGACACTATTGGTGGGGGCTAGGCCGGAAGAAAGGTATCCCAAAAGAAGTGATTGATGGGTTATCTTCAGTGCAGTTGGAAATCGTTGTAAAAAACTGGCCAGAGTCTAGCCAGAAACCCGAGCCCACTGCACCCCCCTTGATAGACTTATCTGATGTGGGGAAAGGCGTGCCCCCTTCTCAGCCTCAGAGGAGCTGAGAGCTTCACCCCTCTGTGGTGAGTGGGGGAGGTGAAGCCTAGAGATCTGTGAGCTCACCAATCAATTGCAAATTGTACAGGGTTTGGGAGGTGGATTTGGTTTGTGCCTAGCTTGGCTTCAAGCTGAAACAATCAAAGGCACTTACCGGCCCATTCAAAGCAATTAGCTTCACCTGGGCAGGCTCAGGGAGCCTCTCTCTGGGTGGGGGTGCTTTGCCCAGATACCTTATCAGTACCTGAGGGAGTTGACTAAAGATTCCTTGAGATATTGTCAGAAGGACTTGTTTTGTTGCCATACTAATGACTTCTCAAGTTTTGCAGGCTACAAGTTCTCCCCGCAGCATCACTACAACAGAGGACTGCCCTTTCCTCACAGCCTGGCAGTGTCATCAGATACACGGGGAAGCTTTACCTAAGCTTCAATGGACTCCCAACTGAAGGACTGACGGGATGGGGGGATATGGAATTAATGTATTCTGTTTTGTTAAATGACACAGCATTGTTCTTTTGCCTGATACACGGGGAAGCTTTACCTAAGCTTCAATGGACTCCCAACTGAAGGACTGACGGGGTGGGGGGATATGGAATTAATGTATTCTGTCCTGGTTTGTTAAGCAATTCAGCATTGTTCTTTTGTCCAAAATATGTCTTTGGTGTATTGTCTTAGTGAGAAATCATTTGGGTGCTTGGTATTTTAGTATGAAGAGTTGTGCACATCCTGAGGGGAGATGGAACAATGTCCTTTTCCCTAACACATTGGCAGGGACAAATTCTATAAAAGGGTTACCACCTAATTGGACTGGGGTATGCTATATTTGACTGATTCACCCACTGTTTTTCTTACTCCCAGGTGGAGAAGGAAAGGGTCTGGGAATCAAAGTATATGATAATTTGGGAAGAAAGAGAAGGTCCATCTCCACTCATTTGGCACAAGGTAGTGGTCAAAAGTGGGGAAAAAGGTGACTGGACCTCCCCAACAGACTTTTAAATACTATGGTCCTGCCACCTGGAACCCCCACGAGTGGATCAGTGGTGCTCGAGAACCAATCTATAACTTAAACCGTATCATAAGGCTACAAGCAGTGCTAGAAATAATCACCAATGAGACAGCTCGGGCCCTAGATCTGTTAGCAGATCAATCCACACAAATGCGAACTGCCATTATCCAACACCGAATGGTTCTTGATTATCTGTTAGCAGAAGAAGGAGGGGTTTGTGGAAAATTAAATGATTCCAACTGTTGTCTACAGATTGATGACAATGGGAAAGTAGTGAGACAAATATCTTCTGGGATTCGAAAATTAGCTCATGTACCTGTCCAGACCTGGGAAGGATGGAATATGGACTGGCTCTCCTGGCTTCCAGGGGGACCTTGGGTTAAACAGATGTTGTTTTATTTGTTATGTGTTTTGGCATTGTTACTTTTCTTGCCATGTATCATTCCCTGTTTTATACAACTGATTCAACATGTAGTATCCAATATGCAATTTGTATCCACTGATGGTGTGAGACACGTTCGGGCCATTACCCGATCAAAACCCATGTCTATTGTGAAAATTGTATAAAACTTCCCATTTTTCCCCTAAACCTTTCCTTTTCCTTTCTCTCTCTCTCCCCCCCCCCATCCTTTTTCCCTCTTTTATCTTTGTTGACGGGGTGATGTGAGAGTCTGATCCTCTCTCTTGTTAATCAACAAAGATAAAGATTGCATTGTCCCTCCTTAATCTTGTTACTTCTGGGACTCAGACTCGGTGCTTGGCCCAAAAGCTCAGAGATGCAAATCAACAGACAATACCTTTGAAACTCCTAGACCTCACCCTGGCTGGACTGCCCAGGAAGCCTCCACCTTATCTCAGCTGCCCCCAAGGGCTGTGTATGCAGGGTGTGGACAGGTGTAGCCGAGAGAGGGTGGAGGCCCTCCCCCCGGCGACGCCGGACCCCTGCGAATGTGTGAGAATGCACAGGAAGATGCCCTGGGGGGGCTGCAGCTGGACACTGAGCAGAAAACTGTATAAAAAGGCAGGAGAAAGGCCTGCCAAAGTGTGGCATCCCCACCAGACCAAGTGTGGTATCCCCACCAGTGGTATTCCCACCGCACCACCAGTGGCATCACCAGCAGACAGAGAGTGGCACCTCCATCGGACCACCAGTGACATCTCCACCGGACCACCGAGGGCAGACCATCACCAGACCACCAGAACTGCACACCGCCTGAAGAACCTCTGACAAAGATCATCCCTGGGCCACGCACCCGTCTCTCTCTCACCCCTTCATCTGCGACGGAGGGTAATATGATCATAGCCTTTTCCCCTTCCCTGCTCCTTCTTTTCTTCTCCATCGATCTCTGTATCTTTCTCTCTCCCCCTTCTCCCCTCTCTCCCTCCGTTTTGCCCAACCTTATCCTTTAATAAACAGTTTCATGGTGATACATGGTCTCGTTTGCACCTTAATTTCGCAACACGGAATCCATAAGAACTGGTCTAGCTCCGCCGGACGGAGATACTGTTAATCTCTGCTCCTGCGGACCTTGACACTTGTGTTATTTAACTGCTTGAGTTATTCCAGCTAAAGAGTCAGGCTTCTCCTGTAGGTACCAAAAGGAAGCCCACACTTCCAGGACACAGAGAAGACAGTCTGAAAAGGGGATTAATCTTCCTCTGAGGGTTTCTGACCTTCCTCTGTGGCTACACGGAGTACTTAGATGATATGCAGGATTCATAGGTAAGTAATCCTAATGCCAAAGTTACACCTGAATGCTTAATTGTAGACAAACAGGTCTCAGGAATCCCCTTCCTGTCAATCTATTTTTACACTTCCCAGGTTGCACATTTGTAGTAGTTGAAGGATGGAGATGATACAGCTCCCTTTGTTTTGTATTGCCTTAGAGCATGATTTTTTTTTCCCCCCATTGTTAGAGATGCTGGGCATGAATAGTTCTGGGAACTAATCCAGAACCTATTGTCATCTACTGCATGCAAGATGGGACAGGTCATTCTCATTAGGACTGATAATGGTGCATTAAGTGCTGCAGTGTTATCACTCTGATCACTCTGTAACTGGGTCCTTTGAAAGGAAAGACACAATGGATATTGTTTCAACTATGAGAAAATGTGTATATTAATTCAATATCCTTTAACTGTATGTCAGTTCCATACTGTAAATGCATGGAAATTAAACCAGACCCAACACTTCAGCCTATGGGATATGATAATCTGCAATTGTGTGCCCTGCTTTTGATATTGTTTCAATCATGAGAAAATGTGTATATTAATTCAATATCCTTTAACTGTATGTCAGTTTATTACTATTGTAAGTGCATGGAAATTAAACCAGACCCAACACTTCAGTCTATGGGATATGATAATCTGCAATTGTGTGCCCTGCTTTTGCACGAGAAGGTAAAGCCTGATGGAGTGTAACTCAAGCCCCTTCTCAGACTATTTATTGTGGCTTCCTATGGTACAAAACATCAAGAGGGATAGGAGAGGAGCAGGTGTGACATCAAAGCTAGTCATTTGTGTTGTATGTTGTCACTACTAGACTCTAATGACTGCATGAGGAGTCAGGCTCTGGTGGGCTTATTAGCTTCATTTTTACCAATCATACTATAGTGACTATGAGACATCAATTTCAAAACCACTTATCATGGACATTCCTTCAGCCTCATTATCTTTATTTTGTGGTTATATAAGCTCAGATAAACAGATGAGAGATTTTACCACATTATGTTGGATGGGGGAGCCCACTTGCCTGAACCCATCACTCAAGGGACCTGACCATTAGTCTTCTCTATCCCACATGAGAGAAATCTCGAGAGCATTTCAATTAAAATCATAAAGTGACATGCCCAAACTCACCATTAATTGAAGAAGAATGGAACTGTGCTCTGGAAAGCTTTTCTCCTGGCATTTCTGTATTTACCCAGTGAAAACCTTTCTTCTTAATAGAAATCTGACCTGAAAGTAAACATCAGTTTAAAATATTACTTTAAAATAATAATCTAAGTGAATATTACTGTTTGGTGGTTTGGTAGGAGTCACAGAATTTGGAAAGGCAGCTAGTTAAGAATATTTTTACTGATACTCAGTGAACAAAGTGAATGAAAGTTCCCTTTGGCATCTCGGTTACATATCTCCTGTAGTTTATGGGAGTCAACTGTGCTTTAAAAATATCCTCTGCTTAAAAACAGCTTCAAATCTCTTTTTACAGGAACAGTCTTAGAAATGGCCCCACCAAAAGAAGTGGGCCCACAGAATCAATAGGGAAATGATGAGAAAATGGGTAGTAGCTTGGGAAAATTTCCAGAAGACAAAGCTTATTCTGCAAATGAATTGCTGGGCCTCAACTCTTTCACAAAGGACTGTCCTCTCTGTGGGCATAGATTCATCAATGTATCTGAAAATATTTATCTTCTGTCAAAATGACATTCATGTGAACTGCAGCATGGCAATTTTTTATTCATTGGGGGAATGAACATATTGTGACAAAGGCTCCTGTTTGCAATTTGGAATGTCATCTCAATAGCAATGGACTGAACCTCCTTGTAGATTTGTGTTTCTGTGAAGACCAAAAGTGCAACCTAGAGTGAAAATATTTTGGAAACTTACTTTCTGGCACTAACATTTTTGCTTATTCTAGTGGTGACAGCCTACACTGCCCTGATCCATGCTTTGCTCATATCATAGAATCATAGAAGCAGCCAGGTTCGAAGAGACCTCCAAGATCATCCAGGCCAACCTAGCACCCAGCCCTAGACAGCCAGCTAGACCATGGCACTAAGTGTCTCATCCAGGCTTTTCTTCAACACCTCCAGGGATGGTGACTCCACCACCTCCCTCATATCTCATAAAGCAGCCAGTTACTCACAGTTCCTGCCTTTGCTGAGCCCACAGCAATCTTTACTCCTCCAAGCACAGCCCCAGGAGCAAACATTTGCAACAAGACATTGCCATAGAAGAGTGGAAAGATGTGGTGGTGTAGATGCCACTTGCAGGTCTGTTTACACCAGTTCTAGAGGCAATGATCCCTTTCATAGAATCATAGAATCAAGCAGGTTGGAAGAGACCTCCAACATCATCCACTCCAACCTAGCACCCAGCCCTAGCCAGTCAACTAGACCATGGCACTAAGTGCCTCATGCAGGCTTTTCTTGAACACCTCCAAGGACGATGACTCCACCACCTCCCTGGGCAGCCCAATTAATTTCTCCCCTCTGCCACAACCAGCGTAGGCAGCAGAGGACCCCTCCACGACAGCCACTGTTGTAATACCCCTTAAAACTAATGGTTCTTTAAAGTATTATGTGTTACTCACGTAACTCACTGAAGCAGGATTTACTATGAAGCATGTGATGGAAGAGCTTGCACAAAGCCTGCTCTGCAGGAAGCAGATTCTGACAGGTACACTCCACACGCAGCATTGTGCCCCAGTTGCTAATATAGGCTGCTTTGCAATCAGGGTTTGCAGAACAGGGCATGTCACCCTTGATCAAAGTTTCAAGGCAGGCTTCATCAGCATAGCATCTTTTGGTCACATGTCTCCAGCACTTTGACCTAAAAGTGGTGTATTTTTTCCTGGTAGGAAAAATAAAAATAACAATCAGGTGTACACAATGACAGTTTAGAAACTCCTCAAAAAAGACAGTTAAGGATCATCACGGAAAGAAAATGTAGTCCGAAGGCACCAATGAAGCTTTAAAAACAACAACATTTTGTGACAGCTGGCCTAAATTCTACCCTGATTTTCACTTTCAGTAAAATCTGCAAAACTTTAATTTCAGGAAAAAACTTGGTTTTACTAAAAAAAAAAATTGGAGAAAAAGCCATGGCATGTCCAGTGAGCACCTGTGGGGTGATTTTCCCAGAGTTCAGTGAAACTCAGGGTAAATGTCAACAGTCTCAGCCCTTCAGAGAGGAAATGAAGATAGAGAAATTAGACCAGTCATCACAGTATCACACAGTATCACAGTATCATCAGGGTTGGAAGAGACCTCACAGATCATCAAGTCCAACCCTTTACCACAGGGCTCAAGGCCAGACCATGGCACCAAGTGCCATGTCCAACCTTGCCTTGAAGTGCCCCAGGGACGGCGACTCCACCACCTCCCCAGGCAGCCCATTCCAGTGTCCAATGACTCTCTCAGTGAAGAACTTTCTCCTCACCTCAAGCCTAAATCTCCCCTGGCACAGCCTGAGGCTGTGTCCTCTTGTTCTGGTGCTGGCCACCTGAGAGAAGAGAGCAACCTCCTCCTGGCCACAACCACCCCTCAGGTAGTTGTAGACAGCAATAAGGTCCCCCCTGAGCCTCCTCTTCTAGTAGATCAGTTTATTGGACGGTTGTTGGATCTAGTAACATCAAATGCAGTAATTTTACAGAATTGCCTGACTGTGGGACAGCTATTGGAATATAACACAGTGGAACATCAGTCATGGACAGGCGAGAGTGCACGAGTTCAGTATGCTGAATAGAGATGAAGTGGAAGGTTGGAATGACCTTAGAGAGTGGTGTAACAAATATAAACAACTGTAAGGCTGGAGTCTGTGGTTTCTGCCTATCTTTGCTGACAGACTGCTTAGACACAGTGCATGTGTTGCTGAGAGAACATGAAGAATGCCTATGCTAATTAGTGTGTAATCCTAACCTAGTCCTAACGCAAATGTATGTAACCAATTAGAGCCTAACATGATTTGTAACTCTGTTATGTAGCCTTCTGGTAGAAAGTATATAAGCCCATGCTTGGGGTGCAATAAACTGGATTGGAACTTGCTTATGTTAAGCCTTCTCCCTGTCTTTTCTTATACCCATGGCACTGAGGCCTGTGGCAGACAGTGTGGAGGAAGAATGAATGTTCAACTTACTTTACATAAAATAATCTGTGTCCAACACAAACCTCTCCTCCCCCTAACACAATACAAAATGTCCAAGGCTCAGGAGTAATTCACTTAACCTTAAATATTAATGACACAAGAAGATTTAACTTGTTTCCCAGCACGACAACCTCAAAGAGTTTCAGTTTGTTTGCTTTTAGAATGAAGTTGGCCTTCCATGCACTCTATATGACAACAGAAAGCATCTGTTAAAAGTGAACTGAGAAATTTGTTAATTAAAAACCAATCTACTGCTTGCATTAAATATTAGGAGATAAAGTGGGTAAGCTTTTGCTGTATATTGTTCATTGGTATATTAAATAATTATTTCCTTAACCATAAAATTAGGTTATTAATATACTGTTGGTATCATGTAGCTGTAACAAGCAAGTCACATGGAAACAAACATGGACTATTAAAATGCCATCTGGGACATTTACAATAAATGTTCTCATTACACAAGCAAAAAAATTTCAAACCAGATGCCACCCCTGTGCTAATGGAATTATTTTTATTCACCTCCTGATTTATAGGTATGGCTAGTCTTAATTCACAGACTAATTTTGCTAATTCTATCCACTTAGTGGCAGGAAACATGAATGTTTCCAAAATAATGGGTAGTTCAGCAAGTCTGTTATGATATTACATGTGTACATATGCACATGCATAGACATACATTTGTAGTCCAATTATTCTTGAAACAAGGGACAGTTCCCACTGATGTCAGTCTGCATAGCCTGCATGGAACCACAAGCATCTCTTGGCCTCCTGGTTTGTTGACTGAAAGTTAATTTGAGCATAGCTTTGAGGTAAAAATCAGGTCTAACTCACAAGGGAACTGATGACTACACTGAAAAACAAAAGTGACCATGCACAAATGAGCTATGAATATGGACTAATTCTGTTGCATGTTTTCTGAAATAAAATCAAAGCTAAAAATGTCTGAGGTAGCCAGAATGAAGTGTGAACTGAGCTTGTGACATTCATTAGTGTAAGTATTGTTTTAGATTAGATCAGATACTTCTTAGCAATACTCTGAGTGAGGTAGACAGGGGTGGATTGTGCTAGTTTGAACCTAGCTAGAATGTATTGGTGAGAACTAGACTACAGGCTGTGAAAGGAAAACAAGACTGATGTCTACCTTGCTCATAGGCATGCTGAGATGTATAAAAACAAAAATCAAAACATAGATAACACACATCTCCTGCTGGGGAGCTCTGACCTGCATCTCTCTCTAACCTCACCCTCCATTTTGGACTAATCTACTTTGCTTCCTAACCTGCTGGCTGAACCTCCATTCTTCCTTGGGACTGGGGTAAGGTTGAGAGGGGTAGGGGGAAGGTGAAGGGGTGGTTGGGAGCCTCTCCTGGGGACTCAGGTTTCTGGGAGGGGAGTTGTGTTTCTATATTCCCTTTTCCCTTGTCTATTTCTGTCTATAACTGTATATACTGTAAATATCTGCTTGTATATTGAGCTAAGCTGCAAATATAAGCTTCATTCCATTTCCAGAGCTGGCTGAGTCTAGTCTGGGTGATTTCCAAAGTGTGGAGGGGTGGGTAACACCCAAAAGGTGGGTGACACCCAAAAGGTGGGTAACACCCAAAACGTCACAGTATCTTCATGAGTTTGGTGGTCTGTGTATGTTTCAGGGGAGCTTATTTTCAAGTATCAGTATGCTTGAGATGAAAAGAATAAGACAACAGTTTTCTGACTGGGCCATATTGGTTACATGGCCATTGTGTACAGTAGGTCAGACTCTGCCATGGAAGAGGTAATTACTTCAAGCAAACAAACTTTGTGCAGTCTGCTGCACAATTTGGGCCAACTGCTAGGGGGCAAAGGTGCAGACTGACAGGTGTTTTCTGAAGAGAGTGGTAATGAAAATACACAGTGGCATAGTTTGTCCAGCAGATAGTGTTAAGAGTCATGAAAGAGGCAGAAAGAAAGCCCACACTAGATTCCAGATCTTTCTGGAAAGGAAACTTTTCCCTTTACTCGTGGAATTACCACAGTTGATGCAAACATCTGTGAGGATATCAAACAGCAATGATACTATACAATAGAAACAGATACGGGGAAAAAAATGTGCTATAGATGAGCTACAGGGCATATATACAACAATTCTTTGATAAAATCCTTATTTGCAGGCACATTGCTAGGCAAAAAAAGTTTTGTCTACTTGCCTGCAAAATTCATTCTCTTCACACATGCGAATTACATTCAGACACGATGGGGGTGGAACGGTAGTAACGGCACAGGGCTTGCCATGAAGAAGTTCTTTGGCTCTGTGGCAGGATTCATCATGCTGGATACAATCACAAAATGTCATCATCTGGGCAACCTCAAAAGGCATATTTTGATAGAAGAACCTTATGGCTCCTTGACATTCTTCCATGTCGCACTTCTTATTTACTGAGCAAATCTTAAGGTACAGGGACAACTGTTTATTGCAAACTTCATCTTCAACACACTCCTTGTTCACATCCAGACAGGTTCTGTTTGTTCTGTATGCTAGAAAGAGTAACCATTTTAAAAATGAAACCACAAGAAAACCTTTCTCAAGTGCTGATTAGTAGTCAACCTACCTGCAATGTTCCCATTAGAAACAGGTTTGACTCCCCAAAACACTGATTCAGCCTTTCCAGCATTGCCTCTTTTAAGCCTATTATGTGTTCTTCATATTTCTCCCTCCCATGCTTGGCTTTCTTAACTAACCCTTTTGTAAGTGACCCTTCTGCCCTGGCCAGGTAAGCAGAGGAGAAGGAAGTGAAAATTGTCAAGATGGAAATTTCTTCATGTATGGCTTTTGGAAGGCAGTAGTTAGTGGACACCTGAAACTGCTGAAATCTATCACATGCAGTCTTATGCTGGGCCACATAATGAGTAATAGAAAAGAGAATATAAATGACATTTACATGCTTTTAAAGCTAGTTTGGGTATTCCTAGCCTGTGCTATAAACCTTCCAGAAGATATAAGTGTTTCTGACCCTAAGATGTTTGAGGAATAAGATTTGCCTCTGTAAATTTACAGAATCACTATTGTTACCTGACTTTTTTTTTTTCCCTATTCTGATCTAATCAGTAGCTTAAAAGTAAATATATTGTATCTATTGACTCCCTGCTCTTCAGTATTAATTTTAGTCTCCAAATGTACTTCAGACTATCTGAAATACAGAGGTAAGCCCAGTCATTAGGATTCATAAATAAATTCAGACTTACCCTTTTTAGAAAGAGTAGATAAACTCCATTGTATTTTTGTTTCTGTACTAATATCATCTAGAACAAAATGATACAGATAATAGGCATAAGTGATAAGTCTCATTTTAGCTTAGTTTTTAACTTTAGAATATTGGCTGTGTAACTGATAGAGTGCCAGTAGTAAAAATAAACAACAATGAAACAAATTACCTTAACCAAATAGGACCTGTCAGCTTGTGAATAAACTCAGATTTTTACAGACATTCATAACTTTTGGGGGTGAAAGCACAGTTTATCAATGGTTGCACATAATATTCTCTATGTAATTATAGACTGTGTGAGCTCAAGAATAGTTGTAGAGCTGTTGAGTGCAGTATAAAGTCCAATTTCTTGTGAATAAATAGAGGATAGAGGCCTTAAATTGTTCTTCAATGCACACAGTTTTCAAGCTCAACTATTTGCTTGTCATACTCTAAAGTCAAGGCAAGCAGACAATTCTTGTTATTAGAAAATGATTATTATTGGTTACATTTCAAGATAACTTTAAAATAACTATTTATGTTTTGAATCGTAACAACAACTTCTAGATACCACATATTTAGAAACCCTTTCCTAGCACATTTTAGCCTGGAGAAGAGGAGGCTCAGGGGGCCTTCACTGCTGTCTACAACTACCTGAAGGGAGGTTGTAGCCAGGTGGGCTTTGGTCTCTTCTGCCAGGTAACCAGCAATAGAACAAGGGGACACAGTCTCAAGTTGTGCCAGGGGAAGTCTAGGCTGGATGTTAGGAGGAAGTTGTTGGTAGAGAGAGTGATTGGCATTGGAATGGGCTGCCCAGGGAGGTGGTGGAGTCACCACTCCTGGAGGTGTTGAAGCAAAGCCTGGCTGAGGCACTTAGTGCCATGGTCTAGTTGACTGGCTAGGGCTAGGTGCTAGGTTGGAGTGGATGATGTTGGAGGTCTCTTCCAACCTGGCTGATTCTATGATTCTATAATGTTCCTAGTTACAGTGTAATACCAAAAGGGACTGATTTGAATCAGATTGTGTCAAATTAACACATTGAAGGACCATAGCATTTGCACACATGCTATCATTTTGCTATCAGATTATTGATTTGCACCTAAATAAGCCTGTTAAAACTATCCTGTTTCTAGGAAAACCTTTTTCACAGACTTCTGCACACTATTGATATGGAAGTATTGATATGTAAGAAAGCATTCAGACTGCTGGAATATGACCAACCTGTGTAGGCGTCCTCCTCCTCCTCATCATCATCATCATTGTAACTTTCACTAGCTGCTGAAGCCTGACTTTCTTGAGAGTATTGTAAACAAGGGTTGTTAAACATTTCTTTCCATGTTTCAGTGCATCTCATCTGAAGTGGCTCTGAGCACTTGCACTCTCCCAGAACTGTTTTCCTTAGTTCTTTCCATGCTGACAAGCACATCTGATTGATTATTGGGAGCCTGCATTTTGCCATGCCCACCTGGCATGCTCTCTGGAAGCTTTTGTACACTACAGAGCAGTAAGGGTCCTCTTGACAGCGCTGTTTTGCCATGCTGCAGTCATTCTCCAATTCTTCAGGGTGTCTTCGGTCTTTGGGGTTTTTGTGGTGCCTGAAATTCAGTCCCGTATCTGATCTTGAGGAAGTTTCAAAATATCCTGCACAGACAGAATATTTGGTACAAAGAAAGATACAACTCAAATGGAAGATGAAGCATCATCACTGGTCAGCTCAAAACGAATGAATGAAAAAGCCCTGTTTTACCTTCTGAGCTGTGTGTGAATACATAATCATTTCAGAGCCTGGCAAACTAATGAATCTTCCTCGTGCTTACTCTCTCCTGGTAACTGTGTTATACAACAACTCAGCTACTGACAGTAATAAGAGAAATTCTACTCAAATTACTGTGTAAAGGGCTTGATCTCACATAGTTTTAACCACCTACAGATTGGATATATCACGGATTACCATCTTAATTCAATCCATCATTTGTAAAGAGAGAATGACAGTTCCAGAAGATGGTTCATTCATTACCTAAAATAGTCATTTAAATTAGGGACAATTTCTCCTGAAGGTATCTACCAACACCAGAAGCTATCATCTGCAGGTAAATCTGATCCTAGAGTTACTCTATCCAATCTGCTTGCTAGACTGGTAGGAAATGTAATCTCAACCAGCAAAAATTGCTTCATCTTGCTAGAAGCAAAAGCAACTGTTCCAGTGACATCAACATCACACCTTAGGCATCAACTCTTCTTCTTTGAGGCAAGGAGTAACAGACCAGGATGTTGTGATTTATTCTGCAATACAGCTACATATTCCACTACTATATGGTGTGTGCTGATTGATACCAGCAGGGAATGATGAATCAGCACCAGAAATCAACCCTGGGGCTCAGTTTCCAGACTCTCATTCACTGTCTGATATTAACTCTCTTATGTTAGCTTTGATACTTGTTAATCCAATCCAGGAGGCACTGGATGAGAAACTGCAACACTTTCATGAGCCAAGTAATTCTCACTTACAGAGTCAGGTTTTCTGAAGGCAAAAAAGTTTTCAAAATAAGAAGAAAATAAATGTAAAGGAGCTGAGCTCATTGATGACCTTTTTGAAAGGATACATTATATATACCTTGTACAGCTTTATGAAGCTGTGTGTTTGTCACACTCAGTAGCCTCTCCTAGATGTAGTTTCTGTAATACTGTGTGACACAGCTGCACACCTGTGCATCCCCAGTTGCTCACACTCCCATGCAGTAGGACATGACTCTCTCTACATAACAGATGCAGTGGTGCTGAAGAGTCCTTGGGCAAAAAGTGGGCCCCAATACACATTGTATTTTCATTCTTGCTTTCCACTGGATGAAGCATGAGCTTCAGACATTGAATTTATCACATCTGTTTACTGGCTTTGTTCATTTTAAAGCAGCTGTGGCATTGCTTTTGTACACATGTTGGAGAGCATCACAAAGACAAAAGTAATTTTTTTTTTGGGGGGGGGAATTATCAGACTTGAGGAGTATGCACAGAAACTTGAATCCAGTTAAAACTAGAGTTACAAAATGATATATTTCTCTTCATAATTAAAACTTAGACTTAGTTACCTTTAGTAGTGCTGCACTGTTTCCCAAGAAAAGTCATGATGCTACAGAAATTATCTGTAGTGCAGATGCAGCTTTTAAATTCTGGATATTTTTCAGCCAGGACCTGGATGATTCTATTACATCCAATAGTATCTTCTGCCTTGCATTTATTACCTAGAACTCACCATTAAAATGATAATGTTGTTAATGTTTATGAATGCTTAAGGGATGTGTTACATAAAACAATTCAATTGAAGCACAAAAATCATCTGCTTTGCCAAGAGAAGATGGTTTGAACTTCATTTTGTTTGAGAACCTGTCAGAATTTATATAATACTCAAAATGATATAATAAAGTTTGGATAAAATGTTGCCACCTTTTATTTGATCTAACCCATTGCGAGAATGTCTGCCTCTGTGCTCATTTCCAAAGTACATAAAAACTTAAGCTCATACCTTTTAGTCTATGTAGATGAGGCACAGAGACCAAAAGAAATAGGTGGACAGGAGACGAGGAACACAATATGATCTGTGGCACTGAGACACTCATGCTGGTCCTGTGTGGAAATGAGGTGCCTGGTACAGGGACAGGGGTTCATGCTGCAGGTAACTGCCATGTACGAGCATACAAGATGGAATGCAGAAGAGCAGGTATGGTCCTGGTGATACTAACCCTATCCTAAAGGGTGGCAGATCTAGTTCAGATCACAGTATCACAGTATCATCAGGGTTGGAAGAGACCTCACAGATCATCAAGTCCAACCCTTTACCACAGAGCTCAAGGCTAGACCATGGCACCAAGTGCCACGTCCAATCCTGCCTTGAACAGCTCCAGGGACGGTGACTCCACCACCTCCCTGGGCAGCCCATTCCAGTGTCCAATGACTCTCTCAGTGAAGAGCCTAAATTTCCCCTGGTGTAGCCTGAGGCTGTGTCCTCTTGTTCTGGTGCTGGCCACCTGAGAGAAGAGAGCAACCTCCTCCTGGCCACAACCACCCCTCAGGTAGTTGTAGACAGCAATGAGGTCACCCCTGAGCCTCCTCTTCTCACATAGCATGAGCTGGGCCATTTAGATATTCCCTCAGACTGCTACCCCATGGAACAACTTCATTGCCTGGAAATGTGGTTTGGAAATGACAGCAGGTTGAATGCAGTCTAAGAATATTTTGAGTTGTATTTCTTTTTTAATAATAAGAATAAGGGAGAAGTGACTATTTAAAAGAAATCATAGAATCATAGAATCAACCAAGTTGGAAGAGACCTCCAAGATCATCCAGTCAGCTAGACCATGGCACTAAGTGCCTCATCCAGGCTTTGCTTCAACACCTCCAGGGATGGTGACTCCACCACCTCCCTGGGCAGCCCATTCCAATGCCAATCACTCTCTCTGACAACAACTTCCTCCTAACATCCAGCCTAGACTTTCCCCAGCACAACTTGAGACTGTGTCCCCTTTTTCTGTTGCTGATTGCCTGGCAGAAGAGACCAAAGCCCACTTGGCTACAACCTCCCTTAGTTTGTCAGTCCAAATTCAAGCCTGCTGCTTTTGTGTGCACTTGGACTCATGACAAGGAGACAAAAGCTGTCAGGTCATATTTCCTTGTATGTATAGTAGAGAGTATGTACTACAAAGGTAAATCAATTAACCCCCTACTTGATGGACCAAAAGATTTTAGAGGCATTTAATTACTTAATGTTGCTTAAGAAAGGTAAGTAAGAAGCAGTTTAATACCACTTAAGTTTTATTTTGTGAAAGATACAGTTGACCTTGTAAAAAGAGGCAGGGATGTCCCAGAGCCTCTCCACATTTCCCCTCTTCCTCTCACAAGTATCTCACCATACGCAAGATAAGGAGCATCTGGCTCGCACAATTCAGGCTGGCCACAGGGCAGCACAAGGATGGATTTTAATCCAACCGAGCCCATATGCTACTGTCTCTGCCCTGTCAGTGGTGACACCTGGCTTCCTGCCTTGCTGCTTCTCTGGTGACTACTGTAGAGCAACAGAGGCTGTGCACTCAAGTGAAACCACAAAGCTAGCAGCCGTGTGTAAACTGCCACCATGGACAAGCATTAATGTGATTAGACTTTTAATGTCATTTATGCGTTTTTGACGTGAATAGCCCAGGAAAGCACTCTAGGTGGTCTGCAAGGGGAAACAGTGCATTTCACCTGTGTCTGAAGGAATGAGCATTAGTTGTTCCACAGTGCACATCCCCAGGAATGAGTATTAGTTGTTCCAGAGAGCACATCCCCATCCTGCTACTCCAAAATCCTTTTGCAAATAGTGTCTGCAAGGCCCTTTCTCTGGTTACTCTTTGTGACTTAGGAGTCTTTGGGGATGTATTAAAATGTGCACTGATAGAAAGGGATGTCCAGCAAGAGCTGCAGTTCTCAGCCTCTGCTCCAAATTCACCTTTCTCTCAGCAAATGAGGAGGCAATGGTGCCTGGGCTTCTCTGCACCTCTCCAACCCCATCTCCAACTCACCTCCAGCACTTTTAGAAGAGCATGGCTGTGACCTCCAGCTCTCATTGCTTTCTGTTTTCCAGGGCATCTGCTGAAGGGCAGACACAGGACATTCCCTAACCACAAAAACAGGGTGGAAAGATATGGGAACTATGGAGGCCCATGGAGGTTGCTGGGTGTATATGTTACTCTATATCTCATCAAGTGAGTAAGGGTTAATAAGGGAATTTTGGAGGAAAAAATCAGAAGGACAAGGGTAGAAAAATGGCAAGAAAGATTAGAAGTGGCTTGTGTTAAAATTAGCTAATTTACAAATTTATGACTGTATTCTTTCAGGTCCTGAGGATGCCATAGGGGTGGAGGTGGGTAGAGGTTGTAGAATAAGAAACACACACACCAGTATGTGTTATGAATCACTTAAATGATCTGTCTTCATGACCTTAAAGAGTTGTGATCAAGAGTCAAGTTCAGGGGCTGTGTTCAGTGGCTGTGTGCTACCACATCTGACAACTACCAAGTGGAAAGTAGGTTGTGGGGTTAGGACATAGAATCAGAAAGCAGATCAGATCTATGAGGTTCCCTTTCCTGGCTTCTTGAAAGCTGTGTAGAACCAACCTATTGTCAGTATAGGTCTGTTTATACACAGTGTTAGTTCAGCTGTAATGAACACTAGAAAATATTTTATTGTTGGTTTTCAATTATTTCTACTTCACCATTGATTAGCTCTAGGTAATATAATTTAACTTATATGAACTCTTCTGAGGCATTTACAAAAAGTAGTCTCTGAGCTAATGCTTGGCAGACATTATTCATAATCTGATTTATTTGTATGTACATAGTGTGTGTACATGGAAACACTGACAGAAGCATGACAGAGCAGAAGCTGACACTCCCATGGTGATAATCTCTGTTCTTGCACAGTCAGCACTTCAGTCATCTTAGAAGGATTTGCATCTAAACACTGCAGAGGAAAACACTGGGTTTTCCTCTTTAATACTGGTGAGATGACCACTGGATTGCTGTGTCCAATGCTGGGCTCCTGAGGACTAAAGTAACATGGACATACTGAAGTGGCCATGGCAAAGTGCCACAGATGTGATTAATGCACTGTAGCATCTGTCCCACAAAGTGAGACTCAGAGAGCAGGGATTGCTCAGTCTGGAGCAGAGAAGACTCAGAATCATAACAATACACATGTCTGTGTGTATAAATACCTGATGGGAGGGAGGTGAGTAAGGCAGGGACAGACTCCTCAGTGGTATCTAGTGACAAAAGAAGAGGTACAAACTCAAGTACAAGAAATTCCATTGAAGGATTAGAAAAAATAGTCTGAATATGAGAGTCATCTAACAGGCTTTGGTGCCTCCATCACTGGATATGTTCAAAATCCAACTGGACATAATCCTGGAAGACAGTCGGCAGCTGACCCTAGCTTGATCAGGGGGTTTGGACTCAGTCACCAGAAATCCCTTCCAACCTCAATCATTTTGTTTGTTTGTTTTAAGAAAAATAGACTCTTCCAAATCTAATTCCAAGAGTGATTCCTCAATATTTAATAATTTTATTTAAGATTTTATTTTTCTTGTTTGTTTTTTTTTTTGTTTCCACTTCTGAAAAATTACCAAAAATGAATATTCATGGTTAAAAGAAAGCTCCCAATCTTCTATTTCTTTTTTTAAATCAGTGACTAAAAGAAGGAAAAAACCCAGTAGAACCCGAATCCTAAAATCCTTCTTCTGCAGTAACACATTTCTGACATTTTCAAAGAGAAAAAGTTTGATTCCATCAAAACAAAGTATTTCAGTATTTTCCATTCTGATCTGAAAGGTGACTCAGATATGTTCATCTCCCCTCCCTCCTTGTTTTTTTTTTTTTTCAATAGCACAGAAAAGGAAGTAAAAGAACAGACTCAGAGTAAACAGAAGCAAAAGAAAAGACTCAGAGGACTATAAACTGTGACTATGAAAATGCTGCTGTAGTAGCAGGGAAGCAGTGATGGAAAATTTGACAGAGAAAGAAGGACTTCTGCAGTCATTGGGAGAGTGCCCCCAGACCTGCTCCAAAGAACAAAAGGTGGATGTCTTGATAACATACACATTTCACTTGGAGGTTACAGCCTGAGGGGCTAATTTATTGAACTCATACCACATAGGAAACATAGAGATGAAAAAAAGTCACACAAAGGGTTTAACTGCAGCAGGTTTGTCTGACCCAGTTACAAATACCAGTAATAATGGTGGGTAAACACTTACTGTCCCTCACAGTGAGGGAAATAAGATATTATGTGACAACACAACAAATCCAAAAGGGAGACTACAGAAATCATTATGCTGGCACACTTCATCTGGTAGCAAGATATGATGAAGAATAGCCTACAGTACAAATTTTGATCTTGGTATCAAGTAGTCTTGGTGCTAATGCCTTTGTGAATGATGCAAGAGAAGCGAATTCTGCTTCTTGTGATGCTGGGAAGAGGTTTGGTTCTAGGGAGCTCATCTTTAGATCACTATACTGAGTCTGAGAGCACTGCATATTCCAATAGTGGGGTGGGTTTTGTTTGTTTGGTTTGGGTTTTTTTTCCCCCAAACAGCAGTCATGTTTGCTGAAACTGTTCCACTTCACATAAAATATTTAAAAACTTGATAGAACACAAACTGAAACCCAATTCCTTTGGGGACTGGGTTTTAACCATTAGATTATCATGTATTTTTCATTTACTCTGTCTGTTCTTACGAGTACTCAGCCACTCCATGCAGAGCAGGTACATATCTGGAACAGGACACACTAAAAAGGACTCCTCAATTCCTTTTCTGCAATAATTATCCTGAATACTGCTTTGTGACTTGGGACACTTCAAATATCTGCAACAAATGAAGAGATGGAGACATTCAGGTAGCTTAAACTGCAGATGAATGTTCTAGCAATGGATTATTAAGGATGATTTCAGGCAGCATCTTCTGCTGCCTTGCTTCTCATGAGGACCAGATGGGAGACTGATGGTAAGACAGAGGGACATTCACTTTATCAACTCTGATGCAATCAAGACTCAGGTTTTGGCATGAGGATATGGCTAATGTTATGTCAAAATAAGAAGGCAGCTTTGCACAGAGATATAGATACCTCAGATTCCCAGTGACCTGCCTTATATAATTAATTTGCTAGACATGGCAGTTATGCCATGAAATATGCTTGGCTGCATTTATGAACAGGAGCAGGGCATGGAATAGACTGATGGGCAGTGACTGTGTTATACTGTTGCACTTTTGTATAGCACTTGGTCTGGACTAAGCCAGACAGACTGTGAAGCTACCATGGATCTGAAGTCACTCCTCAAGGACAGGTTTGTGCAGCTAGCACTGGGGTAAGACAGTTCAATTATCTAGATGCATGCTGCCCCGTGATGATTGAACTGAGGGCCAGCAAATAGTGCCTGGCCCATTTGATGTGCTAGTACAGATGCAGCCTTGGAAGAGCAAGGCTCTTGACATTTATCAGTCAACAAAGGTGTCACTACTAGCTTGGTCTAATGACAGTAACACTCTTCTCCCTTCCATATTCACAGCACCTGGCAAGTGAGTACTCGACACATGACAGCAAGATCTGGTGCAGGGAGAAAGTAAGAGATGGTAACAGATACCCAAGATTTGTTCAAAAAGGTGACAGGCCTTTAAGAAAGGAACATTTTCATCTGAACAACAGAGATGAAGAAGTTTCAAGTCAAACTTGTAATATTTGTTTTTCACCCACTGAAAACATGCTTCACTTGGAAATGATGCAGCAAGCATTGGAAGTGAATACACAGAGAAAGAGACTGTTTTTTTCTTCTTTTGTTTATGTGAGAATATGTTTAAACATCCAAGGGGGCTTAGTCACATTGTAATCTGCATTTTATCATGCCATCACTCTGACACGTAGGTGTTATTCAAAGAAGTATTTCCAAAACATTGAAAGCCTGGAGAAGAGGAGGCTCAGGGGTGACCTTATTGCTGTCTACAACTACCTGAGGGGTGGTTGTGGCCAGGAGGAGGTTGCTCTCTTCTCTCAGGTGGCCAGTGCCAGAACAAGAGGACGCAGCCTCAGGCTGTGCCAGGGGAGATTTAGGCTCGAGGTGAGGAGAAAGTTCTTCACTGAGAGAGTCATTGGACACTGGAATGGGCTGCCCGGGGAGGTGGTGGAGTCGCCGTCCCTGGAGCAGTTCAAGGCAAGGTTGGACGTGGCACTTGGTGCCATGGTCTAGCCTTGAGTTCTGTGGTAAAGGGTTGGACTTGATGATCTGTAAGATCTCTTCCAACCCTGATGATACTGTGATACTGTGATACTGTGAAAGCAAAGTTGGAAGATTTTACCAGCTGGATGCTGGTTTTATTTAACAGGCTCCCACGAGAGCAGTTTCTTCTGAATTCAGCGTTCTTAAGTTGGTTCAGATTGAGTCAGTTCAGAGTCCATACATTTTTATTACCTTGCTGAAGAGACAGTATGACTGTCACTGGAAATATTATTGGCCACTCTCAAGAGTTTCAGAAGTTTACTGCCCTGTCATCATTTACTCTTTGAAAACCCACTGCCTTAATGCACTGACCACTGCAACATTATGGTAAACAATGCATACTCAGCAGCCGAAAACAAAGCTGTGTGCACCATAAAGAGTTACCTGAAATATTGCAGGCATCTTCAACAGCATTCCAGGCACTTTCACATTCATTTGCAGCATTTATGCATTGCTCCCTCAAGTGCATGCAGTCAGTAGTCTGGGTAGTAGATATACTTGTGAAGTACATGAGCAGCACTGTAAAGATATAATATAATTACTATCTAATAGATATTGTGTTAAGTTTTTTCTCCATTTACATAATTTATTGTGACTTATCTCTAGATTCAATTTTCCCATCAAGTTAACATTTTAACAGAATAAACCTTTTCTTCAGCTTCATCACTTAAAAATTAAAAGTGGGGTTTAAATCTGTGACATTGCAGTGGGATGTATTTTGGTTTTACCCAGGTGTTATAATGTCAGCCATAACTATGTATGACATCCATTCATCAATATATAGAAACAATTGCAGTTCTGAGAGCCATAATAAACTTGAGAAAGGAAAATGCTATAAAATTCAGAGATATTAACATTTCATTTGGGCTGCAATTTTGTCAGCCTAGAAACTACACAGGAATTCTCCTGAATGGACCGTGAGAAAGAGATTTGACAGCTACACATCTGTTAGATAATAGAGGAGATTTTATTTCATATTACAGCACTTTTCACTTCTTTTCTTGTCTTTTTTACTTCACTGATGCGTCATTCTTGACAGCAACTACCACATTTATGTCTTTAGCTGCTTCCCCGAGTGCACTAAACCCAAGAACCAAGTTAACTGCACGAAAAACTTCTGAAACTGAGCAATGATACCAATGTTTCAAGGTAAAGAATTTTAAATCAGCACCACCTCAGGTTTAGCATTACAAAAACTGAAATCTCTGCTAGAAAAGACAAATTGGAGGTTTAGCACTTTCATCAGCATTCCCATGGTAACACAACCTCTAATTGCTAGCCACATGTCCCAATTTTATTTGAAATTGAGTTTCAGATGCATGATTTCAGGCCTTACTAGCTGCTGAACACCTCATGCAAGAGTGTCCCTCATGTGTTGAGGGACATAGCATCCCACAGACTGAGTCTCCTGTTTTCGCTTATGTTCAGGGTAATTCATATGGAGTCTGAGGAACTGCCAGCACTGTTTAATTGCTCAAACACCATCTACATGAGGCATGAAATACTCTTTCAGGAACTGTCCAGATCACATCCAGAGAAGTGGCATGTTTCCAATTACACATTTTGAGAAATAAGAAATGAGACATCACATATTGCTCTCAATAATCTTGAAGAGACTCTACTCTTTAGAGGTACTACTCTGTTTAGGGTGATTTTATGCTCACCTGTGATGTAATAGCACTCTGTTGTAGCAAACACTTTCTGGTTGTATGTTGATAAAGATGAAGCAACACTGAATACTTTATAACAATAGCATCTAGTGTGTGAGAGACATGTAAAAGGCTACCTATGCTTATTATAGCTGTACAGCAGTACAGAGGGGACACTGTGACAAGCCTACATGAAACAAGCTGGCCAATATGATTTTAGAATCTGGTGCACTGTAGCTGATACAGTTGCTTAAATTAAGAGTTAGTACTTTAGTCATTTGCTTTAGTTATTTACTCTTTTGTTTGGAGAACTCAGCCACCACTTTACACCTTGAAGAGTTATGGGGTAGTTTGTAGCTGAAAGTTTTTGTAGGAGTGTTAACCCTATACAGTTTTAGAGTGATTAATTTTTACATGAATTTAGATTTCTCCAAGTGTATTTTTCTACAGGTGCCTATTGGCTCACTAGGGAGGAAGAGAATTGGAATTTGGTGTCAAAAGCGAAAAGGGAGGAGGGGAAGGATATTTTACCACCTTCATTTGGCAAACTGAGGACAAAGTGATGGAGGAATTACAGTGTCTCTTCCAAGGCTGCAGAATTATTACCTGTGAGATAACCAAGAATAACAGGGAACTAGGCTATGGTTTCTATCCAAGTGCAAGAGCCCCGAGGTAACCAGTTCCAAAGGCAAAAAGCAAGCTATATTTGAGTGTAGTTCATATTTCCAAAGTGTTAAAGGATAACTTTATTTTAACAAAACCTGGGACAGAGCTGCCTACAGAAAGTTTTTAACAGTGGGATATGAGTTTAGAGCAGTGGGGTTCTAGAGACCAGCATGTATGCTCTATGTAGAGACATGAAAAGGAGAAAAAAAGAAACTTGAATATATTCGTCTCAATGTATTCTTTTCTACTGATTTCTTCTGTGCCGCCTTTGTTGATTTTCCCTTTTTCTCCACTTAGACACAAAGAGAAATGTTGATAGCTCTCTTTGTATAGCTGCCAGCACGAAATGCTCTCTACTGGGCAAACAAGTGGCTGCTATTTACAGGGCATCCCATTTGTGTGCCTCGCCGGTTCAACTTTTTGCTGCTACCGACTCTGCTACCCTGCCCTAACTCCCGCTTCAGACACTGCCCGGAGCCGGGTTGGAGACATCTGAGCCAAGCCGCAGGGCCTGGGCATCGCAGGCTGGTACGAACCCTCGACAGGTACCCGGTTGCACCCTCCCCCCCCTCCACTTGACGCTCCCCAGGTGATGCAGATTAGGCAGGGAGCTGTAGGGGAACCCGCCGAGGAAAGAGCTCGGGGAGAAGCGAGGGTCCTGGCCAGCCGGGGGGCTGTCTCCCTCCCCTCCTCCCGCGGCACTTACCGAGGCAGAGGAGCGCTGCCATGGCCGACTGCGGACTGCTGAAGCTCCGCTAGCAGCGGGTCGCGACGGGCGGCAGGTGCCGGACGGGCGCCGCCCCTTCAGCACCCACGGCGGGGACAGCGCCCCGCCCTCCGCCGGGCCCAGGGCGGGCAGGGCAGGGCAGCTCCGCCGCTCTCCCGCCGCCGCGCTCGCTCCGGAGCAGCGCATGAAGTTTGCCGCCTCAGCCTCAGCGCTGGGACCGTTTTCGCTGCTGTTGGTGCTCCTTTTGCTCTCGCGTCGCTTTTTGCCACACTCACCAAGCTGGGCTGCGTCTAGACGAGACGTTGCTTTTAGGCATTTTCCATGGCATCTGGCAGTCCCCCCACATTCAGTTGCCGCCTGATACCTAGACAAACTAGCAGCAAGCAAGTCGGATATAGATGATCATGATCTAGTAAGGAGAGAGAGGAGCTCTGGAACACATTGGGCAGCTGACTGGAGGCACAAAGGAATAGCCCATAGTCTAGACCCATCCTGGACTCTGAATCTAACTTCAGAAGCTTCACTAAAATATATCACAACCACTTTGCCCTACAAAAATCAACATCTGAGACGGGTACTTAATCAAAAATAAATGAAGCATAAAGCATACAATCATACACCTGCTGGCTTCACTGGATGCCCTTTGCTTTTGCACTAGTAGGAGGAGTAAACAACAGACCCTATTGATTTCCCCATGCTACTCGGGAGCCTTGTTTTCACAAGATTTTTATTCCACACCGAACATTTTTGATCAGATTTGGCCCTGAATAATGAAAATAAAAAGACAGCACCACGCTCCCAGCACAGCTAGAAGAGATTCAGTAAAATCTTGTCCCCATCAGCAAAGTAGAACTTGGATGCAGTGCAGATTTTGGTGGGTTTATGGGGATTTTTTTGGGGGGGGTTGTTTGTTTGATTGATTTTTGTTTGTTTGTTTTGTTTAGACCTGTAAAGTTCTTATGTATAAGTTTGGAGTTTTTTTAACTCAAAATTTAGCTTAATAAATTGATGAGAACCTCTGCTTAAGCTCTTAGTGCCAATATTGCAAAATACTTTTTGTTATTATTATTTTTTTTTGGTAATGTGTATAGGAGCAAAGAAAATATTGTTTCATCCAATATATCCAACATCCAGGGGGGAAAAATTAAGAAAAATAAAATAAAAGGGAAAAAAGAGTCATATTGTAAGGTAAAAGAAATAAGCTGAAAAGATTAATGTAATTTTAGCTCTGAGACAAATTTTAGATTAGAAGACTAAGTCTGACTTGGCATTAATCCATTGCAATGTGCAGCAGCAGACTGCAATGCATCTCACAGAGAGCCCTGAGTTGAGCTAATGTTTAGTGTCCTCTACTTCTTATAAAGCACTCTCCAGAATAATGACACACACTAATTTTGTTAATATCAAGGAATGAGGTGGTGCCCTCGATGTAGTCCAGAGAAAAAAGGAGAAACATTACAAGTGCCTTTTTGGAGGTGAAGAGAGGGAGAAACTATCTTGCAGCCATTGTGACTGCACAGCACCTCTTATCACTACAGTGACAGCAGGAAAAGAGAGGTCAGGGTGTCAAACCTTCAAACCTGAGGAGACATGCACAAAAAAAGATGCATACGGGAACAAATATGCTGTGACTTAAACTCCAGTATGACCAGTGATGCTATGGCCAAACAGAGAAAAATAACTTGAGAACTCCACTTATGTGATCCTGAGTTGTTAGAGGAAATATTAGAGTACTAAAGCATCTTGGGGTGACAAAACCCAATTAAAGCTCATCCTTTGGATAGTTTTTGATGACCTTCATTTCATAGATAAGAATCCTGGAAGCTTCTTTGAGATGCTTTAACTTCTGTGACATGCAAAAGGGCATTAAATTCCATATTGCTCTTCATATTAAAACATGCTGGATAAAGTTTGTGTTTGGATATTTCTGTAGTAAGTGGTCCTATAACTGGCAAAAACTCCACCACTGTTTTACACAAGTGGACAACAGACTTTTAAATGCCTGTGAAGATTTTCTGGTGAAGTTATGCCTGGAAATATATCTCAGCTAAAGAAGAAAAAAGTCAAGGCACTTCTCTGTATATTGTAAAACAAACAAAGAAATAACCCTTAAAAAAAAAAACCCTAAACCCAAAAAGATGCATACAAATATTTTCATCAAAAATATTTATTTCCAAAAAAATCAGAACCTTTGGAAGGAAAAAATCATTCATCTAAATAATAAAATCTTTACTTTGATAGCCATGTTTAACAAATCTTTAGCTTGACAACCATATGTCCTGGAAAGAATTAGTTAACATTTGCTACCTGCGCTTAAAATTTTCAATCTTAGATAAGGTCTGATCATATAACTTATGTCTCAAAGATGTACTATTTATACAACAAAACTCTGGCCAGAGAGAATCCCAGAACAATTTCTCCATGATTTTATCCTCTTTTATTTATATCCTCCACACAAAAATTACTGTTGGGTTAAATCTATGGCTAAAAGAAATTCCTAAGAATGTTCAGGACCTAAGTGCAAATAAGAAAAGAGAAAACTCCCTTTTGCTCATAGGAATGGTTGGGATCTAAGTCAAAATAAGAAAAGAGAAAATAGATTATGGTTGGGTTTGTTTTTTTTTCTTTCCTAGGACCATAGGATCATCATAGGATCACAGGATGTTAGGGGTTGGAAGGCACCCAAAGAGATCATCAAGTCCAACCCGCCTGCTGGAGCAGGACATTCCTATCTAACACAGATCACAGAGGAACACATCCAGACAGGCCTGGAAAGGCTCCAGAGAAGGAGACTCCACAACCTCTCTGGGCAGCCTGTTCCAGTGCTCTGTGACCCTTACAGTAAAGAAGCTCTCCCTGGAGTTGAGGTGGAACCTCTTTTGCTGCAACTTACACCCGTTGCTCCTTGTCCTATCACTGTCCCTCCCTTTCTGGCCAACCTTCAGATACTTATAAACATTTATCATTCTCTTTCAGAGAAGAGAAAATTAAGGCCAGACCTTCATTTCTAACATGTCACTAGAAAGTGCAGGGATCAAAAAGTAGCAGTGACATTTAGTGGTTTTCTCACCCTAAACTAACTAACACCATTCATCCCACCAGCATTAAGGTGGTTTTCTCACCCTAAACTAACTAACACCATTCATCCCACCAGCATTAAGGTGGTTTTCTCACCCTAGACTAACTAACACCATTCATCCCAACAGCATTAAGGTGGTTTTCTCACCCTAGACTAACTAACACCATTCATCCCACCAGCATTAAGGTGGTTTTCTCACCCTAGACTAACTAACACCATTCATCCCACCAGCATTAAGGTGGTTTTCTCACCCTAGACTAACTAACACCATTCATCCCACCAGCATTAAGGTAGCAGAAAAAGAAGGCAATTTGAGTTGCCAGGTGGTATTCAAAACCCTTTTAGAAAGCTGCTACTTGTGTTTTTAGTATGCCACCACCAGCACTCCTTGTCACAGGGATCTGGGCAACACATCTAACCGAGTATGCACATTTGGGAGGTTTTCCACATTCCACCATGAAGTTTTATGTTTGAAAAGTATGCCTACTCTTCGTTGATACTGACAAGGTTTTCTTAGACTGCTACTTTCTTCCCCTCTGTTCAGTTTCTGAAATAGAAGCATAGATTTACAAAATTTTCACATGCTTGACATTTTTCAGCAGTGGTGAAATTTTAGGGGACAATCAAAAGATTACTGCTCATTGTTTTTCAGCCAGATTCCTGTACTGATTTTTAAGGATTTGGATTTTTGATTTACTTATATCAAAAGAAAGAAGATATTTCAAATTCCATTCTTTCGCTTCTGTAATGTTTTAGTTCATGGCTGCTTGTCCAATCAATTCAAATTATTGTAAGTGTCATAGAATCATAGAATCAACCAGGTTGGAAGAGACCTCCAAGATCAGCCAGTCCAACCTATCCCCCAGCCCTAGCCAATCTTCTAGACCATGGCACTAAGTGCCTCATCCAGGCTTTTCTTGAACACCTCCTCCTTATGTAGAAAAATTTTATCTTGTCCCACACAGTATAGGAATATTACATTTTCTGTAGCTGAAGAGCAAAAAAGGCCTTCTGATAGAAAAAGAGATGCAATAACTATCAAATCTTGCTGCACACAGTTGTTTGTGTTTTCTTTGAAGACACAAAGTAAAGTCATTTCTGGAAATAACAATTATACAACAGCTCTACCCAAAAACTAGGTTTACACACAGGAATATAAGAATTCCTATGATTTTATTTGATGTTTCAATATTACTTTCATTTAGTTATTTCTCCTTATCATTTTTTTTAATAGAAAAAGATTTTTTTTTCTATCTTAATGCAAAAAGAACACTTTAATACACAAATAAATAGAATTGTTTTGTCCCCTCTCACTTCACGCTAGTGCAAAGCAGAAGTAATTGCGATGATGTCAAGTGAAACAGCTATTGGGGAAATCTAAAACCATACAGTGATTAAGCACTTGATAGTAGTACAGCTGTCATGGTAGTCAGTACATCTCCTAACATGAGATCAAACTAAAAGCTAGAAAAAGTATTTACAGAAGTTAATAACTTGTCTGTGAATAATTTGCTTTCAGGAGCATTTGCACGTGTGAGAATGTGTTCTTTCTTTTTCACTGAAAAGCAAATCTTCCCTTCCAGTTTATCTTTCCTTTTGGAAACTATTAACTGAAATGCAAGAATTGTGTCCCAGGGAGGATGTAGCTCAGGTTATAGGCTAGATACTTTCTAACCAGTAGGCCATGCTCTCCTATTAGGCTAAGTCTCCAGCAATGCGTCTTGTATGTCTGAGCATAATAATTACAATGCATGATAGGAAGCACCAGGCCAGGGAGCTGATCCCACAAATGGAAAATGGGTAAGTGGATGCTTGACTATTGCTCCCATGAGATACCACCTCTATAATTTTCAAAGAGAAACGTTCTAATTGTTGAAAAGTCAATGTTCCCTTGGCATATAAATCTGTTGACTGTTAGTACCATTTGTATTGAGTAGGAGATGAGAAAGAAATTGTGAAGGCAAGCAAGGCAACCAAAGTTTTCTAGTTCAAAGATCACCAGAGATTTTCTGGAGTAATACAGACACTACAGACTAAAATGAGTTACAAAAGCTAAAATGGCCTGTCCTTCAGGGGTGCTAACACTTGTTAATTCTATTGGCCTGAGTAGCAATTCTGAGCTTATAGCACCTGTGAGCACCACGTAAGTTTTAAGTGTTGCTTTTTAGGCACTCAGATCTGAAGAAGAAAAAGAAGCTGGCTCTATAGTGTAATCTTATGGAAGTGTGTGGCTTGCAGCACTTCGGGTTCACGTCTTAGAAGAAAGCCTGTGCTTAGAAAGATAACCTGGGATGTCCTCAAATCAATCTGAAGTGAAAGTTCCATATGAAATGTAGAATTTACTATACTGAATTAGCAGAAAAAGTAGTGCAAAGTGATTCCAGAGTATCATGGGTGCATAAATAGGCATTCCTTGGAAATAAGTCACTCACTTGTAGAAACTGGATATAAATAAATCATGTTTGAGACTTCTTTCAAATACTTAGAGTTCTTTATATGATACATTTTAGATCATTCCACAGCATCTAAAATATATAAAAATAAATATCTACAATATTTACAAAGTATGATACAACCCAATCTAAAAAGACTTGTAAAGACATGTTCTTTAGCTCATACTGAGGTAAGTAGGTTTCTGTAAGACTGAGAAGAAAAGGGAGAGGCAGTCATTTTGAAGGAATCCCTTTGCCCAGGTGTCTGTGACATGCTAAAAGCATGTGTCATTCTCCGGTGGTCTTACATGTGCTGAGCCAGTCATCCTTGCTGTAACTCTGTCGAGGTAAGTTTAGTTATGCTAGGGATGAACTTGTTCCACTCTGCGTTCTCTGTGTTACTGGTATCTTCTGCAGAAGCCCTCACAGCTTCATCCAAATTTGAAGTCATGTTTACCCCTGGTATGTGAAGATGCAGCTCCACTGATTTCAGTGGGCTGAGTATAGCTGGGATACCTGTAAAACAAAATAAAGGTTTTGTTTGTACCTGATGCTGTTTGTATCAGGTAGCCAACTGGCTCACCTTATGATTGCCATTCTGAACACTATGCAGGTGATGATCTGTTAACAAAATGGTCCTCCAGAAAATGTTCCAAATTGCACTTGCAAATTTAAAATGACCAGTTCTTGACTGAAATGTATGGTGATTTCTGATGCATAAACCTTATTTTCCTTACTTTTAAATATTTTTCATGTGCTCTACTACTTATTTAATATGCATTTTTTTTTTTTGGTAAATGGCCCAGTGGTTCCTTATCCAAATGCCACTGTGACCAGGAAAGCACTACAGCTTCCCATGTTCAAGTCAATAATAGAATTACAGGGTACTCTGACTAGCAACAGATCTTTAAAACTCATTGAGGCCAACCATACAGTCATGAGTTGAAAATGATGACAGATAGTAGAGGAAAATAATCTAGAGTCGTACTGGCATCTGAGTTCCATGGCTGTAAGCTTGCATCTGCATACATATAAAAGTCATGACACTACTAGAGAACAACAACTTAAATTCAGGGGAAAAAATCCCTTTATAGTATGTGAAAAGAGCAGACTTCTCCAGATAGAATTTAATTCTTTTAGATATATGTTTTAGGAACAGATTAGGTTTCCTTGGGGATACCTGTTTCTCTATTATCAATGTAGAGCTTATATAGTCATAGTCTATCATGTCTGAGGCAATTTCTAGACAATGAACATTCACATCTCTAGGAGACAAGGGGGGAAATCTGCACTCATATTCCCTTGCAAAGTCCTGATCAAATACAGCATATAAAGAGAAATAGCAAATAATAAACCACATGCCATTTTCCAGCTATCCACAAAGCTAGAGAACTGAACAATCATTGGATTGTTGACCCAGAACTGGGAAAGTTTGATCAACTTAGGCCCTTTGTTTCAGCCACTGTTTCAGAGAGCAATGTGCTCTTGTGGCCAGGAGAGCCAATGCCATTATGGGGTGTATTAAAAGAGGCATGGCTAGTAGGTCGAGAGAAGTTCTCCTGACCCTCTACTCTGCCCTGGTGAGGCTGCATCTGGAGTACTGTGTCCAGTTCTGGGACCCCCAGTACAAGAGGGACATAGAACTGCTTGGAGAGTCCAGCACAGAGCCACAAAGATGATTAAGGGAATGGGACTTCTCTCTTGTGAGGAGAGACTGAGGCAGCTGGGGCTCTTTAGCTTGGAGAAGAGGAGACTGAGAAGTGACTTCATCAATGTTTATAAATATGTAAAGGGTGAGAGCCAGGAGGATGGAGCCAGGCTCTTCTCGGTGGTGCCTAATGACAGAACAAGGGGCAATGAGTGGAAGTTGAGGCATAGGAAATTTCATTTAAACATGAAGAGGAATTTTTCCACTGTGAGGATGACAGAACACTGGAACAGGCTGCCCAGGGGGCATGTGGAGCCTCCCTCTCTGGAGATATTCAAAACCAGCCTTGACACGTTCCAGTGTGATTGGTATAGGTGATCCTGCTCTGTCAGGGGGGTTGAACTAGATTGTCCTTCCAGGTCCTTTACAGTCCCTGACATTCTGTGATTCTGATTTGTTTATCAGCCTGTGCTAAAAAAACTCAAGAGTGGATACACATCTGTTCCTGAACACATACAACAACCCATTCCAGAGGAAAAAAGAACAGAAAAGGTGAGAAGTTAGTGTGGATTTCTTACTTGATCAACTCACCACAAACCAGAATGCATGGTAAGCAGATCACTTGAAGTAGTCAAGGACATTGGGGGAGTTTGGTTTTTACAGTTAAATTATTTGTTATAAAATATACCACACTTCAGAGAACCAGCTCTGAGTAGAATATGGATATTTATAAATACATTGCAGCTCCAGGGAAAATGATTGTCATCCTTTCAGCTACCTGTTCTTTATTTACTTAGGGGCCTGAATGAAGTAAGGCTCCAAAGAAAACATGCATATAAAATACATATACCTTACCCTCTCCCCAATTACCACCCTATTTTTGAAACAAATGAAAAGAAAGTTTGTTCCATCAGTGCATAAACAAAGCTGTAGCACATTCCATAAAGCAATTTTTGGTAAGTTTTTAAATTGTAAACACTCTTCTCTCACTGCATTGTGCTCAGATTCAAGTCTGGTTGCATGCACAGTCAGATTTTACTTCCACAGCATCAAAAGGCATAGGGACGAGTATAGTACCAGTGGATAACAAGTGCAGTACCATTTGCTGGAATTGTGTTTATGTTGGTCAACACAACGTGCTCTGCAAGTTTGGAAACGTTATCAAAGTTGCTGATCTGGGTGGTCAATGATTTCCGACTCTCTGTACTGGCATGGCCTCTGCTGAGTCGCTCGTCACGGTGACCGCGAATGCCAAAGATGCAACAGGAAAATGCTGCTTTAAATTCTTCTCTAAATTTCCCTGTCAACCACAAATAAAACTCATGAAGAAATTTTCATACATAAACTGGTTTTGTTTTTGTTTTTTTTTTTAATCAAACTTCATATATAGATTAGAAGCAAAAACAAACTATCTAAAGCAAACTTAATGCAAACCATCTTCTTCTAATGCAGAAGTAGGAAATATTGATTTCAACATCCTGGAGAAATAGAGAATACAACTTTTGTAAGAAGATGTGTGAGATGTGATGTGAAGCCTTAATTATTCTTGGCTAGATAGGCTGGACAGACTAGGATGATTTATAAAATCATATCATGGGTAGTCTGTTGTTAATAACATATCTAATAAAAATAATGACTGGATGTGATGGTTTGGGTGTTCCCTGTCCCCCCACACTTTGGAAAATCACCCAGACTAGACTCAGCCAATGTGGAAAATTGAATGAAGCTTACATTTACAGCTAGCACTATATGCAAGCAGATATTTACAGTCTATACAGTTACAGACAGAAAAATACAAGTTAAAAGGGAACACAGAAACACAACAGCCCTCCCAGAAACCTGAGTCCCCAGGAGGGGCTCCCAACCACCCTTCCACCTTCTCCCACTCCTCTGCTTTATCCCAGATGTTGCCCTGTGCCCAAGGAAGAATGGAGGCTTGGCCAAGGGGGTTATGAAGCAGGTGGATTAATCAGGTTAGGTTAGAGAGAGAGAAAAAGAAATGCAGCCCACAGCCTGGACAGAGAGCATTGAGCTTATCTGTGTTTGGATTCTTGCTCTTATACTTCTCAGCAAGCCTATGAGTGAAGTAACATCACCATTGCCTCCCTTTCACAGCCTGTAATCTAGTTCTTCTCACCAAAACATTCTAGCTAGCTTCAAACTAGCACACTGAATCATTACTTGATGTGAAATGAGAGGGCATGGCTAACATATGTTTTATCTTGGACACATTTTGAAAGAAGATTCAAACCATTGAACAGTCCAGTCATCTGCTTTAGGGACTCAGACTAAATGGTTCAGATCATCCTCTCATTACACATAAAAATAAATGAAGGGGCCAAATGTGTAGTGAGGATGAGTAGACTTTCATTTGTCTTCAATTAAAGAAAGGTGTTGAGGTGCTTGAACGTGTCCAGAGAAGGGCAACAAGGCTGGTGAGTGGGCTGGAGCACAAACCCTACAACAAGTGGCTGAGGGAGTTGGGGTTGTTCAGCCTGGAGAAGAGGAGGCTCAGGGGAGACCTTATTGCTGTCTACAACTACCTGAAAAGAGGTTGTAACCAGGCAGGGGTTGGTCTCTTCTGCCAGGCACCCAGTGCCAGAACAAGAGGACACAGTCTCAAACTGTGCCAGGGCAGGTTTAGAGTGGGCATTAGGAAGAAGTCTGACACAGAAAGAGTGACAGCCCATTGGAATGGGCTGCCTGGGGAGGTGGTGGAGTGACCATCCCTGGAGGTATTTAAAAGGAGACTGGATGAGGCACTTAGTGCCATGGTTTAGTTAATTAGAAAGGTTAGGTGATAGGTTAGACTTGATGATCCTAGAGGTCTTTTCCAGCCTGGTTAATTTTGATTCTGTGAACTCAAATACCACCAGTTCAGACTCTGATACTGCTGGCCATAGCCAAACAAGACAAACACAAAGTAAGACAATTCTTTACTAGTAAGTCACAGTATCACAGTATCACCAAGGTTGGAAGAGACCTCACAGATCATCAAGTCCAACCCTTTACCACAGAGCTCAAGGCTAGACCATGGCACCAAGTGCCACGTCCAATCCTGCCTTGAACAGCTCCAGGGATGGCGACTCCACCACCTCCCCGGGCAGCCCATTCCAGTGTCCAATGACTCTCTCAGTGAAGAACTTTCTCCTCACCTCAAGCCTAAATTTCCCCTGGCATAGCTTGAGGCTGTGTCCTCTTGTTCTGGCGCTGGCCACCAGAGAGAAGAGAGCAACCTCCTCCTGGCTACACCCTCCCCTCAGGTAGTTGTAGACAGCAATAAGGTCTCCCCTGAGCCTCAACAACATCCTGCCTGGTTCTTTGGTCTTGAAAACAGTTGGTGCAGCCTAGTCACACAAGTACAGCCTTTAAAACCCAGTATCTGCATATAGAATGCCAACTAAGGACAGTCACTGGCCTGTGCTACCTCCCAGACAGTATCTAGGGAATATTTAGTGTAATGGCAATTATTTCAGACCAGAGTTACACCAGAGACTTCTCTACCAAATTAATAGCATGGACTGACAAATTCAAGCACTTGGACTCAAGCCCTGAAATTGTTTAATTTACTTCTAGGTAGATAGCCTGAGGGTAATGGGATACTTCAGGCAACCTTTTCCAAAAAGAGGATCTAGCTCCCACCAGAGGAGTTGGGCTGATGTTACACAGTCATTAATCTTATTTGTTATGGCTCATTGCATTCAAACTACACATTAAACTTAAATTGTAGGTAATGGTAACTTACCGCTGAGGAAGTTATAAATAATAGGATTGGCTGCACTGTTTGCATACACCAGCCAGTGTGAGAACATGAACCAGGCATATACAGTTTCTCTGTCATCAGCATGATTAAACATCCCAAATACCCTACCAAAAGGAAAAAAAAAATATCCAAATTAAACATGAAAGATGGCAAAATTAGAAATCATCCAAAAATATTTAGCAACTTCTGGGCTAATTTTATCTCTGATGACTTATTTGTAGTAGCACGGAAAAGCAGATACAATAGTAACAGTCTCACTTCCTTGAGAGAATAAACTCCTCTCTCCATCTCTCAGCCTTCTGTCTGGTTTGGCACAACATAGGCCATCAGTACTTACCTAGTAATGGTGCAGATGCAAGTCTTTCCTGCTAAGTAACTGTGCATGTCACTGAGGCTCCTGTCTCTAGGTACATTCTCTAAGAAACAAGGGCACTGGAGCTGAAAATGCACTGGAACTGAAAATGCACTGGAACTGAAAATGCACTGGAATTGAAAATGCACTGAAACTGAAAATGCACTGGAATTGAAAATGCACTGGAACTGAAAATGCACTGGAACTGAAAATGCACTGGAATTGAAAATGCACTGGAACTGAAAACGCACTGGAACTAAAAATGCCCTGAAACTAAAAATGCACTGGAATTAAAAATGCACTGAACCAGTTTGGAAATTGAGACCACAGTTCCAGCATCAGCTCTCCAGAGAAATATGCTTTGCTCAGATTTCTTACCGCTTACTTTTGCCATCTAAGTGAAAAATCTAACTATAGGCTTATCCAGCTGTTCAGTTCCTCTGTGGTGCAGATTATAGGTGGCCTCAATTACCTTCTGGAAATAGTTCTTTACCTCCATGTTGTGTACCAAGAGACCTAAATTAGCCCTCAGGAAGGGGCCAGAATTGAATGGGATGTATTTAAGCCTTCATATCCAACTTGAAACTGTTCCTTAAAAACTAAAATGCTCCTCAAGCACCAATAACAGGCTGATCATTTTTGAGGATATCCAAATCTTCTGCTATGTGTCATTACTTATCAATATTCCTCACCAGATATAACTATGCTGAAGCCTTAGACTGGCAGGCACTGAACAAAAAACGAGTGTACACAATTACATCTCAAATGAAGAGGAGAGAAAAAAGGTTAAAAAGTAAAATATATCTTCATAGGCAGACTGAAGGATTAGCTTAAGGTCTTAAAATTGCATATGATAGGGCATGGGTTTCAATTCAGCATTTCACAGTCCTGAGAGCCAAGAAAATACTGTACTGCTAACCTTCAGCTGCTGCTTTGAGGTAAATGCACTTGCCATGGGCACATTAACAAGCTGTAATCCCATGCAAAAGACAACTTGTAATGAGCAGATACAGGAGACAATTTTCATGAGCAAGAGTTTGCTAACAAGGATTCCACAATATATATGGCCTTTTTAAAAGTACTATAGATAGGTTAAATATATATATATACACACACACACATATATATATACATATATTTACTGTATGCTTATTTTCCACTGATTTTGTCATTAAATAAGTAGTCTATTCTTCAGAGCATGCTTATTTTCCACTGATGTCATGAAATAAGTGGTCTATTCTTCAGAGCATGCTTATTTTCCACTGATGATGTCATGAAATAAGTAGTCTATTCTTCAGAGCATGCTTATTTTCTACTGAGGTTGTCATGAAATAAGTAGTCTATTCTTCAGACTATGCTTATTTTCCACTGATGTTGTCATGAAATAAGTAGTCTATTCTTCAGAGCATGCTTAATTTCTACTGAGGTTGTCATGAAATAAGCCTATTCTTCAGAGTATGCTTATTTTCCACTGATTTTGTCATAAGTAGTCTATTCTTCAGAAGCATCTGCCAGCAAACAGTAACCTCACAACAGAGGATTGCTTTTAGATAGAAAGCTTTGCCAAGTGTTTACATACTGGGATAAACTTTACCTTTTCAAGACATTGAGGATGCTAATTGGTAGATAGCAAAGAGCAAAAACCAGGAGGACAACCATTAGCATACGTGCTGTTTTCCTTCTTGCACGAATCTGCTTTATTTCAGCTGCCACAGCACTAATCTTTGACTTTGTTGATTGGCTCAGCCCTCGGGGCTGTGCTGAGGGTTGCAGGGGCTTCCACTTTTTCTGAACAAAAGAAGAAGTTCCTGGGATCTGAGAAAGGCAAAATAAGGGGAACTTTGATGAACTATCATTATAGGCAACTAAACCAAGAATAGCAGACAAGCTGACAATACACAGTGTAACCTTTTGGGGAGAAGTAGGGGTATTTATTCAATTAATCAACATAGCAGCAACAAACAAACTCAGTTTCAGGCAAACTTGAAGGACTGCATTTAAAAAAGTGTGTTTTATCCATATATGTGAACTAATGCATTAAAAATTTCTGAAGTATGGATATTTATTCAATTAATCAACATAATAGCAACAAACAAACTCAGTTTCAGGCAAACTTGAAGGACTGCATTAAAAAATGTGTGTTTTATCCATATATGTGAACTAATGCATTAAAAATTTCTGAAGTATGGATATTTATTCAATTAATCAACATAATAGCAACAAACAAACTCAATTTCAGGCACACTTAAAGGACTGCATAAGAAAAAATGCCAAATATATGAACTAGTGTAGTAAAAATTTCTGAAGTAGAGTTATTTATTCAATTAACCTACATAGCAGCAACATACAAACTCAGTTTCAGGCAAACTTGAAGGACTGCATTAAAAAATGTGTGTTATATCCATATATGTGAACCAATGCATTAAAAATTTCTGAAGTATGGATATTTATTCAATTAATCAACATAATAGCAACAAACAAACTCAATTTCAGGCACACTTAAAGGACTGCATAAGAAAAAATGCCAAATATATGAACTAATGTAGTAAAAATTTCTGAAGTAGAGTTATTTATTCAATTAATCTACATAGCAGCAACAAACAAACTCAGTTTCAGGCAAACTTGAAGGACTGCATTAAAAAATGTGTGTTTTATCCAAATATACAAACTAATGTAGTAAAAATTTCTGAAGTAGAGTTGTTTATTCAATTAATCTACATAGTAGCAACAAACAAACTCAGTTTCAGGCACACTTGAAGGACTGCATAAAAAACTGTGTGTTTTATCCATATATGTGAACTAATGCACTAAAAATTTCTGAAGTAGAGTTATTTATTCAATTAATCAACATAGTAGCAACAAACAAACTCAATTTCAGGCACACTTGAAGGACTGCATGAAAAAAACGTGTGTTTTATCCATATATATGAACTAATGTAGTAAAAATGTCTTTACTTGCCACATAACTTGGCTTGCTTATGTCTTCAGGCTGTCATATTTACCGATTCTATTGCTGCAATTATGCTGATGCAAAGTTGTATATTAAGTGGCTTGTTGTCTGGCAGAGCAGTTTGTCTCATTAATACGTTGCTAAGTTAAGGTGCTAAACATCTTTTCATCATTGGAAAACAAGAATTTAAAGCCTACATAGTTTCAAGTGTCATAAAACTTCCAAGGCTAGCTAGATGACAACAGAAGCACCTAAAGACATTAGGGTTGAAGCATGGATCTCCCTGCAAAGGGCTTCAAGTGTAAATAGGGCTGTGAACAGAAGGGAATCATGGAAGAGTGCCAAGATACAGGAAGAATTAAGTTAGCCAAAGATGTCTTGCAATGGGTAGATGCAACAGCATGCTATGAAAAAAAACAACCAATAAATCTTGGGTTTTGTTTTCTGTGTCCTCCCATAATCTAAGCCAAATAAAACAATTTTGCTCCAGTTCACCAGAATCGTTTCCTACCTGCAGCCAAATAGGAAAGAGTACAGAGTGCAAAGACCTCCTCAGAGAACTTTATTGTAAGTGCACTGGCAATGTTCTCAATTATGAAAACCTTTTGTGGAGAAAGGTAGTTTTACTCAGGAGTGGTGCAATTGCTTGGGGGGGGGGGGGGAGGTGGGAGAGTGATTAGTCTCACAAGTGTAAAATAATTCCTATTTGAAAGTATCTGCAAGATTTAAACTGTGTATTGTAACAATTTACATATCAAGATTTACCCAAGCAAACTGACGAGAAAAGAGTGGGTTTTTTTGATAGTTCAGAAAAGAAGTAAACAAAAAAGTGAATACTTGTTCTGAAATAAAACCCAAACACATTCTGATTTATTCTGGAGTAGTTTCTATGTTGTTTTTGGGGGTCCTTTTGTTGTGAAAATCTCCTTTAAGCAGACAAGCCCTTAATTTCGTATTTATGTGCATCATCAAATGATGCAAAATGTTGGCAAAGTTGTGTTGTAGCCAGCAGGAAAGCAGTGAAGCAGAACAGGGGATATGTTATAGCATTTATTTTTCATTAATATGTCTGTGGACACAAAGCAAAAAAAAAACCCCAAAACAACCTCTTGCGCTTAGTCCTACTGCAAGTTCCCACTCATTCAGTTGAAAGCAGCAGCATTGAGAGATGTTGAGGTGCTGGAAGGTGTCCAGAGAAGAGTGACAAAGCTGGTGAGGGGCCTGGAACATAAACCCTATGAGGAGAGACTGAGGGAGCTGGGGGTGTTTGGCCTGGAGAAGAGGAGGCTCAGGGGGGACCTTATTGCTGTCTACAACTACCTGAGGGGTGGTTGTGGCCAGGAGGAGGTTGCTCTCTTCTCTCAGGTGGCCAGCACCAGAACAGGAGGACACAGCCTCAAGCTGTGCCAGGGGAAATTTAGGCTTGAGGTGAGGAGAAAGTTCTTCACTGAGAGAGTCATTGGACACTGGAATGGGCTGCCCGGGGAGGTGGTGGAGTCGCTGTCCCTGGAGCTGTTCAAGGCAGGATTGGACGTGGCACTTGGTGCCATGGTCTAGCCTTGAGCTCTGTGGTAAAGGGTTGGACTTGATGATCTATGAGGTCTCTTCCAACCTTGGTGATACTGTGATTACAATAAGACCACTTTATGTAACTGAAGTTCTAGTGAAGAGAATGATTTCTTAATTGAAATTATTATTTAAAGTGCTGCATTGATTTGCTTTATATGACTGACTGTGGCACACCTGTTGCACTTAGAAAGATGCCTGATGTCTGCATCCAAGTTGATAACACTCCTGACAGGGCAAACACGGCCAAGACAGTCTAAAATATCTTTGCAATGTATTTGATGGAAATGTCAGCTGATGTTAGAGCTATTTGAGACAACAGGAGAGGGAATACCTTGCATCATGTCTTCATTGGGATGAGCATATTGCCCTTTACAGGATGACACAATAGGGGTGACAGAGGACTACAGCTTTAGATAAATCTCAGGCTAAAGAGAAGACAGTAGAGAGAAGCATGGTCTGATGTATGTTCATACCCAAAAGACTATTCTCAAGCTGACACCACTTTGAACGGTTGCAGGGGTAAAAAGTAATCTCATATTTGTCACTTCAGTTCAAAAGTTCTTTGTGTGCTTGCTTGCTTGTGGATTTGCTCTTTTTTGTTGTTGTTGTTGTTTAGTATTTCAGATTTTCTTCCTGTGTTTTTAATGTTTACCTTGAAAAAAAATTCACTTTAGAACTTTTTGTCAGTAATTCACATCAAATGTTATTGATAGAAGTCAGCTTCACATCAGGCAAATCCAGTCTCAGAATCCTGATAGTTGGATTTCTAGTCTAACTTTTGTTCAGTCTAACTTTTGTTGCTATGAACCTGAGACTTTGTAGGGTGAAAAATAAAAACAAATTATTGTAGACTACTAAGAAAATGGGAAAGTCAATCCTAACTTTTGACTGCTACAGGAGACTTAAGTGGTATAAACAAGGTCATCGAAAGTATTTTGGTAAGCATGTTAGATACAATGGGAAAGCTCTTTCTCATGCCTATAATCAGTCTTTCTGTTGCTTTTTTTCTCTCTCTCACTCTATGCCCTTTATAGACATGAGGAAGTAGAGGTTTACAGTCATCTCGACTGCCTTCAGTTTCTCATGCATCTCAGGTGGCCAAAACCCTGCAGTGTCACTGAACCTGGCAACAGTGCTGGATACAAAATTCTAAGTCCTGTGATGGTTTGGGTGCTCCCTGCCCCACCCCAACTTTAGAAATCACCCACACTAGACTCAGCTGGCTCTGGAAAGTGAATGAAGCTTATATTTACAGCTTAGCACAATGTGATATACAAGCAGATATTTACAGTCTATACAGTTATAGACAGAAATAGACAAGGGAAAAGGGAATACAGAAGCACAACAGCCCTCCCAGAAACCTGAGTCCCCAGGAGGGGCTCCCAACTGCCCCTTCACCTTCTCCCTACCCCTCTCAGCCTTATCCCGGTCCCAAGGAAGAATGGAGGTTTGGCCAGGGGGTTAGGAAGCAAAGTGGATTAGTCAGAGAAACAGCAGAGAGGCTAGAGAGAGAAAAAAAAATGCAGCTCCAAGCTCCCCAGCAGAAGCAGCAGACTCCCGTTTGGATTCTTGTTGTTATACCTCTCTGCAAGCCTGTGAGTGAATTAGACATTGTTTTGTTTCCCTTTCACAGCCTGTAACCCAATTCTTCTCACCAAAACACTCTAGCTAGCCTCAAACTAGCACAATCCTACATGTTAACATGGAACATAGAGAGAGAGGAAAGCTGTACACAAGAACCTGCACACAGTCACAACAGCAAGCAAACAGAGCTAACGCTAAGTGACTTACCTGGCGGCACCACAGCTTTCGAAAGATCTGCAAATAGGCCAACACCATAAGACAAAGTGGTGCCATGTATGTCACCAGGAAAAAGCAAGTGTGGTACATTTTGGGGTACAACTCAGCTGAAAAGTGAATTTGAACAAGAAAAGTACATTTAAGTATACATACATTTCAACGTCACTTTAACGTACATTTCAAAGTCACTTTAAGACAAGCGAGTCACATACTTAGGCAATTACTTTTCAGACATAACAGGTTATAACAGAAGATGTATCCAATAATATTATGGTCAGGATTGATTTTTTAATCACTTCTGTATAGATTCTGTTTCTATTATAAACATGCTTTTATCTCAAGCATCTCTTATTGTATCACATTAAAAGGGACGTTGAGATGCTTGAGCGTGTCCAGAGAAGGGCAACGAGGCTGGTGAGAGGCCTCGAGCACAGCCCTACAAGGAGAGGCTGAGGGAGCTGGGATTGGTTAGCCTGGAGAAGAGGAGGCTCAGGGGTGACCTTATTGCTGTCTGCAACTACCTGAAGGGTGGTTGTGGCCAGGAGGAGGTTGCTCTCTTCTCTCAGGTGGCCAGCACCAGAACGAGAGGACACAGCCTCAGGCTGAGCCAGGGGAGATTTAGGCTGGAGGTGAGGAGAAAGTTCTTCACTGAGAGAGTCATTGGACACTGGAATGGGCTGCCCGGGGAGGTGGTGGAGTCGCCGTCCCTGGAGCTGTTCAAGGCAGGATTGGACGTGGCACTTGGTGCCATGGTCTAGCCTTGAGCTCTGTGGTAAAGGGTTGGACTTGATGATCTGTGAGGTCTTTTCCAACCCCGATGATACTGTGACATTATTTCTTCCATATCACATTATTGCTTTAGGTTTGAAGCCTTAAGAAGTTCTGGGTTTTTATTAAATCAGTGACAGATATAAGATTTCATTACCTAAAAATAGCTAACTAATTATCCAAGCTACCTCATCTTTGATGCATTTGTCAGGTTATGTAACTATCTTTAGTTGTAATTCTGCAAAGGCTACTACGTTTCCCTAGGTAAACTGCACAGGATTTTACCTGTAAACCAGAAAATATTGACTACAGCACCAAGTGCTTTCGCTTTCACATCATCAGGTGTAGTTTGCTATTGCCAAATGTTGGTAATAATTACAACTTAACATTTAGGGATGGTCTCAGAATAGGAATGAATGTTATGGAGAGAGACAATAAGTAGCCAAAAAGAAACTCTGCAGTCCCTAAGTGGCAATTCTGTACATTGCATTTTGACTAAAAAAAAAGAAGTACTTTGTTAACTTTCGGAATGAAGGAAGGAAGGAAGGAAGGGAGGGAGGGAGGGAGGGAGGGAGGAAGGAAGGAAGGAAGGAAGGAAGGAAGGAAGGAAGGAAGGAAGGAAGGAAGGAAGGAAGGAAGGAAGGAAGGAAGGAAGGAAGGAAGGAAGGAAGGAAGGAAGGAAGGAGAAAAGAGAACCTTGCATGAGATCAAAACATTAGTGAATCAAACTTATTTTCTGCATCCTCAAGTGACTGTGATTGTGGTCCCTATTAAACAATAGCTTCCTTTGCATACCAGAAGGATCCCTGAGAGACAAGGAGATCACAGAACCATAGAACCATTTCAGTTGAGAAAAACCTTTAAGAACATAGAATCCAGCCAGATACAAAGATCTGGGCCATAATTCCCATAACAGAAAGGAGTACATTATCAAGGTAACTTCAGGCTCACCCTCAAAACAAGACTCAAATAATATTAAACTCAGTCCTGGGCCTGAAAGTGCCATCTTGTTCACCAGTCAGAAAAACTTCACTAGCAAGGAAAAAGAAATTTGCTATAGCAAACTCCAGCCCACGTTTATTGCTAGAAACAGTAGTAGAGATGTTGGCATTGACATTTGATCAAAGCAGCAAAACTTCAGATGAACAGCATTTGTGTCCTTACTTGCACTAAGATCCCATAGAAAACCAGCTTACCAACTATCAGTTAGCAGCTGCAGCTACTAGCTCTTGCCAATGTCCTCTAGGGAGGCAGGAAAATGGGTGCAAGGGGTTTTTTTATAACTGGTGAAACTTGGGTGTGTATATTGGCTGGTGATCTCAAATTTGCTTTGTGTTCCAGAAAATGCAGCCTCACAGGAGTCCTGTTAGGCAAGAAAATACTGACATGCTTGCTTCATGGGTGGAGAGATTAAGGAGAAACTGAAGTAACCTGACTTACTGGGATCATGGGAGGTCAGAGCTGAAAATATATTCTTTCTGCTCCAAAGGAGGTGACACCTGCCTCATCAATGCTCTGCAGGCATCCAGGCCCCTTTCAGGTAGAAGGATGGTACATATTTAAAAGGCCATCTGGAGTTTATGGCTTCTAATTTAGCATTCCAAGTAAAGGGAAACATTAAATGAGCCTAGCTATCTACAAAGAACTGACGGGCCAGGTTGGAGTAAGATCCCAACGTTAGCCTTTGAAGTTTAGCCACCTGGAAAGTGCCAGTTGCTAAACATCAAAGGAAACCTGTCCCTCCTTCACCCAGGGCAAAGCCCTTTGGAGAACTTTTCCCTAAGAATCATGACTCTGTTTAGCTTCTCAAGCCAAAGAAAGGCTTTAAAGCTGTTGACAATCCCAGCAGCAAGAAGGAGGAAGGGCTGGTTTAGGATACCATTCATCTATCGAGTGAGTTCCAGGCTCCTTGAATGAGAATATCAATCAGTCTATGGTCTTGGTGATATATCAGCTGCCAAGCAGAAGAGTAGAAAACTGTCTTTGCCTTCTGTGGTCATTTAAGTGGGCTTCAGGACAGGGGGAGATCATTCTTAGCTGAAGTAACCATTTCCTTAAGAAGAAATTACTGATTCTTACATCACTGGCCACTCTTCTACTGAAAAGTGAGAAGGGAACAAAATCAAACATAGTCATGGGGACCATACTAGGTTGAAATTAGCATTCCTACTTAGCAGCAGTCATATGGTAGAGTAATCAAACTTCACCTAAAAAAGGGTCTATGTGCTAGAACAAGACTTCTGCTCCAGGGGTTATTAAACAAATTTAAACTTTTAAAAACACTATTTCTTGTCTCTCTGTTCCATTCATAGGCTGCTGTTCAGTGAAGCCACGAGGAAGACTGAAACTACAGCTTCTAGAGTTTGGCCAGAATGTTACTGTGTTTCTGTAAATCCATCCATACATGCATATACACACACACACATATGTCACCAAACTGAAATCAACCCAGCCTCAAGAGATTTTGATGTCTAGCAAATGAAATATTCCCTTAAGCCATAAGTATATGACGAAGCTGGTAGCCTTGACAGTATCCTTAAGAACAGATAAAACCAACAAGACTATCAAATTTGTTGAGCCTCAATAATGTGCTCTCAGATTGCAGTGTCTCAGGAAGATATCTATAAAGTTTTGGAGTCACCATTATAAAAAGTATATTTTCAGAACAAAGCTTAATAACAAAGGATGTTAGGAAGCAGGTGTCCATAATAGAGGAAATCCAACCACGTAACACATCCCCTTCCAAACCATGCTCCTATCATAGAAAGTTTTATTTGCCAGTGTGTAAGGCATCTGGAAAGCTGCAGAATGGTATCATAGAATCAACCAGGTTGGAAGAGACCTCCAAGATCATCCAGGCCAACCTAGCACCCAGCCCTATCCAATCAACCAGACCATGGCACTAAGTGCCTCATCCAGGCTTTGCTTGAAGACCCCCAGGGATGGTGCCTCCACCACCTCCCTGGGCAGCCCATTCCAAAGGGAAATCACTCTCTCTGTGAAGAACTTCTTCCTAATATCCAGCCTATACCTACCCTGGCACAACTTGAGACTGTGTCCCCTTGTTCTATTGCTGGTTACCTGGGAGAAGAGGCCACCCCCCACCTGGCTACAATGCCCCTTCTGGTAGTTGTAGACAGCAATAAGATCACCCCTGAGCCTCCTCTTCTCCAGGCTAAACACCCCCAGCTCCCTCAACCTCTCCTCATAGGATTTGTGCTCCAGGCCCCTCACCAGCTTTGTTGCCCTTCTCTGGACATGTTCCAGCACCTATGTGAGAGTACTTACAGTTAGCTAATACTAAAATTACTTTTTCAAACCTGCTCTATTACGTTTACCAGTTCATGAAAAAGCCAGGCATGATTTCAGCATTAGCATTACTCTGACTTCTTTCTCCTACAGTATATGTCCCACAAGTTTTCCTTTAAATTCTGATCACGTCAATAAACAGGATATATAAACCTCTATGTATTAATTGAATTTCCAGCTATTTGCTATCCAGAATTCAGACAATGTGGGTTTGTAGTATTTTATGAGTAGCCTAAGAGGAAATGGAATACGAAGCCTTCCCTTTGTTTCCATTCAGCCATGTAGTTTGGGAAAGGATTATCTCCATATTCTTTTTATCATTTGCAAAGGGATTGGCTGATGCACTTTGGCTAATGTTCATTGTATAAACAACTCCAAGACAATACATTTAGCTTACTTGGACACATGGTGAACTCATTTTAGTATAAGTTTCTTTTATTTTGGCACTTTATCATCAAGATCAGCACATAGCAATTACAGACTATTATAGAACTGTGGCCAACATTGGCTCCTTAAGTGAGCCTGCGTAGGTCACATGTTGGATCTTTCTGCATTCCCAAATAAAATATTGTTATTAGACAGTTCTCAGAATGAGGAAAAAAAACAACAACCCAGTCTAGAATTGGCAATGGATTTTATAGTCAGGAATGCCAGAAGCAATTAAAAAGAAATTGAACCCTGTTTCAAGCTGAACTATTGCTCTGTTTGCAGTCACTGGCAGCTCTCCAACAGCATGCTTGAAATCTTATTAGTCAGAGTGGCCACTATTTGTTCACTGTTAAGGAGCCCAAGTGTGACAGTGCTGATTAGACCTTCCTTCCAGATGCTCATCAGACTTGTATGGATTTCAGTAGCTGAAACTATGTATGAGTAGTGCTGTCTCCTGCTTTGGTGTCTCTGACATTTTCCTGGACATGGCTTCTTGTTAGTCCTCTATAGCACCTGATGTTTCAGTGGCCCTGAGTTCCCAGAATTAGAGTAGATTTCCAAATCTGCTTGGCAAAATGTCAGTAACAACCCTCTGTTTATGGGCAGAACCTTGAAAATGTATAGTTTAATATCCCTGGGACATACGGTGTACAAGATTTCATCAGACCCTAATTTTTGACAACCTAAATGATATGCAGTTCTAAACAAAGCAGTAAACACTCAAATATATCCCCTTTCCTGTAAACTGACTTTCCTGTGTGATTTGCTGAGGCTCTCTTGAGTGCACACAGTATTTATGTCCCCATTTCCTCTTTGCAAATGTAGCTTATTTTTGCAAACATGAATTCCTTTTTTAGCTTTCTTTAATCCTCAGTATTCTCATACTCAAAAAAGACAAACTGAAATCCAACAAAAACCCTTGACTATTTTCCTTATCATCAGCAAACTATTAGTTCTTTTTTGCTTCTTCTGTCCTCAAGGCTCACTGTTCTTTTCAAGCTGCTGTCCTGTTATCCATGTTCTTCGTTTCTTCTGGTTTGGGACTTTTATGATTTCAAACCCCAGTTTTCATGAGAAAAACTGCCTCTTCTATGCTTTGGCCTAACTTGGTTATTTGTAGGTATTTTCAACTGAATAGAATGTTTAATCTTATTTATTTTGTTTTTAGCTAATGACTCTGTATTCTCCTAAGTCTGAAAGGGATGTTAAGGAGTATGTATTATATTTTCTCCTCATTGATAATACATTGTGCAGTCTACATTTACTAATAGTTCCACAATTTGAGCAACTTACTTGTAACTTAACTCATAGAAAGGTTCTTCTCTGAAGTTACTATGATAAGCTATTATTAGAAAGTGGAAGAGATTCATTTTATGGGTAGATAAAACTCACCACCAAAGTAACTAGCGATGATGGAGCATTAGCATGAGAAGAAGAATTCATTAAAAAAGCAACAAGATAAAAACAGGATTGGTGTCTGTTAGTCAAATGAAAAGAAACAAAACTTTAATGACTTTTTAATGTCAAACTGTTTCATTTTGTGCTCACTATAAATTTAAGAATAAATAAAATGTGGGGGTGTTTGCACTTCATTTCTGAAGGCACACACTCAAAATAACGCCAATTCTATGCACAAATATGTCTTTGTTATACCCTTGTTTGCCTCTTTAAACGTCCAAATGAAAGCTCGTGGGATACCCTGAAGATCAATAAATTTCATTTTGGACAAATAGACCCCTTAGGAGCAGAGTCTTGCAAACAAGTGGAAGCTTTTTTTTAACCTTTGTGTAAGGGGTGCTTCAGTTCAGGCATATCTGTGCTCTGGGACTACTTCAGTGCAGCACTGAATGAGAGGCTCTCTTTAAAACAGTTCCAAAGCTAGCACAAACTGAGTAGTTCAAAAGAAACATTTTCCTGTTAGGAATCAAAAAGTGACCAAGGCAGATCTGGAAATTCTGAGATTAAATTCTCTAATGAAATGCTCTCCTAAATCCCTAATTTATTTACTACACAATTTTCATCTCCTAGGCTTATTAAAAGAGCTTCTGCTGCAGAACTAACTTAGAAGTGGTGAAGGGATGGATAAATAGCTCTACAGCCAAATTGAATGGACACAGATTGTACTTGGAGTGAATGCTGTGAAAGAAAATAGTCACATAAATACCGAAGCCTCCAGCAGCAGAGTGGGATATTAAATTGCTCACAGATGAAGGAAGAATACTGGAAGTAAAGAGCAGATGTGTCCTCTCCAATGGAACACCAAGTACAATATTCATTATTTAGCAGACACTTCCTCTAACCTCCAAACCTCCAGCATGTCTTAGCATGCAACGAGTGCCAGCTAGCTAATGGCCATCTCTGCCTCCTTGTCTTGTCCAGAAGACTAAGTGGGATGCAATAGATAAAGAATAGGGAATGTGACAGCCAATGTCTTCTCATTAATCCCCTGGTGGCCCTGTGGAGGCCATTAGCAGGGGAGCAACTTCCAAAACAGCACATGGAAGAGCTCTCAGCAGTTCAAGCTGCTCAAGATAATCTATCACGATAATTAAGTGCAGGTGATCCAGTTGTATTTTATCTTAATTGTTCACAGGACTGGAATCTTCTACAGAGACAGCTCTAGGAGAGAATCTGATTGCATTTTAGTCTGACTCAAGGCTGCTAAACAGACACCTCCTAGATATATATTTTGGCAAACTTGGCTTTATTTTCCAGTGTGTGAATAATGGTATTACCGATGGCCATTATATCCAGTGTCAGAGTCACAGCATGTAACTCATACCCTCTGTTAGCTTTGGAGTTATGCCAAGGCCCACCAGAGTTGAGTATCAACCATTTGGGTGGGTGGCTAATACCACTCACTGTGAAGAAGGACAAAATAGACATAGTTACTCCTTGGCAACCCTTAGGACTTCTTACTAAATTCAGATACGGAACAAGGAGGATTCAAAGTTAACCAGGAAAGGCAGAATTGCAATTTGGGGGCAGGATAATTTGTAACTGATTACATTCACAAAGCCATTCAAATGATCTTGTCTGTGACAAATCTCAAATTGTAGACCAACTCTCTGCCCCATACTGATGACACCTTTGCAAATTCACTGATGACACCTTTGCAAATTCTCTAATGACATGCAGTTTGCATCACAGTCTTGGGATATCTATAAAGATGAGTCATAGATCAGCAATCAGAGAAAAGCTCAGGTAATTCTGTCCTCATGTAGTTATTTCTTAAGGCTAAACACTGAAGTCTTTGTAAACCTGCACTGTCCATCGATCACAGAATTACATAAGCATAAGCATTTAAGGGAGAGAACATTTCTACCCTCTGGGAAACATTAACAAGGTCAGCATACAAGCCAGCACCATTCATTTAAACTTGGTTTCAAATGTACTTAAGGTTTTAGCCATACCAAAAAGGAAAACAACAACAACAACCCCCCCAAAAAACCCCCACAACCAAACCCAAACCCAACCCAAACACAAGAATGAAAACAGGAGAAAAAAAAGCCCCACAGGATTATTGCACAGCATTTGACAAACAGTAGTTCTAGGAAAGCTTGTACAGTTAGGACTGTTTCGTGATATGCTTATACAACCTGATGCATATTACTGTGTCCAGATATTCTTATTACTTAACAGCAGTTCAAGTTCAGTCTTTGTGGCCAATGACACACTCACCTCCCCAGCGCTCATCGCACACTGTGAACAAGGTGGTTTTGTTGGCTAATCCTGGGAACACGCTGCTGCACTCCATAACAATAGCCTGAGGAATCATTATGATGCAGGACACAATCCAGATGATTATAATGCTGTTCCTTGCTCGCTTGGCTGTGCTTTTAAACATCAAAGGGTGACAAATTGCATACCATCGATCCAAAGCAATGCAGCTGAGTGTTAGTACAGACACAGAGACTGAAACCGTCTAAAGAAAAGGAAATATTAAGTAAATTTAAATGTGTTGGGTTTTTTTTTTCCCAGAGCTTTAAAAATTATCTACTGTAGATTCCCCCCCTCCCTCCCCCAGAGTTTTAAAACTGATTTCTATTTTCAATGTAATTATCTCTTTATCTGCAATTATAAAGTAGAAAATATTCCCAGGGGAAAAAAAAATAAAGAAATCTATTCAAAGATCTCTTCTTACAGAATTGCAACAGATATCCTCATCTGCTGCAGTCCTAAATGGCACTTCACAGATTAAGGTGCTACCCAAACTGAGGCAGTGTAGCAGGGTCAGATTCTGAAAGAGCAAATTTATGCTACCTAACATTTGCAAAGCTGAAAAACTACTTTTAAAACACTAGAGAACTAATTAGATTTTTGTTTTTCCTGTGTAGAACAACTTTGTTCGTTTGTTTTCTATGTTCTATTTGGGTATCAGCACAATCATTTTGCCTTTTCAGTTTTCACAGGAGCAATGGAAAATCAGGGTCTCATGAACAACAAAAAAAAACCCAAATAAACAACAATTGGCTTCAGGCAGACTAAGTAATTTTGCCTTTTATTCACTATAGGAAATAACATCACTTTGGGTTTAATCTTTTGCTCTGTACACTAGGTGATCATTTCACTTTCTCTTCATGTTTTCTTCCACTAGAACAGAGGCTCAGGAAAAGAATTGTGTTGTTTTGATTGCACCAGGTAGAGAACATAGCTGCTGGAGAGAGCTGTTGCCCTTGATAAAAGGGCCTCTTCCACCACACAAGTTTCTGCTGTACAGCACAGAACTGATCACCTGCATACATCCTGTGCTCTACTTAATTCTTCTGATTGATCTCTTGACTGGAAGGATAAGCATTTGTCATTCTAGTATGCCAAATCAGTTCATGTAACTTGCTATGCTTAGAAAAGGCATTTGTCAATCATTTTGATGCAAATAATTTCACAGCCAATTAAATCCACTGGTAAATGAGTGGTGGTAAATACTGCTTAGGGCACAGAGACTGATGGGACCCCAGTGAATCTGGATACTTTGACTAATTCTAAAGAAAGCAAAGAATCATAGAATCAACCAGGTTGGAAGAGACCTCAGAGATCATCCAGGCCAACCTAGCACCCAGCCCTAGCCAGTCAAATAGACCATGGCACTAAGTGCCTCAGCCAGGCTTTGCTTGAACACCTCCAGGGATGGTGCCTCCACCACCTCCCTGGGCAGCCCATTCCAATGCCAATCACTCTCTCTGTGAAGAACTTCCTCCTAACATCCAGTCAGTCACTAAGTAAGTCACTAAACGTGTATGAAAACCTGAATTTCCTTCAGAAGTTTGGATTCTCTGTCCTGGACCCTTATGAAGCTGTTGAGATCCACACACAGAGTACACATGATTGTAATTCTATTTATAGACATTTTTATTGCTTTATATCCCTTGTTAATTAAAAACAAACAAACAAACTCAAACACAGCAAAAAACCTAACCAAACAAAACACAAACAAACAAACAAAACCCCCAAACAAACAACAACCAAAAAAAAGTAAAAAATTGAAGATCTTCAGACATTCCAGAAAGTGCATTAGCCAAATCTTTATGATCAAATGGATGGGTGTAAGTTGCAGCAAAAGAGGTTCCACCTCAATACAAGGGGGAACTTCTTTACTGTAAGGGTCACAAAGCACTGGCATAGGCTGCCCAGAGAGGCTGTGGAGTCTCCTTCTCTGGAGCCTTTCAAGGCCTGTCTGGATGTGTTCCTCTGTGATCTGTGTTAGATAGGATTGTCCTGCTCTGGCATGGGGGTTGGACTCGATGATCTCTTTGGGTCCCTTCCAACTTCTAACACCCTATGATCCTATGACCAAGAACAATATGTACCCAACAGTATACTCAGAACTGCAACAGTTCTCTAAGCATGTACCTTGAGATACCTATTTCAGTAGCATGGGCAGACCTTCAGCCAGATTATCACTGGTAGGGAAATGCTATTATTCTTCCTCTTTTTTGTGACATGGATGAAGTGTACACAAAGACAGTCAAAATAATACCTGTAAGTAGGGAATCACTTTGCAGAGAGGCTGCCCGAAGAACCACGTTTCTGTGATGTCAACTACTAAAGTTGCTGGAAGACAAGTAATTGTGACCAGAATATCAGCCAGAGAAAGATTCACTATGAAATAGTTGGTAACTGTCCTCATGTGATGATTCTTCCACACTGCAATACAAACTGAGTTTGGAACGACAAGTCAGTGAGAAGGAAACGACTTAAGGAATATTTCAACAGGAAAACAGAATTAAGTTTGTGTCCTATGTTTAACAGAGAATATTTGAGCATGTAGTTCGTGTGTTTTCCTTTGGAATGGAAGCTTGTAGAGACAATAGGGGACAGGATGGGAAAGCAAGGAGACGACTCAATATGAGCTATGCTATCCAAGCAATCCAACTCTTTATTGAGAGCATCAGGCTTCAAGTTACAAAGCACATACGTTTCACTTAGGGTGAGAAAAGTGAGCACACCCAGCATGCAATGAGGTACATCAGGTTGGAATTTGCATCTTCCTCCTAGTTCCCTCCTAATCTGGACACAGTCCCACAGATGATGTTTATCAGGAGGCTCAAGGACAAATTCCTCTGAGCTTCTTCACACACAGCGCTGTGGTTTACTGCAGCTCCAATGCTCAGACCTCACATCCAAGGCTTGGTTGTACAAGATTCTGGGGGCTCGTGCCCCCCATTTTTCAGCCAGTTCCCAACAGACAAGCTGAGTACACGAGGAATAGCTTTCCACAGACCACAGCAAGTAAAACATTCTGATACATAAAGCAGTTTATCTTCACTAACTACTCACACAAATTTCTCCATGTATATTTCAATGCATTGGCTCCAGCCTATGGCAATGGACTTCTACACTTGTAAAAGCTCATGATTTTCCTGTCATAGTGTGATGCTTCATTCAAAGTGTTACCACATGAAGTCTTGTCAACTGCACCAAGATAACAATAACGTGATAAAATATCACACAGTATCACAGTATCACCAAGGTTGGAAGAGACCTCACAGATCATCAAGTCCAACCCTTTACCACAGTGCCCAAGGCTAGACCATGGCACCAAGTGCCACATCCAACCTTGCCTTGAACTGCCCCAGGGACGACGACTCCAATATGCTTCTGGGCATAATATTTTCACTGCATCTGCAGAGAATCTGTAACTGTCATTTGAAGTAAGTAACTACACATAATTTTTGCAGTATTAATCATTATCCATTTTAAATGTGGTGTATGCTTGATGATGATTACTGTGATCAACAGCAGCATGTAGCAGACACTTTACAAGATAGGCCTTTACAGCTTGTTTTATAACTTTTCTCTTCCTTCTTTTTCAATTTAAAAGGCTTTCAGAAATGAGGCAAATTAGTCCTGCGATGTGGTTGCTCTAATTTGTAGGCTTTAAATACCAAAACTGAGTCTGAGAAGCTGGTCTAAAAATAAGTTTTTAAGTAACTTTGGAAGTAAAAACCCCTGAGAGATTGTAGCAATCAATAGCTTCTATCACTGAAAAACCTCTAAAAACTGATGCACAACATTTTCAAGAGACACCACAACACTTCCTGTAAGGAAACAGCACAACTCATTGTGCATCAAAGGTTCTTCTGTAAGCAATAATTTATTTATCATACAAATGCAGATGAAGATTCAAAGTCTCCTTAAGCTGCACTATGCTTAGTGTAGGTATTTTTAAGAGATCACAGGATGCTAGAGTTAGAAGGGTCATCACAAGGTTACCCAAATCTAACATGGAATCATTGAATCATAGAATCAAGCAGGTTGGAAGAGACCTCCAACATCATCCACTCCAACCTAGCACCCAGCCCTAGCCAGTCAACCAGACCATGGCACTAAGTGCCTCAGCCAGGCTTTGCTTCAACACCTCCAGGGACAGTGCCTCCACCAACTCCCTGGGCAGCCCATTCCAATGCCAATCACTCTCTCTGCCAACAACTTCTTCCTAACATCCAGCCTAGACTTCCCCCAGCACAACTTGAGCCTGTGCCCCCTTGTTCTGTTGCTGGTTGCCTGGGGAGAAGAGACCAACCCCCATTTGGCTACAACTTCTCTTCAGGGAGTTGTAGACAGCAATGAGGACCCCTCTGAGCCTCCTCTTCACTAGGCTAGACAACCCCAGCTCCCTCAGCCTCTCTTCATAGGGTTTGTGTTCCAAGAATCTGCTAGAGTTAAACCATTCCCCTAACCTAGATAAAACAGCTGGGGGAAAAAAGCACACAGACTTGAAGGATTATAAAATCTTGAGATGAGAAGCTTTTTTAGATCCTAAAGACAGTGTGCTTGAAAGCTTGTGTCCATCTTCCAGCCGTATCTCTTGATCTAATAAAATACATTGCTTCATTCCACAATTTTTTTTCTTGTTTAAGTCTTTAGACCAACACAAGTACAGCAAGACTACCACTAAGCCACTGCTGGCAAGTTTACATCTCCAAATCTACTACATTTGAACATATCAAGCCTTTCTTAAAGGTGTTGCAGTGTTTAACTATCCTCCCTATCAAGAAACAAGCAAACAAACCTCCCCAAAAAAACCCCAACCAACCAATCCCTCCCCCCAAACCAAACCAGCAACAATGACAAACCACACACACAAACCAACCAACACAACAAATCTTTAATTTCTAATCTAGTGATTATATGCTCCTATTGATATGCACCTTTTTAATGTAACTTCTCCCCCCCCCCCCAACTCCCTGCACAGGGGCAAGAATTAAGTTTTTTCCCTGCAGCAATGTTTCACATATAAAATGATTGATGTTAAATCTTTCCTCAGTTTTCTCTTCAGACTGTGCAGCTTCAGAACTCTGGGTTTTTTTTTCCCTTCCAATCACATTTAGAATCTCTGCAACTATCCTTTGTTGCTGTTCCCTGGACATGTTTCAGACTGGGTTGTGCCTTTGTGGTCAGAGTGCAGAGATCAAAATCAGTGGAATACTCATTTAAGAACTTACTAGAGGTCTAAGGAGTTATTACTATGTTCTCATGCTATATTTGTAACACTCCTGCAGTCTACCCAATTCATACAAGTACATCATTTCATCCTAAGATGTCAGTGGTGCACATTTCAGCCTAAGATGTCTTAAAGGTGCAAGGTTTAAGCAGAGATGTATATTTTTGACAAGGTTTATTCCCATACCTGTACAGACATGTTTGGGGAAAACACAGAAACATTACTTCTAGTAAAAGAAATACATAGAATCATAGAATCATAGAATCAACCAGGCTGGAAGAGACCTCCAAGATCATCCAGGCCAACCTAGCACCCAGCCCTAGCCACTCAACCAGACCATGGCACTAAGTGCCTCATCCAGTCTTTTCTTGAAGACCCCCAGGGATGGTGCCTCCACCACCTCCCTGGGCAGCCCATTCCAATGGGAAATCACTCTCTCTGTGAAGAACTTCTTCCTAATATCCAGCCTATACCTACCCTGGCACAACATCAAGTTAAAAAATGTGAGGCCAATCTCATTAGCAGCAAACTGTATCAGAAATCAATTCGTAGCATTCTGCATCTTGTACTCTAAGCTTTCTATCAGGATGAGCATATGAAACCTCATGATACCCCAGAAAGCTAAGAACATACTACTAACTATTTTCATCTCTGATGCAAAGAAATTGAACTGTAGAACAGAAATTGCTCAAGGCCATATAGTAAAGCAGACACAGAATAAGAAGCTTGGACTCCTAATTCCTAGAGCTGTACTAAACACTCCACAGTACACTGGCAGAATTCAGGTGAACTCCAGCACCTGCTATCTCTCTTGATACCCAGGGAGTGTGCAAGAAAGACAGCATATAGAAACTAGCTCTGAATTCCTTTGAATTCCAGTCTATGGGTGCAAGAGGCACCTGTAAGGTGGAAAAAGCAATACTCTACAAGCAAAGAAATGCCATATAGTTTGTTACTTTAGATTTCTCTTTCCATTCTCGAGTGTTTCTCCTTTTGGTCTTATCCATTCTTTGCAGCATAGACAAGAGCATCTTAATTACTGTGCTTACATATTACCACAACAATGTAAGGGCGCGGGGGGGGGGGGGTGGGGGGGGGTGGGGGGGGTGGGTAAGGAGAGGGAGTTTGAGTGGAAAACAGCTTCTGAAAAGAAACTATTCCAAAAGCAACTCAGCTTTTCCCCTCACCTCGTTGCCCTCTGCTGGTTGCAGTATTGTTTTCAGTCTCTGGGAACACTGGTAACGTTTTCCTTTAGTGAAAGGATAAACAGGGCTGTGAGGGTTTGCTGTCACTTATTTCAAAAGCACAGAAGGCTATAAAATAACAGAATGGTAGTTTAATATATTTATTCCAGATTCGATGGCCTTCTGAGACTCTTGCAGTACAAGGTTAACCATTAGTCTCAGGCAATTTCTTCAGAAGAGAAGAGGAGGCTCAGGGCTGACCTCATTGCTCTCTACAACTACCTGAAGGGAGGCTGTAGCCAGGTGGGGGTTGGTCTCTTCTTCCAGGCAAACAGCAACAGAACAAGGGGACACAGTCTCAAGTTGTGCTGGGGAAGTCTAGGCTGGATGTTAGGAGGAAGTTGTTGGCAGAGAGAGTGATTGGCATTGGAATGGGCTGCCCAGGGAGTTGGTGGAGTCACCGTCCCTGGAGGTGTTCAAGCAAAGCCTGGCTGAGGCACTTAGTGCCATGGTCTGGTTGACTGGCTAGGGTTGGGTGCTAGGTTGGACTGGATGATCTTGGAGGTCTCTTCCAGCCTGGTTGATTCTATGATTCTATGATTCCTGGTGCTCGCCCAGAGGAGGAAACACAAGTAGGACCTTGCCCCATTGATGCATATCTAACAGATCACCAATAAAGATTCTCTAACCTGTGGTTAAAAAACTATCATTTTATAGGTGTGAAAAATAGTTTGATTGTGCTGCTGAGTATTTTATAAGTCAGAACATCTAACTCCTTCAAACATGCCTATTCTCAGGGAGGTAGTGGAGTCACCATCCCTGGAGGTGTTCAAGAAAAGACTGAATGAGGCACTCAGTGCCATGGTCTAGTTGACTGGCTAGGGCTGGGTGCTAGGTTGGCCTGGATGATCTTGGAGGTCTCTTCCAACCTGCTTGATTCTACGATTCTATGATTGTTGCTGGAGGTGTTCAGGAAATATGTGGAGATGGCACTGCAGGACGTGATTTAATGGCCATAGTGGTCTTGGGCTGACTTGAGAAGATCTTGTCCAACAGAAACAATTATTTGATTCCATGATGCTATGATATCAGGTGGTTCCATACACAAGTGGAGGAAATGAGCTCCTGCATAACACTAAAGTGATAAAGGTACTAAAGATTCTCAGCTAGGCATACTTCAAAACAAAGAGATGTGTTCAGCATCAGCCTTCCTAACATACTTGGGAAACTCCACAGAGTTAACCAGATGCCTACACAGGGCACAATAACATAGTGGCTCAAACTGATCTTTTCAGGCATCTGCGTAAAAATCTATGAAACAAAACTAATTCTGAAAGTAAAAACAATCCTGAGTAAAGCCTCAGTTTAACATAATGGGCAAGACTTTTGATGTTCCCTCTATAAACAGGAGAGAGGAAGAAAGTGGAGGGACACATGCATTAATATAATCTGAGGAGAGGATCAGAATTTTAAAAATAAAGAATAAAAGCTGGAGAGAAATGTGAGAGAAACTGAGTAAGGTGCCCAGAATGTGCCTTGTTTTCCTGACTGCTAGAACTCTACCAGAACTTAAATACCTGCTCGTTATGTTTTACTATTACACTTAAATAACTGTGCTACGAAAGAAAACACACAAGCCAGATTTCAAGGTACAGCTTTCCTTTTTTTTCCCCCTAGTGGTTATTAAGCAATCCTAGTCCCAAAACTCTGTCTTACTGCTTGCTGATGCTTTGCTTTTCTGCCAGAATTCAAGAAGCATTAAGCAAAACTGCTATTCTTATCCCAGCCACACAGTGTCAGTAAAGGCTCGAAAATAAGCTGACTGGAAAATACGGAGGCTTTGGCGCAAGTGAGAACCTTTAGCGATGGGAGGGGAACAATCTGCAACTGTTTTAGCTACAGTAGCCAAAGATCAAAAAGCAAAGGAGGGAAGAGAGTTGTCCGGGGCAGCTGAAGCAGGTTTGAAGGAGACAATCATGAAGAGGTTTGGGGAGGTTCTCCTCCCCTTCTATTTGTGGAAGTTCACAAAGATGTGTTCCTGTATGACTTGCCCTAGGTGACCTTGCTTTGGAAGAGAATCATAGAATCATAGAATCATAGAATCAACCAGGTTGGAAGAGACCTCCAAGCTCATCCAGTCCAACCTATCACCCAGCCCTAATCAATCAACTAGACCATGGCACTAAGTGCCTCATCCAGTCTTTTCTTGAAGACCCCCAGGGACGGTGCTGAATGATCTCCAGAGGTCCCTTCCAATCCATTCCATTCTTTGACCTTTGAACAATTGTGCAATAACAAAGTCTGCTTCAGAACCCATCTTCCAAATAGCCACAATCTCCCATCCCCCAAAAAAAAAAGTCTGACAGGCAAGTCCTAGACAGAACTAGACAGCAAATGAAAATCAAAGTTAAAAGTTGAAGAGGGACACTATTAGAAGTCCATCAAGAAAAATTAATATATCTCATTCTGTGCATGAAACGAACAAACAAACAAAACCACTCTCATTTAGGACAGTATTGTGAGATTGCTGTTTTCACATACATGTTTGTTCCCTGTTGGGTTAGTGTTCTGGGGCATTTTAATTAGAGGCCATCTATTCAATCATCACAGCTCATTGCATCTCAAGCTGAATGTGAAAACTATACAAAGGCTCCAGCTGGTATAAAATTCAGCTGTTTGTCTCCTGGAAGGTTTACACTGTCTTGAGCATACCAAACATTGTGCTGCAGTGTCTGGCTGAGAGAGGGATCTGGGGGTGCTGATTGATACCCGCCTGAACATGAGCCAGCAGTGTGCCCAGGTGGCCAAGAGAGCCAGTGGCATCCTGGCCTGCATCAGGAATGGTGTGGCCAGCAGGAGCAGGGAGGTCATTCTGCCCCTGTACTCTGCACTGGTTAGACTACACCTTGAGTACTGTGTCCAGTTCTGGGCCCCCCAGTTTAGGAGGGACATTGAGATGCTTGAGCGTGTCCAGAGAAGGGCGACGAGGCTGGGGAGAGGCCTTGAGCACAGCCCTACGAGGAGAGGCTGAGGGAGCTGGGATTGGTTAGCCTGGAGAAGAGGAGGCTCAGGGGAGACCTTATTGCTGCCTACAACTACCTGAAGGGTGGTTGTGGCCAGGAGGAGGTTGCTCTCTTCTCTCAGGTGGCCAGCACCAGAATGAGAGGACACAGCCTCAAGCTACGTCAGGGGAAATTTAGGCTGGAGGTGAGGAGAAAGTTCTTCACTGAGAGAGTCATTGGACACTGGAATGGGCTGCCTGGGGAGGTGGTGGAGTCGCCATCCCTGGGGCAGTTCAAGGCAAGGTTGGACGTGGCACTTGGTGCCATGGTCTAGCCTTGAGCTCTGTGGTAAAGAGTCGGACTTGATGATCTGTGAGGTCTTTTCCAACCTTGGTGATACTGTGATACTGTGTTCCTGCCCATGGCAGGGAGATTGGAGCAGATGAGCTCTGAGGTGCCTTCCAACCTAAACCATTCTATGAAATATTTCCAGAGATGATTAAAAAAAAGAAAAGAAAAGGCACATAGGTGGGTGGAGCATTTCTAATCTTTTGCTCTAATGGGTGTTGACTTCAATATGTTGTTGCTCAGTATTTCTGACTAGCTTACAAATCCTTACTGGCTCATCTCTGGAGCAGTTTTCATATTACTGTTTTTCCTACATCATGTTAGGAGGAAGCTCTTCACAGAGAGAGTGATTGGCATTGGAGTGGGCTGCCCAGGGAGGTGGTGGAGTCTCCATCCCTGGAGGTGTTCAAGAAAAGACTAGGTGAGGCACTTAGTGCCATGGTGTAGCTGACTGGCTAGGGCTGGGTGCTAGGTTGGCCTGGATGATCTTGGAGGTCTCTTCCAACCTGGTTGATTCTATGATTCTCTGATTCTGCTGGTGGCCTGCTGGTTCAGTTGTGAATTTGTTTTTTACATATCAACTCTTAATCTTTTCCCTAGCACTCCAGAAGTCTTGCCAATCTCTTATTCAATGTGTCACTTTCCAGTGTGAAATACAATTTCCATAACCAGCAATACATGGAATTACCTTATATAAATTAACACTTCCACCTTTTATGTCATATTTGGTTAATAATGAATCCCAGATGCATATAAACAAATAATTAATCACTTTCTTTCCTGTTATACTGTATTTCAATGGCTTTACTTTCTCTGGTAATTCAGTAGCATGATGATAAAACTAAAAGTTCATAATATGGCCATCCAGTAGTCCTTTGGAGGGAATGTTGTAATTAGAACCATTGGTCATCAGTACTTCCAAATGCATGAAGCAGAAAAACTCCTTCACAGTATCTTACAGTCAAATGACTTTTAAAGAAATGTGTTAAACATTTGAGTTACACATTACACATTGTAGCCAGGTGGGGGGTGGCCTCTTCTCCCAGGCAACCAGCAATAGAACAAGGGGACACAGCCTCAAGTTGTGCCAGGGTAGGTATAGGCTGGATGTTAGGAGGAAGTTCTTCCCAGAGAGAGTGATTGGCATTGGAATGGGCTGCCCAGGGAGGTGGTGGAGGCACCATCCCTGGGGGTCTTCAAGAAAAGACTGGATGAGGCACTTAGTGCCATGGTCTAGTTGATTGGTTAGGGCTGGGTGCTAGGTTGGCCTGGATGATCTTGGAGGTCTCTTCCAACCTGGTTGATTCTATGATTCTACTCTCTGTCCTCTATCCCCTCCCAAAGACATGTTTACACTTGGCAATGAATTGGTTCTCCATATGGCATTCTCTCTGTTGGTCTTTTTTTGGCAATGCTATTTCCTATTGCGATTCAAGGCTTGGATGGTGAGATATCCATCACTACAATCAGGTTGAAAGGAAGGTTGAGTAGAAAGGCCACCTAATAAGACTCTGGAAAGCTAGAGCCCCTATGGAAACAGAGAATCAGTGCATACTGTTGGAAGGAAAAAACACTGTCACTGAAACTATTAGCATTATAAATAATTCCTGATTGAGACTTATTCTGGTTTAATTTAAGAGTGTAACAATTAGGTGTCTATGACTAAGCTTATTTTATTTGGTTTGGGTGGGTTGTCCATGACACTTTCAATAACAGTATTGATAATCTTGATTTAGGGGTGAGGAGCACACTGATTAAATTACCTAGACTATTTAATTAGGGGATTTTGAAACCAGCAGTGGGAATAAAAGATGTAATATAAAGTGATGTCCTCTGTGAATAGGAAGATGATAGCTACTTTCTATGCTGTCCATCTCTTACCCATGACTAAGCTCTGAATTCACACACTACTTCACTCTTTACATAACTAATCTTGTCTGAAAGAGAGAGCCCAACAGAAGACTGAGTTGTGCTGGATTTGGCTAGAACTGAGTTAATTTTCTTCATAGTAGATGGTATGTGACTGTGTTCTGGGTTTGTGTTGAAAACACTCCTGATAACACAGAGATGTTTTAGCTGTTGCTGAGCAGAACTCATACAGAGTAAAGACCTTTTCTGTTTCTCACACCATCGTCGCAGAGACTAGGCTGTGGGTGCGTGAGAAGTTAGGGACACACACAGATGGGACAGCTAACCTCGAATAAACAAAGGGATATCCCACACCATATGACTTCAGGCTCAGCATATAAAGCTGGGGCAAGAAGAAGTAATTGGGGAAAGATTTAAAGTGAGGGCATTTGTCTTCCCAAGCAACCATTATGTATGATGGAGTCCTGCTGTATTGGAGATGACTGAACACCTGCTGCTGATGAGAAGTGGTGAATTAATGCTTTGTTTTGCTTTACCTATTAAACTGCAACTCAAACTTTTCTCCCTTTTACTCTTCCATTTCTCGCTCATCCCACTGAAAGGGAATGAGTAAGCAGCTTTTATGAGCCTTAGTTGCCAGATGAGGTTAAACCATGACACAGGTTTACATTGGAAAAGGAATAGAAAGAATAGGAATAGAAAAGTAATAGAAAGAATGACACAAACAGAAGGCACTTTTAGGCAATATTTATTATAATGGAAATATTGGGGGGGGGGGGAATCCTGGGGCTGGTAATTATGCCCAGCAGGTCTGAACTGTCTTTGAATATATGAAGAAGGACAACACTGCAGGCTGCATAGGCAAAGGAACTGCATACACTCCTGCCAGTGAGATGACAGATCCCCGTCAACAGGACGCACTAGATTTGAACAATTAAACAAATTGGAACAATATCATGGAAGCATGACAAAGGAGTAGTTGGTTAGGTCATGTTCCCTTGTATCACTCATAAACAAGTATATTTCTGTAGGTTCCAACACTTTTTTTTCCCCTAGTAAAACTCTAAGAAAACCACATAAACCAAAAGAAATACAGCTATGTAACATTGCTTGGAATATTTTGTTGAATATGAGCTTCACTGAAATGTACTAACAGGGAACTGCATCCCACAAAAAGACAGTGAGAGCCTACATGAATAAAGCAGATATACAGTGTGCTAGTTTGAAGCAGGCTTCCTAGCTCCAATATATTGTCTGAGATGTTTTCTAGCTACCAAGTGCTCTATTGCACTCAGGCTTTTAAAGGGACTCAGGAGTTGGGGGTTGTGGGTTACTTATGCTCTCCAACCCACTTCTACATTATTTCGTGCTTCCTTATTGTTATGGTGCTAGAGAAGAGGACAAAAACTTAAATACTTTTGCTGGAAGCTTGTCTTTACAGGTCACAACCACCAGTAACAGCACATCTAATTGGCACAGGATTCATTTTCTAACGCAGACACATTACACATTCTAGGTAATTAACAACCAAAAAGAATTGAGAGTTACGACTGAAAGATCAGCTATGCTATAAAACCAGACTGCCCTAAATGCCAGGTTTGGTCAGCTCTGGAGGAAATAAAAGGTACCATCATACATTTTTCCCCAATAGATTAATACAGATTAGTTTTGAATTGTCCCACCACACACACACACAAACCATTGCAAGTGTTGATTAGCAACCCCAGTAATCTCTGCAGACCTGGCTGTACTGAATGGCCAGTTATTTCATAGTCACATCTGATATACTTAGTTTTCTATCCATACAACAATATAAAGCCTACAAAAAACTGTGCACATACTTCATGATAGAAAGGGATGAAAGGGGCATAGAGATAGGTGACATACCACACATGACACTACAATAAAAAGATTTCACACTTCAGAATGATTCAATTCAAATTTGCACAAGTCATTAAAATCCAAGTATTCTTCAAAGCTGAAATGCCCTGCAGCTTTGAAACCACATGGTTCAAAATGCATGTCAGTCAGTGTAAAACAAAGTTGGTCTAGGAAAGATTCTTCCACGGAAAATACAATTCACTGTGCTAGTGAAATGCTACAGCAAATGCTGCACATACTGTGAAACTGATGAATCTATATAAAGAATCTGCATTGTCTGTACAATTTTCCCTGAACAAGGCTAAAATGCTCTGATCTGAGAGCCAGGAGACACAGTTCTATCAGGGCTGAGTGCAGACTTGGGCTCTGCCCCTGCTTCAGTGACTGGCCGTCTATGCTGAAAGCCAACTCTGGCAATGGGAAGCATATAAGCTGGGATCAGACTGCTAGGAACAGAGATCTTGGAGAAAGATAGATGACAGCTCTTTCTGGAGTGACCTCTTTCCTGGGAGATGCATTTAAACCCAGGCTCTCACACCTAGGCAAAGATCAGACCGCAAGTTTACATGTAACTTGATGATTTTGATTGCAATCCTTACCCACTGACTTGACTTTCTGGCTTGATGTCAGACCTGCTTCATCATTATGAATGTGTTTAGCAACTGCTGGGTGGTTTTGGAGTTCTGCCATTGCTGAATTTGCTCTGCTGAATTACTTTTCCTTCATCATAGAAGTAAGAATAACACTACTGAAAGTAGTTAAGAATCAAACAGAATATGAGGCTCCATATGGAAAGGAATATATTATTCCTCTTTCAACACTTTCTGATGGGTTTTGACACCAGAGACCAAGTACTTTCCCAGTATTCAGATTCCAACCCTTCTTTTTTATCACTGAATGAGTTCACAGCAGAAATGTTACCATTTGGAATTACATGTTAATACAAGTAGCCAAACTCCTTATTATTTTACTCAAACCCCAACAAAACCAAACAAAATAACCCCCAACTAACCAAAATAAACCCCAAGAAACAAACAAATAAATCCAAACCAACCAAATAATAACAAAAAAAGAACACCAAACAAAACAATCTGAAGATATTCTTGTTTCATTCAGCCATAAGGGTAGCCTCCAGACAGATACAAATGTCCTTTCTCTCAGAAGAACTCAAAAGTGAAGAGAATGACACATCAAACATCTCCTGCAGTTCACCTTCCTTCAGTCTTGAGAGCTTCTATTTTTCATAACTAGGTTCAATAGGACCACATTATTCACAGTTTGACATAAAGAATGGTAAAGTAAAGCTGTCCTTCCCTCAAGTCTGTTTGATCAGTAAGCATGAAAAGTGGAATTAGTTACTTATCTGGCTGTAAGAATCTGTAGTGAAGAAGGTGTATTTACAAGCCATCTTCATTTTTTAATGTTTTCCTACTTTTTGGTACCTCACAAGGATGTGTATGACTCATTCTTGCCAGGAATCCTCATGTTATCTAAACCTCAATGTACTTCAGTTGATATTTGCACTCTTACAGAAATGAAACTCATGCATTCTATATCTTAGCTAGATGAATCTTACAAATATTCTGTCACTTCCTACCTGGTGTCCTTTTTAAAATGATAAAGCCCCTTTAGCTGTAATTCATCCAAAAGATAAAGGGTGACTCTCATGATGATATTACCAAAGTAAAGCCCTTTCAGTGCCAGTGGCAGTGTTCAGTTCTGGGCCCCCCAGTTTAGGAGGGACCTCGAGATGCTTGAGCGTGTCCAGAGAAGGGCGACGAGGCTGGGGAGAGGCCTTGAGCACAGCCCTACAAGGAGAGGCTGAAGGAGCTGGGATTGGTTAGCCTGGAGAAGAGGAGGCTCAGGGGTGACCTTATTGCTGTCTATAACTACCTGAAGGGTGGTTGTGGCCAGGGGGAGGTTGCTCTCTTCTCTCAGGTGGCCAGCACCAGAACGAGAGGACACAGCCTCAGGCTGTGCCAGGGGAGATTTAGGCTGGAGGTGAGGAGAAAGTTCTTCACTGAGAGAGTCATTGGACACTGGAATGGGCTGCCCGGGGAGGTGGTGGAGTCGCCGTCCCTGGGGCTGTTCAAGGCAGGATTGGACGTGGCACTTGGTGCCATGGTCTGGCCTTGAGCTCTGTGGTAAAGGGTTGGACTTGATGATCTGTGAGGTCTCTTCCAACCTTGGTGATACTGTGTGTGATACTCTGTGTGTGTGTGTGATACTGTGTATGATTTCCCAAGCAATCCAGACAAAATCAAATGTAGTCATTTAAAATGTGGTTAAATGATATGTGCCTCATATATGATGATCAAAGAGGATTCATGAAGTTTGTGGCATTAAGAGAATGTAGGACTCATTCTATTCTACCAACATGTGTACATATGCCTAGACTTCAGTATTCATATACCTTTAAAATGAGAAGAAAGCAAATATGAAGCAAATTTCCCATTGATACACGCTGACCAAGTACTCTGGTATCAGTACTGTGCAGAAACTGCTTCTTCTGCAGCCCTAAAAAGCCCTGACTACAATAAGTAAAAATCAAAAGTCGAGTTGTTGAGCTCTATGAGTCAGCCTATGAACACTTTGAGGAAAGGACCACAGTTGGATTCTGTACAGATCACAGCACTACTAGCAGTTACTGTAAAATAGATATTAAATGAAAGAGCTATCCAGAAAATAGTAATTATCTGACAATTAAATTTGGATTCATTCCGAGCTGGAAAGAAAAATAAGCATTGCCAAACTGTGAGTAAATAAAGTTTCTGAAATCACCCTCTGATGTACTTCATGGTCTTGTAGCCTGGGAAGCCTGCAGTGCTGAGGACTTGCAAGCTGTGTGCACAGGATTTCAGTTCCTGCCAGCTCTGGGAAGTGCTGCCAAGAGACGATTGCTTCTTCTGCCTTCAGTCTTTGATCAAACCAAGTGACCTCTACAGCACATTTTGATTTTGATGAATGTGTGTACCTTGAGGGAAAACATTTAATTAGGGAAGTTCTGAGCCATGTTAATGAGTAACTAAAATAAGGATTATTCCTATTCTTTTCCTGTATGTAATGTATGGAGTTGTACATTACTTATAAATCCCTCATGGTCTTGTTCCAGTTACCAACTGTTGCAACTGGTTAGCATGGAATGATGTCAGCAACCAGAGACTTCTTCACATCCTAAAAATATCTTTCCATCTTTATAAAGTTTTCTACTTTTAAGCAATGTTTTTAATGTAATGTTGTCTGGAAAAGATGAGACAGCTCTTTATAGTCAGCATATATTTTCTATTAAGAAGTTCAATGTTTGGCACTAATTGTGAAAAGAAGCTGCAAGATTTTAATTGGTGTGCAGTGGTGAAGAATTCTGGCCTTGTTTGCAAAACAGAAAATCCTTACTTTCGATATCTACTCTGCTTTTTCTGATAGTGACCAAGTGAAAAAAGCAAACAGGGCAAAGCATACTGATGTTTTCAACCAGATTTCACATTTTATGAATATTCATTAAGCGTGTCCTAAAAAAAAACTGTTTCTTCCCAGTGGCTTGCACTGAAATCTCTGATGAGCAGCCAACATGAGCACACGTGAGAGTCACTGACAATGATGCACTCAAATACAACAATGAAACTTGCATTCAAACACAGGTTTGTTAATGGTTTGTGCAGCAGCTCAGCCACTGTAGGCATCTCTTTTACCTAAATTGAAAGGCAAAAAAGCAATGCAGACCCTTATATGCTACTGTAAGTAGAATTCCTGCAGTGTAGCTCACTCAGAAGCCCAGAAGATGCCAATCAGAGTTCAAGATTCTGATTCTATCCCTGATTGTTAATTACTGATTCAGACCAGTTTATCACTAACACCTGAGGGATGTGTTGCGCCTTCCACTTGCACAGATCTTGTTGCTGGGACACAGTGAGTCTTTTAATCTCAAGTATCCACAAACCAAAATAAGAGGCAGAAAGGTAACTTTTCAGTACAGCAGAGGGAACGAGGCTTTCTTTCCTGGTAACCTAAGTGCTGTTTTGAACAGAGCACAGAATAAAGAGTGCCAAAACATTGACTTCACACACCACTCAAGTCCTGCAACACTCATGATGCCTTAAAGCTCTGCTAGCCACTAAAACTCCCTTCAGAATTACTTTTGCTCTGCTTCAAGAATGTCCATGAATAAATCCCAGATTGACCTTGAACATGGATTTTTTTCAAGCAGGAGAAATTAGCTTCTCAGAGATTCCAACATGTGCACTTGGCTCTTAAGATGTTCACTGGCAGTAAAATAAAGTCTCAGAAAAATGTCTTTGGAAAGAGCATTAGACCACATCAGTTTCTCTCCTGAAAATCACGCCAGCCTGCACAATCAGTGTAGTATGATCTTTACTGCATAAAGATGAGACAGGGTTCAGCTAATGAGCACCTGCAGACTCCACAAACAACCGGTCCGTAAACAGAAGTGACAGTTTAGGTGGGTGAGGGCCACATAATGCACAAAGGCAGTTTAAAGAGCACATGGCTCAGGTAAAGCAGGTAAAGCAGGTAAATGCCAGCTTCTACCCCAAGCAAAAAGATAACATGCATAAATGGCAGGGAGGAACAGCTCCACATCAACACCAGCAAGTGCACAGACAAGAAAGCTTTTCTCCTTGTGGGAAAAGAGCGTAAACAGAGTTTTAGCTGTCCTAAAACCATCTTTGCTCATGGACAGCATGAAGGACACTTTTGATCCTGAAGTACAGCCTCTTTGCAAGACTATTATTGTTACACTGCCTGTCAAGGTAGATGCTGACCAATGGACTGAGTAAACACTCCTGAGCTCCTCGACAGCTCTAGCATAACTACCTCTTTGGCTGAAAACACGCTGGGTTTGCCAAGGTGCATACTTGTTTACAGGCACTGAGCACACTGTTGACAAAAAAAATAATAGATCAAACCCAAAATCATCATCAGTCCGTGTTAAGAAAAGAAAAAAGAAAAAAAGCTTTCGACAATTTCGCCTTTGGCTGCAGTCCTGTTTGCATCCTGGAGAGCAGACGACAGCCCTACAAAGCGTAAGCCCTTCTGAAAGAACATGAATGGCAGACCCGTACGGCAGGGCTGGGCGCTCCAGCGCCGCCTCCTTCATGGAAATGTCACCGGTGTAAATCACAAATGCAAATGGCCGTGCCTCCGGCTCAGCGCCTGCTCCAGCGGCTCTGCCGCTTTCCAGGCCATTCATAAACACTGCACAAACGAAGGGCGGCATCTTCTCCACTCGCTGGGCGGCCGGCAAGCTACGCGGGCGCGGCTGCGGAGGACGGAGGACACGGCCGCCCCGGGGCATGCATGTGCACAAGCGAGCCTGCCCCACGCCCCAGCAGGGGCAGCCCGGCAAGAAGCCCGGCATGGGGGCCGTTCTCGGCTTGCAGGGGAAGCAGAGCGGCAGCTCCGCTAGCGAGGGGACAGGGGGCTCCGGTCAGAGCCCGCTTGCCTCTCTCCACCGCTTCCGCTTGCTCCCGCAAGCGCTCACACTTCCAGGAGCCGCAGCCCGCCCGTGTCCTCGGCTTCTCGCCACCCGCGCAAGGGTTGCCCGCCGACAGCACCGCCTCCTCCTCCCAGCCTCCGTGCCTCCATCACGGGTGAATGGAAGCGGGGGGAGGCGGCTTCGAGGCACCACCCCGCCTCGCTTCCCTCAATGAAAGCCCAGGAACGCACCGCCCCCGCTCCCCATGCCCGCTCCGGGGCGCCTTCAGCGCGCCGGTTGCTGAGGGGAGCAACGTCCGGCTCCCAGTCCCGACGCCCTCCGCCCCGTTCCGTGCTCCGCTCTCCCCTTGTCCACCCTTCAGAAATCACGGAGCCTTTGTTATTTCCAGAGCCGCGCTGGGAGATGTGTGTGTGCGTGTGAGGGAGCAGCAGCTTTCCCGAGCAGGCTCAGAGGCGGAGCCACCGGCCCGGGCGGGCAGGGCTGCGGGAGTTCAGCACCTCGACCCGGCGGACAGAGACGGGTGCCCGCCCGCGATCCGGGGCGCTCCCCCAGCGGATTCCTGTGCGAGCTCCGCTGGCCTTTCCTACTGCGTCCAGCCCCAGCAGCAAGCGGTTGACTCCGCAGCCCCTCGCAGGCGCAGGAAGAAGCGGTTTTCGTTCATCCCGCAGCAAAGGCCCCTCCCGCGCAGGCTTAACTTTCCCCTGTTGCTGGGGATGCCCGCTTTTCCAGGGGGGGAAACCCACCCCCGTCTTCCAGCCGCCGTGCGAAGCCCGCAACAGCAAGGGGGAAAGGGAAGTTTCCGGGAATAACACTCACCCAGGACGTTCCCGACGAGTGCCACGATGAAGACGACAATGTAGCCAGCGATCAGCGCCCATTCGTACTCCTTGGGATGCAAATACTCCTTCCAGAGGTACCGCAGAAACTCCTCATCGTCGTAGTCGGAGGAGGAGGTTAGAAGAGCCTCCTGTGTTCCGTTTAGCTCCGATCCGGTCGTCCAGTTCCTGCACGGAGAGGAACCATCCTCAGGTTGAATCCCGGACATCCCTGGTAGTCGGTCCGGTGACTGGGTGGAAAAAAAAAAAAAAGACAAGAAGGAAAAGGAAAAAAAAAAAAAAAAAAAAAAAGAAAAAGAAAAAGAAAAAGAAAGGAAAGCAAACCCAGAAGGAAAAAAAAAAAAAAAAACCAACGACAAAACGGACCCTCTCAGATCATCCGAGCTTTCTCCCCTCTGTCCATCGAGGCTTGTGGTTGCCAGCACGAAAAGCGGGGTGTGGGGAGAAAAATGACGCGGGAACTTACGGGAACCAATGCGGGAGCAGACTGGGGATCCGCGTCGGTCCCCAACCCTCTCTGACCAGCCTTCTCCCCAGCCGGTGGGCTGCATGCCGCGAGTGGCAGCTGCACCTCCCCTGCTGGAAAAGTCACATCTGTTTTGAACGACGACGATTTTCTTTCCCCAAACCGTGCATATGCACACACACATACACCTCCCACCAATAACCTCTCCATCTTCCATAGCCTCTCCCCGCTCCCCCCCTCCCCCCTCCAACATCGCACATCTTCTAACCCTGCATCTCACCCTGCTCGTAGCTCGTCCACCCCACTTCTGGCCCCAGTTCTCCTCGATTTACCACCCTTTCTTGCATAGGCACTTTTATTTAGATCTTTCTATATTAAATATATATTCAAGATATTTGTAGACTGAAGGCAGTAGAAAACTGCTGTGGGAGGAAGTACAGGATTAAAAGAGCCATTAAAAAAAGAATGTCTAATGAGGCTGTCTCCTTTCTGTGCTCCTTTTGAAAGCTGGGCTGAGTATGCAGCTAAATCAGACAAATCAACTCCAAGGTTAAAATCCTTAAGAGCACTGATCAGGCGAGAGCAGGGGTTCACTGGATTTGAGGATCACTGAGAGCTCCCTATGGGCTTGAATTTAGCATACGTGTTCCCTAGGTTGATGTCATTTCAAACATCCAGCTTGGGATCTCAGGGCAGCAGCTGTCCCTCAGCTATTCTGAATTGAGCTGAGCTGGCAGAAAGCAATGCCAGAGAGTCCAAAAGTGCCAGTTAAGCAGCCTGATAGGATTCCTGGTTTCTAATCACTGCGTTTTAAAATAATTTTCATACTTTGCCCACTGTACATTTCCTATAAGAGAAGAGTTAGGTTTGAACTTGTCCCTTCTCAACTGAAAAAAAACCTGCTTGCATTCAGGTAATCCACTTACTTCCTAGCTGCATAATTTGAATCCACTATTAAGCACCACCTGCATAGCAAACATCACTAACAAGCATTTTAGCACAGGGTCCACATTGCTATAGAAATGGAGGCACTGTTATGGTGGGACACTACCTCCAACACATAAGCATAATAGGCTGATATTCATTAACACTGTTGTGCTTAGCTCTAGATAATACATCATGTTCTTGAGTTGTTCTTCATCAGTGTACAGGCTTCTTTCTCTACTACCTTCAAAGTTGCATACACTATACCTATACTTGGTGTACCTGCATCTACTTCTACAGATCTCCTCTCTGTTCTGTAGATCCCTGCAAAACAAAGTAAAAATCCCTTTACTTTCCCAAGGGGAACTTAAATAGACTTTTTAGGCTAAACACATCAAAGAGTGAAATAGATTCAGACACCCAGATAAGATCAGCACCAATTAGAAACACAGGCTTTATAAGCGTCATAAATAAAGATCAGAGATTTCGCAACTAATGAAATCATCTACGGTTAGGTATGAATTTTGAGAAGTGATTGAGACTCTCCTGAGACTGTGGGAATACAGGTCCTTTTGGTATACAAACAGAGAGGATTTTAACAGAGTCTTTGCTAGTGGTGAAAAGACTTAGAGCATGACAATCTGGCAATCAGTAACAGACAAGAGCATTCATGATCCAGCTTGTTTCAGATGTTAAAATGTTGGTCAATAATTCCAGTATTTGCTGACAAGTTGTCATATAGTCTGAAACAAGTAATACTGTTTTTCACACGTAGTGCTTTTCCCCCCTTTCCTCCCACATCAATACCAAGACATTAAATTTAAAAGGTCTGAATGTTAAGAACCAGCATGGCTTTATGAAAAATACATCTTAGAGCTCCTTGCTTTTTCAACGAGATTACAAGTCTGATTGATAAAGACACATCTGATTATGCAGATTGATAAACAAAATACATTTGGTATTCCTGGAGTACCGTAAGACATTTTCCCTGACTGATACAGCACATTCTGATTAGGCAGGCAGGATAGTGAAAAATCGATATGGCACACCTTGTAAAGGTTCAAAATGGACTCACCAAGAACGAAATAGTAGACACAGTCATCACTGAGCCTGTGAATTTCTACCATCAGTTCTTGGTTCTGTTACATTCACTGGATATCTCACTCTTTAACCATTGCTTGCATGAGCGCACACTCTGCTGGATAAAGCACTGGCTGGACAAACAGACCCAAAGAGGGGTGGTCAATGGAGTTAAATGCAGCTAGTGGCCAGTCACAAGTGGTCAGTGTTGGAACTATTTCCGTTTAACATCTTTATTGATGCGGAATATACAGACTATATCACCAGTAAGTTTGCAGATGACACCAAGTTAAGTGGGACTGTTGATCTGCATGAGGGTAGGGAAACTCTACAGAAGGACTTGAATTGATTTGATCAATGAAACAATGTTAACAGGATGAGCTTCAACAAGGCCAAATGAAAAAGAGGAGGCTTAGGGGAGCTAATATTGCTCTCTACAACTACTTGAGAGGACATTGTGCAGAGGCTAGTGCTGGTCTCTTCTTATAGGTAATTAGCAATAGAACAAGAGGGAATAGCCTCAAGCTGCCACAAGGTAGATTTAGACTGGACATGAGGAAGAATTTTTTCTCACAAAGAATGGTCAGGCATTGGAATTGGCTGAACAGGGAAGTTGATTGAGTCACCAACCCTAGATGTGTTTAAAGGTTGTTTAGCTGTGGTCCTTGGGGATATGGGTTAAGGATGAACTTCATAGAATAGAGTTATCAGATGGACTTGATGATCCCAAAGGTCTTTTTCAACCTGAATGTTTCTGTGATTCTGTGATTGTTCACTGGCCTTCAAGAAGCTGGTAGGTGATCCAAAGACCAAAGGTAATCAGCTAAAGACACTGTCATCATGAATTTGTGGCCAGAAAGCTTCATGTGATTCTTGGTGGCAGAAATAAGCATACCCACGAAAAAAAGATTTAAGGTGTAGACAAATATGAGTGAAACTTGACTAAATGAAAATATTCATAATGTACAAAAGTGTGCTTCTGAGGAAACACTTTCCAAACTGTGCTTCTGAGGAAATACTTTCCAGATTTAGCTGTGCATTCTAAAACCCAGATCAAATGTCTTTCTAAAAGGTAGGTCCTAGCTGAAAGAGAAATTAATTCAGGATACTCACATGACCTGTAGAATGCAAGAGGTCAGGCTGGATGACTACAATAGTCCCCCCTAGCTTCCTAATTTGTGAAGGTACCTTAGCAAAATAGATTCACCTGATGAATTTTAGTGTTCCTTTTAATGACACTATTTTCATCAAGACTAGTGCTACAGTTTAAATCTGTTCCTTTCACATGCAAGTGAACAGCAAATGCTCAGAAGCATGTAATTCCTATTTTGTTGATCTTTTTTCTAGTTCAAAACATATTTATCATGGTTTCACATAATTCTGCAAACAAAAAGATACTGTCTGTCCAGAACTGAAAAGAAGTATAAATTCAAACTTGAATCTGCTAACCTTCAGGGGAGTACTATTTGGTACTTTATCACAGTATCCCAGTATCACCAAGGTTGGAAGAGACCTCACAGATCATCAAGTCCAACCCTTTACCACAGAGCTCAAGGCCAGACCATGGCACCAAGTGCCACGTCCAATCCTGCCTTGAACAGCTCCAGGGACAGCGACTCCACCACCTCCCCGGGCAGCCCATTCCAGTGTCCAATGACTCTCTCAGTGAAGAACTTTCTCCTCACCTCAAGCCTACATTTCCCCTGGCGTAGCTTGAGGCTGTATCCTCTTGTTCTGGTGTTGGCCACCTGAGAGAAGAGAGCAACCTCCTCCTGGCCACAACCTCCCCTCAGGTAGTTGTAGACAGCAATAAGGTCACCTCTGAGCCTCCTCTTCTCCAGGCTAAATAATCCCAGCTAAAAGGTTAACATACATTGATACCTCTTCTAATCCCTAACTTTCCATCCCTGATCCAAAAACACTGAAATGAAATTAGCAGCCCTAGAAGATATGCATTGTGGCTGTCACTTTTATTGTATGATATTAGAACATGTGACCATAAATCAAACACAATTTTATGTTTTATTGCCTCTGATAGCTCACAGGAGCTGACAGTCATAGAGAACAAACCAGCCCTACCTCAGCATCCAAATTTATTGTTTTACCAAATGTATTTCTCCCCTCTATAATAATGATCCTATGGAAGACTTAACATTTTTGTTCATCATAAAAACAGACACATAAGCACAGCTGCTGAAGAGGAACAGGCTGTTGTATTTGCCATGGAGATGGATTGTGTGAACACGTCTTTCTTTCCCATCTTCATTTCCCTGTTCTCATTAATAACTTTTCTTCATTTTCTTTCTTTCTCTTAAGATATATGCCACATGGAAAACCACCAGCTTTACTGTTTATTTACTTGAGCACTCCTGGTTAGTCATGTGCCAGATTTTCAGCATGAAGCCCTTCTGCTACCTTTTCTCCTGTAAGATTATTTCAAGGTGGAAGTGCTGCTTCCTTGGCAGTACTGCTAAGTAGTTTTCAAGAAACAGATGAGCTATCATCAGCTGAATAGTGAAAAAGGGAAGGTGGTAAATGACCAAGTAGAAGGAAGCTAAGAATAAGAGACTGGTCGACAGAAAAATCCACATCTGGGTTATCTACAGCCATAAAACTCAGTGGGGTACTAAGTGTTGTAACTACTAGGCAGTCAGGAATAAAGGTCTACAAAATGAAAACGAGTACTGTGTTGTTTGTGAAAAGAAGGGATTAATCAGCAATCCTATAAATGTACATAATGATGCTCCATCATACAATGCATTCACAGTGCCACATTACTTTTACAGTCTCTGTCTTCTTACCACTGATTCATTCACAAACTGTAGGTTCAAGAAGCAAACTGAGTTTTAATAAGATAGATATTATTCACACCTGATGATGACCTTTTTTGAGCCACTGGTGGTATTTTTCTCTTTGTGCATGGAAAGTAGGATCCTCTTTTAAACAACTCAAGAGCTTGCTAGAGTACTATTACTCAAATACAGTAAGAATATCAGCTATGGTCTATTGATTTATAAGCTTAGTAGCACCATTACATTGAGGCAAAGCTAAGAATACTTTTTCTGCTTCTATCAGTGATCAAGTAAGAAAAATAAACAGTTAAATTGTGTCATTTTCATAATTAGCATCCATCAGTGCCATTTGAAGTGAGAACCTCTGACTCTCGTCTACAGAATAGAAGCAACTTCATTCATATCAGTAGTTATGTTGCTGTAACACTCATTAAAACAATACACTGCATAGTTGTGCAAATTCAGAAAGCACCACGAGAAGCTGAAGTGTGGTGAAAATACTGTTTTGCAACCTGCAGCATCATTCCCACATCATTCCTGTATGTTTCAGCTGTAATTTCAAAGGCAGTTCAATTAATATGGAAAAAAATCACAAACCCACTACACTGCTCCTCTTGCTTTCCTTGAGCTACTTCATTATTGTCAGTCAAATAGCAAAAAGAGTTTGGAAAAAAAGAGAAATAAAAAAATCCCCAGGTTTGATTAGGAAATTAAATGTGTTCCATCTTCAGTATTCACTCCTCTACCAAGTCTACAAATATTTAAAAGCAAACAAATTTAATGATCAGGGCATAGATCCAGCCTTGATAGAACAAGTTATAATATATCATTCTCAAAGGCTTTTCTGGGCTGCATACAGAAGTTGAAAGAGGGATGTCTGTTTATGGTTTTGGTGGAGGGGTTTTTGGGTTTTATTTGGTTGGTTTGTTTTTTTTTTTTTTTTGTTGGTTGGTTGGTTGGTTTGTTGGCCCCAAAGACAAGACACAAGCAATGACAATTTCAGTCATCAGATTTAAATACATGAAAAAGAAAAATCTGTTCTTAAATTCCTGTTTGTGTGAATACTGGAACTTGGTGTAGAAGCCAAGGCAAATTTATGATAAGTCCATCAAAGCTGTTAAATGAACCAGTTTGGATGCAACATTGCACTCGAGCTCTGAAGCCAGAGAAAACAAAACTCCAAATATGAAGTGTTTCTTCAACTTAATTTCTCAAGCATCTGTTCCTGACCCATTTTGAAACAGCACAATATCTTTGATGTGATCTGAGACAAGACCGATGCTTTCATATTAACTGTTTTGAAGAATAAGCAAGAGGCACAAACCTTTTTCCTTTCCTTTTTTTTTTCTTCCTTCTTTTTTAATGAATAGTTTTGTTATTTTGATGGAAATAAAGGTCTTTCAAAGGAATTTAGCATAACACCCTGTGCTCTAGAAAACATCGTGTTCTTTATGATAGAGGTTTTCATGGTGATTAGTACTCTGGATATACCCTTTAAAATATACAGCATGTAACAGTCTCTTCTGCAGAACGCACATCTCAAGTAGGCAAGATAGGTTAAAAACATCAAAAATCAGATTTTAAGTGATGTAGCACTTTTGGTATATGAAAGCTAAATGACGCTGGCCTGTATGACAGTCTATGACCCATGTTTTCTGTCTTCAGGTTCACTGACCTGAAGACATAAGGACAGACCAAAAGTACTATATTGTCTCACTGCTTTCATCAAAGTGTTTCTCACTTTGTTCCACAATCCCTCAGAATAGAAGGTCACACTGCACGAGGTCAAAAATCTCTCTAATCAAAATTACATCTCTGTCAGTGTCAGGAATAGAGGTAGCAGAGAACATGAGGATAAGGCAAACTTGCAAGGATTCCTTCCATTGTTACAACCTCTCATCTTTGGCCAATTCACAAATTAGCACCTTGCTGAGGCACAGGAGGTCTGGTTAATAAATAAGCCATTACATTTTTTTTTCCCCAACAATTTTGCTTAATTGTTTTCTGAACTCATCTGAACCTCTGGCTTCCACTTGAACTAGAAGCAATGTTTTCCATTGTTTGATACAGTGTTTTTCTTTTGCTAGCTTTAAAGTTGTGACTGGATAATCTTATTTTGTTTGTTTCTCCTATATTGTAAAAATCCTAACATTTCCATTTCCACTTTTGCCATAGCACTTGTGATGCTCTTTTTAGCACTCAAGTCTTTGAAAGGATCTCCAGTCCAGCAACTGTTTACATTCATTACTCAACTTAGCATCTTCAGAAAAGTTTATTACCTTCTAACCTGGTTGATTCTATGATTCTATTCTTCAAGAAAAGCCTGGATGAGGCACTTAGTGCCATGATCTAGTTGATTGGATAGGGCTGGGTGATAGGTTGGACTAGATGATCTTGGAGGTCTCTTCCAACCTGGTTGATTCTATGATTCTATGATTCTATGCCCTTTGTTAAATCATCTGTGAATATGGTAGCTAACACAAGTCCAGTCCGGATCTCTGGATCTAGTAACAGATTTCTGCTGGCAACTTTTTCTGCTGGCATTTGCACCCCAGAGCAACAATTCAAGCACTAATATGGTTAGATCACTGTTCTCCAGTTTATTGCAGTGATACAGCGACTTATATGCCAGCTTGGAAGAGGTGTGCATAGAGTCATAGAATCATAGAATCAGCCAGGTCGGAAGAGACCTCCAAGATCATCCAGGCCAACCTAGCACTCAGCCCTAGACAGTCAACTAGACCATGGCACTAAGTGCCTCATCCAGGCTTTGCTTTAACACCTCCAGGGACGGTGCCTCCACCACCTCCCTGGGCAGCCCATGCCAATGCCAATCACTCTCTCTGCCAACAACTTCCTCCTAACATCCAGCCTAGACTTCCCCTGGCACAACTTGAGACTGTGTCCCCTTGTTCTGTTGCTGGTTGTCTGGGAGAAGAGGCCAACCCCCACCTGGATACAACCTCCCTTCAGGGACATTGTAGACAGCAATGAGGTCACCCCTGAGCCAGCATAGCTAGCTTAGTTAAGATTGGTACATGTGGAAGGTACAGATAGGCTTAAGGCTATGTGTGAGGTACAGAAAGGTTAAACTTACATGAACAACTTGTAGGGTCAGCCTCCTGCAGCCAGCAGACCCTGCCTCCTCGCAGCTGCATGTGGGAGGTTTGCTTCCCTGTCTTAGTTCCTGCCTCCAGGATGGACTCAAGGACACTCTGCAGCAGGGTTGCTCATGTTTATCAAGTCATGTCCTCTGTTAGCAAGAAATCCATCCACATGGTAATAAAGAGATCAGTAGCTTTATCTGGTCAGTAATACTGTTGGATGCACTAGGCAATCTTTGTAAAAGGATGGTAAGAAATATAAATCCAATGAGAATATCTTTGAAAAGAAGCTTAAAAGTGGGAATGCTTTGCCACAGGAAATACATTAGAATGGGCATTACTAAAGCAATGTGTCAAAAAATGAACAGCAAGAGGAAAGCAAATTAGGTATTTCTGTTCTCTCTAACTTGTGGCACAAGTGGGAATCACTGAATGAAATTAGTAGTGGGAAATATAGAGTAGATCTACCTTTTTTTTTCCCAATGAGACAAATATAGACTGAAGAACTCATTAAGGTAAAAAAATGTAGTTACCTTTTAGAGGTTCTCATCATTCATACAGCAAAGAATAATATCCAGGCTTGACACTGTTGATTATAACAAAACGGTTGCCTTAGCTTTCCTTTGTCAGAAGTTGCAGGAGGTTTTTGAAGTCTCACAAAGGAGATTAAACCACATGATATCTTTCTGCTCATAGATTAACACACCATAATATTTGTTTGGTAAGCTGCACCCTAAGCACATTTGTTTTCTCTGCAAATCTAGCCTACTGTAAGGACACAGTTGTCCCCAGGTAAACTGTATGTCTGTCATCACAAAATAACAGGAAAGACAGTTAAATATTATTGAACTGAATGGTTTGCAAATTACATTATCAGTTATAATTTGAAGTTTAAAATAAAACACTATGGGAAAAGCATATTCTTTGAATATTGCACTGTCCCCCTTCACTACAGATAATTAAGAATGTAAGTTTTATCTTCTGTGGAAGCATCAGTGCAAAAGCTGCATAAATGCACATCCCACAATATAAAAGTTCCAATTCAGATATCATAGAATCATAGAATCAGCCAGGTTGGAAGAGACCTCCAAGATCATCCAGGCCAACCTAGCACCCAGCCCTAGCCAGTCAACCAGACCATGGCACCAAGTGCCTCATCCAGTCTTGAACACCTCCAGGGACGGTGACTCCACCACCTCCCTGGGCAGCCCATTCCAATGCCAATCACTCTCTCTGGCAACAGCTTCCTCCTAACATCCAACCTAGACCTCCCCTGGCACAACTTGAGACTGTCTCCCCTTGTTCTGTTGCTGGTTGCCTGGGAGAAGAAGCCACCCCCCCACCTGGCTACAATGTCCCTTCAGGTAGTTGTAGACAGCAATGATGTCCCCTCTGAGCCTCCTCTTCTCCAGGCTAAACAACCCCAGCTCCTGGGGTTCAATCCCACCAAATTTGTACATGTGTGGTGTACTCAGGCAGGATAACCTCACAGACTTCTGGTAACACATAGACTCTTGAAGTCTGTACTTGGATCTTACTCAAGTCTCCTGCACAGAATATGAGAGGCTGCCATAATTAATGTGGAAATTTTCCTAAATTACTCTTCAGTAATTCAGGACATTTACACAGAAACAGATTTCTTATTCCCAGATCCATTAAGAGAGCTTAATATTGGAGGTTGAGAGCACACTGGAGAGCAAGCATTGCTCCAGAGAAGAGGACTTACCCTGCCTCCTGTGCATCAATCCATCTCCTAGGAACTAGTATTTAATTAATTATCCAAAAGATATTCCTTCTCTTTACTAGAGGCAGGTTAGCTAGATCATATTTTGCCACTCTGTGAAGGAAAACACAGTTAAGAGGGAATACAATTCACCTAGCAGACAAATGCCTCCTTTTTCTATGAATACCATTGCAAGCAACATTACAACGTAGCACTAACGGTACCTTGGATTGTGTTGTGCTGTATTGCTGCAATAGTGTAGTACATTAGCTTGTATCTTCCCATCCTTTTTCTTTAGGCCTGTAGTGCAAGATGTGCACTTTCTTCAAATATCAGTGCTCCTCGTGCCCCACAAAGCACAGCCCCTTTAGTGTTCTAAACGCTGTGTCATTATGCACTAACATCACTGTAAGATTCTCCTAGTGACCCATCTTTGAGCCTAGGTTTTAGATTTGCCCTGTGAATATTGTTTTGCTGGATGTGCATTCATGGCAAAGTTTAGAAAAGGAATAATGAGCTTCCTCCCATGTAAGCAACAACACTGAAGTGAATGCTGAGGAATTTCAGTTTGCACCAGGAAGGAATCTTATTTTTTGACTTGTATAATTATATCTGTAGAATTTTCGTGTGTTTTTATTGTCAGACAGAATGTGTTAAACAACAGTAAAGAATGAAACAAGTTATTAAAGGTTAACAAAATAGTCAAACTTGCATCACTCAGATAAAATAATTTTATTGTTAGAATAAGCTGTTGTCTGAACAGGCTTCTGGAAAACACATTTAGCAATGTGATGCAGAGCAAAGACCAACTCTGTTTCTATTGTTCCCCTCCTCCACGCCTTCTGAAAAATACTCTGACCAGTTTCAGAAACCTTCTGCTGTTTGAAGTGACTTCACACAAGCAAAATATTTACCATCTGCTTGTCTATGTGCTTGTCCCCAGAGTGCCTGTGCATATGTTGGACTGATTTGTGAAGTAATCAATGCATCTGTAATTTTAATTAAATAGAGCTAGGGCCTGTTCTCTGGTCCATCGTTAGCCTGGCTTTGGATCTCTGGCTGCAGCTCTGATGTTACTGACTACATTTAGACAGTAAACTAAACGAAGTTTAAGCAATGCCTGAATGTGATTTGGAAGTTAAAATAAGGTAGGAACCATTTTTACACACAGTTTTCAGGACACCACCTATTCTTTGCCACTGGAATGGGCTGCCCAGGGAGGTGGTGGAGTCACCATCACTGGGGGTCTTCAAGAAAAGCCTGGATGAGGCACTTGATGCCATGGTCTAGTTGACTGGGATAGGGCTGGGTGCTAGGTTGGACTGGATGATGTTGGAGGTCTCTTCCAACCTGGTTGATTCTATGATTCTATGAAAAGAGTTTATCTCTTTTGACATGAGCCATGCCATATTAACTGATGTCATCAGAGGAAGGTTCCTGATTTGTTTGCATGTTCCTGGATACTTTTTCTTGCCTTTATTGAAGATGTATGTGACACTTTCACTTTTGAAGTCAGGGGTAATCTTTCCTGACTGTCCTGACTTTTTAAAGGTGACAGAGAAAGTCAACAGAATTAAGCACTTCCTTCTGCATCACTGGATTTACTCCACCCCATGGCTGACTCAGTAGTGTCCAGATCTTAGGTTCGTGATGGTTGAACCATGGCCTGAATCTTGCTGATGGAACTGAAAGGCAAGCAGAGAACCGTTGGTTACTTCTCCCATGGATTCCAGTTGCAAGTCCTACAGCCCATACCATAGTCTTCAATATTTGTTTCCAGCTGAAACACATTCTATTTATTTAGTTAGGATGGATTTTCCTAGGAAGAGAAATACCTTTGATGTTTTCTGTGACAAGTGCTATACTCATTATGTTTGGACTGAAATTTTAGTTAAATGAAATCAGGCAGTGCAGGTAATAAATCATAGCACTTATAAATCAATAAAAGTCCCTGAAAGTTAGGACAAATCACCTTGTTTGTATTCCAAAATGTGTACTTTAAAAGAAAACCACAGCAGTCTAGAAAACATAAACAGAGTTAAGGAATTGTGGTCATCTTTGAAGATGTTGTGGGAACAGACAAGAAAGAAAAATGTAGGTGGTCAAACAGGAAAACAGGGATGTGCAGACCTTCCTAATGCCAAAGAAAATAATTCACACTGTTGGAAACCTAGCTCATTTCTTCTGATTCCTAATCATGTGTCTTATACACCCAAACCTTTGCATCTTAAAAATAGAGGATTATGACCAGTGTGGATATGTGGCCCATTAGAAAAAAGAGGCCCCCAAGCTTGAGCATTTTAACATACTCTTTACATCGGAAATTATGCTCTTTTTGTGAAGCAGTGGCTCACAGCAGAACCATAACTCTCTGCCCTGTTATTTCAGCTGTTCATCAAAGCCTCCATTACATGTACTGCTTACCTATTGAGGGTTATGCACAAGGGAGGTTGCTGGAAAGATCTAGATCTTAACCAGCATCTATTAAGGCTTCTTCCAAGCTCAGATTGGATCTTTGGAGGACTCAGTGATGTCTAGGTCAGGTGCTTATAGAAGGTGATATTTAAAGGTAGCATATTGTAAGTGCTTGTACAGAAACCTTCTGTGCTTCAAGGAAGGTAGCCAACTACCATTGCCAACAGCTTGAAGCTACTCATGGATGCTTTCATCTCATAAAATGAATGGTATTTATCATGGAAGTGGAGCTATATCTGTGATAAATGAATTAGTACACAAGACAAAGTTCTTTAGCAATTGCATTGACACTACTTGGTTTTTCTTTTCCTCAAAATCAGAGCACTCATGTTCAAACTGTATTTTGATTCATTACTATAAGCCTAGGCATAGCCTGGATATGTATAACTCCTGCCAGCTGGTGGTTCCCTTTAGTTTGATGTAATTCTCAATGAAACCCAAACCATTATTTAGTTCTGAAAAAGGCATGTGGCAGAGAATCATATGAGAATTTCCACAGACACATGAGCATGACTAGGCAGATGGACTGCTATCACTCAAGGATTTCTGTTCTAGAACAGCCCAGCAATGTTCTTAGAGCAAGAAGATAGTTTAGGGCCATTCCAAATTATTCCATTTGCTGACAGCCTTAAGGCATGTTCAAAGCCAGAAACAAAACTGCAGAAAAGCTCCAGTAGGTCTGGTTATGCATTTCCTTCTAACAGTGGTCATAATATGCTTCTTAAAGGATCAGGAAGCTTTCTAAATATCTTAAAGCCATTTGGGTTTGGATCTTATCCAAGCATTCCAGAAACTTTTCTTAGGTGACAGAATGGCATGTGGTTTCTAGAGAGTCACTTGAAAAATATTGGTTTGGCAATAGTCCCAACTATAAGGAAGGAGTATTGTGATCTGTTCTATAACTCACATATGTCTTGAATTTAAATTGCTCCCAAGAAGTGAATAATTCTTAACCAATTAGATGAAACATTCTAGCTTAGCTCTTACAAAGACCATGAGCTAGATAGCTTACAAAGAGCATGAGCTCTTACAAAGACCATGAGCTAGATAGCTTACAAAGAGCATGAGCTCTTACAAAGAGCATGAGCTCTTACAAAGACCATGAGCTAGATAGCTTACAAAGAGCATGAGCTCTTACAAAGAGCATGAGCTCTTACAAAGACCATGAGCTAGATAGCTTACAAAGAGCATGAGCTCTTACAAAGACCATGAGCTCTTACAAAGACCATGAGCTAGATAGTTTACAAAGACCATGAGCTCTTACAAAGACCATGAGCCCTTACAAAGACCACGAGCTAGATAGCTTACAAAGACCATGAGCTCTTACAAAGACCATGAGCTAGATAGTTTACAAAGACCATGAGCTCTTACAAAGACCATGAGCTAGATAGTTTACAAAGACTATGAGCTCTTACAAAGACCATGAGCTAAATAGCTTACAAAGAGCATGAGCTCGATAGCTTACAAAGAGCATGAGCTCTTACAAAGACCATGAGCTAGATTCTGGACAATGAAACCTCAGGTGATAAAATTTCTGGGAAATATCTTAAGAAAAAAATCATAACAAAACAAATAAATATCTTAAGAAAAAACAAAACAAAACAAATAAATATCTTAAGAAAAAACAAAACAAAACAAATGAACAAAGAACAATGCCACATACAAAAGACCAAAGCAATCAAACATCAACAAGGTAAAAATAGCTCAGTTTTAGAGTCACTTGAGCCATAAAAAAAAAAGGGGGTTCTATCCCTTTCCATCTCCTCAATTTTTGTTGCCAGAAAGACACCAGAGTTTTGTTAACTGTGTGCTAGTTTGAGGCAGTTGTCTCTACCATCCCACTGGGGATGAGTGAGCAAGCAGCTGTGTGGTGCATAGTCACCAGCTGAGGCTAGAGCATGGCACCTTGTATTTCTTTCACCTGCAGCAGAACTGCACTAAGAAATAACAATAAAAGAAGAAAATCAAGCAATAGCATATGCTAAATAATTCACTTTCTTCACTGAGTGGCAATCACATAGTTTTACATAGCTGATTTCCTAGACAGCCTAGTGAGAGCTCTGTGGTTTCCATTCTAGTTATCCAGTCTAGCTGACTGGCTAGGGCTGGGTGCTAGGTTGGACTGAATGATCTTGGAGATCTCTTCCAACCTGCTTGATTCTATGATTCTATGATAACTTTTGAGTTGTTAGTTACTCACTAGATAGTCTCTCTCTATTTTCAGAATAAATCAATGACAAAACACGAGATTCTTCTTCACCCTACACCTCAAGCCTGTTTTCCCTGAGCACAAGAGGAACAGGGTTTTCTTTGTTTCCTCCAATTATCTTCTCAGTCAGCTTTGTATCCACAGGACTCCCCTCTCAGAACTATTTAAGACAGAAGAAAGCTGAATCAGACATTGTATTGTTTAAACTGAGTTTGTAATTGTCTGGTGCTTAAATCCATGTTGACAGCAACCAACATCACCTTCTGGTACAAGAAATATCTTTGTACCTCTCGTTATTTTCTATGGTTTCTCATGATGGAAGAAAATCATTGTAACTTTAATGATAGTTAAATTAAATCACTTTGACCATTAGAGTGATGGCTTTTTTTCCTGGTGGATCAGCAATTGGTAGTTTTAAAGGTCCTGCTCAACAGCTTGAATTGTATCCTCAGTAACTTAACAAACAGAATGGTTGAACGCTGAAATGACAAACAAAATTGAATGCAATACATAAACTGGCTGATTGCTTCCACAGTCCTCTTCTAAGCATTGTCAAACCTGGGCAAATCCTTCAGCTCCACTCTGAATGTAGGATACCTGGAAAATGGCTTTAGATGTGTGGTAGAATTATTTATCCTGGGTATCCCTAAAGATAGAACTCAAGTGCTAGTAGTGTCCTCTTGGTGTGCTTTATTATCTATGGCATAATGGTGACATTTACCAGAATAATTTAAGTGCTGAACGGAGACATCCAAGTCAGAGGTCCTAGGGTCAGACTAGAGAGAGAAAACAAATCAGAAATGTTTCCAGATAACTGAATACTGAGGCTTGCCTGGAAGTCTTCCCTGAAAAAGAGAAAGAGCTTGAAGAGTAGTGAGTATTTTAGGTAGTGAGGACTACCTACAATACTCTTTCTTGAGAAATGTGAAATGAAGAAAAAAATAAGTGCAAAATGAACAACTGGAAAAATACCAGGAACATGTCCTGTCTGCAGGAGAACCTGGGGGTATTTCTATTCTTTAGACTCCTGCTTGCTTTATCAACAGCACTAATTCTTTGTGCTTAGCTGTGCAAATTTTGGTGTCACAAAACAGCTGCTGCTCATATCAGGTACTGGAGGAAAAATAATTTGTTCTGTGCCAACTGCAATGTGTGCTGCATAGTGTACTTGCTAAAACTTTGTCATTAGCACAGTGTTGTGGTAGGCCTGATGGGTCCAAAATAGGCTTACACATGTACTGCCTTGCCTAGGCATGTTTTGCTGCTCCACCACCAAAGAGGCAAGCGTGGGAAAGGGACACAAAAGGACCTGGAGCCACTGAGTCTGGCCTGCCCAGGGTCCTGTGCTGTAAGGTACACACACTGAGCTTGTACCTGCCTAGTGCAGGGCCTGTGCTTTGCCCAAAGTAGGGAAAAGCCAGCCTGTGACTTTGCCTCATATGGTGAGGTTTGGCTAACTGCCATCCTGAGTGGCTGTTCTGTGTCCAAAGGGCAATTCATCTCGGCCCACACTGATCAAAGGAGATGTGCAGGTGAACAACCTGCTTCTGCTTCCCTGCTTTGCTGCCCTGCTCTGTGCCTGCTCTCTCTGCTGTGCCCAGCCCTGCTGCTCTTGCACACTGCCTTAGTGCTGCCTGCTCAACTCCACTGCCGCCAGTGACCAGGAGCAGAGCCTGGATGCCTGCAGGCGATCGGCCTGTGTGGCCAGCGTGACATGGTGCTGAGACTGCACCACATCTGCCTCTGCACCTGAAGGTCCTGCTCAGAATCCCTGGGCATAGACACAGATGGTGCAGAAGCAGCCAGGAGACAAGGGCAGAGATTGCCTGCATCCTGTCCCCAGAAGCTGGGAAGATTCAAGCCTCAACATCCAACAAGACAGAGTCCCCTGAAAGCATCTGGGCACTGTCTGGACTGTGGCAAGGACCTGCAAGTGGGTAACAATAATAACCTGTGAGTAAATGCTCAATGCCTCTTTGTAATTCTCTATTGCCTTCTGCCACAGAGCAGACAGAGCTTGAGCCCAGCTACTGGGCAAGCGGCATTTGACTGCAGGAATAGTCTCTTCCAGTTCAATTAATGTTTCTATATTTTGCTGGTTATATTAGCTGTAGATATTACCCATGGAATGTTTCCATGACCATGTAAGAACCAAAGTACTATTAAAATCAGTGGTCAGGGGTGGCAGAGTCCTGAATAGCAAAATTAATAAACAATAGTAACTTTGGAAAATATCATCTCGCATCAACTAACTTCCCCTCCCCAACACACAGTGAGTTAAAGGTGACATTAAGAGGTAGCTGGCAGGGAGTTGTCTCCAAATGAGGAAAAACAAACAAACCCAAAACACAGCCAATATCATAGAATCATAGAATCAAGCAGGTTGGAAGAGACCCCCAAGATCATCCAGTCCAATCTAGCACCCAGCCCTATCCAATCAACTAGACCATGACACTGATCAAACATCTATACATAAATATTAGTAAATACCTGATCTTTACTGAGAACCAACCAATGTTTTCTGGCATGTATTGTGCTATTTACATCTTTTAAATTGACAAATTAGCTTAGTGTAGGTTTCATGACATCAAAAGAGAAAGGTTATCATTCTCTTCCTTTCCAGTTTCCTGGACTTTTTTCATATCTGAAATGTCTTTTTATGCAAACTTTTCTATTTTATTGATCTGTAGCTTGGCAGTTCTTGTCCTTGCTAGCAATACATGATCCCTCCTTAGGGCAAAATCTATTTCTGTGGTTTGAAATAACTCTCTGGTGGGTGGAACTTGGACCTTGTGCTTAGTTTTAATATTTTTGTTGGTGGTGGTTTTTGTTTGTGTTGTTTGGGTTGTCTGTGTGTGTTGTTTTGGGTTTTTTTGCGGGGCTGGGCTGTTGCTTTTTCCTGTGTATATTTTCAACATACACTGCCTGCTCCAAGAAGTATTTCCAAAAGGTGACTACTTGTGGGGATGCAAAGTGAAGAAGGATAATAACAGGCGGATGCTGACCTTGGTTTCCACCAGCTGCTGGCTAACTTATCTCAGAAGGGATAGGTAACGGACACCTCATTAATGAGGAGAGCAAGGCATGGTTTATGCTGATGGAGTGGGTTGTCCTTGACTAATTATGCTAATATGTAGGCATGTGCCTTATGCCCTGAGGGATCTATTGAGAGCTAAAATGATCAATAAATGCCTCTGGCATAATTCATATTGAATCATCTGGAGTCCACATGGCATTGCCTTTGATCACATTGATCTGTGGGGCCTTGACCACCTTCTCATGGCAAGCTAAACAGCGTTCTGCAACAACTACTTATTTTGTGAAATTGCACTGTCTTTTTCTGCTATTTGGTACACTAGCTTTTAGTTTTGAAAAGACTGTTACTTTAGAAAACAAAGGAAGGGAAGATCAGTATAGCCGGCATATGGAGGAGATGAAAATGGGAATCTGACCAGTAGATAATTGCATAGAAAAAAAATTTACTTTGTTTAAATTAGTCTACTTGGTAGCAGGCTTTTCCCTTGCATTAACAAATGCCACAGGCATCAGAAGAGATAGGGCAATGCTTAATGTAAGCCAAGCCAATCCAATCCCTTTATTGCATTCCAAATGTGTTTTTATACCTTTCATCAGAAGGCTACAAATAGTATTAAACTGTAATTGGTTACACATACTTGCCACAGAAATTACATACTAATTAGTGTAGACATTCATCATATGCTCTCAACAATATGTGCATTGTGTCTAAGCAACATAAGTCAACAGAGATAGGCAAAAACCACAGGCTCCAGCCTTACATTTGTTTGTATTTGTTACACCATTCTCTAAGGTAATTCCAACCTTCTATTTTATCTCAACTCAGTACTGCTGAGCTCCTGCACTCTCACCTGTCCATGGCTCATGTTCCAGGGTACCATAATCAGACAATTCTATAGAATCACTACATTTAATATTACTATTCCCAACAAACAAGAAAACATGGCTAGAGAGGAAGAACAGTTAGAGGTCCATTGAACCTTGACTGTTCAATACTGGCACAATATTAGATACAAATCATTATGGTTTAGCACACCCTTAAACCATCATTATTGGTAGGGACTTGCTTTGAACTATGCTGGGAAATACATGTTCATTAGATAAAAAGAATTTGATACAGTAAATGTTTCAAAGTGCCTTTCAGACATCAAAGGGCTGCCAAACTAGGCTTGAAATGAGTGGTCTGAGGGATTATAGGAGTTCCTGGGGAGTTAAATTTTTTAACAAAGAGTCAGAAATATATTCAACTTCTGAAAGCACTGCTATTACTCATTATTTTGCTTATCTCAATATTTTAAGTGCTTCAAAGTAGGGTTTTTTGGACATGTATTCTGACTAAATTCTCTGAGTGAGAATTTGATGCTCGCTATTTTAAAATTGAACTCTTAATTTTAATGCTCACAAATGACAATTTATAGCCTTGCTGGATAACCTTAAAGCAGAATCTAGCAACGTCACAGTTCAGAACTTCCCAGCTTCACCAGCAAGTTCCTGGTCACTCAGAGTTTCCTACAGGATCCAAATCAGACACTGGCAATATTCAGAATTATGATGGGATGGAGAGTTATTTATTCATCCCATCTTTTCTGAAACTTAGTTGAAGAGTATTCAGCAAAGGATTAATAGAATCATAGAATCAACCAGGTTGGAAGAGACCTCCAGGATCATCCAGTCCAACCTAGCACCCAGCCCTATCCAGTCACCTAGACCATGGCACTAAGTGCCTCAGCCAGGCTTTTCTTGAACACCTCCAGGGATGGTGCCTCCACCACCTCCCTGGGCAGCCCATTTCAATGGGAAATCACTCTCTCTGTGAAGAACTTCCTCCTAAATAGTTCTAGGAATCTCACATAAACTCTTATTTTCTCACATAAACTCCATTTTAAATTCTATATAAAAACTACCCAGCAGGTATAAACAAAATAAGAGCATTTTAGAAGCTGGTGCATGAGTTCAAAGAAAAAGGCAGGATAATGGACACTAAACCATTGTTCCAGAGAACACTAATTGTAGCCAAGATGTTTTAGGCTTTGAAATACTGTATATCTGTGTTCACCTAAAATATTCTTATTTCACCCCTCTGTTCATGGACTCAAACCGGTAGCAACACTTCTCCTTTTGAAAAATAACCCCTTTAGTTTCAGCATTCTGTTTGCTTTCCATTCAATTATAGTATCACAGTATCATCAAGGTTGGAAGAGACCTCACAGATCATCAAGTCCAACCCTTTACCACAGAGCTCAAGGCTAGACCATGGCACCAAGTGCCACGTCCAATCCTGCCTTGAACAGCTCCAGGGATGGGGACTCCACCACCTCCCCAGGCAGCCCACTCCAGTGTCCAATGACTCTCTCAGTGAAGAACTTTCTCCTCACCTCAAGCCTAAATTTCCCCTGGCACAGCTTGAGGCTGTGTCCTCTTGTCCTGATGCTGGCCACCTGAGAGAAGAGAGCACTTGGTGTACCAGTAGGGCATAAATCCTGCCAGGTCAGTTTAACCCTTGCTCTCCTCCTGTTGCAGGTGTCTTGTGCTGCCACAGGCTGTTTACCATGTGTAATAAAAGAGACAGGGTGCACTTAACATAAGCAAGTTCTAATTCAGATCCAAATCCTTTTACTGCACCCCAAGCATGGGTTTATATATTTTCCATCAGAAGGCTACATAACAGGATTACAAATCATGTTAGACTCTACTTGGTTACATACACTTACGTCAGGATTATGTTAGGATTACACACTAATTAGCAAAGACATTCTTCATATTCTCTCAGCAACACGTATGTTGTGTCTAAGTAGAGATAGGAGAAGATCATAGACTCCAGCCTTACAGTTGTTTATATTTGTTACACCGTTCTCTAAGGTCATTCCAATCCTCTATCAGTACTTCTGAGCTCGTGCACTCTCACCTGTCCATGACTGATCTTCCACTGTATAATATTCCAATAGCTGTACCACAGTCAGACAATTCTATAAAATCACTACATTTAATATTACTGTATCCACCAAAGGTGGCTGTGTGGTCACAGGAGGCATGTAGCTTTGAATTCATTGGCCAGAACAATGATGCTAGTGCCTACTGGCCAGTTTCATTTTCAAAATGATGTATCTAATGGGGGCTGATTTAGAAACCCTGCCTTTCTGCACTGATATGTTGGAGAACACGTTCAGTGGAGCGCTATGGGAAGATGACTCTTTGTTCACCACTATGGTTAGATGGTCAAATCCCCCTTTATTTCCGTGATACAATGACCTATATGCATTCCAGCAAGAGGCGTGCTCCACCAAGATTGGTTACAGTCAGAGGGTCGGGAGTTACTTGTAAGGCATCAATAGGTCAGCACACCATAACAATCTGAGGGTCAGCCTCTGGGGCTGGCTAAACTCTGCCCACCTGCAGCTGCACTCCACCCCCTGCAGCTGCATGTGGGGGGAAGCTACCCTGTGCCTGCTATCTAAACTCCCAAGATGGATTCAAGGACATTCCCAGCACGGGTTGCTCATTGTTTATCAATTCTTGTGTGCTCTGCTAACAAGAATTTCTCCAACAATGATCCTCCACCAGGAGCATCACCCCATTTATGGTTTGTTAATTAGGAATCTCAGTGTCCATGTGTTTGCAGCTTGCACTAGCTCAGCAGCAGCAACTCAGTTCTCCTCTCCTTCCCCCTGCCTGGAATAGTTTGTCTTTTTACCTCTGGCCCATTATCATGAGGTTTGGAAGCGTCTTTGTACAGGAAATTTGCTCAGGGACCAAAAGCACCATGAGTACATATGCTGGAGTTAATGCTAAGAATCCATAAGCATAGTTAGAATTTTTCCTGGTTTTGTGTTGCTATTTTTCCAAGTTCTGATTGTTTAAACTGTTTAATTCTGTGTTTCTAAATGCCCTCTGTGCAACTACTTCCTGTCAACCAAAAATCCAAAGAATCTCAGGGAATTTTCCCCCCCTTTTTTTTTTAATATTAATAATAAAATTGATAATCCTACAGAAATTAATATAACTCATAACTGATTTTTCATTTCTAATACACTTGGTTTAAGTTTAGTGTCTATCATTACAATCTTCATCAAAGCTCTCACTACTTTAGCTTGTATTTAAATGTGGTAAGCTCAAGTCAGAGGCTTCCTTTCATGTTCAAAAGCACCAAAAGCACTTGGCAGTAGTAGATTAAATACATATTTAGCTTTTATAATTAATAACATATCTCATACCAGACTTAAACTCTGACTCAATGTTCTGGACTCCTTCCTTTTAAGCTTGCAAGGAATAAACATGTGGTCCAGCCAATCCGTGGAATAAATTCCAAGGATGAGTGTAAGGAAAGATTCTGTGAGGTCTCTTCCAACCTTGGTGATACTGTGATATTGTGAAAGAGCATCTGCTCCTTTAATGGTGTAAGGGAAGGCATAAAGAAGAACATGAAAAGAGACACAAAACCAACAGACAAGAGTAATGAAGACAAAACCAAGAAACAAACCTGGTCAGTAACAACAGTGACTGTGCCTTAACAGCAACTCCAGGTCTCTGGAATACTGGGCAGGGCTTCAGCAGCTGGGCGGGAGGAGGTCTTTGGTCAATGCTGCAGGAGGGTGGCAGCTATTAAGAACCCTTAACAACAACCACGGTCAATTTTCAATCATTAGATCTTCTGTTACTCCCTGAGAAATTATTACCTTCCCTTTTGGAAGTAGTTTGAGGAATAAGTACTAATATTAAGATACTCTATAAATTATGTGTATTAAAAAGTAGTTTTTGAATAAAGTCCTTAACCTTTCACATCAGTTCACATCACTTTTGTATTTAGAAATAGTTATACAGTATCATACATGTAAGTAAAAAGAGAAAGTAATTATTTTCACAATAGATCTAATTACAAAGGGGTTTTATGGAAAATGGAAATGTCAACCTTTAATTAAGTTCATGTTGGACTCCAATTCCAAAATGCCTGTTTAATCAAAAATGACTGTTACTTCAATGCAGAGTTGTGAGAAGAAATCATCACCAAAACAGGGTAGGAAAAGAGAAGATTCTACATTTTGTAAGGTTAAATCATTGTTGTTTCTGGCTTCATCAATAATTTGATGCAACAAATTATGATTGCATAGATTATTATTTATAAACACACTTTTTCCCCCCCTCTTTCTTGCTTCCTTCTATCTTAGTTTCAGAAAACTCTTTTCCATTTGCCTAGTCATAATACACCAGAAAAGAAAAAAAAATATCATAGAATCATAGAATCAACCAGGTTGGAAGAGACCTCCAAGATCATCCAGGCCAAACTAGCACCCAGCCCCATCCAGTCAACTAGATCACGGCACTGAGTGCCCCATCCAGTCCTCTCTCGAAGACCTCCAGGGACAGTGACTCCACCACCTCCCTGGGCAGCCCATTCCAATGCCAATCACTCTCTCTGCCAACAACTTCCTCCTAACATCCAGCCTATACCTACCCCGGCACAAGTTGTGACTGTGTCCCCTTGTTCTATTGCTGGTTGCCTGGGAGAAGAGGCCACCTCCCACCTGGCTACAATGTCCCTTCAGGTAGTTGTAGACAACAGTGAGGTCCAGGTATCAGGATGGCTACTTTTCTTAATGTCCTGGGCCACCTAATGCTCCATTGCTTAAAAAGTAGAAGAGAGAGTCCCACATTCATTATACCAAACCCTGAGTATCTCATTTAGCAACACGCTCTAGATTTTCTCTACAGCTATCTAATCCTCAATTGAAATCCATGTGAAAGGAGATGTGAAGAGTACAACAATCACTCTTAAAACTGTATTCTTTTGTGAATGCAGCCTACTGATGTGGCTGGTGGATGAAACCTTCAAGAGCTGATCTTGGAATGATGACCTAGTTAGACTGAAGGTGTTATTGTGGGGAAAAAATAAATCCCTTATTTTGTATACCACTGTCTTCTGAATAATAAATGAAGATGGTTTTTATTTCCAGTCCAAAATGCTTCTTTATTATTACAAACACAGTATGTTCTTGAGAACAGTCAGTACAACATGTTGGCATGGAATGAGAAGCATTAGCTACCCATAGCCACAGTCTGACGTGGAGTCAGAGCAAAATAAAAGACCTCCAATGCTTCCATTACAGCTCTTATACCACAAACCTATACTGAAGAAGGTGAAGATGTTTACCTAAAAGATGTTCCAAAACCTCAAGGAAATTAATTTTTGTTCTTTTTTTTTTTTTTTTTACTTGATTCTTTACAAAAATCTATAGTTTGTTGGTAATTAGAGATGCACAGGTACAGAACATGCTTTTTTATTTGCTGTTATATGAAAAGGAAAGAAGTGCTGTGTGTTTGTAAAGATGTACTCTGACAGTTGATGCTCACCCACACAGTTCTTTAGCACTTCAGAGTGAGGTGTCCTGGGGTACCCCAAATTCCTTTCTTCTCCCTCCCCCTCTGCAGGTTCGAATGGGAGAAGAAGGTGCAAAAACTGCTTTCCCCACCCTTGCCCTGTGGGCTTGGGGGAACAACACAAGGTGCCTTGGCTGACCCATGTGGAAGCCCGTGCTGGAATGGGGCTGGTGGTTGGCTGGGGTTTTGTGCCCAGTATAAATGGTAAATGGACACTTTGTCTAGAGAAGCATAAATAGAGCAAGAGAGAATGGGAAAAGGTTCCTCGCCTTGAGAGGTTCAGCCTTGAGAGGTCCCCATCTTTACAGAGCGTCCAGCAGGACAGGTTCCTGCTGTGACTGGACCGTCCTCACTTTTGGACGACTCCTACCTTTTTGCATGGCGTTTTGTTTTGCCCCGTCCCTGCTTTTGGACGGTTCTCTCCACTTTTGCACCCTTCTGTGCAAACTTGCAGCCTTAGCAAGGCCTGGAGTCCTTTGAGAGAGCCACTGGTGACATCTGGACCGTCCCCTCTCAGACCATACCAGCAGCTGAGTTCCTGGCTGCCTTCCAGACTTGGGGATGTGAGCAGTTTTGGCTCTCCCCTGCCACTGTGAAGGCAATGTCGTCCCGTGATCATCCCACTCGTGGAAGGAGTGCCTGAGATGTTTCTGAGTTTGGCAGCTCTGCACGCGCCTTGGGATTCTGCTGCGTGGACAAACACTTCTCCCAGGCAACCAGCAATAGAACAAGGGGACACAGTCTCAAGTTGTGCCAGGGTAGGTGTAGGCTGGATGTTAGGAGGAAGTTCTTCCCAGAGAGAGTGATTGGCATTGGAATGGGCTGCCCAGGGAGGTGGTAGAGGCACCGTCCCTGGAGGTGTTCAAGAAAAGCCTGGATGAGGCATTTAGTGCCACGATCTAGTTGGCTAGGGCTGGGTGCTAGGTTGGTCTGGATGATCTTGGAGGTCTCTTCCAACTTGGTTGATTCTATTCTATTCTGTTGGATATTGTCTGCAGCGTCAGAAGCCTGCTTCTGCAGAGTAATCCAGTAAGGGTTCACTGCCAAACGCCTATCTCACTTCCATGAGTAAGACCTGCTGTTCTCTTAATCTTCTGCTCAACCTGAAGAAGGGTGTAAAGAACAGGGAGCCAGGCTCTTTTCAGTGCTATTCGGTGATAAGACAAGAACCTATGAGCACAGCTTCTAATACAGGAAACTCCATTTAAACCTAGAGCAAACCTTGTTTACTCACTCTGTATTTAACTTTCCTTTTGGATTGTGTTTCTCTGCTTTGTTTCTGTAAAATGCCTGCAGGAGACTGGGCCACTGAAAGCAGGTCAGAAACAGGATGACTTTTATTGTCCTTGGCAAAGAGGAAGGTTTTGTTTGGTCAAGAAAGGATGAAAACAAGCACCATGACCATATTTTAAACTCACTTTTAAATACTTGAGTGCTGAGTCAAAAAGCCAACTGTGAAGGTAACTATAACCTGAGGCTCTGACTATAAATTGAGTGGATTCAAAGAACATAGAAAAATACCTATTAAAAAAACTCTAAACCCACAGACCTGTGATTTTCATTCAAGGTTTGTTGAGTGCTGTGATCAACTGAAATGCTATTTTCCTTTAATGAACCACGTCACAGCATTATGACTGTCATAGCTCTTAAAACTATGTTGGCCTTGTGTGGAAGTGTTTGTGGCAGTTCCACTTCCACTGACTACAAGTTAACCAGTGTAAAAAACACACTATGCTTTCTTCCTTTGCCAAAGTAATTTAGAGTAACACTAAGAACAGAACATTATGTACTTTTTACCATTTCTTTTTCCATCTGGTAGCATTTGCTCACAAACACAGAGAAACTGATTCCTATTAGCTCTTACTAATTGCACCAGCTACAAAATACATTAAGTCAACCATAAAGATCTTAAAGTGACTATGAAGACAGAAAATGACAACAGAATATGGTTTTCATTGTATATGGGCTTTCAGCTATAAAGAAAAGAAACATCATGGGTGGAGCTGCTGATATTTGGCAAGTAGATCACACCAGGAGGCATGATAAAAAAATAGTTCTATCCATAGGCTAAATTATTTGGTGAGGAGACTGGTGTGACAAACACCACTGCTACATTCAGAAGGGTAGCAGAAACAGAAGGGTAGCAGAAATTTAGTCTTACATTTTCTGTTACTTTTACCATACCAGAAAAATGCATTAGCATTTAATCACATTCCCCTCAGGCAACTGAACCTTTCCCTGGATGCCCAGCCTCTTGATGGCTGTCTTTGGAGAAGGCTTGCACTGATTGCTTTCTTGGGTGTTTGCTCCAGTTTGAGGAGGGCCAAAGAAACTTCTTTGCACAAATCCAGTCTTGATGGAAAGGACTATTTTAATCCTCACTTACAGCTGTTTAAGGCACAAAAAATATGCATAACTTGGAGGTAATTGAAAATATTGGCATCCATATTTTCTGAATCTGCACAGGGCCCAATATCCTTCACTGAGATGAACCAACACATTACTCTTTCACCCTGGATTAGTAAGAGTAGAGGATGGACATAGTTCCAGAGGCCATGAAAAACAATTAAAACCAAGGACATTTAGGGACAAAGCAAGAAGGTCAAACTTCACCTGCAAAGCTAGCTAGACACATAAAGGATAAGAAGAATTCCACAGGTGTGCTGGTAATAAGAGGAGATTCAGAGAAAATGTGGCATCTTTTTGGATGGGAGAGATATACAGAATATATTAAATTACTCAATACTTTTATTGTCTTGGCCTTCATAACCAAAATTGGCTTCCAGCCCTTCTCACTTACAGCCTGATATCAGAGAATCATAGAATAGAATAGAATCATAGAGTCAACGAGGTTGAAAGAGACCTCCAAGATCATCCAGTCCAACCTAGCACCCAGCCCTAGCCAGTCAACTAGACCATGGCACTAAATGCCTCAGCCAGGCTTTTCTTGAACACCTCCAGGGATGGTGACTCCACCACCTCCCTGAGCAGCCCATTCCAATGGCAAATCACTCTCTCTGGGAAGAATTTCGTCTGATATCATAGAACCATAGAATTATGGAATGTTTCAGGTTGGAAGGGATTTTAAAGGTCATGTAGTCCAAGTACCTTTCAATGAGCTGGGGCATCTTCAGCTAGATCAGATTGCGCACAACTCTGTCCAATCTGACCTTGAATGTTTCCAGGGATGGGGCATCTACCACTTCTCTGGGCAACCTATGCCAGTGTTTCACCACCCTCATCATGAAAAAATTCCTTTTTTAAATGGAGTCTCAGTCTGCCCTGTTTAATTTTCAACTCTTTTCCCTGATAAAAATATTGTCTCCATCTTCCTTAGAAGTACCCTTTAAGTACTGAAATGCTGCAATAACATCTCAGAATCTTCTCCTTTCCAGGCTGAACTCAAATTCTCAAGCATTTCTTTAAGCCAGTCTTAAGAGGTCAGACTCAAGAAAGGAAGAAAAAAAAAAAAAGGTGGGGAGTGAGGGAGTGTACCCTTGTGTTAAAGAGCTTGAAAAGCATATTCTGTCCAGTTAGCCAGAGAGAAGTTATGGGGGTTGCTCGTCCATAACAAGTAATTAGTAATTATCCAGTGTGGAAAAGAGAGAATTTTCTAAGTCCTACAGAGAAGAGCATGAGATAGCACAGCTACTTGAAGTTGAAGACAGGCCACTTCCCTGAGGATGAAAATTAAACAGTGGAATACTTCATCAGAAGAAGTGGGGGAGCATTAAGCTCTTGCAGAGACATTGAATTTCATTTTAAAAGGCAGCCATCGATTCACCTCCTGGGAGCCATCCTGTAGTCAGCGTTCAGAGCCAGCCTGTGCGGATCACCCTGTATTTCCATGGCAACACTTGGGCTTCTTTGTGATGAGCTGCCCCAGTGTAATGGCATGACACATGAGATTGGGTCAGAGTCCTCAGTGTGTGTCCTGTCATGTTGCATGCCAGATCTTGGTAGGAACACAGTATGGGTCAACTTCTCTAACGCTACCAGAGCAAGACAAGTCCCATCTTGGAGCTATAAGGCTAGCCCTACAAGGCTATTTCAAACATTCTTGGCTTAGGGGCATCACAGCCTTGTTTTGAATTTCCTTCCATCACTGTCATTCACATCAGTCTTTGGATCAAAAGACTTCTCAGGCTGAGCAGCTTCCATTCATCTCGCATTCCATTCATGTCTGAAATATAACTGCTTCGGCTGTGTGCTAAGGAAAAAATCCAACCACTCCTCCTGCACACCAACAAAATCCTTTTGCAGGGTTTTTCACAACTAACTGTTGGCAGGCAACTGGAAATACCCCTAGTGTGGTTGTGCAAAGAACAGTTAGAATTGATACTTTAATGATTGCTAGGAAGATCTGACACCAAAACCAGAGGACAATTAGCAATCATTTAAAGAGCAGACTGTTGCTACAAAATGTGAGTCCCAAATCCAGTTTTCACTCCTCTCTTCTGAAGCAATAAATGTTTTCTATTTCTCCAGCTCTAAGCCTGCCAAACACATTATGGCTGATCTAGGCTATTATTAACATCATTACCAATCTGTTAGTCCATGTTCCTAGTGAAGAGGTTTTGGCAAACCCAGAGAATTTGCCCGTATTAATAAATAACAGTGGTTGATCAATACTGCATAAACTGAAGGCCAGCTGGCACACTGAGCATTTCTCATCTTCACAAAATCAGGAGACAGACTTACCTGAACTACACTGGCATTCATCTGTAGTGTGACCTAACTCCTGAGCTGGGTCTGGGACACTGTAATTATGGCAATGCTAAGAAATTATTGATGAGGGGAAAAAAAGAGTGCTCAGATCTGTGCACTAGCCTCTGTAAAGAACTAAAGGCACAAATAGAGGCAGTCAGGGTATCTCAGCTGCACAACACTAGCAGCATTCATATAGCATTACTAAATTACAGTGCTGTAAATTATCCAGTGTGGCTTTTAGACTTGCCTTCTCTGGTTGAAAGCAGAGGGTCCAAAATGAAAGTGTTATTCTAGGCAGCAAGCCTATTATGAAGGAAATATGTGGTGTGAACATAATTTCACTACTACCTAGCTGTCTTTTTTGCCTTAGTCTCCATTCTTTGAATGCTTGTGTACTAATATAGCATCATAAGATACATGACAAATAGCTTAAGAGCCTAACTGGTAAATGAATATGCCAATGCACCAATTTTTGCTAGTAGATAGAATCATAGAAAAAAGAAAAAGAAGCAGAAGGCTGAGTAGGGATATTACAAGAACAGAGTCCATGTGGCCACATGAAAACCAAGATGTGACATATTGCTTTTAATCAGTTGCTTCATAAATAAAATAATTGCTAAAGTAGTAGAGTTCTGGGATGTCTACCTACTGGTATGCCTAAATGGGAAGCAAAAAGGTAAAGGATTCACCCAAGATAACATGTAAACAGGCTCTGGACATGGAAGCCTTGCCAGCAGCTGGTTAGTTCTGAAGGAGAAGTAACATCTTTCACAGACAATGCATGCAAGGAGATAAACTACAGTTCTCTGCAAATGAGAGCAAAATGTGCCTGCCCAGAAATACACAAGCATGAGAATCCCTGGGCTACTTGGATGCATGGCTAGGAACAGTCAGATAAGCATCTTATCCAGTCAAACCCAGATATTATAGATATAAAGAACATATATATATACACTATTTCCACTTGTTATTTGACAATGAACTCTGATGGAATTAAAGACATCACCAAAAATATAACATTCAAATGTATAGTGTGCTTCAAGGCTACTTTGCCTTTGTACAAACCTCATCCCTTCAAAAATCAACTCTCTTAAATGTTAAGGGCATATTTAACTGCTCTAATTACCTTAAACTCTCACAAGAGAAAGTGAAAGTGGACCTCATTGTTTGACTCCAGATAGATGTGTCAGAGAAATGAGTATATCCATAGAAATTAAGTGTGGAGATGGGCTCATGACCATATAACCAGGAACTTTAGAAGTAATTCAGTCAGTTTGAGAAACAAATTGGGTTTGGAGCTTTGCACCACTGCATAATGGAAACTTTAACTAAAAATTAAGAAGCTTGTCCAACCTTAGTATTTCCTGGCTCTAATTCAGCTAGGTCTGCTATAAACTCTTCCATTTATGACGGCAAATGACACTCTGTCTTTGAACTATGGAGACTTTTCATTCACACTTCAGCTGTGGAGACAGAAGAATGGTGACCATTGCCTTTGCTTTACTAATGGTTGTGTGCCAAAGGAACATTAGATGTGCTAGTTTGAAGCAGGCTAGAATGTTTTGGTGAGAAGAACTAGATTACAGGCTGTGAAAAGAAGAGAGTGGTGATGTCTACTTCACTCATAGGCTTGCTGAGAGATACAAGAAGAATCAAAACATAGATAAGGCACTCACTTCTACTTCTCTTGTTGGGGAGCTCCGAGCTGCATCTCTCTCTGTAGCCTCTGTGACTAATCCACTTTGCTTCCCAACCCCCTGGCTGAACCTCCATTCTTCCTTGGGACTGGGGTAAGGTTGAGAAGGGTAGGGGGAAGGTGAAGGGGAGGTTGAGAGCCCCTCCTGGGGACTCAGTTTTCTGGGAGGGCTGTTGTGTTTCTGTATTCCCTTTTCCCTTGTCTATTTCTGTATGTAACTGTATATACTGTAAATATCTGCTTGTATATTGAGCTAAGCTGTAAATAATAAGCTCCATTCAATCTCCAGAGCTGGCTGAGTCTAATCTGGGTCATTTCCAAAGTGGGGGTGGGGGGGCAGGGACCAAACCATCGCAATAGAAAACATTAAATACTCTAGGTCATATTATTTTCTCCTCTAATAAAACAGATAGTGTTGTACAGGTGTTACAACATCTTCAAAAAGAAAGGAATTATTTATTTGAAGAGATGGAGAAGATTTTGCATGGAGTGTGGGACATGCCACCATTCACAAGCAATAATTCTCTTCTTAGACCCTTAAAATCATTCACAGGATTCTCAGTTCATTAGATCTGGTTCCACTACTTGCAAAATAAGCTACGTATATTCAGACCAGTGCAGAATCAGTAGCTTAGAGTAGTAATTAGCATTCATACTGGAATTCCCACGAGGAAAAATGTTGTTGCTGTTTACCATTTGAGATCACTGGATTTTAAGTTAATTTTCACATGAATTGATCCAGCATTTTGCTGCAGGAAATATTGATTGAGCACACTGGAGTTTCTTTTAAGCTCCAATTTTCAGAGCATGGAAAACATGCACGTAATGAAGATACAAGCAAACACTGATTTTGGAGATTGATTCTTAATTTCATGACTTGTTGCCTTAAGTAAAAGAGGAAGACTAAAGAGACAAAAGAGAGATGAGATTTAGGCCTATTAATAGTATAATAAATAGCATCTTTTAAAGTTGACTGCTGTTATATGAAAACAGCAGCTGGCAAATACAATCAGCCCACAACATGCAAAAATTGTGAATGATTGAGGAACAATTGAGGATTTTCCTCCAGAAATTGCAGTCTTCTTACCATCTGTCTTCAACTACTAGCTGAAGCAGAGAAGCATTGCAACTTACTTCTTGTTCCTTTAATTCTTCTGGCATTACAAATGTCTGTATACTCCTACACTTTCAACAGTGAGTACCTTCTTATCTACAATGAGTACCTCCTTACCTCTGTCTGTATTTCCCTTATGTTAAAAATAGCCAACAGGATTCAGATGTCCCTGTTAATGCACAGATCACTGATCCCTACTAAATACTAGAAGATGAAGAACAAATACACCTCCTGCTCCCTGTGAGGAGAGGCTGAGGGAGCTGGGGCTGTTTAGCCTGGAGAAGAGGAGGCTCAGGGGGGACCTCATTGTTGTCTACAACTATCTGAAGGGAGATTGTAGCCAGGTGGGGGTTGGTCTCTTCTGCCAGGCAACCAGCAACAGAACAAGGGGACACAGTCTCAAGTTGTGCCTGGGGAAGTCTAGGCTGGGTGTTAGGAGGAAGTTGCTGCCAGAGAGAGTGATTGGCATTGGAATGGGCTACCTTTAATTCTTCTGGCATTACAAACGTCTGTATACTCCTACACTTTCAACAATAAGCACCTCCTTATCAACAATGAGTACCTCCTTACCTCTGTCTGTTTCCCTTATGTTAAAAATTGCCAGCAGGATTCAGATGTCCCTGTTAATGCACAGATCACTGATCCCTGCTAAGTACCAGAAGATGAAGAATAAATACACCTCCTGCTTCTAATTTTCCAGCTGGCCACAGAGGAGACAGGATATAGCCTGGCATTTATCCAGTAAGAAGGGAAAAAAAGAGAGAAATGAACACTCTAAGCAGATATGTTCTCCTGAAAGCAGTTAATTGCACTGCTTGCATGAATACAGGTGAACAAAGTTTCATCTGTTTCTTCCTATGCGAATGAAAACAGAGATATCAGGGAAATCTGACATGGTAGCTACAGGAATTGGTTACATGGTTGGATGTACTTAAGTAAAACACCAAATTTCAGGAAAGGCTAACTATTGAAACATCTGTGCAGCACCCTCAAAACTCCTTTTAATTCAATCAGTTTCATCAAATATTTGCTGAAGGTTATCAATGAAGACTTGGGAGTCATGTGAAAGAGAGAGCTAAACTTTAGCGCATGCTTTTCCGAACAGCGATTGACATGTACCATGGAAACTCATTCAAGTCTAACAAATGCAAAACAAATCCCAGGTGAAAAAGCATGTATGTATGGGAGGAGATTTAACAAGGCCAAGTGCAGGGTTCTGCACTTTGGCCACAACAACCCCAAGCAGTGCTATAGGCTGGGGACAGAGTGGCTGGAGAGCAGCCAGGAGGAAAGGGACCTGGGGGTACTGGTAGATAGTAGGCTGAAGATGAGGCAGCAGTGTGCCCAGGTAGCCCAGAGAGCCAATGGCATCCTGGCCTGCATCAGGAACAGTGTGGCCAGTAGGACAAGAGAGGTTATTCTGCCCCTGTACTCAACACTGGTCAGGCCACACCTTGAGTGCTGTGTCCAGTTCTGGGCCCCTCAATTCAAGAGAGATGTTGAGGTGGAACACGTTTGAGCTCTGTGGTAACGGGTTGGACTTGATGATCTGTGAGGTCTCTTCCACCCCTGGTGATACTGTGATAGTATGATACTATGATACTATGTCCAGAGAAGGACAACAAAGCTGGTGAGGGGCCTGGAGCACAAATCCTATGAGGAGAGGCTGAGGGAGCTGGGGGTGTTTAGCCTGGAGAAGAGGAGGCTCAGGGGTGATCTTATTACTGTCTACAACTATCTGAAGGGGCATTGTAGCCAGGTGGAGGGTGGCCTCTTCTCCCAGGTAACCAGCAATAGAACAAGGGGACAGTCTCAAGTTGTGCCAGGGTAGGTATAGGCTGGATATTAGGAAGAAGTTCTTGGCAGAGAGAGTGATTGGCATTGGAATGGGCTGCCCAGGGAGGTAGTGGAGGCACCGTCCCTGGGGGGTCTTCAAGTAAAGCCTGGCTGAGGCACTTAGTGCCATGCTCTAGTTGACTGGCTAGGGCTGGGTGCTAGGTTGGCCTGGATGATCTTGGAGGTCTCTTCCAACCTGGTTGATTCTATGATTCTACTGATGCTGGACTCAATCCCCTTGTCCAGGTCGTCAATAAAGATACTAACTGGATGCCTTCATTCTGCAAAGATGAAAGGTTCTAGTTTAAAAAGCAGTGACAATAAAATGCCTTTGTATATTTTTTTTTTAATAGTGAAGAGTTTAAACTGCAGACAACAAAGAGATTGCATACATTGCTTGCAGAGTTTTAAAACAAAATTCCAGGTGAAACCCTACAGGACCTTTATATTCCACATTAATGAAGTGATTAGAGCCCTCTGACATGTTTCTACAGACACTCACTTTGGTTGCTGCAGAGAACAACTCTGGTTGCTGCAGAGAACAACTCTGAGACCTAATGAGTCCGTTGCTTATTTTATTTAGATGGGGTATAGACACTACCAGCCACACCAGGCATTTATTTCATTCAGAGCAACCTGAGTTTCTAGAAAAGAAGCTCCTGTATTTACAGTCTTTGTTCCCTGGATGCATACCCTTTACAGTTCTTTTATCTTTTAATGATTACACAGAAGAATGGTATTAAAAGTCAATTATCCAATGTGCTTTTGCTCCCCCCCCCCCCCCCCGGGTTATTTATGCTTGTACTGTTATCTCAGCTGTGTCACTGTAAAATTTGGAAGAGCTTCCAGGAAACCAGTGCAGTTACTCCAGATAAATGTTGTTATCACTTATATCCAAATGTTGCTTTTAGTCATGCAAGACATTTAGCTTTCCTGCATGTTCTCATTTCTATATAATGATAAAAAGAAGCCATTATCAGAGTAATGGCGTAGAGCTTGGAATGGCCATGAGACAGAGAAGAGATCAGAAATTGAGAGATCAGTTCTGATGACCTTGACATCTTTTCTAGTCCTAAGTAGCTCCATCAAATTCAGTGAAGTAATTGGCATTGCTATTGAGTGAGTAATGCTATAGAGTGAGAGTACTCAGTTGTAGTGAAAGTCCTCTTCTGTTGCATGATCTGAGAAACTGAAGTTCAGCAAACATGATGGATTCCAAGACAGGGAGATAGGATGCTTAAGGAATAATTGTAACCATGAAAAAAAGGAAAAGCAAGGAGACCATAGCAGTTCTTAAAATTAGACAGAACCTTATAATTCCCAAGTAAAAAAGGGATTTGTTTCAACTGTATGGGTGTATGTAGAGGGCATGATATGAAGAACACTAATAAATTAGGCAAGCTTCACTGTACTTCTTTACTAAATGCACTAGGCAGAGAATGGTACCATTCCTATTTTTGGTATGAGTTTAATGTCAGAAGCCATGCATTATATTAAGACAGTGGAAAACTGCATACACACTCTGAAACTTGCAGAAAAGCACTCTGTAATTTGAATTAGCTCATTGCAATAAGAAAGGAACTGGTATTCTCTGTAATGAATTTTTAAAGCTCAGGAGGAAAAAAAAATGCATAATGAACCTTTGTTAATCAGGAAAATAAAATGAAAGATGAACAATTTGATAGTTGTGTAAAGGAGCAGGCAGTATTTGCAAGTAGAAGCTCCACATGAAGAAGCAAGCAGAGAGACTACCAGAGGAGTGGGAGATCAACAACCATGACTTCATGGTATTCTGACTAGACTGACAAAATACCTTGCCAAGAATGAAAACAGAATGCTAATGGCCAGAAGACATTTATGTTTCAGCATAGCTACTACAACAGGCAGGTAAAACCCCAGCATTCCTCTGTACCAATCTTAGAAAAGTGTGGTGGTTGCTATGTGTGACAATACAGAGGGGAAATAAACTAGAGAAAAATGGAAAATAAAACCTCTTTGTAGGACAGAATTTGCTCTAAGTTTCTTCTCACTCCAGCCTTTGGCATGACAAACTTCTGTTAGCTGGGGAAAGGGGGATTGCCTGCTGGGTAAAGTGGAAGAAGGTATTTCAGAGGCTGACTCCATCTCTATACCTAAATTTCTGCATGACCTTGAATGAGCCACTCAAGACCAAACTTAATTCTTACGCTTTGCTAACAGTTTCTATTAAAATGGATCTTTCCCCTAAAATAGTCTAATTAGAATTCATTCCCCTCATTTCAGGGGTTAATTCATTTGGTCGAATTAATGTTTTGTTTTCTATCACCTTCATTCTTCTTAAGCAAGAGACTTACAGTGGACACTTAACTGCCTCTACGTTTGGGAAAAAAATCAGGCTCTTATTGCAGAATTTCATCCACAAACATGGTGGCAGAAACAGAAGTCTGACTCAGGGAGATACAGCGAGAGTAATTCATTAGAGCATTTAGGATGTATTTGATGCATGAGAAAACCCTGTGGAAACCGGTTTGAGGTGGATGCAGCAATAGTCCTTTTGCCTCCTAGATGGAGCTAAAGCACTTGTCTGCCGTGTCTTGGCTTGTGGGATGGAGGCAAGCAAGTAACCTGGCAAACATCAGTCCTTTCTCCTTTATTTCATGATTTGTAATTTTATATGCTCCTAAGAACACATTTACAGAACAATACTCATAAAAATGTTGGTCTCCCTTTGAGAAGGGCAAACTATTGCCACTGTAAATCACTTTAAAACGTGCAGAGCTTTTTCTAGCTCCCGTGTAGCCAGGCAGTGCTGCACACTAGATGTATGCTCCAGCAAGCACTGCCAGGTAGCCAGTACAGCTTCCTGGAAGATTAATGTTCAGTATTCTTCCCCTTAGTCCTCGTCAAGGACAGATAAAGGACTTCTGGCCTCGGGACAGAAAGTGAATATGCAGGCTAGATGAGACCTCTTCTGCTTCTAAAAAGGAAGAGTGTTGGAGAAATTCTTGCTAGCAGAGGACACAAAATGATAAACATGAGCAACCCGTGCAGGGAGCATCCTTGAATCCATCTTGGGAGTTAAGATACCAGGCGCTGGGTAGTTCCCCCGACATGCAGCTGCAGGGGGTGGAGTGCCAGCTGCAGGTGGGCAGAGTTAGCCAGCCCCAGAGGCTGACCCTCAGATTGTTATTGTATATTACCCTATCCATGCCTTACATGTAACCCTGTACCCTCTATATGTAACCAATCTTGGTGGAGCATGCCTCTTGCAAGAATGCATATAAGTACTGTACCATGGAAATAAAGCATCTAACCATATTGGTGAACAAAGAGCCATTGTACCCAGGTGCTCCACTGGCATTAATATAAGAGATGCCACGATGTTGCAAGCAAGGAATTTGAAAACCAAAGCTACAAACCAGGAGGCCATCACAAGATGAGTGTGCACACAAAAGTCAAGCAACGCTTGCAGCATTATTCACTTGTGAACCAACATAATCTAACAACATCTGGCAAGAAAAGCCCACAACAAATCCAACAGTGCCATTCACATATATGTACTCTGTTTCTGGGATGATTAAGAATGTTAGGAGAATGGTATTCCTCTTTCTGGTGAAACTGTGGTTAAGCCATAAGCACTTGTATGAGTCCGCATCTGTCTCTGCAGTTCAGTACCAATCAGTATAACTCATTTAATCTGCACAATATTCTTTGTGTTGAGCATCAGTGTTCAGTGCACTCCACACATTCATGGTTTGGAGTGAATAGACTGAAAAGGGAGGTCTTTCAGAACAACCGTAGAGAGGAAGTGGAAGGGGAAGAGCCAAAAGCACTGTGCAGTAAGACAAAATTTGACTTAAAACAGGTGTAACCTGAGCTTAGGAACATGAAAAGCGTTGTAACACCATACCTACAGAAGAATGACTCACACATTAAGAGACAGAAGATGAAGTGGTGGCTGGTGGTCAGTGCAGCAGATACAGGTCAGTGTCATCTAGCACTTGGGAAAAAGATATTGGCTATCTAGAAACCCTATGAGGAGAGGCTGAGGGAGCTGGGGCTGTTTAGCCTGGAGAAGAGGAGGCTCAGAGGCGACTGAAGGGAAGTTGTAGCCAGGTGGGGTTGGTCTCTTCTCCCAGACAACCAGCAACAGAACAAGGGGACACAGTCTCAAGTTGTGCCAGGGGAAAGTCTAGGCTGGATGTTAGGAGGAAGTTGTTGTCAGAGAGAGTGATTGGCATTGGAATGGGCTGCCCAGGGAGGTGGTGGAGTCGCAGTCCCTGGAGACGTTCAAGAAAAGACTGAATGAGGCACTTAGTGCCATGGTCTAGTTGAGTGGCTAGGGCTGGGTGCTAGGTTGGACTGAATGATCTTGAAGGTCTCTTACAACCTGATTGATTCTGTGATTCTAAACTAGCAAGTTGGAGTCACTGCAGAAGGTGCAATCCTTTCCTCTGGGTTACCAGGCTTCTGTCTCTAATTTTTGGATTCATGAAACACACAGATCTGATGTGAGGCCACAGAGACATTGATGGATCTTCATGCCTAGCATCTGGCCTATCTGCATTACTCATGGCTTTAATGCCATTAATTTATTGCATTTTTTTGCAATGGGTTTTAATGATTTAATTTGCTGCTTGAGATGATTTATAATTATTTAATTCATGTTTGTTCCCTTATGTTGCTGCATATAATAACCTATGGCACTGATCCTACAAATGACTTCCTTATTGGTGTGTCTCCACTGTGGATCTGCATAAAGGGTCTATGCATTTGACATTGACTTTCCTTACTACTTTGAATTAAGCAGTAATTATCTATGAAAATTGTATTTGGATTCAAGTCTATATGGATTTTCAACTCTCTGATAGAATCAACCTGTAATACACTTCAACTAATCTGAGAGATCAGTTTAGTGAAGTGGAATGGAGTGGAAATTAATGAATGCAAATATGCAAATGTAGACTATTTGCTTGGTAATGAGTGGATCATGTTGGAGAAGTCTCCTGTAAGTGATATGTAGACAAACCTCTGTAGTCAACAATTCTACCTCTTGGTGGGGCTGTAAAAGCAATCTTTTAAAAAGTTACTATCTTTAGAGCCAAGGGTGTTTGTTTACCCTATTGCCATGATTGAGAGATGGGCAGAACAGCTTGATGCAAGCCATGTTCTGTTTATTGTACTTCAAGCACTTGGTTATATGCCTTAACATACAAGCTAAAAGATCATGCCAAATCCTAGTTGGTCATTAAGACAGGCCTCAGTACATACCTCATTGAGACAGACCTTGTACATTAGCAACTAGATAAGCAAAGGTTAACAAAACTGCAGGTTCATGTTTTACATTGTATTGTCTGCTGTAACATTCTCTAAGGCCATTGCAACCCTCTATTTACTTAACTGAGTACTTTTCCCCTTTATACTTTCTTAACCCATGGCTTATGTTCCAGTATGTCAAGATCAAGCAACTGTACAGCACTAAAAGTCCTGCCATTCCCAACACCCTACCCCTCCTCCGGCCCTTATCTTATCCTTATCTATAATAGAATCCTTGTGGCTTAGAGGAATGAAAACCCTTAAACTACTTCTTGATTTTGAAAATCAGGCATTCCTATTGTGATGCCAGGTAGATGTTACAAAATCAGGGGTATTTGGAAATGAAACTCAAGCTTTAAAACCAGACATACGTGGTCACATCTTTATACATGTTCCACATTTGGCGTATACCAAATGATCACAAGACAAAACCTTATGAACAGGTTTGAAATCCTAAAATTCTGCATTTTCTCTTCCAATCCTGCTTAAGCATTACAAAAAACTTGTTCCTGGCTAGTAGCCAAATTCCATAACACCTCTCTATTTTTCACACTGTGTACTCCTCTGTAAAGTGACTCAAAGATGAAAGTATGCCATGGTCTATAAAACATGTTAGGTTTTGCAGTTTATGTTTTGTCATAAGACCCAGTACAATGCAGGCTGAAATAAGAAGCATTATTTAAGCCTTTAAAGAATATCTACACAGACCACATCTTATCACTATCCTCTGGCAAAATCACTACTGAAGTTTGGGGAAGATTCTCAACCAGCAAATGCAGTTCATACCACCTGGCATACCTGGTTGCACAAGTGAATAAAAACCTCTTCCAAGCTGTAAACTAAAGTTTACATCACTTGTCCTTCAAATGTTCCATGCCTGTGTATGCCCACAGCTTTTCTTTGTGATTTTAATTTGCATTTAAACATGTTTTCAGAAAGAAAACCACCTGCCCAAAGGATTAGAATCACATGAATGCATTGCACTCACTGGAATCCAAACGAGGACTTTTCCTCTGTGCTTTAACAGAGCTGCCATAGAACTGCTTTGCACTCAGAAGACGGAGTGTCGACACGGGTTGAAAGTTCAGCTGAGAAACCAAGTCCATAGCCTAGTCTACAGCTGGAAATTAATATTGATTAAACTGCAATTACTTTATAACAGGATTTGCATGGCAGTTGATGACAGAAGGGAACAAACATGTAACCTATTGCTGGCGGCCCATGGATACAGAGCTGACCAGCTTTGGAATGAACGCAGTCTCTGTGATCTGGAACCCCACAGCAAACCCCAGTGGAGGGAGAAGTAAGGTATTCAGAAGTTTTCTTCGTGACTGTTACTTGAATTGAAGCTCTAACACATTGATTTTTAAACAAACCCCCTGTTTTCATAGGAAAAGGGATTCCTCCTGTGCTATTGAATAGCTATTAGGCACCACAAAGTTTAGCAAGACCTGCAAAGAGGAAAGTGTGATCTGTGGGGAAGGCATATATGTATGAGAAACAGCAAATAGCACACAGGAATCGAGACCACTGGGAATGCTGGGGGTTTATGTGAAAATGCTGCAACATTTCATGAGCTACAAGTCACTTTGGGACATAGATATGCTCATCAGACATCAGAAAATTAACTGGTTTAACAAACGTATGGATGATGGTTAGAATGCTAGCAGTGATAAAAATGTTTGATGGGAGAGACTGCAGAGAGATAATTGGGTGGTTGGTTTATCCTGTGTTTTAAAACTAGAACCAAGAATCAGAGAAGACAATAGAGCAATCTGGAATCCACATTAAAAATAAAAGATAAAAACTTAATAATAAGAGGCCTGGTTGTTTTGTAAGGTATATTAGTCTTGTTTCCAGGAGAGTCTATTGAGAGTAAATGAACTTTGCCTTCAAATGTGAAACAGAAATGGCAGAGGAAGATCAAGACCATGGTCAAAAGTATGATGCTGATAAAACACAGAAAAAAAGAATTAAGGTCAAAAGTGAAAAAAAAAAAACAAACCTACAACAAAACAACCCAGGACTTGGAGTTAACAGAAGTATATTTTGTCCAATGGAAAAAAAACAAACCACAAAACAAACCCCCTCCAAAAAAACCCCACCACACCAACCAACAAAAAACAACAACAACAAAAAAACCACCCCCAAAACCCACCTACCCCCCCAAAAAAAACCCCCAACAAATCCACACCAAAACGCTCAAACAAACTAAACAAACCCCAAAACACAACCAAGAACCACCAACCCCACGCTTGCTAGCAACATCAGTAGTCCAAGCCATGCTGTAGATGGGTGTACTTAAAGGTGCGTGAAGCTTATCAGCTCTTTGCAGGTTCACGTCGTACAACTAATCCTAGTTTCCTTTGACTGCAGGAAATGAGAAAATGGTGCAGGGTGCAAGCAAATAAAGGAAAGGAATTATGTAGGAAGGCTGGATCCTGCCTTCCTACATGGACTGCAGGAAGGAAGTGCCACTCTGACACCAATCTGTGCACACAGGGCTGATGGGAACCTACTGGCAGCCACACCAACCTGCTGACTTTATGTCTACAAGCACTGACTGCTCTGATGCTATTATTCCCTATGCAGCACACAGGACAGGAACCACAGTGCCCACAAAGGAAAACTACAAGGAAGTCACAGTATTATCACAGTATTATCACAGTATTATTAGGATTGGAAGAGACCTCACAGATCATCAAGTCCAACCCTTTACCACAGAGCTCAAGGCTAGACCATGGCACCAAGTGCCACGTCCAACCTTGCCTTGAACTGCCCCAGGGACGGCGACTCCACCACCTCCCCGGGCAGCCCATTCCAGTGTCCAATGACTCTCTCAGTGAAGAACTTTCTCCTCACCTCCAGCCTAAATTTCCCCTGGTGCAGCTTGAGACTGTGTCCTCTTGTTCTGGTGCTGGCCACCTGAGAGAAGAGAGCAACCTCCTCCTGGCACAACCACCCCTCAGGTAGTTGTAGACAGCAATAAGGTCTCCCCTGAGCCTCCTCTTCTCCAGGCTAACCAATCCCAGCTCCCTCAGCCTCTCCTCGTAGGGCTGTGCTCAAGGCCTCTCACCAGCCTCATTGCCCTTCTCTGGACACACTCAAGCATCTCAATGTCCCTCCTAAACTGAGGGTTTGATAGATTTCACTGCTGTGTATTGACTCAAAGGACCTTTCTTACTATTTTAGTGCATTGGAGGTGAGAGAAAAATACGTAAGTTATTTAACTCACCAAATTGGGACTCGTCTTCTCTACATCAGTGAGAATACGGCTTTGCAAAATGAAGATCTTCAGACTCTTCAGCCTTTGTGGAAGCTGCCACCTGAATCCAAATTACTAGCTTGAGGAGAATTCACATATCTTTTCTTTCATGACAATGAAATTGGTATAAGAAAGACAAGAAATAGCCTTTGAACCCATCAGGTGGCTGTTAGATACTTCTGCATTGTTCTGTTTCTGAAAACTGATCTCCAGATTAGATTAAAAGAGCACTTGTTATTTCAAGCCATCTTCTCCTTTGTTTTCGTTTAGTTTCTGTTAAGAATCAGTGTTCTCTTGTTTTCTGCCCCCTCCATACGTACTAGTATATACATAAAGCACTTACAGGATGGCCAAGGGATCAGGCCCAGCCAGCATGGGTTTAGGAAGGGCAGGTCCTGTCTCACCAACCTGATCTCCTTTTATGATCAGGTTACCTGCCTGGTGAATGCGGAGCAGGCTGTGGATGGAGTCTAGCTGGATTTCAGCAAAGCCTTTGACACTGTGTGCCACAAAAAGCTCCTGGCAAAGCTGGCAGCTCATGGCTTGGAGCCATTCACTCTGTGCTGGGTCAAGAACTGGCTGAATGGCCTAGCCCAGAGAGTGGTGGTGAATGGTGCCACATCCAGTTGGCAGCTGTCACTAGTGGTGTGCCTCAAGGATCAGTGCTGGGCACAGTCCTGTTCAACTGCTTTATTGATGATCTGGAAAAGGGGATTGAGTCCTGCATTAGTAAGTTTGCAGATGACACCAAGCTAGGAGCAGGTGTTGATCTCTTGGAGGGTAGGAGAGCCCTGCAGAGGGACCTGGACAGGCTGGATGGGTGGGCAGAAACCAATGGGATGAGATTTAACAAGGCCAAGTGCAGGGTTCTGCACTTTGGCCACAACAACCCCAAGTAGTGCCACAGGCTGGGGACAGAGTGGATGGAGAGCAGCCAGGAGGAAAGGGACCTGGGGGTACTGGTAGATAGTAGGCTGAAGATGAGGCAGCAGTGTGCCCAGGTGGCCAAGAGAGCCAATGGCATCCTGGCCTGCATCAGGAACAGTGTGGCCAGTAGGACAAGGGAGGTTATTCTTCCCCTGTACTCAGCACTGCTCAGGCCACACCTTGAGTGCTGTGTCCAGTTCTGGGCCCCTCAATTCAAGAGAGATGTTCAGGTGCTGGAACATGTCCAGGGAAGGGCAACAAAGTGGTGAGGGGCCTGGAGCACAAATCCTATGAGGAGAGGCTGAGGGAGCTGGGGGTGTTTAGCCTGGAGAAGAGGAGGCTCAGAGGGGACATCGTTGCTGTCTACAACTACCTGAAGGGAGGCTGTAGCCAGGTGGGGTTGGTCTCTTCTCCCAGATAACCAGCAATAGAACAAGGGGACACAGTCTCAAGTTGTGCCAGGGCAGGTCTAGGCTGGATGTTAGGAGGAAGTTGTTGGCAGAGAGAGTGATTGGCATTGGAATTGGCTGCCCAGGGAGGTGGTGGAGTCACCATCCCTGGAGGTGTTCAGGAAAAGTCTGGATGAGGCACTTAGTGCCATGGTCTAGTTGACTGGCTAGGGCTGGGTGCTAGCTTGGACTGGGTGATCTTGGAGGTCTCTTCCAACCTCACTGATTCTATGATTCTATATATTTATACAAAATGCACACATATTTGCTTTAATTTTGGAAACTGGAATGTCACAATAAAAACATCTGCAAGGCACTTTATTTTCTTCTGAGAGAGCCACGGATTGCAATATACAACACTATCTAAATTGATCTTATGGCACAGTCTTTTCCTCAGGAAAATTATGGTTAAAAGTCAAATAAAAAAATAATTTAAATGAAGCCATTAGTAATTCACATCTGAGAAGCTTGAATTTATTTTTTTCCCCTCTCCTTTTGTGTGTGATTAATTGTGACTTTAAGTTGTTGCTTTCAGAACAAGAGAATAATAACGCAGAGATTGTCAACGCTGTTACTATAGGGCAAGGATTTAGCTTCTGAGGATATTGATCTGGGACTCTATATGCTGACTGAGATCCATGATGATGAACTTTACAGAAAGTGCAGATGTTACAATCTCCAGATGGTTTTATGCTGTACTTTTAAATTTTCCCTAAAATGTTCTTCAGGAGGCAGAAGAGGGAACTAATTCTAACGTATCTGAAAACGCTGTGCAACAACATGTGCTTACTGGTACTGAAGGGGACATGTCCAGATAAAAGCTTGGCACATGTTACATGCTCAGGGCTTTCAGCAGCCTGATCTGGTGAAAGATTTCCCTGCCTATCACAGGAAGGTTGAGCTAGGTGGTCTTATAAAGCTCCCTTCCAACCTACACCATGCTATGGTTCCATGACTTGTGAGAAAATGTGTTTCTTCAGTTGCACTTTAGGATGACAAGAACATTCTTTATCAAGGTAGCATCTGCAGTTTACCATTCTGCTTTTAACATGTTTAGCCTGGAGAAGAGGAGGCTCAGGGCAGACCTCATTGCTGTCTACAACTACCTGAAGGGAGGCTGTAGCCAGGTGGGGTTTGGTCTCTTCTCCCAGGCAACCAGCAATAGAACAAGGGGACACAGTCTCAAGTTGTGCCAGGGCAGGTCTAGGCTGGATGTTAGGAGGAAGTTGTTGTCAGAGAGAGTGATTGGCATTGGAATGGGCTGCCCAGGGAGGTGGTGGAGTCACCATCCCTGGAGGTGTTCAGGAAAAGCCTGTCTGAGGCACTTAGTGCCATGGCCTGGTTGAGTGGCTAGGGCTGGGTGCTAGGTTGGACTGGATGATCTTGGAGGTCTCTTCCAACCTGCTTGATTCTACGTTATGAAAAAGGGATGCACTAATCCTTCGTCAAGTACTCTAAGCTGAGAACTAGCTTCTGCCTCAAAGTATACTTCTAGGACTGTCTACAAACCCAGAAACAATCTAACACAGCTATTAAAAGCTGCTTTTACTTAGAGCTTAGCTGAAGTTGCTGGCATGCTCTTTGATTGCATCTCTTAGCATATTATATTACAGAAAGGATATTGTGTGAGGTAACAATCAAACTAAACTCTATTTACTTTCTATTAAAAAGGCATTTTGGTTAATCTTCTAGGTATCTTTCTGGAAGAAAGGGAGTATTCAATAATGGGCAAAGAAGGAGCTTATCTGAGACAAGTATAGTATAACAAAACAAGTAAATGAATCAAAGACTTTAGTCTACTGTGAAAGACATCAGTTATCACTTCTGACTGTGGTAGTATCTGGGGAGTCAGAGTTAGACCACAGACCAATAAAAGGACACACAGAGATAAAGGATATCTCTAAGCACCCAGACAATCCAAGATTCAGTCATTTACTATTTGATATCTCCTGACTTCCTGCCATTTTTTCGCACACATAGGGAAGCACAAAGGTTGACTCAAATCCAGAGGTCTCTGGAAAGTGAGAAGCTGAAAATACTTGGCACCTCACCCTGTATTGATACTCCCTTTGTAACTAGGTGGATAAAGCACAAGCAAGGTCAGTAGCTTTTCCTACCAGAAGCTGCTCAGTATCAGCTCCTCACAGATATAATGGTGCTTTTCTAGGACAAGAAGGGCAGAGACAGTGTTTAAATTGAAAGAATTGAGAAAGATAAAGAGGGAGAAGATATATCAAGATGAAAACTTGTGTTCATATATAGCAGGACTTTAATTACATGGTGCACTTCTCTTCCCAGTCCTCCCTTATTAACCCCCACAACTTCTATATCCAGACAAAATTCACTTTGATTTCGGATTAAGCTTTTTCTATGTCAGCTTGCTCTTTGTTTCAATTATCTGACAAGTGGTTTAAAAACCAGTTGAATAATGGTAAGCAGTCTTCATTATCCTGCAGTATTCACCATTTTGGAGGTTTTACATTTGAGGCTGATGTCAGTAAGGTGATTCTTTGGCTTGAATATCCTGGGCTCATGGCAATAACTAAAACTTAAGAGCTGTTGCAGTGCCTATCTACATGGTTTCAGAAGTCTTGTCATTGCATTGTCTCTTTCCCATCTATTTGCACAGTTGGAATGGGTTAGCATATCAGGGCAAGCCTTTCTCAGGTTTTGTTTACTACTTAAAGTACAACTTGTGTGGCTAGTACAGCTTGGGAACTGTTCTGATTAAGGGTGATATTTACACATTTCTTTCTGAGGTAGAGCTCAAGATAGAGAGATGAACTCAAGAGAGCAGCACCTGCAAAGTTGAAGGAGACTTTTGCAGGAACTAACACTTTTAATATTCATGAAGCAATATGAGTTTCCCTGTGACATCAGAAAACAAACTCCTTTCTTTGGCAGAGCAGGCCTGCAGGTAGGGGGAGTTACACATAAGCAATTGAATTACAATTCCATCACCTGCAGTAGTAAACAGGCCTGAGAAGTATTGCAAAGAGGTAACTTAGGTCCAGTTTCATATCTCATGACTTAATTGAAGGTCTCTCAAAAAGAATTAATTTGTGCTGTGATTACTTGCAGAGGAAGTGAGCAGTCAGCATTCCACTGGAGGTCAGTGACAAGTGGAGTCCCTCAGGGATCAGCCCTGTCTTGTTTAACATCTTTGTCAGTGACATGGACAGAGTCATTGAGTGTATCCTTGGTAAGTTTGCTGGCAACACCAAGCTGTGTGGTGCGGCTGCTATGCTGGAGGGCAGGGATGCCATCCAGAGGGACCTGGACAGGCTGGAGAGGAGGGCCCAAGCCAACCTCATGAAGTTCAACAAGACCAAGTGCAAGGTCCTGCATCTGGGTTGAGGCAATCCCAAGCACCAATATAGGCTGGACAGAGCTTGAGAACAGCCCTGAGGAGAGGGTCTTGGGGGTGCTGGTGGACAAGAAGCTCCATATGAGCCATTTGTGTGCTCCTGCAGCCCAGAAAAACCAACCAGATCCTGGGCTGCATCAAGAGAAGTGTGGCCAGCAGGTCGAGAGAAAGGTTGTTCCCCCTCTACTCCGCACTGGTGAGACTCCACCTAGAGTACTGCAACCAGTTCTGGAGCCCCTATTACAAGGGGGATATGGATGTACTGAAACCTGTCCAGAGAAGGGCCACAAGGATGATCAGAGGGGCTGGAGCACCTCTCCTCTGAGGACAGACTGAAGGAGTTGGGGCTGTTCAGTCTGGAGAGGAGAAGGCTCTGAGGTGACCTTATTGTGGCTTTTCAGTATCTGAAAGGGATCTACAAGAAAACTGAGAAGAGACTTTTTAGGATATCAGGTAGTGACAGGACTATGAGGAATGGAACAAATCTAGACATAGGTAGAGTCAGACAGGATTTAGAAAGAAGTTCTTCAGCATGAGGGTGGTGAGACCCAGCAATGGGTTGCCCAGGGAGGTGTTGGAAGCCCCAGCCCTGGAGGTGTTTAAGGCTGCCCAGATCCTCATCCAGCCCAGCCTCACAGGGCGGTTGGAACTAGATGATCCTTGTGGTCCCTTCCAACCTTGACTGATTCTTTGATTCTATGATTCTCTCCTCCACTTGAGGGAGGTCACTTCTTCCAGTTGCCAGGAGAAGCTTCTGCATCCACTATGCAGGGCTGCTGATAGATCCACTCACAAGCCTGTACTGGAGAAAAACAGCACATGACTGCCAGGCAAGTTCAGTGAATATGTCTGGCTTCCCACAGAGTTTTCTAGCTGCATTATAGGCACTACAAGGAGATATTCTGACCAAGGTATCTAGTGAAATTTCCAGTCTCTCACACTTCTAGTCTTTACATTCCTACCTAACTACAGAGCAAGCAGGCATTCCCTCCATGCTCACTCAGTCAGTGCTTTCACAGAGCTACTCCTGGCATTGGTGCAGTTTCACAAGCAAGCAGAAAGAAGCAGCTAAACACAGAGGAGCTCAGTTTAAGTCAGCAGGCCCAGCCAGCACCCGTGGGTGATGTTACAGTTGATCATCAAACATAATCCTACCTAACCGGGGGGCCACCAGGCCCCCCGGCCTTTTTGTCCCACTCCCATTCACCCAGTGCGCACCATGGGGACTCACCAGCGGTGACAGGAGGAGGATCCTCTGCCCAGATGGGCAACCTTGGGGCTTCTGCCTTTCCTGGGGCTGACTAAATAGGGGAGTGGGCAGAGATGACAAAGTGATCACACCTGGGGTGGGAGGAGACTCCAACAGAACCCAGGTGCTGTGGGTTTGGGGGGGAAAAGGATTAAATAGGGGAGTGGGCAGGGATGACAAATTGATCACACCTGAGTGTGAGGAGATTGCAACAGAACTCAGGTGCTGTGGGTTTGGGGGAAAAAAGGGGGAAATGTTTAGGAGATATTTCTTCACCAAAAGGGTTCTCAAACATTGGAGCAGTCTGCCCAGGACAGTGATGGAGTCTTTGTCCCTGGAGGTGTTCAAGCAGTGCATGGATGTGGCACTTAAGGACATTGTTTAGTGTTGACCCTTCAGCGCTGGGTCAAGGGTTGGACTGGATGATATTTGAGGTCTCTTCCAACCAGATGTATTCTGTGGTTCTGTGTGGTTCTTCATCCTGCTCTAATCTTACATCTGTTTCCATGGAGATACAGGTTTTGAATGCATTCATCCCTGAATGACTTCCACTCCTTTGTCATTAGGCAGGTGTGCAGCATGCAAGACAACCACCTCAGAGGCTCTCTGCGTGTTCACATTGCTCCAGCGAATGCAAGCCTGCCTTCATAGTCTGCAAGCTGCAATTTCAGGTGACTCAGTAGGGAGTATCCTAAAGTGGATAGTCATGTCATGTCCATGAGCAAGAGCCTTGACTTGCAGACTTCATCAGCCAGTGCAGCACTTTACAAAAACAAAACAACAAAGTTGAACATTTAACAGCACTAACTGAATCTGCACTCAGAAACATGAACAGAGCACATAACTTTTGCCAAATATAGGCTGGATGTTAGGAGGAAGTTCTTCACCCAGAGAGTGATTTACCATTGGAATGGGCTGCTCAGGGAGGTGGTGGAGTCACTTGTTCAAGAAAAAACTGGATGAGGCACTTAGTGCCATGGTCTAGGTGATTGGACAGGGCTGGGTGCTAGGTTGGACTGGATGAGCTTGGAGGTCTCTTCCAACCTGTCTGATTCTATGATTCTATAATTCTGTAAGTAGCAGCAAAAGAGGTTCCACCTCAACACAAGAGGTAACTTCTTTACTGTAAGGGTCACAGAGCACTGGAATAGGTTCCCCAGAGAGGTTGTGGAGTCTCCTTCTCTGAAGACTTTCAAGGCCTGTCTGGATGTGTTCCTCTGTGACCTGAGCTAGATTGTGTGGCCCTGCTCTGGCAGGGAGTTTGGACTCGATGATCTCTTTGGGTCTCGTCCAACCCCTGACATCCTGTGGTCCTGTGAACACTCCTGTATGTTTTCTCTAGGCTTGAGATATTCACAACTGAGAGGTAAGCGAGAAAGCACCTAAGCTAGCTGCAAGTCAGAGCAACATAGGAACTAAAAACAAGAGTAGCAGAGTTCCAGTCTCTCCTCCCTTCCTAAATATCCATACTAGAAGGGGATCAGATTGAAACAGAAGCAGGTTCCTCTGTTGCCGTGTATCAAAAGAACAAGGAGGGAATCCTCACTTCATCATTTGTAGCCGATTACCTGGGACAAAAATGCAGATGCCTAAGACCTAAAATTTGCCTATTGGCCCTGTTGAATCCTTCAAGGTGCTGGTCAGACTAACCAGCTCATATCTCTAGGGCTTCCCAGCCTTGTTAAACTGTCTCACTAGCATACATTTGATAGCTGTCTCTAGATAATGTCGAGTAGATTTTTAGTTGTGGCTAATACAACCTCACACAGAATAACATTTTTATGGATGACAACCCTGAGTAATGACTTCACACAAGCATACAGTGGATCTTCAGCAAGCGACCAACCAAGACTGTGATAAACAATTACTGCCTAGCAGACTTTATACAATAGCTGCATGATTAAACATAGTAAAAAACCCTGTGTTTAGTACTTGTCCTCTTTCCCGAGTGCTGTCTGTATGAGGCTATGAAAGGTTAATGATAAAGGTGGAAGACAAGGAGATACAGGGAAATGTTGCCAGCTGTTGAATGAAGCACCAAGAGCAGGACCATTACTTGAGGCAGTTTCTCTGCCTAAAACAGCCTTATCTACTGGATAGCAGACCTTTGAAGCGACTTCAAAGACACCAGGTGATAAAAACAGATAGTGGAAACAAAGAGACAAGCTGACCCTGTGCCATGGGAGAGGCTGGAAGACAGGGAAGGATGAGCTAGGGATTGCAGGCTGGCTGCTCCTGCTGACACCATGGGCTAACACAACAGCCTACCTCAAGTACCGCTCTATTGCCTGCTTTCAGGCAATCAGTACATGCTGTTTACTCTCACAGAGAAAATTATTCTTATCTGCTGATGGTTTCCACTTTATGGGAGTGATAACCCCCAGTTTATCCTGTTCTAAGGCCATGGGCTGACGGGAGGATCCTGAGGCTCTCAAGAGCAGTGGCAGAGTAAACCAGGATTTAGGAGAGCTTTTTCACCTACGGGAGTTTGATTTGGAGCTGTGAAGTTTTCTGCGATGGTGTACTGATAAAACTCTGCCTAACAGTGAAAACATTCTTTAGAATAAGTGCACAAATATCTTTCCTATCCCCTAAAATTAATTCTGAGCCGTCTTTCCACAGGATATTTTTTCAACACAGAGTGCAAAGTGAGTAATTATTTCCTTCTATTTAAGAAAGCAAAGTTTAATGCAGCTGCAGTATCTCAGCTGGCAATTACAGAAACATTAGAGATACAATTAAAGGAAGGTTTTATCCATTATCTGAAAAACCTAATGAAAAATCTCATCATTAGCATTGCTGGCATTTAGCAAGATACACTTTTGAATAAATGCTTAGAAATTTTAACTGCCCAAATTGCTACTGCGTTGTGGTTGGCATATCAATAAGGTGCAAAAACCCTTTCAGAGCATCTAAAACTAAATCTAAATTAATTTCATTTGACTGATGTGTCAACTAACTTATTGCCATGGTTTAATCCCAGCCAGCAGCTGAGCACCATGCAACTGCTTGCTCATTCCTCCACTCTTCAAGTGGGATGGGAAAGACAACTAAAAAAAAGAGTAAAACTCATGGCTTGAGAGAACAATTTAATAACTAAAATAAAATATAACTAATAATAGTAATGAAAAGGTGTAATGAGAAGAGAGAGATCAAAAATAACCAAGAAAAGACAAGTGGTGTACAGTACAATTGCTCACCAGCTGCTGACCGGTGTCCACTCAGTTCCCAAGCAGTGATCTGCCCCTCCTGGACAATTCCTCCCCAGGTCATAGACTGAGTATAATGTTCTGTGGTATGGAATATCCCTTTGGCTAGTTTGGCTCAGCTGTCATGGCCATGTGCTCTCTCATCTCCTTTTGCACCTCCTTGCTGGCAGCACATGAGAAATGGAAAAATCCCTAACTTAGGATATTTGCTACTTAGGAACAACTGAAACATCACTCACTGTGCTATCAGCGTTATTCTCACACTAGATCTGAAACACAGCTCTGTACCAGCTGCTGTGAAGAAAATTAGCTATCCCAGGACACTTACTTAGTCAAAGGACCACCTACTCTTTGGAGAGAAAAAGAAAAGAGTATGTCCTACAATTCCAGAACAATGCTATTAATTTCCAGTGTGAACTGAAATACTCATTTGATTTCTCTCATTTTGCTTCATTTTGTGTCTGATTGGATAAGAAGGTTTTCAGGTTGTTTGTTTGTTTAGGATGGGGAGGGTTTGTTTGTTGTGTTTCTGTTTTGTTTTGGTTTGTTACTTGGGGTCAATCATAGAATCATAACCAGGTTGGAAGAGACCTCCAAGATCATCCAGTCCAACCTAGCACCCAGCCCTAGCCAGTCAACTAGACCATGGCACTAAGTGCCTCAGCCAGGCTTTGCTTGACCATGGTGATGCTGTGGTGTGTGCATATCATCTGCAATCATTTTGTGCCACTGTTCTGTGTGTAGATCGAAGGCTGAATAACATTAAACTAAATCAAGAAGCTTTACATCTGTCAAACAAGACCCCAGAGCAAACTTGGTACCCACAGAGATAGCCCACATAGACATTAAGTCTGGACAAGACAAAACAAAGTTATACGCACAGTGCAGCCTGCACATTAACCCCCAAAGGCTACCACAAATAGTATGTAACCCTGAGGGATACTCAAGGAAGACAGATTGCCACGTGAGAGGAATAGAGACTTGTAGAAGGATGTAGACCCTCAAGGATTGAGGCCTCTCTTTCTCCCTTCCCTGCATAATGCCTTTCTGCCTCCTGTGTCCCACACTAGCGATGTGCCCAAAGTTGGGAACTGCAGGCAGGAGCAAGAATGGGACATAGAACGGTTGGCTGCTGCACAGATGTATGACAACTTCAGCTTTATCAGAAACATAAAGACATCAGAGGGCCAGGCAGTGGCCAGCTGTTTGAGAGCACCCCAAATCACAGCACAACGGCAGCTCACCCTGCTGCACAGCTTTTGCTTTGCTCGCAGTGCCATCAGAAGCAGCAGCCACTCGGATCTCTAGCATTTGTCAGCTAGTTTGTCCATTTTGGCAGAAAATAGTGAGGAAACAAGAGTTATATATCAGAGTGGAATTAATCCCACAAATATGAAGCACTGTTCCTTAAAAAAGAAACAAACAACTACCCTTGTGTCACAGTATCACAGTATCACAGTATCACCAAGGTTGGAAGAGACCTCATAGATCATCAAGTCCAACCCTTTACCACAGAGCTCAAGGCCAGACCATGGCACCAAGTGCCACGTCCAGTCCTGCCTTGAACAGCTCCAGGGACGGCGACTCCACCACCTCCCCAGGCAGCCCATTCCAGTGTCCAATGACTCTCTCAGTGAAGAACTTTCTCCTCACCTCAAGCCTAAATTTCCCCTGGCGCAGCCTGAGGCTGTGCCCTCTTGTTCTGGTGCTGGCCACCTGAGAGAAGAGAGCAACCTCCTCCTGGCCACAACCACCCTTCAGGTAGTTATAGACAGCAATAAGGTCACCCCTGAGCCTCCTCTTCTCCAGGCTAACCAATCCCAGCTCCCTCAGCCTCTCCTCGTAGGGCTGTGCTCAAGGCCTCTCCCCAGCCTCGTTGCCCTTCTCTGGACACGCTCAAGCATCTCAATATCCCTCCTAAACTGGGGGGCCCAGAACTGAACACAGTACTCAAGGTGTGGTCTAACCAGTGCAGAGTACAGGGGCAGAATGACCTCCCTGCTCCTGCTGACCACACCATTCCTGATGCAGGCCAGGATGCCACTGGCTCTCTTGGCCACCTGGGCACACTGCTGGCTCATGTTCAGGCAGGTATCAATCAGCACCCCCAGATCCCTCTCTGTCTGGCTGCTCTCCAGCCACTCCGACCCCAGCCTGTATCTCTGCATGGGGTTGTTGTGGCCAAAGTGCAGCACCCTGCACTTGGAGCTATTGAACCCCATCCCCTTGGACTCTGCCCATCTGTCCAGGCAGTGAAGGTCCCGCTGCAGAGCCCTTCTGCCCTCCAACCCAGCCACAGTAGATTTCTTAGAGCAAAATCAAATGTTAATTTAAGCACGCCATCGAAACTAAGACAATGACAGCAGAGCAAGTCATGTATAACCTGCCTAGTTAAAAGTTTGAAAAGCCAAAGACATTTATTCAGAGCTTACCACTGCAAGTGCTGCAAATGACAATGACTAATGTTAAAAGAGATTAATGCAGCACAGTTGTTTCAGTCTGTTTCACAAGCCTATAAAGTAAGACTTAACCTACTAAGATAAAACTAGATGTAAGTTAGAGAAGTAGTTCAGCCAAACCATAAAGTAGGAGAAACTTATTCATCGCTCTGTCTTGAATGTTATAATGCATGTAACTCAGAAAATTAAGAAATGGATACATCAAGGAGCAATTTAGGATCTTTTAGTGTCTAGATGGAAAGGAAATGAGGCTGGAGCAGCCAGCTGTACAATGGGCACAGGGAAATGCTGCAAATTTGTCCCTGGCAGTTGCAGAGAGAGAATGGAATATTTTACTTTTTTTTTTTTTTCCCCCCTTTTGTACTAGGAAGAGCAGAAATGGACCAGAAACCAGATCATCAGAAGTGTCACCTACAAAGCACTCATTGTATTCACGTTGATCCAATATTTCAAGCCTCAGAAGCCACCCTGATTTCTGTCTCGTTGACTGACAGTGTTACAGCTGTTTGAAAAGCTCTGCTTTTAGTCATCATTGAGGAGCTTGGATCCTGCTGGCAGAGAGAAAATTATCATCTCTCTCATATCTATGTCTTCACAATTTCTTAGTCAAGCTGTCCAGCATTTGTTGCACTTGAGGTGCCTGATCCATCTGTACCTGGCCTGAGTTTGTCCCTGGTTGACACAGATGGTTCACACAAAGCTGAGGGAAACCCATCAGCTTCACAAGACAAAACCTGTAAGGGCACCACTGCTGAAGCTGAACCATCAGGTAACAGAACAGATAAGGGTGAAGAGTCTCTTGACTGAGACAATTATTCAAAGGAAGAAGAAATTCCACCTTTTAATCATTGCATCCAGTTCTGCTTTATTTTAGCTTAGAGGACAAACAGAAGATGCAAAAATGTTGTTGAACAGCTCACTTAGAAATCAGGCCTTAGCTGGCTACACAAGAAATCTGTAGAAGAACTGCTGAACCTCAGTCTCCCAAGTACTGGTCCAGTCCTGCAAATCAGGACTTGGAACTGCCCTTGCATGTAAATCGTCATGGAAATTGCCTCAGTGTTATTTAGATGTAACAGCTCTAGGCTTTAGTATTAGCTGGCAGTAATGAATCTATGATTAACTGTGTCTTATAGCAAGCAGAACACATTCATTCACACTGCTCTTGTTTTATGATTCATCTGCAGTTTTTCATCCATACAGAGAATATGCAATCATAGACACAACACAAACCACCACCCCCACAAAACACACCAACCAAAAAGGTATTTGAGAAAGTCTGACATCAGGTTCCTCTTTTCTATATCCTTTCTTCTGATGATTGTTCTTCTGTGTCTGTACCATCATCATACTGAAGGTATTACTTAACGTAATTGATTAGTAGCCAAAATAAACCTCAAAGAGCAGCCCATTCTTAACTTTGGAGGTCAACAAGGAGCTTTCTGCAAAACCAGGGTTATTTATTAATATGCTCTTTATTCTGAAGCATTTTTGCACCTTGTAAGTTCAAATATATAAACACTGTTTTAAAACATTAATGCTAAAGATATCATAGATGTAGCAATACCATGGGATCTAATCACTTACCACACATCAAACCAATACATTGGTATGAAATCTCAGAAGTTGTGGATGGTTTAAATGCCTTTTTTTTCCACCTTTTTTTTTTTGTGCCTATACCTTTGGTAACACAAAAGAATGAGGGTATCTGAGTAGGCTTTGAATTGTAGCAATTCTGATATCTTAACAATCTCATTATAACCACAAAAAGCAGCTGTTTGGTTGACCTTTTTGCTGGAGTATCAGGATGCAATGATGCAGTGTTACAAATGCTTGGGTAGCAGTATGCTGAGGAAACGAATTTCTTTTGGGAAATGAGGGGGAAAATGCAGATCAGACCTTTTATGATCAGTGCATGCATTACATTTTCATCAGATGGAGTAACACCAGACTTGCTTGAGACTTCTCAGAAGTGCTCACAGGAATAGTGCTATTAATGCAGTGTACTGGTAAGGTCAAGTTCATACTTCTTATGCTTTTATGTAATTGTGTGTTTTCCAGTGGGGAATTGAGAAATCACACTGCTGGTCCCTTCTCCAGCTTTCTCAGCACTTTTTGCCACAGCTATCTGCTCCCACATGAAAAAAAAGGACTTCAGATATAGCAATATCAGGGGGTATGTGTGTGTGTGTATGTGATACACTTGTTTATTTCCCCCCCCCTTCCTGTGATATTTAGGAAGATGTTCCAGTTTAGCTAAGTGCCCACCTGCCAGTAACAGAAATCCCACAGAGACTTCATGTGTTGATTCATTGACATCAAGAGAAAAGATTTTGAGACCAGATTTGACTTGTCAGTGCATGAGTCCACACGGGATGCAGGTCTTCTACCTCTAGATTTGACCTCCACACTTGAAATAAACATCCAGAAGCATTTGTTTAGCTGGGCTAGGGGATACCTACATATTGTCTGGGCAAGACATGGTTTATGCTGATGGAGTGGGTTGTCCTTGACTAATTATGCTAATGTGTAGACCTGTGCTTTGTGTCCTGAGGGCATATATTGAGAGCCCAAATGATCAACAAATGTCTCTGGCATAATTCACATTGAATCGTCTGGAGTCCATGTGGCATCTCCTTGATCACATCGATCTGTGGGGCCTTGACTACGTTTCTGGGAAGCATTAAAAACACCAGGTGCAGTTCCTCCTTCACTGGGCAAGGAGCAGCCTGCTGGATTAGCCTCTGTCTCACCTTGGTGGTGCTCAGCAAGGGCAAACAGCTCTTTGATCCCCTAAAGAAGAGAGGGTTGTAGCTTTTGTGAATTTCTGAGACTCATGTTTAAAAATTAAAGACAGAGGTAAAGATGGTGTCCTGTCTGAAAGCTAGCCTGGGCTTTACAATATTTTTAGTTGCCACCAGATTCTGTTTCTCATTTCAAAGCACTGCAAATTTAGCTTACTGCAGTCAGGGACTTAAAAACACCAATGCACATTTTGGCTCCATCAGGTACCTGCAGGCACTAGTATCTGTCTCGATTCTTCTGCCCATTTAATGAAGAGGTTTATAGATGTGCATGCAAGTATTAATGATATTTAGGCTTTGACCCACTTACAATAAAAAATGTCTAAGGAGTCCAAATGCACAATGGGTCTTGCTTCTTAGAAAAGGAAAAAAAAAATAGTCAAATACTTGTGAAGGAGCCTGCTAAAATATGCTTTGTGCTGTACTTCTTGAAACTTGAGCTGGCTAAAGTTTGCAAGGTCACTTCTTTTGTTGGTCTTATAATTTTCAAACCCAAGGCAGTCATGGTAATGAAGGGAGTTATTTAAAGAAAAAAAAAATCAAAGGAAGAATATTTATCAATTATTAAAAGGTCTTGGGGAAAGGAAAAGTAATATTCATTTAGAAAGAGAGAAATAAACACATGAATCCTGCTCTAGTTTGATATATTTAATTTATTTAGTTTATTCTTCAGGCTTTCTGAGACTTGACATCTAATAATACCTGTACAGTCCTGAAAATAAGCTCTTCAAGTCCTTCATGTCACCAAAATTCAGCATGCTATTCCCTAGAATGATGCCCCCCTCTGAAGTGCAAACTCTTTATTATGTGACTGAAGGTGCTCTTTCTAAAATCACACAAGTAATTTGCAGGCCTTCCAAAACTGAGAAGTCTGTCTGGTTCCCCTAAAAATCCCTAAGAGTTGGGCACAGTCAGTCTTTTCAACACATGTAAAACATAAGGAGCAAGTCCAGACACAATGGTTAACCTCTTCCTAAACCCAAACTCAAAAAACCCCTCATGTCAATGATTCTGAAAATGGGATTTCAATTTCCAAATCTCTGCCATGATTTTAAACATTTTACTTCAAAACTGACTATGAGAAATTGAATTTTATCTGCTGCTAAGTTTTAGCTGTTTTACTTTTTTCTGCTGCTTGTTCCTTTCTGTGGCTGGGTCAGTACAAGCAAGTGTATGCCAGACCTTATGGAAGTGTATATCCTAGTGTAATGCTCACTCTTTTTTATAGAGCTTGCTCAAGGAAATGCAAAGGAAGCAAATGGTGACTGAATTCTGACTGTCGACTATCAACTTCATTTACTCTCTCCAGATTATGAGATTAACACTGTTATAAATAATTGAGCTAAAAGTAATTTAAATCAATCATTGGCTTGTGAACTGAATAAAATACTGCCTGTTAAAGATTATGAACTGTAAATTTTTATCTACTGGGACAGTACTCTCTTTTGAATTGTAGATCATTGTTGATATATTTGATGTCTTTAGAGCTGTTCAAGCTGGAAAAGTAAGCATGTGTGTGCATGCATAAATATGTATGCATATAACCTTCAAACTACTGGCTCTGTAACCAGTGATACTCCTCTGGAAAAACACATTTCGGTGTAGCTTATGTTTAAAAATCCCAGAGGCGTGAATGAAATCATGAGTTAAATGAGGGATTAAACACACATCTGAAGTGTGGGTTTGAATACCAATGTAAGAGATGCAGCTTGAGCCCATATTCTTCAGCTTGTGGGAATGCAAAGTGAAGAAGGATAATAACAGGCAGATGCTGACCTTGGTTCCCACCAGCTGCTGGCTAACTTATCTCAGAAAGGATAGATAACGGACACCTCGTTAATAAGGAAAGCAAGGCATGGTTTATGCTGATGGAGTGGGTTGTCCTTGACTAATTATGCTAATGTGTAGGCGTGTGCTTTGTGCCCTAAGGGTATATATTGAGAGCCCAAATGATCAATAAATGTCTCTGGCATAATTCACATTGAATCGTCTGGAGTCCATGTGGCATTGCCTTGGCCACATTGACCTGTGGGGCCTTGACCACGTTTCCCGTGGCAAGCTAATCAGGTTTCTGCAACATCAGCTAAAACCAATAATAGTGCAGAAGTCCTGGTAGAAGAAAAATTATGAACGTGTGTGAAACAAAAAGCTGCCTTCAGGTTTACTCTTATTTTCATTGCTTTTTGCTCTCTGGCCACTTTTTGCTCTCTGGTTACTTTTTGCTCTCTGGCTACATCTGTGTGGTAGGTGAGAAAAAAATGAACAAAAATACTCCAGTCAAAACTTTAACTCTGTTTATAATGTCCTAAAGGTTCAGTAAGTTATTTTTGGGCAGTTTCATTGCTTTAAGTCTGCACATTGTGTACGACAAAACCACAAGGAAATTAAGTTTAAAAAAAAAAAGCTGGTCTATGAAACATCCACTCTTGAAATCTGCAGAGGGAGTCACACTTTCTTATTGCACCTCATGTATCACATTTTCTTATTGCACCTCATGTCTTCCCAGCAAGTGAGTACACTCCTTTAGATTCATTATTTGCCATCCTTTCTCTCTCCGATCACTTGAAGCATCAAAGGGCAACGGTGTGATCCCTTGGATAACAGCAGAGAGTCTCCCTTGTAAGTTACTTGACTGAAAACAGATTGCTTACAGAAACATTTCTCCAGAATATTGTCCCTATGATTATGAATCTGCAGTGCAGGGATCATCTGAGCCAGAGAAGCATGTCAGTCAAAGCTAAAACTCAACAGTTTACTTATTTATGTGGCAAGTACTGTTAAGAAAAACAGAAAGGAGAAGGGTGGGTGTCCTGGCAGGGTATAAATCCTGCCAGGCTGGTTTAACCCTTGCTGTCCTCCTCCTGTTGCTGGTCTGGGAGTTGAGTAGAATGAGCAAACAACGGAGGGTTTGGCCCCAGCAAAACCTTGAGGGCTGGGGGGCTTAGCACCATGTGTCAGGTGTCTTGTGCTGCCCCTCAGTGTACCTGCATGGTCACACGAGGCACAAGGCTTTGAATTCATTGGCCAGAACAATGCTGCTAGTGCCCATTGGCCAGTTTCATTTTCAGAATGATGTCTTTAAGGGGGGTGATTTAGAAACCCTCTTTCTGCACTGAGCCTTGCTGCACTGAGCCTCCGCCAGGAGCAGCACCCCATTTGCGGCTTCTTAACTGGGAATCACGGTGGCCATGTGTTTGCAGCTTGCACTAGCTCAGCAGCAACTCAGTTCTCCTTTCCTTCCCTCTGCCTGGAATATTTTGCATTTTACCCTGGGATCATTATCATGAGCTTTGGAAGTATCTTTGTACAGGAAACTTACTCAGGGGCCAAAGCGCTGTGAGCACATATGCTGAAGCTAATGCTAAGACTCTATAAGCACAGTTAGATTTTTCCTGGTTTTGTGTTCCTATTTTTCCAAGTTCTGATTTTTTGAACGGTTTTAATTCCATGTTTATAAATACCTTTATGTAACTACTTCCTGTCACCTGAAAATCCAAAGAATCTCAGGGGATTTTCCCATTTTTAAACAATTTTAATAATAAAAATGACTATTTGTATCAAAATTCATAATTCATAACTGAGTATTAACTTGCACAGCAGTGGGGATTATGACTTTTATGTGTGAGAGCTGGGAAAAAGCTTGAGCTCAACTATATCAAGCTGAATTTTACTTATATTATTAAGTAGAAGCTTCTGTACAAGTAGGAACCTAGGCATCAGGTGCACAGGTGCATGTATTTGTGCCTGCATTCACACTGCCATACCTCTGTCTGCTTTCATATGTGGTAGCTGAGTGTGCTAGTTTGAAGCTAGCTGGAATATTTGGTGAGAAGAACTAGATTATAGGCTGTGAAAGGAAAACAAGACTGATGTCTACCTCGCTCATTGGCTTGCTGAGATGTATAAGAACAAGAATCAAAACATAGATAAGGCACTCAACTTCTCCTGCTGGGGAGCTCCGAGCTGCATCTCTCGCTCTAACCTCACCCTCCATTTTTCTTTCCTAATCCACTTTGCTTCCTAAGTCCCTGACTGAACCTCCATTCTTCCTTGGGACTGGGGTAAGGTTGAGAGGGGTAGGGGGAAGGTGAAGGGGCAGTTGGGAGCCCCTCCTGGGGACTCAGGTTTCTGGGAGGGCTGTTGTGTTTCTGTATTCCCTTTTCCCTTGTCTATTTCTGTCTGTAACTGAATATACTGTAAATATCTACTTCTATGTTGAGCTAAGCTGTAAATAATAAGCTCCATTCAAATTTCCAGAGCCAGTTGAGTCTAGTCTGGGTGATTTCAAGTGTAGGGGGGTGGGGAACACCCAAATCATCACACTGAGTAATCCCCTCACTCTTTCCTAACCTTTGTCTTTCTAACTTTTATCTTTCTCTCTTAATTTCTACCCTCCACCAAATTTTAGACCCTAAGCTACTCAGAAAGGCTACTGAGTTTCCTATTGGTGTTTCAAAGGCACTGAGCAAACACTCAGATTGAAAATCCATTCAGCCAATCAGTACTAGCATGCACCCACTCATGGAGTTGTCTGAACCAAATTCCCCCAAGCAATGTGATGGAAGAGATTTTTTTCTAACAGTATTCACGAGGCAGAAGGCAAACATTTCTGAAGGTTGTTTTATGTAAATAGGAAACTAAGGTGAAGACAGAAGGGCACACAAAAGACTACTGAACCTGATATTGCTAGCAAGGTGGAATTAACAGGAAGGCCAAGTAAATTAAAGTGTCAGAGCAGAGAACTGATACAAGGCTCTCAAAGTAAGTAGGGGATACTAACACAGCTGACCTTCCCTGCTTAGTTTTTGATCCAGCTTATTGCCACCTAGATTTTATTCCAGAAATTTTATACTGCAATGATGCTGTCTTCACCCCTTTCTCTGTTGTTTGGTGTGCTAGTTTGAAGCAGGCTAGAATGTTTTGGTGAGAAGAATTAGATTACAGGCTGTGAAAGGAAAACAAGGGTGAGGTCTACTTCACTCATAGGCTTGATGAGAAGTATAGGAACAAGAAATAGGAACATCAGATAATCACTCTCGCTGGGGCTGCTGCTGAGCTGCATCTCTCTAACCTCACCCTCCATTTTGGGCTAACCCACTTTGCTTCCTAACCTCTTGGCCAAACCTCCATTCTTCCTTGGGACTGGGGTAAGGTTGAGAGGGGTAGGGGGAAGGTGAAGGGGGGGTTGAGAGCCCCTCCTGGGGACTCAGGTTTCTGGGAGGGCTGTTGTGTTTCTGTATTCCCTTTTACTTTGTCTATTTCTGTCTATAACTGTAGATACTGTAAATATCTGCTTGTATATTGTGCTAGCTGTAAATATAAGCTTCATTCATATTTCCAGAGCTGGCTGAGTCTAGTCTGGGTGATTTCTAAAGTAGGGGGGGGGGGCAGGGAACACCCAAACCATCACATTTGTGTGTACTGTTGGTCCTATAAACGATGTAGCAGACATGCAGTGATGCTGCCACAAAGCAGCTTTCAGATCTTGGTTTACAGGGTTTATGTTTCATTTAACACATCTGATGTCAGTATCTAAAAGGTATGGTCTACATTTTGAAATGAGAAATGTCAATGGCAATATGAGCCTGTGCAATCAACAACACAGGAGCTGAGCTTTAAAAGAAACATTTTATTTGGTAAAAAATAAAGGAATAAATTATTTCAAGACAATTTTTTGTTTGTATCTGTACAAACATAGTATATCCATAACATAGCTGCTATGTAATCCAGCAGTTTCATCTTTTAAAGAAGGATTTACATATCAAGTAACAAGTTTAAAATGAAATTAGCAGTCTTTTATATCTGTCAGCACAGAAATCAATTTGATTGAATTTCCATTCCTCCCCTTCCCCCATCTCAAAAAAAAACCTTACCCAGTAAAAACTATTCTGGGTCTTGACTGTCCATAACATCCCTTCTGCTCGTTTTACACCACTTAAATCAGTGCTTCTCAGCACTCTTCAATGACTTATTTTTTCCTCAACATTGCTGTACCAGTTTTCATTTTCAACTGGCACATTATGAATGTTCACTTATGCCTTTATCTCCTGACTTTACCTGCTTCTTTTGCTGGAGTGGAAATAAACACAAATGCTTTTCTGTTTTCTCTGGTTGCATTCTTTTAGTCATCTGAACTCGCTTCCGTATCACCTTTAGAAATCTCATGGATCACCAGGGATCCACAGACTGATCTAAACTCTGAAACCTGGATAATGATATTTTAACATGGCTGTACGTGATACTTGGAAGAAAACATGCCAGGCATGATGTGAAAACACAGTGCTGTCATGGGCCAAAACGAAAAGAAAATGAATGAAATCATGTGCTCAACAACTTCCAAAATACATCAGCTAGGACTGCAACAAAAATATTTTTGCACTAAGATCTAAAAGCCCACATAGAATCATAGAATCAACCAGGTTGGAAGAGACCTCCAAGATCATCCAGGCCAACCTAGCACCCAGCCCTAGCCACTCAACCAGGCCATGGCACTAAGTGCCTCATCCAGGCTTTGCTTGTACACCTCCAGGGATGGTGACTCCACCACCTCCCTGGGCAGCCCATTCCAATGCCAATCACTCTCTCTGGCAACAACTTCCTCCTAACATCCAGCCTAGACTTCCCCCAGCACAACTTGAGACTGTGTCCCCTTGTTCTGTTGCTGGTTGCCTGGGAGAAGAGACCAACCCCCACCTGGCTGCAGCCTCCCTTCAGGTAGTTGTAGACAGCAATGAGGTCCCCTCTGAGCCTCCTCTTCTCCAGGCTAAACACCACCAGCTCCCTCAGCCTCTCCTCATAGGCTTTGTGTTCCAGGCCCCTCACCAGCTTTGTTGCCCTTCTCTGGACACCTTCCAGCACCTCAACATCTCTCTTGAATTGAGGAGCCCAGAACTGGACACAGCACTCAAGGTGTGGCCTGATCAGTGCTGAGTACAGGGGCAGAATAACCTCCCTCATCCTACTGGCCACACTGTTCCTGATGCAGGCCAGGATGCCATTGGCTCTCTTGGCCACCTGGGCACACTGCTGCCTCATCTTCAGCCTACTATCTACCAGTACCCCCAGGTCCCTTTCCTCCTGGCTGTTTTCCAGCCACTCAGTCCCCAGCCTGTAGCACTGGTCTTATACTTACATATGCCTGGTCTTACACTTCATCCAAGGACAGTCTATTTTAAAACCATGTGTTTAACCTCTCATCAGATCAGTTCTTCAGAGTCTCATTACAGGGCTTAGGAAGACAGTCTGAATTTTGAGCATGTAGCTTGCTACATGAGGCAAGAACAGACAACGCACAAACAACATGCAAGAGTCTTGTGCCTGAATGCTAATAAATAAGTTGCATTTGTTTCCCAAACACAATAAAATGTTACCAGTGGGGCATAATCTTTAAAGCTATTTCTGCTTCAACTGTCATAATGTTTGTCTGTTCTGGAGAGAAAAGAAGCATTTTTTTTAATCTCAGCTGTACTTAGGTATGGAAGCAACACTATCAAAATAAACAGCCTCTTATCAGAAGTGATTCTTATTCCTCCCAACGACCTTTTGCATCTATCCATGGAATTTCAAGTTATTGTAAGACACAAGGTTGGAGAAAGACAGTTTTCACAGAGAACCCCTTCTGCAGGGATAGCCACTCATTTTTAGTCAATCAGATTCTCTCCTAGGAAAGATATTTTCAAGATCTTCAATGACTGATTTGGGAATCTAGCTCACTCTATCCTCCTGGCTTTTGAGAAATAGGATTTGACCAATTTTACCTGTTCTATCTATGAAAACTGCTTTTAAATACTGACCTGGTGGGGCTTTATTCTAAGCACGAAGGAGTTTAAGAGGATTAAAACTTAACTAATCAACATTACCAAATTAGAAATCTGCACTACTAGCTTTGCTTAACAGCAAAGCAGCTCTGTTCTGAGTTGTCTGAGAGCAAATGTTTTCCTCCACCCTGCTTCTTAACACAGAAAAGAGTTCTCAGAACACGCAACGCCTCTTTGGCATCATGTCAAAAGGTGCAAAATGGAGACCTAACTGTAACTCTTTAGTTTGAGTTTAAAAAGCTGAAAAGATCCAGGCCCCACAGAATGCTACCAAGACATCAGTAAGTGGCAGGATGGCCTTTTGAGCACTGCAGCCTCCTCTCTTGTCACTGAGGTGCTAATGGAATATGTGCTCACGCAAGCAAAGACAAAACTGGAGTTACGTGTTTCAATTACCTGTGAACTTTATGAACCAGCTTTATGTTGCTCTAGCACTCCTGGCTTAAATGAAAACAAACTACAAAGCCCCTAAATACTGTGCCAAGCACTGCAATCTTGATACAGTAAGTACCACAGTAATCTTACTGATGCCTCCTCATTACAGTTGCAAAGCTACCCACATAATGCTACAAAAACCCCTCTCTATTTCTCATACAGCTTAGTAGAGCCTTTATTTTTTTCCCCTTACCTTGCAAAACAATTTGGTGTTATTTTTCTTATGACTTCTTTTATAAATTGCAACCTTTTCTAATACTCTTCTGAAAGCTTAAAAATGATTGAGCAGGTGTTTTTTTTTTCCCCTCTGAGTAGTACTTTTTCAGTTATCAATGCACAAACATCTATTGTCTGATAAGCTTTCTTTTCTCTCCAGGCTTGTACAAAATACTACTGCCCTCATGTATTACACAGCTGCACATTTTCATTAACCTTGCTTTATATGTAGTTCATGTTTGTTAGGAGGAATGGAAACTATAGTGCAAGACTATAGTGCAAGCACATTAATAAGAGAGCAACCAACACTTTGCAATCTGAGGTGGTAAAAAATGTTCACCACAGGGCTGCAAATACGAGGCAACTGATCCACAGACTGCTATGACCCTATGGAGGGGTGGTTTACTTACAACCAAACTGAATGGGCACTGTATTAAGAGTCCTCTGCTGTCAACAGTGCCCCTGAGGGCCACATTCAGCATTGCATGACTGATCACCTTTGCATGGCCACTCTTCTAGATCTATTATGGTGCTAATGGAGTTATTTAGTGTGGGAATGATGCATCACTTTTTATGGATTTCATAACCCCCAAGCCATCTGCCCAAATGGCCTCATGCATTACAACAGCTATTACATCACAGCCTTACAAAACTGGGAGTGCAGTGGGTGGGTGTGGGTGTTAACAAACCTGCAATGTGCAAATCTGCAGCGCACAGAATAAAATGCACCTCCTTGGAAAAGCAGAAGCACCAAGACAAGCTTTGGGAAAAGGAAATGAAAAATACATTCAATTTTTTTCCCCTCCAGAAATGTGTGCAGCATTTCTCTTTGCTGATGCAGATAGCTTGTTTCTTCCCTCCACAATTTTCCTTTCTATTGTTGTGAACAGCTGGGTTCCCACAGGCAAATGAGACAGGACTGGTGAACATTGTTTTCCCACCTTTAGCACACAGTTCTGAAGGGAAGTCAGATGCCCAAATACTTTCATTACACTGAAACACTTGCTACTATAACTGAAACTTTTTGGCTTACTGTTTCACGTGGTGACATTTATGAATCTCATTTTTAGACACCTAATTGCTCCTGGCTTGTAATATTCATCCTGACATAAGGCAACATTGCAGGGCTGAGCTTTCAATCTCCCTCATATGCCCGGTCTAAGTACTTGCAATCTTATTTTTAAAAGCAGGTTCTGAAAGCCAAAGCTGAAAATATCTCAGGCAACATTTAAAGTAGACTGCTGCGTGTGCATTTCAAAAACTTACCTGAGAAATGGAAATCTAAAGACATTGTTTGAAAGACTCAATAGAAAAACGTAACAAAAAGCAATTTTTAGAACACATTACACAATACTGGCAACATTATACAAATGTAATTAGCCCTTTGAAATTGAAACTAGTTGTAAGCTCTGTTCAAGGCACCTTTTTATAAGTACATGACATTCACACTAGTTTAACCACGTAAACAAGCCTGTGAAATCTCAGGTTAAGGTCACTTGAAGATCTGTGTGCCAAATACTTGAGAAAAGTATCCTAGGACATGGAAAATTCAATAAGGTAAGATAGATTCATCTGCTGCTCAAAGGGTTCAATAGATGCAAAGGGGCAAGTCAGTAACAAGAGAATTGAAAAAAATTCAAGGTAAGAAACATGCAATGCATTAACATCTGTGATTATGATTTGAAAATGTACATTAAAAAAGGCAAGCCACTATTCCTAGTGCTATCCTACTCTTAAAGGGTGCATCTTTGGAAACAGTGTTCTTTTAAATTTAAAACCATGTTCCATCTTTTTCCCTCCCCCCCAGACTTAATCTTACAATATTCTAGGACAGACTTTCTTCACAAAGGAAATGTATAAAATTATTCTTATAATATAAACACTATAAACAACTCCCTTGAGATACCTTCTGGAGACAGAACCTCTGTAAAGAGTTACATATAACAACTCTAGGATAATTATGTAAAAACATTTACATTCATTCTAACATCCTAGACTTAAGAAGAAACCCAAGAAAGCTCTACAAAAGTGGCCAGCCAGTCTTGCCCAGTTAAGATTGACTCCAACCTCACTGCTTCTGCTATACTTCAACTGGAGCTGTTCAAGGCAGGATTGGACGTGGCACTTGGTGCCATGGTCTAGCCTTGAGCTCTGTGGTAAAGGGTTGGACTTGATGATCTATGAGGTCTCTTCCAACCTTGGTGATACTGTGATAATCAAACAGTATTACTTGTTTTTGTGTAGGAAGTTCCCAAACTTCTGCATAAATCCTCTCAGCTTATTTTCATTAGGCTGCAATGGATGGTAAGCAGTTGAATTGTAGCTGACCATGTGGTTACCCCTGCCATAATTACTATTTCCTAAGGTCTTGCTTTTGATATCTGAGAGATGTGAACTGCTGTTGGGTGCATTTCCTGCAGGTTGGCTGGCATTTTCCATCTTGCAGAACGGTTCAAAGCGGCTATAAACACGTCTTTCACTCAAACGAGGTCTTAGCTCCTCTTGGCGCTTTGAGCTTGCCAGCTGCGGGGTCACTGAACTTGCTCTTTGCAGAGCAGAAACAGGGGGACTTCCAGGAGTAGTATTTGGGGTCATTTCCTTTACATCTTGATACTGAATCTGTTCTGTGTTAAATCTTGGGGTAGATGCATCTCCTGCAGTTTCTATGAACTTGCTTTCGATGGGGCACAAGAGAGGACACTTTTGACTGCTTTCATCGGATGGAGGTTTTTGAGGTTTTGGAGACTTTGGTGACTTTGTTGGGCTGCTGGTGACATCCTCTTTACTTTTGTTCAAGCTACCTTGAGAATTTGTTGATGTGTTTCTCTTTCTCCTTGGGGAAGAATCTGTTTTATTGTCAGAAATCTTTGGCTTTTGATTCTCCTCTTCAGAAACCAACGTGTCAGAACTACTACACATTCTGTAAAAGGCAGGACCTTTGTTTTTTGACAAGCTTTCCTTCTTGTCTGGTGTGAGATTAAGAAGTGATCGCAATTTCTGGGATCCTTTCTTTAGAAAACTTGGGGAACTCTTACTTTCTTTCTTTGAAGTGCAATCCTTACAAGGCTCTTCTTTGTTAGCCTCAATGAGAGCAGCCATAGAGATTGCCTTGCTAGCAGTCGGGCTCTTCAGTTCCCCTTTGAGGTTCTTCTCCTCCTGTGGCAAGTGGTTGGTCACAGTGTGTAAACTTTTAGAGCTCTTCAATGTGTCTGCTGGGAGCTTTGGGCTAACTGGCTCCTTAAGTCTATGCCTAGTCAACGTGCTGTAAACATAACTGGATGCATGTTTGTTGGCAACAGGGTCTAATACGGACTTTGAATTAAACATGGGAAAACTTCTCCTTTTTAGGATATTTTCATTTTGAAGGTTCCTCAAATTTTCTGCATGCTTGTCTGTACACAGTGTTGTGTACAAGTAGAGAGATGCATCGCCCACCGTGTTTGAATTGACGCTAGGTTTTGTACTGTCTGCAGTTTGACTTCTGTGGGGTTTTGGTGCATCTGGTTTAACTGTGGCATTTGTGCTGCTCTCTTCTAAAATATTATCTGGTTTATTTTCCACACTTGGAGCACGATTAGATGTTCCTTTAGGCGTTGCACTTCCCTCTGACCCAATTATAGTTGAGTTTGAAGAACTAGCACAGCTGCTTACTTCCTGCTGTTCAGGTAAAGTCGGCTGAAACACCAACGATGAGCGTAAGCGAGAATGAGAATACAATGCATGAGCTTTAATGTTTTCAGCTGTGTCGTAGCTATCATATCTGTCACCCACAGCTGACCCATTAGACTCTACTGGATAATCTGACTGATCATTCAAATAAGATTTAATCCTCCAGTTACGCAGGAACGACTTTGTTGTGTGCTCCAGGGTTGGCATCCTTTGCTGCAGATGGCGGATGTGATTGTCGGTCCCGTTAAAAGATCTCCGGACAATGGAATTTCTTTCTGCAAGATTTACCTTTGGTCGTGAGAATTGATCAGCAAAACTTTGCTGGGGTGTACTGTAGTTATTTGTGTATCCTCCTCGTAACGAAGAAACGATACTAAGGCTGTCAGGTGGCATATTCCAAGGATTTGCTAGATTGTTGACTCTATTAACAGCTCTGTTGAGCAACAGGTAAGGTGTCCTTTCTGGCTTCTCCCCAGCATAACTATGTCTCTTCCAGTGCTCATTTTTTTCACTGGGTTGATACTGCTGGACTGGATTTTGCATATTAAAACCTGGATGAAATGGTTGTTTATTATAGGCTTGATTTCTCAGACCATACTTCTCGATTTCATTCACTGCATATCTTCCGTGAGTTTTCCAACAACCAGGATCTAACTTGTGAACCTTGTCTTGCCTACCAAAAAGGTTTCTTTGGCTAGAAACTGAAGCCAAGGAAGACACTGAATGTTGGTATTTATCATTATTCCAGAGTGTCCTGCAACTGTTTACCCGCACTAATTCTGGGGCAAAGGAACTAGGAACAGAAGAACGGGCATACAATGTCCTGAACTCCTCATCAAAGGATTCAACCAGCTGTCCTGTGATAACTTGAACCATACTGAGGTTGGTTTTTTCAAATGACCACATAAAGCTGAAAGCAGAAAAAAGGACCATTAGAAATAGCTCTGAAATATTACACTGGTTACTCTTGTTAAGAAAGCTTTCAGACAAACCTAGGTGTTATACAAATATTTCCTAGCTAACCAAATAAATACACCGTGGGCATGACTCATGTAATTTGAATTTGGAAGGTCTAAATCTGGTACCAGTTAAATGCATCTGGAGACTTTCCAATGCTTTAGCAAGAGTAGGATAACTACTTAATTGCCCTTCTAAAAAATGGAGAGTGCAAAAAGAAAGGTATTCAAGCGTAGAACAGCGGAGGACAAATACTTAATGGTGCAAAATTACCTATAGAAAGATTAAACCAGAATGGGCTAGTTCCATTGTATTTACTCCTGAGTCAGAGAGTGGTAATGTGTGGGTATGTTTAGAAAAAATTCAATTTGAAATAGTGTGTAGAACTCCTTCATCAGTTCTGAATGTAATTCACTCTAAACATATTATCAAAAAGATGCATCTCAGACTTGCTAAAAGGTTTACATTTTCTTCCATACACACAAGATAGGGTATGAATGTGTCTTTTACTTACAGTGAAGATAGTCTGATGAAGGAAATTTCCTTCTATTGTACTTAAAAAGGCTGAACACATGCTCAAATCTAAGTAGCTATAGTTTACAACTGCAAAATGAGATCAAGCACACGTACATGAAGGATGTTCCAACAAGGCTAGTATCATGGTCTTGAAAGCCTGCAATTTGTAAATTACCACACAGAAAAAAAAAAAATGTTTTCCAGTCTTATTTTCATTAAAAAGATTAAACTAATTAACTTATTTTATTTGCATTTGTTTTCTGAATGCCAGAAAATAGGTTTCTTGTGTTCATCTAAGTAGCTTCTTGACTTAATTGTACTTTTTTTTGTTAGTTTTGTAATGTTCAGGAAATCACAGAGTGTTGCAATGGAATCAAATCATGCTGTCTAGGTTTTTTCCTATTAATTTTCACCATTAAGAATAACATATTATATAATCTTTGAAAAAAATCTGAACTTTAAATTGAGGTCAGAAAGCAGGAATTCAGAAAGACTCATCTTTCCTGTGATAAACCGCTAGATTCTTTCACAAAACAACTTTACTTTCTAGAGAAAAGGAATATTTCACCCCCTCTGGTACTAGATCTTAAATCAGTGTTATTTTTCAAAATGAAATGAGAAAAAATTATCACATTCACACAGTTGTCAAAGCAGACAGATTCTCTCTGGACTCTCTTATACATACCCATTTATGAACAATGAACATTTGCCTTGCTTCCATCTGTATGCATCACTCAGAATTTGGGGCTGAGACACTGAGAAAATAAACCCCAAATTTTTGAAAGCTTATTGTGGTGGGGATCTATGAAAGCCAATGGGTGTACATCTGGCACCCAGACACAATGCTGGCAGAAACTACTTCAGTAGGCCAATGCAGAGAAGCATAGCAAGAAAATACTTCACAATGTGCGAGATAAAACTGTCCCTGATTTAACTTAGATGTTTTCCAGCTCAGGACAGCTCTAATCTCTTCCAGTGCGAGATCTGCACATATACACTGGAAATAAAATGTAAAGTAGAATAAAGAAAGTCAGCTAAACATGAAGAATCACAGAATCAAAAAGGTTGGAAGAGACCTCCAAGATCATCCAGGCCAACCTAGCACCCAGCCCTAGCCAGTCAACTACACCATGGCATTAAGTGCCTCATCCAGGCTTTGCTTGAACACCTCCAGGGACGGTGACTCCACCACCTCCCTGGGCAGCCCATTCCAATGCCAATCACTCTCTCTGCCAACAACTTCCTCCTAACATCCAGCCTAGACTTACTCCAGCACAACTTGAGACTGTGTCCCCTTGTTCTGTTGCTGGTTGTCTGTGAGAAGAGACCAACCCCCACCTGGCTACAACCTCCCTTCAGGTAGTTGTAGAGAGCAATGAGGTCCCCCCTGAGCCTCCTCTTGGGCAGCACTCAATTTCACCAGGATACTCTAGATCACCACTGAGTAAGTCCATAAATGTCAGCTTTAGAAAATTATTATGAGGAAGAACTATCCATGAGAGTTTATTAAATGGTTTTGGCAGGCTTTCTGGAGTGAATGTTAACAAAACAGTAATTCAGACCATGTAATAAATTTTTTCTCTTTAGCATATCTCCAGTTGTAGAAAATCCTGTATTTAAGAACCTTTTATTTAATATTCATGAGAATCCAGTAGAGAATCTCAAAATCTGTGTGTTAGGCTAGTTACAAGTAAGTATTGGCTACTGGAATGGGCTGCCCGGGGAGGTGGTGGAGTCGCTGTCCCTGGAGCTGTTCAAGGCAGGATCGGATGTGGCACTTGGTGCCATGGTCTAGCCTTGAGCTCTGTGGTAAAGGGTTGGACTTGATGATCTATGAGGTCTCTTCCAACCTTGGTGATACTGTGTGATATCTAACTTGTTAAATTACAGAAAAGATAATCAAGTTTGCCCATTGAGTTCCCTGGAGTAATTTCTCAGAAACAGGAAAAAAAAAAGGCAAATCTGAAATCAGAAAGGTACTAAAATGACACAGTTTCTACAGACATCTCAGTAACTCATCTTACCTGTAAGAACCATATATGACTTTCTTACAGTCAACAAGAATGAATTTTTGTTCCATTTTTCCATGGAATTTTGCTCCTGTTTTGGAATAGTAATCTTGTCCTTTCACTGTCCGCACCCTCATGTTCTGAAAAAGACAGTTAACATACTTTAGTTGATGTACTGTGTTTCATATTTAGCATTCAGGAGTTTAGAAGTCAGATGTACAGGAGGAGAAGAGTTATATTCTTGCACATTAATAAACTCTGCAGGGAAGCAAACTATGATCAAATTTGTACTCTAGGGACTCAAAATGGCCAGTTATGCATTTATCTTCAAGACATGAGATCCCCGAGGCCACAGAAACTAAAATTGTGCTTCTCCATAGTCACTACTCCCAGAAATGAGGTTCTGGCACAGAAAGTCTTTGACAAGAGAAAGAGGTTCAGTACTATAAAACACCTAAGTAGTCTCTTCATCATCTGATTTCCAAGCATGTCAGCTAATCAAGGCCAATGGCTAAAGAGCTTGGATACCTTTTCTTTCACTTGAACAAGGCTGCTAGATCTGCAAACACTGAGGTGATTCACTGAATGATACTATCTGGCACCAGAATCCATTGCAGTTTCATCACCAGTACAATCTCACAGTCAGCTCTGCACCATGGGATCAGTCACACTTCTAAATTTACAGATGCTATCACAACATGCATAAGTAGCATGAACTCCGTGCAGCAATTAAGTTTGAACTCTGTTTTAAGATTTGTGTGTTACTTATTTGAGCAAAGTAAATTACATTTGGGAAATTTTCTATGTGGGATGTCAAAAATGCAGTCAATTTTTCTCCCAGACAGTGGATATCTCAAAAATGCAGTCAATTTTAGTCCCAGACAGTGGATATCTCAAAAATGCAGTCAATTTTAGTCCCAGACAGTGGATGAAAGTGATTAATCTAAGCCAGTGTATACTCTTTATCCCCCCCCCCGCTCTGTAATATAATTTGCTCTTTTAAGCTCCTAGAAACAAACAAACAAACAAAAAAGATCAAAAGAAGTTCTACTACACCTTCTGGACTATACTATCAAGAAATAGTAATATTTTAAAAGTTCACAGGCTCACAGGATGTTAGGGGTTGGAAGGGACCCAAGGAGATCATCGAGTCCAACCGCTTACCAGAGCAGGACAATACTACCTAACACAGAGAAAAAGCCTCCGAAGAGAAGCATTCATCAGAAATTTTTAGAGAATATTCTTTAAGAGAAAAATATTCATATTCGCTGCAAACCAGCACCTACCTCACATGGCTGTGAGGTACAGAAAGCTTCACAAGATGAAAAGTAGCTGGAAATACAGCTATTAATAGGAACTACTATTATGGTAGTTTCTAGCATAGTGATGCTTGTTTTACCAACACAAATTTGTGGTAATTGAGAAGTGTTTCAGTGGGAGTGAAATCAGTGTTTCAGCATTAAGAAACTAGAATCCCCATGATTATTACATAGACTGAACATATGGCAGTAGTGGAAGGTAATACAGAGAAATATTTTGCTTCTCTGGACTGTTACATGGACAAGACAAATTTTGGTACAGATGGATTAGGGCTGATCATGAAGCAAACAACTGTGTATAAGCTAAATTATCACAGTATCATCAGGGTTGGAAGAGACCTCACAGATCATCAAGTCCAACCCTTTACTACAGAGCTCAAGGCTAGACCATGGCACCAGCAAAATCAGGGAGAACAGCAGAACAGAACAGAATAATTTCAGCAGTAAGACACTTTACAGTGATCATCTCGTCCAACCACCTGAGCACAGACTAAAAGTTAAATTGTATGATTTAGGGCATTGTCCAAACATCTCTTACACACTGACAGGCTTGAGCATCAGCCAGTTCTGGAGGAACCCAGATCCAGAGTCTGACCACTTTCTCAGTAAACAAATGCTTCTACTTAGCATTTTTGTCAAGTTGTGTTTGAACAAAAATGCGACTCGGTTAAAATGTGCAGACAGCATTTAAAAATCACTTTTGTCTGCAACCTAAATACCTTGCAAATGTGCTAGAAACGAAACATAGCTTATTTCTCAATTAGATAAATGAAAAGTATTATCCAGAGAGTTTAAAAGGTAAAACTTCCAGTAAGTTAGAGAATGGATGCTGAGGTGTATTTTCAGAAACAGTCAAAAAAGAGTAACAATAACAAACCAATTTGCATCATTAAATGGGATTTTAACATAATTTTGCATCTCCACCTGCTTATCACTTCTGACAATCTGCTTTGGGTCTTTCAGGTTTTCTGTGCTCTGGATAGAAGCTTTCTTATTAATGAAAGTAAACTGTCCCACTTTTTCAGAGTGGTTCTTGCTAAACTATGAACAAGTCAATCCTACTTAATTCTTTCTAAAGCAGATACTCAAGCTTTAAATAAGAGTAATTAAATAAAAAGCTTTTATTTGAAAGTTCAATCATGTGGTGAAAGTTAAATCCTGAAAAAGATTTAAAAAAACACCCAGGAATTTAACCATAGAATCTTCTCAAGCAGGGTGGAAGAGACCTCCAAGATCATCCAGTCCAACCTAGCACTCAGCCCTAGCCACTCAACTAGACCATGGCACTAAGTGCCTCAGCCAGGCTTTGCTTGAACATCTCCAGGGACAGTGACTCCACCACCTCCCTGGGCAGCCCAAAGTTGGAGAGAGGCCTGGAACACAAACCCTATGAGGAGAGGCTGAGGGAGCTGGGGGTGTTTAGCCTAGAGGAGAGGAGGCTCAGGGGTGACCTCATTGCTGTCAACAGCTACCTGAAGGGACATTGCAGCCAGGTGGGCGGTGGTCTCTTCTGCCAGGCAACCAGCAAGAGAACAAGGGGACACAGTCTCAAGTTGTGCCAGGGGAGGTCTAGGCTGGATGTAAAAGGAGGAAGTTCTTCACAGAGAGAGTGATTGGCATTGGAATGGGCTGCCCAGGGAGGTGGTGGAGTCACTGTCCCTGGAGGTGTTCAAGCAAAGCCTGGCTGAGGCACTTAGTGCCATGGTCTGGTTGACTGGCTAGGGCTGGGTGCTAGGTTGGACTGGATGAGCTTGGAGGTCTCTTCCAACCTGCTTGATTCTATGATCCTGTGGGACTGTGTGCAGAGTAGGAGGGAAATGGGAGGAATATGCAGACTCCAATACTTAGGTGCACAAAATGACTATAACAGTAACTGCAAGTAGGGAGGACTATGCATATTCAAATATTTAGATGCACCAAATGCTAGTGAACAATACCACACTGCATGCTGCGTGTGCTCACTTTCCTCACCCTAACTGAAAAGTATATGCTCTGTGACTTGAAGCCTGATGCTCTCAAAGAGTGGACTGCTTGGATAGCATAGCTCATATTGAGTCGTCTCCTTGCTTCCTCTTCCCATCCACGACCTACTTCAAACCTTCTAATTAGGTGCCAGGGATGCATAGTTTGAATCACCGCCCAAAACACAGGCGGCATTTGAGGATATCTAGTAGCAACACATGCCACTTTGAATTACAAGCAGTAAATATACACACAGTGAATTGCAAGCCTCATTTGCTGTGAAATGCTGGGCTTCATCCTCATACTTGGTTTCATCCTCAGAGCACAGGACTCCTCGGCTAACAGTGGTACGTCACTGATCACTTCACCTTTGTGGTTAAAGCAACAACTTCTTTGTGACTCCTGAGAAGAAAAAGCTGGATAAATCAGAAACTGACAAACTCATGCATCTTGAAGCAACCAAGCTGGACTGGTGGGGTGCAGAAATGTGTTTAAGATCATCCATAGTGATTTAAATGGAAAGTCTGAGTCCTGCAAAATGGTGTTGTCAGTAACTGTTAATGGATATAGGGAATAATAATCAAGGACAAGATGTTTGAGGATGCTTTTGAAGCCAGATATGGGAAGTCTCCCTCCTCTAAGAGCAGATTATAGGACACTCAGGGACACTGCAGTGACTAGTTTAAGGGTGGCCATCAGGGCTGTGCAGTTAAATGACACCCAAACGATGACCATGAAGCAAGCTCTAACCTCTTTTTAAGTATGACTGCACCACTATCTTCCCAGAGAGACCTAGAAAGCATGACTCAGGTTTTTAAAGTAGAATTGAACATCACATATTTATTTTCATCAGCAAAAAGGACTCAAAAAGCTCCTAGCAAATCCCTGAATTCATATTCCTCTATATGGAACTCAGAAAACCATCACAGAATATATAGTCTATTCTTTTTTTTTTCAGCTACACCTTTCAATACAGGGGGAAATATGCCCTGATGTGCAGTCAGGCTAGAGATGAGGAAAATGGTGTGCACAGATATTTAATGTAGATTTAGGAATAAAACTCTCTTTTTTCTACACAGAAGACTACTAGATTGTAAATCTAAATTAAAGCAGACAGTTTTACTCATCACTGCATCTCAGTTTTACTGATTCAAAGAAGAGAAAAAGAGTCAGAAGAGGTCTTGAGTTAGAAAAGCTTTATAAAAACTCCCTATCATAAGGATCATCTGCCATACTCCTGCAAGACTGAACCAAATCACTTCAGAGAGTAACAAGAGCAATGCTGTTGGTGCTACCTCTTGAGCAAAAGAGATCAGTCCTCTTCTTGCTATCACTAACAGACCAAAAGCCAGGAGCACAAAAACTTGAATGTGGGTTCTTTAGTTTTGTTTTTTTTTTGTGTGAACCTTGAAGTGATGGCAAAGAGGGAAAGGCAGAAACTTCTCCCAAGTACTGACTGTTCTTTCATGGTCACCTGCAGTTTCTCTTCATCCTGAAGAAGGGCACAGGAAAATTCCTGTGGGTAGTAAGCTTCTTTTCTCAGAGCAACAGTCATTGGGAGCAGGACTTGAATGAGAAGACCATTAATTTGAAGAGCTTTATTACAAGCTAAGATGGAAACCCAGTACATTACAGGATCCTTGCTTAGCTCTCTGGCTTCTATTTTCCAGGTTCTGACAAAATTCCAAGTATTCTTTTTAAACATTGGAGAGTAAAAACACGTTACTTTCCCCACCATTATAAAAGAGAAACATAAAACACACTGTCACTGAAGAGGCCAAGTCCAAACCTCTTCAATCCACACAATTCATACAAAATCCACTCAAATGTATGCATGATTCTATGATTCTATGTTAATTCTTTCAACCACAGTATAAATGCCTGTAGGTCTATAAAACTACATCAAAAAGACAACCTCGAATCCACATATGAAATGTTAAGCTTTCAACAGAGTTGTACATATATACATTGCTGGTTGCCTGGGAGAAGAGGCCAATCCCCACCTGGCTACAGCCTCCCTTCAGGGAGTTGTAGACAGCAATCAGGTCACCCCTGAGCCTCCTCTTCTCCAGGCTGCACACCCCCAGCTCCCTCAGCCTCTCCTCATAGGGTTTGTGTTCCAGGCCCCTCACCAGCTTTGTTGCCCTTCTCTGGACACCTTCCAGCACCTCAACATCTCTCTTGAATTGAGGGGCCCAGAACTGGACACAGCACTCAAGGTGTGGCCTGACCAGTGCTGAGTACAGGGGCAGAATAACCTCCCTTGTCCTACTGGCCACACTGCTCCTGATCCAGGCCAGGATGCCATTGGCTCTCTTGGCCACCTGGGCACACTGCTGCCTCATCTTCAGCCTGCTATCCACCAGTATCCCCAGGGACACAGTCTCAAGTTGTGCTGGGGGAAGTACAGGCTGGAAGTTAGGAGGAAGTTGTTGGCAGAGAGTGATTTGCCATTGGAATGGGCTGCCCAGGGAGGTGGTGGAGCCACCATCCCTGGAGGTGTTCAAGAAAAGCCTGGCTGAGGCACTTAGTGCCATGGTCTAGTTGACTGGCTAGGGCTGGGTGCTAGGTTGGAGTGGATGATGGTGGAGGTCTCTTCCAACCTGGTTGATTCTATGATTCTATTGCACCAGATCTGAAAACGCATACTATAGCATTTTTTTGAGGTATCACTTGAAATGAATGTTCCTAATCTCCTTTATTTTGGGAGGACAAAATTCATGCTATAAAAAGAAACACACCATTTTTTGCAAGCTCTATGGCATAGGTAACCCAAAACCCCAGCAAATGGCGGTATCTCAAGTTCCAGAGCATGGAGATAACACCAAATGCTGACTTCATGAAGGCAATTGTGACCAATGTTTACAAAACACAAGTTTTTGATGTTTTCACTCTAAATATTCCCATAGGTCTGTGCATCAGGCCACCAGAGGGCAATCCCACTTACTCAGACACAAGAAACAACAACAGAAAACGGCATGGCAATACTTGAAGGATCTAAGTAAGAACTTCAGAGGAAACAAATGGTATAAAATACCAATTAGTTGCTTCAAAATCTTAATGAAAAGCCTGCTTTATCCTCACAAATCACTCAAATGCTGGGTTCTATAAATGCTCTTCAGCTAAGAAAAGCTTTCATAATATCTTTGCCTGGTATGAACACGGCTTAGCTACTTGCAGAAACAAAAAATGCAAATGGAACTATGAGGAAGTTGCAGTTAATGCAGTGCTCAGAACTTTGCAAAGGATGGCAACATCCCTGGAACTTCTTCCATGCACTCAGCACTCCAGCAAATCCACAAGTATTTATGAATCATTTACTTTAGGTCAATGCAACTCATGGTTTGCATCCCTATGCAGTATTAGGGTAGTAAAGGACATCTTTTGAAAAATTAAAATGTTAGTCCTATTATCTTTCTTGGAGGATAAACTTACATATTTCATGTATAAAATTAATACTTGCTAAGAGATGATAATATGGATGTTCAGACAAGCACTAAGTAGAATTTTTGGCTGTTAAAAGTATTTTAGTACATAATACCTTTGAAGAAAAAGGTTATAAAATGAGGTAAGCAATTTATTTATTCACATAAGCTTAATGAGTATTTGCATGCTACTTAAAAAAAAGGCAAAAGAAGCCTAGTCATAGAATCAACCAGGTTGGAAGACACCTCCAAGATCATCCAGTCCAACCTAGCACCCAGCCCTAGCCAGCCAACTAGACCATGGCACCAAGTGCCTCATCCAGTCTCCTCTTGAGCACCTCCAGGGATGGTGACTCCACCACCTCCCTGGGCAGCCCATTCCAATGCCAATCACTCTGTGAAGAACTTCCTCCTTACATCCAGCCTACACCTCCCTTGGCACAACTTGAGAGTATCCACAAATACATAATAACTGGAAAATAATTGATACTATATGAATATATTCATATATTGGATAATATATGAATATGTTCTTATTTTGACACATGTAGGAGAAGCTTTTGTAGCAAGAGAAACATTGGTACAGGAGGTTCTGCTGAAAGCTTACCTAGTTACACATCGCTGTTAACGTGAAAAAACAGTATTTGATAGGCACTTTTTGAGTAACAGTCCCTTTGGAATAGGTTGAGGAGAAACAAGCAGTGAATGTTCATGCACAGGAATCCAGGAAGCCTTACCCTGAGCCTCTGGACCTGACAGCCTTGCTTCTCTGTCATTTTCAAGAAGTGGCTGAAGTTTGACTCATCAAGCAGGAGATACACTGCAATCCCTCTAGCAGATGCCTCCACAATTTCTCTGAAAATATCCACATCTGTAAACATATCCATAACAATGGCAATGACCTGAAAAAAACAAACAGAAAATACACAAATCATTGTAGTGCATAAAAACCTATGTAAAGCTCTTCACTGAAGCTTACCCTTGGCAGCTAACACTTATTGACGGATCCAGAAAGTCTAGTGGAACACTCTTCAAGACCACTGGAAGTTCTTGAGAAGTCAGGTGATTGCCAGTGTGACATATATCACAAGTATCAAAGTTTGACAATAAGCTGTGTTGAGAATGTGTATTGGTTATATGAAGGAAAGGAAATCTAGTGGAAGAGAAAGGAAGGGGAAACAGCAATATGAAGATACCAGAAAACATTAAACCATTAGAATACAACTACAGTGTACATAGAATCATAGAATCAACCAGATTGGAAGAGACCTCCAAGATCATCCAGGCCAACCAATCACCCAGCCCTAACCAATCAACTAGACCATGGCACTAAGTGCCTCATCCAGGCTTTGCTTGAAGACCCCCAGGGACGGTGCCTCCACCACCTCCCTGGGCAGCCCATTCCAATGCCAATCACTCTCTCTGTGAAGAACTTCTTCCTAATATCCAGCCTATACCTACCCTGGCACAACTTGAGACTGCGTCCCCTTGTTCTATTGCTGGTTGCCTGGGAGAAGAGACCAACCCCACCTGGCTACAATGCCCCTTCAGGTAGTTGTAGACAGTAATAAGATCACCCCTGAGCCTCCTCTTCTGCAGGCTAAACACCCCCAGCTCCCTCAGCCTCCTCATAGGGTTTGTGCTCCAGGCCCCTCACCAGCTTTGTTGCCCTTCTCTGGACATGTTCCAGCACCTCAACATCTTTCTTGAATTGAGGGGCCCAGAACTGGACACAATAAAAAAGGGGGCTTCTTCATCTTTCATCATCTTCTCTAAAGCTAAAGGCTCAAGAGGTTAAAGAACTTAATAAACAGACATTGAAGAGATGGAGGAATTGAAGATTTCAGGATTCATACTGATTCACCACTCTTGCTGGGACGAAACTTCCTGAGCTGGTAAGAGCTTTGCTTAGGAAGATCACAGTGCTGAGTACCTGCTACTGCTGCACTTCAACCTATAAGGATAAAGAATTTCTGATTGGGAAAAGCAATGTTCTGCTGCTTGTATTTTGGAGATGATACACTTCTGACATATCATTAGCAATTTGGGAAGAACTAACAGGTAAGCTTTATATGAACTAAGAGTAGGAGAACAGATGTCAATTCAAAAGATAATATTCTTATCCTCTGAAAAGTTCCAAGGAGATGTCTCAGGCGCAAATTAAAATCAAATAAATTCTTTCACGAGTATCAAATGCTTTACCATTTTCACTAATCTTTAAACTATTTGTATCTCAACTTTAAAGGTGCCGTCATTCAGTTAAAATCACTTCATCTGATTCTGGTGCTGCAACACCTACCTCTCCCAGAATAGTAAATGCTGTTGCAGAGGCTCAAGTCAAAGACCCGTGTCCCATCAGTCATCTGAATTATCTGCTTACAACTGAAAGACTCACTCATGCCAAACATACTTAAACCACTAGAAATATTAATGAGAGCTGGCCTAGAAAGAATAGAAAAACAATGCCATTAGGGAATGCAAAAGGAGGGCTTGGCCAACCATAATGTGTCGGTTGGCAATAAACCAGACTTTGTTAAAACCCACCAGTCAGAGAGTAAATGAACAGCATGAAATAATCAGATTCTCTCCAAGATCTTTGATATGTCCATGCACTGCCTCATTCATTTGACTGATTGTTTTGAAAATGAACTTAAATGTGATTTTTAGCTGTACAAATTATAGTAATTATTTAAATTTGAATGGAAAAGACTGAAAGCCACAAGTTTTTCTAAGGACCCTATAACTTTCAGACTGTGTTTTACATTGTCCTTGTTTCTGAGATATACAACAGTGAAAGAACATGGCAATCCTATTTATTCATCCATCTTGTCTCACATTTGAGTAGAAATCTGCCAAGACAGATCAACTGTGCTAGATACAGCCTAGAGAAGAAAGTCCTTTCTCGGATAGTTCTGTTTCATTACCTGTGCCCCTTTCCCTCCGAACTCCCTAATTTCTTCTTAACCTTCCATCTTCTTCAGACCTTTCAAAAATATGTGCTCATTACATTTGAGAACCTATTTAAATATAAGAGGGAAATCCTGAATGGATTTATTAGTGCACACTGACAGAAATATATGAAATATTCAGAATCAACAGTGCAGCCTTCAAAAATCACTGTAACATTTTCCTATAGCAGATATAGAATCAACCAGGTTGGAAGAGACCTCCAAGGTCATCCAGGCCAACCTAGCACCCAGCCCTAGCCAGTCAACTAGACCATGGCACTAAGTGCCTCAGCCAGGCTTCTCTTGAACACCTCCAGGGACAGTGACTCCACCACCTCCCTGGGCAGCCCATTCCAATGCCAATCACTCTCTCTGGCAACAACTTCCTTCTAACATCCAGCCTATATTGATTTATTTGCAGCATCTCAGGTCACAAAGGCTGATAGAGCAGAAATATATGGAAAGGGAAAAAAAAACCAAACAAAAACCTAGAACTCAACACTGACTACAATGTTCATACCTATCTTTATGAAGAGGTGAGAAATAAATGTGTAAGCAAGCGGATCAGTAAGTTGGTGGCTTGAGAGAGATGCATGCACACTGCTATTTGGGAATGAACAGGGAAATCCTTATTGTTTTCACTAGCAGAACTGTTTTAAAAGCATCCAGCTTATTGATTTTGCAGATAACTCTGCAAAGCATCAAAGGAGTCTTGTAAGAAAAACTAGGTTTCATTTCTAGAGTTGGAATAGGCATTGCATTTTGAAACTTAAAGCTTGTGCTAGCTGAAAAGTGCCCACTAGATTTAAAGACATGTATGCAAAGCCACAGTAATGACCTGACAGCCACTTTTGCATTCCCTGGAAACCAATGATGATTCTTGTTTGATGCCCTCATTCTCTTGCCTGTCCACTCTTAGCAACACTCAACAAATATAGTCAATACAATTAGGCTCAATTGCTAGAGTAAAAAGTCATTTACTAAAGGACTTTATTAGTTAACATTACTAAGTGATAAGGTAATTTCTGTATACTGATTACTACAAGTTGGACTGCTTGGTTGATTGTAAACTATAGATTTTGACACAGAAAGTGTGGATTCCTTAAATGTCACAGCATACAGCACATTTCCACACAAATATTGTAAAGTTGAAGTGTTTTATTTAATTTGCACAGTACTGAATAAAGTAACAATTTAAAACTTCTTATCTGTAAATTATCAGATCATTTCAGTTAAAAGTTTTGTCATTCTTGAGAAGCTTTTAATAATCTCCAAGTTCAGGAAAGGGCTGACTCCTACATTGAACACCAGTGACAGATACACAGGTATTCTATGGGTGAAAATAAACAGCTATAGCTGAAGTATCTTGCAAAACAAGAGCTTAAGTACACGACAAAGTAACACCACACTGGATATTATGAGACCACACATGGAGGCTGATGCTCAGTTCTGCTATCTATCATATTACTTGAGCAGCCAATGCTCTGAAGAGGTGCTAGTCTGGGCCCATTCACAGATTTGCTTCACCTTCAGAAACTATTCAAAGGCTTACACAGAAAGAAGTTGCCAATCTCAATAGTACAAATACACCTATCACTAAACATCTCCTGAATATGTTCAAGGGAAGGCCACCAAGATGCTCAGAGCTGGAGCACCTGCCCTGTGAAAAGTGCATGAAGGAGCTGGGTTTGCTCAGTCTGCAGCAAAGGTGGCTTTAGGGAATCTTATCAAAGCCCCCAGTGCCTTACTGGGACGATCTTAAAGAGATAAAGCTGGGCTCTTTACCAGTGGCAGGACAAGAGACTACAGTGAAATGAAACAAGTAGTTCTGACAGCATATAGGGAAAAACCCTTATTCCCACAAGGAGAGCCCAGCAGTACAGCAGGTTGCCCAGAGAGGTTGTCCAGTCACCATCTTTGGAGGTTTTCAAGAGCAAACTGGATAAAGATCTGAGCAACCTGGTCAGATTCTATTGCTAGCCCTGCTTGAAGCAGGAGGTTGGACTGGAGACCTCCTGAGGCTCCTTCCAACTGTAGACCAAGTCTACAATTCAATAATTCAGAGATGTTCACTCCCATCACTGTCCAAGCAAATTTTGCCATGCTTGGTAGCAATTATGAACTTTGCTGTGAGGCTTAAAGAAACCAAACAGAGCCTATAAATGAACAATACTGTGAAGTAAAGGAGATGTTTCAGCTTTACTTCCCCATTTTTGATAAGAAAAAAAATCATTGGATTTTAAACTTCACTTTTAAAGTTCAGGACATCCAGTCCAAGCTAGCACCCAGCCCTATCCAGTCAGCTAGACCATGGCACTAAGTGCCTCATCCAGGCTTTGCTTGAACACCTCCAGGGATGGTGACTCCACCATCTCCCTGGGCAGCCCATTCCAATGCCAATCACTCTCTCTGGGAAGAGCTTCCTCCTAACATCCAGCCTGGACCTCCCTCGGCACAACTTGAGGCTGTGTCCCCTTGTTCTATTGCTGTAAGTCCCAGAGATTTCTTTCAGTAATGGTAGAATCAATTATCCATCCATTAATATGGTTTAATTTACCTTGATGCAGTGTTATTCTGTTCCTGTGTTTTGTCTTTGTGGAATGCAGAAAAGTGAATCATGCACTTGAATACTGAGTTACTTTGCACAGGTTACTGAGAAACTTTTAAGTGCATTTATAAAAGGTGCTTGATTGACAAACTTAAGAAAAATGATAACTGATTTTGAAGGTGGAGAGAACTAAAAAGGAAGCAGATGTATCATAAAACTACAGGTTTGTTTCAGTTGGAAAAAAGCTCTAAGATTGAAGCCATTAAACCACATGCCAAGGTGCCATGTCCACACATTTCTTGAACACCCACAGGGATGGTGACTCCCTGTGCCAATATCTGACCACTCTTTCTTGCAGCAATGAAAGTTTACTTAACATGCAACCTAAACCTCCCCCAGCACAATTTCAGACCATTTCCTCTTCTATCAGCTGATACTTGGGAGAAGAGATGAACTCCCACCTCACTCCAGCCTCCTTTCAGGGAGTTGTAGGGGCAATAAGGTATCCTCTCAGCCTCCTCTGAGCTAAACAACCCCAGTTCCCTCAGCCACTCCTCACCAGACCAACCTTCCAACCTCTGTGATCATACATGAGCAGGAAGAAGCAACTAAACATAGAGGAGCTCAGCCCAGCCAGCACCCATAAATGATGTTAGAAAGACCATCAATTTTCTAGCCTATCAAACCGGGGGGCCACCAGGCCCCCCGGCCTTTGATCCCCTCCACCATTGACCCAGTGCACACCAGGGGCACTCACCGGTGATGCCAGGAGGAGGATCCCTCTGCCCAGTTGGGCAAGCTTAGGGCTTCTGCCTTTCCTGGGGCTGATTATAAAGGGGAGTGGGCAGGCAGGGCAAAGTGGACACACCTGGGGTGGGAGGAGACTAGCAGAGCCCAGGTGCTCTGGGTTTGGGGGAAAAAAGGGGAAAATGCAGTGTGGGCAAATATAGTGGAAAAGGGGAGGTGGTGCTGAAAGAAGGGAGATGGAGAGGAAAAGGATGGAGAGGAAAAGAGGAAGAAGGAGGAAAGAGGAGATGGAGAGGAAAGGAGGAAGATGGGGGAGAAGTGGGATTGAAAAAGCCCTAAAACTGAACTGTGGGGAGGGAAAAGAAAAGCTGATCCTGCTCTGGCAGGGGGTGTGGACTAGATGATCTTTCAAGGTCCCTTCCAGCCCCTAACATTCTGTGATTCTGTGACATCAGAATCAGCTCTTTCAATAGGCATGTACTGAAAAGGAGGCCCAGATGTGACTAAGGGCATTCACTGCCAGTGCTTTGTAAGTCTATTTTGTGAAATACTGACAGCTTTATTGCCCCAGTAGCCTCACTCCTTTCACAAGCACTAATTTAAGGGCTACCTTGCAGAGTGTGTCATTTAACACCTCCTTCACTATAAACACTAAAAAGAGGAATCCTCTAATGCCACCATTTCCTTTGGTCAGGCTTTACAAAGTGACATGCACCATTATAGCAATAAGGTATGAAGGAATAATGCTGAAGACCTACCCTACACTGCAAGACTATCAACACCTCATAGCCTACACAAGGTTCACTTAGAGCATGCCATGACATCAATTCATTGTGCTCTGCAGGGCATTTGAAAAGCACCACTTTTCCTCACCCCAAGACTGAAGAACCACATTTCTGGTAGAAATGTCAACTTCTTTTTCCTTGTCCCTGGTACTTCAGTGAAATTCCTTTCGGAGAGAATCTCCTTGCAGCACTGGCTTGGCACTATCTGGATCTGGCCTTCCTCACAGAGCAGGCATGTCCTGATGTTTGCAACTGTGCAGAAAGAAGATAGTATTGCACACTGTGGTCTTGCTGTTAGCAACAGGAGTCAGGCAGTTGTGATGGTTTGGGTGTTCCTCACCCCCCCACACTTTGGAAATCACCCAGACTAGACTCAGCCAGCTCTGGATATTGAATGGAGCTTATTATTTACAGCTTAGCTCAACATGCAAGCAGATATTTACAGTATATACAGTTACAGAGAGAAATAGACAAGGGAAGAGGTAACACAGAAACACAACAGCCCTCCCAGAAACCTGAGTCCCCAGGAAGGGCTCTCAACCACCCCTTCACCTTCCCCCTACCCCTCTCAACCTTACCCCAGTCCCAAGGAAGAATGGAGGTTCGGCCAGGGGCTTAGGAAGCAAAGTGGATTAGGAAAGAAAAATGGAGAGTGTGGTTAGAGTGAGAGATGCAGCTCAGAGCTCCCCAGCAGGAGAAGTTGAGTGCCTTATCTATGTTTTGATTCTTATACATCTCAGCAAGCCAATGAGTGAGGTAGACATCAGTCTTGTTTTCCTTCCACAGCCTATAATCCAGTTCTTCTCCCCAAAACATTCTAGCTAGGCTCAAACTAACACAGCAGTAAGCAGACTGGGTGAGTTTGAGGCACCAGAAAAGACAGACAAATGTTGTGATCAGCGACGATGGTCTTCACGATGGTAAGCTACAAAATGCATACCACAAACTACTGAGGGGGGTTTAAATTATACCATGCTGTTGTTTATGGTGAAAGGTTTAGATCCACTTTATGCTTGCTGCAATTTCTATTAGCTACATCTTAATGAAACATATTCTAGCCATACTTTATGACACTGTGGCAAACAGCAGGGCGCTTCTAAGATGATCGGTCATTACTTTTGCATTAATTTTCTACATTAAATAGAGCCCTGGAATGCTTTGCACAACACACCCTCTCATTGCAAAACATGCTTTGAAATCACTGTGAGCTGTGCCTGAGTATCTCAGGTCACCTTCAGCCTGGCTGAATGGCTGAGTTCTTATGTAGCAACTGCAGCATCCTCAGAAGTCTTGAGATAAATGTCAGAGTAGCATCATGGTGGGAGCCCTCCTGTATCAACAGGGTTTAGAGACAGTAATACAAATAGTAATCAAGCATCTGAGTATGACCCTTGACTGGAGCAATGCAGTGGAATAAGTAAAGATTTTCACTTATGCAACCTCCATGAAGTCAATGTCATTAATTGTAGTAGATTATCACCAAAATTGACTCCCTAGGATGGTATTTCACAGAATCACAGAATGGTATAGGTGGGAAGGACCTCTGGAGACCATCTAGTCCAACTGCCCTGCTAGACCAGGACCATCTAGAGAATATTTGATTTATTTAACTTGCCTCTGCACTCAGAGAGCAATAGATCACAACTGTACAGTGTACTTCAAAATGTTCTTCCATTACTGCGGTCTTTACAAGCAGTTTAATTGACTACAGAGAAGTCTGGCACTTTATTATATCTACCTCACCATCTTCTTTCCCTTCTTCTGCTCCAAAAGAAGTTTTCACTATCAATTGTGAGGACACAGCTCAGAACTGGATATATCTTCTATTCTGATCACCAAGCCTCAGTTTATGATGTCACGTACCTCCTATGCATGTATTTTAAGGTGAAAACTAGATGTAAGTGGAATGAAGATTAACTTGGATATGTACATTAGCAGTCTTCAATAACCTGAACTGCCTCTCTCTGTAATGGGATGTTAGACACACTCAACATAAATGATAATTCATAAGAAAAAAGTTGCTCTTCAAAAAATTAAACTACAAGTCTAGGCCAAAAAATACATGGAAAAGGCATGTAAAATACTCTGAGAAAATTATGAACACAGGCAACCAAGTAAGACACTACATAAATAGTTCAGCTGTGTTTAAATGTATTTAATTGTGTAGCCCACATGGCAAAGCCTCATTTGTTCTAAGACATGGAAGAAAGATGTGTGGCAGGGGAAATTTCCAGCTCTTAGTAATGTTCTGTTTGGTAACTTCAGTGCATCTTACCATGCCTCTAAAATAAGCAGATCAGAATATCCAGATTAGCACTTCTACCAATAAAAATAAAACCAACATGAAAGAAGAATTCTCTAAACTATAGAGAAGACTGTTTTCTCTGAAAAGCAAATGTACAGTAGACTTCTGCATTACCTTGCAGAAAGGTATTGCAGGCTGAGGCAGTGAGTCATACATGAGCTGTTTTAAAATGACACTGGCATTACCTCTTCAAATTCATGCAACTGGGAATTCTGCAGGTGAGTATCTTGCAGAATGTACAGGAGCTGTGCTAGTTTGAAGCTAGCTAGAATGCTTAGGTGAGAAGAAATAGATTACAGGCTGTGAAAGGGAAACAATGGTGATGTCTACTTCACTCATAAGCTTGCTGAGATGTATAAGAACAAGAGTAAAAACATAGATAAGGCATTCAGGCACTGCCTAGGCTCTGGGCTGCATTTCTCTGTAACCTCACCCACCGTCTCTATGATTAATCCACTTGCTTCCTAACCCCCCTGGTTGAACCTCCATTCTTCCTTGGGGCACAAGGCAACATCTGGAGTAAGGTTGAGGGGTGGGAGAAGGTGGAAGGGCAGTTGGGAACTCCTCCTGGGGACTCAGGTTTCTGGGAGGGCTGCTGTGTTTCTGTATTACCTTTTACCTTGTCTATTTCTGTATGCAACTGTATATACTGTAAATATCTGCCTGTATGTTGTGCTAAGCTGTAAATAAAAGCTTCATTCAATTTCCAGAGCTGGCTGAGTCTAGTCTGGGTGATTTCCAAAGCGTGGGGGGGGGGAGCAGGGAACACCCAAACCACCACAGGAGTGAACTACATTCACTCTATAAATGTGATCTGTATCTATGGGTTTGGTAGTTGTTATTCTGGCTGAAAGATTACAGCAGCAGCGGTGATAATTCTACTGAAGCTTTACTTTTACACATGCAGAATCGAGTTTCAGCAAGTCACAGAGACAACAGGAATGAAGTGGATATTCTGGGGATTCTTTCCAGGGACTTTCCATGAGCTATTTATAAACCTAATCCTTGGAAGAATGGATCTGCAAATAAATAAATGCTGCCTATCAACTGGCACACCATAGGTAAGAAAAGATTGACCAAAACCTGTAAAGAACTGCCATACATGACTAAAGCAACAAGTACTCACAATGTTCCTTTTTAACTCTTTCTTTTCTGCTTGCAATGCTCCTATCAGTGCCTAAACCAACTGTGGTATCTAACAAGCAAGCCGTGCTCTGTCACTGTGAACTGAGGTGGGCAGAGATCCTACAGAGAAGCACGCAAGGCAGCACAGATAATCCTTGGCACAACAGCAAGAATGCGTTTTGGAGCTTACTCTGCCCTTTCTTCTCTTGCCATTGCTGTCTTTGCTCTGTTCCCAGTGCCATGTGGGCTGCAGCTGGTGAGGCAGAACTGTAATATTTGTGTTTAGCTTTTCAGAATGTTCTTACTTCAGTTGTTATTTTGGAAAGCTGCCATGATTTTCCTGAGGAAAGCAAACTCCAGAATTTCTGACAGCCTCCATCTCAGGTATACCAGAATGGAAATTCATGGCAAAACTAAAAAGGTACTTCTGTAGCCTCTGGCTTTCTCTACGATGAATTTCAAAGTCTTGCTGCTTCAGAAAGAGTTTATTTAAAAGGATATTAACAACTTTAATAAGTGAGTTCTCCTTGGATACCTTAATATTCATGGAATGTTCAGGCTACTTGAATTAATATTATAATGTTATCCATTTTAACTTTGTAAGGAGTTCTCATTTATTCATGCATGCATTACTTGGTGGCTGCCTCCAAACTAACAATGCACAACCACGTGATAAGACTATTTCTCTTTTACGTGACAGTATTGATCAGAATTGAACTCTTAGTACATTTCACTTTGTGCGAGTTTGAAGCTAGCTAGAATGTTTTGGTGAGAAGGACTAGATCACAGGATGTGGAAGGAAAACAAGGGTGATATCTACTTCACTCATAGGCTTGCTGAGATGTATAAGAATAAGAATCCAAACATAGATAAGGCACTCCTTCTGCTGGGGAGCTTGGAGCTGCAATTTCTCTGTCTAGCCTCTCTGCCGACTCTCTGATTAATCTACTTTGCTTCCTAACCCCCTGGCCAAACCTCCATTCTTCCTTGGGACTGGGGTAAGGTTGAGAGGGAGGTGGGAGAAGGTGAAGGGGCAGTTGGGAGCCCCTCCTGGGAGCGCTGTTGTGCTTCTGTATTCCCTTTTCCCTTGTCTATTTCTGTCTATAACTGTATATACTGTAAATATCTGCTTGTATGTTGAGCTAAGCTGTAAATATAAGCTTCATTCAATTTCCAGAGCTGGCTGAGTCTAGTCTGGGTGATTTCCAAAGTGTGGGGGGGCAAGGCACACCCAAACCATCACACACTTCTTAATCTGCCATACAGCACTGAAGACTTCATATGACAACCTCAGAGACCAGTCTCAGTTTTGAGACTTGGGCCAAGTAATTAGAGTACCAGTAAGTGCTGTACATGATCCTGGGGGAGATTCTGCCTGGCCAAGGGCAATATGACTTTACTACTGCAGTTAAGAACTCTCTCAATACCTGAAACTACGACTGTCTGCCATAAACTGCTATGCACAGCTAAGAACACGGGAAGAGGCTACCTCAGACTTAGGGTGGTGTGGGGTGTAGAAAGCAAAGGAACAAAACCACTTTTAACAATGTAGTAAGAGGGTCCATTCAGACTGCTCCTGCTTACAAACAGCCTTCACAATCAAGGCAAATTAGACTGGGCACCAACATTTCTGAGGGCTTCTTCTGAGATTTCATTCAAGAAATACTCAAATAATCTGAGGCTTATCAAAGACTTAGAGTCTGAGATTTCAGCTACTCTATGTAACAACTCTATAATTTATTTTCTTATTCTATTTTTTCCCCTCCATTTTTAGAGTGTGTTTTGGTGATTTGTCTTGGAACAGGAGTGAAATGAAGTTCTGAGGCTTTCCCACTGCTCTTCTCCATCTCCTCAAGAATTCTGTATTATAAGCACACTGTTGACACTGAATTCCACTTTCTAATAGTTTATATATTTAAAAACACTGGGCAACGTATGGAAAACCACAATATTAATGAACACCTACAGGCTGCAGACCTCACAAAACCAAGCAACATTTCTTTAAAGCAGACAACTTCTCTGGCATTTGTTAATTAAGATACATAGAAACAACAAAAGATTCTTTTAGTCAAAAGCAGACTTACAGGAAAGATTCTTTTAGTCAAAAGCAGACTTATAGGATGAAAAGATGATTCAGAGTCACTTTTCTAGACTGGAAAGAATAATTTTACTTTTAAGTTTGCTTATGCAAGAGCTGCTGTCATCTTGGGGACCTTAATAGTAAACCGATGTTTCTGAAATGAAATGGGAAGACCTGGATATCTAATATTCATGTTTTATAAATAAATGACATATTTGAAATATTCAATGCTGCTGGTACCATATTTCAGACCAAAAAAATCCATAAAATATGATATTTAACTCTATCATACTGCCCTTGTTGTTATTTACAGGAATAAATACATACTACAGGTACTCTGAATGCAGACAGGGACTTCAGACAGAGATAGAAACACTGTTTCCATAGTAAAACCTGGAAAATAAAGAAGGAATGTGAAAATAAGTGTTTCAAAAGCAGGAAACATTAATTTTTCTAGGCTTCTATGTGCAGGAAGAGTTTGGCAGATCTAACTCAGGACACAAACCTGATGCGTTTCAGAGTTGCTTATGATTCAGACAGATTTTCAAATGCCTACATGCAGTAAGTTAACCACAGTCCATGATGATGGGTTATCAAACATCTTTTAGCATGCAGAAGAATAAAAGCACACAGTTGTGGAGGTCCTGTAAGCCACATACTACTAAGTCCATCAGCCACACCAAGGTGACTTTGCAGCAAGTGATAGAACTTCATTAGACGATTATTTTCTACCATGTGACTGAAATCAAATCTAGTTTGGATGGCAACACCCAGTTGATAAAAAAACACTCAACTGCCAGATTTCAAATTAGTGGACGCCCACAGACCAATGAGCATGACCTGATTATACTCAACATTGAAAAACAAGCCCTAATTATATCAGTAGTTGTTGGAGGTTAGTCCTCTATATACATGTAAAACTTCCTCTTCCAAAAGGAAAATGTCATAGTCCTAAGCAACACTGCTAGTGAAAGTGTCTCACAGATAAATCTAGAAGAAAAAGAAGAATGAAGAAACATAAGTTTTTGCAGAAGACATCACTAAATGCCCACAGAAGCCAACACTAAATGCCCACAGAAGCCCAACTGAGACTAGAACAAATTCTGGTTAAAAACCTCCCCTAATTCACAGTTTAGTGAATCACAGAATCATAGAATCAAGCAGGTTGGAAGAAACCTCCAAGATCAGCCAGGCCAATCTAGCACCCAGCCCTAGCCAGCCAACTAGACCATGGCACCAAGTGCCTCATCCAGTCTTCTCTTGAACACCTCCAGGGACGGTGACTCCACCACCTCCCTGGGCAGCCCATTCCAATGCCAATCATTTGCTCTTTAATGTGGAGAACTCAGTCCTAAGAGAGGCTCTTATTAGTCTTTGGAAAGAAGTGTCATAATCTCCTTATCTTATAATGTTAAGAAGGAACATTACAGTCCATTGGAATTGAGTAATACTTTTAAACCAGCTAAGACCTAGTGAAGGAATTCCCTTCTCTAATGTTGGTCATTTGTAATTAAACTTTTGAGTGTCAGGGAAATAACTCTTATGCTCAATATTAACAAATCAGTTTCATAACCAAGTTGTTTGTTCAGCCTGATTTCTAAAAGTCAATGAATGCAGAAAAAAAAGGCTAACCATATATTCAGGGAAGGCTAAGTAGGTAAAAAATTTCCCTTATTTCATTCTTTCTCAAGATTGCAGATTTTGTGTTCATCTTCATACAGATGATTAAGGTCCAGCACCAGACTCATGGGGTGTACACACTAAAAGATTGATTAATGGCCAGATGTTTAAAACAATTGTCCTGCAAAAACACTTTTATCATGTGTGAGTACTTCTAGCAGCTTGTAGGACTCAATGGTATTAAAGATCCTCATTGATGTTGCAGCAGTGCAAATAAAACCACTATACCACTATAATTTACAAGTATGGCTACTTCTGTTACACTCCTCCATCTGTCCTCTTACTGCCTTCCTCTTCCTTACCAGTCTCTTGACTCCCTTCCCTTTTACACATCTTTGCTCCTTTCTTTTCTCTTTTCTTTTTCCATTTCTCTTTTATTTTCCTTTTCTTTTCTCTTTTATTTTCTCTTTTCTTTTTTTGTTTCTCTTTTATTTTCCTCCTTTCTCTTTTCTTTTCTTTTCTCTTCTCCTTTTTTTTTTCATTTATTTTCCTTTTCTTTTCTCTTTTCTTTTCCCATTTCTCTTTTATTTCCCTTTTCTTTCCTCTTTTCTTTTTTCATTTCTCTTTTATTTTCTTTTCCTTTTCTTTTATTTTCTCTTTTCTTTTATCTTCTCTTTTCCTATTTCTCTTTTATTTCCCTTCTCTTTTATTTTCCTTTTCTTTCTTTTATTTCTCTTTTGTTTTCTCTCCTCTTTTCCTTTTTTTTATTTCTCTTTTATTTTCCAATTTTCTCTTTTATTTTCCTTTTCTATTTTCTTTTCACTTTTCTTTTTCTCTTTTCTTTTTTTCTTTTCTGTTTTATTTCTCTTTTATTTTCCTTTTCTTTTCTCTTCTATTTTGTTTTTTCATTTCTCTTTTATTTCCTTTCCTTTCTCTTCTCTTCTCTTCTCTTTTCTCTTTTATTTTCCTTCTTTTTTCTTTTCTCTTTTGTTTTTTCATTTATCTTTTATTTTCCTTCTCTTTTCTCTTTTATTTTCCTTTTCTCTTCTCTTTTCTCTTTTATCTTCTCTTTTTTATCTTATTTTTTCTTTCTTTTCTTTTCTCTTTTATTTTATTTCCTTTTTTCTTTTCTTTTCTTTCATTTCCTTTTCTCTTTTCTTTGTCCCTTCCTGCCACTCTCTCTCTTTAAAGAACTTCAAAGGCAGTTGAGTTTGAAAAAAAAATTAAATCTCATTTTGGATCCTGACTGTGGGCTTAAAAAGGACTCCTCTGCCTTTTAAGCAAGCTTTAAAATATGTCACTTTTTGTTACATATTTTATGACTGTATCATTATTACATTCACAATAAAGATTTTGATTCCTGCTACAGAAACGATTTACTTTGCTGCCACCAATTTTAAACTCTACAGATGCTCTCAATTGTGTTTAAGGAGATATATTCAAGCAGAAATATGGTTAGGGTAAACCAGAAACACACATAATTCTGGCTGTCTAAAATTACTTGTCACAGGTGAGTGATGAGTCAGTATCAAGGAAAGAAAACAATTATCTTGTATAAATACAAGGGGAGGAATAATGAGAAGCTTCCTCAGGGTTTAACTCCAACAAATTCTCTGGTTTTCCAGTTCAGCTACATGATGTAGTAAAATGCATTTATAAGTTCAAATATCATGTGTAGTAATATTTATGTTGCTAAAAACCCACAACAGCAATGATGTCAGACCGCTATTCTGCATGTGTCACAGGCAAAATATGTGCCTGTTTCTGTCCATATGGCACACAATTACATCATGAAGACCAAGCAAACAATCCAACCAGATGATTTTAACTATTTATTTTTTTCAGCATGGTGCCTCTTGAGCTGGATTCGTCCCTGGAGAAGGAAAGAAGATTACAACAGCTGCTTAGAGCAGCTACAGTTAATGATGCAACACACTGCTAATGATTGTGTGCTGGCAGGCTGCATTTCAGTTTCTCCTATTTTAAAGACAGGTTGTAAAGGTAATTAATTAATTATTGCTGCAAATCATATTGAGATCCTCAGGTAAAATCCATTACCCTGGCATGCTAGATTATTTATTACAGATTAGATGAAAAGGAAAAAAAGATGCTTGCAGACTAGTCTGAAAGCATCAGCAGAATGTCCTGAAGATAAGAAAAGATTCATCTAGGTAATAAGTAATTATGTGCAGCTTTTCAGAAGAAAACAAATTCATGTTTTTATGCATATTACCATATGGAGCAAAATGGTTGAAATAGTAGGGAAACAAAAAAGCTCTGCACAAACCTCCAGTAAAGCAAACTGAAATGAGGCCGATAAGCAATTCTACAAATCTCATAGACCCCAGTGGAGTGCACAATGAATTGGAACTAAATGAAGGCATTAAATGAAACTTAATTCCTGGGTCAGGTGCAGCACTTAAAAAAATTATAAACCAAGAGGGGAACTACAAGTAAAATCATTACTATTTGAATTATAACTTTGGTAGTAATATAATGCCTTAAAAATTATATTACAAACTAAAATAATAATTCCACTGTAAAACCCTCTAAAAGATTTTAAAGAGAATCCTGACAATCAAAGGTAAATCCTCCACAGATGTAGAGGCATTTAAGGGAGTAACAGGTAAGAAAGAAAATGAAGATAAACAAGTTCCAAAAATTAAAAGCCTTTCTGACAAGGTTTTGCTAAACTTATCTTTTAATCTCCGTGAGCCAAAGGTTGAATAACCATCTTTGTCAGGCAACAAGCCATACAGATTAAAAAGTATTTTGGTGATCCTATTCTTTTTGAACAGGCAGTTAGTATCACATTACACTGATCTGCATGCAGCTCCTCAGCAAGGCCACAGGAGAAATATTAATTCATCATTTGCAATTTGATAATGCAATTATGCAAAGTGACAGGAAAGATTAAATGGTCTTTGCAATAAAGTCAGATCAGATAATCATAGTGCTCCCTCTTTGATATTTACTAGTCTGTCATTTAAATAGGAAAGTTTACTGTTCAAAAGTTTGTTCAGTGTATTCATAATATTTTCTTCAAGCAGAGTCTCTGGTCACTTTCCTGATACGTCTGAGGAGAGGCAGCCACACAGTCAGGCTGCAGGACAGAGTTGTGCAGTTCAGAGCCCATTGCCCCAGCCACGAAGGGACGTTACCATCCTGCACACACCCTTTTTAATCAGTCTCACAAGGCTAATGTGAAGCACTCATTCACAAATGAATAAAATGAATGCTTATTCAAGTAAGTGAGTTATCAACATATAAGTAACTGAACCCTTTAGTCAACGGAGCTTAGTGACCAAAGTTTTATTAGTGGGTAGAAGAGAATACATTACTGGAACACATACAACTCCTGATGTATGCTGCGTTACCAGTTCACACACACCTTTCTCAGATTCAGGTAATGATAATCAAAGATCTAATCTGAAAGCTTGCTGAACACCTGCAAGAAATGCAAAGCTCCTGCTATGACAAGGGGGTTTCTTCCAAAACATCACAGCAGGCACCTGAATTCAAGAATGGAAAGAGAATCATTCTGAGGGGCACCCACTGCAATGCTTCAGTAGCTTTCTCTGAGAGAGTTGATGCCTATCTGTATCAGTAAGGCCCTTGCAACCACATAAATTACCATACTAAATAGATTTACATCTCAGGGATATACATGGTAGGAATCATGAGAGGTAGAGAGGGAAAAGTTTGCTTTTTGTCACCAAAAACAGTACCTAACTGTAAGGAAGAAAAAGCAGAAACAAGAACCACTGGCCAAAACATTCCTGAACTTAGATTAACCCACATTCTGTTGGAAAATTTGCTATTGAAAAATGTGCCAAGCATTCCAATAGCTTAATATACTAGATGACTTGAGCTGCTTCAAGTAAAGATGGAGATAAGATCTTGCAGTACCTCTGTGGAAGAGAGGTAAACATTTTATTCCAGCAGTACTTTGCTGGAATAACTGCTTTTTGATGCGAACTAGTGCCCTTCAAATAAACATTTGTTTGTATGAAGTACCTCTCTGATCTCAGAAAAGATCTTCCCTTGAGCAACCCACCCACTCCAAATTCATGCTAACAAGGCTCTCCATACCAGACTGCTATGCATCTTGTGTTCTTGTGCTTTCTGTAGTAGTGTGTGCCCACCTGCATGTAAACGATTGCACACAAAAGTGTTCACATTGAAAAAGAAATATTCTATTATTTGCATCTTTCAAACCAGCATTCCATTGACAATATGGCAGGAAAAAAAACCTGCATTCATTCCAGGTGTAATAACAGAATAGCTTTTATCCTTTTTTCTTGCTCACTTGAAAATGTGTGCATCTTTTGCTGTTCTTCAGAGTCTGTCCTTGTAATTCTGAACCTGTTCTCAGGTATCGGTGCAGTCTGCACTCACTAGAGAGATGAGGTGTAGCTATCAGGAAGAAATCTTTCAGGTTGTTTATCATTTTTGGTCAAATGTGAGCATTAGCTGATAATTAAAGGATACTCCAGTCTCTTATCAGTCATAAAAAAAGGACAATACAGATAATTTCAATTGACAAGGGAACAATGTTTGTAATGAAACAAGAGTCAGGTATGTAACAACTAAGATCCGTGACATTTATGCAGGTAAATGAGAATTTCACAGTATCACAGTATCACCAAGGTTGGAAGAGACCTCATAGATCCTCAAGTCCAACCCTTTAATTTGTTGAAGTGCAACCTAAATTACAAGCACCAGTACAAATGAACAACAAAGAAAGGCATTTCTTGTTTCTCAGCTGCACAGAGGAATATTGTGAGGGAAAAGTACAAGCAGAATACAGCCAAATAATAAAGAAGCAAATGACTCTCTGATTGGTATTTGGATAGGACACTAATACCTCTGACTGAATACTCTGAAGCAAACAATCTCATTGACAAGAACAAATGCATAAATATTAATTTTTTAAGTATTAGAAGAAGATGAATTCCAGCTTAGGCTCTTGAAACTATCCCTAGCTACATGAGTACCTCAAACTATCTACATTTTTGCAAATCACTCTGAGCTGCTATTCACATTTATAGATGGGAAGTCTGTGTCCTAAGAAAGAAAATGTATATAAACTTTCCAAGTCCCAGACCAATGTTTTTAATCACAATGCTTTTATTCAGCAAACATGAAAGGATACAAGCAATAATGTTTTGGGCTTTTTGGTGGTTTGGGGTTTTTTTTTTAAGGATGTAAAATGTCTTTGCATCAATAAAGATTTATGGAACTAGAAAAGCATGTGTATTATTCCAACAAAGCATTTTAGCTAGTGCTAGAAATTATTAGCCTATAAATATATATTTTAATACATATAAAAATATATTTTAATATATATAAAATATATATAAATATATATTTTAGCAGCCTATTGTTATTTATGAAAACAGTCTCAAGTTGTGCTGGGGGAAGTATAGGTTGGATGTTAGGAGGAAGTTCTTGCCAGAGAGTTATTTGCCTTTAGAATGGGCTGCCCAGGGAGGTGGTGGAGTCACTGTCCCCAGAGGTGTTCAAGACAATCCTGGATGAGGCACTTAGTGCCATGGTCTAGTTGATTGGCCAGGGCTGGGTGCTAGGTTGGAGTGGATGAGCTTGGAGGTCTCTTCCAACCTGGCTGATTCTATGAACGTCCCAATCATCCACTGCATAACTAAAAGAACCCTAAAACTTAATGAAGTCTGCTACTTCTCTTTCATAAAAGGCTCAGAAAAATTACCAGAAGAAATAAGCAGCTTTTTAAATTCCTCTGAAATGACTTATAATAGCACTTAAAATCCACATGGGAAGCTTTTCATATGGAAAGCACAAACCGTTTCACAAATGTGGGAATAGCATTATTGCATCTGGTTTTATCTGGGAAACTGAAAATATATAGGCTGTGCACCTCCATGTCACACTGCTACCCTGGGCAGGGACATCAGAGTCAGCCATCATTGATTAGTTTTGACTAGACTGAAAACAGTCCAGTCACACTAAGGTGATAGTCTGAGCAGGAGAAACACCCTGCTCCTTGTGAATCCCCTTGCTGCACTTCGTTGTGCCATGGGAACAGATCCTCAGAGGCTAATGGCCTCTATTTGCAGAGAACCTGAGCATCCCAAAGTCCCTCTGAAATCAATCCCTGCAGCTATGCAGCAGCCCAAGCCTCACCTTGCCCTCCAGTTGCGCATTCAAAATTCTCAGCACTTTCTCTTTTGGCTGACTGTCACGTTGAGTGATGAGACAGGGAAGCAGAAAGCTCAGGTAGGTTTAGTCCGGGCTTGCTGAATAGGTTTCATCAAGCAAATCCTAGCATTTAGAGAAAAGTGATTGCACAAAAAAAAATCTGATCTCCTGAGCAATTATGAATTAGTTACCCAGAAGTACTGGTTGAAAGACTAGCACCCACGTGTTTTAAAGTCAGATTCATTTTTCATATCAGCTCTTGGAAGATGCAACACTGCCAGGCTTGTGCTGTGCAGGGTGTCAGATTTCGTTATCATAGTGGTCCCTTCTGACATCACAATCTGTGAATCTCTTTGTTTTATCAAGTTCTATTAATTTTGTAGTCTGGAAATGGATGCAAAGATGAATAGTGGGAGCTGAAAAACTAATAACAAACTATGGGTTTTTAAAGGATACAAACATTGATTATAGGCTCATGTTTACTCAGCTCTTTTTCAAAGAGCTTCCCATAAAATCAAATAGAAGATCATATCTGAAAAAGAAAACGATGAGAGGATCCCTGAAGAGAGTAAGTACAGAAGACTGATTTATACAAAGAAATCCATTCATTACAATATAATCACTACTGGTCTTAGGTGGTGAGATCATGTATTTATGACCAAGCTCAAAATGAAAGGCTTGCCACTGGAATTTTGAGACAACGAACCCTGAGTGTAGAAAGTCTCCCTGAATGCAGAAGATTCACATCCTTCAACATTCCAAGCACAAAGCACCTAATTTGCTGCCCCAATTTCCAATCAGAAGCGTTCCAGCAACTGAAAGAGCTAGCAGATAACCCTGCTCCTTTGACATGCCTCCTTCCAGTTACCAAGGACAGCATAATTTTACCTTCCTTTTTGTCCTTCCAAAAAGCACCTGAAGTTCTGTCTTTGCGAGGCTCTAAGATTTACACAGAGGAGTTCTCAAGAGCGTATTACAAAGCCACTATTTATCTCTTATGGATTTCAAGTCAAAGTACTGGGCCCATCCTTGAGATGGGAATCCTGTAACAGGAGGTTAGAATCCTATGTTTGGACTGCACTTCCATCAGTAAATTTTATTTATGCATAATAAATCTAACTGGATTTCTGACACAAGTGGCTTAATGCCATTCAGCAAGCCTGGAATTAATGAACCAAATAACTGATGATATTACTGCAATTGTACACTGCATCATAAAATCTACCACAAAATACGAAGATATTACTGCTGACAACATAGTCCTAAAACATCAAATAAGGTGACAGCAAATAAACAAATAGAAGAATCAGTCATCATTCCCAGTTTCATCTCCAGACTTAGTTTTCTCATTTCAAAAGTACCTCCTTTGAGCTTGTTTTTTGCTACATTTAAAAGCAGCTTCCTGTAGACTTGTACATGCTACTGTAAGAGTTGGAAGTGATGATGGTTGATAATTTCTGGCCCATCCTCAGGAAGCACAGATTACAGATCTCTGTCACACATGCTGTGCAGCCACATATACCTGCCTATTATTTAAAAGAAACCCACACCGTTCACGACGACTTTTCAGGCAATTATTACATGCCTGTGCTAATCCACCACTAGGCAGTGCCAAGAAATTATCAGACCAGCAGACAGCTTCAGCTATTATTGTGCTCTGTCATGCTGGATGGAGACCTGTTTGCTCTGACAGGCTGCTCCCCCTGGCATTTGAGGGAAAGCAGATTTGCTGGCTGACACTGACATTTCTGTTTGCTGCCTCTCATGTGTCTGATCAGGAGGTGCAGCTCACCACCTGTAAATTCTGAACAGCTGAAAAAGGGCTGTTCCTTGCTGGGCATTTCTTGAGAAAGGGCCCACAGAGAACCAACAAATGCTCTTATTCTATGCTGGTTATTTTATCCATTCCTCATTGCCATTTCTAGCTTACTGAGCATCAAAAGCCTAGCAGGAAAACACTAACTACAGTATTTCTGTAGACTGATACCACTCAGATTCACATGAATTAGAAGGTGAAGTCTAGTGCTTTACTACTGCTGAAGACATAGAGGGAGTTTATCCAGCTAAAGCGCTTGGCAAAGAGTGCCTGCAGCTCCAGGAAACAGCATGAAGATGTTATACTTGCTGTTTGAACTAAAGGCACACCCATTTGACTACCTGAATGCACAATCCTGTGATATTGTTCAAGCTTGGATAAAGTAGATATCAAAGTTTTCTTTTCATCTCGGAGAGGTACAGTGCATAGACTCTTATATTAGCCTATCACCCAGCTTCATCTCTAACAGCAAGATCGCTGGCAGAACTGAAAAGGCTTGAGGAAATTGGCGGCTGCTGCTGCTAGCAAAAAATCCTGGATGCAGCAGAGAAGCTTTCTGAAGATAGCTTTGTGACCACATGCCTTGCTGAGGAGAGCAGAGGTCATAACAGACCCTGTTTGTGAGGAATTTGTTCTGGTTCCCATCTTCTGCAAGGTCACTGCAAGCATGCCAGACCAAGAGACAGAATTGGTTAAGGTAATCAGTTCTTAGCTAAGGTATGAGAACACCCTGTGTATGTCTTGAAGATACACCCTCTTTATCTGAAGATAAGACTTTAAGCTGTTGCAAAGTAAGCACTCCAAAGCTACAGTTATATACCAATGCAGACTTCTTTTTATATGGAGCACTGCTGTTCCTCAGGAATTAGTTTTCATAACTATAAACGTGCACCCATGATTTTTTTTATCAAGTAAATCCACAGAGACAAGAAAATAAAAACTTATTATGTGGCCCCTACTTGCTCTGAGTACAGTTTGCTCATGTATCATACTTCCCAGGTTTTGATTTACAACTGTACCTCTTTTTGAACTGTTATATATATTAACTTAATGTTTTTATGGCTCACTATTCTCTCTATAAAACTGCATGCATTTGTCACCTTCTTTGATGGTTAAGGATGAAGAAGAGCATATAAATTCTGAATTATGTTTACATCTTCAGAAAACAAGCATCCAGGAAAACATGTCAAAGGCAAGGAAAGCAGAGATGGATTAACTCGCCTCCTGCCATTTCTACACTTCTAATGCAAGGAGCACTACTGTAAATTCAACTGGGTACTAATCAGTGGATTGTATACTTTAAAACTATTACCTTGTTGATCAAGCTACACACAGACCTTGCAATTATTTGTCTTGACCAGCTCTACTGAGGTGAGTCATTTTATGGATGTCTGCAGATCCTACTATAAAGTGGTAGACTCAGCGCCAGTTACACCCCGTTATGTTGCGGCCACTGCTTCTTTCCTCCCAAGGTAAATCACCACAAGATTTTAAAGAGTAAAAGCCCCCTGAGGTCTCAGGCATGCTGACAGCATTCAAATAGAGACTTTTAACTTTTTTAGAGCAGAGTAACACTCCTTTATTAGGAAATACAGACATACTTTATCAACAGGCTTAAAGAAAGGGCGTAATCACACCGGTATCGAGGGCACAGTTTGCACTTCTTTCTGAGGAAACACTAAAAAAGTGTACTTTGACTCCTCTGTCACCTGTGCTGCAATACTTGCAGTGCTTGTCACAGACAGCATAAGCAAACAGTACTGGAACAGTCACAAGAGAGGTAGAGACTGCTACTCAGATCTGATATATGGAGGAACTTTAACGTATATAACACAACACTCCGTCCAAACAGCAACATTCTGAACTGGCAACTTCCCTTGGCGTATTTTTGCTTTTTTGTTTTCTTCTCTGACAGCAGTTTTCCACTTTCCATGTAGTCTCTACCACACTGTATTACACAAATACTGCTGCAGTACAGACAGCATAGAATCACAGAATCAACTAGGTTGGAAGAGACCTCCAAGATCATTCACGCCAACCTAGCACCCAGCCCTAGCCAGTCAACTACACCATGGCACTAAGTGCCTCATCCAGTCCTTTCCTGAACACCACCAGGGATGGTGACTCCACCACCTCCCTGGGCAGCCCATTCCAATGCCAATCACTCTCTCTGACAACAACTGCCTCCTAACATCCAGCCTAGACTTCCCCCGACACAACTTGAGACTGTGTCCCCTTGTTCTGTTGCTGGTTGCCTGGCAGAAGAGACCAACCCCCACCTGGCTACAGCCTCCCTTCAGGTAGCTGCAGACAGCAGTGAGGTCATCCCTGAGCCTCCTCTTCTCCAGGCTAAACAACCCCAGCTCCCTCAGCCTCTCCTCATAGGGTTTGTGTTCCAGGCCCCTCACCAGCCTTGTTGCCCTTCTCTGGACACCTTCCAGCACCTAAACATATAGTTCCCTGCAAAATCTGAACTTTAATTTTCCCTATTCCATTTTTAAATCCACCAAGAAGATGTGATATCTTGACAACACATTAGCACAGCTGTGGCATAAAAATGGCAATACCTAGAAATTAATTACATGTTTAAATATACCAGGGCAAGAGGGCTGGTAAGGGGTTTGGCACACAAGTCCTCCTTCCCTCTCCTTGATTTCAGCAGATTGCTGTAGCTTTTGTGAGCAAAAATTAAAAAGAAATGAAAATGCAGGCCTCCTCTCTCTCATCTGTTTGGACTGCTGCAATTAATGAGCTAAGACAAGCACTGCCACCAGCAAGATTCAGTATTGTTGTTTCAAATTAGAGAGTATCATTGAAAAGATTGCTCCATGTCCCCACACTGTACACATTTCTTTCTGTATAGGCATACAAGCATGTAAGGAATTGTTTTTTCTTTCTTACTAGGCTAAATTCAGTACTACATTACTATTATTGCACTACACACACAACCAAACGAGATTAACAGTGAATATTTTTTGTCTTCAACACGCAACATCTCACTCCCACCTCAAACAAAAGAAAATGAAAATCGACTCTGAACTATAAGAAAATATTTTCCTTGTTATATGGTTGTAGAATGAGTCAACTGGTTTTGTTTATTTAACTAGGTCCATTCCTCTAGAAGACAACACAGGCATCAGATTGCACACATAACTCTCTAGCAAGAAGTCAAAGTCCTTTATTAGGGGCTCCTACAGTGTAAAATTCTTTCCCAATAATTCAACTTTACAAACTTTTCTCACATTAAAAAGTTCAACCATGAATAATTAACATTTTCCAACATGATAACACAGCAGACATCCATTTTTCTTTAAGCTCCTAAACAACTGACTGTTGAAACAAAGTCTGAATAACTACCACTAACTGGATGAATCCAGGCTTGAACTGCTAGCCTATTTGAATACAAATAAATCAAATTAGTGAGAAGTACTGCTTATTTATCAAATAGCTTCATACTTCCCACCAGAAATCCCAAAGCCTTTCAGCGTGTTCTGGCTTCTGCTGCAAACCAGCAATCCCTGGGTTTTCTAAACAACGTGGTTCTTTAAAAAAACAGGGTTGAAATCTCTCCAGGAACAGTTGATCCTTATTTGGATATCAATCTGAAAGACTCAGAGCTATGCATTCTCTGTAAAACTGTGCAAGAATGCCTGAGCAGTGGAGAGAGAATTCCAGCAAATGAAGAAAAACAGACTGCCAGAAGGATTCTTTCTTGTTCTGTCCTTTCCTTGCTGCCTTACCCTGTCAATCATGACTGAGAAGACAGCACAAGCTATTCTTTCCACACATGTACAGGCTTCAAAACTGACTGCTTTGACGCAACACTTAGGAGAGGTCATACAGAGAGAGCACATTTCATTACTGATCTGTGAGGTCTCTTCCAACCCTGATGATACTGTGATACTGTGATACTGAATCTCTGTGTCACTGTATAGGAAGAGAAGGAAGATTCACCTGACAGAGCTGAGTAATCAACTTGATATCATTTCCCAGATGAATAATCTTCTCAGGAAAAAACTGCTAAACATTATCAGCTGCAGCTCAGACAGTCCAATTGGCATGAGTCAGGTCGTAGGAGCACCTCAAGCTCCTGGGAAACCGGAAATCTGACAATGATTAAAGGCAGAAGCCTCCAAAAGATGAGAAAGAAGGCTACTGATGTGTTTGCAGAAGTCCTTCCATCATTAAGGTGAGACAGATCTTGAGTGCTTTTTCCCTATGTGGTCATATAAACATCTGAAAAAGACCAGTGTCTCCCCAGTCAACATAGCCATGCCAAGCAGCCTCCTTGTATGAACACAGGTTATGTTGACAGAGGAGGGTGGTTGTCAAGCTGTATCATTTGGAGATGAGGTCTACTTACACCACTACGCCCACTTCATTGACATGTTAGGTTTGACCTAAGGCACTCCCCTAGTGCAATGTCAGGCTAGCTTATGTACAATACATTTCTCCTGCTCTAATATAAGATCAGAAGCATATATTACAAGCATAGGGTTCACCTCCTTCAAATGGTTAGGTCATTTTTCTAGGATTTAAAAATACCATTCCTTTTCTGTAAGAAAAACTCCTTTATTATGTTGCCTGTATTTCTAGCATGAAGGTGATACATGTATTTTTAAATGCATAATCTGCATTAAGAAACATGTAAGTGGTAAAATTTTCCTACATCACTTTTTCATAGTCACTATGTTTAGTTTAGTGTAGCATAGCCTTACAAACCATTTTCCTTTTTAGTCAGGAAAAATCACTGTCAGCAAAGAAGTTGCCTAATGTTGTTTACCACATGTCTTCTTAAGGTCAAAATTAACATATGTAATGATCATTTCAAGGAGTGACATTGTGATGCATCAAGCATGAAAGAGGTCAAGAGTAAGTCCACTAATAATGTCATCTTATATTTATGTATCTCTAAGTACTCAGAACAATCTAGGTTTCAATTACCTTAGTCTCCTCCATGAATTTTTGGGGTAGTGTATATATATATATAAATACATAGGTTCCTTCATGGGGTGAATCAGTGCAGAAGCATTCTCTGCCTTGTTCTTGTAGGAACTGGTTTCTTACAGCACCAATTCTTCAGGTAGCATAGGGAAATTAGTGCCTGAACTCAGGCACCCAGGTTTGGTGCTTAAAATAAGGTGATATGAACATGCGCACCGCCAAGAGTTTGTTAACTAACTCTCCCACAGAAGTTGGCCAAAATCCCCACTGGTTTTGCTTAGAGCTGTATTGGTTTAATGTGATTTGCTGAAACACTTGTTTATTCTTTACAGGTTTCTGGTTTTCATGTTTAACCTTTCTGTATGTCCTTTGAATATTTCATAAGACTACACACAACCACTGCACGACAAAGTACCCTGTCTAATGTAACTATTTTTACAAGTTAGGAGAAGCAGGTTAGCCTGTTTACAAAATGGCTTGCTGCCTGCTATAAGCATGTTTAAAATACCTTATTTTACCTCACTTGAAAACCTTTAAACTTTTCTGTGCATCTGCAGACAGAAGAAGATGAACAACACTGCTGTCTTTTAGACTTTATTGCTGCTTCTTCAAGCAACCAACCCATATCGCTGTATCAGATGTGTTATGGTTGTTATGCAGAGGTTGTGTGATCAAATAAACCTTTCAGTCATTTTGACAATGACACATCTATGACTTTGCCTTTGTAAAATGGAAGTGCCACAAGCACCATCAGAGAACCAATACACTATGCACTCAACTTTTTTCCAAAGAGAGGTTAAGAATCACATTTAATTTTTCTCTATAGCTGCATTCAAAAGCAGCATATTCCTTAAAAGGTGTTCTACAAGGCAGCATCACCAGAGAAGAGAGCCATCAGAATGAACTGGACTGCAGGCAGCCAGCCAGCTAGGCACAAAAAGTATGGCAACTAACATGGCACACAGCCCTTCTTCACAACATTTCAAGACCTTGTTACAAAACTGAACTAGTCGTGGCAACAGAGCTGTGTTTTCCTGATTTCCCTTACAGTGGATACATTAGCAGCTCAGGAGATGCAGTTGAAAAGCATCACAGAGTATCTTAGTCTAGTCAGGATCAAGTCCAATTACACACAAAAGCAGAAAACATGAAATCTCACTCTAAGAATGACAAAAAGGAAGAGAAGTAATTCTCCTCTTCCTGGAGTGAACAGTCATTCTAGACTGTAAACTACAAGATAAAAGGCTATAGATAACTCCATTATGACAACAAATTATATACTTTAGCTAAACAGAAGGGAGACATTGTAAAAAGATGTTGTCCTTTCCTCCCCCACCCTTTTCTGTCTTTTACTATTGCACACATTTAAATGCAGACTGATATGTTTATGGATGAAGTCAAGCTAGAGCTGGTCCTACCAATTTAAAGACCAAAGAGCCACAGAGAATCCAACTTATTTCATAGAGTATAAAGGGAAGAATGATGTACTTGCCAGGAACACTTCCAAAACCCCATCACATCTGTTTACATAGGTCACCTGGCCCAGAGTTAAACATCTGCAAAACTGACCCAGTAAGGAAAAGGTGGCTTGTATATACAGCCCCCTGTTGCTCAGGTGTAAGTGGGTATGCCTTATGAAACTCAAGGCTCCTTATGTGCAGAAAATTACATCTGGAGATGTGCTCACATTTCTTAAAAATCTGTCCTTAGTCAGAAATGCAGGAAAGGTACCTAACTAAAATCCATTTCCTTGCTGTCTAAACTTTATTTTCATTCATCTTTAACACTGAATAATTTCTGTAAGGACAGCTGGCATGCAAAATCATAGAACCTGAGGCTTTCAAGGTACATGAATAAGATCTACGTCAAAGTGTAACTTGCTTGTAACAACTGGCTACCATGCCAAACCCATACATGTCCCCACAAACGTAAGAGAGAAATCATAGGATATATCTTGAGGTTGGGCAAAATTGTATCACTTGAGGTACATTCAAAGAAAAGGTGTGATGATTATCTACAAACTTTTCACAGACTGGTGAGCAAACAGTAAAATGGTAATTCTGCGTCATTAACTACTGCACACGATACCAAGGGATTTATCTCAGCCTGGGAAAACCTTTCTGTTTCAACTGCTAGCAGTCAGAATGTTTTCTTTCCTGACAGAAGGGAAAAAAAACAACAACAACCCTCTAGTAAAATATAAGCTAGACTATTACTGTCACTTTGGTTTTTATCAGTAACACTTTTCAGATTTACCTTTCTTGCGTCGCGTATCATCTTCCGAATAGTTTCCTTGATAGTGTAAGGCTGTGCTCGAGGTGGATGAAAAAGTAGATCAATATTTGTGCCACCAGAAATTCCAGGCATCAGGTAGGGCCAACCTAAGTCAAGATTTGGAGCTTCCACATCTGATTCAATGGGCCAGTAGGTTCCCGAGGAAGAAGTATCATCAATGGCGTGGTTCGATGAATAAATCGTGGTTTGGGGAAGTTTGTGAACATTGTTCAAAATATAATCAATTTCCTCATCTGCTAGGAATTCTGAGCATCTCTCTTTGGAAAGAAATTCTTTGTAGGCTTCTAAACCTCCTTCAATTAGAGCATCAATAGCTACTCGGTACCACTCCTTGTAATGAGGTTCAATATAGTTGTCTGGTCTGCATTCATCATGCAAGGACGATAGCAAAGATGAAGTTTCCATTTTCACAAATATTTTGTATCAAGTCTCTTAAGCTTCCATTTGTGAGCTGATGAGATGTGTCTGTAAAGAGAGAAAGGTAAGAAAACAATCAGATTATTTCTACAGACCCACGACACGTACACAGACTTCATTAAAAATATCTTCCTGGTGATGTTGCCTTACATTTTTCTAGCACCTTCCAAGAACTTAAAAATGCTTTGAAAAGGCTCAGCAATTAACATTGCCAAATGAGCATTAAAGAGCCAGATAAAGAGCTTCTTTGACGTAAGGCAAAACTAAATACATAATTAAGTGATTTGACAAAGTTCTTGTGTTAAAAGCTACAGCAGAGCTCATAACAAAGTAACACCCATACACACCTGATGCATGTTCCAATATGCCTCCATAGGTTGTGTTTCAAAACTCTTTGTAACAACTCGCAGTGTTCACAGAAGCGCTTCAGAAACCAATTATTTCTCCTACATCTGATGCATTGCTTTTTCTTCAGTGCTCTGTTTATTTCTGGTTTATTTGAAACCACAGTCAGGTCCTTCTCCTTATCTATCTGTTCTCCTATGCTGATCTAATCCATTTGTTGCTCCCAAGCAGGACCAGCCTATCTCATTTCAGTGAGTTATGAGGAACTCCAGAAAGATTTCTCCTCCCACATCTGGGATCAAACTCTGAATCAGCAATCTGATGTCTAGTTTCCACCCTGCTCATTCCTTCTGCCAAACAGAGCGGCTGCTTTAATCTTACTTCTTTTTTTTAGAATCACAGAATCATAGAGTCAGTCAGGGTTGGAAGGGACCACAAGGATCATCTAGTTCCACCCCCCCTGCCATGGGCAGGGACACCCTACCCAAGATCAGGCTGGCCACAGCCTCATCCAGCTTTTTTCTTTTTAATACATTGTTTACTGATGATGATTTATAAATTCATTGCTACAATCTTTTTATTTCATTTAGCAAAAGCTGAGAGGGTTACTTCTGCTGTGACAATTTGGGATTTAAGGTAGAGAGAGGACAAATGGCCAACATTTCTCCCTTCACATTTCTGCAACCTTGTGGGACTCCAGCAACTGCACTATTCACCTAAAAGTGCAATTAATTTCCTCATTGACCAGGAAAAAGAGAAAAGGGTGGTGGTGTGGTGCAGTGTGGATTTTTCATGACAGTAACATGAGTATGGCCATGTAAAATAGAAAGATGACACATGGTAGCCCTTTTTCATCTTTCAGGGCTAGGGCACAAAGCTGATGAGAAAGAAAATTAGAAAGGACATCCAACAAAGGAAGAACACTTACAAAAAGCATATACAAAGTATAGCTTGAAAGTTAGCACTGGGTTTCCCTACAAGCCTAATTAGTAGTATAGCAGTATAATAGCAAGGAATAGTTGTAGGGAGTTATGATTCCATTTACTGACATACAAACATAACGCAATTTTCTCTTCTAATGTAGACCTTTCAGGTATTTTTGCAAACAATGCATTTGCTTTCCACCATCTGCTGGGAATAGTTTAAATCTTTCCGAAAGGAAACATAAATTAGCTGCATTAACCTAAAGAAATGAAAATCCAAATCTCCATATACTGCTGATAGTCCAAATTCCAATTAAATGTTCAATTAAGCCAAGATTTCTGAAGAACTTTGGAAGTCTGAGGTTAACAAAAGAGACCAAGAAAAAAAAAATACAGATCTGAGGCTGGCATCAGCATGTCATATGAAATAATTCCATTTGAATCTTGTCTTTCAGCCAAGTAGCAGGGTAGATCTTCCCAGATAGGACTGCTCTCGAGCCTGGGGCAAAGGAGTGTTTCTGGCTGCTTCCAGAGTAGCTCTTTGTGGTGAGCTGGAAAACAGCAAGTCAAAGGGATCCGACTGCTCTCCCTCAATCAAGAATTACATATATTCCTGTGACAGATATGCATTCTACACTGCTCTCACAGGTAGAAATAAAACGTTATAAAATAGGAATGATGTCTTTGCACTCTGCCCAGATACAGATACAGCCTCTGGTGTAAGGTAACATGGTACAGGCATGACAGACTGACTCAAAGGCCAAAGTCTTACAATACTGTAATCACCGTTTCATGGAAGTCAATCATCTAGAAAGGCTTTCAAGTCTTTTTAGATGAAGAATGAAAAACTATCAAGAGTACAAAATGCAGATTCACTCAGATTAGTTCCTCTGAAGAGCTTGAACACTAACACAGGTGGCTTTATTAAGAATCAAATACACCCCTTTTGTAGGGACCTCCAAGGCAAGTAATTCTCTAAACAGTGTAGTAAAACAGTCGGCTCTATTATGACATTTAAATCAGATAAGACATTAAGACTAAATCAAATGAAAGATGATTTCTAAACTTCTTATTACTCTGGAATAGATACATTTCAAAAATCAGAATTTCATATATACACTTGTGAAAGACGTGTTTATTTCAAAAGCCTGTCTAAATCCCTTTCTTCTTCTTCTTCTTCTCACTCTTTCCTTTGAAAGTAATATAAGGGAACAGGATTATACCTAATATGTAAAATTGTAAAATACAAAATTTTATATGTTATGAAAAAATAAAAGGAGAAAAAAATACTGCATGTGTGTGCTGCCTCAGGTGTGGTTTATGTTTTGTTTGATCCTTTTGATTCGTTTCTTGTAATAGTACAGTACATTGTTCAAGTTTTCATTGAAAACTGTGGCCTAGGTCAAATACAGTAATTTATGCATAAACTTATGCTGAAAGCAGAGTATAAACACACCATGATCATGGAAAGGAGAGACTCCTAGTGCAGTGTCTTCCCAACAAGAATAGTTACTTTACAGCTATTTTACATCTTTGATGTTGATCTTTGATTTACAATTCCCAGTTATAAGCAAAGCTTAAAACAGTGCACATTTGCTTGGAAAGTAAACGTAAAATCTGTCAGCGCAGAAATAAATCAGAGAACAGATGAGGAAGATGAAAAAGTGCTAATGCTGCTCTCTGGAACTAAGGAAATCAGCAGGTGATACATTCAAGAGAAGAAACAAAACAAAACTCCCCAACTAAAACAATGACATCAGGAATATTTGACAACAGCTCTGGATGTCCTGACACAGTAACCTCCCTTAGAAGAGAAGAGATATTTTGCAGGAGTGACCCTACAAAACTAATCTAATTTTGGGTATAAAGGCAGATGTTTAGATAAACATCTAAAATAAACCCTTTGATGTCTTCTTCAGCCATGTGTAATGATTTCTGCATAGTCTTCAAAGATCCTCCACAGGTCAACCAACACTATTAGCAAGGTGATGCAGAACAAAGCCTATCACTGGAGGCCTCCAGAGCTTCGTCAGACTTCATGTACACAATCACAAGTTTCATCAGCACCAGGAAGGCTGCTGTTCAGCCTCTGAGAAATTACCTTGGCTGCTGATCTCAGCCCAGAGTATTAGCCATCTTCTTTGCTTGGACACAAGGATCAGTTACTTAAACAGTTTGTACTAAATGCCATTACTCTGCTTAAACTGGATTTAAATGCAGATGCTAAAGCTCAGTCTTTTGCTGGAGAACACAAATTCCGATTCCTGCACAAATGCGATCCTCTTGTCCTATTAACAACATGCTCAGGTCTTTCCAGTGCCGTTATCAAGAGCTCAGCAAGAGAGCTTTTCCTTTGCAAGAAAATTAAATGTGTCTTTTTGCAGAAAGAGCATTCTACAGAGCTGCTACAAAAGCAGCAGATGCCAAATGCCCGCTGCAGGAAATTCTGTGGTGGCTCCAGCAGCAGTCCTTCACACCAAAGACAAGCAACTTTCCTCCCTTATTTATAATCTCAGGATTTGACAAATTTCCTATTCAGCAACTCTGGGGCGCATCTCTAACCTCAGTCTTGTACTAGTCCTCAGCACGGCCGTGGCCATGGTGCTTCACTTGGGTCATCCTTACCCTTTCCAAAGGAAATGTAGAAACTGTCAAAGCAGTAACAAAGTTTCAACCTCTGATAAGTGAAATACAAACTACGAGAACATTGTGTCGCAAGCCCCCGACCTCTGATAAGTGAAATACAAACTACGGGAACATCGTGTTGCAGAAGCCCCTCTCTCAAGTGTGGCTTCTTCGACGTCCACCTGAGCACCTCTGATCCGTGGCCCTTCTGAGGAGCCTCCCCACCACTTCGGGGCCTACTAAGAGCAAGCTTTAACAGCACAAATAGGCGGTTTAAGACAGCTGCCTTCCACCAACCTTTGCATTAAGGAATTGTACCAAGAATACATAGTTTAAGCAGTGTAGAAGCATGACTTCATTATTAGTGAAATTACGCGTTTTCCGTGCATGCAAAGGGCACTAAATTCAAGTGAAAAACAGCACCGCGAGCGGTCCTGCTTCTCCCTTTCTTCTTTTTCTGTTGTTGTTGTTGTTTGAAACCAGAAAGTTAACTTGGGAGGCAGAACGGCGGCCGCCGGCCCTCCGCCGGTCCCGCCACGTGCTCGGGCACGCCTCAGCCCTGGGGACCCCGCACGTGTGTCAGCCCCGGCCGCCGCCGCAAAGCCCTGTGCCACCGGAGACCCGGCCGAGGGGCAGCCTGCGACATCCCGGCCCCTGCAGGGAGGGCTGCGCGGGGGCCCGTCCCCGCGGGCTGCACACCCACCCGCCCCTTCTCCTGCCGCCCTCACTCGCCGCTTGGCGCTGGCTCCCTTTTCGCCTCTACTGCCCGCGGCGGGAGCACCGCATCCATTCCGCGATGCCCGCGCCCCCGTTTCAAACGCCCCGCGGTTCCGCAGCGAGCGGCCCGCTGGGGGGGGGGCGGAGGGCAGCGGCCCCACCCGCCTGGCCGCAGTATGAGGCTGGCAGGAGCAGTGTCCGCCCCGTCCCGTCCTGTGGGAGGCACAAGGGAGACCCACTTACTGCGCCAGTGCCCCGCGGTGTGGTCCTGCCTCCGGAGCGGCGGAGCGGCTCGACCCGGCTGCTAAGATCGCGGCGGCGGCAAGTCAAGGCGGCGCAGGGCTCATCGCAGGTACTTCCCGTCGCTCTCAGGTGCGGTGGGTGTGGAAACCAGTTACAACATGTCAGGACGGTGTCGCACCAAACCCGCCGCCGCAGGAGCGGGGCAAGGACTTGTCTGAACTGGGGAAGCCCGGCCCTTGCGTGGAGCGAAGGGCAGCGCCTTCCCAGGGGCGCGGTGGCTCCCCCCGCCCCATCGCGGCCGGCCCTGCCCTGCCCGCCGGACCGGCTTGCAGTCGCGGGTGCCCGCTGGGCCGCGGAGCAGGGGCCGGCAGGGCAGTGCCTATCGCGGTCCCGCCAGGGGCGTCTGGAAGAGGGGTGCGCGTGGGAGGGCAAGCTCACGGCAAACGCTGGCTGGAAGAAAAACCAAACCCGTCTGCCTCGAGTCATGGTGTCCAAGTGAGTTCCGAGAGAGCAAGTCGTTGCAAGGGAGCAGTACCTGTTTGAGACTTCTAACTAGATTATGGGGATGAACCCCTTTCCCATAGCTCAGTTACTTCAAAAAGCTGTTCTATTACTTGTGATGTCTCAAGGTTAGAGAAACAGAGCTGAAGGTAGAGCTCCCCATCCTGGCTGAGGTGCCGGACAGGCCTTCTTGCAGCCACTGGCGCCCTCCTTGCCCTCCCTCAGGCCGGGTGCCCCAGGGTGCCAGTCCTGCGTTTGGAAACGTTTGAGATCCTTTCCGAAAGGCTCTTAGAGAACAAGACCATCTCCTTAGCAAGATCACAGAAATGCCAACAGATCGGCATGTATATGACTTAAGTACACTAAGGCTTAAAACCACCGAGTTTTATGGTTTTTAAATCAATGGCAATAGATAGAAAACTTCTTACAGGCTTTGTGCACACCACACCCTGTGGTAGAGAACTGCAGGCAGCTCTTACAGGAGCCAGATGAGGCAATGCAATGTAACTTTGACAATAAAGCATTATTGGTACTCTGGCTTTAAGCAAAAACTTCTGATCTTTGCTGACCAATAGTATCACACACAGTATCACACACAGTATTATCAGGGTTGGAAGAGACCTCACAGATCATCAAGTCCAACCCTTTACCACAGAGCTCAAGGCTAGACCATGGCACCAAGTGCCACGTCCAACCTTGCCTTGAACAGCTCCAGGGACAGCGACCCCACCACCTCCCCGGGCAGCCCATTCCAGTGTCCAATGACTCTCTCAGTGAAGAACTTTCTCCTCACCTCCAGCCTAAATCTCCCCTGGCGCAGCTTGAGGCTGTGTCCTCTCGTTCTGGTGCTGGCCACCTGAGAGAAGAGAGCAACCTCCTCCTGGCCACAACCACCCCTCAGGTAGTTGTAGACAGCAATAAGGTCACCCCTGAGCCTCCTCTTCTCCAGGCTAACCAATCCCAGCTCCCTCAGCCTCTCCTCATAGGGCTGTGCTCGAGGCCTCTCACCAGCCTCATTGCCCTTCTCTGGACACGCTCAAGCATCTCGAGGTCCCTCCTAAACTGGGGGACCCAGAACTGGACACAGTACTCAAGGTGTGGTCTAACCAGTGCAGAGTAAGTGCAGGGTATATCTATTTCTAAAGCATGGCTTTATGGTGACATTTTGATGATGGTTCTCTGAGGAAAAAAAAAAAGAAGAAAAATAGAAAAAGGAATATTTGTACGACATATACATGCAGAAATGTATCAATCTGTTGTCCAATAGGCTGTGACTTTTTCTGTGCAGCTACTTCAGGTAATGCAATGAAGAGGAGGAAGCAGTTGATGCCAATATACTCATGGACTACCCTTTATAGGCAGAAGATCGCTTGGATTAAATGATTAGGCTCTTCTCACACTCCAAAATAATTTCCCTGATTTTGATTAGGAAAAAAAAAAAAGGGGGGGGGGGGGGGGGGGGGGGAGAAAAGGGAGGGGGAAAGGGAAGGAAAGTGCTGTGAACACAAAGTTTGATAATCATAGAATCAACCAGGTTGGAAGAGACCTCCAAGATCATCCAGTCCAACCTATCACCCAGCCCTAACCAATCAACTAGACCATGGCACTAAGTGCCTCATCCAGTCTTTTCTTGAAGACCCCCAGGGACGTACTCTTACTTTTTCGTTAGCTACAGCACAATACTTTTTATCCTGTGAGAATGCGTGGTCGAGAAGTAGAACATGCTTCTGTAGAAACCTGCCTATGAAGAGGTGGGGGCATGCAAATTCTTAGCAGATCTATTTTCTAAAAGTATTTTTGAAAGGATAGGAAGGCAGCCATGACCAGTCTGACCTTGGCTTAATGAGCTGGGCTTTTATGTGATAAAATTTACAAGTATTACTGAGCTTTTTCTTTTAGAGAGGTCAGTGGTTGGGTACCAACTTAGCATAAACAAAAAGCTGTAATGAGGCCAGTAACAGCTTTCTAAATAAGACAGTCTGAATTAAAAAGAACTCAGATTTTTTTGCTACATTAATATCTGTACCATAAGAGATTTTATTCTGTACCTTTACAGTGCCCATCAGAGTGGGGAAACCAATCTAATACTGAGAAGCAACATGCACGTGTGCATGCATGCAATGCAAATGAACAACACTGCAACAGTAATAGCAGTAATAATAAGATGTTATTATTGCTATTGTTACTAAGGAAAACGAGTGTGCCAACTTTAAAATTAATGGGTAAACTAAGTGCTGAGATGAAGAAAAGTTAAGCAGGTCTTTTTAAATACAGAGAAAGCCCTTGCATGGAAGATAGAAAAAAAAGGGATGGCAAGTGCTGTTGGAGATTCTTCCACACATCTGGGGGCTGTCTGAATTTATCAGTGTTAAGTCCTCCAGTAGTATACCAGACTAGACATTTCATAAAGTCTAGCTTGGTTTACATATTTTGGAAGCCAGATGTCCATAGTCAGTTGCTCAAAATTAAGAATGTTTTTAACCCATGAGCAGTAAACTTCTGGGTCTTGAAGCCACAGGAAGCAGTAAAGGCAGATGGTATGAGGAACCTCAGTAAGACAAATTTTTAATGAATAGCTATAAAACTGGGTTCTAGAACAATGAGGCAGGGATGTGTCTTTCTGCATCCTTATTCCTGGAGCTGAGGAGAATAGACTGCAGAAACTGGCCAGACTTTCATTTACCTGAACAGCCCTTCCACTTGCAAATGGAAATCTTAATGCTGGGAAAGACCAATTGAAGCATCCTGTTGATTGGAATAATTTTACTAGAATGCCACTGACTGATGAAGCCTCAGAACTAAAAAAAAAAACCCAAACAAAAAACAACCAAAAATTCTTATTGTAGACATGGGGGAATAAAACCAGCTTCCTAACTTTGATACCATCATCATGCAAATGTCATCAGAAAGAACACTAATTGTCTTAAGGGCATGGGTACTCAGACAGATCATCTCTGTGACTTCTGCCAGTGTCCAACTGTCAGTTTTGAGATATCTTTTGTATTGACAGATCATTTTTCCATATACAGGTTTAGCTGAATGCAAGCAGAAGATAAATGATTATGGCACCAGTCTGTAGGTTATGATATGAATAAATATGATGTGATGTGGATACATATTTATGTGAATTAGATTCCTACTGCATGGTTACTGAGATTTAATTTAGATTTACTATAGCAGACATTGAAGAGGTGAATGCTTAGACAATTAATGAGTAGAGCTTTATTAGATTTTGAACAGATGAAGAAAGGATACAGTCCTGAAGATTCATGCTATTTACAAATCAAAGGTCATCTCTTCCAAAGCATAAGCACAGAGACTTCACACAGTAATATTAGAATTAATGTATTGTCACAGATATGGATATAAAAGGAGCTGCACTGCAGTTATCCAAAGTTTGATAAATACTGGTGCAAGATCCCCACCTTTCATAAAGCAAAAGAGAGAAAAATGACAAAGTCCAAATAAATATGGAAAGTCAGGTGTCCTACTTTCAGTACCTATTGATTGGGGGTTTTTGTGTGTTTTGTTGTTTTCTTCTTTTTTTCAAATGAAATAATCATGTTTGATATATTCTTAAATTGGGGCTACATTAATTTGGTCTTAGTGGCATAATGGAAATACCTGATTGGAAGATAAAGTAGAAGAGAAGAGTTAGAGAGGTCATCAAAGGTAAATAACAGCTGCCATATGAGGAAGAACCACACAGACTGGGACACTTTACATTGGGAATAAAGTTGATGACTGAGGCTTCGTGGTATGGTTTATCACATAACATGTAGCTCCACTGTGAAAAAAGGATGAATACATAGAAGGAAGCTCCTCTGAGGTCTGCTTTAATATGAAGACAACAGTTCTGGCTTGGGAAGTTCCAAAGTGATGAATGACAAAGTATTCTCCACCCATATACTTTGTTCTCTTGTTTTGCTCTTTGCTGCATTTGCATGCACTGCTAGTCATTGAAGGGCAGATACAGGGTTACAAGACCTTTGCTCTGACTTCATATGGATGTTCTTGTATTCCTTAAGCAGACTAAGGAAACTGAATAAAAAGAGAGGAAGAATACAGTTTCATTACTTCAGATTAACTTCTTTTGGGCCAAGTTATATCCGTGTGGTTGTCATAACTTCCAAAGTACATACTCTTGTAATTATTTTTCCTTTTTTCACTTGGTCTTTACCATCCACCATTGCTTTTGTGCTAGTTTGAAGCTAGCTAGAATGCTTTGGGGAGAAGAACTAGATTATAGTCTGTGGAAGGAAAACAAGACTGATGTCTACTTCACTCATAGGCTTGCTGAGATGTATAAGAATAAGAATCAAGATAAGGCACTTCTGCTGCTGGGGAGCTTGGAGCTGCAGCTCTCTCTAACCTCACCTTCTGTTTCTCTGACTAATCCACTTTGCTTCCTAACCCCCTGGCTGAACCTCCATTCTTCCTTGGGACTGGGGTAAGATTGAGAAGGGTAGGGGGAAGGTGAAGGGGTGGTTGGGAGCCCCTCCTGGAGACTCAGGTTTCTGGGAGGGCTGTTGTGTTTCTGTATTCTCTTTTATCTTGTCTATTTCTGTATGCGACTGAAGATACTGTAAATATCTGCTTGTATATTGTGCTAAGCTGTAAATATAAGCTTCATTCCATTTCCAGAGCTGGCTGAGTCTAGTCTGGGTGATTTCCAAAGTGTGTGTGTGGGGGGTAACACCCAAACCATCACAGCTTTGTTTCAAAATAGTACTCATTGTACTATTGCTACTATAAACAGGACAGAAAATAAAGGGGAAAAAATCCATTCTTTCCAGTTGGTTGGAAACTTCTTTTATATCTTGCTCTCCACATACTCATTTTATCAGTAAACTAAACTTTCTGAAGTGTTTTCATTACTGGGCTTAATCTTGATCACATTTTCCCAAGGACTGCAATGCTGCTGGTATTTGAATGACAAAATCTTAACTGTTTACTTTTATGATTCAAGCTCAGGGCTTCCAAGTTTTAGAGGTGAGGGATGACTATGCTTGTCCCTTGAAGCCAGACGTATTTCACAGAGATCAATAATGAAAATTTTATATTAAGGTCGTAAAAGGTAAACTTGTAGTGAAATCTGTATGATCAACTTCTACAATATGATTAAAACCATTACACAAACCTTTGTATTGTGTATAAGAATGAACCACATTATTAAAAGCTACCTTCAGACCAAGGATACACCAGTTTGACCAGGTTTTTGAGTACATCAAATTCCAATTTACTGCTGATGCATAAGTAATGGAAATATATCTCTTCCTGCTAAAACTATGTCTCTTCAGTATAGATTCCACAAGTCCTCATCTCTCCATAGGAAGGGAGGATAACTCCCTTATGGAATGGCAAACTGCCTGTTGTTTTTTTGATCTTCTTTTTTTCATGAACTGCAGACCAAAATCTTACATTAGGCTATGGCCAGGGAGCCAAAACAAGCTTGCCAGGTCATGTGGGTGCTAGTTACATAGCCATAAGGATCTTCTAGTCAAAAGGAGAATTCCCAGCTCTTGTGTTGCTTCTGACTGAGAAGAAAGGTAAGATCTGTAAATAAATGCATGGAGAAAACTAGGCTAGAGGGAACAAATTGTTGCTCGATTTGCACATGGTTTCTTTTCAAAGCTATAACCTCTTTAACAGGCCTGTGTTGGCACTTATAAGGACCTGCTTTTGGCCTAGTATTCACCTCTCTGCTTGGAGTTGAGGTTGGCAAAAGGATGAAAGGTCTTTGTCTCTCTTCCACCCTAGAAATGCCTAAAGATAGTTTTCCTCCAATTGCTGGCTATGGTGGATGCTTGGAAATTTCAGTGCTACCTTAGTGTTTACCTGGGTACTTTTGGCTCTAATGAGCTTTGTAAACCCAAGCCTATCTTTCTTGTGACCTTTTTCTAATTCTAAATTTTGGGAGGGATTAAAGGTTTTACAATGCCGTTGAGAGGTCTTTGGCTGCTCATAGAAGTATTTGCAACAGTAGAAGAGAAAAAGAAAGCATCGAAAAGAATAGCCTATGTCAAAATCAGATAAAAAGTCTGAGCAGCATAGCAGATAACTTACATTAAGTTACCCTAAAAGTCAGCAACATTCTAACTCTAAATGCAACTCCTAAGACATTGGAGGCTTATTCTTTTCTGGTTAGATACATAGGCTGTCAATGAAGTTATAACCAAGGAATTGTAAGCGGTGAATAAGGTCTGAAAATATTCCATCCTGAGAGAAAAGGTTTTCTCCACTCTCTCCACATATCTATCCAGAAAACACAAATGGCCTATGTTTAGGGATCAGTTACTGGCTGGGTGACACAAAGCAGATGCTGACATTCATATGTGAGTTTAGCAAATGCTTTCTCATGAATATTGTGCTTTACATTCCATGTGAAATTGTTAACTGATACGTGCAATTAATGAAACATTTATCAAGATGTCTTCAGAATTAATGTAGAAGTGCTGCAACTGTGACCATGATAAAGTAATTACATAGATTATGCAGAGTTTCAATTAGGGATAATTTTATCAAGCCAACAAATACTGTTGTGAAAAGTAGGCAGTCTTAGGCTTGAGGTTCTCCAAGTCTGAGACAGACCCAGCAAACTTCAGACCCAATTTCAAATGTTGAATAGTTGCTCTGAGTTAGAGATGTTTCAAGTACAGAAGAAAAGAGCATAAAAATAAAGGAAGAAACAGTGCTAGGTCCATCTGATTCAACACCACATCTCTGACAGTAATTGGTTAGATAAAGGATTTGAGCAAGTTTGTGATCTGCAATCTTCAGTTACCAGCTAAGGCAGAGGCAAGTTTATGATGACAGATAATGTATGCTGAAAACTCAAATACAACTGAAATCTCAAGGAGAATTGTTTCAATTTAAGTTCTTAAAAATGGTTGCTGTGATGCTGTGGGAGGAAGGAGATGCATTATGATGGCACTTATGCAGTGCTCTTCATGCCATTGAGACAACAAGACGCAACAATCACAAGTCACAGCAAGGGAAATTCTAATTGCTCACTGGAAAAAAATCCTCTCTGAAGGTGGTTAAGTACTGGGATGTGCTTCCCTGAGAGCCTGTTGGATCCGCCTCTGTGGTGAAGTTCAAAACGTGACTGAACATGGATTTGGCCATTCTCTCCTAATTCTTCAGTTAGATCAGCCTGAAGAAAGAAGTTGCACTAGGTGGCCTCCAAAATCCCTTTCTGTGCATATTCTCCTTCCTGTAATAATTGTAATTCTGTCATAATTTACTCCTTCCTTAGAGTGGTAAAGGTCTCGCCAAAGTTCTGCTAAAATGTTCTTGTCCTTAATGCTTCTCTCTGTGTTGTATGTTACCGTTCCCAGTGTTTAACTGAAATTCCCTGGTGGTAGTCAGAATTTTCCTTTAACAAACTGAAGAGTTTAGTATTACTAGCACATAAGAGCACTGTAGAAGTTGCTTCTGCAAAGTGGAGGCTTTTTTCTGTTCAGAAGAGCATCAGCTGAGAAATAGTGAGAATTAATAGCTTGAGATATGAAATAGTTATTGCCTGATTGCATCTACTAATGTTTTCAATAACTGAATGGCTAATTTCTCCAATAATTAAATTTGCTTTAGAGTTAAAACATAAAGACTAATGGAGTTCCCAACACTATCACCTTTAGTTAGCTTTGTTAATGTTTTAAGGTCTCTCCTGAAATTCTGCAGCTGAGAAATACATGCTGTGTTTAAATACAAGCTTAGATCTTAAACCATTACCCCACTATATGCTATATGGATTCCATGTATATGTACTATGCACAGTTATCACTTATGAATCTGCAAGAGAAGCAAACCAAGGTACTGTAATGTATTTTTGAACCATCTCATGTCAGAGTGGAATTGTATGTCAGCTGTTTACAAACAAGCAAGCTGGAAAATTTCTGTACTTTATCAATAACATTGATATGGCTGCAAGAGCTTTTATTATGTATCAAGCCTTAAAATAATTCAAAACCTTGAGTCCTCTGTAGTATTTGATGGTTAATGTGAACTAGCCAAGTTCCTGAACAGTGTCCTGGGTAAAACATACTCATAAACTTAACCTTTGGTGGATTCTCTGCATTACATTCAGCTGTATGGTAAAGGCTCAGAGGTGGATTTGAGCTATCATCTTACATTTATCATTATGACATATCATACGCTTAAAGTGAATTTTGGTTAAACAAACCCATTAACATTTAAGTGGCAATCCTAATGTGACTTGTAGTTAATTAGTAAATGAATAAGGGTAGTTCAACTCGGCATTTCAACTCAGAGACTGAAGTGTAATTCAGTAAAAATGGTTGGGTTGTTAGCATGAAAACTGGCAGTTGTCCTTGCCAGAATTGAATTTCTTTTAAAATGTAATCACTTATCCAGGAAAAAACCAACAAAGTCTCCCCAAAACCCCAAATCCACCAGTGTTTCAGAGTTAGAAAATACCTAAATCTCAGCTGTGATGAGCTATAACTATATAGCAGGCTAGAATGAGGCAGAGTCTCACAAAAATATAAGGCAACATAAAAACCTTCTCCAAATGAAGTGCTATCCTTTATTTTTTTTAATCAAAGCCTAAGCAACTTCTGAATGAATTAGCCAAAACTTTAACAAGGGACTCTGATGACTACTGCAAGACCTGTGTGGAAAGTCGCTCATCAAATAAGGCTTTCTTAACTGTTATTTAATCTGACTCCACAGGGTCTTACTTTAACATTTTAAAGCTCCAGGGAGCCTGTCACTCTGTTCCTGTGTACATACAGATCTTGGCCCCTCTTGGCCCCTCTGGGCACCTTCATAACTGACTCATAAGCCTGGTTAACATCCAGAAGCATTGAATGTCTTCTCTTGTGTTCCACATGATGCTCAGATTAAAAGCTGTTTAGGTACTTAGGTCCTCTGTTTTTTCTAGTCCTCTGTGCTTCAGTTTTTTGCTGTAGCTCACAATGAAATGGATGAAAATGCTCCCAATTTAATTTCCTTCAGTTAGCTTTAGTTAATTTCAGTGGAGATGTGACAGAGCATCAGAGAGTACTGGTGCATAGATGACAGTGAGTAAGGAAGACTTCCGCTGACCTCAGAAACGTGCAGTGCTTCTACATCATGAACCAGCCTGCAATACGCCTACACTGACAGGAAGCACAGCAAGTGCAAGGTTATGTTCAGTTGTTGTTATGCATGTCCCAGTAGTAGGAAACAATAAAAGAATAGTGGAGTTAGAAGACAGGTAGACAACAACACTTAGATTTTGGTCAACAACCTCCAAGCTCCAGTAGTATTCCACATTTACTTGTGTCTAATGGAGAAAGGTTTTTCTGTAAAGGAGGGTCATAACAAATCACAGTCTGAATTTAGCTAGCTAAAGTAACAAAGTGAGAGGCCAAAGAGTGGGTGAGAAATATATCAGTACAAGTACTTGCAGATGTGATAAGAGCAAAAATGTTCCTTGAGGGCTCTTCTATAGGCAAATGACTTAATAGCCTCCCATGTAATCTCCCTTATCCCCTTACTTGAGTATGCATGTACATACTACTGTAACACACTTTCTTAGCAATTTAGTTTTCACTGTCAGAATTTTGTTCTTTTCCTGGGGAGCTTCATATTTTTCCTGATAAAGCCTGCTACTCCAGAAAATAGTAATTTTTCATTCCTCTTTCCCCTATGAGTTTGTCTGCTGTTATTGCAAGACACTCCTCCAAAGGCCAATACAGTGCAAAAATGCACATAACACTGAGACTCTATACCTTGTCTAAAAGGTTTGATTTCATTTCGAAATGGACATTGCAGAATGTCTGGCACAATGAAAGTCATTAATATTTATGTAAGAAGTGCTTGAGGAACTATTTGTTTAACTGAATTCTTCTTACTTTCATTGCCAAATAGAAAACAGCACAGGGGAGATCCTTATGTTATCAACTGACACATAGGACTCACCCTGGCCCTAGAAGAAGCCCTGAGAGATTGCTGAAAATACCTGCCCTTTGAGATTGGAAATATGAAGGTAGGGAGAAAGGAGATTCATACAAGTTTTAATTCCCTGTAGTGCAAAGTTAAAAGGTCTAAATTCAGTGTTAGAATTCATAACAGCTACTGCAATCTACTTTGTTAGCAGCTAGATTCTGGACATGCATTAACCAGAATGCTGAGAAATGTGTAGGAGTGACTGGCATTTTGGAGGAGGGCTGCCACGGTAAGGTGAGTACATTACTCCACTTAACTACTGGCATCACAGTAAATGAAAATACAGCTGAAAAGGCAAATAAACTGTATGGAAATTAAAATATTCAGAGTGGAGCTTGAAGTATTCACATCAGCAAATTTAACACAAAAATGAGGCATACAGCACATGTACTGAAAAGGGAGGGAAAAATGGAAATCATATAGTAGTGGTGATTCAATTGATAAGAAAAGACAATTTATTTATAGAAGTAAATGGACTCATTTGTCCAGAATACTCTGGGGAACTTACCTGAAAGATTAATTATAATTCAGAAAGTTAACATTAGTTATTGAGAAACAAAGATTGTTATGAAGGAAAGATTGTAGTGAATTAAGGTAAATATTTTTGTGCATTTGCTTACACTGGGCAGCTTTATGAATCACTTATCAGCTTTATGAGTCACTTATCATACCTCAATTGTAGTGGAATTTCTGTTATGTAACTGACACCCAATGCTGATATATGTAAGTCTGAATTCATATGTACTACAGTCTGCATAAAGTGAAATCCATGCTCCAGTCCATACACATCTTATTTCTTAGCCTTCATCATTTTATCCTTCACCCCACCAAGTTTTGCTAACCTTGTCAATGGTATATGAAACAGTAATTACAGTTCACTCTGTTCCTCTTGCCTCAGAAGGAAGATTGTTTACATTTTATACTACTTGGCTCTGTAAGATTTTTCCAAGGAAGAATTGAAGGATTTAAAAACTAATCAAAAAAGTCAACAAACAAAAATCTTAACTGCTAACTTTAAGATTGGAGGGACAGACTTTGCATCCGAAATGCACATTGTTAAACATTGCAATGGTTACTATTTTCTGTCCAAGATAATTTTACAGCTGTTGCAGTGACCTACAAAAAAATTCCTTCACATGGGGTCTCACTTTACCCTTAGGCTGAAAGTTGGATTGTTGTGCATATATATCCATAAAAACATTGTATTGAACAACTAAATTCATTTGTGACTTTTTCATGGCAGTTGAATTCTTTTTGCATCAAAGACATCATTTTAATAACCAGATATTATTTTAATCATCTATCAGAAGTCTTTTAATTTAATTGATTCCACCAACTTCATACATTACATAATTTAATGATCTGCTAAACTTACTGTTAGGATTTCAGTTATCATAATAAAAAGAGTTTAAACATCATAATATAACGATACTTTCAAAGGACTCACAAATACAGGGTAAACATAAAAAAATGATAGTTAAATTAGTTTTAATGACATGGTGCATGAAAATCAGAATTTTCAAACTTTTAAACTACTTAACTAGTTTATGCAATGAATTCTTTATATAATGAAAATAAAGTTACCTACAGGAAGAATCTATACCAAAACAGTGATGAGTATTTCTAAGTCAGGTGCTTAAAATGTAAGGAATGTAAGAATAAAGATTTCTTGTGCAGACTTCATTCTGCCTTTTTTATGTACACACATTATCAGATAGCTTATTGTTACATGATTTTACAGGTATTTTTTTTCCCTCTTTGAGAAATCTTGGCTTATTCACTAAAACAATACTTCATATCTCTTCTTCCTTCAATATTTAATCTCTGATCTTGCTCAACATGCAAGAGGCAGATCCTGCATCAAATGTAAAGTTATTAAATATCTTCATTGATGATTATGCTGTGCTCTCACCATAGCATGTAAGCACTTAATAGAATTAGTTAATTTCTGGCTTCTTACAAAATAAAATGCCATTATTGTCCTCATTTTATTTCCGAGGAATTGAGACACACCAAGATTAATGCCAGATTTGTCAAAAGCATCCTGTAATTTTGGATGCCCAGCACAGGATGTCTCTTGCTTCATTTTCAAAGCATGTAATAATTTTATCACATTTTTTATCTTCAAACCACAGCTTTAATCAGATTGAAGTTTATCAACTTTAAGAACAGTGTTGTAGCTGTGTTCCAGCCTGGAGAGACTGAGATTGAATGTTTAGCAAATGGATTTATAGCTCTGTATCTAAGAGACAAGGTACACTCACTGTCAAGTAGCTTTGTCAGGAGAGGAAAATGATGCATCAGTTCTGTTCAAGGCTTTGGAAGGGAGTGTGCTCTGATAGTGTTGGGCACCTATTTGTTAGTATGGAGTGTATTATAGAGATGCTAAGCTAGTGCCACTTGAGCTGAAAGGTCCACATGATGTTATACATATTATGAAATAGAAGCACACATCCTGTGCTAGCAGATAAGTGGTGTATTATATCAGCATGTTGACACACCTCTACTAACAAGCTCCAATTTTCAGCTGGATGGATTAGCAATTAATGGCAGTAGTTACCTTGTTTTGGAGTCAGCTCACTTGTCTTACTGTGCTACAGAGTAGGCTGCCCATAGGAATACTTGTGCCTGCTTTTTGTAGTCATGGCTGATGCCATCTCTCTTGCTTCTATTCTGTCCCAGCAGTGTGTCTGTAGTCCTGCCTCCAAGTTTTCTAGCAGTCCCAGAACTCATGATCCTCCCTGCTGTACAGGTGATCAGTCCTGTCAAGTTTATCTTTTCTCAGTGTGCCTTATTCTGTTCCTGTTCTCGATTTTCCACTAACACTCAATAGCTTCTTGCTGTTGTCATGGGGAGCAGCAAAATCCAGCCCCTGCACCCTCTTCATCTGTCCCCTCTTTCTTCTCTTCCTGCCCTTTCCTTGTGGCTCGAACACCAATTCCTTCCAACTGCCATACTGAAAAAGCACGTTTTTCTACCCACAGCTCTTTCCACCTGATATATTTGAGTGGCCAACTCAACTGTGGTGCCCCGTACTTAAGTCCTTTGGTGTTGAAAGTATCAGCAATGAGAATATAACCTGTGGATAAGGTAGCTAACAGAGCTCTCAAGTCAGTCTGCAGCCAACACTGAGATGACATTTGAAAGTTCTGTTGTCCATGAACCAAAACCAAGGTCTCTTTAGTTTCACGTGAATGACTCTAATTTTCTTACAGTCCTTAGTTTTTAGTGTGTATCTGTCCCATGTAAACCTCCTTTTATATGTCCTGTGTCAGGCTTCATCTGATACAGTAACCTCAGTTCCTTTCTCAAGGCTCCATGCTTCAAGTTGTTCTACCATACTTGCACACTGTCAGGATAGGATCAGCCTGTACTTCTGACTTACTGGCCAAGCCACTCAGGCAGGGAAAAGAAGCACATGGGAGGCTTTTGCTCAGGAAGAGCATTAATCTGGGCTCTTTTCCCTTCCTCTAAAATCAACTTTAATGAAATTCACATCAATTTAGTAAGGTGCTACTGGCATGCTCGTGTGCAGTTGACCAATGGATTAATAGTACTGTAGAGATGAAGAATGCACAAGGGCATCAGATGGACTCACAGACAAAAAAATCACAGGCAGAGCAGCTCTTAAGTAAAATAGACTCAAAAGATACTTCAGACTAAAATTGGATTGTTAAAGGAAATAAACAAAAGCTTTAAATGAAATTAGTTTTTCAATTATTATGACTAAGTTACCAACCTTTGAGGAAATACTGCCAAAACCCTAGGCTTTGTGCAAGATGGTTGCTGGCACCTGTGTTTGCAGTAGTAAAAGTGCATCCACACTAAGGAATGGGAAATTTGCTAATGAAAGAGGAAAAAAGCCCAGATGATGTCTCATCTTTTTTTAACTTGAAGCAGTATGTCAGGAAATTCCTGCTAAAGAAATAGGTAGGTAAATGGAGAATCCCTTCTGAATAAATTACTGGGGAGCTTAATAACAGTGCCAAGGTTCTAATGCTTTTGTGGCCCTCAATGGAAACCAAAGTAACTGATCTGAAAGAAGATGATCTGTTGATAACTACTGTCCCAACTTGCATCTGGTCTAAACTTAAGTCGAGACAGACGTCCTCAATTAGGTTGGCACTTGAACAGTCTCGATCCTTTGAGATGTGAACACTTTACTGCTATGAAAGACACTTAAACCTTTGCAGTCTTTATGATTTGCCTGAAAGCAATCTTCTGAAGGCAATTTATTCACAGAAAAGATGTTACTCCAAGAAAAAGTGATAATAACATATTCTTGTAACTGAAAACACCACCAAAAAACCCCACATTTTTCTCTATTGAATGAAGAAATAAACACAGGATGAGTTAAAGTATTTTTACTCAGTTCCAAGCTGCTTCATTTCTTCTCAAAAGAAAGAATTTCAGTATAAAGCCCTGTGTCTTCTTAGTGTGGTGCCTTAAAACATATTTTATCATCTTCAGGTATTACCAGTTTTGCCTTTCTTTATATTCCTTGCTTTTCTTTTTCTCTTCTTAGAGATTGGTGCTTTTCTGCACTAGTAGCCATGCTGCATGCCCCTGCCATCCTTGTGCCTTACCATTGTATCTATTTTATGTACATCTTTAAAGCTCTTTTACGTGGACATGCATTTTATACCTTTCTTTCTCATTTTTTTTTCCACTTACATGCATTCCCATCACATTTTGGAGAGGTTAAGCGTGTGTATCTTTGACATGAAAATTTGTAGCAATTTCTCACTCTTTGTGTCCTTAAAAGGCATTATATTGCTGCATAAAATAATCCTTCTTTTATTTGTTCCTTGACTACATGGTGCTGTTGGCAGCTCTCCAAGCTGGGGGCTCTATGAAGCATGCCACCACAGGCAAAGCAGTGGGAAGCACTTTGTTATCAGCTTTCAAGGATTTCTCTTCTTTGAATCCTTCACTTTTTCTTTTCTATTTTGAGTGCAGCTTGGTTTTCCTTGTGCATCTATTGCATGATGGTTGGGAAAGGTAAAACCAAGCTCTTCTTTACCTCTTTCCACATCTCAATTTAACATCCATGATCCTAAATTGGATTAATAATAGAGTAGCTCCAATGTACACTAAGGTTAACTGTTGTGTTTATTTGACCTGATGTAGGCCATACAATGTAGGCTCTTGTCCCCAGCTCCCTGTGCTCCCACACGTGCCTGAAGGAAGGCAGGAAGATCTACAAAAAAAGCTCAGAGTGGTACTTTTCCCACAAATATCCTGTGGTATCCTTCCTTTTATATGTTTCTAAACACTGGATAAGCCCATGTGCTGATATGCAATCAGCCTGTAGTGCACTTCTCTGTAGATTCTTATGGGATCTGGGGGTACTGGTAGATAGTAGGCTGAAGATGAGCCAGCAGTGTGCCCAGGTAGCCCAGAGAGCCAATGGCATCCTGGCCTGCATCAGGAACAGTGTGGCCAGTAGGATGAGGGAGGTTATTCTTCCCCTGTACTGAACACTGGTCAGGCCACACCTTGAGTGCTGTGTCCAGTTCTGGGCCCCTCAATTCAAGAGAGATGTTGAGGTGCTAGAATGTGTCCAGAGAAAGGTGACAAAGCTGGTGAGGGGCCTGGAACACATACCCTATGAGGAGAGGCTGAGGGAGCTGGGGTTGATACTATATTAAGCCACTAAGGCTTTGCCCCTCATCTGTGTAGCCTCTTTCCTCTTGTCAAATGAGCTCCTGAAGATTTCAGGAGTTTTAGCAAATGCTTAAAATTCTCAGGGCACATAAAGAAGAAAGTGATGTCTTATCCCAATTCAGGCAGACACACTGATTTATACCAGAACTGGTAGAAGCTAAAATAGGTTTGCTATGAAAAGGAACTTCAAATACCATAGAAATGCTTGGGTTTTTTTCCAAAGATCCGTTTGTGTGGGGTTTTTGCAGTGTTGAAGTGCTGAGTTGTTGATTTGAAAACATAAAATGTGGGGATCACTTGATTATTTCTATGACTTGTCTGGTTTCTCACTTCTTACAAGGTCACAAGGAAATAAAGACAATGCAACCTATCCAAACAAGATAAGCATTCTTACTAACTTTAACTGAAGTCAACATGAATAAGGGCTGTACTTCAGACTTGAGGTTTGTGAAACTTTGTTCTAATTGGTTATGGTGGCATAGTGATGAACAGACCCTAATATCTAATCAATAGACCAAATACTGTATGGGATTTAACGTTAGATATTCACCGTATGCTATTGCCTGATTTCCTGTAGCTGGCATCAAGCCAAAACTAAACACATTTATCAGTGCTTTATGTCTTCCACCATGGTCACCTGCCCATTTTTCCCTTGCAGTGTGATTGTGTACCCCTGTGTGACCCAGGACGAGTCTGTCTTGTTCAGAGATGTGGTAATGCACATCTGAAGTTAAGAATGGTGAAATCACAGCCTCACTTGTTCCCCAGGTTGTGCTCTCTTGTGTAAATACTGAGTAGGCTTAAATTCTTCTTTTGCCCAATATTACAAACAAAGAAACAAACCTTAATTTAAAATGGGAAACAAAACAAAAACCAACCAAGCAAAAAAGAAAAAAAACAACCAACCAAAACGAGACAACCCCCCAAACCCCCCAAAAAAACCCTCCAAAGTAGCTAAACTCAAAGATATTACACAGAGTCACATAATGCTAGGGATTGAAAGGAACCTCAAAAGATCATCCAGTCCAGCACCCCTACCAGAGCTGGATCACACAGAAACACGTTCAGGCAGGTTTTGAATGTCTCCATAGAAGGAGACTGCACAACCCCTATGGACAGCCTGTTCCAGTGTTCTGTAACCCTCACAATGGGAATGTTTTTCCTTGTGTCTAGGTGGAATTCCAGGACAAACTGTACAAAGGCTGCTAGGTGTTTCTAGGAGCTTAGAACCATTTTTGTAAGTGGTGATAAAAATGGTACAAAGTGCAGTTTGCTGACCCTTTGATGTGACCTGAGAAGTCATACTGGATTAGATGTAATAGATGAGTGACATTTCATGTATCTACAAAGACCAGCAGGTAACCTATCCAAAGACAGTGTGAGGCTAAAAGATTTTAGTTTCAGTTTTAGAATGGCAGCAATTTACATCTTGACTTGGATTAGGCTGTAGTAGTGTTTGGGTGTTGCTAATCCATTAAGAAAGAAGTTTATGTTGCAAGTGAAATTTCTATGCAGTAAAGAACAGGGGATGAATATTTCTGGCAGACAAAAAGCATTTCCCACTTTACACTGCTTTTTGATAGGATTGTGTGAGGCTGGCACAGTCAACTCTTGGCATAGCTTCTCCTCTGAAACCAGAAAACAACTAGCTACCACTTTGCCTTGGCTCTGAAACGTCCACTTGTGCTTTCTAAGTACTGTGCTTTCAGCAGCATAAAATAAGCTAGAAGGAAAAATCCACAATAAATATTTTTCAAAGACTATACTTCAGTACTAACACGTAAATTTCAATGTTAAATGTCAAGGAGGAGAGCCTGTATTCGTCAAAATTGCAGAGAAATGTGTTTGCATGCAGTAAGGTTCCTATAAAATATGATGGCAAAAGACTGACCATGTCAATAGAATGTTTATTTAGAACAGTGTAATTTAACCTACTTATCAAACTCAGGTAATAACTAGCTTGGAATACTAGTTGAGGTCTCCTGAGAGCTAGTAGTCTGAACTGCAGTCTCTGAAGCTGTCTACAGGCTCAAAAGACATAGCTACACTAGTTTTAAATGGGTTAGATGTGTACTGGAACTGAAGTGTCCAGTATCTGAAGGTGACCTACAGGAAAGCTGGGGAGGGACTATTTACAAGGTCTCATAATGACAGGGCAAGAGGTAATGGGTTTAAACTTGAAGAGGGGAGATTTAAACTAGGTATTAGGAAGAAGTTCTTTCCAGTGAGGGTGGTGAGACACTGTCAAGGGTTGCCCAGGGAGGTTGTGGCTGCTCCCTCCCTGGAGGTGTTCAAGGCCAGGTTGGATGAGGCCTTGAGCAACCTGTTCTGTTGAGAGGTGTCCCTGCCTATGGCGGAGGGTTGGAACTGGATGAGCTTTGAGGTCTCTTCCAACCTAAACCATTCTGTGATTCTGTGATTCTGAAATAGTAGTAGTGTAGTGCAGCAGCATGAAGCATATGTGTTGGTTGACTTCTAGGTTATTTGCTTGGCATTGATGGTGAATTTTTCATCCTGTCAGGTATGTCAGCAACATTTGCAGCAGTGGTAAAAGCAGCAGTGTAAATTTCTGACCTGAAATTTTCTGCTGCAGCCATTAACATCCAACAGTAACAGTTCTCATGCCAAGAGGAGCTTTGACTCAGGTAACAAAAAGTAAAGAACTATATATACCCAGAGAGGGGAAAAAAAAAGTGTTTTCAGCTATTTAGCATTTGGATTGCCCTGATAAAAATCCCTCTCAGGAGTTGGTACAAAATGGAGATTGGTGATGGTAGAGAGGAGTCAGTCACAAATTGCAATAAAAAAAAAAAGACTAGAAAGAAAGGAAATGTTTGTGTCGTGGGCTTTTAACATTGAGAAGTGAAGAAATTCATATAAGCTTTGACTTTTTTGTGAGGATCATTTCTGTTTAAAATGTCCATCAAGAAATTAAAACACTAATAAATTCCTAGTTGTTATCATGGGATTCCAGGACATACTGCACTTGTTATGAGACTTAGAATCTCATACAATCAAGCAGGTTGGAAGAGACCTTGAAGATCATCCAGTCCAACCTAGCACCCAGCCCTAGCCAGTCAACTAGACCATGGCACTAAGTGCCTCATCCAGACTTGTTATAAGTTGTTGTGCTCAGGAAAACAAATTCTGCTTAAACCAGATAAACACATTGGAGTGTTTTAGAGTAGCTGCATGGTTAAATACAGACAGTAATAAAAATCTAAAATCACTTCGTTAATGGTTTGAAGATCTCACTGCCTCCAGAAAGAGAGAATTTTGATCTGTCTTAAAATTGTGGAGGAAAGTTAAATACATCAAAAAATTTAAACAGACTATTGCTATGTTGAAATTAGCATCTGTTGACTTAGATGCAACATAGACTATTTTAAGGCTTTTTGAACAGTGAATTGTCACGTGTCTACATTTCTAACAGTTGCCCTGGGTTTGAAAGAGGAGGTGACCTCATTGCTGTCTACAACTACCTGAAGGGAGGCTGCAGCCAGGTGGGGGTTGGCCTCTTTTGCCAGGCACCCAGCAACAGAAGAAGGGGACACAGTCTCAAGTTGTGCTGGGGAAGTATGGGCTGGATGTTAGGAGGAAGTTGCTGGCAGAGAGAGTGATTGGCATTGGAATGGGCTGCCCAGGGAGGTGGTGGAGTCACTGTCCCTGGAGGTGTTCAAGCAAAGCCTGGATGAGGCACTTAATGCCATGGTCTAGTTGACTGGCTAGGGCTGGGTGCTAGGTTGGACTGGATGATCTTGGAGGTCTCTTCCAACCTGGTTGATTCTATGATTCTCATATGTTGTTAAAATAGAACATGAGTTAAATACTAATTGCTTATAGCAAGTGAACAGATATAATCCATCTATTCCTCTTTTACTTTAAAACCTCTATGTGCCAATTGTATTATGCAGGGCTGTTTAATATACCTGTAAATGCCCTACAAAGTGAAAGCCATAAAAGGATACTTTGTTCAGTGAAGTTCAACTGGAAATATACTTGAGAACTGCAGTTCTGTTCAGTAGTTCCACGAAACCCTGCTAGACCTAGACTTTGCTATACCAATAAGTCTCATTGGACTTTTGGTTCATAAACTAAGGTACATAGAAAATAAAACTTACTGGTTTATAGCAGAAGGTGACCTCCACTGAAATCACTGATCTGATGATGTTGGCACATAAAAAAAAAAGAGTATTTCCACAGAATTGTTTCTCTCTCAATAATGTCCTTTTACTTATTGGAGTTTTCTGCAGCTTTTAATCCACACGCTAATCCAGACGCTAACACAGCAACGTGATACTGCTTGAGCAAGATGATGCAATATTAGCACAAAGATGTGATAGGTAATAGCTAGACAAAACACTACTTAAAGAAACCTATAAACTTCCCTCCTCAAGCACTTACAGGAAACCTGTTGGACATGCAGGATGACAGTGCAGGATTCACTGCCGATGGTTGTGCGATGTGTTTGTCGTTTTTAGTGGTGTAACCACTACCACTAAAACCATACCACAAAGCCTTGTAAGAAATTATTTCCTCAACAAGAAGCAGCTGCCAGGATCTTAAATTGTCCAGACTCACTTTTGAACTTACAGTAATGAAATGTTTAGGGGTTTTATGATGGAAGCACTCTGTTCCCGTAGCAAGCTCTTCACTGTGATCAGTCATTAGACCAATTTTGCTATTTCTCGAACAGACATCTCATGGCTCTGCATCTTTTACTTTCTTGAAGATAAGGTAGTCTGCCACATGTTTCTTTTTGATAGATATTATGGATAGAATCATAGAATCAACCAGATTGGAAGAGACCTCCAAGATCATCCAGTCCAACCTAGCACCCAGCCCTAGCCAGTCAACTAGGTCATGGCACCAAGTGCCTCAGCCAGGCTTTTCTTGAACACCTCCAGGGGCAGTGACTCCACCACCTCCCTGGGCAGCCCATTCCAATGCCAATCACTCTCTCTGGGAACAACTTCCTCCTAACATCCAGCCTAGACTTCCCCCAGCACAACTTGAGACTGTGTCCCCTTGTTCTATTGCTTGTTGCCTGGGAGAAGAGACCAACCCCACCTGGCTACAGCCTCCCTTCAGGTATTTGTAGACAGTAATGAGGTCCCCCCTGAGCCTCCTCTTCTCCAGGCTGCACACCCCCAGCTCCCTCAGCCTCTCCTCATAGGGTTTGTGTTCCAGGCTTCCAAAGAAGATGTGAGGCTGTCCATGGAAGCCAGTATCTGACAGGGATTAAAATAGGAGTCCTTTTGCTCCTAAAAGTGTCTTTCCTGATATTTGCTACTGATATTTGCAGTTGTTACTCTGGCCTGTTAAGCAGTGCTTACTCAGCATTCTAAGCATGCCAAACTGCTTTTAAAAATCTGGTCTGTGGTGACAGAAGAGAGAACAGGTATGTGATGTTATCTTCTTTGCTAGTGCTGTCAGCGTGACAAAGTCAATGCACATGATGAAGGGGAGAACTTCACAGTGCCTGGTTGGTGCCTCACTATAATAGCTAGAAAAGCCCTGGAGCTGGGTATGACAGAGCAACAATACATAGCACCAGCACCTTGCACATGCCAGTTTTCAGTGCATGAAAAACATAAACCAGGCTGATGACATTTTAAGCCATCTGTGGCAAAAACTCTGGAAAGCAATCAAGGGTCATTAAGGCTGGAAAGGATGAACCATCTTCTCTCACCTGCTCTGAGCAGTGGACTATAGCCCCTGGGAGGACTTTCCTGCAAGATATCCGTGATGTTAACCTTTGCCAGCACTGCTTTTCCTCCTTTCTTTGTTCCACACAGCACGAGGAAGCAGTGCAGCCAGACATTCTGACCAGGCTGTGGGAAAGGCTTCAGAAAATGTTCAGCAAACATTCAGGGCTTCAGCTGATAGGCAGAAGATGCTGTACTGAAGGTGGGAGACACCACCCCTGTGTTCTCCCCATTGGACTTCACAGTAAGTGTTCTCATCTTCCCTATTCTTTACAGAGCTGACCATGGATGATCCAGAAGTCAGACTCATCCAACACAACAATTTCATTTCGCAGTGAGTCAGCAGGCCAAGGACATTGAGGATACTGTTGCATTTGTATGGCAAACTTGGGTCAAGTGTAATTTGATTTATTAGATTAATTAAACATTCTGTCTTGATCAGATCCATGAAATATGTGCAGCCCTGAGACCATCTGTGGTGGCTTGACTGTGACTGAGTGCCATTTGCCCATCAAAACTTCTCTATTGCTTCATTCCACAGTAGGGTAGGGAGAAAATATAACAAAAGGTTTGTGATCCAAGATAAGGAGAGTTTAATAAATCAAAAGCAAAAGTCACTTGCAAAAGTGAAGGAAAAGAAAAGATATTATACTCTACTTCCCACCAGCAGGCTTGTCCAGCCACTTCCCATGAAGTACAGCTTCAGTACTTGCAGTGGTTACTCTGAAAGATAAATTCCTCCTCCTTTCTCCTAGCTTTTGTTGCTGAGCAGACATCATATAGTAAAGAATGCCCCTTTGGTCAGTTTGGGTTAGCTGTCCTGCTTGTATTTTATTTTCCTTATTCTGGGAGCCAGAAAATAAGTATTCTCAGTGAGTCAGGAATCTTACAGAAGGAATATTACCTCTTCATACAGTCACATTTTGCATTAGGCACCATGGATACAGTAGACCAGGATAAACTTTTCCAGTGCAAGATCACTTTTCTGCAAACAATACAAGCAATAACAGTAAAAATAGGAATTTCAGAGATATAAAATCTGATTAAATGTTCTTAGGATTAAAATGTGTAAATGCTTGGTTATGGCTATCATTCTCCTGTTTTTACGTGTTTGTTTGTGTACTTAGAAGACTGATCACTCACATGAATGTGTGTCTGTGTTAAGATTCACCACACTCATTCATATAAGCTTTTAAACTCTTTCACAGATTTTACTGCACATTTATACAGCCAGAAAGATGGGTTCTAGCTCGACATCTTATCTAGTGGCTGACTTTCTCCACACTCAAGCTTTGTTTTATCTTAAACATGGTCTCAAAGTTGAAATTTCTTTCCCGTTGTTGTAATTTTTTTCCCATTGGTGTTTTACCACCATCTGACACTCAGAGCAAGATGGGTTTGACCACCAAACCAAATGAAACAAGAAAGAAAACCCTTACCTAACCATTAATATCTGCATTCTCTGGTATACACAAATACAGTGCCTCACAAACAGGGTATACACAAAAGCACTTCTTTCACCATCCAGAGATATCACATGATGATGCTGTCATGTGCTGTGTCACACCGGGTACCATCTGTGTGCTCTGGGGATTTTTGATGGTAGCTAGAGTTTTAGTAACAGGCATAGCATTAGACTGTGAGTAAAATGAGAAGCATACACATAGAGGTCTCAACCTGTAGCTGTTTACATGTCAAGCTTGAAGACAGTACTTAGCCCTACTACTAATCAAAGTGATGTCTCATGGTAATAGGCTCAATATGTATATAAATCGCTGCTTAGGTGAGGGTTGTATCTGATTTAGACTGGAAGTTAATTGGATGTGCCTTAATATTTGTGAAATGGAGTTCATATCTATGGGACTATCAGGCAGTAGAAGGGTGATCTGTGAGTGAAAAGAAGGTGTGGATAACTTCTGTACACAGCAGGGTGTGTTTGTAATTTTATAAGTGTCTGTGTAGAATTTTGCATATCTCATCACCTCGCCCCTGCTTTTATCTTCCTTTTCTTGTTCTTTTTGTTCTTCCCAATCCTGTCATTTTCCTGCTGCTTTTATCTGTCTTGCTTCCTTCCTTCTGTCCTGTTACAACACCTTTTCTGCTTTCATCTATCAAACCCTCTTCTCTCTCAGTCTGCAGCCTTTCTGCAAACGTGCATCTCCAAACTAACTCTCTTCTTTATAATCCACAGCAATCTCTCACCCTTGCTCATTTTGTTCTTTAATCCTATCTTTTGACTTGCTACATTAAGACTGTAGGTTCTTTAGTACAAGGGAAATACTGTTAATGGAGTAACACAATTTGGTACAAATAGTTCAGGGAAAAAAAAGATACAATATAAATTAATCTTGCACATTTAAAACCATCTATTTTAATCTGGTACTTGTCTATTCTATTTCATAACACCTGATGATCATGTAATATCATATCTCTTTAAACACAGCTGTTATACTTGAAACTACTCAGATGTTAGCTGGTGAGGAAGATGGCTGCTTTTAATAGCTGACAAAACTACTGAATTTCTGTTAAAAGTGAGTATGAGCTTGCTTCTTTCTCAAATCATCCTCTAATGGCATCATTCAAAGACCAAAAAAAGAAATGTGCCTATCATGTACCAGTCTCACCTGTGGGAGACTTACCTGTGGTAATCAGAAACAGTTTCTCCAGGCTTTTGGATGATACCTTGTATGGCAAAAGTGACATCAAAAAACTGTTTGGCAAGGTATAATCTTTTCTTCACGTTGACTTAGCCTCTGGTCGGTGATTGTCTTCAGAAAAATAAGTGAACATTCAGAGTTGGTTTTGGTATTTTTTATCCATATTAATGTGCTCAGGCACTTGACAAATAAAACAGTAGGCATATTTTAGCAACCTATCAGATAGGTTATTCCTATCAAGCTGCATGTGGATGGAGCCAGACTCCTCTCAGTGCTGTCTCGCAACAAGACAAGGGGCAATGAACGCAAACCGGAACACAGGAGGTGCCACATAAACATGAGGGAAAAGTCTTCATTTGAGTGTGGTAGAGCATTGGGCCAGGCTGCCCAGAGAGGTTGTGGAGTCTCCATCTCTGGAGGCATTCAAAACTCGCCTGTGTGGAAGGATTTCTTGCTAACAGGACATGAATTCATAAGCAACAAGCAAACCTGTGCTGCGAAATGTCCTTCAGTCCATCTAGGGGGCAGGAAAACCAGGCGGTGAATGGCACCCTCCACATGCAGCTGCAGGGGGGCAGAGCTGGCCAGCTGCAGGGGACAGACTTTACAGGTGGTCACCATCCCTGGGGGTGTTCAAGAAAAGCCTGGCTGAGGCACTTGGTGCCATGGTCTAGTTGACTGGCTAGGGCTGGGTGCTAGGTTGGACTGGATGAGCTTGGAGGTCTCTTCCAACCTGGTTGATTCTGTGATTCTATGATTCTATATAGATTGACCTATCCGTACCACACACATAACCTTGAGCCAATCTGTACCTTCCACATGTACCAGTCTCAAACTAAGTTAGTTATGCACACCTCTTCCAAGTAGTGTATAAGCCACTGTATTGCCCCAATAAAGCATACTACGTGCAGCTAGCTCTTACTGAGTCATCTCGTGAGTACCCCGATCATCCCACCTTCACTCTCTTCCCTGGACATGTTCCTGGATGATTTACTGTGTTAATCCTGCTATAGCAGGGGAGACTGGACTAGGTGATTTTCAGTGGTCCTTTAGTAGTCCCTACCATCCTGTGGTTTTGTGTATGTGAGTATTGTCAGAAATTACTTCAGCTGCTTCTCCTGAACACTTCTGAAAGCTAGGAATATTTTCCTGAGCGAGTCTTACTGCCTTAAATGTTTTCTATCAATTTCATCTTAAAAAACAGGTGAGAAATATGAAATTTCAGAACTCCTCCAGTAGTCTCAATCTTCAGTCCTATGGCATAACATATGAAATTGTTTTTATATGAAGGTACTGTAAGTTGTAATCAGTAACTCTCCTGCAATAAATAAAACAAAAAAAAAAATCCAGATGTTTACTGTAGAACTGCTTAAAATACTTTAGTTGACTTCTGAACATTTTTACTTCTAAAACCCCCCAATATTATTGGCCTGAATGTCACTCTGCCAGTGTTTTCTTCTCAGTAAATGCCAATATTTTCAGCTTTCAGCAGCTGAAATCTGGCATTTCCCACCTTTCACTCATTTCCAACTTGCAGCTTTAATATTTCAGCAGAAGAAAATTCTGGAACAAGTTTCAAAGAAACCCTTTTTTTTTTTTCAATTTTTTGCCTTTTTTTTTTGTTTTTTTTTTTTTTTTTTTGGGGGTGTGCAGGTTGGTTTTTGGATTTCTGTTGGTGGGTCAGTTGGGTTTGGTTTTTTTTCTGTTGTTGTTGTGGTGTTTTTTTATCTTTAATATCTTTTCTGCTCAGCTGTGGTGAACAGAAACAAGGGGAAAAAAATCAGAGAAATGGTGTTATTATACAGACAGGTGATATGGTTGTGCATTTAATTGCTATCAGCTCATCTGATCTTGAAGTTTCTTCCCTGAGCCCTTGGAGTCATGTCAGAACGTAAAATTAAAGCTCAGTTCTTTGCAGTTTGTATATAACTTAATTAAAACATTCTAAAGTTAAATATAAAGGTGCCTGTCGAGTTGGCTTCTTCTGGGCAACGTGGGAGAGGGAGAGACACGAGGCTTACACCAATGTGATGCATGAAGGTCATTCCCTTTATTGATATGTGTGGTACCTGCATAGCAGAGTTCAGTACAGGGTACCTCTGCAAGCAGACTCAGACAGTAAATGAAGATTCCTTATCTCCTATGGCAAAGTGAAAAATGAAAGGATAAACCAAAACTATCTCTTACTTTCTAGCAGAAGATCTCCTTAGCAGATGATGTGTCCCTTTCTGGGAAAGACTGCAGTGCCACTAAACCTACATGTGCTTTTATGCTACAGAGGAGTCCTTTTCAGGTACTCCACACCTGTTAGTTTTGCTTGTTCTACGCAACCTTTCTTACTCTCACAGGTAGAAATTGCACCTCTGAGTCTCCAGGTCTGAATATGGAATTCAAATCTTCTTTCTCACTTCTGGCCTCAAATAGAAAGCCTCTGGAAACCATAGAAACCCTCAAAATGGCAGAAGAGTCCTTATTATCTGAGGGAAGCCTGAAGCAATTATGTATTTGAGCTAAGAATAGGAATGGGGAAGAAGCCAATCGTGAGGAAAAATTGTTTCAGCTTGCCATGCAGGATGTCACAAAACATTAGGCAGGCTGTAATGCTTTAAGGTGTTGTATATATGTTGAGCTGGCCTCTCTTCTAGGCCACGCGGGAGAGGGAGAGACACCAACACCAATGTGATGCATGAAGGTCAATCTGTTTATTGGAGCTAAGCATGGTACCTGTAGAGTGGAGTTCAGTACAGGGGCCTGTACTTTTCATAGGCTTACATAGGCAGAAGTGGGCTGTCCACACACACAGAGGCAGACCTGACCAACTACCCTCCTTAATCCCCCTCTGCAGCAGCTTAGCCACAACATTGCTTGTTCCCAGGGCTGAGCAGCCTGCCCTGCTTGCACAGCTCAGCTACAGATAGCAGCTTCTCTGCTAACCTCCCAAGGCCACCCCTCTGCAGCTGTGTCTCCTGATCAGTTCAGTTACTCAATCCTGCTTACTCTCCTTATTTTCTCAGTTCTGCCCAACCCTGGAATATATATACAATATTATGGTATTAATTTAAGATAATTTAATGTAAGTATTAGTGTTTTCTTGGCATACTTAGAGGGAGCATGAAACAATCAGGAAGAATGTACACAACATAAAGTGATTTCTTTGATGCCAGCCACTGGCTGCTGTTGAAAGAAGGGACTTGCTAAAAATAAGAACCCAAAAATGGTCCACTAGCTCTTACCACTGTTAGCTATTCATCTGAGGTTGTCTGATTCATACACTCCTACACTGCCCCTTCAAACACTCATTTGTACCAGACTGAGCTTTATTAGAACAGATTACATCTGTCACTTGCACAGTATCCTTGGGGATAAGAAGTCAGATGAAGATATTGGAATGTAAGGACAGTTGAAACCATTATTTTCCTTTTGTCACATCTTTACCCCATTCTTAAACTCCATACAGACTTGGTTCATATAAGGGGTGCAAATGCATGTGCAGCTCTGAGTAATGTCTTGTTTTGATGTAGTATGAGCTACTCACTGTTAGTGGCCATTGTAGTATTTCTAAATAAACATCTTTGCCTAGAAACAAAACAACTGGAGACTCACAGGTGTAAATCCATACTAACAAATGGGTCATCAGAGGGTCAGGTTGTTCAGTTCTACTTCGACTTGCAGACTTAGAACGAGCAGCAGGTTTTGTCGATGTCTGAAATTGGTGTGAAGTAGCACAGATTAGTGCCAAAGAATGCATGAGTGGAAAGAAACTGCTAGGTCATCCTGTCACCTTCCAGCAGTGTAAAGACTGCTCCTTACAAGTGGATTTACCGGTTAAACCAGCATGGCTGAATCGGAATGTCCCAAGCAATCTAATTTTTCTGCTCCTCCCTAATATTTTTCCACATTTAGTTTTGGCTGGATTCTTCCAGCAGAATGTCTAAATTGCCTTTTCCACCATTCTTTCTCTGTTTTCTAGGAAATGTTCACTATGTTTATCCATTTTTACTTTTGGATGTGAATGCAGTTCATTGTGTGGACGGTGAGGCTGATGTCATCTTCCTTACCTGTACCTGGCCTACATCTCCCTTGTGGTCCATGCAGATTGAAACTGGAGCACAGCTCTATAACGGGAAGAGCAAAGAGACATTTTCAAACAGTAAATGTGTAAGGACACAGCTGCTTGGTTAAGGTGTAGATTACCTATGTTCTCACTGCTTCAGTATGTCAGCAGGGATATAGGAAGCAAGAGCTGAGAAGACCTGGTCTCTTGGAGATTCTAACACCATATCGATAAATATCACAGTATCACCAAGTTTGGAAGAGACCTCATAGATCATCAAGTCCAACCCTTTACCACAGAGCTCAAGGCTAGACCATGGCACCAAGTGCCACGTCCAATCCTGCCTTGAACAGCCCCAGGGACGGCGACTCCACCACCTCCCCGGGCAGCCCATTCCAGTGTCCAAAGACTCTCTCAGTGAAGAACTTTCTCCTCACCTCAAGCCTAAATTCCCCCAGCATAGCTTGAGGCAGTGTCCTCAGGCTCTTATCTCTTTTATCCTTCCTCTATAATTTGTTCCTTCTCAGTAAAAATAAGTCCTTTGCCATTTCTCTGAACTGTTTCTCACTAAGAAATCTAATTTTCAAGAGGATATGAATATCAAGTAGGTCATCTCCATTGCAGACACAATTACTGGACTTCACTGATGCAGGCATTATTGTCTGATACCTCCAGTGCCCAGGAAGCTCAGCTCTTGCTAACAGGACTATTTACATGACCAACACATAAACATTTGTGCAGATTTTACATGTCATCTGCAGCGGAGCTGACCATTTACCCAGAACATAATATTAGTGATGCTTTGAGGTCCTGTAGAAAGTTTCCATGTCAGTGCGATTCACTGTGGGGTGTTTATGTTTCTCTTGAAAAAAATACCCCTCTTTAGAAACCTGAAGAACCACTGGTGTACTGCTGCTTTGAAAAATAAAGTCACAAGTATCTGAATAACAAAGGAGAAATTCTTTCTTCCTTTTGTACCTGTTTCATCATTCGGCTTTGTTTTCTCTTTCGAGACTCATTTCCCAGGGGCATTTCCCAGTTTAGCAATGTCTCTGCTGAAGGTTGTGTGACATGTGTGACACCAAGAAAGAGTTTCCTTTGAAACATACCTCATTTGATGAAGACCTCTAATGAAATATAGAATCATAGAATCATAGAATCAACCAGGTTGGAAGAGACCTCCAAGATCAGCCAGGCCAACCTAGCACCCAGCCCTAGCCAATCAACTAGACCATGGCACTAAGTGCCTCATCCAGTCTTTTCTTGAACACCTCCAGGGACGGTGCCTCCACCACCTCCCTGGGCAGCCCATTCCAATGCCAATCACTCTCTCTGTGAAGAACTTCTTCCTAATATCCAGCCCATACCTACCCTGGCACAACTTGAGACTGTGTCCCCTTGTTCTATTGCTGGTTACCTGGGAGAAGAGGCCACCCCCCACCTGGCTACAATGCCCCTTCAGGTAGTTGTAGACATATAACATCTGTTAATAAAAAAACACACAGCACCTTGACATTCAACTCTCCAAAATTTTGTGTGGACAGACACAAGCACGTTACAACCTGATGCATCCAGGACCAAAATCTAGTTGAGATGATAAAAAACTCTAAAACCTTAAGACTGCATATGGTGATCAAAATAATGGCTTACAGTGGTTTGTCATGACTTCTGAGAATCCCTATTCACAGAGTTTAATTATCAATGTGTAATTATCAGAGTGTAAATTATCGATGCTCCTCCTGATCTTTAGCTGACATGAAAATCTTCTCAAGAACAGTGAAAATGAAACTTTCTTGCTGTTCGTACCTACAGGATTTTGGTACCTACAGAGGTATACCCTGTTCCCTACTGTATTTGACTTCTCTCCTACAGGCTAAAATTACAGCTCCCCTCCATGTTTGTTCCTGTGCATCATAATATGATAAACAGCAGACTGAATCAGTAGTTTAAAAAAGACAATGTAAGGAGACATGTTGACTGGCTAGGGCTGGGTGCTAGGTTGGACTGGATGATCTTGGAGGTCTCTCCCAACCTAGTTGATTCCATGATTCTATAATTCTATGATTTGGCCACTTAATACCATTTAATACTGTGTTATATGGTGGTTTGGATCATAGATACCTAAAAAATCAACCCCTTATTGATTAATCAACACTTATATGGGGTCTGGTTTGTCTCTAATTGCAGAATATCTGGTTACCACGGGGACAATGTTAAGCAACACAGTTGCAGTTGGTTATATTGCCAAATGGAAATCTCAGTGTGTGTGATCAGGTTGCCAGGACTCCTGACACATTCCAGGGTTCCTCCCTACACTCTTGTGTCCAGGCGTTGCTGGCAGGAAGGCAGGAGAACATGCAGTGAGAGTTTGTCACACCACAGAGGAAGCCAGAAGGGTTCATAAATGTTACTATATCAGGATCCAGTTCTGGGCCCCTCAATTCAAGAGAGATGTTGAGGTGCTGGAACATGTCCAGAGAAGGGCAACAAAGCTGGTGAGGGGCCTGGAACACAAAGCCTATGAGGAGAGGCTGAGGGAGCTGGGGGTGTGCAGCCTGGAGAAGAGGAGGCTCAAGGGGGACTTTATTGCTGTCTGCAACTACCTGAAGGGACATTGTAGCCAGGTGGGGGGTGGCCTCTTCTCCCAGGCAACCAGCAATAGGACAAGGGGACACAGTCTCAAGTTGTGCTGGGGGAAGTCTAGGCTGGATGTTAGGAGGAAGTTGTTGGCAGAGAGAGTGATTGTCATTGGAATGGGCTGCCCAGGGAAGTGGTGGAGTCACTGTCCCTGAGAGGTGTTGAAGCAAAGCCTGGCTGAGGCACTTAGTGCCATGGTCTAGTTGACTGGCTAGGGCTGGGTGCTAGGTTGGCCTGGATGATCTTGGAGGTCTCTTCCAACCTGCTTGATTCTATGATTCTATGATCCCATCACTCCCTGGAAAAACACAGTGCTCTAAGTTTGAAATAGCCATAGATAAGAGAGATGACAAGGAATAGAAACAATAGTAAGGATGGCAACTTAAAGCAAGCACGTATACTTTGCTAAGAGCCAATAAAGGTGAAACCCTTATGGTTTTCTTGGAGCAAACCACAAAAGTGTGTCACACAGTTTTATTCAAAGATATGTTAGGGTTTCTTTCTTCTCTTTCGCTGCTCAGGAGGAATCTTTACATTACATCATCCTGTGTTTGTCAGTGGTCAGGGTGGGGAAGCAGATATTAAAAACCTATGGTTGTTTGGCTCTCAGATGCAGCATTTTTCCCTCTGGATCCAGGAGGGTAAGCCAGATCTGTCTTCAGAGATGTATGCTATGCCAGACTTCACTGTCAGGGGCTGTATGGAGGCTTATTACACTGGGGTTCCTCTAGGAATTGTGGCTGTGGACTGTTTATCTGCATTTTCTGGGATGCAGATGAAGCTTTGTTCTAATTTGGATGAATTTGCCATTGTGCTCGTTGACACATAATGACAGGAGTTAAATTTACACCCGTTTCAAGCTGCTGTCATATTGCAATTGGAAAAGTAGCAGAGTCATTAATTTACAAGGTTATTTCCAGTGTTTAAACTGACACTGGAACTTTTGGAAAGGGGACAGAAAAAAGGGAGTGGATTGTGCAAATACCAGGTTGATTTTGAGGTGAATCACCTGAAATAATAACAATCTTAGGGCTCAGCCCTTTCATTTTTAGATTCCCCAAGTTTGCAATCCCCTGTAACTAATTAAAGGGATTGGAATCATGTTAGTTTTTGAACCTATACTTAGTCAAAAAGATATATTTGCCAGTGACTTTTTTGCTTTAGCTGGCCGAAGAGCAACAAAAGAAGACAGATGTTAGCACTGGAGTGAGCTCAGGAGAAGAGATAAAGATTGAAGCATTAAGGGCATGCAGTGGCCTGATACTAGAAATACAGGAGAGCAGTATTGAAGCCCTTGCTTAGAAGCAGCCTTGTATTTTAGTCACTACTGTTATCAATTACCAGTATTAATAGCTTTCTGGAACATACACAGAAGGAAAAAAGGAAGACAATGAGGTAATCACTTGAAGATGTTTACATTTGCTTTTAAGCTTTGTGGTGTCTTAAATATCAATTCATTCAGAACATCTTATTGTCAGTCCTTACCAGAATTGCATAGGATTACACTACAATCTGCCTAGGTTGAAAGTCATGGTTACAATGGGCAGACATGAGAAGATACCTGCTCTAGAACTTTAGATTCAGTAGTAAGACACTGTTTTATTATGTCCTGTAGCAAATGTTTTCACCATGCCACAAAAAAACCTGGAAGTACATGATTTGTGGGTCAGCTGTGTCTGAATCATCATCTAGCAAGTTGGAATCAGTTAGAGTTCACCTTTGCTTGTGCTGTATCTCTCAAGAGGACTGCAATTATGGATTCTAGAACTCCAGATTCAGTAGTAAGACACTGTTTTCATCATGTCCTGTAGCAAATGTTTTCACCATGCCACAAAAAAAAACCTGGCAGTACATGATTTGTGGGTCAGCTGTGTCTGAATCATCATCTAGCAAGTTGGAATCAGTTAGAGTTCACCTTTGCTTATGCTGTATCTCTCAAGAGGACTGCAATGATGGATTCTTAGAAGCCTGAGAAGTATGAAAGTGGTGCTAACAGAAACACACAAATTCAAGCCCTTTTTTTGCCAGCTGCAAAATTTGGGTGAGTGTTCCCCTCACCCCCCCACACACACTTTGGAAAATCACCCAGACTAGACTCAGCCAGCTCTGGAAATTGAATGAAGCTTATATTTACAGCTTAGCTCAATATACAAGCAGATATTTACAGTATATACAGTTATAGACAGAAATAGACAAGGGAAAAGGCAATACAGAAACACAACAACGCTCCCAGAAACCTGAGTCCCCAGGAGGGGCTCCCAACTGCCCCTTCCCCTTCCCACTACCCCTCTCAACCTTACCCCAGTCCCAAGGAAGAATGGAGGTTCAGCCAGGGGGTTAGGAAACAAAGTGCATTAGTCAAAGAAACGGCAGAGAGGGGTGAGGTTAGAGATGCAGCTCAGCCAGTTCCCCAGCAGCAGAAGCCAGTGCCTTATCTATGTTTTGATTCTTGTTTTTATACATCTCAACAAGCCAATGAGTGAAGTAGACATCACCATTGTTTTCCTTGCACAGCCTATAATCCAGTTCTTCTCCCCAAAACATTCTAGCTAGGCTCAAACTAGCACAAGCTTCCAGAATTTGGAAGCAAGTCTCTGATAAATGGACCTCAGTGTTAGGAGCAGCTCTGGACTGCATGGGAACAACTCTCATTTCTGTCAACAAAATTCCATGTTGTGCTTGAAGCATTACTTTGGACTAGCCTTGAGGGTTTTGCCATCCTTTGTTACGTGTGGTACATGTAGTTTCAATTAAAAACATAAAAAGACAACAACAAAATCATTATAAATGCTGTGTCCTCACACACAATGTCAACATAGCTGAGCATTTACAGAGATGCCTCTTGCCACTGCACCCACAATTTTGTGGAACAATCCCCGGTGTATTTTGTAACTGGATGTTGCTGAACACTGTCAATGCAGGCAGTAAGTGTAATTTTTACTCTGGTTTCAACAAATAATGTTTTTCTAAAGCAAAGGTCTGACACCTGTGACATGAGAAGGATACCCCTAAAATGCCACCAGTGGAATCATTTAACTTGTTTATTAGGAACATCAGGTTGGTATTAATTACACATGTTTCTAATAGCTAACTACTGTAAAGCATTGATTTTCTTGAACAATATTTGCAGACACTAGTTCATATTTGTAAGCTTATATTTTCAGTTACTCTAGACACTGGTTCATATTTGCCAGCTTATATTTTCTCTTCAGTTACTCTAGACACTGGTTCATATTTCCCAGCTTATATTTTCCCTTCAGTTACTCTAGACACTGGTTCATATTTCCCAGCTTATATTTTCTCTTCAGTTGCTCTAGACACTAGTTCATATTTGCCAGCTTATATTTTCCCTTCAGTTACTCTAGACACTGGTTTATATTTGCCAGCTTACATTTTCCCTTCAGTTACTCTAGACACTAGTTCATATTTGCCAGCTTACATTTTCCCTTCAGTTACTCTAGACACTGGTTCATATTTCCCAGCTTATATTTTCTCTTCAGTTGCTCTAGACACTGGTTCATATTTGTCAGCTTACATTTTCTCTTCAGTTACTCTAAAAGTGTGGAAACTTGTTCAACAATACTGCACAAAAGATGGATGGTGCACGCTATGAATGCGTTGATTTCTGCTGTTATTGCCAGTGCAAAATGCTCACATAAGATATAAACAGTCACTGTTAGTGTCTGTCCTGGGAGTCCTGCATACCCCAAAATTCCTCTCCCTCTGTGGTTTCAATGGGAGAGGAAAAGGAGTGAAAAAACTGTTTCCCCCCCTGCCCTGCAGGCATGAAGGGGGTGACCCCTGCAGATGCCCACGCTGGAATCAGGCTGTAATTGGCTGTGGTCTTTGTGCCTAGGCAGTGGTAACTCAACTCTTTGTCTAGGAAGAGTATAAATACTGGGGGACTTCCCACTTTGGGGTTCCCACCTTAGAGCTCTCCCCCACCTGAATAGTTCCTGCAGAAAGAGTCCCCTGGCACTCCAAAGGACAGGACTGTCCCTGCTTTGGACAGCTTCCCACCATAAGCACCCCCTTTATGCAACTAGATTTGCTTTAACGAGCCTCGGAGATCTTTTGAAAGAGAGTGAGAGGACAAGCATCTGGACCACCCTTTCTCTCAGCCAGCCTGGCTCACCTGTGAGTAAACTCTTGCCTCAGCCTGATTAATAGTGGGGAATGCTATACTTAGTAACTTAGCCTTTTCCAACTCCTGACTTCCAAAGTAGTCAAATTTACCAATGGTATCCTTGTAAGATCTTCTCAATTGAACTGAATCTGCTAATTAAAACTAAGTTGATTTCTATATATAGTTTTGGGGGCAGATTTTCAGGAAAATAAAATAATTCTATTTATATATATATATATATATATATATATATATATGTGTTTGTTTTCCCTTCCCTATACCTTTGTAACTTGCCTACCTCAGATACCTTTTTAATTCATTGTTAAACTACTTTTCAACTTCCAAATCAGAGTGAGATTTATTTATTTGGGTGTGCTTACCTTTTCCTCTCCCTACATCTAATTCCTTTCATTTGGGAAAGAAGGGGGAAGAGGGAAGGGCACTCTATAAAATTGTTATTGGTTCTATCAAATGTTTTTTGAGTCTCTGGGAATTTAAATTAGAACCTAGACACAAGACCAAGACAATGAGGATGGCCAAAGATTAAACCCATGTTTAACCTGCAGAATGATTTCTAAACAGCAGTTCAAAAAATAGTTAAACTCAGGATACACAAATAAACACATGTAACTCTATAGATAACATAAATGTAAGTCACACAGTGACTAAAATTTGTAAAGACTTTCTGCTTTAAACCTGTTTCTCACAATATCTAAATCTGAAGAATAACCCAGACTTAATTTTCATCATAAGCATGTGTAGTACTTGCAGTCTAACTCCAGAGTGGCTGAAATAGGACTGTGTGTGATTTATACTTAATTTTGCCTTTGCCATTTTGTTCATGTTTAATGTTTTATCTTTTAGCTCTTCTCTCCATCCTCTGCTGTGGATGGTCAGTCATCTGTTGAGACTCTTCCCTCGACAGAGTGCTTAATAGGCACTTCATCATGAGAAGTTTGGCTTGGTTTTTACTAATGGAAGAGCAACATCCCAAGGGCAATGTTTCCCGATAAGCTGAACATTACAGAAACAAGGAAATGTCCTCCTTGGGTTCTTCCCAAGTCAAGCTTGCACATAATTTTTTCATCTGCTGTGAGATACCTACACTCTGCAAAAACAAGCAGGCCAAACTTTCAAACAGTGTTTCCATCTCTGATTCATGCTGTAAACCTCAGGCAGCAGGGTGTGACTCTACTTGTGAACATGTTGGTACAGATCCTCACTGAATACCTTTAAAACACCGTGCTCATTTCTGAGAGAGGAACAGACTTGCTCAGTAAGTGAAAATGCTTCCCAGCTATCACAGTTTTCATGCTGAGCTGTTTTTGGTTCGTTTTGATTTTCAAAAGTCCAGCACCCTCAAAAGCTCTCAAACAATGTGTTGCACTTGCCCATTGAAGATTGGGTCTTCATTCTGGGAGAGGTACACCAGAAAGTATTGACTCCTTTCACCAGTTCATCTGTCAGGCTGTTGAAGCTAGAAGCTGCTACCCTCTAGAAGTTAAGAGGTTATCTGAAGTAACACTTGTTCTGCCACCTTGTCTCCTAGTAGTATTTTTATTCTGTCCACAATACAGACCATGCCACAAGTGGCTCTACTAGAAATGATTGTCTGTAGACTTAGAAGAAAAAAAATCTTTCTTCTTTGTTTGATGCACCCTTTAGATATTAGTGGGATCTCACACCAAGACCACATTCCCTCCTGGAAGATGGATCATAGGCTCATAGGATGTTAGGGGTTGGAAGGGACCCAAAGAGATCACAGAGTCCAACCTCCCTGCCAGAGCAGGACAATCCTATCTAACACAGATCACAGAGGAACACATCCAGACAGGCCTTGAAAGGCTCCAGAGAAGGAGACTCCACAACCTCTCTGGGCAGCCTGTTCCAGTGTTCTGTGACCCTTACAGTAAAGAAGTTCCCCCTTGTGTTGAGGCAGAACCTCTTTTGCTGCAACTTACACCCATTGCTCCTTGTCCTATCCCAGGGAGCAGTGAGCAGAGCCTGTCCTCCCCATCCTGGCAGCCTTCAGATGCTTATAAACATTTATCAAATCCCCTCTCAGTCTTCTTTTCTCCAGACTAAGCAGCCTCAGGGCCCTCAGCCTCTCCTCATAGGCCATGCCCTCCTGTCCCCTCATCATCCTCGTAGCCCTCTGCTGGACCCTCCCCAGCATATCCCTGTCCCTCTTCAACTGGGGAGCCCAAAACTGAACACAGTATTCAAGATGAGAATATCAGCAGTACTTTCTAAGGAAGAGAAGTCAAACAGAGTAGTGAGACCCAAATACTGACACAGACTTTCCTTGGCAAAAAGAAAAGGCTTCTAGATGAAAACAGTTCCAACTCTTTCTTATCCACAAACACCATAACCTCTTTCATATAAATAAATACCTAAGGAATGAAAGACTTGCAATCCTTCCATGAAATCCCTGTTTTGCAAATGCCATTAGCATGAAAATTATTATTGGGGGAAAAAATAATAAAGAAGCATTCAAACTGAGTTAAAACATGCAGCAGACATATACCCTAGGAAAGAAAAGCTCTTAAAAGGAGCATTGCTTGACTCTATTTTTCTCTCCCACATTGAGTTGTACTGTACATTTTGTGAATTCTGTAGGTGGGGTCAGCAGTAAAGAATGACTCTTCTGGGAAGTTCACTCCTCTACACCTTCAGCTGTGCTTTGCCTCGAGGGTTGTTGTCTCACAGCATACTCATGCTTAGGTAAAGAATCTTCAGATTCATGTTACAACATGGGGGGAAAAAAATCTGTATCATCAGTACTTTTCCAGGTGAATTTTCTCATACCTGCTGGTCATTTTGAAAACAAGTGCCTTGGCTGTGTACACAGCTAGAGCCTATAGAGCCTTAGCATTCCTCAGGAAAATTGTATTTAACTATTTGGCAGAGTGTCAAGCATTAAAAAAATGCTTCCCACAGGATTACAGTCAAAGAAGGCAAGTTTAAAATCATAGTCATAACTAACAAGCTCTCTTTATCCGTTATGGTAGCTTGCAAACCTGGAAGAAGATCTAAACCAGCAAATTGCCAAAAGAAAGGCTGACAAGTTATGCATTTTGGTGTTTCCTTTGACAGAATGAAGTATTTGGGTACTGAATCTCAGTGGTTTATAGTGTGGTGGTTCCTATTATAGGCTGGATGTTAGGAGGAGGTTCTTCACAGAGAGAGTGATTGGCATTGGAATGGGCTGCCCAGGGAGGTGGTGGAGTCACCATCCCTGGAGGTGTTCAGGCAAAGCCTGGCTGAGGCACTTAGTGCCATGGTCTAGTTGACTGGCTAGGGCTGGGTGCTAGGTTGGCCTGGCTGATCTTGGAGGTCTCTTCCAACCTGGTTCATTCTATGATTCTATTCTTCATGATTATTTATCACATTTTAAGGACTATTTCAGGTTTTAGCATTTCTTTAAGGAACAGAGACTTTCATTGCATGTTAGGTGCTCTTAACTTTTAAAACTTTGCATTTAATCAGCTTTCAGTGTTGAAGAAATAAGTTTTAGTGTACAAAAATCCATCTTACTTTAGTTAAAAAAAAAGGCAAAGAAACAACAACAGACAAATGAAAACAAAACAAAAATCTGGGGCATCTACTTCTCAAATGTAAACTGAATTTGAAAAGGTAGCTTGTTTACAGAAGCCACTTTTTAGGTATAGCTGCAAATATTTCACATGGAAAATCATAGAATCAAAGAATCAACCAGGCTGGAAGCGACCTCCAAGATCATCCAGTCCAACCAGCCCCAGCCAGTCATTTAGACCGTGGCAATAGGTGCCTCATCCAGTCTTTTGTTGAACACCTCCAGGAATGGTGACTCCACTACCTCCCTGGGCAGCCCATTCCAATGGCAATTCCAATTTATTACTTTTACATTTCCCTCCCCACCTTGAATACTTCATACCAACAGTCCCTTAGCTCAGGAGTAGGTTTAAGATGGACCAGCCCTGACAGTAAATTCTCTTCCTTTCAGGGATTTTTTCTATTGTGATTATGTTTAATGTTCAGACAATGCTTAATTTAAGCATGATCCTTCCAACCATTCACTTCATTAATAGGATGCTACATCCTACCTTGAAACATCCTTTAACCTACAGTACATATGATACTATAGCTGCTGGGTCTGACCCAGCGAAACATCCAGTCATCATCCCAGCATAATTGCATGACTAGTGGAGCTGAAAGTGCTCAGAATTTTGCTTAAAAGCATAAGGCTACTGACTTTGCAGTATTTGCTATAGTCAATCTGTTTGATTAAATTTGGAAAAAAAAAAAAAAGCCTTGTGATGAGGCTCTGAGGAAAAGTGAGCTGCAGTTATCTGCCTTAGCGTTGTCCGTTTGCAAATGAGGGAACCTCTTTTCTCAGCTTTATGCAGTACTTAGCTCAGTAGTGTAACCACAGTGGAGTTTTCTTAGTACTGTTATGAGAGAAGCAATAAAGAGTGGGGTCCAAGAAAAACAGAGGTTTTCTTTCTGGTTTTGAGGGGAGTTTAATGAATTCAATTTTTGGTGCCATCAAAATGGGAACCAGTGTCTTGCATTTAGTGTTTGTGGTGGTTTGGGTGTTCCCCACCCCACACACACACTTTGAAAATCACCCAGACTAGACTCAGCCAGCTCTGGAAATGTGATTGAAGCTTATATCTATAGCTAACACAATATACAAGCAGATATTGACAGTATATACAGTTGTAGACAGAAATATACAAGGTAGAAAGTAATACAGAAACACAACAGCCCTCCCAGAAACCTGAGTCCCCAGGAGGGGCTCCTAAATGCCCTTCACCTTCCCCCTACCCCTCTCAACCTTACCCCAGTCCCAAGGAAGAATGGAGTTTCAGCCAGGGGGTTAGGAAGCAAAGTGGCTTAGTCCAAAATGGAGGGTGAGGTTAGAGAGTAAGAAGCAGCTCAGCCAGCAGCCCCAGCAGCAGCCCCGGTGAGAGAAGTGCCGAGTGTGTTAGCTATGTTTTGACTTATGTTTTTATACATCTCCGTAAGCCTATGAGTGAAATAGACCTCACCATTGTTTTCCTTTCACAGCCTGTAATCTAGTTCTTCTCTCCAAAACATTCTAGCCTGCTTCAAACTAGCACATCTGGTACCCCAATTATTAGGGGGGTTGGAAGGGACCACAAGGATCATCTAGTTCCAACCCCCTTGCCATGGGCAGGGACACCCTACCCTAAATCAGGCTGCCCAGAGCCCCGTCCACCCTGCATGAGCTTGTCCTCAAATCCAAAGAAGCATCCAAAGCCAGATCACTTTTTCCAAGTGTTTTACTAATGAAGGAGTTGCTCCTGGGAGCATGCTGTGTGTTACACTGCACTGTGAATTGTTCCCTCTTGAGGAAGCAACAAAAGCATGCAAGGTCCTCTGTAATGAAGGAATTGCTGTCCATACTACGTGTAGTGTTGTCTGGATACTGTAATGACTTGAAAACACAAATAATCTTACACACAAAAAGCATTACTAAGGTTGCAGAGTCAAGTACTCTGAAGATAGGAAATGCCAGAATTAAGATTGCCTGGGAAATCTTAATTCATCCCTCCTTTGCTGAATATACCATGACACTCTAATTACATAGGACCCCTGCTTCTTTGGACATAAAGAATAGACAATATTCCAATGGTGAGCAGTTGTATATTTTGCCTCACATCATTCAAACACTTCTGTAAAGTACAATTATTCACTTCCTCTCAGGTATCAGTGTGCTTCACAAACATAAAGTTATTTAGTTGCACAAAACTTAACTTGTCCAAGAGGTTTATAGCATGGCAAGAAATTGAATCCAGATCCCATGAAAACTAGTTCAGTGCTTTAACTACAAGACGTTAGAGATATGACCAATGAGTGATTGAGATTATTGTTGTCTTTTAGTCTGGAGAAAAGAAGACTGAGAGGGGATTTGATAGATGTTTATAAGTATCTGAGGGCTGGCCAGGAGCAGGGGGACAGGCTCTGCTCACTGCTCCCTGGGATAGGACAAGGAGCAATGGGTGTAAGTTGCAGCAAAAGAGGTTCCACCTCAACACAAGGGGGAACTCCTTTACTGTAGGGGTCCCAGAGCACTGGAACAGGCTGCCCAGGGAGGTCGTGGAGTCTCCTTCTCTGGAGCCTTTCAGGGCCTGTCTGGATGTGTTCCTCTGTGATCTCTGTTAGATAGGATTGTCCTGCTCTGGCAGGCGAGTTGGACTCAATGATCTCCTTGGGTCCCTTCCAACTCCTAATGTCCTGTGATCCTGTGATCCTGTCAACTGATTTTTTTTCCTCCAGTAAAACACAAACAGCCCCCCCTAAAAATCCCCAAAACAACAAAAAACCCCAACACCCTAAACCCTCCAACAACCAACCAACCAAAAAAAAACCCAGTACAGACTTGTTTAAGGTCAGAGGTTTCCAGCAGTTTGAGGTGACAGCCTGGGTGATCTAAACCAGGAGCTTTACAAGTACTTTGAACTACATGTTCAGGAGCAGTGTCTATTAACTAGAATCATAGAATCAACCAGGTTGAAAGAGACCTCCAAGATCATCCAGTCCAACCTAGCACCCAGCCCTAACCAATCAACTAGACCATGGCACTAAGTGCCTCAGCCAGGCTTTTCTTGAAGACCCCCAAGGACGGTGCCTCCACCACCTCCCTGGGCAGCCCATTCCAATGCCAATCACTCTCTCTGTGAAGAACTTCTTCCTAATATCCAGCCTATACCTACCCTGGCACAACTTGAGACTGTGTCCCCTTGTTCTATTGCTGGTTGCCTGGGAGAAGAGGCCACCCCCCACCTGGCTACAACGCCCCTTCAGGTAGTTGTAGACAGTAATAAAATCACCCCTGAGCCTCCTCTACTACAACTGCAACTTTACTACATGTTCAGGAGCAGTGTCTATTAACTACAGCTGCAACTTTACTACATGTTCAGGAGCAGTGTCTATTAACTACAACTGCATCTTTTGCTTACTTTGTATGCAATGAGTTTGTCTCTAAGCACAGAGTTGCACATACACATAAATATAACATATCTACCTTTTGACATTATAATCATGTACATCTGCTCTGTTGTGTTCTGAAAGATATTTTGAACACATGTTTTCTGAGTTTGTGCTCAGCATTTGTCACTGGAGACCAAAATCCATGCCAGAAATGCCTTCAGAATGGCTTGGAGACTCTATAATGCAATATTCTGAAGGAGTGGATGTAGCACAGGGATTTCTCATAACATGCTGCCTTTGGATGCTGACTTTAATTGTGATTATATACTTATTTATTTTAAGAAATCCAAGTCAAAAAGTATTTTTTTCATTGATGGCCACCTTAACAAAAGGTATGTTCCTCAGGTTGCCATGGAGAGATGATTCTGATAGTTACACATTTCATAAACACAGGATATACAAAGAAATCCATGGGAGGGAAATTCCCCAGCAGGAACTACTTCAGCCCTCCAAAGCTCCCTGAAATTCATGCATTTTCCAACTCTTGCTGGAGAATACCTTCACAACGACATTATTCATTCCCAAGATGTAGTGTGTTAAACTTTTCTGGATCTCCATTTAGATTGCATGTTCATTAAATACGTGTACAGTAATTATATTGCTTCTGTGGGGAAATATTTTTATGCTCTTCCTTATTTTAAGAAGGTTGTGTCTTCCTTCTACACTGTTGGAGCACTGTGCTAGTTTGAAGCAGGCTAGAATGTTTTGGAGAGAAGAACTAGATTACAGGCTGTGAAAGGAAAACAAGGCTGATGTCTGCTTCACTCACAGGCTTGCTGAGATGTATAGGAACAAGAAATACAAACATAGATAATCACTCTCACTGGGGCTGCTGGCTGAGCTGCATCTTACTCTCTAACCTCACCCTCCATTTTGGACTAATCCACTTTGCTTCCTAACCCCCTGGCTGAACCTCCATTCTTCCTTGGGACTGGGGTAAGGTTGAGAGGGGTAGGGGGAAGGTGAAGGGCATTTGGGAGCCCCTCCTGGGGACTCAGGTTTCTGGGAGGGCTGTTGTGTTTCTGTATTCCCTTTTACCTTGTCTATTTCTGTATATAAACTGCAAATATCTGCTTGTATATTGTGCCAGCTGTAAATATAAGCTTCATTCATATTTCCAGAGCCAGCTCAGTCTAGTCTGGGTGATTTCCAAAGTGTGGGGGGGCAGAGAACACCCAAACCATCACAAACACTAAATGCAAGACACTGGTTCCCATTTTGATGGCACCAAAAATTGAATTCATTAAACTCCCCTCAAAACCAGAAAGAAAACCCCTGTTTTTCTTGGATTCCACTCTTTATTACATGAAATCACCTATCCTACATATATATTTCTACTCTAAATCTTAGGGTGAGTTTCCTGTCACTTTTAAACCCCACTCTAATACACATTCATCTATTTCCCTGATAATCTTACATTTTGGGAGATCTGGGCTCTGCTTTTTCCATTACATATTCCACTATGTCTCTTTCTGTGTCAGAACATGACATGAGAGGGCAAAGTGTGCTAGTTTGAGCCTAGCTGGGATATTTCAGTGAGAGGAATTATATTATGGGCTGTGAAAAGGAAACAGCAGTGATGTCTGCTTCACTCATAGGCTTGCTGAGATGTATAAAAACAAGCACACAAACATAGATAACACAGTTGCTCTCTGGCTTTGGCTGCCTCCCTTCTCTCTCCCTAACTTGTTGTCTGTATGACTAATCCCTCTGCTTCCTAACCCCCATAAATGGTTCTCCAAACTCACCTTGGACATAAGGCAAAGTCTGGGATAAGGTAGAGGTGTGGAAAGGAGGTGGAAGGGTGGTTGGGAGCCCCTCCTGGGGACTCTGCTTTCTGGGAGGGGTGCTGTGTTTCTGTATTACTTTTTAGCTTGTGTATTTCTGTATATAGCTGTATATATGCTGTAAATGTCTGCTTGTCTACTGTGCTAAGCTGTAAATAGAAAGCTTCATTCTAATTTTCAGTTCAGCTGAGTCTAGTCTGGGTGATTTCTTAAGTGTGGGGGGTGCAGGTTAACACCCAAACCATCACACAAAACCACCTTTACACAACTGCACAGGTCACAGTATCCTGCCCTTAAAATATATTTGCCTTTCAAAGACATTTGCCTTTCAAAGCCATGGCGAAAGGGCTTCAGCTGCTTGCTGAGCAATACAACAGCCTAACCACTGTTGTGACAGGCCTACTGTTACAAACAGATGTATTTTGCAACCAAGAGCTCTAAAGGACTCCTGCTAATAACAAAGCTTTATATTTGGATCACACATTAAACTGAGGGCTGGATGGTTGAGAAAGGACCCTAACAGGACTTTATTGTATGTTGAAACTCTTTGGGTTGATTTTTTTTTTTTTGGGTGACAAATGAGCTGCTGAAATAATATTGAAAACTGTGTGGAAATGTGGATGGAGTTGCTGCTTTAATAGAAAACCAGAAGGTAACTGCAGCCCTTGGAGTCATGTCAGAACATAAAATTAAAGCTCAGTTCTTTGCAGTTTGTATATAAGTTAATTAAAACATTCTGAAGTTAAATATAAAGGTGCCTGTCGAGTTGGCTTCTTCTGGGCAATGTGGGAGAGACACCAGGCTTACACCAATGTGATGCATGAAGGTCATTCCCTTTATTGATATGTGTGGTACCTGCATAGCAGAGTTCAGTACAGGGTACCTCTGCGAGCAGACTCAGCCAGTAAATGAAGATTCCTTATCTCCTATGGCAAAGTGAAAAATGAAAGGATAAACCAAAACTATCTCTTACTTTCTAGCAGAAGATCTCCTTAGCAGATGATGTGTCCTTTTCTGGGAAAGACTGCAGTGCCACTAAACCTACGTGTGCTTTTATGCTACAGAGGAGTCCTCTTCAGGTAGTCCACACCTGTTAGTTTTGCTTCTTCTACACAACCTTTCTTACTCTCACAGGTAGAAATTGCACCTCTGAGTCTCCAGGTTTGAATATGGAATTCAAATCTTCTTTCTCACTTCTGGCCTCAAATAGAAAGCCTCTGGAAACCATAGAAACCCTCAAAATGGCAGAAGAGTCCTTATTATCTGAGGGAAGCCTGAAGCAATTATGTATTTGAGCTAAGCATGGAAATAGGGAAGAAGCCAATCGTGAGGAAAAATTGTTTCAGCTTGCCATGCAGGATGTCACAAAACATTAGGCAGGCTGTAATGCTTTAAGGTGTTGTATATATCTTGAGTTGGCCTCTCTTCTAGGCCACGCAGGAGAGGGAGAGACACCAACACCAATGTGATGCATGAAGGTCAATCTGTTTATTGGAGCTAAGCATGGCACCTGTAGAGTGGAGTTCAGTACAGGGGCCTGTACTTTTGATAGGCTTACATAGGCAGAAGTGGGCTGTCCACACACACAGAGGTAGACCTGACCAACTACCCTCCTTAATCCCCCTCTGCAGCAGCTTAGCCATAACATTGCTTGTTCCCAGGGCTGAGCAGCCTGCCCTGCTTGCACAGCTCAGCTACAGATAGCAGCTTCTCTGCCAGCCTCCCAAGGCCACCCCTCTGCAGCTGTGTCTCCTGATCAGAATGACCTAAGTCTGTTCAGTTACTCAGCCTGTTCTTTTCACTTCATAGAATCATAGAATCATAGAATCAACCAGGTTGGAAGAGACCTCCAAGATCATCCAGGCCAACCTAGCACCCAGCCCTAGACAGTCAACTAGACCATGGCACTAAGTGCCTCAGCCAGGCTTTGCTTCAACACCTCCAGGGATGGTGACTCCCCCACCTCCCTGGGCAGCCCATTCCAATGCCAATCACTCTCTCTGCCAATAGCTTCCTCCTAACATCCAGCCTAGACCTGCCCTGGCACAACTTGAGACTGTGTCCCCTTGTTCTGTTGCTGGTTGACTGGGAGAAGAGACCAACCCCCACCTGGCTACAACCTCCCTTCAGGTAGTTGTAGACAGCAAATCGTTCTGTGTTATGGCTGGAAGAAAAAGTACAAGCTCTTCATAGTCACACTGGCAACCCTCACAATTCAGTGAGAGGGATGGGATAGTAAATGCAGCAGAGTAAGAAGAGGGAAATAAATGGCTAGAGCAAGAACTGGGACAGGGCTAACTATACAGTCAAATGAAAGACTTATTACCTCTATCAGGAAGGCTTAAAGTTCAGATTTGAGAAGTGAAAGCTCTCAATAAGAAGTGCTATAAGGACAGAGTAGTGGAAGCCTTTTAAATGGAAATTTCTACTAAGCAGGTGGATCTCATAATCCAGCACCAAGGCTTTCAAACATACCTTGGGAAATTCGTGTAAAGAAGCTATGTTCTGGAAATAGAATGGGGAGCTGCTGTCTAGAAACACAACTACAGTGGATCATATGTGCCCTTTCTGTTGCATTTTATGCATTAACTCCTTTTGCACTGCACATCACATATTATGGCAGCTTTGAGTCAGGTTGCACAAGTTGCCATAATCTCTGGAGAAAAAGGTCTCTTGAGGGAATTGTGCATTAGGCATGCTGGGTTTTTTCTCTCATCACAAAGTTTTTTCTTCCTCTTCAACAGCATGAGCCTTGGACAAAGAGAGGAAACTGGTAAATACACCTTGATTGACAGCTTCTCACTTTTTAGCTCTGACTAGTGGAATTCCCAGATGCCTGAATATGCACAACAGGCTTACCTGCTTTCTCACAAACAAATTCTCTGCAACACACTGGGAAAAGAGGCTTTGAGCAGCTGCATGCTCTTTCCTCAACAGAAAAGCTGCCAAAAAAGGGACAGGGATCTTTGAGTATAATAAACAAACAAACAAACAAGCTCATTTTGCAAAGAACATTGGTGAAACCAGGCAAATGGATGAGGCTCTGCTGATAGCTTCTGAGAAACAGCAGAGAAAAACCAGAATTTTCCAGGTGAAAAAGGACTGAAGTATGAACATATTTTAATGTTTTCCTGTAAGGACACAAGAGGACATTAACATCACTTTTAGTTTTATTTCTATTCTTGACCTGGTACTAGGACTTGCAAAAAAACTTTCATTCGGTATGGTTAAGGAAAAAGAAAGGGAGTCAGTGAGCCACAGGCAAAAGTGAAAATGTATTGACCAAACTGCAAGCAAGGACAGTCACTTGAGCACATGTAGTCTGTCAGAGGGAACTTGACAGAGCAAGACCCTAAATTCTGAGAGCCAATGTAGAGGTCAGAATGAGCGGTTCTCAGGGTGACATTGAGGGGTTTTGTGGGGAAGAATGGCCAGAGATGGGTTGTGCTGATGACCTTTGTGTCTGACTGGTTTTCATCTTCCCTTCATAATGGAATTACTGCTTCACAATGCACCATTGCTTAGATATTACTGTTATATATGAAATCACATCGTAAGCAAATCAGGATGTGGTTTTTGGGGATGTTTTGCTGACTTAGCTGTCATCAGACATCTCTCTTTTTTGCTCAGGGGTTTCTTCATTGACAGAACTAATTGAATTGCTGTAAGCTGGACTTTGGGAGTGAGCTAACATCTATGCTGTGTAAAATTATCCTTTGACTTGGTCCTGGAGCAATCAAGAAATCAAACCAACCAGGTACTATAGCTAGATTCAAGAGAGGCAAAAGCTCACTTACATTTAGTCAGAACTGATGGTCACTATCACAGAATCACACAATGTCAGGGGCTGGAAGGGACCTCAAAAGATCATCTAGTCCAGCCCCCCACTGCCAGATCAGGATCACCTATACTGGGTCACACAGGAATGCATCCAGGTGGGTTCTGAATATCTCCAGAGAAGGAGATTCCACAACCCCCCTGGGTGGCCTGGTCCAGTGTTCTGTCACCCTCACAGGGAAAAAAATCCTCTTCATGTTTGCATACAACTTCCTACACCTCAGCTTAAAAGCTATACTTTTGATTAAGTTTGGGTTGTGAGGACTATTTGTGGCAATGAGGGCAGCAGCTACCCAGCTTGAACAAGCTAACAAATACTCTTCTAGGCTATGTAATATATATAGGGCTACAAACATGATTAGGGGACTAGAAGATCTCTCTTATGAGGAAAGACTGAGAGATTTGTGACTTTTTAGTCTGGAAAAGGGAAGACAGGGGGAATCTCATGCTGGAATCAGCTTTATTTCAGTGGTGTCCAGTGACAGGGCAAGGGGGAACTGGCACAAACTTTATCATAAGAAGTTCTGTCTAAACATGAGGAGGAGCTGCTCTAAGTGTAGTGGAACGCTGGAACAAGCTGCCCAGAGAGGCTGTGGAGTGTCTGCCTCTGCAGACATTCAAAACCCACCTGGACATGTTCCTGTGTGACTTTCTCTAGATGAACCTGCCTTAGCAGGGAGACTGGACTTGATGACTTCCAGAGGCCCCTTCCAACCCCTGTAATTCTGGGATTCTGTGATTTAAGACATTTTGAAGTGTTTTTCTCCTCTGCATGTCCCAGCAGTGAGGGCACTGATTTGGAAACCTTTTGGTGCAGGTCTTTTGCCATGGGCTTCAATGCCACGGGCATCAGAAGACATGGGGAGAAGGCCTGATACAAGCCAATCCAAATCCAATCCATTTAATGCATTCCAAACATGTGTTTTTATACCTTTCATCAGAAGGCTACAAATTGTATTGAACTGTAATTACTTACATGTACTTGGGTTAGAAATTACATACTAATTGGTATAGACATTCATCATATTCTCTCAGCAACACATACATTGTGTCTAAGCAGAGATAGGAGAAAACCACAGGCTCCAGCCTTACATTTGTTTGTATTTGTTACACCATTCTCTAAGGTCATTCCAACCTTCCACTTCATCTCAACTCAGCACTTACTGAGCTCCTGCACTCTCACCTGTCCATGGCTTATGTTCCAGGTACCATAATCAGACAATTCTATAGAATCACTACATTTAATATTACTATTCCCAACAGTCTTTTTCTTACCTTTACCAATAATTGGAGACAAAAAATCAGGTTCTATGGTTAAAGGTAACACATTTTGCTAACTGAAGTTCTGTTGCCATAGGATAACAAATTGTGTACATGTGAGTATCCAATGTGTATCTTTTGGTTGAAATGGAGAATACCTTTCTGCTGAAAATGAACAAAGGGATTTTGTTTTCTAACTTCATAGCATTAAAAAAAATCCAACAATGTAAGTCTATCATTTTCAAGTTTACATTGACACAATGAAGAGTCACAGTGTGGTAATGCAAGGTAAGTAGATGCTTGGCTGAAGGACACAGCAAGACAAGCTCCAGCAATCCTGATTTACACAGCTGATACTTGACAAGTTAGCAAAGCCCAGATCAGAATCAGCAACACCAAAATGAAATCAACTATCATGTTTTTTTCCTGAAGGTCATCTCTGAGTCCCAAATTCTCAAGCAGTCTACTCAGATGACTGTTAGTCAACTGATGAGTTTTCTCAGAGCGTGAGCAACATCCTAAATGCATCTTCAGACCTGCTGACACAACCCTGAATCTGATTGCCTCATACACATCATAACCAACATTATGTTCACAGAACATTTGAGTAAAAGCTATTAGCACAATTATCACGACAATCTCCACCACCCCCTTTAAATCTCGAAACTCTAAATAGCATGAAACAGGAACTTTCTCAATGCAGTGCTCAGGAATGTGGGATCTCTTCAGGGAGGAGCCCACAACGTGCTAATTTGTGGGTAACTTCACCATAACTCACAAATGTATGTGATTGTCTTTTAAAATGTCCAGTCTCTGCTCTGGTCCTGCTGAATGGAAGTAGGAGACAGGAGGTGTGCCTTTGGAGTCCTTTGCACAAAGGAGAGAACTGAGGCCAAGCTTAGAGTCATGAATTAGCTTGGGTTGGTGGGGACCTTTGGGATGAGATTGATCAAGGCCAAGTGCAGGGTTCTGCACTTTGGCCACAACAACCCCAAGCAGCACTACAGGCTGGGGACAGAGTGGCTGGAGAGCAGCCAGGAAGAAAGGGACCTGGGGGTACTGGTAGATAGTAGGCTGAAGATGAGGCAGCAGTGTGCCCAGGTGGCCAAGAGAGCCAATGGCATCCTGGCCTGCATCAGGAACAGTGTGGCCAGTAGGATGAGGGAGGTTATTCTGCCCCTGTACTCAGCACTGATCAGGCCACACCTTGAGTGCTGTGTCCAGTTCTGGGCTCCTCAATTCAAGAGAGATGCTGAGGTGTTGGAAGGTGTCCAGAGAAGGGCAACAAAGCTGGTGAGGGGCCTGGAACACAAACCCTATGAGGAGAGGCTGAGGGAGCTGGGGGTGTGCAGCCTGCAGAAGAGGAGGCTCAGGGGGGACCTCATTGCTGTCTACAACTACCTGAAGGGAGGCTGCAGCCAGGTGGGGGTTGGTCTCTTCTGCCAGGCAACCAGCAAGAGAAGAAGGGGACACAGTCTCAAGTTGTGCTGGGGTAAGTCTAGGCTGGATGTTAGGAGGAAGTTCTTGACAGAGAGAGTGATTGGCATTGGAATGGGCTGCCCAGGGAGGTGGTGGAGTCACCGTCCCTGGAGGTGTTCAAGCAAAGCCTGGATGAGGCACTTAGTGCCATGGTCTAGTTGACTGGCTAGGGCTGGGTGCTAGGTTGGGCTGGATGATCTTGGAGGTCTCTTCCAACCTGGTTGATTCTATGATTCTATGTAAGCCGTGACAGCAACACAACTGCTAGAAAACATTGCAGGCTAACACCCAGACCTCCTTCTGTTCTGACAAGTGTGAAGTGAGCAAACATGAACATGTACATGAAAACCTTTCATGTAGCTTCTGTGATTCACTGTCCATGAACATCTGTACCCATACCAGTGATTAAACCTAAACCTTCAGGTGAGTGATATTTCCTCTCATGCCACATCCCATGCTACAGATCCAGTTCCATTAGTCTTTGTTCAAAAGCAGCATGTTTCTGCCATGCATCCCAGCAAGGACTGCACAGCTGCATTTGTTTGAAGGACTTCTCTTCACTTGTTAGAACTTGATTGTGCAAAGGCAGGTGGTGTTGCATGTATTTGCCTGCTAACTGGTAAATAGAGGTTGTAACTGTTGTATGTTTAGCTTTTCTCTCACTTCCCAGGAGTCACTGCCAGTGCTTTAGCTCCTCGGTAGCGAGTTGTCATTCTGATCATGTTTTAGCCTATGAAGAATTTCTCCCTTTCATCCTGAGTTTGAGAACAGGTCAGTTACTGACATCAACCCCAGGTTGTAGTGATGCTCAGTGGAAATTCCATTGCTTTCACTTTGCCTGGCTCACACAGCGTGACCGCCTGCATTGCAAATACCTGGTGTGTGGGGAGGTACATGCAGAGGAGCTGAGAAGTGTCCAAGCTCATGGTGCATTGCTGCCTGCTGGAATTAACAGCTTGGTATTCAACTCTCTGAAATCTCCTGCCAATGTCAGCATGAAGAAAAGTTGATATTTTAGTTCATACTCAACTCTACCTCTTCATAGCCAGGCTACAAATTTGACAATGAAGTGAGCATGCATCATAGAATCATAGAATCAACCAGGTTGGAAGAGACCTCCAAGATCATCCAGGCCAACCTAGCACCCAGCCCTAGCCAGTCAACTAGACCATGGCACTAAGCGCCTCAGCCAGGCTTTGCTTGAACACCTCCAGGGACGGTGACTCCACCACCTCCCTGGGCAGCCCATTCCAATGCCAATCACTCTCTCTGGCAACAACTTCCTCCTAACATCCAGCCTAGACTTACCCCAGCACAACTTGAGACTGTGTCCCCTTGTTCTCTTGCTGGTTGCCTGGCAGAAGAGACCAACCCCACCTGGCTACAACCTCCCTTCAGGTACTTGTTAGACAGCAATGAGGTCCCCCCTGAGCCTCCTCTCCTCCAGGCTAAACACCCCCAGCTCCCTCAGCCTCTCCTCATAGGGTTTGTGTTCCAGGCCCCTCACCAGCTTTGTTGCCCTTCTCTGGACACCTTCCAGCACCTCAACATCTCTGTTGAATTGAGGAGCCCAGAACTGGACACAGCACTCAAGGTGTGGCCTGACCAGTGCTGAGTACAGGGGCAGAATAACCTCCCTTGCCCTACTGGCCACACTGTTCCTGATCCAGGCCAGGATGCCATTGGCTCCCTTGGCCACCTGGGCACACTGCTGCCTCATCTTCAGCCTACTCTCCACCAGTACCCCCAGGTCCCTTTCTTCCTGGCTGCTCTCCATCCACTCTGTCCCCAGCCTGCAGTGCTGCTTGGGGTTGTTGTGGCTAAAGTGCAGAACCCTGCACTTGGCCTTGATCAATCTCATCCCATTGGCCTCTGCCTACTCCTCCTTCCAAGGAGCAATTTGGCCTGTCCCATTGTATCTGCCACTTTTCTTGTTTTAGGATCCAGTAACATAGAGGTTAGTGGCCCTGCCTTTGTTTGCATATAATGGGAAGACATAATTGAAAGAATCCCATCTAGTTTTGACTCATGGAACATTCTTGCATTGCTAACTTCTTTCTATGATACACGGAATGGAGACCATCAGGGCCCTAAATGATGTACTGGGTGAGTTAAAAATTCCTCAGTGTCAAAAGCAAACAGACAAAATGTAGTGACTATAAATAAAAGCAAGAAAAGCAACAAAACTATATACAGCTGTTGATGTGGTTAGGAAAAAATTATTATTCGATGAGAAACAATTAAATCAAACAATTAAGCAGGAGGTTGGCATAAGGCAGCCAGGTAAAGCCTAGGAGTATGGGAAAGCAAACAGGTTAAGCAGGTTTTGCTGCTCAGTATCCCTGAGGTACCTATGGATAATGCTAGGCTTGCTTTGCTCAAGTTTCACTGGAGTTGCATCAGAGATGCCAAAAACTGGTGGTGTTCTTAAAGGACCCCCCCAACTTCTGTCACTGATGATTGCAGACAGGGAGGCCTTTATTAAATGTTTTCTTGCTCAGGTTATGCACATGAGCAGCTGTCAAAGAGAACTCAGTGGGAAGGCTGACCTGAGGATCCCCTTCCACATCTGAAAGAGAATCCTGTCAACTAGCTAATGTCTATTTACTTACTCATTTGGTTCCAGACTTTCATCACTGCTACAATGATTGCTACTTCCTATTTTTTTTTTTAGAGGTCAAAACTATTTCAGGGGAGTGTAATTCAGGCTACTAACTTTGGTTAATACGTATGCATTTGTGAAACAAACCCAACAATTCTTGTGCTCATTTGCTCTGATTTTAATTGACACTCCTCACATACATGTATTGCAACTTGTAGGTCAAGGTAAGTTTCTGATACTATTAGTCCAAGGTGGTTTATATTCAATAAAAGAAATGAACACAGGTCGTTGTGGTGAGTCTAAGGGTAGAGCTGCCTGGGTTATTCCTAAGCACATAGTAACTAATCTTCTTCTCAAAATGTTCCATTTTTGTTTCACTTGCTTTTCAAAACAATCAGCAATTATCATCACACATTTGGAACACTTATTTAAATAGTATAATTGGATCATTTCAAAGAATGGCCTAAGGGTTTGGAGGTGTGCATAGGGAAAATCCAAACAAATAAATCACCTTAGGAAGTCGATAAGAAAGTAGATCATATTCTAGATTTGAAACTCAGCTCCTGTTTAAAAGCTAGGTTATCAGAAATCCCAGAAACTGCAGCATAAAGTAAACCAAATCCTGTCACATAAACCTAGGACAGAGACAGACAAATCTACACCATTTGCATATTATCCTGAAAATATGATGGAATTTTTTAAATGATGGGATATTATTTTTGTATTTTAGGTAATCTTTTAAGTGTAGTTATTGTGTATTAGGTTTTATAAAACATTGGCCTTGTGCTATTTAGTTCTTTATTTCAGAAGGAGAATCAGAGAATCAGAGAATCAGCCAGGTTGGAAGAGACCTCCAAGATCATCCAGGCCAACCTAGCACCCAGCCCTAGCCAGTCAACTAGACCATGGCACTAAGTGCCTCAGCCAGGCTTTTCTTGAACATCTCCAGAGATGGCAACTCCACCACCTCCCTGGGCAGCCCATTCCAATGGCAAAGGTCAGAATTGGAGGGTAGGGATCAGATTTACATAAGAAATCCTTCTTTTTTCTTCCTTCATTAATTTTCCATTCCATTTTTATGAACCCAGAAATGTTTTATAATGGACCCCAGGAAGAGCTCAAATACTGTGTGCTAGTTTGAAGCAAGCTAGAATGTTTTGGTAAAAGAACTAGATAACGGGCAGTGAAATGAAAACAATTGATGTCAACTTCTCTCACAGTCTCGCTGAGAGCTCTGGGAAGAAGAAGTAAACTTTCTCCATTTTGTTTCTTCTTCTGCCTTTGCCTTCAGACCTAGTCACATCTCATTAACCTTGCTCCCACTAACCTTGCTCCCTAACCTCTTGGCCGCACCTCTCTTCTTCCTGAGAACTGGGGTAAGGTTGAGAGGGCCGGGGGGAGGTGTTGGGGTGGTTTGAGAGCCCCTCCTGGGGACTCAGGTTTCTGGGAGGGGAGTTGTGCTTTTGTACTGTTTATCCTTTGTATATTTCTGTATATAATTGTATATAACTGTATATATTGTAAAATAGCTGCTTGTAAATTCTGCTAGCTGTAAATAAATTGCTTCATCTATATTCCCAGGGTCCGTCTGAGTTAGCTGGGGCAAATACAAAGTGTGGGGGGGCAGGTAAGAGCCCAAATCATCACATACTGGTAAGATTTTTCTGAGAATATAGATGAAGTTGTATGGTTCATGAAAGTTTTGTGCACAAAATGCTAAGTAAGAGATAAGTTATACCTCTCAGAACTCATATAGCTGTTGAAGGCTGGGCTTCATCTGAGATGAAGCTTGCTGGTAGGGGTGGAATGTGCAAGATGTAATGTTTCTCCCAGCATCAAGTATGTAGGAGGAAAGAAGGAGTCAGCTCCAACAGTGCTGGCACAAGGTGCATTGTTCTGTCTACTCTTCTTTAATGATGCTCTTCAAATTACTTGGCAGTTATCCAATATGTTATTAACCAACATGTTGGGGACAATTAGATTAAGAGAAAACTGTATTACAGTGCCTTACCAAAAGTGCATTTCCAAATGGTAACTTTTTCTTCCTGAGCAGAATATTGACTTTCAAGGTATATCTACTCTGCCCTCCACATATTGTAAACTTATGCCATGCATATTAATATATGAAAGGCACGCTGCTCGCCTACTAGTCTCTCATACCACTCCAGGTGTGTCTTACTAGTTCTAGCTTGCAAAAGTCGAGTTTTCAGTGATATGCTAGAGGGTGTTGAACCAGTTCTCACTTTATCTGAAAATAAACAAGCATGAGTATAGATAAGGATACTTAATTTTATCCAAATGGAAACCATCATATGATAATGCTAATCCTCAGCAGTGACAGTCCCAGCTTCTCTATACGCTTTGTTTCCAGAAGGATATCCATGTCTCGTGCATTTGGCATAGAAACATCAGCTTTCACTTCAGAAACAAAATCTGGCACAGCACTCTTTCAAACCTTCACTACAATGGAAAACCTGGACACTCAGTACCTGCTCAGTGAAAATCTGAACTCGTTGATAGCTCAGGGAAATGAGAATTAACTCTATTTTCTTTCATGTTTCAGCTAACAGGAATGCACCAGTGACAGTCTGATCCCAAACTTGAGATGAACTGTGCTCCTAAATTCTCTTTCTAAGTTTAGTCAAGAGAATTGGATTAACTTCCAAAAAGGTTCAAAATCTTTTTGCTCTCTAGGAATGCTGAGAGAAAATGATGTAATTTGCTGGGGATTCCTGTAGTTCTGCTATGAGGCAGAACTGAAGTCCAGAGGAGATCATTAATATGACATAAGTTTTCTTATGTAGTTCAAGACACTGATCTTCCATGGATCATCATCTGCTCCAAGTCTAACACCTATAAACAAGAATATGGCCTCAGAATCAACATCCAAAATGATGTACTTATTTAATATAAAGCTCTTCCAGTTACCATCTACTCTCCATTGAAAGGTTCTTTAACCCCTTCTTGTTTTGATTCATTACTTCTGCATGAGGGCTCTGACTTGGTAACGCCCATTTAAGCCAGTATTCATAGACTCATAGAATCATAGAATCAACCAGGTTGGAAGAGACCTCCAAGATCAGCCAGGCCAACCTAGCACCCAGCCCTAGCCAATCAACTAGACCATGGCACTAAGTGCCTCATCCAGTCTTTTCCTGAACACCTCCAGGGACGGTGCCTCCACCACCTCCCTGGGCAGCCCATTCCAATGGCAAATCACTATTGGTCTCTTTTTTTTTTCCCAATGACATAATTATAGCTTTCCCATTTTGCACAGTCATGCATTCAGGTCTTTAAACCTTCTGTGAAGAGAATGCTTCCCATTAAGCAATGAGTCTTAAGTGTTCACAGCAATTGCTCATTTATCAGAGGTAACAGAGGTTACAAAAAAAAAGAAGTAGATAAAACAAAAATACAGATAATAGCAAGCACATGGATTGCCCTGTGACAGTACACTTAGTGCCTTCTCTTCACAGAGCTTAACATGCCTTTTTTCTGTTCAGTTTTTGCTCCAGAGATGAGTACTGCTATGTAGCCACAGGCAGAGTTCAATCTACTGGTGTCAAATTGGCTTTCTTGTGCATATCACTTGTGCATGGGAGAGGAAGGAATGGGGGAAGATGTGGTTAACATACAATTTAGGCAGTCTGCTGGAAGAATCAAATTACCAGACATCTCTGGTCCCTGTATGATTTCCTTTAGTGCTGGTTCTGCTATTTCTGGAGTAACAGTCATGTACATATGACCAGTTTAAAACTAATACACAGCACTCGATTTCACAACAAATATTTCCTTCTCTTTTTGCAACTGTCTCTTATCATGAGGAACTGCAGGGAGCCAGTGGCGCTGTCATCCTTTCTGACCATGAGATGCATGCTCCTAGGATGCTTCAGGTATCTCCCCACCTGATGCACATGGTTACAGTGGTCACACTTGGATGATATTTAGGACAGAACATGGTGCTCTAGCTCTTCACAGGGAACTCAGATTTTTAATCAGAGAATCATAGAATCAACCAAGTTGGAAGAGACCTCCAAGATCATCCAGTCCAACCCAGCACCCAGCCCTAGCCAGTCAACTAGACCATGGCACTAAGTGTCTCATTCAGTCTTCTCTTGAACACCTCCAGGGAGGGTTACTCATGACTTTCAACCTGCTTCTGACTGCAGTACTTTTGTCTGTCAGTGTTAGTCTTGAGTCAAAGAGCAAGCTTCAGTCGAGATGGAGTGATGTCATTTCACAGCACATTCTAGCTCCTTGTCTAAGTATTAGCTCTGAGCTTCCTCAATGTGCCTATGAGCTTTGGCCTGTATCACAGACATGATTTAGCCTGTTATCACAGGCTCCATTAACCTGAAAAAGTTGTAGGACTGGATCTTCTGCCTTAGAGATGAAATAGTTTATGGGTGTATTTTTTTGAGCCTCATGTTTTTTCAGAAAGAAACTTGGATATTTTACACAGAATGTTGTAATCCCTGAATAGTTCTGATTTCCTATTCCACTGTAACTCAGAAACAGGCAACTGGCTATGTTTTATCAAGGAAAAGGCTAACTGCTGCCAGAAATAAGACCATATTCTGACTAGCACTTGTCGCTTACACTTACCACATGGGTTGTTATTCAAGTGTCTACCAGTCTGTGCTACTCTGAGCCTAGCTAGAATGTTTTGGTGGGAAGAATTAGATCACAGGCTGTGAAAGGAAAACAAGGGTGATGTCTACCTCACTCATAGGCTTGCTGAGATATATACAAGAACAAGAATCCAAACAGAGATAAGGCACTTCTGCTGGGGAGCTCAAAGCTGCACTTTTTTCTCTTTCTAGCTTCTCTGCCATCTCTCTGTTTAATCCACTTTGCTTCCTAAGCCCCTGGCTGAACCTCCATTCTTCCTTGGGACTGGGGTAAGGTTGAGAGGGGTGGGAGAAGGTGGAAGGGCAGTTGGGAGCCCCTCCTGGGGACTCAGGTTTCTGGGAGGGCTGTTGTGTTTCTGTATTACCTTTTACCTTGTCTATTTCTGTCTATAACTGTAGATACTGTAAATATCTGCTTGTATATTGTGCTAGCTGTAAATATAAGCTTCATTCATATTCCCAGAGCTGGCTGAGTCTAGTCTGGGTCATTTCCAAAGCGTGGGGAGTGGGTAACACCCAAACCATCACATAGTCCTACACATTTCCAGAGTATCAGTGATGCTTTTAACTGCCCCAATGTAAGTGACTTTTAGATGCTTTTAATTACATAAATACATTTTACTTAAACAACATCCAGGAGTTATTACTTTGGCAAGTCATTGGATTCCATTCATCTTAACATAGCTAGGAAAGCTTCAAACATGTTTTTCTGCTACTATTTAAAAACCTCAGTTGTAAAATCCATATGTTGACTTCAGATGATTTTGCATTTGAGGCTTGCTTTTTTAAGGACACAGAACTGTAAGGCAGAGCACTTCAGTGTCTGAGGGACTCTTTGGCCAGGTGGCTCCTCTGTGTTTTCACAACTGTGTCTACAGAATAAATTGTAGCATTGCATTTTGCACAGCAGCCTAAAGGTTAAAAGTCAGATTAGTATTGATGAATAGACAAGAAATACGGGAAACAATTCAAATTATACCCAAGCAGTACTCTATGAAAAAAAAAAACAACCCCAGTAACATGTCTAAATATGATGAGTTGATCATGGTCACATAGATGAATGGACTGGCATGATCCTCCTGTCTTTTACCAGATAAGATAATGAAGCTGCACAAATAGATAACACAAATTGGACTAATGTTGCTTTGTGTCTTGAGTTGAAAGTTGACAAGTGTTCTGTCTGCAAAGATGTACTGAGTGTAACCCAATTTGTGCAACCAGCCTGTTTTTATGTAGGAAGTTACAGAGAATGGTTATTTTTCCACTTCCATAGAAACTCTTGTCTTGTTTAATAAATGCTTTTCTCACTCCTGGGGATCCTTCAGAAAGGCACAGTTAATTAGAGAGGGCTCCACAGGGATTTTTTTACCACATTTTGTGATTATCCCTGTTTATTTTGCACCTCACAGGGCAGAATTCCACAGGTAACTAAAAATCAATGGATTCTGAGCCTTTCAGGGGGAAAAAATGCCTGCTTTATAAAATGTCAAAGAGGAGGACATAGAGGTTAAAGGGAAAAATAGCTACATCCCACTGATGCATGATTTATTCTATTGACAACATATGAAATTCAATTAGCTTTGTTATAAACTGGCTTTGAGGTTCATTACTGTTTCAGCACCAAAAAAAAATAAAGAAGTAAAAAAACCAATCTGAAGTAAGTACAAAAAATAATAAACCAACACCAGAATTTATAAACCAAAACCAAAGCTTAATTACTGATCTAAAACTGTTTGTAAATCATATGGAGGATGGTTAAAGTTAAGCATTGCACATATGTTCTACAAAGTCACTTCCCAGTTTGGAAGTGCCTAAATCTGCGAGGATGAAGGGAGGAGGGATACTGGAAGGAGCATGTTTGCATGTGAGTAGGCAAAGAGAGGATGTTTTGAGTAGTTTCAGATGAAGAGAGGGAGAATTGCCAGGACAGATGACTCTCTTAAAAGTAGGGTGGCAGAGGAGACGTGTGGCAGATGCTGAGCAAGAAGCAGGAGTTTAAAGTGTCCAGGCACCTCTAGAGGCCTGGGTGAGAGAGAGGATTTGGACAGTTTCAGAGAGAGAACTGTGGATATGTTTGAGAGAGAGTTGAAGGCAGAGGATAGTCTTTCTTTCCTCCTTTACTCATCAGCTTCCCCTTTTTGTGCTCTTACAGGGTGGAAGAACAGGTCTCGCCTTTACCTCTTCCTTTTCTCCCAGGTGTTCCCATCAAGAAGAAACTCAAACCACCTCTCTGAGTCTTTGAGATCTCTTGGCAGGGGTAGGACTGGTTTCTGAAAGAATAAAGCAGAAGGATGAATTCTGGATGAGTGGCACAGAAGGACCAACTTTTTCAAGTATATTAGAGAGAAAAGGAGGACTAGGAAGAATGTGGGACCCTTCCAGTAGGGAAATGGAGAGCTGGTGACAAAGGATATGGACAAGGCTGAGGTGGTCAATGGCTTCTTTGCCTCAGTCTTCAATGGCTAAGGCTCCAACCACAGTGTCCAATCCCAAAGGAGTGGGAGAAGGAAAATCTGCCCACTATAGGTGAAGATCATGTTTGTGAGCACAGAGAGAGTGGTTTGCCATTGAAATGGGCTGCCCAGGGAGGTGGAAGAGTTGCTGTCCCTGAAGGTGTTCAAGAAAAGACTGGATGAGGCATTTAGTGCAATGGTTGATTGGATAGGGTTAGGTGCTAGGTTTGACTGGATGATCTTTGAGTCTCTTCCAATCCGGCTGATTGTATAAGGAATCTATGATAAGGGCAGAGGAGCTGGACTGGGCTAGAGGATGTGCCAGGAGATGGAAGTGCATCTCCTCAGGCAGAGCTGCAGCAAATTTCCTTGCCTGCACCCATCTCTTCTCAGGTTCATGCTAAACTTGCTCTCCAGCAAAAATGTCTGAAAAGCCTTAACTAATTATTTCTGTGTTGCTTTTATAGAACAGAAGAGATTTCTGGCACTATAAACTTAGATGCCTTCTGTCAATAAGTGACTGGTCAGTAAACCTCCCAGACTGACTGTCCCAGAAATTTGCTGTCTTGTCTCCACCCTATCTTCTCAACTCTGTTACTGCAGTAGTCAGGAAGCACAAAGTGGTGGCTTTTGATCTTGCTACAGCAACCAGAGAAATAAGTTCCTTTGGGAAACTTGTGCTGAGGCAGAGGAAATCAGTACAATTTAATCTTGCTATTAGGACATATCTTAAGAGCTTGTAGCAAAGTGATTCCTCCAAATGAGGAATTTCAGTGAGACTGTAGCTATTGTGGACGAAGACTGAATAGGACCAGAAGCAACCAATGCACTTCATTTCAATCTTCATAGTGACATTGTCTATGAAAAGTAAAGAAATTAATAAAGAAACATTGTGCTGGTCTCAGTATCACTTAGGTACTGGGAAACCGACTTCATCCTGTGAACTTCATCCTGTGAACTTCATCCAGTGGAAGCTATTGCAAATATTGATAGTATTAACCAAAAAGAAAAGGATCAATAGGGGCTCAGTCTAGCAAAAATCCCTGCATGAATCCCATTACTCTGACTCAGTCACAAATGCTTTCAAGTAAGATAAGGCAAACCTCCAGGAGATGTAGAATGTCAAGGGACATTAAATGGGAACACTTTTGATTTGAAGAGGTAGTCTAGCAGAAAGGGTTCCACTTAACTATGATTCTTAGAATTACTGCTGCTCGTAGCTACCCTTTTTCTCTGTGTTCCTATTCTGTCTTAAAAAGCATGGGCAGGACAACAGTGCTTTGCTCATTATCCCTTTTTGCAGCAGAACCTGTTTGTGCTGGGAAAGATAAAGTGACCTCTATTAATTTATGACTGAAATGAATGATTATTTCATCTGAGTTTTGAAATGACTGGCATTAGGAAAGCCTTTGCATCTCATGAGGGACTCTGTTATGTGAGCAGACCCTTCCAAAGCTCTCCACCTGCCGAGCTTATGTTGCAAATTGACAACTTACCTCCTGGAATAAGATGCTTAAAGTGACTTTGATATGAGCTAGGCTGTATCCTTTTAGTTTATCCTTACCTTTCTAGCCATACAGGATTCAAGTCTTAGAATCTAGAAACATTTTAATACAGTTTGCTTGATCACCACTGTGTTTGGGTTTACCCTCAATGTTCTATCTTCACAATTTATTTCTTTTAAGCCTGCTCTCATCTGAATCATTGCAGTATGCAAATGAAGATATACTGGCATGTTGTTACCTGCAGGAGATTGTAAGTACAGCATTCTGCTCATGGGAGTGCTGAAAGTTAAGGAACTGAAGTGCAGGCATTAAAATTAATCAAATTCATAATTGTCATTGTGCCACATACCATATAAACCTCAACAGTTTATTAAAATGAACAAAATGTGCAGCTAGGGTTAAGAATAATTGTTACTAAAATGTGCCCAACTAAATCATAGAATGATAGAATCAAGCAGGTTGGAAGAGACCTCCAAGATCATCCAGGCCAACCTAGCACCCAGCCCTAGCCAGTCAACTAGACCATGGCACTAAGTGCCTCATCCAGGCTTTGCTTGAACACCTCCAGGGATGGTGACTCCACCACCTCCCTGGGCAGCCCATTCCAATGCCAATCACTCTCTCTGCCAACAACTTCCTCCTAACATCCAGTCTAGACTTCCCCCGGCACAACTTGAGACTGTGTCCCCTTGTTCTATTGCTGGTCATCTGGGAGAAGAAACCAACCCCCACCTTTGAGTTTTAGAACTATTAAGAACCAAGAATAAACAAAATTTCATTTTCTTCTGTCAGTTTGTGCTGGCTGACACACATCTTAAAGGTTCAGTACAATCCTGACTATCTGCATCAACAAAATAGATCAGAGGACAACAATCATAGCTGAAGATGTGAGAGAGTTGGAGAGTTACTGACAAAAAATAAACCTTATTGGTTAAAGAGGACAAGAAGATTGTGATAAACACCTGAAAAGTCATACACAGCAGAGATTTGGAGGAAGTGATGAGGGAAGGATAGCTCACAATGTGTTGCAGTATCATGGGGACAACTAGTGAGATGATGAGCTAACAGATTTATAGCTAGAAAGAATATATATTTTTTTTTAACACACAATGTGGAATAAAACATAGAACTCATTGATGGGAGATAATAGAGAGGAAAAATCAAATTCAAGCAAGGGAATAAACAGAAGATTAGCCTGCTGCTGAGCATTGAAACCATTGTGATTTTCAAAATAAAATAGCCCTGAATAAACAGAAGCTGGAAGGATTTTCTAGGGAAAAATATGATCCTTTTATGCATGTAGAGTATTTCAACTCTCTCTGTTTCTGATCATGCACCTCTGACCAGTGCATTGTTATTAGGAAATAAGAGAATCTCCTGCTTTATAAGACTCAATGGGACTAAACTAAGTGATTTAGGAGACAACAAGAAAGAATAAAAAAGGTAAAATTAGAGGTTTAAAATAGTAAAACCAGAGATGCATCTACTCTGCACATATCCTTTCTCAAAGGCATTGAAGCAGCTAATGCTCTGGACTAGTCTGGAGACCAAAAGACTAAAGAACATGCATTGAAGCAGCTAATACTCTGGACTAGCCTGGAGGCCCAACAGACTAAAGAACATGCATTGAAGTGGCTGATGCTATGGACTAGTCTAGAGGTCCAAAACAGTGAAGGACATGCAGGAGGCCCAAAAGCATGTGCAAATTGCTGAAGTAATAGGATCAGGACACCAGTTCAGCACAGTTCCTATTATCTGTATTGTTTAATTCCCAGTAGGCTTCCAGGCATGAGAGAACTAGTTTTAGGGTTGTAGCAGCTATCAGACAGAGCCCAGGAGATGTCTGAGGAACTGGAATTATGTTCAGTATTCAGTGTGGACAGAGCTGGATGGTTTGGAGCAGAGAAGGGAGTTTAGCTGTGTCAAGCTGCTCTACATCACCTGCCCTCAGGGCTTCATAATAGGCTATTTTATGAATATGGGTATATGTGATCACAGAGGTTATAGAACAGAACTTCAGAATGGTTTGGGGTGGCAGAGACCATACAGATCACATAGTTCCAACTGCTCTGCCGTGGGCAGGAACACTTTCCACCAGACCAGGCTGCTTTGCCCAGCCTGAGCCATCCACAATTATTCAGGACAATCTGTTTCAGAGTCTCACCACTCTCACATTGAAGAATTTCTTTTTTAGTGTCTAATCTAAAGATACCCTCTCTCACTTTAAAATCATTAGGATCACAACTCAGAAGAGGATGGACAAGAATTCCCAAGATTATGTAATCACTAAGGATACAAGATGAAAAGCTGAGATGAATACAGGCAGGACTGATATGAAGTTATAATGGAGTTGAAGAAGAGGCGGCACTATAGCGTACTTCCTCATAGCTGTGTGCAAGTGGCTTCTTGTCACCACAGAAGACAAAATGAGACAACAGAGGAGTTCATTGGTGATGTTTGAGAATCAGTGGGAGCAAAACACTCTCCCACTGCTCTTTGGGAAGCATCTGGGACACAGGCATGAACAGAAAAACTGTGTCTTCGTGGCTGATGGTAGATGGCAAATGGGTTATTCTGGCACTCCATAAAACAAGATTGTGTGATTTGATGTTGGTTTTTTTTCCTGTTTTAGGCTGCTCTGGGTCCTGCAGATATCCTAAATATCCCCCTACAAGAGGAATAAAAATGTGTGGGCTGCTTCCACACTTTCACTCCTCCTCTTTAAGACCATGCAAAGACATAATTCTTACAAGCCTCTGTATAGATCATGTGCCCATTTGTGTAATTTGTCTCAGCATTGCCTTTGTGCTGGCTGAATGTCAGGCATTAGCCCCACCTCCAGGCACAATAGCTATGAATATCTCTTAAATTCAAGATTCCTATAGGTAAGAAAAATATGTATATGAGCAGTCATTTCTGTACCAACATTATATCCCTATTAAAATTGCACAGCAACAAGAGCAATACAACCCTGGCTTTGAGCCTCCACCCACAAAGTGATGACTCTGTACAGATTAGCAGAAGAATATCCTGTTCATAATGAATGTATAGCAGTGGTGTAGAAACTTTGATACAGATCTTGGTGTAAAGAACCAAATATTCCTCTGTACCTTGGCAAGCACCCAGACTTGTCCTTGCTTTCTTTACCTTTACACCTTGGGTGAAACTCCACACTTCACAATGAATTCACTGCTAATAGAGTCTGCTGGACCTATGACCTCTACTTTTAATTGTATTTACTTTTGAAGGGGAAAAGTGATAGTTTCCCCCAAGCATTTTCTTTGTCTGATATCAGGATAAGGTCACAAAGTCAGGCACGTCAACCCATGATGTGATTTCTCCTTCCTAGCTGAAAGAGCAAAAATGTTAAACCACTGTCAATTTTAAAACAGCCAAGAGTGCTCACCAATAGAAGTAGGTTGATGTTAAGCACAGTGGGCATGCCAGGGTTATTTCTGCATCCCCAGACTCAGGTAAGAAAAGAGTTCTGTGATCATCAAAATGGCTGCAACTAAAGAAAGTGTAGCTGGAGCTGAGGTTCTGGAAAATCAAGAAGCAACAGCAGAGCTGCATGTATAGCCAGCAGGCATCAACCAGCCATTTGCAGCAGAGATGAGAGCAATGAGCAAGATGCCATTCATGTGTGTAACAGAAGATTTTTCCAGTAAGATATCTATTGCCCTTCTTGCAAGTATGATGACAGGAATGGGCAGTAGCAATTTAAATAGCTGATCTTTTCACACCCCTGCAAACTTGTTACAGAGAGTAACCTAAACTTTGAGCTACTTTGAGCTAAACTTTGAGCTTCCTTAGTTCCAAGATCTATAATGCTACAATGGAGTTGGAAAAAAAGGCATTAAGAAAGAAGGAAAGTTGCATTTTCAATTACATGTATGTGAAGTGGAAGAATGTTGATGGAGGTGAGGAGAAAGTTCTTCACTGAGAGAGTCATTGGACACTGGAATGGGCTGCCCGGGGAGGTGGTGGAGTCGCCGTCCCTGGAGCTGTTCAAGGCAGGATTGGACGTGGCACTTGGTGCCATGGTCTAGCCTTGAGCTCTGTGGTAAAGGGTTGGACTTGATGATCTGTGAGGTCTCTTCCAACCTTGGTGATACTGTGATACTAAGTACCTCATCCAGCCTCCACTTAAACACCTCCAGGGAGTGTTCAAGGCCAGGCTGGATGAGATCTCGAGCAACCTGGCTCAGTGCAGGGTGTCCCTACCCATGGCAGGGGGTTGGGACTAGATGATCTTGAAGGTCCCTTCCAACCTGAACCATTCAATGAATCTATGAATAAGATAAGGCAGTATAAAAAAGGCCTCTCCTTGCAGGGCTGTGCTCCAGGCCTCTTACCAGCTTTGTTGTCCTTCTCTGGACATGTTCCAGTACCTCAACAGAGATGTTCTTTAAATGGCTTGGTTTGGTCATTTGTGAAAGCTTTCATCCTCCTGGAAGTGCCTTCTCAATTGGGAGTTAATTTTCCCTGGGTGTTCAGCAGCAGGTCAGTGGTAGATGTGGCTCCACTGCTCCTGGGGGGTGTTCAGGAACCAGCCTCTTTTTCCTTAGAAAATAAAGTAGAATAATCTCAGTCTCACATAAAAAAAAAAACCTATGACTTGCATTATCCTTCATGCAGCTAAAATTCCATTCTATTTGTGTTCATGAATCAAAAAATGGAAGTCAGTTATTTTCCCCACAGGGAAGAGATATTTTTTTATGAAGGCATTTAAGCTACATATTGAAATTTAAATGCATTGAGTTAACTGTTGATTTCCCTTGGATAGCTAAGCACACAGGCAAATCAGCTCAGAGCCTTTGCTATCAGTCAATTGGCACATAAAGTAATTAAATATTGGTTATCAAAGCTTCATTTTTCTCAGTAATTTATGGTGTTGTTCTTAATAATGATACAGTGGATGGTTTGAGTACATTAAATTTGTTAAATGAATCTTGCATATATCATATCACTGAAGTCTGAGCTTAGTTAAGATTTGTAGATACTTCAGTGTCCCCTAAGAGGGGCTCCCAACCACCCTTCCACCTCCTTTCCACCCCTCTGCCTTATGCCAGACAGAAACACAACAGCCCTCCCAGAAACCAAAGTCCCCAGGAGGGGCTCCCAGCCACCTTTCCACCTTCTCCCCACTCTTCTACCTTACCCCAGACTTTGCCTTACATTCAAGGCGAGTTTGGAGGATCAGACAGGGGGGTTAGAAAGCAAAAGGATTAGTTACACAGACAGCAGGTTAGGGAGAAAAGTGCAGGCAGCCAGAGACACACAGCAACTGTGTTATCTACGTTTGTGTTCTCGTTTTCATATGTCTCAGCAGGCCTATGAGTGAAGTAGACATCACCATTGTTTCCTTCTCATAGCCTGTACTCTAATTCTTCTCACCAAAATATTCCAGCTAGCTTCAAACTAGCACATTATCATTTCTTCTGTCCTCGTGATGTTCTTCAGAGTAAAGTTTTAATAACATCAGAAGTATCTGTCACAGTAGCAGAAGTTTTGCAGAAGAGGTTTTGGGAAACCAGAGGAATTTCAGCTCCTAACAACCTAGATTTTATTCTGGAGGAAAGTACTTGAGAGAGCTCCCATTTACCTCAACATTGAGAAAGAGTGCTGGGTATTAGCAGCCCAGAGTCAACCAGATATGCCCATGGTCTCAACCTTAGTTTTTTTGTGCAGTGCCACATTTCAGACAGAAGAGTTTAGGATGCCAGCAGCTGTCAGAGGCAAAAGATGTCTTTAGGAATTATTTATGTACTGCTGCATAGATTATTCTTTAGGGTGCATTGTGAAGTTTGCCATCCAAACAGGAGCTGATAGGCTTTAACTAGCATTGTCTTGTTTCCTGTGCTTTGTGCTTCACTAGCTGTTAAAGCACAGTTGGTGTTAGTCTACTGGTAATTTTAAGTGTAAAACCAATCCTCTCTATGGAGAAAACATCTGAAATAACATGAGAAAAGAAAGGGGGAAACAAAGAATATGAGAAAGAATTGGTATCTACAGCCTTCAGCTCCCATGATAACCAGGGGATTTGCACCACAAAGTAGGTTTCAGGAGAGAATATGTAACAGCATGCAGCATTTCTGAAAGCTTGAACTGTCAGAAATGCATTATCAGGAGAAACATGACAAGAGCTAATCAAGAGATCTTTTTTCATTCTGGTGCTCTTGATCTTATTTGAGACATTCCTAAAAGACAGTGAGATACTCTGTTCTTATAACCATTTTTCACTAGCAACAGTTTTTCATGCACCCATGCCCAGTGAATATTCAGAGATGTCTTCTCCTTTGGATCTGAGTCATTGTTATGCTTCCCCCTGTGATACTGTGCTGGTTTGAGGCTAATTGGAATATTTTACTGAGAGAAATTAAACCCTTAGCTGTGAGGGGGGGAAAAAAGTACCCTATATCACTCATTCTTCTGCTGAGAAACACAACTTGTCAAAATATAGATAAGACACTCACTTCTCACACTTCTCAGCTCTAACTTCTGTTCTGTTCCTTCCTTCTGACAGTCTGGTCTCTGTGGTTGCCTCTGCCTTAACTCTAATCTGACCTAACCCTTTTTCCTCTAAGCTCCTTGTTGTCTTTTTTTGACATCTCACTTCAGATCTCCAGATTTATCACTGGAGGTATACCTGGTGACATGGGGAAAAGGGATAGAGAACATAGAGTGTAGGAACCTAGTTAAATCATTAACTATGTGAGCACTGATATGGAGCATCATCAGTCAGATAAACACAAAGGAGGTGGGTTAAGATTGAGAGGGTCTTGAAACACTGTAATGGAGAAGAGGAATACTGTGCTCAGAGATGAGAACATCAGAGACTCTAGTCAACAATGTGACCCACAACTGGTGGATGAAAGGTAGAGAGGTCAGACTGAGGAAGACATCAGCCTTCTTCCCAAGGACCCCAAAAGGTGACCATCAGCATGTGTAAAGAGGTGAGACATTATGGAAATGAGTTCCAGGAACTGATTGTAATAACTCCACCTATTCCCAGAATTAATTGTAATAACCCTACCCCTGTACTGAATATGTATGATTTTGTAGTTTAAACATTTCACCTGATCAAGGTGAAGGGGTGAAATGTCCCCTTCCAATGCCAATCACTCTCTCTGCCAACAACTGCCTCCTAACATCCAGCCTAGACTTCCCCCAGCACAACTGGAGACTGTGTCCCCTTGTTCTCTTGCTGTTTGCCTGGGAGAAGAGGCCAACCCCACCTGGCTACAACCTCCCTTCAGGTAGTTGTAGACAGCAATGATGTCCCTCCTGAGCCTTCTCTTCTCCAGGCTAAACACCCCCAGCTCCCTCAGCCTCTCCTCACGGGGTTTGTGTTCCAGGCCATCTTCCACGTGGTGGACAAACCCTTTCAGATTCTACCTCCATCCATTGCCAACAATCTGTTTGTGTATATATATGTATATATATTTTTCCTCTTTTCCTTCACTATACCTCTTTGTAACTCCTGTACCTTACATATATTTTATTTATTGTTAAAGTTGGTTTGTTTGTTTGTTTCTTTGCTTGTTTTTAACTTCCAAATTGAAGCAAGACTATTTATTTGGGTGTGGTGCTTTACCCTTTTCTTCTCTACATCTAATTCCTTTCTTTCCAAACAGGGTGGGAGGGGAAGGCATCCTATTGTTGTATTGGTTCTGTTAGCTGTGTTTTGAATCTCTGGGAAACTTAAACTAGAACCAAGACACACATTGCAACAAGTAATGCAAGAAAGTAAAGGCTATGGTGGAAACTGGCTGAGCAGTGGAAATTTCCTAATGATTTCCTCTGTTTCTAGTTTCCAAAGTTCTTCATCGTGTGTCCCAGACTAATTAGGGTGCTCTCTTTAAACTCTCTGCTGCTCCACCAAGTGTTACAAAGGATGCCAAGCACAGCACCCAAATTATGTGTGCTGCTTCTGCCATCTCCTGTATATCTGAATCACAGAATTAACCAGGTTGGAAAGATCTCCAGGATCAAGTCCAACCTATCACCTAACCCTTCTAATTAACTACACCATGGCACTAAGTGCCTCATCCAGCCTCCTCTTAAACACCTCCAGGGATGGCAACTCCGTCACCTCCTTGGGCAGCCCATTCCAATGGGCAATCACTCTTTGTGTGAAGAACTTCTTCCCAATGTCCAGCCTAAACAGCTTGAGACTGTGTCCTCCTAATCTCTGACAGGTTTGTAAAATGCAGGAAAAGAGGAATAATTTAATATTTATCAGCAAAACTAATTTGAAAATAGCAACAGCACAAGTCAATAATTCTCCCTCCAGAAATCTAATTGCAAAACCCCAAGCAAATAAACAACAAAAAGTCCACAAAACCAGAACAAAACAGCAGCAAACCAAACCTGAAGAGCAACAAAACCACCATGGAATCTCCATTCATAATAAACTAGTAGTATAGATGAGATAATTTAGATGAATAAAGAGCCTTTCATCTTATACCATGATATTTTACAATGGTATTTAACAAAATATGGAGGATGGGGAATACTTGAAGACTCTTCTGATTTGGGACATCAGTATTTGATTTACTTGGTGCAGGGCATCGTGGTAGGGAGATTTGCTAACAGTGCTGGCTGCACACTGTTTGAATCTTTCTAGAATTTAGTTGGGATTGGATTGATGAGACCTTTATGGTTCCATTAAACAAGCTAAATACAGACTAAAGACTAATCTAAAAACCACTGAAGTTGTTAGAAGGTGTTTATTCACTGGGGCAAGAAATCTAATGTCTCTTTCCTGCACAGGTTTCAGGTCACCTACAACTGAGCTTTTTCTTTCACACAGTCACTGTATCACAGTATTATCAGGGTTGGAAGAGACCTCACAGATCATCAAGTCCAACCCTTTACCACAGAGCTCAAGGCCAGACCATGGCACCAAGTGCCACGTCCAATCCTGCCTTGAACAGCTCCAGGGACGGCGACTCCATCACCTCCCCGGGCAGCCCATTCCAGTGTCCAATGACTCTCTCAGGGAAGAACTTTCTCCTCACCTCAAGCCTAAATTTCCCCTGGCACAGCCTGAGGCTGTGTCCTCTTGTTCTGGTGCTGGCCACCTGAGAGAAGAGAGCAACCTCCTCCTGGCCACAACCACCCCTCAGGTAGTTGTAGCTCTTCTTAGAGCTCTCCTGAGCTTTCCTAGCAAAATGCTTTGGTCTCAGAGATGACAATCTTCCCTCCCATTAATCAGCTTCTCTCTGTGCTGGGGAAAAGTTTTTGTGCAGGTTTCTTCTGAAAGCACACACCCCCCCCCCCCCCAAAAAAAAAAAAAAAAGACAAGAAAAATGATTTAAAAGGAAAGAGAGAAGGAAGAGTTTGCAGATGCAGGGAAAACTAAGCAAAGAGTGTGAAACTGCAGTCTCCTGATACTGCTTCCTGAGGGAAGGCTACATTGGCTGACACTAGGTGACAGATTGTCCTTCTGCTCAGAGAAAACCAGGGAATAATACTAAGCAAAAGAGTAACACGGGGGAAAAAATTGGTCAGTTGAAGATGTTGCTATTTTAAAATGATAATAAATAAAATATAGTTCCAAGTGGTGTGGAGAGACCATATGATTACTGTTGTTGTGCATTCTCCAGGGATACCAGAGGAAATAAAATTTCCTCAAATGAGACTTGAAGTCTGCAAGAAGTTCTTCTTTTAAAAGCCAGCCTTTTCAAAAAGGCTATATCCAGAACTGTGACTCAGTCCTGCCTGAGTAGTTTAAGAATTTTAAAGAAAGCAAGCACACAGACAAGGCCAAGCCTAGTGTCTTACAGAGCCACAGAATCATAGAATAAACCAGGTTGGAAGAGACCTCCAAGATCATCCAGGCCAACCTAGCACCCAGCCCTAGCCACTCAACTAGACCATGGCACTAAGTGCCTCAGCCAGGCTTTGCTTGAACACCTCCAGGGACGGTGACTCCACCACCTCCCTGGGCAGCCCATTCCAATGCCAATCACTCTCTCTGACAACAACTTCCTCCTAACATCCAGCCTAGACTTCCCCCAGCACAACTTGAGACTGTGTCCCCTTGTTCTATTGCTGGTTGCCTGGGACAAGAGAGCAACCCCCACCTGGCTACAGCCTCCCTTCAGGTAGTTGTAGACAGCAATGAGGCCTCCCCGAGCCTCCTCCAGGCTAAACAACCCCAGCGTACTCTCCTTCTCTTCCCACATCCCTCTATTTTTCTTCCTCTCATCCCAGAAAACCTTCAGAAGAGTCTATAATGATGAAGAGGCCAAGAGAAAAAGCTGCTTTGAATGTCTCCATAGTCTCCTTAAGGTTTGACTGTTCAGTCACGTTAAGAGCTATCCACATAGATGCTAATTGGAAGATAAGTGAAATCTAGCTTGAAGTCAGTAGAAATCTTATCATTAGCATTGATAGCAGCAGAATTTCACACAGGATATCTACTGTTGCCATTCTGATAAATAGCCCAGGGAGGTGGTGGAGTCACCATCCCTGGAGGTGTTCAGGAAAAGCCTGGCTGAGGCATTTAGTGCCATGGTCTAGCTGACTGGCTAGGGCTGCGTGCTAGGTTGGCTTGGATGATCTTGGAGGTCTCTTCCAACCTGCTTGATTCTATGAAAGGAGAACCTATCTTTCAAAAGCTTACTTGACTCTCAGCTCAGAAGTAGCTAAGACACCTAACTCTTTTTCTAATCTGCATTTTCTCCCTTCAAGAGATCAAAGCTATCAAGAGATAATCCAGCAGGAAACCATCTTTCTAAAGCACAGCAGAAAAGCTGATAGTGGTTATAGCAAGCCAAGTGACATCACTGAAAACCATCTCTTGTGACACAAGCACCCACTTTGCTAGTCCACAAATGGCACGATTGTGCCTACTGGAATAATTTCCTTGCTGCTCTTTCTGCTGCCAGTGACCACAAGTGCTGTTCTAACTCAGGTGTTGTCAAGGGATACAAACTGTTATTTATACACACACTCATGCTGCTGGATCAAAGAAAGCGTCAAGGAGAAATGATTCAAGGCAGCACAATTAATTTGAAGACATCTGAAAATGCCACCCAAGAAAGACTGATGGAAACCAGCCACCTGAACGTGTGCATACAGATGTCTGTGTGCATACAGGTGTCTGTGTGCATACAGACGTCTGTGTGCATACAGGTGTCTGTGTGCATACAGGTGTCTGTGTGCATACAGATGTCTGTGTGCATACAGGTGTCTGTGTGCATACAGACGTCTGTGTGCATACAGGTGTCTGTGTGCATACAGACGTCTGTGTGCATACAGGTGTCTGTGTGCATACAGACGTCTGTGTGCATACAGGTGTCTGTGTGCATACAGATGTCTGTGTGCATACAGGTGTCTGTGTGCATATAGGTGTCTGTGTGCATACAGATGTCTGTGTGCATACAGGTGTCTGTGTGCATATAGGTGAAGTTCCTTTCGGTTTCAGTCATGTGCATGATGGCAGTTTGGAAAGTGACACATGAAAACCGAGAGCTCAGTAGTGAGACTGCATGAGCTTTATAGGAGTAGGGTGACAGCTGAGGGTCTGTCATCACAATTATTCTTACAAGGCAGGTTTCATTATCAGCAGTGCTATGTATCATTATATGACAGCTGGCAAACTGAATGCATGCAAACAGCTAATTGCTTTCATTTAAATGCAAGACCATGGCAGGCTCCCAGCTAACACAAAACTGTTGGCAGCTGCTTCTAAGATGATTGCCTTGACTATAAGAATTGATACAGATATTGATTCTATTATGGTGTTTACTAAAATCCCATTTAATTTAGCATTGAGATACTCCATCTAGAGCATAAATCAGTCATCAGATGCTTCAAAGAGGCTGAGGGAGCTGGGGGTGTGCAGCCTGGAGAAGAGGAGGCTCAGGGCAGACCTCATTGCTGTCTACAACTACCTGAAGGGAGGTTGTAGACAGGTGGGGATTGGACTCTTCTCCCAGACAACCAGCAACAGAGCAAAGGGACACAGTCTCAAGTTATGCTAGGGGAAGCACAGGCTGGATGGTAGGAGGAAGTTGTTGTCAGAGAGAGTGATTGGCATTGGAATGGGCTGCCCAGGGAGGTGGTGGAGTCACCATCCCTGGATGTGTTGAAGCAAAGCCTGAGGCACTTAGTGCCATTGTCTAGTTGACTGTCTAGGGCTGAGTGCTGGGTTGGACTGGATGATCTTGGAGGTCTCTTCCAACCTGGATGATTCTATGATCATGAGACAGATGTGACAGGAACACTTCAGTTGTACCTCTTTAAATGCACCTTTTGTTCTACCCACCCACTTCACTCCAAGGATTATCTTACAGCAGCAGGGAGAAGCAGGAAAAAATAATAAAACAAATGCTCTATGAAGTTATTTTTGCACCTGAGAAAATCTAGCTCTGCTGCTAGCCATTTAAGTAATGTCTTGTGGTCATTCAGTGAGAATTAGTGAGGCAGTAAAAGCTCCCAGTGCCCAGTGCATAGCACCACTTTTTGTCTCACACCCACAAATGAACACAAACACAATCACCTGCATCTACTTTGGTAGATGCATCTACTTTTAAAACTCTTTACTATCTTTAAAAGTATAAATATCTGTCGACCTAGAATGACAGAATAATAACAATAAATCTAATCCCAGGAATCCAATAGAATGCTTTCTCTCATCTGTTACAAAGGCCTTTCTTTCAATTCCCCAAATCTCTTTAAAAAAGGTTAAGGAATAGCTATGACTGTTCAATTTTCAGCTATCAGGACTTGCAAACCTGCCTCTGCATTCCCTGTCCTTTTTGTTTTTGCTTTCTTTTTAGGCTTCTTTTCACAGTCATTGCTACAAGGTGAAGAGACAGAGTAAGGAGTTCTACCCACTTGCTGTACTGCAGGTCATGACTGCTTTGAGGAAACAGAACAGTATGATGCAAATAGCAGTGTGGAGAAAGGCATGTCTTTCTGTGGATGGATTTCTTGCTAGCAGAGGACATGAACTGATAAACAATGAACAACCTGTGCTATAGAGTGTCCTTGAGTCCATCCCGGAGGCAGGAAGTAAGGCAGTGAGAACAGCCCCTGTGCTAGTTTGAAGCAGGCTAGAATGTTTTGGTGAGAAGAACTAGATTACAGGCTGTGAAAGGAAAACAAGGCTGATGTCTACTTCGCTCACAGGCTTGCTGAGATGTATGGGAACAAGAAATAAAAACATTAGATAACCACTCTCACTCGGCACTACTCTTGCTGGGGCTGCTGGCTGAGCTGCATCTCTCTAACTCCAATCTCCATTTTGGGCTAATCCCAAAACCCCTAACCCCTAACCCTGCTTCCTAACCCCCCCGACCAAACCTCCATTCTTCCTTGGGATGGGGGTAAGGTTGAGAGGGGTAGGGGGAAGGTGCAGGGGTGGTTGAGAGCCCCTCCTGGGCACTCAGGTTTCTGGGAGGGCTGTTGTGTTTCTGTATTCCCTTTTCCCTTGTCTATTTCTGTCTATAACTGTAGATACTGTAAACATCTGCTTGTCTATTGTGCTAGCTGTAAATAATAAGCTTCATTCATATTTCCAGAGCTGGCTGAGTCTAGTCTGGGTGATTTCTAAAGTGGGGGGGGGGGGAACACCCAAACCATCACAGCCCTCCACACACAGCTGCGAGGAGGCAGGGCTGCTGGCCGCAGGAGGCTGACCCTACAAGTTGTTTATATAACTTTAACCTATCTGTACCCCACACATAACCTTAAGCCTATCTGTGCCTTCCACAGGTACCAATCTTAACTAAGCCAGCTATGCACATCTCTGCCAAGTTGGCATAGAAGTCGCTGTACCACTGCAATAAAATAGAGGTAATTGGAGAACAATTATCTAACCCCATTGGTGTTACAGTTGTTACTCTGGGGGTACGACGCCAGCACCTTTCTACATTTCATATCTTTGTACTGCACTGATTCTCACTACTCTTCATTTCAGAAGTGTTTTCTGTGGGCTGCAATTGCCAAGGTCAGCCTCTACCTTGTTTTGAAGAGAGAAACTAAAAAATTGCTACTCTTTGTCTTCAAAAAAAATATATTTCAGATGATGTGAGATGGATTTTAGCTTTTGATTTAATGTACTTGTAAGGTCACCTCTAAGGGAATTCTGTGCAAGGCAGTGTGCTCTCTGAGAGATGCTGAGAGGCATGACAAAGGAATGAAAAGCGTAGGGAGGTGTTGTTCTGCATTGCAAACTGGAAAAACAAGTGACATTTCGTGTTAATTGACACGGATGAAGTTCCATGGTTTGTATCTAAATAACTTGATGTTCAGTGTAGGCTTTCAAGGACATATTGTCCTTTCAAGGACATGTTACTGAGAAGAGAGATGATCAATGTATACAAATATCTGAGGGGTGGGTGTCAAGTGGCTAGGGCCAATCTCTTTTTGCTGGTCAGCAGCAGGAGGACAAGGAGCAACAGCTACAAACTGGAACATAGAATGATAGAATCAACCCGGCTGGAAGAGACCTCCAAGATCATCCAGTCCAGTCTAGCACCCAGCCCTATCCAATGAACCAGACCATGGCACCAAGTGCTTCATGCAGTCTTTTCTTCAACACCTCCAGGGATGGTGACTTCACCACCTCCCTGGGCAGCCCATTCCAATGCCAATCACTCTCTCTGCCAACAACTTCCTCCTAACATTCAGCCTGTGCTTCCCCTAGCACAACTTGAGACTGTGTCCCTTTGCTCTGTTGCTGGTTGTCTGGGAGAAGAAAACCACAGAATCACAACCAACCTCCACCTGCCTACAGCCTCTCTTCAGGTAGTTGTAGACAGCAATGAGGTCAGTCCTGAGCCTCCTCTTCTCCAGGCTAAACAACCCCGACCCTGGAGGTGTTCAAGCAAAGCCTGGCTGAGGCACTTAGTGCCATGGTCTGGTTGACTGGCTAGGGCTGGGTGCTAGGTTGGCCTGGATGATCTTGGAAGTCTCTTCCAACCTGCTTGATTCTATGATTCTATGACTCTATGTACTTGCCTAAAAAAATGTTTCCAATACCATTATCATACTCTATATAAAGTTTCCAGGAAGGAAATAAGTTTGTGACATATTAAGCTGATATTGTCTCAGCAGGAAATCTTGCAAACCCAAAACAAGTGAAACAATGCTTTTATCATCAGTATTTAAAATTTCTCTGCTTATCATATCTTCAAATAATGACTGGAATGCTTTATCACAAGAAAGGCTCTGTTTTCTATGCAAGGCTTCAAATAAGTCTTCATAAAAGATTATGATCTTTATTCTGATGATCATCTTTAATATGTATCAGTTAATCATAGTAATGTCTGGTGGTTAATTGATAGAAGAAGAAAAAAGGCAAACAATGTTCTAATGTTTGGGAATATCATTGACATTTATACACTGCATAGTACATTGAATTTTAATGCACTTGCAGTTCTTCAGCTTGTGTAAATAAGTTACAGTCCAGGTAGACAGAGTCATTCCTCTAGACATTATTGCAATGCCAAAACCTGTGACAACCCACAGGGGTACATAAAAGGGAAGAATTCCCACTTCCTTCATTTTTAAGACCTTTATGTTCTCTGAGACATGAACTTTGGAGAAGGCAGTGATTTAGAAGGATCATAAAAGCTTATATGCTCCTTTGGTTACTTACCAGTTCCTTTGTCTGAAGAAAGGATGGCTTGACTCAACTATTGCAAGTCAATTGTTATGTAATGAGAGCTTAGTTGTGATTTTTGTTTTCATTATTTTTGCTTAATGCTATAAATTAAAACCTTTCCATGTTGTTCTAATAGAAAATAAACACAAAATGTGGACTATGTGGTTCACAGCCTACTGTGTTGAGCAGTCATTCCTACCCAGACGTAGGATGCTCATGAGCTTCCTCTTGACCCATTTCTTCATCCTCCACGTATTGATCATTGTAGGCCACTAATGAAGATATTTAACAAGTATTGGTCCCAGTATTGTGTTTATTTCTGAAATGGGATAAATCACCTTATCCTTATTTCACTTTCTTCTGCAATCTGACATCTATATCCAGAGCTGTTTCCTGACAGTGTATAGTAATTACTTGCTTTGTGTTTCTGAAACTCCTCTCCTATAAACATTGAATTTGTATTGAGAGATTTTACTCACAGGCTGACTTTTGCTATTACTTTTACTGTGGGTGAGACTACAGGGAAATATTTAAGCCAATGGACTTGCCAGTGTACCCTTGGAAGCACTCAGAATTTATCTGAAGATTGTTTTCTGAGTTATCAAGGCTTACAAAAAATAACCATTTACAAATGGATTAAGTTGAGGGACATAAAGAATTAAAAGATATGACCCAATTCACTGCAAGGCAATGTTGGCATGAGGCATGTTTGAAAACATCTCATTCCACTGGGTATTGGTCAACATTGTTTTCCCACACAATATCAAACATTTAGTGTAATAGAATCATAGAATCAACCAGGTTGGAAGAGACCTCCAAGATCATCCAGTCCAACCTAGTACCCAGCCCTAGCCAGTCATCTAGACCATAATAATACTGTATGTAACATTTCTGCTTTTCAAAGTCTCAAGTTGTGCCAGGGGAAGTCTAGGCTGGATGTTAGGAGGAAGTTGTTGGCAGAGAGAGTGATTGGCATTGGAATGGGCTGCCCAGGGAGGTGGTGGAGTCACTGTCCCTGGAGGTGTTGAAGCAAAGCCTGGATGAGGCACTTAGTGCCATGGTCTAGTTGACTGGCTAGGGCTGGGTGCTAGCTTAGAAAGTGACCATTGCACCTTTGGTAGCACATTCACATTAAATGTTCAAATATTGACTCTTTGTGATGATTTGGATGTTCCCTGTTCCCCACACACACACACTTTGGAAATCACCCAGACTAGACTCAGCCAGCTCTGGAAATTGAATGAAGCTTATATTTACAGCTAGCACAATATACAAGCAGGTATTTACAGTCTATACAGTTATAGACAGAAATAGACAAGGGAAAAGGGAATAAAGAAACACAACAGCCCTCCCAGAAACCTGAGTCCCCAGGAGGGGCTCCCAACCGCCCTTCCACCTTCTCCCACCCCTCGCTACCTTACCCCAGATGTTGCTTTGTGCCCAAGGAAGAATTGAGGGTCGGCCAGGGGATTAGGAAGCAGGTGGATTAACCAGGTTAGTTTAGAGAGAGAAATATGCCCCTCAAACCCAGACAGAGAGCTACTCCTGACTCTATATTTACACTCTAGTTCTTATACATCTCAGCAAGCCTATGAGTGAAGCAGACATCACCATTGTTTCCCTTTCACTGCCTCTGATCTAGTTCTTCTCACCAAAACATTCTAGCTAGCTTCAAACTAGCACACTCTTGGTGAGACACCACACTTGTTTAAGGAGCAAAATGCATGTAAGGTGGCTGCTTCATTTTGTCTAGAAAATACAAGAAGCTTTTTCAGCAAAAAAAAACCCAAACCAAACCTCATTGAGTTGAAAATGCAAATGCATCCTGCTTGTAAATCAAAAGCATTTGTCTCTAAAACCCTCTTAGATAATGCAGCCTCCACTCGTTGCCAGTGTGTTGTATGGCAGCATTCTCATGCTCCCATGTGTGCTCTCCCATCTCTCTTCATATGCTTCACACATACTGGATGAGTCTGGTAGGCATCAATAATTCCCAAAGGGACCTCCAGCACTCACAACTCTTTTAATTCTGCCCAATTCCTGGTTAGGTGTTTTAATTTGCTTTCCATCTCAGAAAACATTTCAGCTTGCAGCCTTCGAGCCGCTGAAAGCAAACAGGATTTACAAACAGATCACTCTGACCTCCCTTGCACTTCTGAGATGGAAAGATGGATTTTCATGCTTTGGTGTAGTCTTATTTCAGGATTGACTGCCTCTGCTTGCTGTGGTTCTGTGCTCTTTGGCAGAGACACGGTGTCAGTCAGCAGTGCTGCCTTGCTGCCGAACGCTCCCGGATGGGTGAGCCAAATACCAGTGGCAAGCTCTCTGCACACTGCAATGATTTAAAAAGCTTGAAATAGTGAATCTCTTGGGCACAATTCTTTAGCATGTCAGGCACATAGTTATAAATGTGTCATGCTGCATGATCTCACAGCCCAGGGCTGCATGAGTTGTCAAGGCACAGTTTTGGCTTTTAAGTGTATAAAAAGCTGACAAACATGATACATGAGGAAAAGGGCAACTGTAGGAGATTCTTTTTGTTAAAGCAGCAACGACTTGCAGATCCCTGGAAATTGTGAGTTTACCATTTGTTGCAGTCTTTAAGTCAGTACCAGATTATACTTGACTGTACTCACTGAGAGTGATGAGGAAGTTCAGTTAAGAAAAGGGATTTTCTTAGAACTGGTCTTGTTTTCCACATATAACTGAATAGAAGAGGTGCAATAAGAGTGAGTCCAGCAACAGAACAAGGGGACACAGTCTCAAGTTGTGCTGGGGAAAGTCTAGGCTGGATGTTAGGAGGAAGTTGTTGTCAGAGAGAGTGATTGGCATTGGAATGGGCTGCCCAGGGAGGTGGTGGAGTCACCATCCCTGGAGGTGTTCAAGCAAAGCCTGGCTGAGGCACTTAGTGCCATGGTCTAGTTGACTGGCTAGGGCTGGGGGATAGGTTGGCCTGGATGATCTTGGAGGTCTCTTCCAACCTGGCTGATTCTATGATTGTAGAAAGATATTGTTGTCCCTTTATACGACTGATGGATCGCTTTCTTCCCTTCCAGTGAGTGAGAACTTATGGAGTGTCTTCCATGCTAGGTTGCTATTAGAGAGCTGTCTGCTATTTCTCCTGTTAATCCTGTGTGCATTGGACTCCACTGCTGAGGCAGTTTGAGAGACGAAACAAAATGTGCAGCTTGACACTTCAGATGTAAGAAGGGCAAGGCTAATGGAGGGCAGCAGTGCTGGCTGTCTGCTCAGAGCATGAGACTTGGCCAGTACAACCACAGTTCTGAAACTGATGTTGTCCCTGGGATCACAGTCTAAAATGCCCTGCTGCAATATGCTAAAGGGGGCTGTTATTGCTGCATTGCCTATTTGCTGATGACAATTGGTGCTTGGCCACTCCCATGACTGATTGCCTATTTTAACTCTCTTTTGCAATTTCCCTTGTCAGTTTGTCAGCCTGTTGAGGAATATACTGAGCTTGCTTAAGAGTGCTCTATTCTTGAACTGACAAATACATGTCACAGATGACAGTAGTAAAAAGGTGTCAAAAGTGGGTTTTGAAATGCAGCCAGGGGAATAGTTTCCAATATTTCTTCCCTCAGTTCTGCAAGCACAGTCTGTGGAGTTATATCTTGACTGATTAAGCCATAAACAGTGTTCAGCATGAGGTAAGCTGGCTGGCAGGAGCTCCCTGTGCTGAACAGGTTGGTCTGTACTCTTCCATCTATTTTGTTAAATTACATTTCTCTGTAGCTCTGTCACTCATCTCATGCTCTCATTCCACTCTATGCCATTCCATTCATTAATTTGGACAGTTGTAGTCTTTCAAGTCAAAGGCATACATATATAATAACCTCTCTAGATTTATTAAACTTACCTACATAATATGTCTCTGAAATAGGAAGGGGTTTCTTATATTGGAGAAAGGAATGGAAGTTCACAGATATGAAACAGATTTGCTTGAGAGCCAGGGCAGCAATATGCTTCACCAGGCATCACTGTGCCTTGCAGAACCCAGGAAACCCTGGAGGGGAATCAAGATTTCTCCTCTCTCAGATCTGGTGCTACCAGGAGTTGGCTCTCTCTTCAACAGATGACAACATGGAAAGGAAAGCTGACAGTCATCCACCTTTCTGAAGTCATATCAAAACAGAGGTGTTCCTGTTTTACACAGGAAAACTTATACATGCAAGCCTTCCAACATAGAATTGTAGAATCATAGAATCAAGCAGGTTGGAAGAGACCACCAAATCAGCCAGGCCAACCTATCCCCCAGCCCTAGCCAGTCAACTAGACCATGGCACTAAGTGCCTCAGCCAGGCTTTGCTTCAACACCTCCAGGGACAGTGACTCCACCACCTCCCTGAGCAGCCCATTCCAATGCCAATCACTCTCTCTGGCAAGAGCTGTCTCCTAACATCCAGCCTAGACCTCCCCCAGCACAACTTGAGACTGTGTCCCCTTGTTCTATTGCTGGTTGCCTGGGAGAAGAGCCCAACTCCCACCTGGCTACAGCCTCCCTTCAGGTAGTTGTAGACAGCAATGAGGTCCCCCCTGAGCCTCCTCTTCTCCAGGCTAAACACCCCCAGCTCCCTCAGCCTCTCCTCATAGGGTTTGTGTTCCAGGCCCCTCACCAGCTTTGTTGCCCTTCTCTGGACACCTTCCAGCACCTCAACATCTCTCTTGACTTAAGGGGCCCAGAACTGGACACAGCACTCAAGGTATGGCCTGACCACACAGCAGCCTAGTGAATATCATCCAGGTTGCCAGACTCTTGTGCTTCTGGCACTCGGTTATCAGATAATGCCTGGGGTTTGCTATTATTGACTGCTTAGACACCACCAAGAGACACATGTTAGGACATAATACCAAACAATTATTTTTCAGGGTACTAGAATCTCCCCAGACTGCTTAGACAATAGAATACCATTAAGGATGCAACAAAAACACAAATGTTTATCAGAAAGAGATATTAGGCAATAAAAAATCAGTCAGAAATCCTCTTAGACATTTAGAAGTATTTTCTGACAAATGTTTCTGAGTTACTCCTTCTATGTGGAATGCTAAATTAGGGCATGAGCTCTCTAGTCACAGAATCATTGAATTATTTACGTGGAATCATTGATCACTGAGAATTTTGAACTTATGAAGATAATTGTGCAATAAAAAGGAAAATGGACACTATTCCCCATCTCTTTTGTCATTGGGCTTTAGCAGAAGATGGATGCTGCCTTCCCCTGCTCTTCTTCTACCTGACAGAACTGAAAGTCACCAGGTAAGATACATAATACTGTTGGAGTGGAGACTGAATTTTGGGGCTCTGTTTCTTGAGTGTTTGTCCAAACTGTAATGACAGAAATCCATACCTCTCTCCTAAGCCCATGGCAGCTTTCCCTCCCCAGGTGGAGATAGCACTCAGTTACTTTTGAATGCCCATCCTAATACACATGTGTGCAACAGAGCAGGCTCTGGCAACAGCTCTGAGATTGGTGGCCTGGTGGGCCATGGGGGAGAGCTCTCTCTCCAGCTCCAGGGCGAGATGAGGCATGGGATCTGGGTACCTGACCCCTTAGGGATGTCAGCAAAGGAGATGCCACAAGTGACCAGAAATAGACCTGCTGTTGGTTGTTTAAAGAGTTTGGCAGTCTGTTTTGACCACTGAAGTCAAGGTTCCTATTTTATCTACGTAACTACACTGTCCAGTAGCAGCTGAAAAAGAAACTTTCAGGATTGATTTTGGAGACAAATTCCATATTCAACTGAAATCTTATATTGCCCTTGCTGCCTTGCATATGTTACTGCTTGCTTTCTTTGCTCTTATTCATAACAGCTGAGAAAAATCCTTGCTGTGCTTTTGCATTTCAGAAGACACTAAAGTAGTTGCCACAGCTTGTAACCGTTGTAAGGGCTCACATCCAAGCCCTGCAGCTGCTTAGAGGTCTTTTTTATTGATTTCAGTAAACCAAATTCAATTGCTTATCCTTCAGTGATTTTTAATAACAATTCAGCCTTTCCCCCTAATGGTTTCCTGATTAACATTACTTGTAAAATTGAGATGTTGCATTTAGAGCTTGAAACAAATCAATACTTACTAACTACTTGCAGTGCTTGGACAGCCTCTGTACTGCTATGTTTCCTTTCCTATTAAACTCAGGATTCAGGCACACTTTGCAATACCTAACTACTACCTACCAGGCTCTCCTGCAGTGGAAGCATGCAAGCCTTTTACAGAAAGAATCATCTTGTTTGGGTCCATGAATGAAGGTGGGTGAGAACTCTCAGCAGCCTCTGGTGAGCCTCAAGAAGTTACCACAGTCAGATGTCTGTGCCCCATCCCTGGAAGTCTTCCAGGTCATGTTGGGCGAGGCTTTGAGTAATCTGGTCTAGTGGAAGGTGTCTCTGAATATAGGTGGATAGAATTTCATCAAGATTCCTTTCAACCCAAACCATTCTATAACTTTATGAACTTCAGATCATGTTCTGGAGAACTTTCATTTAAAAACAAGTGATGATGATACCCAGGAGAGGTAGCAGGAAGGAGCCCCCCACCCCGATCTTCTCCCTAGAATGCATTTTACATTAGCAGTGGATAAGAAACAAGAAATATTAATAATTAGGGGAGCTTGACCTGTGTACAAGCTCTTGTTAGTTCTACTATGAATTTGCCTTGGCTATGCTCAGCATTATATCAGTTACTACACTAAAAACTGTGTAACCAGACCTACTGTATATGTTATGCTCTTATTTTACAATGAGGAGCTGAACATACCCAGACTTTAGGTTCTGTTACGTTTAGTTTTCTTTGGTTTGTTCTCAAAACCACAGTTTACTTTGATTACCTTAATGCAGTAATCTCTACTGTTGCAATAAAGGCCACAACAACCCCATGCAGAGATACAGGCTGGGGTCGGAGTGGCTGGAGAGCAGCCAAACAGAGAGGGATCTGGGGGTGCTGATTGATACCCGCCTGAACATGAGCCAGCAGTGTGCCCAGGTGGCCAAGAGAGCCAGTGGCATCCTGGCCTGCATCAGGAATGGTGTGGTCAGCAGGAGCAGGGAGGTCATTCTGCCCCTGTACTCTGCACTGGTTAGACCACACCTTGAGTATTGTGTTCAGTTCTGGGCCCCCCAGTTTAGGAGGGACATCGAGATGCTTGAGCGTGTCCAGAGAAGGGCGACGAGGCTGGGGAGAGGCCTTGAGCACAGCCCTACGAGGAGAGGCTGAGGGAGCTGGGATTGGTTAGCCTGGAGAAGAGGAGGCTCAGGGGAGACCTTATTGCTGTCTACAACTACCTGAGGGGTGGTTGTGGCCAGGAGGAGGTTGCTCTCTTCTCTCAGGTGGCCAGCACCAGAACAAGAGGACACAGCCTCAGGCTGCGCCAGGGGAGATTTAGGCTGGACGTGAGGAGAAAGTTCTTCCCTGAGAGAGTCATTGGACACTGGAATGGGCTGCCCGGGGAGGTGGTGGAGTCGCCGTCCCTGGAGCTGTTCAAGGCAGGACTGGACGTGGCACTTGGTGCCATGGTCTAGCCTTGAGCTCTGTGGTAAAGGGTTGGACTTGATGATCTGTGAGGTCTCTTCCAACCCTGATAATACTGTGATACTGTGTGATAATAAAGGATCATTTATCAGCTATCCAGTGTGAAATTTTAATGTGTGTGTTATTTAAAACTGTGGATAAATCCTGGAGGTATTTCCCCTATGTTTAGAGACTAAAATACCCTTCAGAAAACTACATTAAAATAAATTGCATTTGTTTATAGGAATTCTCTTTGGAGAAACTTTAATACAAATTAACTCAGGAAGGCTTTTTATGATCTGAAAACAAAACATAGTAAAGATATTCCTGACAAGAAAAAAGTGTTAGAACAATCATCTGACAGACAGGCTTTGATGTTGGTAGCAGGTTTCTACCTCTCAATTCAGAGAAGAGAGATGAATCTATACAATAGGCAAGCAGGACATGGCTGAACAGCTTTAGATTCAGGAATTTAAGAGAGTGGTTTCTTCAGTTCTGAGCAACATTCAGAAACTGGCTGTATGGGAGACAGTAATCATAACATCATGGCATGTTTCACTCCTAGAGAAAAAATAAAAGAGAGACAGAGATATGAATCAATAAGATACACCTAAAAGCTACTCAAATCAATAAGGCTTCAATTCTCACAGAAATATTAAAGTAGAAATCCTGAAGAAGTCAACTTATCACCTAGAAGACACAAAAATGGTAAGTAATAGTCAGTAGGGGTTTGCCAAAAAGACATCCTGCTGAAGCAATTCCATTTCTGTGACTTGACAACAAATCCTGCAGTTAGGTGAACACAAGCATTTTGAAATGAACAGACTTCTGACCCCATCCAACAGGATATTCCCTGGGCTCCCTGCAGAAGTACACTCATGGGTAACTTTCCACAAAGCGAGTGGGCAGCTGGCAGGAAAACTTTCAAGACAACAAAAGGTAATGCTTCCTTGTGCTGGCTTGAGCCTAGCTAGAAGGTTCTGGTGAGAATTAGATCACAGGCTGTGGAAGAGAAAAACAAGGGTGATGTCTAATTCACTCATAGGCTTGCTGAGAGGTATAAGAACAAGAATCCAAGCATAGATAAGGCACTACTGCTTCTTCTGCTGGGGAGCTTGGAGCTGCATTTTTTTCTCTCTCTCTAGCCTCTCTGCTGTCTCTTTCACTAATCCACTTTGCTTCCTAACCCCCTGGCTGAACCTCCATTCTTCCTTGGGACTGGGGTAAGGTTGAGAGGGGTAGGGGGAAGGTGAAGGGCAGTTGGGAGCCCCTCCTGGGAACTCAGGTTTCTGGGAGGGCTGTTGTGTTTCTGTATTCCCTTTTCCCTTGTCTATTCCTGTCTATAACTGTATATACTGTAAATATCTGCTTGTATATTGAGCTAAGCTGTAAATATAAGCTTCATTCAATTCCCAGAGCTGGCTGAGTCTAGTCTGGGTGATTTCTAAAGTGGGGGGGACAGATAAAGTGGGTGATAGGTTGGACTGGATGATCTTGGAGGTCTCGTCCAACCTGCTTGGTTCTATGATTCTATGATAACACCCAAACCATCACATTCCTCTAGAAGCATTTTGTGAGTTTCATAATCTTAAACCAAAAGACTGTGCATTAAATGGGCAAGAAGTAACAAGAGTTTGCATTCTTACTGTCAGAAGAAGGTGAGGATGAAAACACCTTTATGAATGAGAGAAACTTTGAGAAAAATACAGAAAATAAAAGAAAAAATCCTAACTCTAGACAGGAAATAGAATCAAACTTCATTTGCACACAGCAATTACCAGCATATAGTATCAGTGCAAATAAGAACCTGATTGTGTACAAGCCAATTATAAATAGCACAACTGAAATACTGAAAGATAAAGCCTGAATTGCTTAAAGTGAATCAATCACAGGAAGCAATCACACTGCTCTATCCAGCACTGATACACCCTCCCAAAGGCTATGTTTGAAACTGTGACTGGTACACACCAAAAAGATGAGGAATGGATAGAGATGTGTGCATATGCATGTGGGACATTAAGATGTGATGTGGTTTGTCAACAGAAGACTGGAGAAACACAAGGACAAGCTTGAAAAGCTGCCACGTTTCTCTTGATGCAGCCCAGGACGTGCTCGCTGTCTGGGTTGCACATGCACACTGCTGGCTCATGTTGAGCTTTTCATCAACAAAGCAAACCCCAAAAATAAAAACCAAGGGAATAAGCTTTTTTCATGCCAACTGTAAGACAAGTAGTATGGACTGTAATTGTACCAATGGAAATGTACTTCAGGCACCTGGAAAAGCCTTATAATGGGAAAGACAGGTAAGTACTGGAGTAGATTGCTTAGGAACAAGCAACATCTTCTTCCACAGGTGTTAGGAACTGACTGAAGGAGAGGGGACATGAGTCCCTAGAAGCTTGTACAATCAAGCCCTTGACATGAGGCCTGAGTGTACTGAAGCACAGTGAAGCCACAGCAGGGTATGTGGAGAAGCTCAAAGGAATTTGTCCTTGAGGCTTCTGATAAGCAACGTCCACGGAACTGTGTCCAGATTAGGAGGGAAATAGGAGGAATATGCAAATTCCAATCTCTAGATGTACTGCACTGCATGCTGGGTTCTCACTAGCTGGGTTGCACTAACCTAAAAGTCTATGCTCTGTAACTTGGAGCTTGATGCTCTCAATAAACTTTGTATTGTCAAGCAAGCTAACTCATATTGAGTCACAGTATCACAGTATCATCAGGGTTGGAAGAGACCTCACAGATCATCAAGTCCAACCCTTTACCACAGAGCTCAAGGCCAGACCATGGCACCAAGTGCCACGTCCAATCCTGCCTTGAACAGCTCCAGGGACGGTGACTCCACCACCTCTCCGGGCAGCCCATTCCAGTGTCCAATGACTCCCTCAGTGAAGAACTTTCTCCTCACCTCAAGCCTAAATCTCCCCTGGCTTTCTCTCCCCCACACAAGGTTTGAAGAACTGACCAGTCTTGCCTCAAACAGGGAGGAAAAATCAGATTCCCAGCTGATTTTATGTGATTCATAGAAAACTTATATTTAAAAACAACAACAACAACAAAAAACCCCAAAACAAACAAACCAACCTCCCAAAACAAACAAACAAAACCCCCCAAAACCAAACAAACAAAAAACCAACCCAAAAAACCCCAAACAAACAGACAAAAACCAACACCAAACAAAACCCCCAAACACCAAGAGCAACCCAGCACACAGGTTAATACCAGCAGGCTACCTCGGGTAAGTAGTGTCATTACAGAAAATACTTGTTTCCTGCATTGCTTTTTCACTAAGTTTTGTGCACTTCACAGATACCTCATAGAATCATAGAATCATAGAAACATAGAATCATAGAATCAAGCAGGTTGGAAGAGACCTCCAAGATCATCCAGTCCAACCTAGCACCCAGCCCTAGCCAGTCAGCTAGACCATGGCACTAAGTGCCTCGTCCAGGCTTTGCTTGAACACCTCCAGGGACGGTGACTCCACCACCTCCCTGGGCAGCCCATTCCAATGCCAATCACTCTCTCTGCCAACAACTTCCTCCTAACATCCAGCCTAGACTTCCCCTGGCACAACTTGAGACTGTGTCCCCTTGTTCTGTTGCTGGTTGCCTGGCAGAAGAGACCAACCCCCACCTGGCTACAGCCTCCCTTCAGGCAGTTGTAGACAGCAATGAGGTCCCCCCTGAGCCTCCTCTTCTACAGGCTGCACACCCCCAGCTCCCTCAGCCTCTCTTCGCAGGGTTTGTGTTCCAGGCCTTTCACCAGCCTTGTTGTCTTTCTCTGGACATGTTCCAGCACCTCAACATCTCTCTTGAATTGAGGAGCCCAGAACTGGACACAGCACTCAAGGTGTGGCCTGACCAGTGCTGAGTACAGGGGCAGAATAACCTCCCTCATCCTACTGGCCACACTGTTCCTGATCCAGGCCAGGATGCCATTGGCTCTCTTGGCCACCTGGGCACACTGCTGGCTCATCTTCAGCCTCCTATCCACCAGTACCCCCAGGTCCCTTTCCTCCTGGCTGCTCTCCATCCACTCTGTCCCCAGCCTGTAGCACTGCTTGGGGTTGCTGTGGCCAAAGTGCAGAACCCTGCACTTGGCCGTGTTAAATCTCATGTATAGTTTCAAATCCAGCATTTATTCCTGGGTCTTCAACACATATTCCCATATGTGTTGAAGCTACTCAGATATGTCATTTTAGCTCAGACCATTTGTCTCTTGTTCTGAAAGCTTGATAACATTTGCCATGCAGTCCAGCACAGCGCTTGTACAGTGTAACTAATGAATCGCGCTGTCAGCCCAAGCTCACTTTGATTAAACATTCTTGAGGTCTAAGGCAATATTCTCTATTACTGTCAGTCCCACTTGAATTTACTCTGTGCTAGGCTAAGGTCATCTGTGGCTCCCCAGTTTTGACATAGTGCTTTATTTTTCTGCTGGAATTACACGTAGGCTGCAATGAGCTGTAAGTTCTACTTGCTTAATGGACCACAAGGGAGTATGGTCACTCAGCTGGAAACATACTGTTTCCTTATCTTAATAGCATGCAGGCAGCTACTGCTCTTTGCATATGAATTCTTTTTCTCTACCTCTAATGTGTTTGTCCTGATGGCAGTTTCATTACAGAAACAAAAAGCCTCACAAATTTCTTTGAATTAGGAAGAATAATGTTCCACATTTGCTCAAAATCTTTAGGCTGTTATTCACTGGCACAATTTGACTTCTGTTCCACTCTGCAGCAAATTACATAATGCAAGCCAATGGCGTTTGCCCACTCACATTTTATTCAGAAGAATAATGCAGCTTTAATAGGTATAAAAACAGTACTTAGGGTGAATGCTTGAGTTTCTGTTAGCCACAGGAAATGCAGGATGAAAGATCACTTAACTATCCCATATGCTGTTTTTTAAGTGTTCTTAATGGACACAGCAAATTGCCTACTGTAGCATCTTGTCTCTGGCAGGAGTAAGAGTCATAGAATAGTTTGAGTGGAAGGGACCTCAAAGATCCTCTAGTTCCAACCTCCCTGCCATAAACAGCAAATTAGTACAAGTGCATTAGAAAGAAACACTAAGAAGCAGAGTGTGTGCTGAATACATTACCTTTCCTTAGTGTACTTTCTTCTGCTATTCATTTTATAAATCATAGTTGTATTTAGAAATACTTCTTTGAAATTTTGGTTGTCAAATACATCCATTCTAAAGACATACTGTTACTACACAGCCAGGAGCAGTGGGGGAAAGATGCCCATTAAAATATTGAACTTTTATTTATCAGAAAATAGAGGAGTATCATCCATGTAAGTTTCTTTTCATTGTGCTTTTAGTATAACTAGGGCTTATATTAAAATGGGCTAGGTGTAACTAGGTGCTCGGGCTGGCTTTGGAGTTCTTTGCAAGAGGTGCTGCATAAGAGCTTACTGTCACCACTATACTGGAGAAGGACAGACATTTTGGAACCCTAGAGAATTTGCAACAGGTGAGACCCTGGAGTGGTTTGCCCAGGGAGGTGGTTGACCCTGGAGGTGTTTAAGGCCAGGCTGGATGAGGTTCTGACCAGCCTGATCTAGGGTAGGGTGTCCTTGGCCATGGCAGGGGGGTTGGAACTAGATGATCCTTGTGGTCCCTTCCAACCCTGACTGATTCTATGATTCTATGCCTTCACTAAACCATAAAGAAGGAAATACAGTGATTAGAAATGTCACTTGTTTGTGCCTATGAGAAAAAAAACAACCCTAAACCACCACCACCACCACCAAAAACCCATCCTATTTCTGACAGACCCCCATCTGACAGATGGAGACTGGAAGACAGACACCTGTACTTTCTCAGTTACACAGTCCAGCTCTAACTACTCTTCAGGTGCCAGAAAATTCTACAAAGAACTACACCCAAATGATTTTCACAGACCTGAGAGAACTGCTTAGGAAGATGCAGCAGTGCTGTTGATGCACCAGCCACAATGACAGGTGACCACATAGAAGCACACATGTACCTTACAGTCTGGAAACCTCACACCTACATAACTGAACAGCCTTTATCTACATTTCCTCTGAGAAGGATGGGTAAAGACCTTCTAACATTTACAGATCACGAGATTCTTATTGGTAGATAAATGGCATTTGGTGATTTGACACATTTGATTAGTTAAAATGATGAAATGCACTGGGGATTACTGAAGATTTAATAATCAACTCTACATCCAAGAATATCAGTCACAGAATCATAGAATCATAGAATCAACCAGGTTGGAAGAGACCTCCAAGATCATCCAGTCCAACCTATAGTCAATACATTCTCAAATATATATATATATTTATTCTATGATTCTATTATATATATATATATATATATATATATATATATATATATATATATATACACCTGAAAAATATATATCACTATATATCCCTCTCAGGCACCTAATATTGTCATTATCAGAGACAAAATGCATCTGGCCCAATACTATTGTCTTCATGAAACATGTTCTTCTGTTTCAGGACTTTAAATTTATGGTCCTGACTGAAAAATGTTAAAGCTAAAGGAGATGCATCTCAGTGACTCACTTAGTGACTTTTTATCATCCCCTGCTTCATTAATTCTGTAGAATACTCCCTAAGTGTGAATTGTAAGAGGAAAAAAAATCAAGTTTTGAATGTTTAATACTAAAATATGTATTAGAGAAGAAACATCTCCCTTTAGTAGATGTCAGAACTGTTTGATTTATACAAGTTAACATATATTTTTTTCTACTTTGTTCAAAGTCAGAACAGTCACAGAAGTTATTCTCTGCTGGACAGCAGAAGAATCATTCAGACCTATATTACCACTGTCACATAAACCAGGTCTCATATTATGAGCAAGGATGATAACCTGGGTTGCTTTTGTGCACTGTGAGGTAGAAGAATAACTATTTGTTTCTCTACATGAGAAACTAAAGGGCAGTAAAATACAGAAATCTCCTCAGAGTGACACAAGAAGCACTGATAGAGATGATCTTCAAAATTTTCAGGCTGACAACTGGACTATCTGCATAGCTTTTAAGTTTGAATGTAACTCAGCTTATTACCCAAAGCCAGCTGCCTCAGGATAATTTTATGATGATGAGATGGGAATGAAACTTGCAATTCTAAGTGATTATTATATTTGTATAGGAAAGTGTGAAGCAGGTATGACCATGGTGATTAAAATAGACCTTTTCTATCCCAGTAAGAAGTCTTTCACCAAGTACAAGCTGTGCTAGTTTGAAGCTAGCTAGAATATTTTGGTGAGAAAGATTAGATTACAGGCTGGGAAAGGAAAACAAGGGTGATGCCTACCTCACTCATAGGCTTGCTGATATATACAAGAACAAGAATCCAAACAGAGATAAGGCATTTCTTCTGCTTGGGAGCTCTGAGCTGCAGTTCTCTCTCTAGCCTCTCTGCCATTTCTCTGTTTAATCCACTTTGCTTCCTAAGCCCCTGGCTGAACCTCCATTCTTCCTTGGGACTGGGGTAAGGTTGAGAGGGGTGGGAGAAGATGGAAGGGTGGTTGGGAGTCCCTCCTGGGGACTCAGGTTTCTGGGAGGGCTGTTGTGTTTCTGTATTCCCTTTTCCCTTGTCTATTTCTGTCTATAACTGTATATACTCTAAATATCTGCTTGTATGTTGTGCCAGCTGTAAATAATAAGCTTCATTCAATTTCCAGAGCTGGCTGGGTGTAGTCTGGGTGATATCCAAAGTGTGTGGGGGGGTGGGTAACACCCAAACCATCCCACAAGTATATAAAAACTCCTAATAGCAATGTGTCATCTTTAATTGCTCTTGGAGGAAGGCTGATGTGACATCACTGAAGATAGTGAAGTGTATAAAAACCAGGTTCCTCTTTAGTCACTATTTTAATACCAGGAGAAGTAGAAATGCTTGTAACTGTTGACAGAAGGCAACTTTAAACTGCCACAGCACTCTACAATATTTCTTAATGAACACATCAAACTCCCTAATGTTCACAGCATTATCTTTATTGAATCTGAGGAATAAATATGCAGGTCATAAACTTGCACATAATTATTAGAGTGGTATCTTTTTTTTTTTTTGAAAGAAAAAAAAGTCACATCCTGAAAACTTAGCAAGCATTTTATATTCCTGACATCAAGTGAATATTGAATAGTTTCAGATTGATTTTACTGCTTTAAAAGGGCTTGCAAAGCTCATGGAGCCACTGAGAAGGGTTTGAAGTACATGATCTGTATGTAAACCAAAGATCCTTTGAAACTGAGGGAAACAAAACCCCTTCTTTTTAAATTCAGTTGTGTTTTCCACCAACCTCTTGATTCTTTGAGATCTGACTTACAATTATTTAGCTATGGGATTTAGCAAGACACTTCTGCTAAAGAATGCAATGGGTGAATGAATGTTGCTTTTACTCTGAAGCAGGCAGTGGTCTGTTGGTCTTCCCATTGCAACTACACTGAGTGCAAGCTAGAGCCAAGTTAAATAAAGCAAACCAGTGCCATTTTAAGCAAGGCACAAGGAAAGAAAGTAACAAATGAGAGTATTTCATTCTTTCTGTTCCATTCAGCTCAGGAAGAATTACAGACAACCTGGCTTAACTGGTAATGAAACTTACTGCCTTTCTGAAAATAGAAATCTCAGCTTGAAATGAAATGTCTGTGTCTCTGTAGAGCCTGAAGGGAATGGAAATGAAGATACAAGATCTTTTGAAAGCCATTGCAATGTTAACTGATGTTCAATAAGCCTATATTAACCCTTTTGAAGAACTCTCTCTCTATATATATATATATATGTATGATAAGGAGATTTATCTGCTGACAAAAGAAGAAGGATGTTAAATGCCTGCATTCCATTGCCATTGTGGGAATTAAAAGTGTGGGGTTTAACATAAGAAACTGCAAAAGCAACAAAATGCTACACTGGGTTCAGAAAACATTACACTTCTTTCCTTTTTTTGTTTTTTCATTTATTCCATACAAATAATTTTTGGAAGAGAAGTGAAAAAAAGGAAATCCTGTGTGAAAAATCTTTTGTTTGTTTGTTTGTTGTCTGAGTTATTGTAATCTTAATGTGAATTTGCCTCAGGATCATATAATGAATGATTCTAATCTCTTAGATCTTGATCAAGACTTTATGAATTGCTGTGGATCCCGAATGCTTGTTCATCTTCTCTCTCAGCCTCACATACCACATATGTGTTGATAGCAGTCTGAGAAGAGACATTTCAAAACTAGACACAATCATAACTTCAAGATAAACATATCTGGTAAGTAAAGAACACTAGTAAAGAGGTGGAAGAATCTACGACAGATTTACTATGCCTAGCAAAGTCAAAGTAGTAAAAAAGAGGGAGTGTGTTCTCTGTACGCAGCTGGCAAACAGAGAGGATACATCATCCACAAGGTGTTGTATAAATACCTCCATGTATTTCAGTGCACAACACTAGTCAAAGCATCCATCACATTTTCTTTACTATCCCTGTGATGCTTTGAGTGTTACTCCCCACACACACTTTGAGAATCACCCAGACTAGACTTAGCCAGCTCTGGAAATTTAATGAAGCTTATTATTTACAGCTTAGCTCAACATACAAGCAGATATTTACAGTCTATACAGTTATAGACAGAAATAGACAAGGGGAAAGGTAATACAGAAACACAACAGCCCTCCCAGAAACCTGAGTCCCCAGGAGGGGCTCCCAACCACCCTTTCACCTTCTCCCACCCCTCTATCTCACCCCAGACGTTGTCTTGTGCCCCAAGGAAGAATGGAGGGTTGGCCAAGGAGGTTAGGAAGCAAAGTGGATTAATCAGACAGACAGAGGGTGAGGTTAGAGAGAAATGCAGCTCAGAGCTCAGGCGAAGAGAGACTCCCTTATCTATATTTGCATTCTTGTTCTTATACATCTCAGCAAGCCTATGAGTGAAGTAGACATCACCTTGTTTTCCTTTCACAGCCTGTGATCTAATCCTTCTCACCAAAACCTTCTAGCTAGCTTCAGACTAGCACAATCCCTCATTTTAACTACACCTATATGCACCTCTGCACATGAGTGCAAAGCATGTAGTTACCTCCCCTCTGCAGAAGATGACTGCACTTGTTCTGATGGACCGCAGGAGATTGGAGAAGCAAACTCACCTATAGAAGCAAACTCACCTATAGGGCCTTGAAGGAGTTCTATTTACACTTCCACTGTTAATACAAGAACCTGTATGTAAATTCATGCAGAAGATTGTGTACCTTTAAGTTTAAAACAGGTACTTAATTATGGGCTGGAAATCATGCATTGACTTATTCATATTGAAAGAAAGTCCTGTGCAAAGTGCAAAGAAAAGCAAAGGAGCAGCACCACGTCATGATTCTGGTGGATAAGGGAATATGTGACTTTATCAGGCAGAATCTCTTAGTTCTTTAGTCCAGGTACTACTCTTAGTGTCTTTCAGAAAGCAAAGGCTCTCTTTAGGAGAAATGAAACATTGATTTTAGGTTCTAAGTAGACTCCATTAAAATGCTCTACATTGTGTCTGCAAAGACTGGAGTTTTATGAACATAAATCAGTTTTCTCATATCCATGAAGTGGGCTTTTTGTAAGCACCCAGAAATAATTCACCCAGCTTGCCTGTCCATCAATAGAACTTGACTCACAACTCTCTTAAGCAGTTTTGGAACACCTTACCTGCATGTCTTGTATTGAATGTATCAATGATGACTAAGCTGAACTACAGAGCATCTGTTTTTTACTATAGCAGCAATGGAAACAGCATAGTGACACAAAAGGCAATCAATATCTCATAGAGCATTTCTTTCAGTGTCAAAAGCAGAGGGTTTGAAAGTGTATTTGAATAAAGAAAGAACTTCTGACCAATGTGGTACATGATTTGGGATACCTCTGGGTCTGCTAGCTCTGTCTACCCTGCCAGATGCACCAACCCTCAAACGTTAAATGGTGTTTTAACACAACATAAACGGGGCCTAGATCTGTGCAAGGCACATGAAGTGAGGGGCCAGCACTTACACCTCAGCTGGACGCTGCAGACAGGATTAGATCATCTCAAATTGAATTAAAACAGGGCATTCCTCAGAGTTTTACAATGGAAATGAAGTTATGCTTAGATTAAGACAGTAGTTTAAACTCCTAAGTTCCTGTCTGTGTGTTTATGTAGCTGTCACTGCAGGCACAGACGAGTGAAACCTCCAGATAGCTCTAAAAGGTTTCATACACAGCCTGAGGCAGTCCATGACTGCAAATGTCCCCAGCAACTTTAAAGCAGTGAGGATTTCAGTAGTGAGCACAGTCTGATTTCCTGCCTCAGGCTTCTCCTTCAACTGCCTTCTCCAGGAGCAACTTTGTGTGGTGATGCTTCATGATCAAGATTTCCAGACACAGTGTTACAGAAGAAATAATGCCACTTACAGATGTCAGCCATACTGCACGTGTATTGATGCACACTCTTATAAAGAAACCTTCATTGCATTCATTCTACCTTTACTATGCCCTAACAACACAGTTGCTGTATGAAGCAGGAATTCCCACTATACAGCCCTCACTCACTGACCTCTGTTAACCTGGAGAAGAGGAGGCTCAGGGGTGACCTTATTGCTGTCTACAACTACCTGAGGGGTGGTTGTGGCCAGGAGGAGGTTGCTCTCTTCTCTCAGGTGGCCAGCACCAGAACAAGAGGACACAGCCTCAGGCTGCACCAGGGGAAATTTAGGCTTGAGGTGAGGAGAAAGTTCTTCACTGAGAGAGTCATTGGACACTGGAATGGGCTGCCCGGGGAGGTGGTGGAGTCGCCGTCCCTGGAGCTATTCAAGGCAGGGTTGGATGTGGCACTTGGTGCCATGGTCTAGCCTTGAGCTCTGTGGTAAAGGGTTGGACTTGATGATCTATGAGGTCTCTTCCAACCTTGGTGATCCTGTGATGCTGTGATACTCTATCAGGTTCCAAGACATTTTCTTCTCTCTATTTCTCTAGCCACTTTTAAAGCTCCACAGCCTTGTTGACAATTAATCACAAGTACATATAACGTGTCATTAACAAGGAGTTTCATCCTCTGAGTGGAGATTTGCTTTTTTACTTGCCATAAAAAAGTTGCCTTCTCATTTTCAAGGCAGAGGAAATGTAGACTGTGTCACAAACACAGCAGCTATTTCTGCATGGCTTCCCTTCCTGGCATCACTCCTTCCTGCAGTTCCTGTAATATCAGTGACCCGAAGCTGATGAGCTCTCTGTCAAATTAGCCTGTGACACATTTTGGTTGGTTTCTATTCCTACAGGAAAAAGATCCAGGCTAGATAACACTTGTAGTCCAAGCTAGCAGGCATGGCTGAACATCAGTGACAGAGAAGCCAAAAAAAACTAAACAGGGTGAGGGGCAGAGAGAAATTAGAGAGGAGACATCTGAATCAAGAGCAAGTTTCCCCCCATTCCTACAAAATAGTGGATTGGAAGAACTGAATGTCCTTCAGACATTTAAAATCTGTCTCCAGAAATGAATGAGGCAGGACATATTTCAGTGGTCTGCTAGTTTAAAGCTAGCTAGAATGGTTTGGTGAGAAGGATTAGATCACAGGCTGGGAAAGGGAAACAGGATGATGTCTACTTCACTCATAGGCTTGCTGAGAGGTATAAGAACAAGAATCCAAGCATAGATTAGGGAGTCACACTTCTTCTGGGGAACTGACTGAGCTGCATCTCTCTCTCTAGCCTCTCTGCTGTCTCTCTAATTAATCCACTTTGCTTCCTAACCTCCTGGCTGAACCTCCATTCTTCCTTGGGACTGGGGTAAGGTTGAGAGGGGTAGGGGGAAGGTGAAGGGGCAGTTGAGAGCCCCTCCTGGGGACTCAGGTTTCTGGGAGGGCTGTTGTGTTTCTGTATTCCCTTTTCCCTTGTCTATTTCTGCCTATAACTGTATAGACTGTAAATATCTGCTTGTGTATTCTGCTAGGCTGTACTTGCTTGTCGAGCATCCCCAGGGAAGTTGTACTACTGAGATTCGCAGTTACAGCCTGAGAGCTTTGGGGGCAGCCAGAGAGGCAACAGCGCCCTGTGAGCCAGGAGAAACTCACCAGGACGTAAGGGTGGCCCAACACAGCTTTGCTTTGTGTTTAAACAACACACCCCACAGTCTGGATTACAAACGCAGCCCCAGCAGGATCCCGCAGGTACTAAATCTAAAGCCTCTTGGTAGCAAGTTCCCTGCTGAACTCTGTAGCTTGCACGGCGGCGAGGAGCCTGTCGCCCCCTGGAGGGCAAGCGACGCATTGCATCACCAATTCTCCCTAGGTTTGCCTTTTCTGGTGTTGCTTGCCACGGGCTACGATGCCGCAGGCATCAGAAGAGACGGAGAGAAGCTTGGTGCAAGCAAATTCATTCCAATCCGTTTATTGCATCCCAAACGTGTTTATTTGCCTTTCATCAGAAGGCTACAAATTGTATCAAACTGTGTGCTGGTTTGGGGCTAGCTAGAATGTTTTGGTGAGAAGGACTGGATCACAGGCTGTGAAATGAAAACAAGAGTGATGTCTGCTTCCCTCATAGTCTTGCCGAGATGTATAAAAATGTAAGTCAAAACACAGATAAGACACTCGGCACTTCACTCTCACTGGGGCTGCTGGCTGAGCTGCATCTCTCTGACCTCACCCTCCATTTTTGGGACTAATCCACTTTGCTTCCTAACCCCCCCTGGCTGAACCTTCATTCTTCCTTGGGACTGAGGTAAGGCTGAGAGGAGTAGGGGGAAGGTGAAGGGGTGGTTAAGAGCTCCTCCTGGGGACTCAGGTTTCTGGGAGGGCTGTTGTGTTTCTGTATTCCCTTTTACCTTGTCTATTTCTGTCTATAACTGTATAGACTGTAAATACCTGCTGGTATATTGAGCTAAGCTGTAAATATAAGCTTCATTCATATTTCCAGAGCTGGCTGAGTCTAGTCTGGGTGATTTCTAAAGCATGGGGGGACAGGGAACACCCAAGCCACTACAAACTGGAATTGGTTAAAACAGTTTAACGCTGCCCTATATGCTGTACATCTCCTGCAGATACATCTTGCACAGTCAAGCACAGCAACACTGTAAATAAGTTAAGGCAATCTTTTTATATTAATAAAAATAATCATCTTTTTTATTACTATCTGCTTCATTCAGAATTTAATAAAACCATACCACACAGCAGGGTTTTTTTTTCCCCATCATCTATTTAAGATGCCTGGGTGTTTCTTCCATGGATGATTTTATGACTGATAATTCCTGTTGGCATCTGGCCTTTGGATTGTTTGAAATGAAAGGAGTAGAAGGTATCTAATTTCTTCTTATATTGATAGTTGTAATATGTATATTTTAATTAAAAAATATTCAAAGCAGTCCTCAAACCTGTCAGGATTTGTGGCAATGTTGACAAGAAAGAATACAGGACAGGAGACTCTTTCTTCACAGTATCACAGTATCACCAAGGTTGGAAGAGACCTCACAGATCATCAAGGCCGACCCTTTACCACAGTGCCCAAGGCTAGACCATGGCACCAAGTGCCACGTCCAGTCCTGCCTTGAACAGCTCCAGGGACAGCGACTCCACCACCTCCCCGGGCAGCCCATTCCAGTGTCCAATGACTCTCTCAGGGAAGAACTTTCTCCTCACCTCCAGCCTAAATTTCCCCTGGTGTAGCCTGAGGCTGTGTCCTCTTGTTCTGGTGCTGGCCACCTGAGAGAAGAGAGCAACCTCCCCCTGGCTACAACCTCCCCTCAGGTAGTTGCAGACAGCAATAAGGTCACCCCTGAGCCTCCTCTTCTCCAGGCTAAACAATCCCAGCTCCCTCAGCCTCTCCTCGTAGGAGAGAAATAGCTACAGGAATGCTGAGTGAAAGGGACTCTAAGTGTTTTATCTTCACTCGTCGTCCTGCTAGCCAGCCCCAGAAACTGTCTGGGCTGCACATGTATCAGTGGAGACAAATAACAGAATGTCTTTTCCATCTTTATCCACTGCAAAGAGGCTTTTTGGGGATGGTGGCACATACCTTTTTCCGTGTTAAACAGTGAGTGGAAGACAAGCAGTTCAGAAATCAATCTAGGTTTAATTGAGGAGAAACAGAATCACAGAACGTTAGACATCACAGTATCACAGTATTATCAGGGTTGGAAGAGACCTCACAGATCATCAAGTCCAACCCTTTACCACAGAGCTCAAGGCCAGACCATGGCACCAAGTGCCACGTCCAATCCTGCCTTGAACAGCTCCAGGGACGGCGACTCCACCACCTCCCCGGGCAGCCCATTCCAGTGTCCAATGACTCTCTCAGTGAAGAACTTTCTCCTCACCTCAAGCCTAAATCTCCCCTGGCGCAGCCTGAGGCTGTGTCCTCTTGTTCTGGTGCTGGCCACCTGAGAGAAGAGAGCAACCTCCTCCTGGCCACAACCACCCTTCAGGTAGTTGTAGACAGCAATAAGGTCACCCCTGAGCCTCCTCTTTTCCAGGCTAAACAACCCCAGCTCCCTCAGCCTCTCCTCATAGGGCTTGTGCTCAAGGTCTCTCAGAAGGGACCTCTAGAGATCATGGAGTCCAACCTCCCTGCCAAGGCAGGTTCCCCTAGGATAGTTTGCACAGGAACGCATCCAGGCAAATTCTGAATGTCTCCAGAGGAGACTCCACAATCTCTCTGGGCAACCTGTTCCAGTGCTCTGCCACCCTTACCGTAAAGAAGTTTCTCCTCATGTTGAGGTGGAAACTTTCTAGGTTCCATTTTGTAGCTGTTGCTCCATGTCTTATTGCTGCTGACCACTGAAAAGAGGTTGGCCCCAGCCACTTGACACCCACTCCTCAGTTATTTGTGTTCATTGATAAGATTTCCTCTCAAGCTTCTCTTCTCCAGAATAAACAGCCCCAGGTCTCTCAGCCTCTTTGTGTAGGGGAGATGCTCAAGCTCCTCAATCATCCTCATAGCTCTGTGCTGGACTCTTTCCAGCACATCTCTATCTCTCTCGAACTGGAGAGCCCAAAATTGGATACAGTATTCCATGTAGGGCAGAGTAGAGGGAGACAAGAACCTATCTAGATCTGCTGGATGAACTTTCTCGACGCACCCCAGGATGCCATTGGCTCTCTTGACCTCAAGGGCACATTGCTGGCTCCTGCAGATTGTGCTGCCCACCCGAATTCCAAGGTCTTTCTCCATAGAGCTGCTTTCCAGTAGGGCAGCCCCCAACCTGTACCGTGCCTCTTGTTATTCCTCCCCAGATGCCAGACCCTGCACTTGTCCTTATTGAACTTCATGTGGTTAGACTTTTTCCAGCACTCCAGCCTGTTTCCTACTTCATAGAAAGCAGAAAACAGTTTTCTGCTTTGTTTTCCTTTAATTAAAATAATTATTAAACTTACACATTTCCAGTTGTAATTATGGAAACAGGAAGATGCTTTTTCACTCAAGTAGCTTCTTTATTGCTCTAAATGCATTGACTTGGTGGGATTTGCTACTGTTAGAAATGATCTCAGGCACAAGCCAATTCGTACCAAAGACAAGATGAAATTTATTGGTTAAAGCAAAGGCAAACAGCGCTGGGCACGAGAGGAGTCTTTGCACTCCCAACTCGTGCAATGAGTACACAACAGCCCCTCCTATATTTATACATTCAGCTTATGCAGATACATCAAGTTCTTAGGATTTATGTGAGTTCTTGCAATTCTTGCTGCATCAGAGGTCCCCTCTGCGTCTGCGTTGTCTGGGCTGTTGGCGGTCCCCCGGTCCCTCTTGTGGTCGCTGGAGACCAATGTCCTCCTCTGTGTGTCCTCCTGACCTTGACTTTTTGGCACAGGCACAATAGAACTTGGCCATACGACTCCCCCTCCCCCACAAGTGGCACAACCCAGCTAACTCCCTCCCTACTTCCCTATCTTAGGGAGGCACATCTCCTCCTTGCTGTTAACACAAATCATAGCCTTGCTTAGAGAATCATAGGATCAACCAGGTTGGAAGAGACCTCCAAGATCATCCAGGCCAATCCAGCACCCAGCCCTAGCCAGTCAGCTAGACCATGGCACTAACTAGTAAAAAAATTAATTCCCTGGAAGAGATAATGATACAAAGATACAATCTGGAATAGGAAATAATCATCCTGCAACAGGATCAGAACTACTTACATTTCTTTGGAATTTTTTATCCAGTATGAGCTGTCTAAGCCAACTCTGTGGAGGAGCACATGATATTTCTAAAGTGATTTGTAACCAGACTATGCATTGCAAAAGAGATTAATACTCATAATTTAACCCCATTTATTTCAGGCACTATTAAATCAACCATTAGCAATATAACAAACTAGTGGTGAGAGGTAAATAACAGAAGAGGGAGCTTCCTGCTCTGTGAGACACTAAGGTTTTCAGTAGTCCTGGCTGCAACTTGCTTTTAGTTTAAAGCAGTGCTTGTACCAGGTGAGATCTGAGAGTGATGTGGTGTATTTAAGGCAGGAAGCCCAAATGGGCCATAATGGAAAGGTAACTGACAGAGAAGACATTTTTGTTTCTCTAGAAAGGCTCAACATGCAACAATGGAAAGAAAGCTACATAAGACAAAGTACATTACAGTACAGTTAGGTTATGGCTATCCCAGAGTAGCTAAAATCAGCTTCTCAATATCACACTCATTTTGCCCACGTAGAATCCTAAAATAACCATTTTCTCCCCAAGATTTTCCCCACGAATTTGTAGCAATCTAAAGAAAAACAAAGAGGAAAAGTACATATTTTTTTTGGTGTTATTTTAAAGTAGCACTTGGAAAATGCAAGGTGCAAAATGTAAAGTCATTCTTTTGCATTAGCTTCTTTTTTAAGAAGCAGAGATTCTCAGATTTGGCACATTGACCACCAGAATGAAACCTTATTTGATTTCTAAGCACTTCTCTTTTTGCCTTTAGTCAAAATGTAATTCCTAAAATTCAATAAAAATGGAATATTATTTCTACAAGGCAGTTTGATAAATTGAAGCAGAGAATCATTAGACAATTCAGCTACTAGATGGTGAAGATGGCCACTGAAGCAACAAAAGTCAAAATCCCAATTCCAATTCCAACTAATCTATTAAAGAGAGACTCAGGATAAGAAAAAAGATGACTTTTAGTAAATGAGGTTTCAATCAGGTAGTTATTGACATATTGAGCTATTTAATTTCTTATGTAGGTAATAGACATTTTGCCCCAGGTGCCATGGAACTATTCACCACAAGCCTTGTCATGAGCAGGTAATCATAATCAGGGATAAAATGTGACCTAGGCTAATTGTCTGAAAACCAGTGTTTATGGTTTGGGATGGCTTTAATTGTTCATTTGGGGGTTGTTTGGCTTTTGGTTGGTTGGTTTGTGGATGCTTAGGACAGCATTTGACAGCTTTTAATAGGTAGCTTGTCTTTTTCAAATGTTCAACAGATAATATTGGTTACTTTTACTGAGTCTTATTTGTAGGCACCAAAAAGAACTGAGTCTTCATGGGAAACTAAAATAGTATTTGTGAATTTAAGTAAGATTTGAGATAGAAAATATAGTGTAGGAAAAAAAACCACAAGTATAGGTGGGAGAGTGAATGAAACACGTTTTGAAGTTGGGGTAGATAATGCTATAGTTCAAGGATCAGAAGGATAAAAATAGAACTGTGCAGGAGAATGTAAGGAAATTAAAGTGAAGAGGAAAAAAATTAGATACAGAGAGACTTAAAGGAAGGAAAAAAGTTGTTTTCAAGTGAAAACTCTTGCAGAGATTCTTTTTCTTCTGCCTCACAACACAGTGCTAAGGATTCACTTACCCAAAACTTCTGTTTCTGCCCATATTTGTCAGCTAATTCTCCCCACCTGTTACAAGACATGAGACAGTGTGGGTTCACAGTTTGTAGCTTTAAACAAGCAGCCACAATATACAGCTTGCCTTACTTGTCCTAATGGACAAAGGACAACTGATAGCCATGTCCATGTTTAAACAAGACTCTGTTGAAAATGAAACAAAGATAAGTGTCTTTCTAGCCATAAGCCAAATTTGCCACTGCAGACTGTTAAAACTTAATGCAAATGTTGTTTTAGTCTGACATTGCAAAAATCTGTTTTCATTGACAGATTCTCTTCTCTGAAGACAATACATTTCTGCAGGTCAGCTGAAGTTTCCTAGGCATGTGTTTGTTAAATATCTCATCCAGTACCTTCACAAAACTGTTAGAACTGAGAAAAAAAAGTCAGCTTTTGTTATCTCAAAATAGCTGCTGACAACCTAATCTATTTTACTGCTGTGATGGTTTGGGTGTTCCCCATCCCACCACACTTTGAGAATCACCCAGACTAGAAACAGCCAGCTCTGGAAATATGAATGAAGCTTATTATTTACAGCTTGCACAATACACAAGCAGATATTTACAGTATATGCAGTTATAGACAGGAATAGACAAGGGAAAAGGGAATACAGAAACACAACAGCCCTCCCAGGAACCTGAGTCCCCAGAAGGGGCTCCCACCTGCCCCTTCACCTTCCCTCTACCCCTCTCAACCTTACCCCCATCCCAAGGAAGAATGGAGGTTCAGCCAGGGGGGGTTAGGAAGCAAAGTGGATTAGTCCATAATGGAAGGTAAGGTTAGACAGTAAGATGCAGCTCAGCCAGCAGCCCCAGTGAGAGTGATTATCTGTTTTTATTTCTTGTTCCTAGACCTCTCAGCAAGCCTGAGAGTGATGTAGACATCAGCCTTGTTTTCCTTTCACAGCCTGTAATCTAGTTCTTCTCTCCAAAACATTCTAGCCTGCTTCAAACTAGCACAACTGTGTAGTGGAGGCATGAAGGTAGTGGGTGGAAAGGAGCAGTGGCTTGTAAAGTTACTTGATGTGCTTGAGGACATAAATGTTGTGGCAATGTTTGTGGAGCCACACAAGAAACTGTCCCCATCTGTCAGGTGATAGGGCTTTTATAGTTGTGTAGTTGTAACTGAAATGCAGTCTTTCTAGTTGTTAAACCTCACTTTCCATACATATGGGCAAAGAAGTTCCAAGACCTTGAGCTGGATGTAGTTCAATGACCAAAAGCTGCCCTGCCCAACTTAGGTAGCTAGGTATATATGATACATCAGCTGATTGCTTAAAGAACTCTGTCTTCTTTTGCAGTTATACAATGAGTGCTTGTCTAGTCACTCTTGACAGGTCATGATGCTTGGATGCCTAAAAAAGGGCACAACTAAAGAAGAACCCTTTCAGGTTCCAGGCTGGCCGTTGACTTTTTATTACCATCATGACTAGCAGAGGAAAAGGGTGAAATATGCTTTACTCACCCAAGAAGTTTGACTGAATGGGTTTTCCACTTGGAGCCTGTTTTCTGGGAGCGTCTGTAGATGCCCTCTTTGTAAAGGAAAAAATCTTCATACACTTTCATTATAGCTAAAAGACAAGAGGAGAAATCAAGCACAGCCTGCAAATATTGCTTTTATTCTTGTTTGCTCCTTGCATGTTACCAGTGAGATTTTTGGTGTGTGTTGGACTGTACTGTGGTAATTACACTAAATACACCAAGTGCTCAGAAGCTCCCTGCTGTGAGTGAACTGAAGGAAATACTGCAAATGAGTTCTCTCAAAGGCTTTTTGTCACGTTCAGTAAGTTTCCCTGTTATGGAAATTTGCTATCATGGACACTTTTTCAATACAGGAGAATGAAACATTGCCTGATGTAGACTTAAGTGGAGGGCAGAAGGGCTCTGCAGCAGGACCTTGACCGCCTGGACAGATGGGCAGAGTCCAATGGGATGGGGTTCAATAGCTCCAAGTGCAGGGTGCTGCACTTTGGCTACAACAACCCCATGCAGAGATACAGCCTGGGGTCGGAGTGGCTGGAGAGCAGCCAAACAGAGAGGGATCTGGGGGTGCTGATTGATACCCACCTGAACATGAGCCAGCAGTGTGCCCAGGTGGCCAAGAGAGCCAGTGGCATCCTGGCCTGCATCAGGAATGGTGTGGTCAGCAGGAGCAGGGAGGTCATTCTGCCCCTGTACTCTGCACTGGTTAGACCACACCTTGAGTCCTGTGTTCAGTTCTGGGCCCCCCAGTTCAGGAAGGACATTGAGATGCTTGAGCGTGTCCAGAGAAGGGCAACGAGGCTGGTGAGAGGCCTTGAGCACAGCCCTATGAGGAGAGGCTGAGGGAGCTGGGATTGGTTAGCCTGGAGAAGAGGAGGCTCAGGGGAGACCTTATTGCTGTCTACAACTACCTGAGGGGTGGTTGTGGCCAGGAGGAGGTTGCTCTCTTCTCTCAGGTGGCCAGCACCAGAACAAGAGGACACAGCCTCAGGCTGTGCCAGGGGAGATTTAGGCTTGAGGTGAGGAGAAAGTTCTTCACTGAGAGAGTCATTGGACACTGGAATGGGCTGCCCAGGGAGGTGGTGGAGTCGCCGTCCCTGGAGCTGTTCAAGGCAGGATTGGACGTGGCACTTGGTGCCATGGTCTAGCCTTGAGCTCTGTGGTAAAGGGTTGGACTTGATGATCTATGAGGTCTCTTCCAACCTTGGTGATACTGTGATACTGTGAAGTTTTCTAAATTCCAGTGAAATCCAATTGAATAAAGCAGATCTCCTCTCAATTTCGATGCATTATTTCCCCAGTACTAACATCTGCATCTCTAAGTATAATGCACAACATACAGCCTATGTAATATGGTGCAATGCAATATATGCCTTTTTCTGAAACTCAGTAGACCTCCTTCAGCTGCTCTACACAGCAACATCATTATGGAAAACTAATTTGCCTGTATAGATATTTATCCTGACTTTCATCTAACTGTGGGGAAAAAAAACTCTTTGTGTTCATAAAAATGTAAGGCCAAAGAGATGGTGAACTAGACATTTTGTGTAAGCAAATGAAGATTACAGATTGCCCTTTACATCTATTTGTTCTTTCCTAAGAATCCACTTGGGTTTTTGAGAAAAAAATGTTGGGCTTCTTTTCAACAGTTGTTCTGTCACCTTAGTATCATTTGCTTTGCTATAAAGTGAGCTATCAGATCAGAGAAATTAAAGTATTTTCCAAGTCTACATGCCACAGGCTAGGATGCCACAGGCATCAGAAGAGACAGGGAGATGCTTGATGCAAGCAATTCCAAATGTGTTTCTATACCTTTCATCAGAAGGCTACAAATTGTATTAAACTGTAATTGTTTACATGCACTTGCCTTAGAAATTACATGCTAATTGGCATAGACACTCATCATATTCTCTCAACAATATGTGCATTGTGTCTAAGCAATCTGAGTCAGCAGAGATAGGCGAAAACCACAGGCTCCAGCCTTACATTTGTTTGTATTTGTTACTCCATTCTCTTAAGGTCATTCCAACCTTCTATATTATCTCAACTCAGCACTGCTGAGCTCCTACACTCTCATCTGCCCATGGCTTATGTTCCAGTGTATAATATTCAGACAATTCTATAGAATCACTACATTACTATTCCCAACATCTACGTTACCTTTAGATTCCAGCAAATAAGAAGCATCAGCAAGCTAAACTGCAGCTTCTGGTGTTTAACAGGCTTATGCTACCAGACAGCTTGGAACACGGACATTGTTGAAACCCAGGTTCCCAAAGCCTTGTTCCTTGGAAGTCCCATATAGCACAAATTTCACTAACCATTCCTGTGTGGCTGGAGCATTTATAATACATTGTCTGGTACAGGTTGTGGTATCCAGTGAGATGAGCTCATGCTTAATTATTTTCTGCCTGGCACACTTTCAAATGTCTTGACCATAACCGAACATTTTCATAAACCAGAAGGAAATGAGCTACCTTTACAACATTTTGGCCTCTACCAGACTTGACTGAAAACAGAAAACATTCACAGATTTTAGGAAGTGAAAGAGAACAGCTTAAAATATGGCAATATGAGCCTATTTACCTGGCCAAAAAGACACTTTGCTAATGAGGTCACTCACCTAAATAACATATGATGACAGCAATACATGGGGAACAAGCAACCCTGATGTTATCAAAGGTGTCAAGTCTGAGAGACAGCTATAAGAGTTAACAACAGGAAAACATCTACATCTTTTTGGTAAAATATGGCACAGCTTCTGCTGAGCTGTCTGCAGAAACAGAACTCACAAATATTGACCACAGCTGATCAAGAACAAATTTTACTCTTGATTTATGTCTGCAAGCTCAGAACTTTGTTAGAGCTCTTTGGGAAGGTTTCCCTCCTCATCTACAGCCTTACCAGTGTACAGAGCAAGAAAAAGTACCAGGTAAAGTACTAAGGTTTTGGAGTTGCAAAGAAGCCTGTGAAGGGAGAGCTTCAAAGTGGCACAAAGGAACGTAAAAGGGAAAGAGCACTCTCATTGGCTTTAGCCCAGGTGAGGATGTCAGAGGAGAAGTGAAGGGAATTAGTCACTCCAAAAAATTACTGTAAAAGTTTCCCCAGATCTTGTTTTGATACTTTGGCCAAGGAGGGTGAAAGAAAGAGTGGTGAGTGCAAGGACTGCAAAATTCAGTTCTCCCATCAGAAGACTGAAGTTAGAAGATGTCATTTATTGTCAGGCTGACACATGAGAAGGTAGCTTTGTTTCTAAATTACAGCATCCTTTGAAATCAGGCTCCACATGTTCAACTTCAGAAATCAATTTAGTCTGTATCAACTCTAACTCAAACACATGTTCTTGTCTGTGAAGAAACACCACACCTAAATCCTTTTGCTGATTTTAAATGGAATATTTTGAAGTGTCTTCCAGGATAGCTTTAGTTTATGTGAGAGAATTTTATCCATTGCTACATATTATATCTAAATTGTGTGTGTGTGTGTGTTCATATTTATCTATACATTTGTGTATATATGCAAAAGATATATTTAGGTGTATATCTATAGCTACACACTCTGCAATCAGGGGCTGAGTAATGGTACAGTCTTTGGAGTTAGGTGGACTGGGCACATGAAGTATAGGGAGGACAAAGAAATGCTAATTCAAAATGAAGCACTGAGGTATTTGTATCTATTCAGTGACTTTGTCCTGATATGGACTGTGATTTGGACAGGATGAGAGGATCACAGCCAACTTTGTTCCCTCCCACATAAAAGAGACTTTGCATTTTCCAAAATGCTAATTATTAATGAATCAAAAGAGGTAGCAATTTTCCTAAGTCTGGCTGTAGCTCATGCATGAACTACTTCAGTCATGCTGAGTTTTAAAATCTCTGCATATAAATGCAGAGGATTATGATTCATTCCAATATGGATTTCCTCTTAAATAAGAATTTGTCTCTAAGATATATAAAGAAACAAATTTCTAAATATAGTTGCTACTCAAAGAACTGCACATTTCAGTGAAGTGCTTGAATCCCCATCCTTGGAGGTGTTTAGAAGGCTGGTGAAAGGCCTGGAACACAAACCCTATGAGGAGAGGCTAAGGGAGCTGGGGTTGTTTAGCCTGGAGAAGAGGAGGCTCAGGGGGGACCTCATTGCTGTCTACAACTATCTGAAGGGAGGTTGTAGCCAGGTGGGGGTTGGTCTCTTCTGCCAGGCAACCAGCAACAGAACAAGGGGACACAGTCTCAAGTTGTGCCAGGGGAAGTCTAGGCTGGATGTTAGGAGGAAGTTTTTGCCAGAGAGAGTGATTGGCATTGGAATGGGCTGCCCAGGGAGGTGGTGGAGTCACCATCCCTGGAGGTGTTCCGGAAAAGCCTGGCTGAGGCACTTAGTGCCATGGTCTAGTTGATTGGATAGGGCTGGGTGCTAGGTTGGCCTGGATGATCTTGGAGGTCTCTTCCAACCTGCTTGATTCTATGATATATTTGTGGTGCTTAAAGACAAAAATCAGATTTGGTAGAGCTAGGTAATGGTTGGGCTTGATGATCTTAAAGGTCTTGTCTAGCCAAAACAATTCAATACTTCTATGATTAATGTAGCCTAGTTCCTTCTCCTGACCTCTTTCTTGTGTCAGCTAAGTAAATATTAGGGGTTTTCCCAAGAGCATGATAGCTGAAATCATAAGTTTCTTAGGGTCAAAACTGGGATAGATTGCCAAAAGTGTGTTAACTTTTCTTTTGACTGAGGCTGACTACCATAACAGAAAGGATTGTTTCTGTTTTAAAGGGGCAATAGTGGATTGGCCGTTTGAAAGTTTTCAGAGCATTCATAAAGCATCACTCTGTTTATTTGAGAATGGATTAGGAAACTAATGTTTCATTTTTGCACCTGAAAGTGCTAATTGCTCAGTTCCTGCACCACATAAAATGATGGCATATGTCAGAGGGAAACTGTCATTCAAACATTAATGGCTTATATACAGCAGCACTCCCTTTGGAGGACTGCAGGCTTTGAGGGTTGTCTTCAGCCAGCCAGGGAATCAATCCCAGCCCTAGAGAGAAGAGCTCTGCTAATGTTTAACTTCTCCTGCACAGCTTTAAATTATTGTTTCATCATAGAGTCATAGAATCAAGCAGGTTGGAAGAGACCTCAAAGATCATCCAGGCCAACCTAGCACCCAGCCCTAGCCACTCAAATAGACCATGGCACTAAGTGCCTCATCCAGGCTTTTCTTGAACACCTCCAGGGATGGTGACTCCACCACCTCCCTGGGCAGCCCATTCCAATGCCAATCACTCTCTCTGCCAACAACTTCCTCCTAACATCCAGCCTATGAGCTGGATCAATAAGCAAAGACCTGGGAGGAGAAGGCACATTTCCATTGCAGAGATTTTATGACAGCTGTTCAGTAAATCCAGCTCAAGGTCATTTTACACATTATGGACTGACAGAGTATAGCTGCCTTTAAGGCCACCAATGGTCTACCAAACATCCCTGGATGAGGTGCAGTGCATTTTGATTCTTTATTTTTTTCTAATGTGGAATGCATTTATGTTTTCTATTACTTTGAAACAAGCAAACTGTAAATATTAATTATTTAAATAAGGGTGTCATAATCTTCCAAGCTTACCATACCTTGCACTGGTCCATTGTCCATAATTTCTTTCATTATATGAGTTTCCTGAGGGGAGGTGAGAGGAGCAGTGGAGAAGCCAAAGGAATAGAACGCATTGCATTAAACAAAACTAATATTAATTTATCATTTTACATATATATATATATAATTAATGCACCATTCTACCTCTACTGCCAGAGGATATTTGGTTTATCAAATGATCAAAACCTTCAGAAATACGTTGAAGAAGTACTAATGAACAGTTTTGACTGCATACTTCTTTTTCATCTCTTATTTCTATAGAATCACAGAGCAGCAGCTTTAAAGAGATGATGTAAAACTGAGAAGCCATAAACAATTGCTGTCTACAACTACCTGAAGGGAAGCTGATTGGTCTCTTCTCCCAGGCAACCAGCAACAGAACAAGGGGACACAGTCTCAAGTTGTGCCAGGGGAAGTCGAGGCTGGATGTTAGGAGGAAGTTGTTGGCAGAGAGAGTGATTGGCATTGGAATGGGCTGCCCAGGGAGGTGGTGGAGTCACCATCCCTGGAGGTGTTGAAGCAAAGCCTGGCTGAGGCACTTAGTGCCATGGTCTAGTTGATTGGATAGGGCTTGGGGATAGGTTGGCCTGGATGATCTTGGAGGTCTCTTCCATCCTGGTTGATTCTATTCTATTCTAATTCAAATTCTTCTAAAACTATAAGGGCAAACAATGAAGAAAAGTCACAGCTCTGGTCTTCAAGTCAACTGAACATATTTCCATATGCTTCATAGTTTACAAAAGCCAAAGGAGAAAAATGGATGAACTTACTTTTGAGGAGACCCTGTAGTGGGAGGCACATCGGTATAACCGATTAGATTCTTCTAGAGCATTGGGACATGGCCCATTTGTATAGTTGCTTCCATATTCACTTGACACATAACAACGATTTTCACCTGCTGGCTCTAGGTGACTGTTCCAAAATGATGGATAACAAGCATAGGATACAACTCTGTTCAGATAGTGGGGAAAAAAAACAAACAAACAGCCCAACCAAAAAACACTTGATAAGAAGCTTACTTAAATTTTTTTTTTGCAGTTTTATTTCAAGTATTTAATTATTTTACCATTGTTATATTTCAAGTAAATTTAGAGAGTTGCTCATTCTTAAAAGATGTGATTGTCTCATTTTATCCACTGGAAGGCATTTGCTTCAAATCATATGCAAGATCACTATATTTCACCTGTAGCAGTCCTCTTCCCTATGCTTCTTCAAACACAACAAGATGTCTTTCAGCACTTGTCACCTAGTACATTCATCTCATGATGAAAGTTTGCACTGAATAAGTTCAGTAAGCTATCAGTGTCATTAGCACAATTTGCCATTGGAATGGGCTGCCCAGGGAGGTGGTGGAGTCACTGGATGAGGCACTTGGTGCCATGGTCTAGTTGATTGGATAGGGCTGGGGGATAGATTGGACTGGATGATCTTGGAGGTCTCTTCCAACCTGGTTGATTCTATGATTCTATTCAGCAAAAATGGCTTGTGCTATGCTATATTTGCAGCAGGAAATTTAAGGGAAATGAATCACTTTCTAGTTTAAGCTAAATTTTCTACAAGGATGCTTGTGAAAGTCTACATGTCTCTTTGTTTCTTTTAGCTAAGACATGTCAGATCTTCTATTTTTGTGCCAGTATAAAAGGATTGTTTGCTCACAGCTTTTGTAACATTCATTGAGATTAGAAAGTCTTATATCTATTTTTGAAGGTTTAGGTACAAATAATTATTGTCCTGTTGGCATACAAGTAAATATGGTGCTTTGAAACACAGGTTAAGAGCCTTCACTACACCCAAGAATAGAGAGAAGCAATGAATTTTACCTCTTGTCAGTAGCTCGTCTTGAGTTGTTCAGCCATTTTGACTGTTTGGTTAACCAGACACCAATTTCACTTCAGCAAAGTGAATGGAACAAGGCATATACTTAAAATGCACTTACTAACAATCTGAGTTACTAAAACAAAAGCACACTGAATCTGCCACTCATTGTTTTATTATCCCTATGAAATAATGGGACCTTCTTTCCGCAGTGGTTTGAACCACGTAATGAATGTGTGCATATGTATATATATATGTATATGTGTGTTTGAATGCATGTATGTGCATTTCCCACTATGAAAATCATAAGTTCACAACTGCTGCATTTACAACTGTGAGGCATTATGTCCCTGGAAAGAGGGACTTAGCACCCTCTGGCTTTTCCAGTCCTTGAGCAGGCAGCTGCGTTTTTGCCTGTTGCTGGATTCAGATGCGTATTCTTTTCCCTCTGTTGTCTCTATATCCTGCTGTCATCTGATACATTCATAGCAGGGGAGTAAAATATTCTGTGTAAATCAACTGAAAACTCTTCTTCTGCCATTTTTTCCCCTTCTTTTCTTATCTTCTGGTAAGGAGAGAAGAAAGAAGCAATGGGAGAGGGAGGGTGGGCAGCATTAGCCTTCGTGCTGAACTACTTTTCTGCATTATGTTGCTAGACACTTCTAAAACAATGGGCACATGTCTGTGATAATGACATGGAGGCCTCTGAGGGGTTTTCTTTTAAAGACCAAAGCAGAATATTTTAAAATAAGCAGTCCTATAAAAGGTATATATAAGTAGCCCACCAATAGCACCGAACCTTCTGAATCTGAAGAACTGAACCTGAGTTCCATGCACTACGGAGGAAAGTTATGTCTGCCTGTGCATACTTAGTTGTTAGGGTCTTTACAAGATGGGTTCAGACATGCTCCAGCTACTCCAAATAAGATATAGCATTTTCCCATTAGTATTTGGGGACAGAAAAATTGACCCTGAGGAGAAAGTCTTTTTTGGTTACTTTATCTGCCCAAACGAGACCAACACAACTGAAAGCTGCAGAAAGCAGTATATCTACCTACATGAATAGAGACTGCCCATCTGAAGTTGTCAGGTTGTTAAACTATTTTTGCTTAGGTTAGTGCTCTTCACTGCCAATCCATTTTAATCCCTTCTGAAGGTATTCTGGATTCCCAGATCTCCAGTAGGGAATGTTATTTATTTAGGCCAAATATACAAGGGTTGTTCTTACCCCTTTTAAAGGTTGTTATGCTTTTATTCTACAGATGAGTAGAAGGAGACTTTCAGTTTGTACATATGTGCATGAATAATGCTTATAAAATGTCCACCTTAATTCTCACAATTGTTCTAGTCACCACTGCTCACATAGGTCCAGAAGAAATATAGTCTTGTTGCTGAGTACAGTCAAGTCTACAAGGCAGCTAAGGTGAGCAAATTCTGTCCTCAGAGCACTGTGTGCCATAAGCAAGGTGGGAGTAGGTGGTCAATCATATGACACCTATTCCAGCGCACTTAGAAACACCTCAGAGGGAGACAAGAGAGTAGAAATTAATTCCTGGCATTGGTATTTTTTTCCCCTGCTGTTTTCAGTTGGATTGTCCCACTTGGAGTTGTCACAGTTTCTGCATGGATGAGTCTTATTTCTGTTGCCTTAGAAGTGAGGCACCAAATGATGTACTGGCACATTGGAGCTCTGCAACTCATTCTGAATTAAGAGTCACATTTTAATTCTTTCACTAACCAATTCTGCAGTCACAATTAACATAATTCAACAACTTCTTGCTGGAACACAACTTTGTATATGGTGAAGCATCACCACAACAGTAAGCATGAAAAACAATAGGAAGTCCTTACCAAAAGAGTCAAGAAGGAAAAAGACAAATAAAGGTGAATATGTTCATGCAAACACACAGAGATATGCATACAAAAAAGCAAGCAGCATCCAGGGAGAAGCAGTGAAAGTTTGCAGTGTGCTCATAAATTCCTTGGTAGAATTCATCTGAAGCTGTGTTTACATGTTTGGTTAATGAAAACTCTTGTGGGGTCTTTCTATTTATATGTTTGAATTGTGAGATAAGAACATAATCTGAAATATTATGTTATTAATATCATATACTGTATTAGCATTATTAATATACAGATATTGGTAAGGGAGGCTGTAGTCAGGTGGGGGTTGGTCTCTTCTGCCAGGCAACCAGCAACAGAACAAGGGGACACAGTCTCAAGTTGTGCTGGGGTAGGTCTAGGCTGGATGTTAGGAGGAAGTTGTTGGCAGAGAGAGTGATTGGCATTGGAATGGGCTGCCCAGGGAGGTGGTGGAGTCACCATCCCTGGAAGTGTTCAAGCAAAGCCTGGCTGAGGCACTTAGTGCCATGGTCTGGTTGACTGGCTAGGGCTGGGTGCTAGGTTGGACTGGTTGATTCTATATTAATCTAATATATATCTATATAACCATATAATATATCCTATTAATATATCATATTTGTCTACATATTATATCACCACACCTATATTATATATTACATATTATGTTATCATATTATATTAATGACAAGCTGGCCAAAACTAGTAACAGTAATATACTTATCATACCCTGTAAGTGCTAAGAGCCCAACATACCAACCAGAAGCAGTGTTTGCATTCACATGTGTAACATTTTTACTACCTGAACGTGAAGTATTTTTTCCTCATCCTTAACAGCTGTAAGTTTTTTTTCATTCCCATAGCAGATAACACAGATGTTTTCAAGCCACACTGATTCCTCCTAAGTTATGGCTTGTAACTGAAATGCCTTGAGCTCTGTGGTAAAGGGTTGGACTTGATGATCTGTGAGGTCTCTTCCAACCTTGGTGATACTGTGTGATACTGTGATACTGCCTAAAATTAAGAATAATTAGAAATAGAGTACAGATTTGGGGTTTTTAGGAGGAAGACAGAAAAAGGGAGAAAGAGAGAGGGCATAAACAGCAATTCAACTCCACTTGTTGCAGATTTCACTGCTAATTGAGTGCTCAGTGAGTCTGAAAAATTATATCTTGGCAATGGCCTAACCTGGTTGAGTTTTATGAAAGTCTTCCCTTAGCTTTTCTAGGGGATTCTTCAGGCCAGCATCTGATTTTCCTGAAAATCTATCAAAAGTCTGTGCTGAGCACACTTTGTAAATCAGAGCTGTAAACCAGCATTGAATATTTGCTGTGAAAACCTACAGGCCCACAGAGAAAAATCAATGTGCTTTCTCCTTCTTGCAGAGTATGGGGATAATGAAAAAAAATGATTGTAATCTACTGGCTCATCACATGAAAGGCATTTCACAGGGGTGCTCTGTTGAGCTGGAGTGGCCTGTCTGTGCCTTTCCAGGCTTACATCACTTTGAAAGCCTGCTTTGCACACCAATGTCACACTGGCACTGTGGTGCTGTACAGTCAGGGAACACTCCTCCTACTGTTTGTTGTATTTGGACTCCACCTATGGAGGTCCCTTCCAACCCCTACTGTCCTGTGGTGTTTATTGATGATCTGGATGAGGGGATTGTGTCCAGCATCAGTAAGCTTGCAGATGACACCAAGTTGGGAGCAGGTGTCCATCTGTTAGAGGGCACGAGGGCTCTGCAGAGGGACCTGGACAGGCTGGAGAGATGGGCACAGTCCAACACCATGAGTTTTAACAAGGCCATGTGCAGGATTCTGCACTTTGGCCACAACAACCTCATGCAGCACTACAGGCTGGGGACAGAGTGGCTGGAGAGCAGCCAGGAAGAAAGGGACCTGGACGTTCTGGTTGACATCAACTGAACATGAGCCAGCAGTGTGCCCAGGCAGCCAAGAAGACCAATGTCATCCTGGTCTATTACAGTAACAGTGTGGCCAGCAGGACAAGGGAGGTCATTCTGCCCCTGTTCTCAGCACTGGTCAGGCCACACCTTGAGTGCTGTGTCCAGTTCTGGGCCCCTCAATTTAAGAAAGATGTTGAGGTGCTTGAACATGTCCAGAGAAGGGTAACAAGGCTGATGAGGGGTCTGGAGCACAAGCCCTATGAGAAGCAGCTGAGGGAGCTGGGGTTGCTCAGCCTGGAGGAGGCTCAAGGGAGACCTTATTGCTCTCTACAACTACCTGAAAAGAGGTTGTAGCCAGGTGGGGTTGGTCCCTTCTACCAGGCACCCAGTGACAAAACAAGAGGACAGAGACTCAAGCTTTGACAAAGCAGGTGTAAACTGGATGTTAGGAAGAAATTCTTCACAGGAAGAGTGATTTGCCACTGGAATGGGCTGTCTTGGGGGTTGGGGCAGTCACCCCTGGAGTTGTTTGAAAGGAGGCACTTAATGTCATGGTTTAGTTAATTAGAAGGTGTTAGGTTGGACTCTATGATCCCAAAGGCCTTTTCCAACCTGGTTAATTCTGTGATTCTGTTGAAAAACTTCCCATCTTTGCTTAAGCTCTGTGAGTAGTACTCAAAGCAGCCCTGAGGAGCTGTCTGTTCCACAGGGACCACAAGAGGGACTGAACGAGCATCCCCAGCCCCTTCTGTGAACCTGGCCTGGATCAGCAATGGCCTGGCCAGCAGGAGCAGGGGAGGGATGGTGCACCTGTACTGGGCACTGGTGAGGCCACACCTCAAATCCTGCTTTCAGTTTTGGGACCCTCATGCCAAGAAAGGCTTCGAGGAGCTGGAGGGTGCTCAGGCAATGAAGACAGTGAAGATTTTGGAGAACAGAGCTGGTAAGGAGTGCCTGAGGGAACTGAGATTGTTTAATCTGGAGAATAGGAGGCTAAGGGCATACCTCATGGCTCTCTACAAGTCCCTGTAAGAAGGTTGCAGTGAGGTGGGGTTTGGTCTTTTCTCCCTAGTATCAGGTGATAGAATGAAAAAAAGATGGCCTGAAATTGTGCCAGGGGAGGTTTAGGTCAGACATGAAAATCAATTTCTTTGCTGCCAGGCTAGTCTGGCATTGCAACAGGCTGCCCAGAGGGTGGAGGATTCACCATCCCTGGAGTGTTCAAACAGTGTGGCCATAGCCTTTTGGGACAGGATTTAATTGCCATGATGGTCTTGGGCTGAAGGTGTGGCTTGATGATTTTGGATGGCTTTTCCAACCAAAATGATTCTATGACAATGCAATATTACTCCCTTGTGAGCTTCAAGTTCAGCCAAGTGCTTAAGCTCATCACAAGCAAGCAGAAAGAAGCAGCTAAACACAGAGGAGCTCAGTTTAAGTCAGCAGGCCCAGCCAGCACCCGTGGGTGATGTTAGAGTTGATCATCAAACATAATCCTATCTAACCGGGGGGCCACCAGGCCCCCCGGCCTTTTTGTTCCACTCCCATTCACCCAGTGCACACCATGGGGACTCACCAGCGGTGACAGGAGGAGAATCCTCTGCCCAGATGGGCAACCTTGAGGCTTCTGCCTTTCCTGGGGCTGACTAAATAGGGGAGTGGGCAGGGATGACAAAGTGATCACACCTGGGGTGGGAGGAGACTCCAACAGAACCCAGGTGCTGTGGGTTTGGGGGGAAAAGGGGAAAATGCAGCGTGGGGTGGGAAGGGGGCAGATATGGTGCAAGGGCAAGGTGGTGCTGAAAGGAGAGAGATGGAGAGGAAAAGGATGAAGATGAAAAGAGGAAGATGGGAGGAAATTGAAGATGGAGAGGAAAGGAGGGAGATAAGAGGAAAAGGAAGATGGAGAGGAAAGAAGGAACATGAGGGGAAGGAAGATGAGAAGAAATAGAAGATGGAGAGGAAATGAGGGAGATGGGGGAGATGCAGGATTGAAAAAAACCTGGACTGTGGAAAAAAACAAAGAGTGGTCCTGCTCTGGCAGGGGAGTTGGGCTAGATGATCTTCTGAGGTCCTTTCCAGCCCCTAACACTCTGTGGTACATCAGCACAAGCTCCTGTGTGGGTACAGCTATGTTGATAATGAAGTGCTGTAAAGGGTTAACCCTCCCGGGGGAGTGGTCTTGACCCTGAGCCCAGGTGCTCCTGACACCTCCCTGGGGGTGGGTCTGAGCATTACTCCAGGTGCAGTGGTCAGCCCCCTCCCACTGCCTCCCTAGCCCCCTACAAAAACAGAGGAGCTGCCTGTACGATTCTCTCTTGCTCTACCTCCCTGGTTGACAGCACCACCCTCCTGCTCCTGCTGCTCTTTGTTGTACCACATGGCCACCAGTCCATGAGGGTGGACAAAACCCATTGCCATCAGTCTGGTTGTGTAGGTATTTTGTATCTTGTTTTCCCTTCTCTATACCTTTCTGTAACTCGCTTCCCTCAAATACTTTTTATTTATGGTTCAAGTTTTCTCTTTTAACTTCCAAATCAAAGTGAAACTATTTATTTGGGTGTGTTTTACCTTCTCTACATCTAATTCCTTTTCTTTGAAAAAATTCAAGAGAGATGTTGAGATATTGGAACATATCCAGAGAGGGGCCATGAAGATGGTGAAAGGTCTGGAGCACAAACCCTATGAGGAGAGGCTGAGGGAGCTGGGGGTGTTTAGCCTGGAGAAAAGGAGGCTCAGGGCAGACCTCATTGTTCTCTACAACTGTCTAAAGGGAGGTTGTAGCCAGATGGGGGTTGGTCTCTTCTGCCAGACAACCAGCAATAGAACAAGGGGACACAGTCTCAAGTTGTGCCGGGGGAAGTCTAGGCTGGATGTTAGGAGGAAGTTGTTGTCAGAGAGAGTGATTGGCATTGGAATGGGCTGCCCAGGGAAGTGGTAGAGTCACCATCCCTGGAGGTGTTCAAGAAAAGCCTGGCTGAGGCACTTAGTGTAGTGGTCTGGTTGATTGGCTAGGGCTGGGTGCTAGGTTGGACTGGATGATCTTGGAGGTCTCTTCCAACCTGGTTGATTCTCTGACAAAAAAGGGGGAAGAGGGAAAGTCATTCTACAAATTGCTATTTGGTTTATTAACTATATTTGAGTCCCTGGGAAATTGTAACTAGAACCGAGACAAGTGCTCACACAGCTTCAATCTGCTTCACCTTCTTTTGAGAAATAAGCTGCCTCTTGTATACTTTATCTGCCTCTGCAGAAGACTGCCACTAACCACATTGCTTCAACTTAAAAAAGAAAACCACAACAACAAAAAAAGCCCTAATGAACAAACAAAAAACCCTAACCAAGCACAGATGAAAGCAAAGAACAAAAAAACTGAGAACAGTTTTCTGATATAGGAAGAACCTTTTTACTATGGGTTCAGGGCTGTTATATCCATGCAGAAATAACAGTCAAAGAGAATAGAAGACTAGGAGGTTGTCCTGTTGCTGTGTTTTTGAGGGACCTTCCTCTTAAAATCAAAATGCATCTCTTATCTCTGCTCCAAATTCTTGTGCTCCTGTCCTTAGCATGACAGGCAAGAAAACAGCACAGTGCCAAAGACTTGTGTTTACTCTCTCAAGAATATAAGTTATTGATTTAAAAGGCCCTGTTCTTCTAGCTACAGAAAAGTGTTGCTTAAATTATTAAGCTGTAACTTTCATTTCTTCATGAATGAAGCTTTTGCCTTGACCACCGTGAGGTGGTGGTGGGAGCTTTGCTGAGTAGACTCTTGTTACTGCACACTGCAATCGCTCACCCAAAGGGTCTCCTCTCAAAAGTAGTTTAGTGTTTAAACCCTGAGACACAGCCTGAGAAACAGTCAGTGTAAATTCTTCCCATCACAATACAGAACCCTTGTCAGATCAGAAGTGGTTTGATAGGTTTGAAGAAATCAGAATGGTCACTTGGTATACTGCGTTCACACACATCACAGTGCTTCAGTCTTTATATCCCCACATTGCCGTGTCAGTTATGGTGTTTGATGCATTACATCTAACAACCTTTTGCTCTTTCCATGGTTTCTTTGTTTGGTTGGTTTTTTAACTAAAATAAGAAGTTGCCAAACAACACCCCTGACATCTTTGTCAGTATCAGATATATCAAAGCTAGTGATCCATGAAAGTACATGAAAATGAAATAGATTTTGTTGTGGAACAAGAAGTGCAAAATGAATTCTGGTAATGTGAGGAACAGCAGAATATAGTCATAGAGTATATAAAACTGGTTACTGCTATTTCTTGAGTCCTGTGTCCAGTTCTGGGCTCCTCAATTCAACAGAGATGTTGAGGTGCTGGAACGTGTCCAGAGAAGGGCAACAAAGCTGGTGAGGGGCCTGGAACACAAACCCTGTGAGGAGAGGCTGAGGGAGCTGGGGGTGTGCAGCCTGGAGAAGAGGAGGCTCAGGGCAGACCTCATTGCTGTCTACAACTACCTGAAGGGAGGTTGTAGCCAGGTGGGGGATGATCTCTTCTCCCAGGCAACCAGCAATAGAACAAGGGGACACAGTCTCAAGCTGTGCCTGAGGTCTAGGCTGGATGTTAGGAGGCAGCTCTTGCCAGAGAGAGTGATCGGCACTGGAATGGGCTGCCCAGGGAGGTGGTGGAGTCACCATCCCTGGAGGTGTTCAAGAAAAGCCTGGATGAAGCACTTAGTGCCATGGTCTGGTTGACTGGCTAGGGCTGGGTGCTAGGTTGGACTGGATGATCTTGGAGGCCTCTTCCAACGTGGATGATTCTATGATTCTCTGATTCTCCTGGAAGCCATTGCCACATATATCAAGTTCAAGTATTTGGCCAGGAACAGGCAGCACAGATTTACTGTGGCAAATTATGCTTCTTCATGATGAGATGATCTGACCATGATGAAATTACTGGCTCCAAGAAGAACAAGAAAAGCAATGGGTACCATTCAACTTGAGTTTAGCAATGTTTTCAGCATGGTCTCCTGTGGTGTTCTTCCAGTTTATTGGATGACATAAGGTTGATATAAGGTCAATAACTGAACTGAATTGGCATGCTGAAAGATCAAGAGGTCAAAGTGACTGGTGTCTGCTTACTAATGAAATCCCTCAGGGGTTAGCACAGCAGCTACACTGTTCTGCACCTCTATTAACAGTGTGAACAGCGGGACAAAAGGCAACCTCAGTAAATTTGTGGAGATGCCAGATTTGTGGAGATAACAGGCTGGTGGGGAGTGGTTAGGACTGCAATTCAGAGAATTGACAGACTAGAGAAATTAACTGGCAGAAACCTCACAAAGTTCAGCAGACACATGTGTCAAACCCTGCTCCAAGCCAGAACTGCCCAAGCAGCAGCACTGGCAGGGTGCTGATCACGTACAAAGCAGTTTCACAGAAAACAACTTGGGAGCCTGGTGAGCAGAATGGTGAACATGGCTCAGCAGTGGGCACTCTCAGCAAACACAGCACTGGGTTGTGTTAGCAAGAACATAGCCAGGACATTGTGAAAAGTGTTTCTTCCCCTCAAATTGTCACTTGTGAGGCTACATATGGACTAATGTGTTCAGTTATGAGATTGCTAGTAAAGACACTGACAAACTGAGCAACCCCAGTAGAAGGCACTTAGAAGGCTGAATAAATCATATGCAAGGAGGAGCAGAGGCAGATGGATTTGTTCAGCCCAGAGAAGAGAAGCTAAAATGGGATCTATTTCATCTTATTATTGTCTTCAACTACATAAGGAGAGGGGACAGAAGAGACAAAACAAGGCTTTTCTTAGAAGTACACAGCAAAAAGCTGAAAGGTATCAGCCACAAGTTGTAACAAAGTGCTCATTAGGTATAAGAACAAAATGAGAATGACCAAACCAAATGATCTGCTGCAAGAAGGTTTGTGGAATCTCTGTCCTTGGAGATACTCAAAATACGACTGGAGACATGGCCTGAGCAGTCTGATCCCATTTCAGATTTAGTCAGGCTTTGAGTGGAATGTTGGACTAGATAACCTTGAAAAGCTATTTCCAGTTTAAATCATTCTGTGTATCTATAAAATACTATGTGCCTTTTAAAAAAAGCTTCTAGCTGTTCATGTGATGTTTGGGAGCTGTTAACTAAATTTAGTTCAACCTGAAGGAGGAAGGATCTAGGTACACACCTTGCTATAGTATTGCATCCTGACACAAGCTTGGACTATTGCATCCTGACACAAGCTTGGACTATTGCATCCTGACACAAGCTTGGACTATTGCATCCTGACACAAGCTTGGACTATTGCATCCTGACACAAGCTTGGACTATTGCATCCTGACACAAGCTTGGACTAGGATGATTACAGTCTGCTTCATAGAAAGACAACGTTTGAAGGTTTTGAATATTCAAAATCTTGTCTCATACCACTGGCTGCTTACTCAAGGTTGTTTAACATGAAGATCCTGCATCCCAAGAACCATAGAAGGTTTGGGTCTGTTTATGGAATTGCCTTGGATGGAAAAAAAAAGTAATAATAAAATCCTTCCTCGTTTGTCTTGCTGAATTACAGCTAATGACAACATTTAGATGTCATGAGGCTTAAATGGGATCTAGGTGGTTGTGGAGTTTTCTCACTGGGAGCCCTCCTTCCACTTACTTCTTTGGGAAGGGTTTGTAGTACCTGATCTTTATGAAGTTGATTCAAAGAAGGTGTAAATAAGAATGATCGTCTTAATGAAGTAATAGAGTAATAGAGTAAGTAAGTAACAGAGTTAACCTGACCTAGGTCAGAGCTAAATGCCTCCTATGAAAGGTCAGAAATAATTGTAATTCAGTTGTAACACAAGCAACATAAACAGATAAAAAATATTTACCCATGTGTTTTTAGGTATCTCCAAGCATCATCAATACTTCCACCATTACATCCGTGTTGATTCTTGGTATCACAAGAGATCAGATTCTGAGCAGAAAGGTTGTCTGTGAACTGCCCCTTGGAATGAATTGCTATTCTATCTGCTGCAACACCTGTTTGTTAAATAAATGTTCTGTTATCAAAAGCAAATAATTATGACTTCATGCTGGTGATTATGAAAGAGGGACTGAAACGCTGCCTCAGTATTTTCTCCCTGTGCGGGTATCTTTACAAAGCAACACTGATAGAAACTGTACTTTAAAAAAGAATTTAAAAGAATATTGTGGGGCTGCAAAGAATCATGAGCAGCTTGGCTGCAGCACTATAGACCCAGAGAACTGCTGGTTAAAGTCCCACATGTCTAAAAAGCAGTTGCAGTATTTACACCATTTAGTCTGATAGTCTCTACCACGCTTGTAAATGCATCTTCATCTCTGGTTGACTTCAGTAGAAGATACTCCCTTGCCTCTCTGTGACTGAAGCTTTTCAATTTCCCTTCCTCTATTTGAAAGGGGAAATTTTATTTTGTTGGGTTTTTTTTTCTTACATTTGAAAATTAAAAAAAAAAATCTCAGGATAAGAAAAATGCAGAACTGAAAGTAAGCATTAATCTCACCATTAAAAATATATGAAATACTAATAATTATGTGTAAACATGGGATTCATTGGATTTCCTTCTCTTATCACACAAAGTCAGTTGTAATTCTAAGTGCTGATATATTATGCACTGATTTAAAAGCAGACTAGGTGAACCACCTTGTGGGTTAAATTAAGCTTCTTCACCAGGTGACAACAAAACAATTAGCCCCAATCCTAGTTCTTATTTGAGCTTCACTGATATTGTTATTGTTGTTAGCTTTTCATTATTGAATTCACAAATCAATGTGAAACATCTCTTGAAATCCAAAGCCCCACCAAAATCACCACTAACTTCGGTGAACTTTAGACAAGGCTTTAGAAGAGAGACAGTGCTGGCAGCAGCTAACAGCAATTGTGCTTTATGCCTTTGGGAGGTGTCATGTGATAATTCATTTATTTTCACATGTGTAAAAGCTTTTTTGCTGGAGAGTTTTCCAATACTTATAGGAATTACTCATGAAAAGAAAATGATACAACAGTGTTTATCTACCCATTGAGTAGCAATCTTACAGAGACTGAAAATTCAGGTTGAAAATGTTCAAGGCAAATAAAAGACAAGGCAACTCATAAATGCTAGCAATGGAAATAATTCTGCTAATTAAAATCAAAGGATGAATTTGTGAAAGGGAAAATTTAGACTGAGTATCTGAGAAGTCCCTTGGGGAGCTCTGTTCATCTCCGGAGTAATCTGTCAGGAAAGCTGTGAGAAGCTCTCTTGGTTTTCTCTTTTTAAACCACCAAGACATTGTTAGAAGCTCTCTTGGTTTTCTCTTTTGAAACCACCAAGACATTGTTAGAAGCTCTCATGGCTTTCTCTTTTTAAACCACAAGACCTTGTTAGAAGCTCTCATGCTTTTCTCTTTTTAAACCACAAGACCTTGTTAGAAGCTCTCTTGGTTTTCTCTTTTGAAACCACCAAGACCTTGTTAGAAGCTCTCTTGGTTTTCTCTTTTGAAACCACCAAGACATTGTTAGAAGCTCTCTTGGTTTTCTCTTTTGAAACCACCAAGACATTGTTAGAAGCTCTCTTGGTTTTCTCTTTTCAAACCACCAAGACCTTGTTAGAAGCTCTCATGGTTTTCTCCTTTGAAACCACCAAGACATTGTTAGAAGCTCTCTTGGTTTTCTCTTTTTAAACCACAAGACCTTGTTAGAAGCTCTCTTGGTTTTCTCTTTTCAAACCACAAGACATTGGTAACAGAGTATATGCAGTCTGGCTTTGGCAGGGAGCTAGGATAAGCTGACTTGAATTCTCTCCTTTTCTTACAGCTGTGGTTTAAAGAAGCAGTTGCAGAAACCTGCAGCTGTGAGGATCTACTGGCCAGATCAAATAATAAATATTGGTTATTTTTCTTTAAGCTTTGGATATCCCAATATTCACTAATATTTATTGCAACATGAGAGAAATCACCATAACAGTAGCAGCTTTGGAGAATGTGGCACGAACAATTCTGCCCACTTTCCATAGAACCAAATGTTTAGCACATGAGGTTGAACTGCATTACTGACATTTCTGTGTTTAGAGAATTTGAAAGTAGTTTCTCCCACACATATCTAAGCAGTTAAAGGGTTTTCTTCTCAGAAAGTTATTGAAAAGATGATGCTTCATTTGTTTGAAAGGCAAGAGTTGGACAATGGCAAATGCATAAATGTATACATGGCTATCCAAAAATATAAAGCCAATATGTTATAAGCTTTAAGGTCAAATGTGGTTGTGCAAGCAAGGGATGCAGGTTTCTCAAATGTCACTCTACCATATAGTGCATTAAGCAATTAATTTTCTACTTTCTGTCACCAAAAATATCTCCATATGTTGGCAAAGCAAACAAAGCTCTACAGCTCAGACTCTTTAAGACTTTGGGACAAGTTGGAGGGAAGCCTGTATCAATTTTCAGTGTTCTCATCTGCTGACAAAAAGCACACAATGAGCTGTAATTACTTCCTGACAGATCAGTTGGAGTGTTCCTCACACATCTAACAGCAGGGATGTTTTTTAAAGGAGACAAATGCATTACTTGCGGTTGAGAAAGCCCAAGATGCTCCACAGTTTCGCTGATCCAGAGGATCGTGAATCCACTCAGGCCATGCATAAGTGGCTGCAAAAAATGCCGGAAACTTTCCTTTTGGAAGTGAGATTCCCTAAAACAAAATGTAGGAGAGCTGTAGATGCTTCAGGTCTTGATTTTATTGGCAATTTTACCTTATTAAAAGAAAAAAAAAATCTTAACTTTTAAGCTTAAATATTTGCATTTGTGGCTCCCTGAGTATGCCTGTGGTGGTTAACGAGGCACTGGACCCCATGGGAGCAGGGAGGTTCTGACAGCCCACTAGCTGAGATGGAGAGTTGAGCTCTGCAACTGCTAGCCTGAATATCTTGTCTCGTTTGTCTCTGATTTTTATCTCAAACAATTTGTAGAATCATTAGAATCAACCAGGTTGGAAGAGACCTCCAAGATCATCCAGGCCAACCTAGCACCTAGCCCTAGCCACTCATCTAGACCATGGCACTAAGTGCCTCATCCAGGCTTTGCTTGAACACCTCCAGGGACGTGGAGGTGCCAATCACTCTCTCTGACAACAACTTCCTCCTAACATCCAGCCTAGACTTCCCCCAGCACAACTTGAGACTGTGTCCCCTTGTTCTGTTGCTGCTTGCCTGGGAGAAGAGACCAACCCCCACCTGGCTACAACCTCCCTTCAGGTAGTTGTAGAGAGCAATGAAGTCCCCCCTGCGCCTCCTCTTCTCCAGGCTAAACAACCCCAGCTCCCTCAGCCTTTTCTCACAGGGCTTGTGAAACATCACTATGAAACATGCTATTTATCACCCAGTTGGCATCTTTAGGAAAAGCCTTCACATACAAACAGCAGTGACGTTAGGTTCCTGTTACCCTATTCTCTTTGAGACATGGCTGTAGGTAGGAGATTTTAGCTACCATGAAGGAGAACCAGTACAGTAAATCACTGATTGTCTTTTACACATAGGTTTTTCAATCTTCAGGACTTACTGTCATTCCAGAATGAAAGATTTTTGTTCTGCTTTGAAGCCTGAGGTTGAGCTGATGAGAATTCATGATCTGATCACTAAAGCCATTTGGAAAGCCATTTTTTGGCATCTTAATCTTTCAGCCTTAATTTGTGTCCACCAAGTTTTTTGCAAGTAACTGCATATGCAAGAGCCACCTGATACAACTGCTAATACTCTGCCCTATGTGTAACACATAGAATCATAGAATCAAGCAGGTTGGAAAAGACCTCCAAGATCATCCAGTCCAACCTAGCACCCAGCCCTAGCCAGTCAACTAGACCATGGCACTAAGTGCCTCAGCCAGGCTTTGCTCTTGAACACCTCCAGGGACGATGACTCCACCACATCCCTGGGCAGCCCATTCCAATGGCAATTTGCCATTGACTCATTTCCTTGTTAGTGTTGAACTTTATGGAATGCTGCACAGGGAAACAGAAATGACCATGCAGAATTCCAGCATTAGTCCATCCATCCTATCAGTTTTTCTCAACCTGGGGATAGTATCTCTTCCAGAGGAAAACACAATATGCAAATTACAACAATCTGTTCCTAAGCAAAACATTCCCTGACGCTTCTCTCGTGTAATCAGGCTTATTCCCCTAAGCACAATGTCTCCTGCCCTGGATGAATTCCTTTATTTCACTTGAATTTACTTAGTCTTTTAATTCTAGGTGTCTTCACTGCACTTGCATGTGTGACTCATAATACTGCATACCTTTTGCTACGATGATTTAAACATTTGAGGCCAGATCCCACAAAGTAATTCAGGATGCATTACAAATTTGGTTGTATCTAGATCCCTTTGTTGCCTACACTGGGAAACAGCGTTGCACACTGTCCAGCTTGCACACCTGAATTTCCCACAGCCAAGAAGTGGGTGAGGGGAAAAAAAAAGAAGCTCAGGATATGATCCAAACAGACAGATTGGTACATTCTTTTCATATGATCAGACCCAGTAGGTCTCAAATGCTTCCAGGTTCCTATACTAGATGCAGGCAGTGAGTACTGAACGCTGTTGAAGTACACTGCAAGCCTTAAGTCTCTTGAGTGGTTTTTGCAAGCTTTACTCCCAGCCACAACAAGGCAGTGATCTTTTAACTATTGCTAAAATATTGAGCTGAATATTTTGACCAATCACTTTCAAAAGTCTGCTTCTGTCAAAACCTTATTAGATATATGGGGCTTGCCACCTCAAATGACACACAGAAAACCACACTTGCTAACTTATCATTATATCTGCGGTTAATAAGGAAGCACAAACACAAGATTTAACATGAAGATGGATCATATGAGTGAAATCCCAGGCAAATAGTGCTTCTTCTGGAGGAGACAACTCACTGTCAGCAAGCAAAGAAGCAGAATTTGGCAAAGGTGGTCAGAACACTTACATGGGCAAGCATTTGCAGAGTTGCAAATGAGGTGGCTAAGAAAAGCCAAATTCTAACCAGAACTTTGGTCTCAGACAGTGTGTGACTTTTACACATTGCTAAACTACTGCCAATGTATTTTGTAGCCTTGTCTTGTAAGCTCCAGAACAAATTCCTCCTTAACTCTCAATCTTGCCATTTAGAGATGCAAGACTGAGCTGTATCCAGAAACATTAGCTTTTTTGTCTGAGTAATTGCTGCTCTGGTCTCAAGAAGCACTACTGTTCTGTGACAAATAGTAAGGCTAGACAATTAGTTCTCAAAGTATGCACTGTGGACCAGCATCAGACAGCAAAATGCAATCAGTAAAATGACTGGCAAGCTATTTTTAAAGCTTCATATGTATTCTCTGCAGTGCAGCTAGCAGTCTGGCCAAAACAGAAAAGGGAACATAAAAAAATCCCACTTGTACTTCAATTGACTTCTTCAGACAAGCTAAATGGCCAGGCAGAGTAAAAAAGATTACTGACTTTTCAAATGTGGAAGCAGAGTTTCTGAGGGAAAGCAATATGTTTTATATGGAGGGGGGGAGAGGGGGTGCTTGGTTTGGGTTTTTTATTATATTTTTTACTGTAGGAAAAAGAACTTCACTTGCTCTGTGAAGATAAAATGGGCATTGATGGCTTTCATTTGTAAGAGGAAAACATGCAACTGCTGAGGTTTTTGCTGTGAAAAGCCATATATCAGAGGAACAGTCACTGTGTATTGTGTACCTTCACTTTGGTTGGTTGTTGTTTTTAATGAGTTACTTAATCATAGAATCATAGAATCAACCAGGTTGGAAGAGACTTCCAAGATCATCCAGTCCAACCTAGCACCCAGCCCTATCCAGTCAACTAGACCATGGCACTAAGTGCCTCAGCCAGGCTGTGCTTGAACACCTCCAGGGACGGTGACTCTCAACTCTTTTATGTCATTGCCTTATTTTGACTTGCCATCTTCTACTGAAATTGATCCTTCTTTGGCTGTGAAGAGTAGTCTAGCCAAATTCCAAAGCTTAATTTCTGTCAACTTCTTGCCCTGACAAGTCTCCATAGTGTTATTCTGAGCAAGCTGACCAAACACTGTGCTGGCAGAGGTAGCTGATTTGTGCAGAACAGAGAAACCGTCAAGGAGAATCAAAGAATATTTTCAGTCAAAAATGACCTTTACAGTCATCAAGTTATCCATCAGCTATTATCACACTAACAAGTCTGGTGCCAAACCACACTCCTTAGCATCACATCTGTGCACTTTTTAAACACCTCCAAGGAGAATAGGGATTCAAGCCCCCTTCTGGGGAGCCTATTACAGTGTTTGATAACCATTTCAGTGATATTTCTTTCCAACATCCAATATAATCCACCCCTGGTACAACCTGAGGCAATTTTCTCATCTTATCACTTCTTAATATGAAGGAAAGACCAACATCCACCTCACTTCAACCTCCTTTCAGAGAGTTGTAGAGAGTGAGAAGGTCACTTCTTGCCTCGTCTTCTCTAAATTAAACCATCCCTGTTCCCTCAGCTGCTGCTCATAAGACCTGTTCTCCAGAGCCTTCACCGTCTGTGCTCTCCTTCTCTGGACCTACTCCAGAACCTCAATGACTTTCCTATAGCAAGGGCCCCAGAATCAAACATAGGACTCAAGGTGTGGCCTCACCAGTGCTGAGTACAGGGCCATGATCGCTTCCCTGATCCTGCTTGTCACACTTTTCCTGATAGAGCTCTTGGCTTCTTGACCACCTGAGCACACTGCTGTCTCATTTTCAGCTGGCTGTTGATCATCTCTAGATCTTTCTCTTCCAGGAAGCTTTCCGGCCACTTTCTCCCAAGCCTGCAGCATGTCACGGGGTTGTTACCCAGGTACTGGACCCAATACTTGAGCCTGAATCTAACATAAAACAGCTTGGGTAACTATTCTGTGAACTTCATATTCAACACGCAGCATTTTGAGTCAGATCCTTGACTGATAATATTATAAATCTCCATGTTTACTTTTCCACTTGATAAAGTTATTTTTAAAGTGAACTACTTACTGGAGTTTCTCTCATATTCAACAAAGAATGAGATGGAGGAAACGTGCCCAGGCGCTTTTTGAAACCTTCTTCCAATGTCATCCCCCAGAACTGGCTGTAGTTGTCAGCTTTCCATCTTCCTCACAGATGGAAAAGAAACAAAACCCAGGTTAGAGATACAACTGATGTTAGCACTTTGCTCCTTTGCAGGAGCACCACTTACAATAACATGCAGAAATGTTTCTTACAAGTTACATTTCATAGTCTTGTATTCAATATGCAAGAGAAAATATTTAGCATGCTCTCTTAACTCTGTAGGATGGAGCACAGCATTTTATCAGCCTGCAGAAGACAAGCATGAAATGCTTCAAAGCACCTGAAAACAAGATGCTCAGTTGTAACAATTACTGGTAGCTTGATGTTATGCTCAGATTACAGTTCAGACCAGATGCCCACAGAGAACTAATGGCTTCATGTAGTGAGTTACATAGATTTCCAGTTCTGGTGCACTGCCAGACATTGTTGAACCCAGCAGAAATCCTAGATGACACACACTGCCTGAGTTGTAAGCCAATAGCCAGACTGAGAGAAAGGGGTCCCCATGGAGCTCCAATGGGGTGCACTCATGAGTGCCAAGAGATTTGGCTGATGTTGATCTACCACTCTCCATCATCTTTGGAAGATCATAGGGAACAAGAGAGGTGCTACAGACCAGTCAGCCTCACCCTGCAGCAAACATTACCACTGACAAGAGAGAGATGAAGGGTTCTAGGTACCTAACTCTCTATCCTAACTCAGTTTGGATGTCACCCCTATAATACAAACTGTTTCAGCACTGAGTCACAGATTGGATAGGCTTCCACAGTGGATGTAGCACCTCATCTCCTAGGGAGGTGACTCTTTTATCTGTCTCGGTAAAGGGACAGCCAGCTTCTCAGGCACAGCTTCAGTGCTGGGGTGTCACTACCTACTCTGCAGTGCCTGAGTGAGAGGAGTGACAACTGGTAGCAAGAGAAACACTGACTCTGTAAGTTCTGATATCTTGGTCCTCATTTATCCTATCCTCTCCCCACACTACCTAGGCTTTTGTTATGTGGAACAATGCCCTTGAGAGAAGAGAAATGATAACTATCCCAAGTAAGAAATGAAGACAAGAATAAAGGAAGATGGCCTAAATAACTACTGTGGGAGGGGGGGAGATACTAAATTTGGAGATTGATTTAGATAGCAGTTTATGATGTCAACTCTTTTCAGCATCTTTCCATTAAAAACTCTATAATCTGACAGAAATTCAGGAAAGCTTCACAGATGTACACTTACTGTCAAATTGCAGTGAAGTTATTGGGGACTGAAGGGGTAAAGAGGACAGCATGCCTTGTAATTTGCACACACACAGTGACCAGTGCAGTGATTCACAACAAAACCTTAAACTGAAGGTGTTCTCACCCATAGTCCCCAGAATTGATGTGTTGAATTAAGTCCTGGCGAACGAGGCACACTTCTTTTGAACACTTCCAGACGCTGTGGAAGCAATTGCTGAAAGGGTAAGAATGTCACTCAGCAGAAAATTAATAGCAGGAGGGAGAGGGAAAATAGTGTAAACATTATGGATGTCACACAGCATTTATGAAAACACAGTTCTACTTCTTGCTACCTCACTATCTAGTGAATCCTAACTGAAACAAGGTGGAAAGGTTTACAGCTTGTAGGGAAAGTCCTGTTTGAAAACATTTGTTTCTGTCTTTGTCAGACCAAACTAGAGAATAAAGCAAATATCCTGTAAATGAGATATTTTGAGGAAGTGTCACTCTGGAAACCCAGAAAGGAATCATGTGGCTGTAGACACCTTGCTTCAAGGACCCTGAGCTAAGACCAGGGCACTGCAAGCTCCAGTCCTGTTTAAACAAGTGTTTCTGGAAGCCCCTGGGATGCCATGGGACTGGAGGTGCAGAACTGTTCTTTGGGTAAAGTGGGGAGGTGGCTCAGGCAATCAGCTTCCAAGACCATCAGCAACTCTCCTGTGCCTGCACTGTCTGCTTCTGTACCAGTGGAGAGAAAGGGAAGCTCAAACAGTTCATCTTTTCCTCAATAAATATACATATATAAGTAGAATGTATCCTTTTTCTTTATGAAATAATATAAGGTTTCGTCACTAATGCCAAAGAAATGGAGTCCTACATAATGCCCTGGACTTTAACCACATTTGCTTTGTCTGCATTCAAGTCAATGCCCTGGTCTAGACTAAAACCATTTTGAGTCAGGTCAGAGCCAGTAGATTGACTTAGCAGAATTAGGTCACCGAGGAGGAGTTTTCGTATCTCAATTAGAAAGGACACTGGAATGGGTTGCCCAGGGAGGTGGTTGAGGCCCCATCCTTGGAGGTGTTTAAGGCCAGGCTGGATGAGGCTCTGGACAGCCTGAACTAGGGTAGGGTGTCCCAGCCCATGGCAGGGGAGTTGGAACTAGATGATCCTTGTGGTCCCTTCCAACACTGACTGATTCCATGATTCAATGACCCCTTGCACCTCTTCTAAGTTGGCTCTAATCTAGTTCTACAACACCTTAACCCAGCACTACTCTTCCAACAATTTTGATCTAATGACATGTTTAGTGCAAATTTAAGGATGCTCACTACCTCAATTCCTCTTTTATGGTATATGCTAAATAAAATTCAGTTTGCTGTTCTCTGAAACATTACCAGGAATTGCAGTTGTCTTTAATTATTGTTCCTTCTCCATAATATCGGCCATCTTTATAACAACCTGTCAATAGAACATAGATAGGTGTGAAGAAAAAAATAAACTCATGTTTAAAGTGAATTAATTCAAAGCTCTCATTATTTGTGATGGTTTGGGTGTTCCCCACCCCCCCATACATTTTTGAAATCACCCAGACTAGACTCAGCCAGCTCTGGAAATTGAATGAAGCTTATATTTACAGCTTAGCTCAATATACAAGCAGATATTTACAGTCTATACAGTTATAGACAGAAATAGACAAGGGAAAAGGGAATACAGAAACACAACAGCCCTCCCAGAAACCTGAGTCCCCAGGAGGGGCTCCCAACTGCCCCTTCACCTTCCCCCTACCCCTCTCAGCCTTACCCCAGTCCCAAGGAAGAATGGAGGTTTGGCCAGGGGGTTAGGAAGCAAAGTGAATTAGTCAGAGAAACGGCAGAGAGGCTAGAGAGAAATGCAGCTCAGAGCTCCCAAGCAGAATGCCTTATCTATGTTTGGATTCTTGTTCTTATACATCTCAGCAAGCCTGAGAGTGAGGTAGACATCAGCCTTGTTTTCCTTCCACAGCCTGTAATCTAGTCCTTCTCACCAAAACATTGTAGCTAGGCTCAAACTAACACCTTATTGAATTAACTCTTTGTGTGATATTTAGTCAAAAGTCAGTAACATCCATTTCCAGTTTCTTTGAAGTAATGAAAGCAATTTGTAGTATCAGAATCTCAACCATATACCTTATTCCTACTCAACAAAATCAGGAACAGTTTGTAGTATCAGAATCTCTTCCATATACCTTATCATTCCTACTAAATAAAATCAGGAACAGAGTTTGTAGTATTAGAATGTCTTCCATACACCTTATTCATAGTAAACAAAATCAGGAACAGAGTTAGTAGTACTGGAATCTCTCCCATATACCTTATTCCTACTAAACAAAATCAGGAACAGAGTTTGTAGTATTGGAATCTCTTCCATATACCTTATTCATAGTAAACAAAATCAGGAACAGAGTTTGTAGTATTAGAATCTCTTCTATATACCTAATCCATAGTAAACAAAATCAGGAACAGAGTTTGTAGTATCAGAATCTCTTCCATATACCTTATTATTCATACTAAACAAAATCAGGATCAGAGTTTGCAGTATCAGAATCTCTTCCATATGCCTTATTCATAGTAAACAAAACCAGGAACAGAGTTTGTAGTATTAGAATCTATTCCATATACCTTATTCATAGTGAACAAAATCAGGAACAGAGTTTGTAGTATTGGAATCTCTTCCATATACCTTATTCCTACTAAACAAAATCAGGAACAGAGTTTGTAGTATTGGAATCTCTTCCATATACCTTATTCATAGTAAACAAAATCAGGAACAGAGTTTGTAGTATCAGAATCTCTTCCATATACCTTATCATTCCTACTAAACAAAATCAGGAACAGAGTTTGTAGTATTAGAATGTCTTCCATATACCTTATTCATAGTAAACAAAATCAGGAACAGAGTTTGTAGTATTAGAATCTCTTCCATATACCTTATTCCTACTAAACAAAATCAGGAACAGAGTTTGTAGTATTAGAATCTCTCCTATATACCTTACCATTCACAGTAAATAAAATCAGTAACAAATTTAAAATGCTAATTAAAAACTACATGCAAACAAAATTAACACTTCAAATAAGCTTATTGCCCAGTAATACACTTTAAAGTACTACACTTCTAATAAAAAGAATTTTCTAATTGCAATTAAAATAGAAATGAACATTTTTCACTTGCAGAATTTAATAACTATTTAATTATTTTAGTAACTATGAAAATTTTATTTTAATGATTCTTAAATTATAATTTATTTATTATATAAATATGTGTATATAATTATTATTAAATTATAATGTTTCTTTCCCACTGAATGTCTTTGGGCCCAGAATGCCCAAGTTCTCCTTTCTCCTCTATTTTCAAAAAGCTTAAGCCCTCTTTCATATTAATATAGTACTAATATAGTGTCCAGAGAAGGGCAACGAAGCTGGTGAAAGGTTTGGAACACAGACCCTATGAGGAGAGGCTGAGGGAGCTGGGGGTGTTTAGCCTGGAGAAGAGGAGGCTCAGGGGGGACCTCATTGCTGTCTACAACTACCTGAAGGGAGGCTGTAGCCAGGTGGGGCTTGGTCTCTTCTGCCAGGCAACCAGCAAGAGAACAAGGGGACACAGTCTCAAGTTGTGCCAGGGGAAGTCTAGGCTGGATGTTAGGAGGAAGTTCTTCACAGAGAGAGTGATTGGCATTGAAATGGGCTGCCCAGGGAGGTGATGGAGGCACCGTCCCTGGAGGTGTTCAAGAACAGACTGGCTGAGGCACTTAGTGCCATGGTCTGGTTGACTGGCTAGGGCTGGGTGCTAGGTTGTCCTGGATGATCTTGAAGGTCTCTTCCAACCTGCTTGATTCTATGATTCTACTTTGCTCTAGCATTATATCACACTTTTTTTTCTAACATAAGCGTGAAGAAAGCCAAGGGCTGAACTTTTCCTGAGCTCCTTTATTGACAGAAGAGAAATATACACTTCTAAGCCATAGTTAATTTCAAACCAAAGTGCAGAGGTAGACTAGAGCTGGTGAATTAATTATATGTCCATCTTTTCCTGTTAGTCATAAACCAAGCTATGTTAGCTAGCACAGACTTAAGTAAGGTATGTCAGCCTAGGCTGAGGCCCAAAGTGTCTGTTCTAATTCAGCTTCTGCAAAAGCCAAGATATTTTTCAGAGAATACCTGAAGCAAATTATTTCAGTGTCATAGTTTCTCACAGCCAGCCACAAAGTCAGCATCAGAGAGCAGCTGCACTGAGGCAGCAAGCAAGACATTTCAAATATATCAAGGGAAGAAAGTATTGATGCAGTGCCTGAGTGACAGGATACAGCCTCGCAAGAGCCCTGCTGACATGCCTGAAAAAAACCAAACCTGGATAAGGACAGAAGCTTTCTAATACTGTATGCTTATAGAATCAAAGATTAAATCCATATCATTTCTTTTGTCCAACCAAATGAAAATTTAGAGGGCTAGAAGTGCTGCCAGAGGCATCAGGGACAGAGAGCAGAGCTAAAATACACTGTTTACACGAGAACACTGTGAGATTTTCTGGTCATGAATATATTAGGTTGAAATGTTTGTATATTAAGTGGGCAAATTAATTAATGTGAATATGCAGCCTGGTGGATTTCTTATGAAAGAGATGATAGGATTTGATAATCATAGCTGGAAAGAAGAGCATTTGATAAATGAAGGTTTCCTTCTCAGTCCAGGTGTTTCTGTACCCTGCCAATTCATGCTTCATTTGCAAATAGTAGTGATGCAAATAATTCTGTCAGTGAATTGTCTCTAGATTTACTCACTTGCAGGCCAGATCCTGAATGTGTAGTCTAAGAGCAATTAGCAAACCACACACGTATGAGATCTGGTGTTTAGAGTCTGACAGAGACTTTTATATCATCAGAGCAATTGAAACAAAAGGGTAATGTAAATAATGAATAGAGCCAATAACTAAACTCAAACAGTTCTTCTAATAACAAAATTGAAAAGGATAACAACCTGGATGTCTATTCATTATCTAAGGCATGGATGTGCACAATTTCTTCTGAAACTTCACCAAAAAAACCCAAAGTCAAATCAGTTCCAGAGAATTAAATCAAGACTGGACCTCAGCGAGGTGCGCTGTGGTTGAATAAGTCACAGTGTGGCTTAGGGCTGCAGTAGACTAAGTGAATGACTAAATGGGGATCCAGGAATAAAGCACTGAGCAGTTTTATTGCTCCCCATTGCAGCCCACATAAAGCCCTTCAGTTTCTTGGTTTATTTAAAGAAATATGACTCAGGAAGCATTGGGAGGAAAACCACAGGCAACCAACAAATCAAACTCTTTCAGGTGAAAAGTATTTTGTTGTATATGTGCTTCTAGCGCTTAACCAATTCTCAGCCCAAGACAGCAGCATAGTCTCAGTTACCACAAGGCAGCTAATAAACTAATTTATGAAAATGCTTCATAGTTAGCTTAATCTTTGGCTATTCAGTTCTTCTTTTTAACAGATTTTCCCATTCCAGTTAGACTTGCTTTTGCCTATTCCTCATATTTCAGCTCTAGATAACTCCTTTAGCATATTTTTTGCCCCTTCTGCTGTATTTCAGCTGTGTTGTGATTCTCCTTCTGCCTTTTGAATGGCTTATGTAATAAATATCCAATAAACAGATTTTTAAAAGCTGCAGACTTTCCATCTGAGAAGCACTTTATGGATTAGACCTTTTGATTTTGAGGTGAGATATAAAAAAGACATAAAATCACCCACGGGTCAAATAAAGGAGCTTAAATAGAGTAAATATAATTGCTCCCTCTGGCAGGTATGTGCAGTCCAGGAGATACAAAACAGTGAACACACGTGCATGTAGTGATTCATCTCCGTGAAACAATTTGCCAGCCTTTGACCCACAGGCTGTCAGCTCTAGAGCAGAAACACTGCTAAACGTTTACTCAAGAGCTTATAGCAACCACCCCCTGATCTGTTGGAAATAACACACATCACTGCACCAAATAAACATGAAACAAAAGTCTTTGCTTACAGAACTCATAAAAAAAAACATTCCTTTAGTTGATTAGAAACACTTTGGAAAATCAAATCTATTACACAGCATTTCTGTCACTCCTACTTATCAGCTTTTGGCTGCATGCCTGTCTTAAAAGCATTGCCTCCTGAAGAGCTTGTGGTCTGAGTGTTGGAAGGCTAACAGCAGGGGTATTGAAAAGGAATGGCTCATTTTTAAGGGCTTGGTAGGAGTGGGGTGTTTGTGTCTGTGTGTGTTTGGTTGGGTTTATCTTAGATTTCTTGAAAGTTTGGTACAGTCCCCACATTTTCAGGTTGACTTTGTCTACTGATAATATGAAGCTACGTAGTCTGTAAAATCCACAATTCTAAGCTTTTCCCACCAGTAGAGACTTGGCCTGTGTGGGAACTAAGGGAGCACCATATGTTTTTTTGCAATCTCTAGTTGTAAAACACATAGACTGAGCATAAACAGTCCTGGAGTAACTTCCACCACAAGAGAAACTAATATATGCCAGAAATCCTTGTTCTAGCAGCATCCCTTTGTGTACCAACCAATGCACCTGAGCAGTTGCACAAAAACCAGTGTCTCACAGGAAAGCTCTGCTGGATCAAAACCAGGACACATCAGAGCAGTAAGACTCAGGACAATCCTCAGTTTTGTTGGTGATTTATTTGTACTGTCAGATAAAAAAAAAATATTAGACCTTGCTATTCATCTCATATTAATCTGTGAAGCTCTATTTTAATTATTGAAAGTACACTCATTTTGTCTCCTGAGGTTATCTCTGAGAAATATGTGCCCAAAGAGAAAGAAAACAACAGAAAAGATACATCTTACTCCAGTTTCATATCCAGTGTCTTTGGCCACCATGTGTTTAGTCACTTTCTTAGGATGTGTACACTCTAAAGACTGATCAGTAATTTTACTTCCAACTCATTAACGTCAAATGAGCAAATGAGACTAATCAATAATTTTACTTCCAACTTATTAATGTCAAATGAGCATTCTCTCTACACCTACCTGATGCTGGAGGTGGCCAAGGCTCATCTGACCTGGTGGGCTCAACAACAGGGTGGTCACAGACTTCCCAGTAGTCACCACAACAGTCCACAGGGCCAGGAGAGACTGAGGCGCAGAACTGGTCACAGTAACATATAGCTGCTTTGGAGACAATGTTAAAGCTGCAGTCATCATTTCTTCCTGTGCAACAGCCTCTTATCCTGCAGGACCTTCCCTGAAAGAGACTCCTTTTTAGCCTGCTCCACTTTGCAGAGCTGCCATCTTCAACAGAGTAAAGCCCCTGGGAGAAGTTTCTTCTAGAGTCAATATGCCTTGCCATCCAAACTTCAGCTGTAATGCAATATAAGAGCAATATCTGACTTTTGAGCCACATTCTTCTGCCTCTAGCAGCCTTTTTTTTTTTTTAGAGGCTCACTGTGCTTCACTTTATCAGTAAATGTTCATTTACTTCATATGTAATACCTTCAGTTAGAAAGAAATCTGAACAGAAGTTGCAGACTATGGTGTTCTAGGAAAACTCTGTTAATTATTAGTCAGACATGTTATAAACTGATTTGTTTGGCCAGGGATACTGGAAGCAGAGCCACAGCTGTTCATTTGTCATTATGAAACACTGGGTGCATTCTTTTGCAAGTGAGGAGAAGGTTTCAGAATATACAGAATATAGACAGTTCAATATTTTAGTTATTCTGCCCCTGTACTCAGCACTGCTCAGGCCACACCTTGAGTGCTGTGTCCAGTTCTGGGCCCCTCAATTCAAGAGAGATGTTGAGGTGCTGGAAGGTGTCCAGAGAAGGGTGACAAGGCTGGTGAGGGGCCTGGAACACAAACTCTATGAGGAGAGGCTGAGGGAGCTGGGGTTGTTTAGCCTGTAGAAGAGGAGGCTCAGGGGGTACCTCATTGATGTCTAACAAGTACCTGAAGGGAGGTTGTAGCCAGGTGGGGGTTGGTCTCTTCTCCCAGACAACCACCAATAGAACAAGGGGACACAGTCTCAAGTCATGCTTGAGAAGTCTAGGCTGGATGTTAGGAGGAAGATGTTGGCAGAGAGAGTGATTGGCATTGGAATGGGCTGCCCAGGGAGGTGGTGGAGTCACCATCCCTGGAGGTGTTCAAGCAAAGCCTGGCTGAGGCACTTAGTGCCATGGTCTAGTTGACTGGCTAGGGCTGGGTGCTAGGTTGGCCTGGATGATCTTGGAGGTCTCTTCCAACCTGCTTGATTCTATGATTCTGTTCCTAAAATTCAGAACCATGTGAAGAATGAGTACAGAGGGACAAAAACCTTCATTTAGCTGTAGCTAATACATCCTCTATGGAAACTATAGAACATTTAGATCACATTTCATCTACACTTTCCTTTCTGATACACAGGGCTAAACTTATCCTGCATCTCCCATTTCAGTTTTGTTTCAAGTGTGGTGGTTTAGGTGTTATCTGCCCCCACACACTTTGGAAATCACCCAGACTAGACTCATCTGGCTCTGGAAATTTGAATGAAGCTTATATTTACAGCTGGCACAATATACAAGAAGTATTATCTCCCAATGTCTTCTCTCTCCCATTGCTGGGGAGGGGAAGTTAATCGATGTGAGATGATATTTTCCAAAATGAATATTGTGTATTAATTTTGCTCTTCACAGCTCTTGCCACCCCTGACCACTAATTTTCATAATATTTTGATTCTCACACAGTTATGGAAACATTCCATGGATAATATCTACAGCTAATATAACCAGCAAAATATAGGAACATTAATTGAGCTGGAAGAGACTATTCCTGCAGTCAAATGCCGCTTGCAGTCAATACGCTGCTTGCAGTAGCTGGGCTCAAGCTCTGTCTGCTCTGTGGCAGAAGGCAATAGAGAATTACAAAGAGGCATTGAGCATTTACTCACAGGTTATTATTGTTACCCATTTGCAGGGTCTTGCCACAGTCCAGGCAGTGCCCAGATGCTTTCAGGGGACTCTGTCTTGTTGGATATTGAGGCTTGAATCTTCCCAGCTTCTGGGGACAGGACACAGACAATCTCTGACCTTGTCTCCTGGCTGCTTCTGGACCATCTGTGTCTATGTCCAGGGATTCCAAGCAGGACCTTCAGGTGCAGAGGCAGATGTGGTGCAGTTTCAGCACCATGTCACGCTGGCCACATAGGCCGATCGCCTGCAGGCATCCAGGGTCTGCTCCTGGTAACTGGCGGCAGTGGAGTTTAGCAGGCAACACTAAGGCAGTGTGCAAGAGCAGCAGGGCTGGGCACAGCAGAGAGAGCAGGCACAGAGCAGGGAAGCAAAGCAGGGAAGCCAAAGCAGGTTTTTCACCTGCACATCTCCTTTTATCAATGTGGGCCGAGATGAATTGCCCTTTGGACACAGAACATCCAACCAGGATGGCAGTTAGCCAAGCCTTGCCACAAAGCCACAGGCTGGCTTTTCCCTAACTTGGGCAAAGCACAGGCCTTGCACTAGGCAGGCACAAGCTCAGTGTGTGTCCCTTACAGCACAGGACCCTGGGCAGGCCAGACTCAGTGGCTACAGGTCCTTTTGTGTCCCTTTCCCACGCTTGCCTCTCTGGTGGAGCAGCAAAACATGCCTAGGCAAGGCAGGACATGTGTAAGCCTATTTTGGGCCACAACACCCATGTGCTAAGAATAAGATTTGTCCTCCCAAACTGTGAGTGACTATCTTCTACATAGTCTCCTACCAGAGGAAAGCAGTGCAATGAAGTGATTTTCTCACTGTCGCTTTGGTTTCCGTATGATTGGAGAAGGCACAGGAATCTCTTTCATGCTGTCTGGCAGCTCAGAGCTGTGAGTGAGTTGGCATTGTGTCCAGCAGTGCCACTTTCAATTTAAACATTTCAGGACTGCCTATCTCAATTCTTACAATGCTAGACCATTTAAACCATACGTGTGGACAGCTCTCTTGGCTAGACATGCTAGATGAGATTTGAGCTTTACAAAATTGAAACTAAAGAGAAAAAGAAAATCATGTTTGGAAAAAATCCAGACCAAAGCAAGTGCTTTGAAAAACTGGACAGGGAAACTTACCAAGGCCTTTGGGAATCAAAAGTTCTAAATATGAATTTTGTCTCCTTCAGTGCTCTACTGAAAACAAGAAATATTATTAAGTCCTTGGTGAGTAAACCTTATGCAGTCTTTATAATGCATTTATACCTTGTGCAGTCTTTATAATGCATTTATAGTTATAGATGTGTCTTTATGTAGAGATTTGTATCTGCTGTTTGGGGGATTTTTAATTGTCAATTTTTTTTTTGCTATATTTACCTACATGTGCTGATCTCTGTACCCAGGCATTCCCTCTTAACACTCTGAAATGTTTTTCTACACTTTTTTTCACCATCAGGTTAGTGGATGTGCTGAGCACTTAATTGTTATTATTTTTCCACTGACAAAATAAACTAATACAAGCCCAAACCTTGTATGACTACCAATCTGTTCTGGCATTTTGAAGGATACTTGTGTCCCTATATCAAGATAAAAATGTATATTTTACCTATAGAGAGAGACACTGATTGCTGAACTCTTCTGTTCTCACAGTTTCTAAGGTTTAAATGCAGCCTGGATTGAAATTACATCAGGTCCAACTGAGCTGATGTAATTTTAGCTGAGTAGCCTAAGGACTATTCCATTTAAACTGCTTTTAATCATATTTTAACTGCTGAGCGGCCTCAATAGGCTGTGTGGGAGAGGGAAAGACATAAACTTACACCAATATGATACATAGAAGGTCAATCTGTTCATTGAAGCTAAGAGTGATGCTTATATAGTGGAGCTCAGTACAGGGGTGTGTACTTCTGATCAGCTCACATAGCTGAGTATGGGCTGTCCACATGCATAGAGGCAGACCTGACCAACTACCCCCCTTAATCCCCCTTTGCACAGCTAGCCACAACATTTGCTTGCTCCCAGGGCAGACCAGCTTGCCCCCCTTCAAGGCTGCCTCGCCTAGCTCAGTTTACAGACAGCAGTGAGACTTTCCCAGCTTCTCCCCAAGGCTGCTTCCCTGCAGCTGCACCTCTTATCAGTTCTCAGGCTGTTCAGTTAGTCCTGTTCAAACCCCAACATTTAACTGATGATAATCATTTCTAAATTAATTCATTGCATTAATGTTAATTAAAGCAATAGCAATTCTCATTAAAATATTAATCTTAACCACAACACATAGCAGTGTGTCAGGAGCAGGACAGGGCTGTGACACAAAGGCCCTGAACGTAGTGGTTCAGGGGATCAAGGGATCAGAGAGAAGGCAGCTGGCTCAGGCAAACACAGGTAGTCAGTTTCCTTAGGCTTTTAGACTACATTTTGGAAGCAAATTCTTCAATATTCAGGCTCAGACCACATTATGTGAAAGTAGCTCAGGGTCAAAAAACCAACACCATATACTGGAGAAGAAAGGGGTGACTTTTCCACAAGGACCAGGAGTGCAGCGAGTAACTCTGCATTTACCAGCTGGACTCTGCCTGGCCAAAAGGGTTGTGAATATTGCACGGCAGGGAAGACTCACTGTGCATGCTGATTGTTCCGTCACAAATATGAACAGTTCTTGGAGTATTTCACAAGACAAAAATGTCTGTGGTGGTGGCAAAATGGGACCAAGGGTAAGAGTGAGGGAATATTCCTTTCCCAATCATGCTGGCATTTGTTCTCAGTTGTTTGACATATGTGGAGACAGATTTAGAGGGCTAAAAAGAATCATTAATACATGAACTTTGCAATAAAAATATGGCTTTATTTAATTTCAACTTTTATATTATTTCTAAAGAAAATATGCTGTGTTATAAGAAGCACCTCTCAAACCAGCAAGCACTTTAAGAAATGATACTTCAGTGTGGCACATTCACATGTGTAACTCTGGGGTTAATTATCCTAGCACATACAATTACCTCGGGAAAGAACATTTGATTGTTATTACAGCTTTGCAATTAGCATACTGGAAGCAAATAATTAAAAGGAAAAAATGGTGTTTCAGATAACATTTGTGCTGTGGATGCCTTCTCAGTATAGCAACAGGCCTCAAAACACTCCACAGTCTTAGATCTTCTTCCTAATTCAAGGCTGCAAAAGAAGAGTTTTCTCATGAGCACAAGTCATTAAAAACACAGATTAATAAACTGCATAACATACCCTGAGGTCATTTAGTTTTCTTAATTCATACCACCCAACCATCTGGCTAAGAAACGTATCTCATAGTTCCACATGAAAAAAATAACCCTAAAGATATATTCAGCCACTCAGTTGGTGCTATAGCAATCTTCACTTAGTTTGGGATGCATTAAGAGGAGTGTGGCCAGAAGATTGAGGGAGGTTCTCCTCCTTCTCTACTCCGCCCTGGTGAGACCTCACCTGGAATATTGTGTTCAGTTTTGGGCTCCCCAGTTCAGGAGGGACAGGAATCTACTTAGAAGAGCCCAAAGGAGGGCTATAAAGATGATTAAGAGGCTGGAGCACTGCCCTATGATGAGAGGCTGAGGTACCTGGGACTTTTTGGTCTAGTGAAGAGAAGACTTAGAGAGGATCTATTCAATGCTTATAAATATATGAGGGCTGGGGGTCAAGAAGCAGAGGACAAACTCTTCTCAGTTGCAGCCTGTAATAGGACAAGGGATAAAGGGTATAAATACAGTGCAGGAAGTTCCATCTCAACATGAGGAAGAACTTCTCTACTGTCAGGGTCACAGAGCACTGGAGCAGGCAGCCCAGAGAGGTTGTAGAGTCTCCTCTGGAGACTTTCAAGACCCATCTGGATGCATTCTTGTGCAACCCAAGCCAGATTTTATGGTCCTGCTCTGGCAGGCAGGTGGGACTCAATAATCTGTGGAGGTTCCTTCCAACCCCTAACATCCTATGATCCTGTAGCTGCAAATATACAAATTCCAAACTAAATCTCTCCCTCTGAAATTCAGGCACATTTCTTCTACTCCTACTCTCAGGAATAATGGAGAAGCAGCTAAAATCCCTATAGAACAGCCACTGGGAAGAGATACAAACTGCTGTGCCAGGACTGCCCTTATTTCTTCTCTTCTGTGTGAATAAACTGAAGCCTTTACAACTTCCCTAAATCTCCCATTTATTTCACACATAACATACAGAAGTTCTTCACTAATACTATACAAAGCTGAGTAATTATCTCCATTATATTATAGGCACCCACCTCAACATCTCTCTGGAATGGCATATTTTCATCCCTACATTTCAGATTCCATTTGTGGTTCCCTGCAAGCCTCAGGTTGTGTCCTACAGTATTATTGCCATTCATTTTCTCTCCATGCTTTCCATATTTCTTTGCAGCTGTCCTCAATTAATTTTACCACACTGCTTTTGATCCATTCCTCTAATGTAAGTGACATATTTTGAACTCTAATTCTGCCTTCCACGCTGCTTGCAAGTCCTTCCAAATGGGCATTATCCATAAATTTGTCAAGCTTACTGGCCATGTGATTGAGTAAGCCATTGCTGGCAATGTTTTGTAGTGCCAGAGCCACTAGGCAGAGTTGTGGAAGCATGTGTGACATTCTCCCACCTCAGCAGCAAATGACTGCTCTCAGAGTCCAGCTTTCCAATTGGTTGCACATCTACTTTATGTGAATTTAATTTAGCCCTGCTTTGTTTGCTTATGAATGTCATGTGGGACTGTGTCAAAGATAGGTTGCAGCAAACAGAGCCCCTATAACTGTTTCGCTGTCAGAGAAGGAAATGAAATCAACTTGAGAGGCTTTGTTTCTGATACATCCCTTTGCAAGCCCTCCTATCTCCTTACTATTCACTAGGTATCTTAGAATCATAGAATCAACAAGATTGGAAGAGACCTCCAAGATCATCCAGGCCAACCTAGCACCCAGCCCTAGCCAGACAACTAGACCATGGCACTAAGTGCCTCAGCCAGCCTGCTCTTGAACACCTCCAGGGACGGTGACTCCACCACCTCCCTGGGCAGCCCATTCCAATGCCAATCACTCTCTCTGACAACAACTTCCTCCTAACACCCAGCCTAGACTTTCCCTGGCACAACTTGAGACTGTGTCCCCTTGTTCTATTGCTGGTTGTCTGGCAGAAGAGACCAACCCCCACCTGGCTACAGCCTCCCTTCAGGTAGTTTTGGGCAGCAATGAGGTCCCCCCTGAGCCTCCTCTTCTCCAGGCTGCACACCCCCAGCTCCCTCAGCCTCTCCTCATAGGGTTTGTGTTCCAGGCCCCTCACCAGCTTTGTTGCCCTTCTCTGGACACCTTCCAGCACCTCAACATCTCTCTTGAATTGAGGAGCCCAGAACTGGACACAGCACCCAAGGTGTGGCCTGACCAGTGCTGAGTACAGGGGCAGAATAACCTCCCTTGTCCTACTGGCCACACTGTTCCTGATGCAGGCCAGGATGCCATTGGCTCTCTTGGCCACCTGGGCACACTGCTGCCTCATCTTCAGCCTACTCTCCACCAGTATCCCCAGGTCCCTTTCTTCCTGGCTGCTCTCAGCCACTCAGTCCCCAGCCTGTAGCACTGCTTGCAGTTGCTGTGGCCAAAGTGCAGAACCCTGCACTCAGCCTTGTCAAATCTCATCCCATTGGCCTCTGCCCACCCATCCAGCCTGGCCAGGTCCTTCTGCAATCTGCAAATAGGTTAATACTTTGTTCCAGTGTCTTGGAAATGCTATTACAGCTGACCTTTCTGTAATTCTTCAGATTTCCCTTTCCTGTTTTCTCAGCTATGATATTGTGTTTGCTCCTCTCCAGTTTTGTGGGGATTCACTCATGCTGCTTATCACCAGTGTTTGAGAAATTGCTTTGATTAAAGCAATTTTTAATGGTAATTTTCATTAGGCTACAACCATTCTGAACACTCCAATATACCTCAGTATTCCTTCAGGCTCTCTTCTTCTTTTCTATTCATGATCCTAATCCCAAATTCTTAATAATAATTGAAATAAACTTTTAGTCATAATTAACCTTTTGTGTGTGTGTCTGTGTGAAGATTCTAAAAAAAAATACATTAAAAAGGCATTGAATATTTCAGCCTTTTGTGTCTCACATATTTACTGACCTCCCTTATCAGGTACTGCCTTCTATCTGTTCTCAAGCAGAGTTTAAGTTCTAGCAAACCACTGATTTCCACAGGACTGTGAGGCTATGCACTCAGATACAAAATAAGAGTTATCTTATTTCAATGACATTGCTTCACAGCTTAATTTCAGACTATATCTCCAATTCTACCAACTGTTTGATTGCATTCAATTGAAAATTAGTTCAATTGTGCCTTTATTCTGTGGTACTGAGAAGTGGAATTATTCTGCATTGGTAATCATTAACAGAAGATTCTTCACATAGCCAGCTTATTATCTAAACACTAAATTGCACAGCTAAAGCATCCTACCAGATTTGTAAACAAAATCACTAGAAGACACTGTAGTGACACCAAAAAAGTAGTTACATGTTCAAAGTGTGACTGCAGTCAAGTAAAAAAAAATAGCAATACTCACTGTCATGGCTAGACAGAACCTCTTTCATTGGCATCCTGTAGGGAAAAAAAAGAGGGTGGAGACGGTGTTAAAAGGGGAAAATAAAGCAGAGAGGAGAATAAAATCTACAATATGTTAAGCAAGCACAGTTCTGCAAACTGATGGACAATTTCTTACAGCACTTTGTCTATTGAAACCATTATTTTCCTCCATTGCTTCCTTAAAACTGTGCTTGCTGGACTAGGAATGGGTTTTCATGCATTGATATGTTTCATGATGTATACTGCACACAGCAAAATTCAACAGCTGAATGCATGTAAGAGGATGTTACAGACCCATGCTGAGTTTCCACTTCTTTTCTGAGTCACAACCTGAGAGGACAGAGCATGTGGCCAACCTTGCACTCATGTGGCATGTATATTGTTTTTCTTCCACCTCCTTCCAACTCAGTTTCCTACAGTAACCTGGTACCTAGAGTTGGACTGCAGAGTGGAGGAATAAATGGTTGAACCATTTATCTAAAATATAGTTGTCAACAGTTCAAAGTCTCTTCTCCAGATGGCCTTTCAGAGCATGCTATGGTGACATCTCAGCTGGGGACCTGGGTGGTAGGAGAGCCAACATGTCTCAGAAAATTGATATTACTAACTTGATGGGGGATGTTACATGTGGATGTTACTAACCTGAAGGGGAGGGAGAGATTGACATGTTAAGAAATACAGCTCCTATGCCAAAAGACTTTGCCAGACTGGAGAAATGATCCTTTTTTCTTTGTGAATAAAAGGAGAAGGCAAAGTCCTTCACCTAGTGGGATTACTCTGATCAGCTGTGCGCTAGTGAGGTTACTCTGGTCAGCTGTGCACTAGTGGGGTTACTCTGAACAGCTGTGCACTAGTGAGGTTACTCTGGTCAGCTGTGCACTAGTGAGGCTGTATCTTGAATAGAGTTTCCACTTTTGAATCCTCCCTTGAAAGTTGTCAAGCAAACAAAAGAAACTCAGTGGAGAACCATGATAATATTTGCAAGCATTCTGTGATTTCTAAGAAAGGCACATAACATACAAGGAAAGGCTACAGGGCTTGTTAAACCTTTAGAGCAGGCTGATACTTCACTCTCCAGCTGTTTAAGTGGGGTTTATAGACAGCACAGATCTGCATGGCAAAGGGTTAGCAGACAACAAGTGAGAAAATTCTAACCACAAGAAAAAGATATTTTTTATCAAAGGAATGGTCAAATGCTAGTTCTAATTTTTGTCTGATCATGTGATTAGAATTACTGCATAGAATCAACCAGGTTGGAAGAGACCTCCAAGATCATCCAGGCCAACCTAGCACCCAGCCCTAGCCAGTCAACTAGACCATGACACCAAGTGCCTCATCCAGGCTTTGCTTGAACACCTCCAGGGACAGTGCCTCCACCACCTCCCTGGGCAGCCCATTCCAATGGCTGATTACTCTGCATTAATGAAGTGTTAAAGAATAAAAAAGCCTTCTTCAGACCACAGCTGTGTCCTGACTACTTATTCCAGGTCAACTCTCTCCTTCTAAAATTGCTACACGGTATTTATGCCATTATTTAAAGTAGAATAAATACAACAGCTGTTTCTTGCAGCTAAATAGAATTAAGTTAACATGACAGCTTAAATACCATACTGACATTTCATATTCTGTCTGTGTTACATTTATATAGCTCACTTTCAGACTTTTTAATGTTAACTTACAAGTAATGCATCTATAGTAATTCTTTTTATTGCAGCCACATTAGAAATAAACTCCTAAACAATACATAAAATGTTTTTTTCCTTGTTAATGCCTGGTGACTCAATATACTCTTTAATGTCAACAAGCTCTGAATTGAGCTTTTTATTAAGTGAAAGACATAAAAGGAGATTAACAAGGAGAAATCATTGAAGATCTTCAAAAACATTGCCCAAATACCTCTTACAGGTATAAATTTCCTGTTACACCTATAAAGTATTAAGAATTGTAAACTGTAAAGCAGTGACAAAGCAGATGGTTAAACAGAAATTATGTCTGCTGATGTTTAAAGAGTTTAGTTGAGAATTTACAAAAGGACATTGTTGGGACCTACCTTTATATCCATAAATATCTAAAGGCAGCAATTTGCTCTTCCCTTTTAGTGGCTCATCCATTTAGAATGTTAAAGAATTTGTCACAGCTAACATTTGCTATTCTTGTTCCTTTAATAAAGGCAGCAGTTATTCCTACTTTCAATGCTCATTTGCAGAGTCATTATGTTTTCAGTTAAATGAACTGTTACGATGATATGGAGAGAGCCTAGGGTAGCCCTTGGCTTGGAATCATAGAATCAGCCAGGTTGGAAGAGACCTCCAAGATCATCCAGTCCAACCTAGCACCCAGCCCTAGCCAGTCAACCAGACCATGGCACTAAGTGCCTCATCCAGGCTTTGCTTCAACACCTTCAGGGACGGTGACTCCACCACCTCCCTGGGCAGCCCATTCCAATGCCAATCACTCTCTCTGACAACAACTTCCTCCTAACATCCAGTCTAGACTTCCCCTGGCACAACTTGAGACTCTGTCCCCTTGTTCTGTTGCTGGTTGCCTGGCAGAAGAGACCAACCCCACCTGGCTACAACCTCCCTTCGGGTAGTTGTGGACAAAATAAACTAAGAGTGGTGAGACCATTGTTTCAGGGAGGCACTGTTTGTTTTGTTCCAAAACATTTTGGAAGGTCACAGATCAAACTGGAACTGTGAACAGTTTGGAAGTAAATTACATTAAAGGTTTTTCTAATTTGCATCACCCAAGAGGTTGCTTTTTATCTGCATTGTTGTTGCTCTTTGCCTTATTACTTGCTGCCTTAATCTCTGTGCTTGTTCTGCACAGCATTCTTGTATGAATTACCTAATGCCCCTTTGTTACTAGGTAATTCATTAAAATCTGCAAATCAGCAGTGCTGCAAAGACCATCCTGCATCCCAGATGTCAGAACAGAGGAGAGGTTGACCGTACAGCACATATGTGCTCTGAGGCCTGGCTAGCTACAGAACTAACACTGGTCCTCTGCCTGACTAATGTATACCAGCTCTGCACTGTCTGGAGGACAGAACGGTGATTGTATGTAAGACTGAAAGTAAAATGTGAATAGCATCTCTGCAGTGTGACAATTGGAGAGCCCATACTGGTGTCCACAAGGAAAGCACAACAAGCAACACATCTTTTGCCCCAGCACGGCTGCACCCAGCCCAGCACCAAGAGAAGGTGCTTGAACAAGAGTTGGCATTTGAGTAGGAGCAACTTTGGGTTCAGTTCCCTCTAGTTTCATAAGGTATCTACCACACATCTGATGTTGCTTCAGCAGGGATCTTCACAGTTTGAAAAGGCATTGAAAAGCAGGTGAATGCTGGATCAGTACAGAATAGCTAACCACCAGCAGCAGCCGTCAGCGTGCCCTAGAGGAGAAGGCAGACTCTAGCTCACCCTTATACCTTCCCACCAGTGATAGATAAAGGCAGACCTCTACCATGTGCACAGCCTACATTCATCCATCCCCACATCACAATCACAGAATCATAGAACTGTTGAGATCTTTGGTATCATCAAGTCCAACTGCTTGCCCTAAACTTGCAATCCCACTGAGACTGATGAGTCACCCTTGTTAAACAGTGTCCCTAAGCACCACATCCACAAGTATTTTAAGTATCTCCAGGGATGGGCACTCTGTCACTTCCCTGAGCAGCCTGTCCCATTAAAATTCAATTAGCATAGACTAAACATTTGGCAGCCAAGAACAAAAGCAAGATCTCATTTATAACTTAAAGTATTTTTAACTGCCTGCAAAATGTGCAAATAAGTGACTGAATTGTGGAAAACTGTTCTAAGTGTGGACACAAACTACACAACAGCAGCCAAGAAGGCTCTCAATTTAGATAGCCTTCATAAAGTAATAGTGTTATCTTGGGTGATGGTTAGAGAATAACATTTCTTTTAACACATGCTCCACAAGTTGTCTTTTCTTTCTTGCCAGTTTAAGTCTTGCTTGGAAAAAATTACAACCTTGGCTAGAAAAGCAATAGTTCAGAATGTGTTATGATGGGAGAGGAGGACTTGTACACTCTGAGGTTTTTTTTGTGTGTGTGTGTATGAATCTGGGGTTTAATTACAGGGTTTTTTTAACTGGAAGAGCATCACTTCCCTCTGATACTGCCACTTGGGTTGGAACATTGGTCTAACATAAAGCTTCTTAGATAAATTCTTTAGTACAAGGAAACTTTCATAAAAGGAGGGCATTTTTTTTAATATGTAGCATCTATCAATCATTAATACTGATGTTGACCTCTGACCAGGAGCACTCCTTAAGTAAATAAAGATCAAGAGCAATGTATAACAGAACTTTGGACCTTATTGACATATTTGAATTTCAAATTTCCTATTCAAATTGTTTAAAGAGGTGCAGCACCCATTAGTTGCTTCCTCTACTGCAAAAAAGAATTATGGAGCTTCTTGCACCAAAACTCTCACAAGAAACAGTCAGTGAAATTCTGTCCTCACTGAAGGCAAGGGAATCAGCTTTTTCTGATGAGATCTTTTATGAATGTTGATCACAGGCTCATAGGATGTTAGGGGTTGGAAGGGACCCAAAGAGATCACAGAGTCCAACCTCCCTGCCAGAGCAGGACAATCCTATCTAACACAGATCACAGAGGAACACATCCAGACAGGCCTTCAAAGGCTCCAGAGAAGGAGACTCCACAACCTCTCTGGGCAGCCTGTGCCAGTGCTCTGTGACTCTTACAGTAAAGAAGTTCCCCATTGTGTTGAGGTGGAACCTCTTTTGCTGCAACTTACACCCATTGCTCCTTGTCCTATCCCAGGGAGCAGTGAGCAGAGCCTGTTTCCCCTCTCGTGATCAACCTTCAGATACTTATAAACATTTATCAAATCCCCTCTCAATCTTCTCTTCTCCAGACTAAGCAGCCTCAGGTCCCTCAGCCTCTCCTCATAAGCCATGCCCTCCTGTCCCCTCATCATCCTTGCAGCCCTCTGCTGGACTTTCTCCAGCAGATCCCTGTCCCTCTTCAACTGGGGAGCCCAAAACTGAACACAGTATTCAAAATGAGGTCTCAGCAGGGCAGAGTAGAGGGGGAGGAGAACCTCCCTTGATCTGCTGGACACACTCCTCCTAATACACCCCAGGATCCCGTTGCCCTTCTTGGCCACAAGGGCACATTGCTGTGCCATGGGTAACTTGTTAGCCACCAGCACTCCTAAGGTCTCTCTCCACAGGGCTGCTCTCCAGCAGATCACCTCCCAGCCTGTACTGGTGCAGTTTGTTATTCCTCCCCAGATGGAGGACTCTGCACTTGTCGTTGTTAAACTTCATCTCGTTGCCCTATGCCCAGCTCTCAGTCTGTCCAGGTCTCTCTGGATGGCAGCACAGCCTTCAGCTGGATCAGCCAAGCCTCCCAGCCTGGTGTCATCAGCAAATTGCTGAGTAGACACTCTGTGCCCTCATCAATGGCATTGATGAAGATGTTGAACAGGACTATCCCAAATAATTACTGCATATCTTTCAGGAATAGCAAACAGATGAGACAAACAGCTGCACCAAAAGATTCTATGAACCTAAAGTAGCTGCAGAATAGGCAGGCTTTTGCAAACCATACATGCACAAGGGTAACAGGTGCATACATTTAGCACCTGCATGCAATGTGGCTTTGTGACTCTATGGGTACACATGCTCTGTATTCTCTCTAAAGCTTCTGACTCAAAACAATTCTGAGAACTACTGTAACATCATCCACACACCAGAACCTGGGCAAACATGGATTCACTTGAAAAGCTGATCATAGGAAACAGCTGGCAAATGTTCTGGCTGGGTTTTAAAAGAGTATCACAGTATCACCAAGGTTGGAAGAGACCTCACAGATCATCAAGTCCAACCCTTTACCACAGTGCCCAAGGCTAGACCATGGCACCAAGTGCCACGTCCAATCCTGCCTTGAACTGCCCCAGGGACGACGACTCCACCACCTCCCCGGGCAGCCCATTCCAGTGCCCAATGACTCTCTCAGTGAAGAACTTTCTCCTCACCTCGAGCCGAAATTTCCCCTGGCGCAGCCTGAGGCTGTGTCCTCTTGTTCTGGAGCTGGCCACCTGAGAGAAGAGAGCAACCTCCTCCTGGCTACAACCACCCTTCAGGTAGTTGTAGACAGCAATAAGGTCACCCCTGAGCCTCCTCTTCTCCAGGCTAAACAATCCCAGCTCCCTCAGCCTCTCCTCGTAGGGCTGTGCTCGAGGCCTCTCACCAGCCTCGTTGCCCTTCTCTGGACACGCTCGAGCATCTCAGTGTCCTTCCTAAACTGGGGGGCCCAGAACTGAACGCAGTACTCGAGGTGTGGTCTGACCAGTGCAGAGTACAGGGGCAGAATGACTTCCCTTCAGATCTTCTCCAGCTGAAAACCACTGGGTTTGGAGAAGGATTGCGTACGGAAGAGAATAATGCTTGTGTGTTTTCCTTCTTTCAGAAGGAAGAAGCAGGTCTGATTTTCATCATGCTGTTGCAGAAGGAAGCAGAAGTTGCATTTAGAAAGCTCTTCTGAATAAACAGGTAACTATTTTTTTCTTCTTTTCCCCTCACCAAATACTTCTCTTTGTGAAAAACATTACAGATCACTAAGGAGCAACTAGCAGCACCTTCCCTGCTTTAAGTCTCTCACTCCTTCTTAGAGGTCAGTGGAGGTGCTTACATTTTACAGGGCATCTGCCCACCCCTTCTTGTTTGGACCTGCACACATCATTCTGACATTCACTGTGGTGTTGTCTCTAAGGGAGGAACGTTGCAGGAGGAGAATTTAAGTATGAGCTTTTACATAATTTTAGATAAAGCAGGGTGTTTTGGTAAGGACAGATATGATAGCACAGAGATACAAGGTTCTTATTACAGCAGTAAGAGTTGGCTTATAACTTGACTGAATTTTTGCTAATCAATTCAGCACCCAAACTCATAACATTTGCTTATGAGTTTACATAACTCACACTTGGGTTACATAAACTCAAACAGTTTAAATTCAGTATAAACATATTCTAGATTCAAGATAGGTTCCTAGATAAAATAGAATATAACTTTCTGAAATATATTGGGATGTTAAAAATCATCAACCAAGGCCTCCCTCACATTTTTCACTGCACTAAAAAGGGAAAGAAGCACAACACAGTTTTGGAGAACAAACCACATTAAAAAATTGGTGAAAATGTGGTAGTTCTTCAGAGACAGCTCAACAGCCTATCTCAAAGAAGCCACCACCCTTGGGGCAGCTAAGAGGAGTGCTCCAAATGCTATGAGCTGCTCTTAGCTCTGTGTTGCTCTCTTGTCTGTCTCCAAGACAGCACAAGTGTTGATCTCTTTCTGAACATCAGTGTTGTATGCTTCTGTCTCACACAGCAGATTTCAAGGGAAATGAATGCCTTTGATCTGTCCTTCTCAACTGAGAATAAGCAAAAAGGTCATCTCTAGATGTGTTTATTCCTTGGTCTCAACACAGCCAGCGTGATTGTCCCTCAATCACCTTCTTCTGCCAAAAAATGAGATTAAAACCAGGGGGAAAAAAATCAGATGTCATGCCCTGTACAACTACTTTGAAAAGGTCATTGGGGAAGACTGTCTTTGATTTGTAGCGAAGAAAACAGAGAGTATATCATCTCTTGACATGATTTCCTGACTAACTTTTGGCGACTGACACAATTCTTTCTGCTCTATTGCTCTATCTACATACATGTGGACTACAGTCCGACTGTGTAATTGTAGTCGATGACAAAGTACATGTTAGAGACAGGCTCCAGGGAAGCAAGACAAACACTCAGCTCATTCAGCTATACCAAATGGTATCTGCCCTTTTTTTTAACTTCAAAGCTAATCCATTTGCCTCTAAGGGCTAAATAACAGCCACCAAACAGGATGCTAATCAAAGGAAACATAAAGAGTACTGATAACAGCCCAGATCAATCCTCTTCTTTCCAATTGATTTTCTTTGCTCTTTGTAAACAGAACCACAATTACATCACAGATTCTTATTCTGTATGTAATGGTTTGAATGCTCAAAGTGTTGGATTACCTTTAAACTTTTTAATAAATGGGTTGATAGAAATCCTGTTCCAAGTGTTTACTTAAAATAGGGGGAGTGTGGAATTATTGAAGAGCCCAGTCTGTGTTTTGCCTGCCTTGGTATAGACCAAGTTGGCCTCTAACCAAAGAAATTTTGCACTTTTGTTGTCATTGGCTGTTTGGAGCACACTGCAACCTCACATTTTAAGAAATATTTCAGAGTGGGGGTGGGAGAAGATGGAAAGGTTGTTGGGAGCCCCTCCTGGGGACTGGGAGGGCTGTTGTGTTTCTGTATTCCCTTTTCCCTTGTCTATTTCTGTCTATAACTGTAGATACTGTAAATATCTGCTTCTATATCCTGCTAAACTGTAAATATAAGCTTCATTCATATTTCCAGAGCCAGCTGAGTCTAGTCTGGGTGACTTCCAAAGTGTGGAGGGGCAGGGAACACCCAAACCATCGCAGGATACATAACGCTGTCAACAAACTCAGAATTCAGGCAAACTTTCCTTCCAGCATGTGAAGGACTTCACCTCAAAGCTCCCTCAATATTGTTCAAAACAAGAAGAAAGTCACTCATTTGGTAGCAATCATTGTCAAACATCCATTTCATCTATTTAAATGCTCCTTTTGCTGCTTTTAGCTAGAATCTAATTTTAAAGCAATACTTTAAAAAATAAGTGATGTTACAAAAACCATCATTGTCATTCCATCATTGTTAAACTCATCAACAACCTTGTGAAATAATTACAAGTTTGTGCCTGGAAGTGAAAGAGTTCTCCACAGTAAATTAATTTTAGTTGGTCACAAATGTACTCATAGTGATATTATTGATAGTAAGTTACACAGTTTTATGTGGATTTCTAAAGTAAGATTGAAAATCCCTTAGTTAAAGCTACACTATACTAAAACCTACAGTAAAGGAAGTGATAGGTAATTAAATGTTTATTTTAACATTGAGACTATAATTCAGCTTCATGTTTATGACTCTGTTCCAGCAGAACCTTTTCAACTTTCATATGCACTGTCTCAAAAGAAAATTGATTATCTGTAGCAGATTGCTTCTGACTGAATGAACAATCTTGAGCCGTAACTGATAGGTTGGACTGGATGATCTTGGAGGTCTCTTCCAACCTGGTTGATTCTATGATTATTCGACTCTATGATTATTCTATGTATTGGGAGTTGGCCACTGAATATAGACAACAATAGAATTTGTGTCCCTGTTGAAACTCAAACAAAGCTGGCACCAAATTTTGATTGTGTGCAAACTGCTATTATGTAGTCTTTTGTTTTCTTGACAGTTTTTTTTTTTACACAATTCTCAATAATTGATTATCCTAAGTGCTTCTGGTAGTTATTGTACCTGGTCCTTAATACAGAAGACATACTAATGACATGTCCCACAAATTGTGGAAGATGTGATTTTAATGGAACTAACTGCATCCTTTAACAAAGCCTGCTTGTCAACATCCCACATCACATACTGCAAACTCAAACTGTAAATTTTAGTGTTACTTTGCAGTCACATAAGTAACAGAGTCTGCAAAAGAACTCTGCTATTTCCTTCATTATTCATTTCAAATAGAATCGTAGAAACAACCAGGTTGGAAGAGACCTCCAAGATCATCCAGGCCAACCTAGCACCCAGCCCTAGCCAATCAACTAGACCATGGCACTAAGTGCCTCGTCCAGGCTTTGCTTGAACACCTCCAGGGATGGCGACTCCACCACCTCCCTGGGCAGCCCATTCCAATGCCAATCACTCTCTCTGCCAACAACTTCCTCCTAACATCCAGCCTAGACTTCCCCTGGCACAACTTGAGACTGTGTCCCCTTGTTCTCTTGCTGGTTGTCTGGGAGAAGAGACCAACCCTACCTGCCTAGTCCATACACTGGAGGGAAAAAAAAAGCCCAAACCCAACAGATATGGGAGGTCAGCATATCTTTGCTCAACAGCGCTACACAAGCTACATAAATAAAAGATAAAACTAGCATGCAAATGCTTAAACACATTAAATGTCAACTGGTTACCTTGTCAGAGTTGAGTGTTTCATTTTCTGGAATAGGCACTATGGGATGAGTGGACTGATGAGCCAAGATGTCACAGATTGGAGAGGTCATGACATTAAAAATAGGAAAAAAGAAATCCATTATCAGTTCAATTTCTGTATAAAACATCACTGAAGTTTAGTAATTAAAGTCAACACATTCAGTTATGCAAAGGACAGAAAGGCACCGAGATCTCATTTGTGTTTTCTGCTATATTGCATCCCCACAGTTGAAAGCGTGGGGATGTGATAAATCACTTTCCAATCTGAAAGAGATACCTCAAGCTAAAATCACAGCAAGGGCATCTGTCTTAGAATACACTTAGCGTGAGACAATGCATGCAGTTACTTTAAAATGCCTTTTTGTCACTTGGAATATCTGTCATCTTAAATCTCCTCCAGAACTGTTCTCAATCTTAAATTTCATAGGCATAAATCATGCAAAATATTTAACTCAAAAACCATTGTGTGATAGTAATTAGTATGTGCAGAAGGGAGTTTTAGATCTCAGTGATTTTCCAGTGTTTTGAGTATTCCATGACTTGCACAAGAGTATGAAGTTTGATGGATGTGACTCAAGATGAGAACCATTGCAATTTCAGTAAGATTTTAAATCAAACACAAGACACATTCTGGAGCTTATGCAAGGAATGTTAAGATGATAAGCTTGTGAGGTTTTCTTTTACAGTGACACAGAGGCATCCTTTCTAGAGCAAAGGTTGCTGAAAATATGGGGGGTTGGGTGGTTTAGAAATGTATGAAAACAAGCTTGGATACACTTCTATTATCACAGTGATACTTTTAATTCAGCACAGGCATTGTTTTGGCACTTGGATCAAATAATAAATTCACAAGTCATGTGTTGCTTAAAACCAAACTTTGCTCTTGCCCTAAGAAAATTCATTTTGAAATTGTGGGGTTTGAGAAGCAAAAATAATCTGCTGAACTGGTCCTGTATATAAAGAATACTAAAATGTAATATACTCTGTTTCTCTGCAATTACATTATGGACTGTCTGAGTATCTCTCTCTACCTTTGTCCAGTTGCTCTGATTTGTCTCCAGAGAACTGATCCCATCTATAAAGAATACTAAAGTGTAATATACTCTGTGTCTCTGCCATTACATTATGGACTGTCTGAGTATCTCTCTCTACCTTTGGATACTTGCTCTAATTTATTTCCAGAGAACTGATCCTGCATATAAAGAATACTAAAGTGTAATAAACTCTGTGTCTCTGCCATTACATTATGGATTGTCTGAGTATCTCTTTCTACCTTTGTCCAGTTGCTCTGATTTGTTTCCAGAGAACTGGTCCTGTATATATAGAATACTAAAGTGTAATATACTCTATTTCTCTGCAATTACATTATGGATTGTCTGAGTATCTCTCTCTACCTTTGTCCAGTTGCTCTGATTTGTTTCCAGAGAACTGGTCCTGTATATATAGAATACTAAAGTGTAATATACTCTATTTCTCTGCAATTACATTATGGATTGTCTGAGTATCTCTCTCTATCTTTGGACACTTGCTCTGATTTGTTTCCAGAGAAGTAGGAATCAACTCTAGCTACAAGAGCAGCAGTTACAGGACTTTGAAACATTTGTTTTTTTCTTTTTCTTTGTTTTTTTCCCCCCAAATTAAAAGGTGAGTGGATAACTTTAGGCAATGAGTTTATTTATTCATTCATTAAATTTAGACAAAGGAATAATTTTAAGCCAAAGGAGGGTAAGGAAGGCATACAGAGCCTAAATCAGCTCAGCAGCAACACCTGGCTCCTCATTTCAACCAGTGCAGCCACCAAGGCAGCCTCCAGAACTAACAGCACCCCACTGCTGCAGCACAACTTTTCAGAACAGACACAAGTGGTAGTTTAATGGCCTATGTGGGAGGCAGAAATCCTATTTCCAAACCCAGCTTCTTGTAGCTACCAAAGACAGGCAAACCTTAGTAATACACAGGTACAAAACCATGAAAAGCCCTTGGTATCTTGGCAAGCTTATTTCATTGAAATAAACCCTAGCACTGAGTTAGATATTGCTGTACCAGAATATGGCATCTCTGTACTCCAGGCAAAGTAAAAAGGGTCAAGCACAAAGAGAAGAGGGAAAGTATTGAACATTTTTTGTTTACTTTCTGATGTGCAGCTACCTTTCTGAGAATAGGCCACTGCTTGCAAGAAAGAAAAGCTCCCTAGGCAGGTAGTGATCCATGAATGCAGCAGCTCTTTTCCCCAAATTGCACAGAGAGCCAATCAATGAGAAATGCACTTTAATCGTATTATCTTGTCCTGGCCTTTCCTGCTGGTATTCATTGCCTATCATGTTAACCTGAAATGCCTCTCTGAGTCATGGTTCAGTCTTATCTTGTTCCTTGAGTTTGAGGTCTCAAGTCCCTCCTCACACCTGGCAAAACTAATGATCTTTATTTTGTTCAAGCAAAATATTTACTTCCTTTATTTTGACAGCATCCTCTTTTCCAACTAAAGAGCCAGCATGTGTAGGCTGGCCTCCATGGAGGGGGAAAAAATCACCTGCACCTTCTGGACAAACACCACTGATAATTTTGGAGAAATAAACAAGGATTTCGCTGATTAATAACAGAAGGAAAAAGTTAATACCGATTTAAGGCAATTCTCTCTGTTTTCACAAGGCTTCTCTGACATAAACACCCCAAAGTTATCACTGGAAAGTATATATATACCCTACTAGTCAGATAGCTGGAGACATGAGGTTTAGTCCTAAGGAAGTCACATATGACCACACTTATAAAGAGCTTTAAGCAGCACAGTAGTAAACATGGAGCACACAGCTGTTACATCCTTTCTACTGAAATAACTCTTAGTCTTGCAGGTCTGTGAAATGAGGGTGCTGGCTTTCCTCTTAGAATTGTACTGCTCTGCCAGCTGCAGAGGAGCCAAGAGCCTCAGTCTGTGTGACTTCATCTTAATTATAATGAGCTGGAGGCACATTCTGAAACAAGTCAGCCTTGCTGTGAAAAAGATCTTGTGCCTGTCCTCCAAAAGTTTAGTCAATGTGCTGCAGAGTTTTAGTCTTTCCTGCCTGATTTTTCCTTACAAATGTGACTTTTGTGTTATTGAATGCACACCACACGAGCCCTGCACACCTTACTAAGCTTGCTTTTTCCACCTCTGTAGGTGAAGACTGGACTCTTTCAGAGGAGAGGTAACAGTGAATCTCTGCAAGGAGAGATGAGCACTGTAATCAGGTCTCTCTCGTTGTCTGGACAAGTACTAAAGTAGGGCATTGGCATCTCAATTTTGTCCTCTCTGTGTGGTGGTGAGACCAGAGTGTTTGATGGGTATTTAACAGGACAGATAGCCCACCTTATAAAACTCATCCTTTTCTCTGAATCATAGTACATCTTGCAGCCCTAAGCACAGGGCAAAGGTCTTCAGAGAGTATGATCACATCTCTGCAAAGATGAGCTATCAGCACAAGAGTACAAGACAGTCAACTTCCAAGTACCAAAATGCAAAGTGTGCAGAATGAGGTGGGGTTTAATCTTCCTTACTCAATTCAAGAGAGATGTTGAGGTGCTGGAACATGTTCAGAGAAGGGCAACAAGGCTGGTGAAGGGGCTGGAACACAAAACCTACGAGGAGAGGCTGAGGGAGCTGGGGGTGTGCAGTCTGGAGAAGGGGAGGCTCAGGGGGGACCTCATTGCTATCTACAACTACCTGAAGGGAGGCTGTAGCCAGGTGGGGGTTGGTGTCTTCTCCCAGACAACCAGCAACAGAAGAAGGGGACACAGTCTCAAGTTGTGCTGGGGGAAGTCTAGGCTGGATGTTAGGAGGCAGTTGTTGGCAGAGAGAGTGATTGGCATTGGAATGGGCTGCCCAGGGAGGTGGTGGAGGCACCATCCCTGGGGATGTTCAAGAAAAGCCTGGATGAGGCACTTAGTGCCATGCTCTAGTTGACTGGCAAGGGCTGGGTGCTAGGTTGGCCTGGCTGATCTTGGAGGTCTTTTCCAACCTGCTTGATTCTATGATTGTGTGACAATCAGAGTCATATAAGAAAGTGCCCGTGACCACAAGATCTGAAATGTGACTACAACCTGGGCTATGTACTTTTTACAGGTGTGTTGCCTTAGTGAGACCTCACCAAGCTCTGTCACTGGCAATCTTGCATCTCCAGGTCAGAGCAGCCTGAAAGAAGCCCTAGTTTCTTCCAGAAGTGTAAAAGAATTCTATCTATTGACAGTAGAAGATAATAAAATTGCTTTTATAATTTCTATTCTTGATTCTTTTGCCAGGTACAAAATTCTGCATCACTCTTAAAAGGTTAATGAATATTTCTTACATTTTCCAGATGTCACTCAGTTATCTGCTAACATGCTAGTTGCTATTTCTAAGAACAGTGAAAGAGCAAACGAGACAAATCTGCATTGTTTGGCTGAAAAAAGAAAACAAACCAACAGCAAAAAAAAAACCCAACAACCTGCCCAAAAAAACCCCAAACCAAAAATCCACACCAAACAAACAAAAACAACTCCCCTAAAAAAACCCCACCACAAACCATAGAGCAGAGAAGGATATCCTGACAATGTATAAATATTTGTAGTAAGTCCAAAGAGAAATTATATACATACAAGGCTTTAAAAAGAGGTAGTTATATAACATCTTACTTAGACCTTTGTTCATTTTGCTCTGTAATCAGCAAGACATATTTGCCTTTAAAAAGGTCAGTTTAGCTTTATTGTGCTACGAATCACAGCTGCCTCTGAACTAATAAAAAGATTTCTGAGGTGTTCTCAATGTAAAGCCTTTTTTTACAACTCTAAGTCACTCTCTAGAGGGTTTGCAACCTTTGCTAATTGAGACACAGGTTTAAAAACTCTTCAGAGACAGTGAGAAATTATGTGCATTGGAAATAATGTTTCAGCTGCAGCAAGCAGAGAACATTCATGTATACACTATTATTTCAAGCTAGTCTTTTATGTGCTTTGAAAATAAACTGGGTACTCTAGATTCTTATGAACCATGGAGCCATTCCTCCACAACAGGAAAAAATACAGATTTCCCAATGACTAACCATGTTTATTTACACATGTATGACAAATGTATAGAATCATAGCATCAACCAGACTGGAAGAGATCTCCAAGATCATCCAGGCCAACCTAGCACCCAGCCCTTGCCAGTCAACTAGAGCATGGCACTAAGTGCCTCAGCCAGGCTTTGCTTGAACACCTCCAGGGACGGTGACTCCACCACCTCCCTGGGCAGCCCATTCCAATGCCAATCACTCTCCCTGCCAACAACTTCCTCCTAACATCCAGCCTAGACTTCCCCCAGCACAGCTTGAGACTGTGTCCCCTTGTTCTGTTGCTGGTTGCCTGGGAGGAGAGACCAGCCCCCACCTGGCTACAACCTCCCTTCAGGCAGTTGTCAACAGCAATGTGGTCACCCCTGAAATCAATTCCAAAGTGCTAAAAATTACATCTAAGTACATTATGACTGAACTATTTCCCTGAGCCCAAGTAATGAAATACAAGAACACACAAAGAAAACACAACAGCGTTAAGCATTTGTATCTTCCCAATGTGGAGGTCCAGTTTGAGCACTCATGAACTGGCTTGTTTGCTTCTGATTTATTCTTCTATGCTCAATTGTTTTGGGTCAAACACAGTAGAGGGCTGACCAACTGCAACACAGCTACACTAGTACAGAATTTAAGTAGCAAAGTTCAAAAGAGAGGCAGAAACTTTCTTCTAGAAATAAAAGGAGCTGAGATGATGTCTGGGAGAAAAGCCCTTTTCCATGGCAACCTTAAAGGATGCCTCATTCACAGAATGTCAGTTCATACTATGCTGCTATTAATGGAATCCAATCTCTAACAAGTAGGAGATTGGATGGTGAGGTAAACAACATTGATTTCACTTACAAAATAATAACATCTCCTTTAGGTATTCTTCTTACCCATCAGACTGCATATCTGCAAGTGATTGTGGAAGGCTGACACTTTCAACACAACAACATTTAGTAATTTTGAGAAAACTCTATTTAGATCCAGGGGAAAAAAATACATTAGCTTCAGCCCAAAATTGGACATTAAAGGAAACTTATTTCTTGCAAGCTCAGAATTTCAGTCTCTTAAGCAATGTCTGATCAGGTACAGAAGGGATAGTTTTTTAACCATTGCTCATACCTCTTGCAAAAAGCCAACACATTTTCAAGCCTGTGCTGACAAATATTTGACTGACAGGGAGATTTTCACAGGGATGCAGATAAATTGTGTGCCAAGCCCCTGCTGACAGAGAAGAAAAAAGGAACTGAGAGGCAGTCCCCAGCAGAGAGAGCTACACCCACTCATCCAGTACCTTTTCATAGAATCTACCAGGTTGGAAGAGACCTCCAAGATCATCCAGGCCAACCTAGCACCCAGCCCTAGCCAGTTAACTAGACCATGGCACTAAGTGCCTCATCCAGGCTTTTCTTGAACACCTCCAGGAATGGTGACTCCACCACCTCCCTGGGCAGCCCATTCCAATGCCAATCACTCTCTCTGACAACAACTTCCTCCTAACATCCAGCCTAGACCTCCCCTGGCACAACTTGAGACTGTGTCCCCTTGTTCTGCTGCTGGTTGCCTGGGAGAAGAGGCCACCCCCACCTGGCTACAACCTCCCTTCAGGTAGTTGTAGACAGCAGTGAAGTCCCCCCTGAGCCTCCTCTTCTGCAGGCTAAACACCCCCAGCTCCTTCATCCTCTCCTCATAGGGTTTGTGTTCCAGGCCCCTCACCAGCTTTGTCACCCTTCTCTGGACACCTTCCAGCACCTCAAGATCAAGGTTCACTATGACAGGTCATTTCTTTCTTCCTCAAAAAAACAGTCAATTTCCCAAACTGTAATGCTCTCTGCTCTGACAGATATTTACATTACCTGTGCCTCCATATGAATCATAACACCATAAATCAGCCCAAGCTGGAAGAGGCCAAACGTTCATGGGATAAGGCGTGTAGGTCAGGCTATCTAGTACCCATCTAGTACCCTGTCCAAATGCATCAGGATAACCTCCAGTGATGGGGACTCCATCATATCCCTGGGGAGGTTTTCTCAGTGGTTGGTTGTTCTTACTGTGAAAAAAAATACAACTTAAAAATTGTTTTATGCAAGATGAAACCTCTCCCAATGCGAGCTGTACCTGCTGTTTCTTGTCTTCTCCACATGGCTCCACAGGGAGCCCCCTGTGAAGAGAAAGTCACCACTCTCTTTGCAGCAACCCTTTTAAGTACTGGAATAGTGTGATGAGGCTCTCCCTGAGCCTAACTCCTAATGTCTTAACCTAACTCCTTCTTTCTTTCCTCATAGGACAAGCTCTCCAACTCTTTGATCATCTTGAGCCTCCTGCTTTGGAATCTCTCCAGTCTGTCCACATGTGTTTTGAATTACAGGGACCAAAACTGGACACAATATTTCAGTTGCAGAGTTCTACTCTTCCACTCCACACAGTCCTCTATTAAAGGTTGGAGGGGTTCACAGCAGAGACATACCCTGAAGTTAACCATGAAGCTAAATATTATCTCAAGCAATAGTTGTGCTCAAGTCCACATTCCTGAGCTGTTTTATTCCAATCAAAAGGAAAGCTAACCTTTTTTTACTAATAAAAATGTTCAACTCATATAATTATTCACTAGCAAGGACTACAGCTGCAGCAAGGTCTGATGCCTGGGAGGGGCAGTAGGGAAGGAAAGAACAAGGGAGATGACAAGGACAGTGGCAACAGAACCAGCAACGTCTCTATTTAAGAAGCAGCCTGTGAATGGATGACAGAGCCTTCCCTGCTCTTGTCTAAGCAGAAGGAAAATAACATCTTAGTTCCTGCTGTCTTCTCCCATTAAAGCTAAAATCATATGGGGCACAGCCTATGGATTTCATCACTCCAAATGGTGATAAGCTACAAAACCTCCAGAGGTTTACCTTTCCACTTCAGCTGTGTAATTCCACCGTCTAAGAAGATTCTGTTACCTGGTAGTGCTTCATACAACACCAACGTGGCACAGGGTTCAGTCTGCCTAAAGAACACCACCGTATCCTTTTCAACAGCTGATTTCAGTTAGAAACACCTGTTATTTTGTTACACCCTGCACCAACAAGTTAAACGACACTAAATTAAGAAGCTCCTCATACCTAGCCCCGCCTGGCATAAAGCAATGGTTTGCTCTGGGTTTACCCATGTCCCGTTTCCCATTTTCCGAGGGCATCCTTGTCTCAGGTGATTTTCAAAAGCAATTGCAGGGAGCATCAACTCCAGGCACTGTCGCAGATCCATCCTGGGGGCTCTCGGCAGCGTATCTTAAACCACGGCAAGAATGCGTGCCGGTGCATTGCGCCCTCTAGTGGAGGACAGAGCGAAATACAAGAGGCAATTGAAAGGTGAGTTGCAGGTTGACCCTGTGGACAGTGACCGTATGCTTTATGGATGGCTGGAGACACAGCAAGTGAGCCACGCACCCAAGGGGGGAAACTATTTAGAGTAGAATTGAGGAGACATAGCCAGGTTTTGGCACAAATGCTGCGTTTTCTCAAGGACGTTGACACAACACATCGCAGTCTCACCCGCTTGGCTGAGTCTAAACCAGAAACTCTCCTGTGTGCTATGCCTTTGAGCTCAAGATCCGGAAAATGGGTGGCAAGAGCTGCAATTAGTTCCAGCAGAAGCTAATGTGTCACCCACGGAAAGAGTGTGAGCAAACCAGCAGCTCAGAGCCTGGCAGCATAAGGGGATCGAGCAGCTGCTGCTTCACAACCACATCGTCTCCTGCTGCTCCTTCTCAGAGACACCAGCCCCACACTTGACAAACTGGCCTCAAAGCTTCATGCCAAGCACAGCTAATATCTCACTATTTCATTCTTAACTTGCTCTTCCACTGTCCACAGTGGTTTATCATTTTAATGACAAAGGAGCCTATGTACATTCTTGTTATTTGCAAGCACATAAATCCTCTAACACTCATTATGAGTTGTTTTCGTTACACTCTGAATCAAAGTGCCCAATTTCCACCCCACCCCCCAAAAAAAATCAATATTGTTTCACCAGTTTCAAATGAAAACTTGGCAGGGATGGGAGATTTTGCAGACATCTAAGAAATATCAAAAGAGAGAAGCTAATAAAGCTGGTGCCATCTGGAACCTCATCTAGTCTGTACTATCACTGAAGATTCAGCTTGAAAGGCTCTGTCCTTTCAAGATGCACTAGCTGAAGGAAGGGCAATAATATCACCTAGAGAGGATGCTTTTGGCGATGGGATTAGAAAGGAAAAGAAAATGCAGGGAGAGCAAGAGAATGTAAATCTGAGAGCTGAACCTCATAGCAGGACTGGGAAAATCTTGGAAGAAAGCCAGGTCAGAACAGTAAATTTTGCCTGCTGAGTTCTTATTTGAGGACATGTGGACTAGCACTGCCTGTTCCACAGGGAGCTTACTAGTAGCTTTTACTAGCTACTAGTCTCCTGATTGTAAGCTACAACTCTTCTAACCCACGGAAGCAGCCAATTTACCTAGTTTTGGCATGTTGGTGGGAGCACCTCCCAGTCTTGGAAGCCAGGTGCTGTGCAGCCAACAATGCTAACTACTAAAAGCAAGCTTAGAATCAGGGTGTGCCCTTAGAGGCTAACAACCCTGTGGTTAGAAATTACCACGATTTTCACCTGTTGTCTGGGCACCAAGCCCAGTTTCACAGGCTGTGCTGTAGCCCCACAGATCCTATAAAACTGTGAATGTCCTCATGTGTGCATCCAAGTCTTCACAGGTGACTTGCCGTTGGAATGGGCTGCCCAGGGAGGTGGTGGAGTCACTGTCCCTGGAGGTCTTCAAGAAGAGACTGGATGAGGCACTTGATGCCATGGTCTAGTTGACTGGCTAGGGCTGGGTGCTAGGTTGAACTGGATGATCTTGGAGGTCTCTTCCAACCTGGTTGATTCCATGATAAGTCACAAGGGATTTTTATCAGCACGAGAAACCTGCACCAAGAGGCAGGAGCTGAAATCATAAGCATATACTGTCATGTTCAGCACTCGATTGTCTTCCCCAGATCTGGTTGTTGTACCATTCATTGTTGTGCTTGGCCAGTGCTGTGGTTTTCAAAAGTAGCTTCAAATGTCAGAAAGCTTCACACTATGGTATAGCTCAGGTTTGTATCTTCCTGAAAATACAGAGTTTGCTAATTGCAAAACTTCATCAGCAAAACCATAGACAGCAGAATCAGTGCCCAGCCCTGATGAAAGAGAAGCCATCCCTGCCTTTACAGAGAGACTCCACTAAGATGGCCTGGACCAGAAGTTGTCCAGCAACAGTAAGAGGTCAACCCTTCTCTTTCATCCTAGGAAATGGCAGCACAGCACTCTGGCATTAGAAAGCTTTCAGCAAGTTAAAGCCTGAAAAACTCTTTATGAACTCATTTGTAGTGTCTGGAGTCATAGAATCATAGAATCAAGCATGTTGGAAGAGACCTCCAAGATTATCCAGGCCAACCTAGCACCCAGCCCTAGCCAGTCAACTAGACCATGGCACTAAGTGCCTCAGCCAGGCTTTGCTTGAAGACCTCAAGGTACGGTGACTCCACCACCTCCCTGGGCAGCCCATTCCAATGCCAATCACTCTCTCTGTGAAGAACTTCCTCCTAACATCCAGCCTATACGTTCCCCAGCACAACCTGAGACTGTGTCCCCTTGTCCTATTGCTGGTCATCTGTTCACTGTCAGCCTGAGAAGTTCAGAAATAAATTGTAAATCATAATTTCCATTAATTTTGTTGTTGTTGTTATTCTACATTCTCTAGAAACCCATAGAAGGGGAAACCTTTTGATGCCCCTCATATGTGTTGCTGGAACCCATGAATATTACAAATAAACCTTTCTTGGTTTGTAATGCTGAGCACTCCTGAAAAATGCTGGGATTATCCTATGCTGAGTCAGAGCTATGGGAAAGAGTGTAAATAACTAGCATTAAGATGTTTTTCAAATGCAGGTTTAAAAGGAAAAAGAGAGGACTGCTGTTGGAAAGTCTCCCTCTCTAAGTGAAGCATAGCAGTAAGATAAATTCAATTAACAAGGTATTTTATTTAGATTGTGCCTGCCAAGAGGACTATTTGCTTCATTTCACAACCCTCCAGATGGAAGATTCCAAGCACATTGGATAAGTTTATAACAAGATCCTACAGGGACATTCAGATTACGCATCAGAGTTGAGGCTTAATTCACAGTAATGCACACAGTTCCACAAGAAAAAGGCTGACAGAAGCATTTCTCTGAGGTTTCTCAGAAACAGTGGTTCATAGAGGCCAGCAAAGTTCAAGATATATTTTTGCAAGGTCACTCTATGGCTTTATGGAGAAAACATCACTTGGTCTGTTGGAGCAAACATTACTTTTGCCGCCCTATGGCCTCCCCATTAGTGCCCTTGATGTGCAGCAGAAAAGCTGTCCCCTCAAGGTCTAATAGGATGTGCATATGGTCCTGGTGGAACAACACACTGAGTGACATGGAAAATCACTGGGACTCCTCTGTAGTCTCCCTTGGAGAGGAAAGAGGGAACCTTGCCCGGTCCTAGCAGTCTCCATTTCTCTTTGAAGTGGATTCAAGTCTGTACCCCAAAAGGAAGAGGCACTTTCCAGTAGATCTGATCCAGACATATGCTTGACAGAGGAGCACAGGATTTCCACTTTGTTTTGTGCAGTGTTTCCTACATTGTCATAAAAATTGTTCTCTCCTCTATGTACATATCTTTAGTCCCTGTAGAAAGCCCAGCTGTCCATGCCCAGCCTGGAGACACTCCTCCATAGAATCATAGAATCAACCAGGTTGGAAGACACCTCCAAGATCATCCGGGCCAACCTAGCACCCAGCCCTAGCCAGTCAACCAGACCATGGCACTAAGTGCCTCAGCCAGGCTTTGCTTCAACACCTCCAGGGACGGTGACTCCACCACCTCCCTGGGCAGCCCATTCCAATGCCAATCACTCTCTCTGCCAACAACTCCCTCCTAAAATCCAGCCTAGACCTCCCCTGGCACAACTTGAGACTGTGTCCCCTTGTTCTGTTGCTGGTTGACTGGCAGAAGAGACCAACCCCCACCTGGCTACAACCTCCCTTCAGGTAGTTGTAGACAGCAATGAGGTCTGCCCTGAGCCTCCTCTCCTGTATGCTAAACACCCCCAGCTCCCTCAGCCTCTCCTCACAGGGTTTGTGTTCCAGGCACCTCACCAGCTTTGTTGCCCTTCTCTGGACACCTTCCAGCACCTCAACATCTCTCTTGAATTGAGGAGCCCAGAACTGGACACAGCACTCAAGGTGTGGCCTGACCAGTGCTGAGTACAGGGGCAGAATAACCTCCCTCATCCTACTGGCCACACTGTTCCTGATACTGTCCAGGTGCTCCTCAGAGAATCATCTTACTTTGCAAAAAAAGAAGAGACCAGGTTAAAACAAGAATCTAAGATTATTCAATAATCTTTAGGGAAATTAGCTGAGGCTACCAAAAAAACCCAAAACAATCCTTCAAAGGTTGTTACTCACCTGCTCAATATCTTTATCACTGATTTCTTCAAGGTACTTTTTAAAAGGATTAGGCTGATAGGGCTCCTCTAGCTGCTGTGCACTCCTTCCTTTCACCAGCACAGGACGAATGACACCAGGTTTTGTCTTGGCAGATCACACATCCAGGAGAAAAGAGATGGCAGAAAACCAAATCAAAACAGTTGGCATATTATCAGAATGTTTGTTAGAGAAGCCAATTCCACAGAGGCTGTTCTGAGCAGATTTGAAAACTTTCTATAACAGGTTTCACTTAAAAAACCCCAAACTTCAGGTGTCATGCTGCCTGACCTACTTTTAATACAGACTGTAGACAAAAAACCATCAGGAGTCGTTTTTCTGTGCCAGAAACTCATCACTGACATCTGTTTACTACCACCACAAAAATAGATGCTGGACTATCAGTCTGGGTGCATGGGCTTTGCTGTTTCATTTTGCTACTAGTTTAGCTGCAGCTTGGGTAAGTTCATTAAGTCACACTTCATTAAGTCACACTTCATTAAGTCACACTCTATGCACAGCCACAACTCTTTTTTCATGCTGCATGTTCCTTTCTGGGCTCCTCAAAACTGTAACTGTAAAACAAGGCAGGGCAACATGCTGTTAACTTGCACCCATGTAGGAAGGGAAAGTCTTACTGGGGGATATCAGAGACTGTATGCTGAATTTTGACAGTAGCTCTAAATGTTCACTTGGAAAAGTATAATTTTAGAGAATTTGATCAGCACAGATCATAGAATCAACCAGGTTGGAAGAGACCTCCAAGATCATCCAGGCCAACCTAGCACCCAACCCTAGCCAGTCAACTAGACCATGGCACTAAGTGCCTCAGCCAGGCTTTGCTTCAACACCTCCAGGGACGGTGCCTCCACCACCTCCCTGGGCAGCCCATTCCAATGCCAATCACTCTCTCTGACAACAACTTTCTCCTAACATCCAGCCTAGACTTCCCCTGGCACAACTTGAGGCTGTGTCCCCTTGTTCTGTTGCTGGTTGCCTGGCAGAAGAGACCAACCCCACCTGGCTACAACCTCCCTTCTCATTTCAGACAAATCAGATTACCCTATAAAGAAAAAAATTCTCCATTAACTGCCAACCAACCAAAAAAATGGACTATTAAGTTGTCAAATTAGTACATCTGTGGTTTTCAGGATTCTTAAGTGAAGTCTGGCATGATGAATTGTGGCCTAAGCTCTAAATGAAGGCAAGGAGGTAATTCTAAAATAGATAACTTGGTGATGAGCAAGGAAAAGGGAGGGGGAGAAGGTACATTCTCACTGGAATTTGGTAAGTATTGATATCCTGGAAGGGTCTGTGATTGAAATCAAACATTTAAATGAATGAATTACATCCCTGTATCTTATGTCTGTCCAACAGAAAATGGGGAACCTTTCTCACAATGGACATAGATAACAGCAGCAGTGCTGCTGAGTTCCTTCTGTGGTTGCGGTCCAGAGGGGCAGCTTGCCTAGCTGGGACTAAGAGGTGCTGTCACAGCTGCCCATCCTCAATCTGCAGCAGGGTTAAAGAATGCAGAGAAGAAACTTGATTTGCTATTAAATTTATATATAAGATTTAGGCTATGTACATTTAATAACACTCTTCACAAGTGCAATATGCTTAAGCAATCTGTATGGGAAAAAAAAGGGAAGCTTACTATGAAAGTAGCTTAAAATGATGCAGCTGAGGTTGCTGGATGTGTCTTGTAAACTGAGCTAGGGACCACCTTAAAGTAAGATCTGCATGCATCCATCAAGGACAAAGAAAGAGTGGTGCCCATTAGAGGGGAGCGTGGAGTAGCCAGGAAATATCTCCATCTGTTGTGCTTTTGCCTCTGGCCTAGGAAAGGACAGAGCAGTGCCCAGGGAATGACATGAAGGTGACAGAGGTGAGGAGAAGCACAACATGTCTAGAAAGAACAAGGCCTAAGCAGCAAAACATCTTCCCTTAGCTTGACATTTTATCCCATTCCTCCTTCCCAAAGGTTGAAGCATCTGCCTTATCAAATGGGAAGAAACACATTCAGATGAAAGCAAAACTTCAGCCATGAGGTGGTAAAAGATTAATGTTTGCAAGCTACATTAAAAACCTTTCCATTAAGAAGGAACATGGGGTGCTCATTTAATGAATTTGGAGTTCACAGTTCTTGACTGTTCCTTTGTAGGATTCACCATAAAATGCTTATTTTCCTCTCCAAGACTTCTGAGGAGAGTTTGTACAAGTGAAAGACTTTTGGCATTCAACAGAAAGATAAAGATAAAAAATGAAAGGAAAGCTACAATTGTAATCAAGTCCTAATTACACAGCCGAAGGACCTGTGGCCTTCTAGAGCTCCTGCACACCACATAACTATGTAATTAAAAGCCCACTGAGGCATCTGAACACATCAAGGATAAGCTGCTCTCCTTACGTAGGAAGCCTCTTCTAAAGGCATGCTGCACAACTGTTTCTAATGAAGCATTTATCTAAGCAATGCCCCACTCTCAAGTGCTGCCTGAGTCATGTCTTGATGTCCAACTCTGCTACCAGAGCAACAGATATCTGCCAGCAACTAGAATATGACATAATTTATCAGCTCTGTACAATCTTTGATCCAGAACTAAAAAGCCTTTGGTAGCAAGTGACATAGGCTGCCCAGGGAGGTGGAGGAGTCAGTGTCCCTGGAGGTGTTGAAGAAAAGCCTGGATGAGGCACTTAGTGCCATGGTCTATTTGACTGGCTAGGGCTGGGTGCTAGGTTGGCCTAGATGATCTTGGAGGTCTCTTCCAACCTGGTTGATTCTATGATTCTATGATTCTATGATTCACTCAGCTTTATTCACAATGAAATAATTATTTTTTTAAATTAGCCTCTCACATTACTTAGAGAGAACAGGGACCTGGAGGCAGAGGGGACGAGTATGCAGTGTAACCCACCCAAGACAATGCAGTCATATTCTGTTAGCACTAAGAAGCCAGAGTCTCCTAAGGAGCCTCTAAACTCTTGAGAGCATCTGATTTCAGATAGTGAATGACTGGAGCAATAGTGTTCAAACTAAAAAAGCTCTGGGAAAATGGAACCAAGGTATGCACACAAAATAGATCCCATGCAAATTTTGTCTCATTTGCTTAATATGTAAAGAAAAATCAGTGTTGGCTAATAATAATGGCAACATGGTGATTAGTGTTGATGAATAAATCATAGAATCAACCAGGTTGGAAGAGACCTCCAAGATCACTCAGCCCAACCTCGCACCCAGCCCTAGCCAGTCAACTAGACCATGGCACCAAGTGCCTCAAGAGTGGCATGCCCAATGCTTTGCCTGTCCTATGGATGAGTCATATAGTTGAGAGGTATAGACAGAGCATTTGTGGTCAAAATAAGTAGTCATTCTCTGATACAGCTAGTAGGAGACTCCACAAGAGAAGTAATTAGCTGAATCACAAATCCTGCAATATCTCTAAGTCAAAACATTACTACTGAAGGATGACTCATGCAGAGATCATAACATGCTCAGAGACAGCAAAATCTGAACAAAATATATGCACAAGAATTCTACTGTAGTGTTCACACTTTAAAACAACTCAAATCAAAAATATAGTTAAATAATTCAAATACTTAGTGGGTGAGGGGAAGATGAAAAATCAAAGAAGCTGTCAAGAGGATGAAATGGTTATAAGTGACCAGAATACTGACAAAGACAGCACAGTTTCAGAGAAGCTGTGTATCAGATTATAAGAAGATTTTAAGGGATCAATAAAGTACTGGGATGATGAAAGAGTAGGGCAAAGAAGTTTCAAAAAGGAATAAGGTGGAAAAGGCTACTGAAACAGGAAGGTGTATTTAAAAACAGTCTAGAGAAACATAAAGTAATAAAATATAGCCCAAATATAAAACCATGCTACATTAGCCACATTTCCTTGTGACTAGAAATCTATGGATGCAGTCAATAGAATCAAGGCATAGAAAAGATGCATGTAATAGAGGAGATCAAGGCTGATCATTAATTTGTTCCTCACTTCACCTTTCCTCATGGAAGCACTTAGGGAGGTTCTCACACTGCCAAAGAGACAATCTGAAGGAACTGTCTCCAACACAGTATCAATAAGACAGGTTTGAGAACAATGCAATAAAATGATCAAATAAAGTGCAAGGAATAAATAAAGCTGTAAAGCAATTTCGGTGTGAGAGTGTCACGTTGTGAATTGTGGTGTTTAACTTACTCCTTCAGATATAATCAGCATCAGAAGAATGAGAAGTGGCAACCATGAGGTAGGCTCCTGAAGGGAACCAGGAATCACTGTCACCGTGTGTGACCTTTCAAGCTGTGCAAACCAGTAGGGACAAATTACACTAAAGATTAGAATTAGTGTACATTTGGACAAATAATAAAGAATGGCTTTTGAAATGGCACCCATGCCTGATAAATCTCTTACTGTTATTTTAAAGAACCAGCAATGCAAGAAAGCTGTCTGGTACAGAAGACATAGGTTAAGTTTCAATTAGCAGTAGAAGAATTTTCAGGCATCTAGGAACATGCAATAGGTGAAATCATGTGAGAATCCACAGATTATCTATGTGAAGTCAGGTTTTTTTCCCCCCATTGAGTCCCTAAATGCATGACCAAGGGTAGCCAAATGAGACTGCATCACAGGTTATTAAATTCAATGGATGTGCAGCCATAGTGCCTGGGGATTTCCAGAAGTTTTGGTGATGGTCTTTCAGCATGGTACAATGAAGAAACTGAACTGCTACAGAGTAAAACACTATTTCCTACAGACCAGTTAAAAGATGGAAAAGGAAATGTTGGAGCAAATGTTCAAATTTCACCATGAAGGAAAGTCACAAACAGAGTTGCTCAGCCATGTGCTCAGGATGATGCAGACTGCTTAGAAAAGAGTAGCTGATACATGACAAAGTTTACTGGCAATATTGAATCATTCAGGGAGGTAAACACAAAATGTGAGTGCAAAGAGTTGCAAAGAAACCTTATGACACCGAGTGAATGAGAAACAAAAAGGGGTGCCATCCAGAAGGGTCATGACAGCCTTGAGAAGTGGGCCAGTGACAGCTGCATAGGTTTGACAAATCAAAGTGCAAGGTTCTGCATCTGTGTCGTACGATACAGAATTAACAAGTAAACTCTGCCACTACAGAATGTGGTAGAGACTGAAGCATAACAAGTTTACAACATTACCTGGAAGAAATAATGAAAGTAGACCTTGTCAAAAGTTACTAAAAAAAATAAACTGATTCAAGAAGTTCCTAAAAATCCATTAGCTGAAGCACAAGAAGGAAAATTTCTCATGCACAACTCCTTTTTTTCCCCCCCTAAACAGTCATTAATAGTCACTGTCACATGGACAGGACACATGACCTCTCTTCTGGGTCCTCTTCAGAAAGTTTGACTACAACAGGATTAAGGTGTAATAAGAGCTAAGATGAACATCTAATGTATAATCTCCCTTTCTTTATTTGATTTTACTTAAGCCAGATTTGATTTAAACCAGTGAGTAAGAAGGAAATAAGTTTTAGAACATTGATGCATATCAACAGAACTGGAATATTTAAGAAGCCTAAGAAGCAGCAGTAGACTCTATAGTTATCACATATAGTTATGTAGTCTGCCATTTGGTCCATGGGTTTAAGAGCAGTGTCAGCATTTACAGTTACTTCAGAGGGGTGTGCATTCAGGACGGAAGGAGGTAATGTAGCTCTGTAGAGGCAATACAGCTTCACGAGAGGATACTGACTGCAGCTTCTCTCAAAAGACTAAGGAAGCAAACAATGATTATTTTGATGCTGTGCTTGGGCAAATTTTGAAAAGCAGCATATCATGGCTGCACAATACGTACCAGCTGACTTTCTGTCACCATGGGTGCTGATTTGTAGAGGTTGGCCTGCAAAAAAAGAAACATATACCATATTACATACAATATCATAGTGATTAAAGCAATCGCAGGAGAAAAATCCATGGATAGCTGTAAGTTTAGGCACAGAAACTTTTACACTGATGGACTGATATATGATTGGTAAAATAAGTCAAAATATTGTCATTTCCAATTTATTTCCAGGTATGATAAAATATGAATGCTTAAAGGATTTTTGGAGGGGGTTGTTCTTTTGGGTTTGGGTTTTGGGGTTGGTTTGGGCTCTGATTTGCTTTGCTTTAATGCTTAACGGTTTGAAAATAAAGCAGGGTAGATTTAGGTAGGACATTAGGAGGAAGCTCGTTACAGTGAGAGTAGTAAAATACTGGAACAGGCTTCCCAATGATGTGATTGAGGCCTCGTCTCTAGAGACATCAAAGATCAGCCTCAGTGTATCCCTAGGCAGCCTGATGTAGTTGATGGTGTCCCTGCTGGCTGCAGGGGAGTTGAACAAAATGATCTTTGAGGGTCCCTTCCAACCCTATGTAATCTGTGAGCTTGTGATGTTAAAATTTCAGGGATACTTTTTTACAAGTGCAGCAAAAATTCACTTTTTAACCTTGATCTAATCTTAAAACATACACAGAGGCTCGGGAAGAGGTCCTTTACAGCTGAGGTTTAACACACACCCTTGCAGGCTGTGGTCCACACCAGCGAGCACTCTTCCAGACAGTTCTCCATTGTGGTCTCCATTGTAGCATGGAGCATGTTGCTTTTGGTGACATAATGGGATGAGACCACACTCAGTCTTGTGCTGGGCTGGGGAGACTCACTTTGAGGGGGGAGAAGTTGAAGGGGAACAGAAAAAGACAGTTCTGTAGAATTGTCTCAGTTTGCCCTCAGCCTGAGAGTCAGAGCAAAAGCCAACAGGTGGTTTACTACCTGGGACAGAAATAGCCTTCATATGCCCTGCAAAGAAGCAGAGCAAGAGAGGGGGAAAGCACTGGTGACATAAAAGCACTTTTAGTGACACCTGGCTCCTCCCTCAGGAGAGTCTACAACCATGGCAAAGTCCAGGAGAGCCTAGATTGAGTAGCCACCACATTTCAGCCTGGAGAACACCTGTCTTCCAACACACAAAAACTTCAGCATGCTTGTACAATTTACAGGAAATTTTAGCCTATCAACAACCCTCTGCATCATTCCCAAATACAAATACTTGTTTGTTTCATTTATCTGGAAAGTTCCAGGGGAGGTTGGGAAGGAAGCATCTGTAAGAGTGGTTTTCTATGCTAAGAAAGAAAACCTATCTGTATTACTCCTAGGCATATAAATTGGATACTTGAATTCATGGTATATGTCAGCTACAGCTCTGGGAGCTGGAGATCTGCAACATTGGAGTGGTATTAAGCACACTTTGTCCTCACAGACTATCTCTGAAACACACTCTTATTTCATTAAAAAGCTCTCTTCCAATATCCTTTCTAATTAGTATGAGCCAGCATAATCCATCAAATAAAAATCGTGGTTTGCAATAAAATATGCATACAGCCACATTGAAAAAGCAAAATGGAATTGATCAGTCAAGCATTGTACTGGCATAAAATTGCAAAGCCTCGACTGCTTTGCCAGCAGTACTTTGGTTGGACTTTAAACAGAAATGCTGGATGGTAAGAAGAGATTTCTCATCACATAACTAGATGACTTGTAAGTAAAGTATAGGACTTAAATAACTCTGTTTGCTAGTGAAAATTAAAATGCTAATCAGGTTTAATGTTTCAATAATTGAACTGATGACTCAATGCAGACATTTTCTTCCTGTGCTGAAATGTGTGTACATGGGACAAACCTAAAATTCATCTAAAGTGGATTTTCAGCTAACTTTATATCTTGGAAGAAAAAGTCCAGGTCAAGCTCAGATTCTAATGGACAGGCAAGAACCAAAAGACTCCTACCAGAGCAAGTCCCCTATGGTGCAAGCTGAGTCCAAACAAACCAACCCTTAAGCACCCATTTGCAAAATAGCTCAAAGCAAACAAAGAAGTGTGTGAATAAATTAATTTCAACAGTATGTTCACACAAGTAAAATTATCAGTGAACACTACACAGGGGGTTCCAGCCATGATGGATCTACAGCAGCGGGAAGATGTCAAGTCTCAATTGTCAGTGCCCCTCTGCATTAGAGATGCCTCACATCATGAGCAGCTGCCAGTGTCTGCTACATGCAGATTCACCTAGAATGGGACCAAGATTAGACAAATTAGACATTGCTGCATGCAAATTAGAGAGTAATTATAGAAGTACTTACAAATCTTGTTTCACGCCCAGCTGCTCTCTGCACTGTAGCTGACACCTTATACAAAAGAAATAGTTATATTAAGAGCAAAGTGTCGCTCAAAGGAGGAACTCAGAGAGATTTTCATCATTGTGACAAGTTATTAATTGCTCAAATTCGAGAAAATGTGTATTTTCCATAAATATTTCATGAGATATGTGAGAATAAAGGAGAGTTTTGCTAGAGATGCTTGTTGTGGATAATATCAGATTTCATTTGTATTGCTAAAAACCATTGATCCTACTCTGTTCAAACTGGCTATTATATTATCTCTATGAACTCCCATAACTAAATATCTGTTAGTAGAGAACCACAGGTGTGGCTGCTCATGAAATTTAAGGTTCATAACCTTACATGCCCTCTTTATATGTTCTCATCCACAAGAACTTGCTTTCCTCTGCCTAAGCCACGCTGAGGCATTTACTTAAAACTTATACTCCTTTTTCCTTCCTGTCTATGACTCTCTTATACCCTCAGTTTAAGCACTTTCCTCTCTTATTCTGAGGTCCTAACAACCTTTAGCTTGGTCCCTATGCTGCCACTTCATAAACTCACCTTTTGCCCCCCTTCTTTTTGGTTTCATAACTGCTAAGGGCTGCTTTCCGTTAGGCAAGGATCAGTTCTCAATTGCTGAAGGAAGTAGGTTTTGGATGCTACAGTGCAAAATTCCAACTCAGTAGTAGAATTTTAACCACTTTGGATTCAGTAGAGACATTGGAAAATATTTCCTCAGTAATAGTTTCTGCCTGTTTTTTTTTCAACTATTACCCTGTCTCCATCTTTCAGCTGCACAAAGCCTGATTCACAACGTTGTGCTAACTGACCAATGTCATTTCAAAATGAAATTTTAAGTGCCTATTGAATACACCCACTTGGGAATGTTGGTCCAGTATCCTATTCACCTACCTTGCCAACATCTGACTCTGTGCTCATCTGCAGGAAACTTGGAGAAGATTCACATCGACGCTGAAAAACAATTTTCAACAAAGACCAAACTTATTAATGACAAGAGACAAGAGAAAAGGAAGATAAAATGTCAGTTCCACATAGTTATGGGTTACCATAGTCAGTGGGTCCTGCAGGACTTGATCAATGACAGCACACAGTTCTTCTGTTTGTTGTCTGAGCTGGGCAGGGGAGCACATCTGCAAAAGGACATATCTCTCAGTTCACCTTTGTTTTTTCCCCCTCAAATAGAGACTCAAAAGAAATATAACTGCACTACCTCTGAACGGGTGTCCAAAGGAGTGCCTTCAGTCACACTGGCAGTCTTGGCTGGCTCTTCTAATGCCTGCAATGAAAAAGGTTTTGGTGTGATACTGAGTTTAAAAGTTTACAAGCCAATCAAACATACACTTTTTGCTATGCTGTGTTTCCAAATGGGGCACTTTACATTTCACTATGGAGAGACAGCAAAAGAACTAATTACTAATTACCTAATGTTGCTTAGGTTCCCTACTTCTGATTGTGAATAAGGAGGAGGAGCAGCAGAGAGGGATCATGAGAAATGAATTGACTTTACTTTTAGAAGCTACCAATTTAAACTGCCTTCTCCTTCAGCAGTTCGCCCCCTACTTCACAGTGAGCTAACACAATGACCGTGCAGTATGTGCTGCAGCAGTATCAGGGGCTGTCCATGGGAGGAAAGCCAACAGCTGTAAGCAAGCAGACAAGGCAGAGTCCAAGCACACAGTAGATTCTTTCTTTTCCTCCAACAGACATTTTCTTTAAAGAGTGTCTCCTGTTTAAAGAGGCTGGTTATTCCATATTGCAACAAAACCAGTGTCAAACATTGCTGGGTTTCAGATCAAACCCAGAATTTTATAGAGCAAAGTATGTGCCTAAAAACATATATGGTGCCACACCAAAACATGAGCCAACAGTGTGCCCAGGTGGCCAAGAGAGCCAGTGGCATCCTGGCCTGCATCAGGAATGGTGTGGTCAGCAGGAACAGAGAGGTCATTCTGCCCCTGTACTCTGCACTAGTTAGACCACACCTTGAGTACTGTGTTCAGTTCTGGGCCCTCCAGTTTAGGAGGGACATTGAGATGCTTGAGCACGTCCAGAGAAGGGCAACGAGGCTGGTGAGAGGCCTTGAGCACAGCCCTATGAGGAGAGGCTGAGGGAGCTGGGATTGGTTAGCCTGGAGAAGAGGAGGCTCAGGGGAGACCTCATTGCTGTCTACAACTACCTGAGGGGTGGTTGTGGCCAGGAGGAGGTTGCTCTCTTCTCTCAGGTGGCCAGCACCAGAACGAGAGGACACAGCCTCAAGCTACGCCAGGGGAAATTTAGGCTCGAGGTGAGGAGAAAGTTCTTCCCTGAGAGAGTCATTGGACACTGGAATGGGCTGCCCGGGGAGGTGGTGGAGACACCGTCCCTGGAGCTGTTCAAGGCAGGATTGGACGTGGCACTTGGTGCCATGGTCTAGCCTTGAGCTCTGTGGTAAAGGGTTGGACTTGATGATCTGTGAGGTCTCTTCCAACCTTGGTGATACTGTGATAACATGTCTGGTCTAAGCAGGTATGCAGTCTTTCCAAAACAGAACACAAGCGTCTTGGGTGTGAATACGTGTGGGAATGCAGAATGCAGAAGAGTTGTGGGGTGCAAGTGCAGGAGAGCTGTGGGAATGAAGAGAAGTGACACCAGGCAGACCCTTGTAATACCAGCCCTTGGTTCTCACATGCAGCTGGCCACCGTATCTCAGAAGGGGTAGACAATGGCCCTTCGCTAAGAAGAATAACAAGGCGTGCATGTATGCAGATGTGGTGGGTCGTCCCTGACTAATTATGCTGATGTGTAGGCATGTGCTCTACTGGCTGAGTGTGTGTATTCAGGCTGTTATCCTCAATAAAAATGGGCTTCTGCATCATTCACATTGAATCATCTGGAGACCCTCGCGGCTGGCCCAGCACCATACTGCTCTATGGGCTTGTTTACCGCGGTCCCGCATCAAGCAGTGATAGCAGGCAGCACTATCCTGCTTTCCTGAACCTGTACTTGTAGTGGGGGTTGAGAACAATGGAAATCAGCTTGCTAAGCCCTCAGCTTTACAGGTAAATAACAAAACAGCCTCAAAAGCCAAACTCCAGCATTCCGTTTCTTTATCATCTTTGCTCAGAGTCTGTGAGGCAAACTCTCACTGCTAGCACCTATCCTTGCTTCGAAATAATTCTCAGATAGCCTCCATGCTAAGTCTCTGGAAGGCTGTTGATAGCTGAAACCAGGCTACAAGGAAGGCACCTGCAGGGTTAGATGGATTATTTTTTGTTCAGCACATTGCATTTTTCTGAAGTTTAAGTTTGCCATGAATTAATCCCAGTGAGGAGAGTGTCTGGGCTGTCAGTCAGATAAGACACATGTGGAGCTGGGTGAGATATTGCAGAAGCTTTCAAATGACCCAAATAAACATACACTTAAGTGATTATTTCTGAGTTCATTTTTGCTAAGTATTTTTTTCCTCTCCTTCCCAGATACTGTAAGCATACAGCTATTTACCTTTGGTATCATTTTAATACCATCCACAAATGATTCTTCACCCAAGCACACTTAGAGATCACTACATCTTCTATGAATGAGTACAGAAAGAAACAAAAGAGTATAATTTCTTTTTAGACACATTTCTTCCAGTCCAGCTCCAGACTATTTGCTTTAGAGTAGTAGTTCAAAAGGGGGGAAAAAAAAGAAGTAAAAAATAACTGGCTTTGACACACAGAAACTAGGATAATATTATCCAAAGACAGAAGATGACAAGATAAATAGTATGTCTCATCTCTACTACCCAGCTAAATTCATAGATCAACAGACAGTCTTGTAGAAGTGGAGGGGCTCAGCTAACAAGGGCTAAGTACTGTGCCTCTGATTCCACTTCAGCTGAAATCACATTCTCCTGGTAAACATAAAATGAAGTGAGAAAATGAAGAAGAGTCATTGCAGGAGCCTTTGAGGCCAAGACTGCTGAAGCAGCCTGTTGCACAGAGATGATGCTAGGTTGGACTGGATGACCTTGGAGGTCTCTTCCAACCTGGTTGCTTCCATGACTTCCATGACTATGATGAGTCTGAGTGTGAGTTAGGAAAACCAGTAACTTTTAATCAGCCATGGGTCTGCAAAACTGAAATTGCTAAGCTTCTCAAAAACTTCAAGAAATCAGTAAGTCAATGAACACAATAAAGTAATTGTTGGGGGGGGGGGGGGGGGGGGGGGGGGAATATGCACGTTTCTATTTCATATTCACTTCACCAGAGCGGTGGGAAAGGGGGAGCAAAATCAAGGGTAAGAAACAACTGCTCAAAAGACACTAAGAAATCTACTTACAGGAGCTACAGTCACACCTACAAGTTGCTGTTGAGAACCAAGGGTCTGGATAATTTAAGTACCAATCATCCACTCATTTTGTACTTGAATAGCTTTGCATTTTTCAGCCTTCATTTGCTAAAGAGCTTCAGTAAGGGCAGCACCAAGACCTATGCACTCCACTAAGGTATTGCCATTGCCAGAAAAAGCTGTAACTTCTTTTCTCCCTTCTTTGAATCAAGTTCAAATTCTAATCTTCAAACCAATCCATCCAATTCCTTTCAGTGCTGTTTTATCTCTTTTATTTTCTCTTTTTTTTTTTACTTTCACCCCCCTGTTTAAACTGCCCAAGTCCTCCAAAGAAATATAAAACCACAGAGGTAGATTTTAGGCATTCCTATGACCTCTACAAGGAAACAAGTTCCATTTAATCAGCTCATTTTTTTCCCCAGTAGTGCCTTTTTTGTATTTCTGCAGAGAGAAAAAAAAATATGAGATTAAAAAAATGAGATTAAAAAGATGAGATTAAAAAACAGCACTTTAGTGTAGCACCATGAGACCAGCTCAGTGATTCTATGAGTAGCATTTCTGAGCTCATTACTGGAGTTACCATGCAATAATGTTATGTTAACTTAAATAAAGCATTAGTGCTATCTACAGCACTGTTAACTAGCACTGTCAATAGTACTCAAGCTTCATTTCCTAAGCTGGTGGTACAACAAAATCAAAAGTGGAACATTCCTATTTAGATATTCTAATTCTTTTATTGGAAATAAAATAAATATAGGGACAAGTTAGAGAATGAATATGTAGGTGAGACAGAATTTGAATCTTCAGATGAAATAACCACTTATCAGACCACTAAGCCTTTCCCTTACAAAGGGCAGCTTTGGGAACGTGATGCATATACATCATTGACGTCAGTGATGACTGCAGCCCTTTCCTCCTCTTTCCCCCAAGCTATTTGATGGCTAAAGCTGTATCAGAGCTAAAAGGATAATGGTAAATGATTAGAACAGTATCTCAAATATTTGTTAGATAGAAGGTAGTGTTTGGTAATATATAGGAATATTGTTTCAACTACCACTTTCTCAATAAAAAATGAATACTGTAACCTGCATCTGACAGAGCTTTCTTCTTAAAGTACTCTGAAAACCACAGACTGAAAGACAAGAACTTGCCTCTTATTTCTTTTGCATATTTTTCCCATCAATATATTTACTGAAGACCCCAGCACATGCAAAACAGTCCCTCTCTGTACCACAAACCACAAGTTCCTTTAACCTGTTCCTTGAAGAGGCTGGAAGATAATACTGGAAAGATATGACTGCTTTTCCTCTTTTAATTAATATTAAAAGCTCCAAAGCTTTCAAAAGAAAGAGGGACCTCACAGACTGCTCCTACATTAGCCATCTAGGTCTGTTATCACCTTGTAACTGAGCAGATTGTTTCCATTCTCACCACAAGGAAAGCCTACAAGTACTGAGAAGCTTTTTGGCACAAATGTGTCATCTGGATGCCAGAAATTCACCTAGTAAGCACACACCAGAACTACATAGAATCAACCAGGTTGGAAGAGACCTCCAAGATCATCCAGGCCAACCTAGCACCCAGCCCTAGACAGTCAACTAGACCATGGCACTAAGTGCCTCAGCCAGGCTTTTCCTGAACACCTCCAGGGATGCTGACTCCTCCACCTCCCTGAGCAGCCCATTCCAATGGCAAATCACTCTGTGAAGAACTTCCTCCTAACATCCAGCCTTTACCTCCCCTGGCACAACTTGAGACTGTGTTAGAAAGCAAACCCCCTTTTATCTCAATATTCTCAACAAAGACTGGTCAGCCATGCCTTCCAGGTCCAGAAAGGTCCTGGCATGCTTGATAATATCCAATTGTCCAGCAGTTAGATCTACCATCTAAGATCCTCAGCTGCCTTTTTTTTTTCTTCTTCTTCATGAAGAGCAAAGTTCCTTTTTTTCCTGCTCAAGGAAAGCATACCACATTGCTATCAGTCTGCAGTGTAGGTGATGGGATGCAGTTGTTAGACCTTCAGAGTTTTCCTAGAAGTGCAACATCACATAGAAAACATGGTTTACACTCTCTTGAAGTTAGTCAAAATTTCACTGTGATGAGAGAAAACATGAAGAACAGCCACAAGAAGAAAAAAAATCAATGTCCTGAAACAGTTATTCTTTAAGACAGATTTTTTCCTATATTTCCTTAAAACTGAAATTGTAGTTCTTTGCTTGCAAGTAGTTGATAAACACAAGCCAGGAGTTTCAGTTCTACCTCTGCCATTATGATTTGAGCACAGTATTTGCAGTGCCTCTCCTCCCCTAAAATGTATATGTCCAGGTTTTCTTCCCATAGAAATGGTGCTCAGATAAAGAATGTTCACCCCAAACATCAAGAAGAGAGGTTATATACCTGGACAAACATGGAAAACACAAATTCCTTTGCAGAGACCTTGCTGTAGACTGAATTGTTAAGAGAAGACCTTTTTGGTTTGCAATTCCATGGCATCCAACACTTTTGAGGCCACATCTCAAACTTTACATAACTCTGAAGATGAAGTAGGACCTGTTCTAAGAGACCATCTACTTGAAGCTTGATTTTTTTTCTGCAGATCCATGAAATCAATTCTTCATCACTACATATTTTGATTGAAAGATATTTTTATAGCTATTTGACAAGCAGAATCCTTCAGTAACAGAGGCATTATTTTTGTTAAATGTTATCTGATTAGGAATGGAATTTTCAACTAGACTATAATCATATCTGCATGGATCTATACAAGAGTTTGTGTCAGTGGAGGGGTGACTCGCTGGCTCGATGCTAACAATGCCAGAAAGAACTAAAATCATCACCTAGACTAACCTTTCCTTTAAACTGCAGAGCTGCCTGGAATTACTGTGTGAAGTGCCTGAAAATTGTTCTGTCATGACTTTCCAGTCTCTGTGATAAGAGCCCATTTCAGGCTCCAGAAATCTTTTCTAATGGTTACTTATTTTTTCCTATCAAACTTTAGCCTTATGCCTACATTAAACTTGTGCATCTTCCTCTTCTAGCCAGTGAACCTTAACATTTGCTGGGCTGAAGAATCCATTATCACCGTCTGTGAACCTGTCTCATCACTCTGGACCTGTGTGGCTATGATGGCACTGCTGACTGATCACAGTTACCACTACTTCGCTATCAGCATATCAGCTTTCCTTGCTCAGGCATTGTGGTGCACCAACCCTGTGCACTTGCTCATGAGGACTCTGCCCTGCTAGCCTTGCTTGCTTCCAGTTCACATTCCCTGCAGATTAGTCCACTTTTGCTACTTTCTGACAGAGCCTGACCATGCTAAGGGGAAGCCCTTCAAAAACAAGGTTTTCGCCCTCTGGCTGTGCAGGAATTTGCAGCTTAATCTTCCAAGAGTTATCCTGGATTGGGCTTTGTCTAAGCAAAGCACAGATGAAGTAGGAAACATGGAGTTCCTGCAAACTCAAACAGCTGGAAAGTATGTCTGTTATGAGATTTGATGAGATTAAGGCACTTCTGGGGTTGTCAAAGTAAATACACAGTCAATAAGCATTTTGCTTCTTTACTAATGAGCAAATTTGAACATCTTGCTTTGAGTACTATAAGTGCAAGTCACTGTAAGTAAGGGAAAAAAAAGATGATGATGACAGCCTAATGGCTTCATAAGAAGCAGCTGGAAAATGCTGTCTGAAATTTGAGCTTACACACACACATAAAATTAAAGCAAAATACTTAAGAAAGACACAGGGAGACAACATAGAGGCAGACGAAGCATCAGACCTTACGTGACATCAACGTCAGTTTTCTGTCATAGGATCTAATTAATACTGCACACAAATTATCATTAGGGCCACCCACATCATGGTTCTGACTAATGTCTTTTTTTTCATGATGAGTCAAATTAAGTAATATAATTACTCACACAGTGGAAAAAGTTGAGTCCACAGGATGTGCATTTCTAATTCAATCACATAGCAAGACACTTTTTTAGCACTTTAGGCAAATGATGCACTCCTAATGATGCATTTTGCTCAAATTTCTGTGCCCTTCTTTCTTGATTAAAAAAAACAAAGCTACTTGAAAACATTGTGCACATGAACATGGCTGGATGTTAGGAGGAAGTTGTTGGCAGAGAGAGTGATTTGCCTTTGGAATGGGCTGCTCAGGGAGGTGGTGGAGTCACCATCCCTGGAGGTGTTGAAGAAAAGCCTGGATGAGGCACTCAGTGCCATGGCTAGGTTGACTGGCTAGAGCTGGGTGCTGGTTGGACTGGCTGATCTTGGAGGTCTCTTCCAACCTGGTTGATTCTACGATTCCATGATTATCAGAACTTAATAAAACATCACTTACATGGTTAAAATCTTGCATTTCTCTCTTTTTCATCCAGTGCTTTAAAAATATTCCATAAAATGAGAGAAACACAGTTACTGTCATGGAGCTACAATGTGGCATAAGTTACTTTCTGGTTGTCTCCCCAGTACTCTTGAGGAAAATATTTTTTATATTAGGACTTAGTACAATGAGGTCTGTGTACTCCATATAACTCCTTGGTGGTTCTTTAAGAGTCATACTCCAAAGGTGTGTCAAATAATGCAGTAGGGCTAGCTCCAGAGCACAATAGTTGGCTGCTAATATAGATCAAAAAAAAGGTTGTCTATAATTCTGGAGATCAGAGAAGGAACAGAGTCATGCCATGCTAAAGCATACAGTTTACCAAGTAAATTACTCCAGAGCCTCTCTCGAAGGTAAAACCTGTATCAGAGAACTGATTTCTTACTAGTTTCACATGACTGTGCTTTTACTAGTGAAGGGTGAGGCAAAGCTAGCAATATCAATGAAACAGTGGATAACTACAAGTCTCTTTAAAACAGAAATCTCTTTAGAGTCATTGCTTTTGACATTAGATTGGACAGTTCAGTCTTATGCATTGAGAATAAGTAGTTCACAGCTTGTGAGTCAATACCTCAGAAAGCATCAGCAAGACTACCAAAAGGAATTCTCTTTCCTCTGAAAAAGTGCAGTCAGATGGCTGACATTAACCCACTAGCTCATATCAGAGCTGTGCTCTCAAGGTGAATACCCTGCTCAGAGTCACCTACCTGGCTTGGTTTGGAAAGCAGTGCACCAACGTGATATCTCTTAGGTTAAATCAGCCCTGAAGCAACACTTTGAGACTCCCCCAAATGCTTCCAGCCATTAACAAGCATGCTGCCCAAATAAAGCCCTCCTAAAATACATCTTGCAGGCTTTTGAATCCCTTGCATCAACTTTTTTCCTGCACCAATCCATTCCTATTAGACCACATCACATGCTAATGCAGATATAGCTGTCATTAATACATTCAGGGAAGTGAAGGATTGGGTTTTATGCAAATAATTACCAAAAAAATCATTTGAGACAAAGAATTTTGAATATGAAAGGAATTTCTTTTCTTGGGGGGGGGGGGGGGAATCTTTGTAGCTGTTAATTAACAACTACTAGATCACAATTGGTAATAATTCAAGGACAAAACTGTGATCTTATGATTTTCACACACTGAAGTTCACCCTCTCCAATGCCTTTAGGCTCTGTCAATTCCTAGTGAAATCAATTGAGCTATGTGAGTATATATTTAAATGACTAGTAAGGAAAGCTTCTGATTAATTTCTGTAAGATTAAGCAAAGTTCATGATCTAGGATGAAAAGAAAGATTTTTTTTTTCTGATAAAGGTATAAATTGGGTGTCAAAGTGACTAAGGGTGCCTTTAAACATGTAAGACATTAAGTTTATCGCTCATCAAAAGGATATTTTTGTTGATCTCAGAGGGCTATTCTTTTCTAGAAAAGTAACTTGTGGCAAAAGAAACAATGGACATTGGTAGCTACTTTGAACCCTTCATGCAAAATGTAAAGTTTCACCTGACTCCCAAGGATGAATTATCTAAATATGTACTCTAAATATGTTCTTTTTTTGAGGGCTGACTCTTTAGTAGTAAATCAATGTTCTAAAGATTGTTCTTTGGAAAAGAACCCAATGGGCTGCCCAGGGAGGTGGTGGAGTCGCCTTCCCCGGGGCTGTTCAAGGCAGGTTTGGACGTGGCACTTGGTGCCATGGTCTAGCCTTGAGCTCTGTGATAAAGGGTTGGACTTGATGATCTATGAGGTCTCTTCCACCCTTGATGATACTGTGATATGTACTGGGAATAGACACACCACACACACACACATACCCGTGCTAACTGTTGAAGTACTCAGCAAAGTTCTATGGCATAATGGTAGTTAACAGAGGCCATTGCAATGGCTGGGACCATTCTCACAGTTCAACAATACAGCTGGTGAGATTTGCATATCTTGGGCTGTTAAATTAATGTAAGCACAGCCATTGAACATTCATTAACTGACCAAGACCTGCTGACTGACAGGCTGCAGAACAGCAGTGGTTCAGACACTTTCTCATAACAAAGCACTGCCATAAATGGCTTTTTTTTTTAATTACAGTAAATTTATTTCCAGAAATTCAGATTAGTGAAGGTTTTGCTCTTCAGTGGAAAGACTGACCCTGAAAAATGAGTGGAATTATAACCCTGAGCAGTTAGTTCCCACTCTGCAACATCCTCCACAGAAATGGCAGAATATAAAGTTGAATGGTCTCAAATAGCCAACGCAATTCGGACGTCTTTGTGCAAGCACTAACCTTCTGTTCCATAAGTAATGTGTTTGTAGGGATTGCTGCAAATGTCTTGTAGCTTGTCTTGATCTTGTACTGCTAAAAGAGTAAACCAGAAAGCAGGAAGAGAAGTAAAAGAGGATAGAAGTGGGAGAGGAAGAGAGAGGGGGGAGAGGGGAAAGGCATGACAGAGTGAAAGAGGATTCCAATTGTCTTGCAGATGTGCTGCAAGAATACAACGCTTACAGATTACCTAAGAAAGCTATTTCTTATGGAAAATCCAATGTTCCTGTCAAGATTCTAAAGGTTTGTAACCTGTATTTTTCACTTTTAGGAATTAAGTAGGATCAAGTGAATTCTCTATACCCGCTTTTAACTTCTGAAGTGATTTTGATCTCCTTCTGCTCACTACCATTCTTAACTTCTTGCTGTGCATTTTGTTCCAAGTTTGATTGTAATTTGCTATGATAAAATACAGCTACTCATATCAGTACCTTCATATCAACAACTGCTGCTGTGTGATGTGATCCTGGGCCACTAAGTCAGAGAGCTTTCTGTGATTGGCTTTAATGAGATTGATTAGGATGCTTAAAGACTGAACTACTTGCATGAGTGGGTAGATCATTTAAGTCACATCAAAGTTTTTCATCTCCTGAATAATCAACTCTACCACTCAAACAAATATTTCAAAACAAATCTAGAAACTGCCACACTCCAATCAAGCATACCAAACTGATAATCTAAACCATAAAAAATACCTGGATTTGGGTACAAAAAAACCCCTAAGATTTCCCTCAAAAATATTATTCTTTTATACAATGTATAATTTGACTACATTAGCTTGCCCAGTTGTTTTTAACTCTCTTCACCAACACTCCAATAAAGGATCAGGAATTCACACAAGAACAGAGTTTTAAGTTATTTGTTGATTATTTCTGTGATAGTCATTCTGAAATAAAGTTCATTGTTTGTTTGGTGTGCTGTTGCCTGCACTAGTGAATACTGGTGATGATGAGATTACAAGCTGAGCAGAATGCTGTACTTTGGGTCATCCTTTTGTCATTTTCTGCCTTATATCTAGTAAAAGTCTCAATGAGAGCAGAGATGGCCAAAATTTTAATTCAGATAAAAGAAACCTGTATCATCCTCTTGAAATAATGTAGGGCACCATCTTCTAAGTATTTCTCTATGTAATTACATTTACCTTCAACTCATATTTTTTATATGCTGGAGACTGATAAACATTCAAGAAGTCACTAAGCACAATAATCATATAAAATGAACAGTCTGAGATTGAATGCAAATGCTATAACTATATTTTTTTTTTTCCATGGGCTGGGGGTAATAATATATATGACATTTAGTGATTCTATCTTGGATGTCTACCATTTAGGTCAAAACTGATGCTTTTTATAGTTGTAGGCATTTCCACAGGATGATTTATCTCATCCTCAAACAAAAAAAAATCTATTTACTTAGAAATTAGAATAAAGTAATCCTGTATTATTTCCATTAGCTATAAAAGATTAGCCCAAGTTGTGCTCATTAACACAGTGCTGGGATGTCTAACTTCCAAATGTCACAAGTCACAGGAGGTGAATTCTGCCCTTTGAACACTGAGACAGGAACACTCTGCTATAAATGTGTGTAGGCTCACATATATATACACATATATTTATGTATATACAAAATCTCTATGAAGCTAATAAATGAAATACTGCTTACTGAAGTTAAGATGAAAAAAAAAAACCCACAACATTCCAAGTATTAAAATTTGGGTACCCACAATATGTATCCTTCTTTGCTTACAACTGATATTAAATCAATCAAGTCATATAACTGACCGTCCAAGTGAAATGCAATATTGCCAATAGCCCATGGGCCTTTACATGTGATGATGGACATTTCATACCATGAGACTACTATGGTCACTTTGAAGTTAGTTGTACTTCCATATGAATGAAACAAAGACACAGCAGACTGTTAAAGTGTAAATGTTTCTACATTGCCTTAATGTGCTTTGTTACTTCCAGATACTGCAGAACTTGTGCGCAATGTGATATTGTCACAGTGTCTGAGACAAGTCCTTAATTCAGTTTCACATCTACATGGATAAGTTGACCCATTAGTTCATGTTACTTATTCTTTGGTGCCTAACTACATTTAGTAACCTGCTTCATAGGAACTAGGAGTATTTACAAACAGTCATGGTCCAGTCAGAAGCAAATCATCTCCAATAGCAAAGCTTTGGTGAATATCTGCATGGGGAGTTTTGGAGAGAACAGCCTATTTTTCTTGCTCAAATTATCACCTAGGGCACCCACAGTATACTGTAAAATGTGCTGGGCATATCTATATAGCTTTATAGAGGGAGACTAAACATGGTAGTGTAGGGCTCCTTATGAGTAATGTGTTCTGCAGCTGTGCTGAGCTCCACGTAGCTCAGTTTGTTTTGCAACTGTTTTGGGTAGATCTACATGCACTAAAAATAGAGGGAAAAACTGAAGTATATGTAGAAATGAGATGAAATTAAACCATTTCAAAACAGTTTTCAAACCAGCCTGAAGGTTTTTTTTGTTCTATTCCTGCAGCAATTTTATCAGTCTTGACTCCATCCCACTATTCATTTTGCTAAGTTAGACCCTTGAAAACGTTATTAAAGCATCTGCAAAGTCCAGGGAGAAAGGGTTTATTTCTTGTGGTCACCTACAGTTCACACTTCACACTGATCTGTGGATTTATCTTTAGATTCATTTTGCAAAACAGTCATATTTTAAAACTGCTGATGAACATAAAGAGATGAAATATGGGAAAGCACAGCTGCAGGTAAATAAGTTCATATGTTATTTCCTTGATTTGCATGAATTGGGGCATGTATAAGCATACAAAAGCTCTCCATTGAAGAGTGCTTTTCTGCATAATTACCTTGATATCATACAAATGAAAGGGTTTGATATAAATACTGGAAAGTGCAACCAGTGTCAAAATTGTGGTTTAATAGGTTTTGGTTTAATATATGTGTTAAGGTTGCACAATCACACATACCACTTTGAGATGCTGTGTTTTGTTCACTTGATATTCACTTAGCACATTCATACATGCCGAAGCTTTGTCATGCTTTAACAGCCACTGGATGGAACCAGCTGCTTTTTGTCTAGGTTCCAAAGTTGATTTGATTGGTACTAAATAGACCTAAATGATGCTTAAGACATCAATGTCATTCCTCCTCAATTTCCATCTTTTTTCTCTGGAAATATACTGAGATTTGAGGCTGGAGTATTAGCAGAGTGCCTGGTACCATTAACACACCAGCAAAGTTCATTGAGCTATGCCATAAACCAGGTATGGAAATAAGAGTAGGAGGAAATGGAGTGTTGGATGCACACTTACTAACTGTGAACAGAGCCTCTGCCTCACCTTCTAAGCCACAAGAGATCTTTCCTGCACTGAACACCCAACTGCATCTGATTGAGAGCTTTCAAATCTTCCACATCCCCACCGGAACCCCTTTTGTCTGCATGAGTACAAATTGCTCCAGGTCTGTTAACTTGTGCAAACTCTCCCAGTCTCCGTGGGACAGTGAGGCAAATTTGAAAGTGCCACCATATCACAGGATAAATTGGAATTAGCAAGAAACAGCACAGCAGGGAAGACAGAAAAGGTGTAACAACCTCTGCACATACAAACCCAGGCAATAGCTCTGTGTTACAAGCAGAGAATTTCATTACAACCAGAGATTCTCACCATGCTTATTGCACTGATAGCAGAAACCACAACTGCTTTGCAATCTGCAGGCTAAGTCATGCCTTCCAGTTTTGTCTCAGAGGCTTTTTTTCTCCTTGGAATTTCTACAACTTCATTTCTCTCTTTGTTTCATCAAGTAATAATGGCAGGGTGTAGTGGCAATGTACAGCTGTGCTTGGCACAATTGTACCTCCTAAGTTGTTTGGGTTTTAAAAGCACCATTAAAAATAATCATTACTTTGTGTTGATTTGAACCTCTCATTTTCAATTAACATTTTCCAAGCAGTACAAGTCACCCCTGCCATGGCAAAGCTGTTAGGAGCACATCTGACACAACTTGATCTGGCAGGCCAGGCTATAATTTTGTGCAGTGAACAAATAAATCAATAAACTGTGATAGCCTTTCTGTGACAGGCACAGTTCAGACATCAGCAGGAGGAGGCACAAAGGAAGCACAGAGTGCAGCAATAAGATAAAAGGGGTTGGAAAGTCTTCTGCAACCCTGATGTCTTCTGCTACCAGCTCTTCCCCTTTGTGCTGCAGCACATTTTGTTTTCACCTACCTGCTGCCTGTTTTTTGACTAAATTCCTTTCTTTCCCCCCTTCCCATTCTTCAGATTCATCTTTAGGTTTAAAATATGACTGGCTCCCAATCTCTGCTGCAGAAATCACCATCATTGCTTATTCTCACTCTGTCGGGTCCCCTCTGCCTTTGGATGGATAGCAAACAGCAGGAGTGTATGTGACCTGTCAAGCTGTGAGACTTTCATATTTGCAGTATCTCATGTTGTAGGAAGATTGACTTTTTTCCCCACTCTTTCTCTGTCTAGCACAACAACATCAGAGAAATACTAAAGAAAAGAGAGAAGGAGACTGTTCTTGTTTTTCCTGGCTCTTGGCTTTTGGCCACAAAGTCTCTGCTCAGATTGAGTTCATCTGTTCCTCTGGGCTAGTCCCAGAGCAGCCGAGGTGAATACTACAATCTCCTAAGGACAGGAAGGATGACATACTTGGGAACCACTTGTAACAATCACTTCAAATCAGTCAGATTAAGCTGCTTCTAGCTCAGTCATGCACCTAAGGTCACCATAGTTCTATTAGTTTCACTGGGAGCACATGTGGATTTACATCAGCATGGAATGTATTGAACATGTTTTATTGTTTATTTTTGACACCACAGCGTTTTGGGTGAGCTTTAAAAATCAGTACACCAAATGTAAACCAGAGCCACTGGACACAAATCCATCTTCAGCAGCATTTCCTCCCCACTGCTGAATAAAGTATTCTATTTTTATGCTAAAGGATTCCTTCAACATCTTCCTTGTAGTTCCCAACAGAACACATTGTTAGTATTCTAATATGATATGATTTAACCTTCACTATCTTCATTAGAAGTACAAAACCTGTCCCTTTTTAAACATCTTTTTTCCACAGATCATTTAATTTACTAGCATTGTGCAACACAGATGCTGTTATTTTCCCATAGGGACAAAGAACTATTAGGAAATAAGCATGCACCAAGAGTACCTTGGGTTTGATGGTGTCGTGGTGAGGAGGCAGGGGAAAAGGCTGTGGTGAAGTCAGCTCTCTGGGTCTTGATGGCAGTGTGCCGGGTGACTTGTTTGAGACAGGAGATCTGCACTTTGCCACCGGTGAGGTGGGAGATTGCCCAGGTCTTGGGGAGGAGGAATTAGACCTGTAATTTATGTCCATCAATGAAGAATGAAGCTGATAGGAAGTAATATTATCAGACTGTGGGACTGGAGGAGTAGAATGAGGCCGTGAGAGAGACCACGGCTTTGAGGCACTTGAATGAGTAGGAGAGATCTCCTGGACAGATGCTCGAGGTAAGTTTGATTTAGGTCTAGAAGCTGAGTGCAAAAGACTTTGGGAAGATGAGTATTTTTCTAGAGCTGGAGGGAAAGCACCTCTAGGAGTGGCAGAAGCAAGCAAAGGATATGACTGGCAGGTAAATATGGGTGAGTAAGTGTGTACTCTCTGAGACTTCTGCGGTACCCCAGACCTGGAGGCAGCATACCGCAGTGCCTCTGGAGGAGGAGAGGCTGGGTGGGCAAGGGAAGAGGAAGCTGCAACACAAGGAGGTGGCAGTCTAGACTGCAAACCTGGAGAGGAAACCGATTTTCTGTGGGAGGTTTGGGGGGATGACAGAGGACTTAGGGAGTCTGGTGAAAGGGTTCCAACAGGAAAGTGTGTTTTAGGAGAAAGGGATCTTGCCGGAGGGGTAGGGTGAATCTGGGAGGTTAAAGGCAGATGCTGAGCCCATCCTGAATGCAAATATTCCTCTCTGCTAGGAGAATCTGGCCTTATAGGAGGGCTCGAAACAGATTTCTTGGGAGTTGGGGGAGTTGTTTTGGACTTTTGATCTATTGTGAGTGTGGAGGAACCAAGAGAGCTTGGAGAGAGTGTGGGACAAGAAGCAGGAGAAAGCAGTCTTCTCTGCTGAGAAGAACCTGATCTCAAAATAGCAGTTAAGAGGGTCAGTCTGGTTGGCAGAGGGGATCTGACTCCTGACTTTGTTAAATTTCCTTTAGATGACCTTTGTGTGCAAGGTTCATTTATACTACATATTGTTGAAGAGGAGCCAAAAAGAGAGGGTGGAGACAAAGGTTTGGGGCTGGGAGATAATGAATGTGTTACTATATGTACAGGGATGGGAATTGAAGTGCTCAAGGTTTTGGAAGAACTGTGGAGCAAAGACTGAGCTGAAGATCCTTGGATTTCAGCTGACCATGGAGAAATACTTGGGGTCTTTGCTGGAACAGAGGATGTGGTGTGGTCTCCTATTCTGCAAACACTGCCAGGGGTATAGAAACTTGGTGTTTGTGTGTTATCATACAGTTGAGGAGTGGAGGAACAAGTGTTTGATGCAGAAGACAATATTTTAGGCATGGAGGTAGGTGAACTATGGGAAGCAGACAGGAAGTAGAGAGATGAATCTTGCTTAGAAAACCCAGTTGCTGACTGCCAGTTGTTACGGGAGTCTTCCAGCGAAGAGGCTTGATTCAGATTAGCCATGGCACCACACGCTACTTTCTGATTAGTTGGAGAAATTAAGTGGACAGCAGGTGGTTTAGAGGAAAGATGACCAGAGATGGAAAGAGTAGAAATTAACTGGAGAAAAAAGAAAAACAGAAATGTTAATAGAAGTGGAACCTTTAGGCACACCACATTTCAGTCCTGTGGTCATGCATACAGTGTTTCCATTAGTACTACTCCGTGGGTTAAAAGCACAGAGCTGCCTTCAACTCAGAGATAAGGCTCTCGGAGGAGATGACTGAGTGTGGGCAAGCTATGTGTTATTTTATCTTGATGACACCTCAGTTTTGTTGACATAAACAAGGGTCAAAGCTACTGTATTTTTCACCTGCAGTAAACCACAAGACAGCTGTGCCTCCCCCCCTGTCCAGAACCACGTGAGGCCATTGCATTATGGAAATGCAGCAGAAAGAGAGAAAACTGCAATATTGTCCCATCTCATTCCTTGTTAGTTCAGTGAAAGTAGCCTTTCTGTAAATGAGATTCGAGTACTCATTTTCTCATTCAGTAAACACCTCCTGCAGCACTGCGATATTAGAACAAGAAATTTGCTCAGAACTACTTAAATCAGACATCCAGTTTGTTTCTCACTTTTCCTGTCATTCACAGAGCTGTGCACTTGACAGTTTGCAGGCATATAGGAGCCCTTATCCCCTTTTCCAAAGCCTTACAATACACTAATAAAACAGTAATGGGCTCTTTCATGAGTGCCTTTTTTATCTTAGGTCACTTCTAATTAGGATTTGTCAAAACTAATTAGAGCATACAAGCACATTGCCAACCTTTTATACAGCTTTATGCTTCTAAAGAAAGAAATTCTCCTACAATCTTTTTAGGTGATTATGATGCTGAAATTAAAAAGTGGGGTATGTACAATGTGAAGAAAACATATCAGTAGGAAATAGAGAGCTAAATCAACTGTAAAACCAAAAGGGGACAAATTATCACCTAACTTTCGACTGAGCAATTTGAAAGCAGGAAAATTGAGATTCTGATCCTTACAAACTTCACATAAAAGCTGTAAAGCAGCTATTTAGCTGCTGATTGATGCCCCGAAGAGATTATGCAGATCTACAGGAGACATTTATACCAGTCAGTTTCTACATACATGACTTGCACATGGCTGGGGCTTAGCTTGTGAATTATAATTTTTAATACAAATATCTTCCCCATAAGAGAGATTAATATTAGGGTGATTATGGTTGTTAGTATGTAACGTAGCATCTATACATCACAAAACAGAGATAGGAACTAATCAAATGCATTTTAAGTGCGAGCGAATGCTGGAAGAAGTTCTCATAGAAGAGCAACTTAATAAGAAAGATTTATAAGCAGCTAGAAAAATGCTCATGGTAGCAGATGATAAATATGTTCCTGAAAGTATGACAGAGATGTTCTGCAGTAGTATTCTCCCAATCTGAGCAGCACTGAATATTCACATGCTGAAGTAATCAAGTAATAACTCAATCTTCCAAAACCATTTTGCCGTTGTCTCATTGTGTTACCTACATCTACAAATGGTTACTCTCATATTTACAGGCTCAGAGAATCATAAACTAAGATGGTTGAAAGTGACTTCTTGAGGTCCTCTAGTCCAATCTCCTGCCCAAAGTAGGACTCTCACCAACACCTGTGGGTCAGGTCAGCAATGGCTGCTTCTCACCAAGTCTCTACAGCCATAGTGGAGTTGGCTCCAGAACAACCTGGGAGACCTGTGTAACACTGCCCAGTGAGGAAGCTTTTGCAGATGTCCAGCTAAGATCTCCCATGCTTCATTTTGAAGCCATTGCTGTCTTGCCTGTCACTGCAGAGAAGAATTTGGCTCTGTTTTTTCTGTAATTGCCCTTCAAGTAGCTATGAACTGATTCTAGACACCTCTTTGGCTGCCTCTTGGTGGGAATCAATGAAGCCAAGCTCCCTCGGCTTCATCTCACATCCATTCTAGATACCTTTATAGCTTTGTTCTAGACTTTCATTCCCTTCTTCACATCTCTCTTTAATATGGTGATGTGTAGCCACCAAACTGATCATGGTTTTACAGGTGCAGCCTCACCAGTAGGTGAGATATAACTTCCCTGAAATGGTGAAATTTGGGTTGCCTTTTTGTTTGTTTGATTTTGTTCAGTTTCTCAACAGGTTTGCACTTCTGTGCTTGTACTGGAGTGGATGAAGTAGGTTTGTGTTCCTTCCTCTTAGGAGGTCTTCAGATTCACATTTCCTAAAAACATGAGAAGTTGAATTGGTGGCAAGGTAACATCAGCACAAAAGGATCAAGGAACTTGAGGAAAATCTTGTTGCCCTGGTGACCCTGGAAATATCAGAGGTCATAGTCTTGGTATTGAACCTTGCTCAGGAGACCTCCAGCATGTTTGAAACTGCAGAGCTGAGCTGTGCACAAGGCAAGCAATCTTTCTGTTGAGATCATATTGTTTTGGATGGGTACAATCAAAATAGTTACTCATACCTGCAAGAACTAGAGAGATGTGCTAGCCAAAGAAGAAAAGGGAAAGACTGAGACAAGCTGAAAGCCCAAAAGGCAAAAATCATGTTTGAGGGAGGACCTGGTCCTGGAGCAGGTTAACCATGCTTTGATCTCAGTAGAAACAAAACAATATTTTTTGCACCAAACCTCCTACTTGAGAACTACAAAACCAGAAAAATCACTGAAGACTGTGGAAAATTTTGCAAAGTTTCTGGAGTCAACACAGTAAAGCTGAGATGAGGCTGAATGAATACAATGGCATTCAGAATGCTCTGGTTCCTCCCAACAAGGAAGGCACATTCTTCCCAGCAAGGGCTTGAGTTTATGGGGACTTTTGACTGATATTTCTGGAAAAGGCAAACCAGATGACATACACTGGACAGAGGAGCATCAACTGTCTTTAGCTAAAAAGCCTTCTGGATATTGATCCCTCATAGTGAGTAAAGAAGTTTATCCAAGCTAAGTTCATGACCCAGCATTTAAGTGAGTAGACATTTGCCTCATCCCAAAGGGTAAAATCCCAAGGCCAGGAGTCAGGTTACATTTTTCTTGCATGGTTAGACTCTTTAAAACAAAAAAAAAAAAATAAATAAGAGCAAAAATAAAATCAAACATAAGATATTAGCAAAAAGTTCCAAGTATGACCAGAATAACTCATTATTTTTTTCCAGACTTTGAATATAATGTAGCATTTTCCAACATTAGTCAGGGCCTTGTGCCTCAAAGGAAAACAGAAGCTTCCATTTTTTTTCCCAATGCTTTTCTCTTTCACTTTCATTTAAACAAAGTCAGAAATGAATCAAGCTGCAAGAGTCCTCCAGTTCAGTTAGACTGAACCCATGTACAACACAATGATTCGTGATACTGGTTCTTGTTTTTCTCACCTCTGACAGGAAATCCATAGTCTAATTAAGCTTTTAAATGAACGTAATATTATGTGTAATGACTTGTAAGTGGGACAAGATACTGCCCTTATAATGCAAGAACTGGCAAACTGGCAGTTTGGAGCCCTATGCAAGCAGCGGCTGAAGCAAAAGCTGGAGAAGGTGAGTCGAGGCAGTTTGCAGAGGTAAAAGCTACCCAGTTTGAAGAGGTAAAAGCTACCCAGTTGGCAGAGGTAAAAGCTATCCAGTTTGCAGAGGTAAAAGCTACCCAGTTTGCAGAGGTAAAAGCTACCCAGTTTGCAGAAGGTAAAAGCTATCCAGCTTGCAGAGGTAAAAGCTACCCAGTTTGCAGAGGTAAAAGCTACCCAGTTTGCAGAGGTAAAAGCTACCCAGTTTGCAGAGGTAAAAGCTACCCAGTTTGCAGAGGTAAAAGCTACCCAGTTTGTAAAGGTAAAAGCTACCCAGTTGGCAGAAGGTAAAAGCTATCCAGCTTGCTCTTGATGTGCCTGAGCAAGAGTATTGGCCCATGCTTTACCTCTATACTGATTCGTGGATGGTGGCTAATGCTCTATGGGGTTGGCTAAAGGACTGGAAAAGAAATAACTGGCAATGGAAAAGAAAGCCAATTTGGGCTGCTGACTTATGGCAGGACATTGCTACCCATCTAGAGAAAACCCCTGCAGGAGTACGACACACAGACACTCACATGCCCAAGAGTAAAGCTGCCGAGGAACATCAACACAACCATCAGGCAGATTTGGCTGCCAAGGTGTTTCAAGCCAATGTAAATTGTAGCTTGGATTATGAAGTAACCTTGTTGTGAGTTTATAAAGAGATAGCAGAATTACGGGATAGAATAACAATCTTATAGTGCCCAGAAGATTTTTTTTAACCACATAGTCTCAACTTAGAATCATAGAATCAACCAGGTGGGGAAGAGACCTCCAAGATCATCCAGTCCAACCTAGCACCCAGCCCTAGCCAGTCAACTAGACCATGGTACTAAGTGCCTCAGACAGGCTTTGCTTCAACACCTCCAGGGATGGTGACTCCACCACCTCCCTGGGCAGCCCATTCCAATGCCAATCACTCTCTCTGCCAACAACTTCCTCCTAACATCCAGCCTAGACCTCCCCAGGAACAACTTCAGACTGTGCCCCCTTTTTCTGTTGCTGGTTGTCTGGCAGAAGAGACCAACCCCCACCTGGCTACAGCCTCCCTTCAGGTAGTTGTAGACAGCAATGAGGTCCCCCCGAGCCTCCTCTTCTCCAGGCTAAACAACCCCAGCTCCCTCAGCCTCTCCTCATAGGGTTTCTGTTCCAGGTCCCTCACCAGCTTTGTCGCCCTCCTGTGGACACCTTCCAGCATCTCAACATCTCTCTTGAATTGAGGAGCCCAGAACTGGACACAGCACTCAAGGTGTGGCCTGAGCAGTGCTGAGTACAGGGGAAGAATAACCTCCCTTGTCCTACTGGCCACACTGTTCCTGGTCCAGGCCAGGATGCCATTGGCTCTCTTGGCCACCTGAGCACACTGCTGGCTCATCTTCAGCCTACTCTCTACCAGTACCCCCAGGTCCCTTTCTTCCTGGCTGCTCTCCAGCCACGCTGTCCCCAGCCTGTATCAATGGCTTTATGCCTTTCCCTGGGTAAAATTCACAATTATTTCGCTGGGAGGTTCTTGGTTGAAATGAATATTTCATAAGGTTGCGAATCCCAAACCAATGTGGATTTCTTATGCACAATTCCCTCGATCAAAACCTGACACTGACTTTGATGAGGAAAAATCGAGTAGCACAAGTATTTCAACACAAACTAGGAAGCCCTACTCATTTACAGAAGCAGAGCAGCCACACTTAACTTTTTTTCAAGTATTAATGAAGAGCTGTGCTTTCAGTTGATGGTGAAGCTCAAAGAAAACCTCCAGATAAATGCATTCCATGTAAAAAAAGATGTTGCTGTTTAGCTAAAAAGAGAGCTTTGCCTTGCATAAGCACCTTTGAAAGCAGCCAGTGCTCTTTCCAAGATGAAGATATTAAGATTTCATTCAGACTGACGCACTCTGGAAATCAAACATTTCAAAGACCATTTCTTGATTCCTCCCAGTGACAATAAAATCTTACTAAATCAATAGATGCTCCCTATTCAATAGATTGTTTGTCTTTGTTAGTTCTTTATACCAGTGCAAAGTCAGTGCTAACCATCAGAATAACAGGTTTGTTTTTATTTACAGCTTCCCTCTCTAGCATAAAGAGATTCAGTGGGTGCTGAGAATTCAGAAGTCTGATGATAATGATTCAAATGATCTACAGGCTGCATTGATTCCAATGACCTTAGAGCATTCAGACTAGCTAGGAATCTAACTAACACCTTCTGATTTACTTGCTGTCACAATGAGCTGTTCTTGAAGAGAAGAACAATAGATATCTGCTCCCTCAATACCGCAAGGAGAGGCAGCAAGTCAGAAGGGCTGGGAGAACTTCTTGGAGTGCACACATTACAGGAGTGGCCAACAAAAAGAGTTAATTCACTAATTAATTGGGCAAGCTGCTCTACAAAATGACTCAGTATCCATGTCCTGAAAGCTTCAGAAAGCAAAGGTTAGTGCTAGAGTTTAAAGAGAGGTTACCTGAGGTTTCTGCAGATCAGCAGTGCTGTGGGAAAGTGCGGCACCTGGAACATGTCCATCGCCAGGAGATTTCCCTGCCCTGGTGCCAGGGGAAATGTGGGATGTGGGCAGCAGCTGAGCACTGATGGAACCATAGCCATTAGAAGGCCGATGGACGTTGCTCAAGGCAGTGGCTACTTCATCTTCATCACCAGAATCCGTAATCAGGATAAACTCAGCCTTAAAAAGGTCATTCTCCTGCATTTCTCCTTTGCTCAAGTTGCACCTCAGGGACTGGAAAGCCGTTTGGGTGCGGTCTGTATGGACAGCAAGCACACAGTCTTGTCTAGCCTCAGGCTTTAAGACCAGCTCATCAGACACTGTGTGGGACTGCAAAAGAGACAAGGAAAGTGATACAAATTAGCTTCATTTTATGTGGGTTTCTCAAAACGCCAGGCAGTTTTGAGTTGCAGCGGTGGCCAGCACCCCACTACCAGAAATGCAGGAGGCAAATGAAGGATTTAGGCATAAGCACACATCAGAAACCAACTCCCCTAAGTAGCCCCACACTTCCAGACCTCTGGTCGATGCTGAAGGAGCTGCCTCCCCAGCAACTCACAGAGCAACAGGGGACTCAGCATACTGATAGCCCAAGCCTAGGGCTGTCACGGGAAGCAAAAAGGAGAGTGCAGCCAAGCCGAATGAGCTGTCAGACCAGACTACACCAGACGTGATGGGAAGGCATTGTGACCACAGGATCCACGGAGGCAGACAATACTCCTCAGAGGAGTCTGGCAGACAAATCTGGGACAAAGCCTATACATATTAATGAAGAAACAAAGGCCTTTAAGCCAGGACAATCTCTGAAGATAGCAGACAAAGAATCTGGGGTCAGAGAGCTCCACTGTATGTTCAATCTTCTCAGCACAGACCACAATTGTTTCTGCAACTTCCACCTCCAGGATGTAATTTCTCAAGCATACTTTTGACAAGAGCAGGAGCAGCTCAAGCTGGGCATATGAGATGCACATCACCAAGTCAGTCAGTATTGAAACTGCTGGGATAAAATCGTGTTTCTCTTGAAGGAGGAATCAGGTAGAATAGAAATTCTGTGGACTGCACAGGGAAGCCTGTTGATGTGGCTCAGGTTTGAATCCTGCTTGAGGAACACAATTGCAAATTTCCACTTCACTTGCAGCATCATGAGTCCCTGGAGCTCAGTTATTGAAAATAATATTGGAACATAAAGGGGAATACAACCAGTATGACTTTGGATGTGTTGTTTTCATTATCTCATGTTGGTTGGCTTTTAAAAATACTGTTCAGGTTCTGTAAATTGTAGAAATGGCAGTAAGCTGTGCTATAAAGGCCTCAGAGCTGCCTCACCTGCCAGCAAAGCTTTGTCTGCCTACAGAGAAACACAGGGAGGCAGATGTCAGGAATGCTTGATTCTGCTTTTCCCAATCATAGAATCAACCAGGTTGGAAGAGACCTCCAAGATCATCCAGGCCAACCTAGCACCCAGCCCCATCCAGTCAACTAGACCATGGCACTAAGTGCCTCATCCAGGCTTTGCTTGAACACAAACAGGGATGGTGACTCCACCACCTCCCTGGGCAGCCCATTCCAATGCCAATCACTCTCTCTGACAACAACTTCCTCCTAACATCCAGCCTAGACTTCCCCTGGCACAGCTCGAGACTGTGTCCCCTTGTTCTGTTGCTGGTTGCCTGGCAGAAGAGACCAACCCCACCTAGCTACAACCACCCTTCAGGTAGTTGTAGACAGCAATGAGGTCCCCCCTGAGCCTCCTCTTCTCCAGGCTAAACAACCCCCCAAGGAGTTGCTTACAGCAAAACCAATAATGAGTGGCTGGGAAAGAACCTAATAAGTTAAACATCATGAAGAAAACATTCCAGTGTTTGCCTTTTCAAATGCAACTACTCTCTGCCCATATCTAACAGCTAGGAAACTGAAAATCCTGGAGCAACTTCAGGTCAAAGAGCTGTGAACTCCTGTGAAAAGTTGATGTGGAAGATGACCTAGAACAGCAGCTTCAGAAATGTTCTGGGAAAGGAAATGTTACACAACAGCAGAATCATCATAAACATTAATATTAACCTGAGGGTTGCAGTTGGCTCTCAAGCAGCATGAAATAAAGCTAGAGGCCATGAAGTTTTGTGAGGCAGGAAAGAAATAAGAAGCACTGCAGTCTGACTAAAAGAAGGAAAATCAGGAATGCTTTGATGCTGGCTTCACCAGCTTCACATCATAGGAAGTCATGGAGACAAGCTTTCCAAAACAAAAAGCAAGCTCCCACTTTGATGCATTACTACGAGGCTGTGAAAGAGACTGGCATGTTTACTGGAAGTCACAGCACTGGCATCTGCTGAAACCAGGATAAAGTGACCAGTTATTGGTCATTTTTTGGTGGCAACACTTCTTGCACACTACTCTTGCTTTCATGAAGATCAGGAAGGAATCCTCCCTTGCCTACCAAAAATATGGCCTTTCATGGCTGACAGAGGCCAGTACTGAGATAGGCAAGGTTTTCCTTCCAGCATAAACTATGGCAAAGGCAAAACAGGCTGCTGAGTAAATATCACTCTTCTCTTGTGCAACAAGTCTGCCTTTCTCAGGAGTTTGGTCATCCAAACCAAGCACAAGGCAAGAAACAGTTCCATGGAAAGAGCTGCAGTTCAGTGATGCAGTCCAGGATACAACTTTCTGTATATTCAGAAAGAGCAGAAAATCAATGCAACAGAAAAAGTCTACCTTATTTGTAATTTCTTGATTGCTCAGATCCTTTGGCTCCTCTGGAATTGTCACAAGGTACTTGGAGATATCCACAACCTCAAAATGAGTTGGAAGCCGTCCAATGGATGGTACAAATGTGAAGGTCAGTGGTTTGGTTCCAGATTCTTGAGAACTGAGCTACAAAACACAGAATTAGTTCAACTTTTTAATTGAAGTAAACATTATTTTTGCAAGAGTTGAAATGGCACTAATTAATTCATCTATCTTATGAGTCTGTTATTAACACTGGGTTTTGGGGTTTGGTTATTTTGGTCAAGTCATTGTATATTAAGGTATTTAACTGACAGGATGTTGTCTTCATTATGCTCATCAGCCATCCTATATATTGTAGTGATGATGTGGCAGAGAAGACAGGAGACAATCTCTTGAATAATTTGTTATTGTTTCAATTTCCTGTGCCAGAATCAGAGAACCACCTTCAATCAATTTCAAAGCTGTTTTTTATCTTTGTTTAACTCCACTTTGTCAAACAATGTAATGATACCACTCAATCTGGACATACTATAGCCCCTAGAGTATTTGCTTAACAACTGAAACAGAAAAAAAACCCTTTTACTCTGGGAAAAAAAAAAAAGCAAGCAGAATATGGTTACATTTCTGATGCAAACACAGCTAATTATGAACAACATCTGGGATGAGTTCTTATTCAAGGAAACAATTCTTTCTGTGTGCCATTCAGCCACATACACCAGTTAACAATGTGTCTCTCTGCTCATTCCTTTCTCCCCCACCTTACATCCTCTCTAGGACTGCGTACATGTGGCCTGGACACTGAAGAGAAGAGATCCTAAGGGAAGGCAACTCCACCTAAATGTTCAGTTTCATCACAGTGGTCTCTCATCGCTTCCATGTCCTTCACAGGAGATACTGGAGAGAAAAAAGAAGTCTACAGCATGGTAAAACTCTCAGTTGCTTTGCTAAATATCAGGGAGAAGAAGTGCAAAGGCCTTGGCAAGGTAAGGAGAAGGAACTGTTGGGAATAGCAATATTAAATGTAGGGATTCTATAGAATCCCTACATTTAATATTGCTATTCCCAACAAGGAATCATATCCCAAACCACTGAATCTGCCATGAATAACTTTCCCACTGTTTATTAGTGTAAAAAATCCTTTCTCATTGCAAACTATGGACTGTATATATATCCCCTTGTTTAATCATCTAATTAAAAGCTTATTAATTGTGGTTTTACTGAACTCTAGTATGCAGAGCCTTGAACTGTATTGAATCATAGAGGAAAAAAAAAACCCACACTCTTGCTTTGGCTCTTTTTTAACACTCTTGTTTAAAGTGAAATAAATTGGAGAGCTGTGGCTCTCATTATGCTTCTCTGCACTTTGCATCCATAAGTAAACAGCAATTATGGAACAGAGTGGTATTATGGAATGCACTCATGTGACTCAATCTTCTGGTGACTGGAAACTTAAAAAGATAGAAACAGATTTCCAGTTGGAAGAAAATCTAAGCAGCTGTCTCCTGGATGGCTTGGGTAAAACAGAAGCAATTTAGGGAAAGAACTCTCCTCTCTCAGGCACATCCAGACTAAATTTCCATGTGTGTGCCTGCAATTCTGAAAGAAGAAGGTGTTTTGATGCTTGAAAGTGAAAACATCTGACTAAATGGCAGCCATCTATGTTCTGAAATAAGGCATCAAACAAGTAGGTTGTGTCACACTGCAGTCAGAGGTGTGCACTGCAAGGGGGCAGGTTCCCCCCTCTGCTTCAGTGACCAAACTGCATGATGTTTGGCTTGAATTAGTGCCAGGAGGGCAGCTGATAACTGCTCTACCACACCAGGAGCTCTTTCATCTGAAGGACCTGAGTCTGATTATTGCTTTTGATAAAGCAGCAGCACAATTTTTAATTATTAATAGTCAGTACATTAAACACTTAGTCCTTGCTCCTGACACAACCTAGCAGAGTAACATCAGTACATAACACCCACTAGCAGGCAACTGCCAGTCCCTACAATGCAGCCAACAATGCAGCCTACACTATTTATACAGAGGAGACATGGATTTGATGGATGGACCACAGAATAGCTAAGGAACTGGCTCCCAGAAAGCTGCAGTTCATGGCTCAATGTCTGAGCAGAGATCAGTGATGAGGGGTGTTTCCAATCCAAACCAAAGATCCTTTTAAAACAAGTAAAAATAGAGTGACATCTTGTATTTTACATTTTAATTGGACAATATGAAGTAGAAGGAAGCATTACATAACCCCCCTTTTTTTCCCCATATATTCATCTTATTTACTACATTTATCTGGCTGATGCTTGTTTCCTTATAAGTCTGAAAGAAATTAACCCAGTAGACTTTTAATTACATCTATTAAAGAGTACTCTGGCATGTAGATGTAAATAATAACAAAATAACCTTAAGTTTCAAATACATACATGAAAATTCCTTGCAGTCTTTTCTCTAGATCCAGTAACAGCAGAAGGAATTCAATGGCATGCATTCCTTGCTGCTGTAATTGATGTCAACCAGTAGGGTTACAGTGGCAGAAAAATAATATATGCAACATCTATTCCAGGTAATACTAATGAAATCTGGTCTATATTATACAATCTTTACTGATCATCTGGATGAGGGAATTGAGTCCTGCATCAGTAAGTTTGCAGATGACACCAAGCTAGGGGCAGGTGTTGATCTGTTGGAAGGTAGGGGAGCCCTGCAGAGGGACCTGGACAGGCTGGATGGGTGGGCAGAGGCCAATGGGATGAGATTTAACAATGCCAAGTGCAGGGTTCTGCACTTTGGCCGCAACAACCCCAAGCAGCACTACAGGCTGGAGACAAAGTGGCTGGAGAGCAGCCAGGAAGAAAGGGACCTGGGGGTACTGGTAGAGAGTAGGCTGAAGATGAGGCAGCAGTGTGCCCAGGTGGCCAAGAGAGCCAATGGCATCCTGGCCTGCATCACGAACAGTGTGGCCAGTAGGACGAGGGAGGTTATTCTTCCCCTGTACTCAACACAGGTCAAGTCACACCTTGAGTGCTGTGTCCAGTTCTGGGCTCCTCAATTCAAGAGAGATGTTGAGGTGCTGGAATGTGCCCAGAGAAGAGCGACAAAGCTGGTGTGGGGCCTGGAGCACAAACCCTATGAGGAGAGGCTGAGGGAGCTGGGGGTGTGCAGCCTGCAGAAGAGGAGGCTCAGGGGGGACCTCATGGCTGTCTACAACTACCTGAAGGGAGGCTGTAGCCAGGTGGGGGTTGGCCTCTTCTCCCAGGCAACCAGCAACAGAACAAGGGGACACAGTCTCGAGTTGTACCAGGGCAGGTCTAGGCTGGATGTTAGGAGGAAGTTGTTGGCAGAGAGAGTGATTGGCATTGGAATGGGTTGCCCAGGGAGGTGGTGGAGTCACCATCCCTGGAGATGTTCAAGCAAAGCCTGGCTGAGGCACTTAGTGCCATGGTCTAGTTGAGTGGCTAGGGCTGGGTGCTAGGTTGGCCTGGATGATCTTGGAGGTCTCTTCCAGCCTGGTTGATTCTATGATTCTATGATTCACTCAGCTTTATTCACAATGAAATAATTATTTTTTTAAATTACCCCTCTCACATTACTTAGTCTTTTGAAAAACATAAATTACAGAGTTTAATATAAATAACATCTGAATATCTCCTGGGAGCTACAGGCTTCTGTGTAATACACTGCCACAAAAGCTTCAACAGGAGAAACTGATTCTAGATGACTTCCATGACTTCCTGTGTCATCAGTTTACAAACAGGTTTGCTGCATAATTAATACCATCCATTTACAACTGTCCAGGGGCTAGTAACTTACATTAATTACTGCTTTCATTACCACAGCTTCTACAGTCCTTACTTGTACAGCACATTTTTATTGTCTTAGTCACCTCAAGAAAACAACACTCCCATTGAATCTGACACGTGCTGCGTACGCATGCAGCATGCTGCCTATTCTGCAATTGAAATTCTGGTCCTATTATCACTGATCCCTTCCCAGGATTTCCTTCTGGAATACCGACTGCCAAAGTGAAATTCAATATGCTGGTTCCTAGTACCACTTCTCTCACTGATTAGCTAATGTAAGTAATTTTGCTAATAGAGCAACACCCTTATAAAAACCTCACTCTTTAAATACCAAGCACTTCCTTTTCAGGCTCTTTATTTATCTGTTTAAAGAGCAACAGAGGATGCATAAATAATAGAATGATAAGAAGCATGTGCATCATATTATCCAGAAACATGTTGACTGAAGTGCTGTTTTGGTCAGAGTACAAACTCACATGCCCACAATTCTTGTGTGGCAAATATAGCTCAGAGAGAGAGAGAGAGTGCAGAGCTAACAGCCCTCTGACATCCCAGACAGGGAGAGGGGCCACCCAAAAGCACACCCATGTTACATGTCCTCTCATTAATCTCCTTTTTTGTGTTTGGACTGAAGACAAATCACAAAGAGACATTGTCTCCTCCTCAAGACAGAGAAAAAAAATCTACTACAGATTTAATTATGAGTTAATAAGATATAATAATATTCATATCTTCATCTCCTGACTTAATACTGCTATCACAATAACCTAAAACTGATTCACTGTTTATTGTATCATATTAGCTCTGCCTTATCTAAAACCTTTGACAAACAGCAGCAGATGATCATCTGAACACCAGCTTCATAACTGTGAAACTTCAGGGGGAAAAAAAGCTAAATACACTCCAAAAGTCCAGGATGAAATTTCAGCCCAGCTAAATTTGTGCTAAAATTCCCACCAACAGCTGTGGTTTCATGTGATGTGCCCATTGGACCACCTTCAGAAAATCACTTTTGGGTTTTTCCCCTCAGTACAGCAGCATACAGAGACAAATGCCTTTTGAGAATCCACGTGTGCAAAGCACTGGGAAGAGCAAATGAATGATATTAAACAGTTGTCATCTCTAATTCAAAACACAAGAGCTCATTCAGCTGAAGGATTTCTTCTCAACAATAACTGAAACAGTTTTAATTAGCTGTTTAGCCCAGCAGGCATTGTACAACTGCAATTGCTCTTTCCCATTAATCTACACACGTGCATATAAACATGATGAAGAGTGAGTAAAGATAACCTTTCATTTCCTCCCTTGCAAAGGTGGAGTAAACTACCTTGTGTGTCATAGTTTACTGACTTAATTAAGTGCAGTTTGACTAAATGGTCATAAAACATTAGAACATTCTAAATCGTGTTTTAGAACTGCTGAGACCCTTAAAGCCCTTATTTATTCCAGTCTCCTAAACTCCTAGGAATAGCACCTTCCAAGCTAAGAACACTGTGATGGTTTGGGTGTTCCACACCCCCACACACACTTTGGACATCACCCAGACTGGACTCAGCCAGCTCTGGAAATTTTGAATGAAGCTTATATTTACAGCTTAGCTCAATATACAAGCAGGTATTTACAGTCTATACAGTTATAGACAGAAATAGACAAGGGAAAAGATAATACAGAAACACAACAGCCCTCCCAGAAACCTGAGTCCCCAGGAGGGGCTCCCAACCACCCTTCCACCTTCTTCCACTCCTCTCAACCTCACCCCAGTCCCAAGGAAGAATGGAGGGTTGGCCAGGGGGGTAGGAAGCAAAGTGGATTAATCAGACAGATAGCAGAGAGGCTAGAGAGTAAGATGCAGCTCAGAGCTCCCAGGCAGAAGAACTGCCTTATCTATGTTTGGATTCTTGTTCTTATACCTCTCAGCAAGCCTATGAGTGAAGTAGACATCACCCTTGTTTTCTCTTTCACAGCCTGTAATCTAGTTCTTCTCACCAAAATCTTCTAGCTAGCTTCAAACCAGCACAAACACCTCTGCTGTAACATTTCAAGCTGCTCTAGCTCACCTCCCATGCACAAACCCACAGCTAAGCAGCCCAACATCCAGACTGCCTCCAGCTGCTCCCTCAGTGGGTAATCATGATTTCCTTCTGTCTGTCCTGCATTTACTTTACTATGTGGATCCACCAGAAAGAACACAAAATACTGCTGTTGATTTTGCACAGGTTTTTTTGTAGTATGGCCAAGCTTGTCATCAAGTCTTGCACAGACACTAGCCAAGGACTGGCAAACATAGAGTGAAAAAGTTCAAAGGCTGTTTTGAACCACAACAGAAGTGGTGCCACCACAACCACTGCAGGAGAACCAAGCCCACATGGTGCTGCCACCAGAACCACTGCAGGAGAAGCAAGCCCACATGGTGCTGCCACCACAGCCGCTGCAGGAGAAGCAAGCCCACATGGTGCCGCCACCACAACCACTGCAGGAGAAGCAAACCCACATGGTGCTGCCACCACAACCACTGCAGGAGAAGCAAACCCACATGGTGCTGCCACCACAACCACTGCAGGAGAAGCAAACCCACATGGTGCCGCCACCACAACCACTGCAGGAGAAGCAAACCCACATGGTGCTGCCACCACAACCACTGCAGGAGAAGCAAACCCACATGGTGCTGCCACCACAACCACTGCAGGAGAAGCAAACCCACATGGTGCTGCCACCACAACCACTGCAGGAGAACCAAGCCCACATGGTGCTGCCACCACAGCCGCTGCAGGAGAAGCAAGCCCACATGGTGCTGCCACCACAACCTCTGCAGGAGAAGCAAACCCACATGGTGCTGCCTCCACAACCACTGCAGGAGAAGCAAGCCCACATGGTGCTGCCTCCACAACCACTGCAGGAGAAGCAAACCCACATGGTGCTGCCACCACAGCTGCTGCAGGAGAACCAAGCCCACATGGCACTGCCACCACAACCACTGCAGGAGAAGCAAGCCCACATGGTGCTGCCACCACAACCACTGCAGGAGAAGCAAACCCACATGGTGCTGCCACCACAACCACTGCAGGAGAACCAAGCCCACATGGTGCTTCCACCACAGATGAGTAACTCAGTTGTTTTCCTTTCAAAGATGCATTGCAAAACAAATTTAGCAACAGACCAATTATACTGCTGAAAGCATTACATTTTGGGGAGCAGGTGGTGTCCAGCATCATATCTATGTCTGTATGCACTCTTGCATGTGTCTTCTAATAGACTACTATTTTTATACAGTGAACTAACTTTTGAGTGACTCCAGAAAAAGGAGATAGAGAGATATATATACCTAATAAAACATTTGTCACATTATCAGGAAAACATAGCTTGAAGGCTGTTGAAGAAAACCAGGAGATTTTAGCAGATGCCTCCAAAAGTACAAGCAAAAAGTAACAGCAGAAACCTTCAAAGTGCAAGTATAGGATAAGAGGCCTAGGGCTACAAGCACAAAACACTAATAATCAGTTACTACTCACTACAGGAATACAATCTTGTGTGCTAGTATTAAGGGAGTCAGGAGTCAGCATCTGGCATGTTAAAAAAAAAACCACAACAAAGACCATAGAATTTGGATGTGACATGGAATTTGCTGGCCCATGAAGAAGGAAAGAGTCAGCAGACTGTAAGAGAACAGAGAAAGAATAATTTCAGGTGGTCTAAAATCTCAGCAGAAGCAAGCCCCATGGACTCTGATGACACTGAGCTGGATGCTGGGGCTTTCAGTGCATCACTGTGACACTGCTGTTAGCAAGAGTGCTGCAGCAGTATCTCAGTGTGCATAGCAGCATTGTCAACTTCTCCCAATTTCCCCACATATAACTCTATCCAAAACTTCAACATGGGGTCTGAACACCCCTATCATCCAAGAAATGAACAATCATGGCCCTTCATAGCATGGTCAGTCAGTCTTTTTGCACTTAACCTAAAACATTTCTCCTCAAACCTGAAGGACTACATACAGGTTCAGGCTAGGCTTCCAGCAGACAACCATTTCTCTCCAGGAGAGGATACCAGACAATTTCAGACATCAGGAGGTCTCTCCTCACCTAGAGACCTAAGATTTCTCTGGGTGACTTGAATGTGCCCATTCTATAATAGTTTCTGTCACTACCTGATGCCCCCAGATACAAACAAGCAGTTCCACTTGCTTTCATCAAAACCCTAACAAGCAGAAAGATGCTGTTGCTCACACACATCCTGGAGTTACCATATGCACATACTTTCCACTGATATCTGTCTCATTTTGGCTGGTCCTGGTTTCCTCAAACTTTCTTTTCCCTCTCATTCTGTCTCAGCTAAACAATGTCAAATCTATATTTAATTATTTGACAGCTTTTTCAGATAATATGCTTTTAATATCTATATATAAAGGGATTTTGAGGGTTTCAACATTTTAGCTGAGTTTGGTTTAACCAGAAAGTAACTTTTCTTTGAAATACTGATTGATCTGACAGAGGGAAAGAAAGGTTTGCTGTGTGTTTGGCAGCACAGTTTGATGTGCTTTTGGCAGCACAGATTAGATTAAGCTGTCTTCTGGTGTTCAGACTCTTCCATTATTCCTATGAAGCTTTGAGGTTTATTGTTTCAAGCCTTCAAAACATAACATTTTCAAAAGATATGTGTTTTACCAACCTGCAGCATCTTGTGTCTAGGTATTTGTCCCACTAAGGAGCTATGTTTTTGGAGTAGGGACCCAAAGGATATAAAGATACACAGAGAGCTGTACAGCTTACATTGTCAAAGGCTGTGCACCTGGCACCCACAGATCAAAGACAGGTAATAGCAGATCTTTCATGTTTTAGAGCTATCTCACTAACTGATCACGACACACTCTCAAATGTGATTTTCAAGAGCCAAAAAGCTGCTTTTATGATCAATCAGAAAAAAATATAAAAGAAGGGGGGGAAAAATAGATAGATTCAATGAAGTGTGGATTAGAACCTGAGTCTTTATCCACTCTAACATGACCAGACTGAGGAATTATAGCTTGTCTGCTGTCATTTTTTTTTTTTGGCTGCCATTCCAGCACATAGCAGTGAAAGTCTTATAGTATCAGCTAGCCTAGATCCCTTGCTTCCTTTTCATAAGAAAGAGAACAGGGTTCCCATCAACAGTGCATCACAAATACATAGAGTATTTTTGAATATATCAGACATTAATTCTTCAGCTTCTTACCCAATCATAGGAGGAGGCAGTTGGTATTTTAATAATTAAGACATTCATTCTTTCATCCTGTAGAATCAACAATAGGCTTCCCATCAGAAGCCACACCACCCTTTACAGTTATCCACTCATAGGATTTAACAACTAATCGATACAAGCCCATCTACAAGCATTCTTACCTGTCTTTTGCTAATAAAACTCAGTGGGCTGGTAATTCAGATGCCTTTTTCTTTCCCCAAGCTCCTCTCTGTCACATGTAGAGCACAGAAAACGAATGTCAAAAAGCAGTGGAAAAAACTGTGTGTGATAAATCTGAAGAAGAGGTCATATTTTCCCCTTCTCAGCAAGGATTTTCAGAGGTCCTTTTAATGAGCTATTTTCTGAGTAGGTCTGTGTGGGCCCAAAAGAATGTTGGCTACAAAGGGTAATTATTCTGGCACTCAGCTACTAACAAACAAAAAGGTAAAGATGAATGGTCCAGCTTCTTCTGCATATTAATGGGAGGGCAGGATGATAAACTTGGAACCTGATTGTCTCCCCTGTGCTAACTATTAAAAAGCAGCTGTCTTTGAAGGTTTAACTGGAGTTGCCTGCCCCAGATGTCAAAAATATGGTGTGCAAGGCTCATTTTCATACAACTTTATCTCTCTGGAAGAATAGCTGCATTTGTTGCCAGTGACTAATAGTATTTGTATTTCTCCCAACAGAAGTGTTTGTGTGAAGAATTGTCATTTTACAAACTTTACTTTGTCTCCTCAAAAGAAAAAAACACTTTGAGTTCTGCATTCTAGCATAATCATGCAGCTCAATACAGTCATGTACCATTCCTCAGATATTTTTGAGTGTAGGAGAAACAATAGGAGTGAATTTGCCACAACAGACTGCACATTTTGTACCGAGAATAAGCCTAATTCCCTTAGCCAACAAATCTGGGCAGTCTGCAAGCTGAAATCTACACTTTGCCTCAATCTTCATGTGCACTCACGTGTAAGTGCCTATAACCCTGCCTATACTAAAATATTCTGATGGTCTATGAGTAACAACAGCTTCTTCACCATGTATTCCCAAGTAACCTAAATCCACATGACATTATTTCATTCAATTATAGAATGATGTGTGTTGGCAGGTGGTTTAGTCCTAGTCCCCGGCAATAAGCAAGGACAATTTTAACTAGATCAGGTTCCTCAGAACCCAGTCCAACCTGACTTTGAGTGTTTCCAGGGATGAGGCTTCTAGCATCTCTCTGGGGAACCTGTGCCGGTGTTTCACCAACCTCACTACAAAAAAAAATGTCTTCCTAATGTCTAGTTTAAATCTGACCTTTTTCAGTTTAAAACCATTATCTTTTGTCTTACTGCAACACACTTTGCCAGAAAGATTGTCATAGAATCAACCAGGTTGAAAGAGACCTCCAAGATCAGCCAGGCCAACCTAGCACCCAGCCCTAGCCAGTCAACTAGACCATGGCACCAAGTGCCTCAGCCAGGCTTTGCTTGAACACCTCCAGGGACGGTGACTCCACCACCTCCCTGGGCAGCCCATTCCAATGCCAATCACTCTCTCTGACAACAACTTCCTCCTAACATCCAGCCTAGACTTTCCCCAGCACAACTTGAGACTGTGTCCCCTTGTTCTGTGGCTGGTTGTCTGGGAGAAGAGACCAACCCTCACCTGGCTACAACCTCCCTTCAAGTAGTTGTAGACAGCAATGAGGTCCCCCCTGAGCCTCCTCTTCTGCAGGCTAAACACCCCCAGCTCCCTCAGCCTCTCCTCATAGGGTTTGTGTTCCAGGCCCCTCACCAGCTTTGTCGCCCTTCTCTGGGCACATTCCAGCACCTCAACATCTCTCTTGATTGAGATTGAACTAGATCTTCAATTTAAATTCAGCATTATTTCTGTCATTATGAGCAATAGAGCAGTACTATTTATCATCGTGCTCCCAGTTATAACAATGGACAGAGCTCAAAAAGAGACAACTCTGGGTTAGAGTCCACTCTGAAACTCTGGAGAACACTATTACCTGTGCACAATTTGCTAGCAGCAGAAATTGCTTTCTGATTTTCACCCACCTCCAGAAAAAATGGTGCTTCATTTGGAAATGAAGATTGCAGGTGAAGTTATAACTATCAGGAGGTTAATATAAGTTTTTAGCTTTTAAAGTGCTTCAGTTATCAGTTTGTTGTTTTGAATCAAAGTTTTAATTTCCAGGAGCAGGGATCATTAAATTAGACAACAAATCTATATCCTTCATTTGAATTCAGCAGAAAAGATTCTATAACCTGCCTATTACTTTTTGATCCCATGTTTTGACAAAATACATTTCCAGATAACACAGACTTAGACTTAATAAAACTCTTTTATGTTTCAGCAAATAACTCTAGCCCAGATTCTTCATCTCAGAGATTATAAATCCTGTGAGCAATATTAAGAAGCCCCAAACATTTGTAATAAAGCTCTCACATCCATACACCCAAGGCATCACTCAACCTGAAAGTTTCATAATCAATATTTTCTGAACAGCTTCATGGGTTTACATAATACAGAAGCACATCTGGGCTCCAAATAAAGGGAAATAAAACTTGAATCCCCCTCAAACACAAGCCATCCAGTAAGACCATTATAACAGCAATGCATTGGCAAGCCAATGTGCTTTTATTTATGCACTCTTCACCCCAAAGCTTTATTTTAAAACTGTCATAATTGAGTTTGCAAGAGAAGGGCATTGCTGTAGTGTTTCTGTTTAATTCTGTCTCTCTCGTGGTGTTAAATTTTATGTTCTCACTGACTGTGCCTGTTTCATCAGAGGCAAAAAAGTTGCCTAGGAGCTTAGCCTTGGAAGCATTTTCTAGCTGAGGTTTTGATTGCAGCAGGGACTATGGGTCAACAGGAGGGACTAGACACTCAAGCAAAGCACAAGGCAGGTGTGCCCATGGGATCAGTCCACTTCTCTGAAATGCTTAATCTCTGATTTTTAAAGGAAGTCTTATAGATGATATACATTTAACCAAAAAAATTATATCTATCTCATGTGGTACATGCCTTACAGCTGCAGACTCTGATTTTGCATCTGCCCTGCCCTTTTAGGTCTTGGTAACCAGCCAGAAATTATCCCAGAGAAGAGAGTTTGAAAGCTAAAGAAAGAGAACAAGTTATTTTTGGAACTAACTCAAAAGCCCTCTTCTAATTTACTTTTCTTCTATTTCCAAGAAAATATCCTTGTAGAACACTACTGAACATACAGATAGTTGGTAAAATTTCATTCATTTAAAACGTTGCCTTTAATCTCAGTAGAGGGAGTCAAATACTGTGTTTGTTGAGTATAGTCCTGGCTGACTCCGCATTGCCATTACACATAGCCAATTTCAGCTCCTTGGCAGTAATATCATAGAATATCATAGAACCAACCAGCCTGGAAGAGACCTCCAAGATCATCCAGGCCAACCTAGCACCCAGCCCTAGCCAGTCAACCAGACCATGGCACTAAGTGCCTCAGCCAGGCTTTGCTTGAACACCTCCAGGGATGGTGACTCCACCACCTCCCTGAGCAGCAACAGAACAAGGGGACACAGTCTCAAGTTGTGCCAGGGGAAGTCTAGGCTGGATGTTAGGAGGAAGTTGTTGGCAGAGAGAGTGATTGGCATTGGAATGGGCTGCCCAGGGAGGTGGTGGAGTCACCATCCCTGGAGGTGTTGAAGCAAAGCCTGGATGAGGCACTTAGTGCCATGGTCTGGTTGACCGGCTAGGGCTGAGTGCTAGGTTGGCCTGGATGATCTTGGAGGTCTCTTTCAACCTGCTTCATTCTATGGTTCTAGTTATGTGTCCTGTCAAGATACATAAGGCTTTTTTCACATGAAAGAGGTTTTAATGTTCACCTGGGAAAAATTTAGATTTTGTAACAGTTCTTATGAACTTTTTGAGATTATGTGGGAAAAAAAACAACCAAACAACAAAGCAAAAAGAACCCCCACCACTATGCTGTAATATGTTTGCACCTGCCTAATTAAAAATATAGTTGACTCCACGAAGGCTGATTAAACACAGTCCCCGAAGAATCATGCCATATCACATCAAAAGATCAAATTCTAAATGATCAGCTTCTTTGAGCCTTCATAATTACCCAAGTGGCACACTTCAGAAGCTGCTTTCCTCATCCCAACTCACTTTATCTCTCTTGGAGTGTATGCACATGATTGTGAGTCTATTTTAATGCCTGTCAGTGGAGGCACAGATAATGAGCCGATCACCTATAGATCTCTACAACTGCAAACTAAATACAATGATCTTGAAGAAAATGAATTTATTTAAGTAGCCCTACCACTACCTCTTCCCTGAACAGCATATCTCCACTAAAAAAGGATAGCTCATTTGAATATGTTAATTGATCACTCATAACCTCTCAAGATCTCCTCCTTCAGCAGTCTTCCAGTAGCAAAAGTTGCCTTCACTATTAGGATGGTGATACATAGAAAAAAGCTGTCCAGAGAAGCTGTGAATACTTCACCCCTCGATTTTTTTTTCCCCCTTCCACCTCATTGCTGTCTACAACTACCTGAAGGGAGGTTGTATCCATGTGGGGGTTGGTCTCTTCCCCCAAGCAACCAGCCTTTATTTTTACTTTATATTTCATAGAATCATAGAATCAAGCAGGTTGGAAGAGACCTCCAAGATCATCCAGGCCAACCTAGCACCCAGCCCTAGCCAGTCAACTAGACCATGGCACTAAGTGCCTCAGCCAGGCTTTGCTTCAACACCTCCAGGGATGGTGACTCCACCACCTCCCTGGGCAGCCCATTCCAATGCCAATCACTCTCTCTGCCAACAACTTCCTCCTAACATACAGCCTAGACCTCCCCCAGCACAACTTGAGACTGTGTCCCCTTGTTCTGCTGCTGGTTGCCTTGGGGAAGAGATAGTGGTGGAACACTGGAACATGTTGCCCAGAGGGGTAGTTGAGGCCTCTTCCCTGGAGACATTCAAGGTGAGGCTCGACCAGGCCCTGGATGACCTGGTCTTGTGGGGATGCCCCTGCTGAGGGGACTGTCCCCGCTGCAGGAGGGCTGGACTAGGTGACCTCTAGAGGTCTCTTCCAGCCCAGCCCATTCTGTGGTTCTACGATAGTTTATCCCACCCATTCTGCCCTTTATACCACATGAAAGACTTTAATCAGGACAAACTCACTCACATCCTCTTCATCTATGGTTAAGGTACTGTAACTCTCCTGCAAACGAGGAGCTCTGAGGGCAGTCCATCACACTTGCCCCTATCTCACACTTTTCTTTAGGCGGCAACTATCAGCCCCGGTCTGGGAGAAGAAAAGGCACTCTGGCTGATCCACCAGAGTAGTTTTTGGTAGTCTCATTCTCCTAAGCAACTGACTCCTAGGTTTAGAGGCCTACATCTGGAAGGAGCCTGTCATGGAGGGTAGCAGAAGCCCTTAGCAGGCCTCCCTGTTGTAAAAGTTGCAGTGTCTCCCATTTTAAGCCAGAAGCATCGTAAAACCAAAACAATCTTCCAGTCCCATGAGAAGTTTCCTCCCTAGAGGAGATAAAAGGCAAACATCGGCCTTGGTTTCCAACTTTCAGCCTTGGTTCTCATGCACACTGACCACCTGCTGATGGGCCGAGCTTGGGGTGGTCCTACAGGTTGTTTGGGTAAGGACTGTCCAATTATATAGGTTAATTATAATCTGTGCCTATCTGTAAGAATAACATAGAATAGCTTGGGCTGGAGGGTCACACCTCTTTTGAACATTATAAAACTGGTGTGCCTGCCTGGATCGGGGCTTGCTGGTACCTGCTCCTGCCTGCTCGCTCGCCTGCCTGCCTGCCTGCCTCGCTCCTGCCCCAGTGACCTCTCGCTCCTGATCGGCCCTGCCCAACGAGGGGCCCGCAGAGGCTCGAAACCCGCTTGGGCCCGATCCTGACGAACAAAGGGACACCACCCAAACCTCGAACCCTGCTAACCTGAGCCGCTGAATCGTGAGTAAACCAAAGAAAGAACTCCTCACCTAAAGGCTGAGTAAAGACTCAAAAGAACTCTAAAGAAATCACAGACTCTCCTTTAGCTGCTATTTTCTGAACTGTTATTCTACAGCTTCAATCCTAAAAGAACTCAGGTGGGGAATTTAGTTCGGGAGGGGGATCTCCGTGTTTGAGCAATAAATCACTTGAAATCCACAAGTGAGCCTCCACGTATTCTCCCCACAACCTCCCAAACTACCTTCCGTGACAGAGCCACAACTGAGTGCTGAAGCAGGTGAGCTGCTTCCCTGTGGCCCGACGTCCAACATCTCCTGAAGGGCCAGAGTTTAGGCTCTTTGCTACAGCTGCCTTTTCCTGGTGGCTCCCTGAGGCAGCTCCCTACCATGACTTGGGGTGACAGCTTTCCTGGCAGACAGGTCTGAGTGACCCCATCTTAAGTTGCTGACCTCAGGAGGCCTGGGCAAGTCTGGGTCAGCAGCTGCACAAAGCTGGAGATAATTGCGTTCCCACACCCCTCGGCTTAACGAATACAGCACAGCCATGCCAAACAAAGGGCTGGTCCTCCACCCTGCAGCGCCTCCCATCCAACTGGTGGGAAGCATTTGCATCCCTTCTGTGGAACATGGCTCTGCAAGCTGCGCAAGGAGCATGCACGTTGCACCGCCTAGGGATTGCAAGACACCTCAAAACACCCAAAGGTTAATGTTGCAAAGATAATACTGCACTAAAAGCCATTGCAGTTTGTGATGGTTTGGTTGTTCCCTGCCCCCCACACTTTAGAAACCACCCAGACTAGTCTCAGACAGCTCTGGGAATATAAATGAAGCTATTTATTTGCAGCTAGCACAATATACAAGCAGATATTTACAGTATATACAGTTATAGACAGAAATAGATAAGGAATACAGAAACACAACAGCCCTTCCAGAAACCTGAGTCCCCAGGAGGGGCTCCCAACCACCCCTCACCTTCCCCCTGTCCCTCTCAACCTTACCCCAGTCCTAAAGAAGAAGGGAGGTTCAGCCAAGAGGTTAAGAAGCAAAGGAAAGTGGAAGGTGAGGTTAGAGAGATGCAACTCAGTCAGAAGCCCAAAGCAGAGTGCAACAAAAATGGCCAGAGTGTTATCTAATGTTTTCCTTTCTTCTTCAGCAAGACTCTGAGGGGAGTAGACATCACCACTGTTTTCCTTTCACAGCCTATGATCTAGTTCCTCTCACCAAAACATTCTACCCTGCTTCAAACTAGCACACAGTTCCACCCTGAACGACTCACAGATTCCAGCAAGCTCCTCTCAGTTTTCTCAACAGACCTCTTCTATTCAAATTTTTTGCACTCCTGTACTGTTTATGCTCTAGAGCAAGTCCCATGTCTACTTTATGTTTCCACAGCACATACATGGTGAAAACACTATAAAAATCTACAGCCAAATAAACTCCAATGAGCTCTGAGTGGCAAGGCAGCATGGCTTTGTGCAAGCTGAACTCTTACAGCTCAGGTTCCCACCATCCATTCATAATCTGTTTACATTTCTCCCAAATTCCTCTACTTTGGAGGTTTATGCAGCTGGCAGTGCTATTTTTTTCCAGAACATCCATGTTACATCAGTCTAATATTTTGGTGGTAGTAGTTATTCACATTCAGAACTTAACTTTCTTCAGTTAATTTTAGATTGCAATCAAATGATGAGCACATTTGAAGGATAGATCAGTCATTACTTAAGTAACAGCACAAATTCATCTTCAGTAGAAAAGATCTGGCTTTCCAGATGCATAATTCTGTGGTAAACACCCAAAATGAGATAGCATTCTTTGAAAGGGAAACAATCATTGAATGATGTTGATTCTGTTCATAGCATCTTGAATTAATAGGCATGAAATTAATTGTATGAAGCTCTTTGATAAGAAAATATTGCCCACAAGTCTTTCATAACCAAACCAAACCTCCAAGCATTTCATATCCATAACCAAATCCAAACAGTAGATTATTGCCTTCTGAAGGAGATGTTAAGAGAAATGCTAACAAGGAACAAAGATGATGGATGTTAGGAACAAGTTCTTTAGAATCATAGAATCAACCAGGTTGGAAGAGACCTCCAAGATATCCAATCCAACCTAGCACCCAGCCCTAGCCAGTCAACCAGACCGTGGCACTAAGTGCCTCATCCAGGCTTGTCTTGAACACCTCCAAGGACGGTGACTCCACCACCATCCTGGGCAGCCCATTCCAAGGGCAAATCACTCACTGAAATAGTATACAATAATCATACTCCTGTCCAGGAATATGTCATGAAGTTGATGTGGTATGTTAATAGATGCTAAATTTGTTATTGCATCAAATCAGAGTCTGAAGTCAGTATTTTGTGTCACTGACAGTAAAAATGACACTGGCAATAGCAGCATCGCTTATCATGATGTGTTAATGCCAGCTTGTTTCTGTCACTGTCAACAGCCAAAATGTACACTGATGACTCAATACATATGCTACCCATCTCCTTCTGTCAACATCAACCTAGCATGTCAAATCTCTATAGAAACACTAATCAACACAGGCTGATGCAGAAAGCTGAAGTACAGAGGCTAACTTAAGAAGTCAATGAATAAATAATAAACCTTCAAGCATTACAAGAAAACTAAGATGCCTCCAGATTTGGATATTCTAAACCAACTGATGACTTCAGTGGGATGCTCAAATCTTTTTCATATTAGAAAGATACCTTAGTATCCTCATGCCACATATAGCACCTGTTAATATGATAATGAGAGTGCAAAGGAAATATTTGATCATCTACACAAGACTGTGAAATCATTTTAGAGATTTACTCCCAGTGAAGATTCTGTAAGTTAAAGAAACCCAGCAGAAGTATGAAAAAGACATGTTGCTTTTTTCAGTGCCCTTAAAGGCAACAAAGAACCTTTGGTACCATCATTCTAGCCTAATTTACTGCTTCCTAGCTGTGACAGCCTTCATCAAAGAAAGAGAAACATCCCTTAAAAAAACCCTCATATGAATGACAGCAGCTTTCTGTGCCCAGAATTTCTTCTTTCTGGAAAGGCTAGTCCCTAGATATTTGACCAAATGATCTTTCATTAAATGAGCCCCAGAGAAAACTGTCTGCAGCACTGGTAGTGGATGGTCAATGGGCATCAACACTAACCAGTGTTCTCATGCGTCACCCAGATGGAAAGCTGCTGATGTAGAACAAATCAGTGAATGAGTTGTGAGGTAGGGGGGAGTGGGATGTAAATGCTGGGACTAGAGATGCCTCTCAGATTTTCCCTATTGATTTCAAGGAAAAAAGAGCATGTTCTTAAATTTTGTCCAAAGTAATGAAAACACTTACGCAAGGTCAAATGAAGATCTATTGTCCTTGCTTTCTCTAATGAGAATAGAAAGCACCTGGGGGACTTGGGTTGTGTTCTGTTGTATGATTGATCTCTGCTTACATACTCATTTTCCTTTGACACTACTGTAGTGGGATCTTCTAATAGAAACGCAGTCAAATTCTGGGCAAGATCCTCCCAAGTTATGAGACAGATTACACTGTATACAAAATTAAACCTCATTGTTGTGTGCTATGCAGAACTAAATGTAAAGTATACATAGAATGGTTCGAGTTGGAGAGGACCTCTAAAGATCATCTAGTCCAACATCCCTGCAGTGAGCAGGGACATCCTTCACTTGATCAAGTTGCTCAGAGCCCTGCCAAGCCTGACCTCGAATATCTCCAGGGATGGGGTCTCTACTACCTCCCTGAGCAAACTGTTTCAGTGTTTTATCACCCTCACATTAAAAAAAATCATTCCTGACATCCAGTCTAAACCATTTTGGTTTACTTTTTACATGAGCCTCCAGAACCTCCAGGCTGTTGGGCTTTTTGGCACAAATACCCTTCTCCTTAAGTAAGATACATGGCAGTTACTGAAAGATCCAGAGAACCATAGATAAGTGTTAATATTACTATTTCTTCAAGAAGTTGATGCTGACAAGAATTTAAATGCACTCAATTTGCAAGACATTTTCTCTGTGCTGGCCAGAATCAGAAGGAGCATGTCTTATGGTGACTGGAATGCCACCATAAATATGGTCAGAAGTAATACATTAATTTTTTTAGATTCTAAAAATGGCTGATTTAAACACAAAAAAGAGAAATACTGAAATATTAAATACATATATATCTTCCTGTGTTTGCATGATTAAACTACATCAGCAGTTGTTGTACTAAGTACCATCTAAGCCCAGATAAGGTTAATCTTCACCAGTCAACTGCAACTGTAATAAAATACACTGAGAGCCCTTGAGCTTACTGTATGAAATGCTGCAAAAGCAATTACATTTCTCAACAAGTATTTGCAATGCTCAGGTGTTCTTTCTGTTACAGCAGGGATGAGGATGGCAATGCAGTGATCATTATAGCACTAAACACTAAGGCAGGTGTATAATACACCTAGTACACTAGCTTGCAACCATGGTCAGTAAGAGACATATACTTTTGTTGTCTCTTGCCATCACTAAAGAACTGTAGTACAAATCTGCACAATAAATAAGAAGAGACCAGATATGGACTAGACTAAAAGGACTAAAAATAATCTGCATGCCATATTATAAGGACTTCTTTCATACACTTCTGATAAGTTAAAGTTTACAGCATCTTCAGAACAGGTGGTTCCAGGGTAGGGGAGAACAACCCAACCCTGACAGCAAGCTAGTCAATGAACACATAATGCTGTGATATGATAGTACCAAGAACTTCTGCCCTGAGGATGCTCAGCGCCTCTTGTCAGCTAGAAAGCTTGAGATAAATGTTTATATGTCCCTATCCTAACCCAGCTATATTCTCTATGCTTGTGCATAGAGAATACCAAGCAGCAGAAAGGCTGTCCAGCCAGCCTAAGCTACTCAGTAACACTTGGTGTCATTTTCATTGCCATGAGATTTTGCACACCTAAAACTCTGCTCTCAGAAGTTCATTAATCTGTATGTCTGTCTAAAGAAGCAATTCTCAAACACAATCACCAAGAACTGTATGGGCAGCTGCCATGTGAATGTCTATTCACTTATAGCATGGCTTGAAATGTCAGAATTGATATGGCTGTGGACTTACAGCTATGGTTTGTGCCCTCTCCTTTCCTAAATCTATTTTTGGTCCTTACAGGGCTATTGTCTCCACTCCTCTGACACTGAGTTGAATTTAATCACCAGCTGCAAAGATTTGAAAGCACAGGCTCTGCTTGGGAAGTCCTTCAGCACTGTGGGAAGTCAGGTACCCCTTCAATGCCTCTACCAGCTCTGCAGGGCACATGGCTTCTTTCCACTGGCATCAGCAGAAGTTTGAGACTTTTATTCCAACAGTCCACCCTGTTTGCCATCAGCATGCATCATTGCAAACCACTCTGTTAGGTAAGAATAAGTTGGAAAGACAGGCAAAAATGAAATTTTCCTTGGGGTCTATGAAATAAATAAATATGTATATCTTTTTTTTTTCAAAGCCATCTTCATGGTCTCATGCAGGTAAAAAAGCATTGCCGGAGAACATGGCATAACTCTACAGCAGCTTTCAGGGAAAACTATTGAGTTTTAAACCCCCTAAATTCTGACCAAAGCAAACTGAGGCTAATAGTTTAATATATACACAGTAGCACTTCATACTATGGAATTTCAGGCAATTCCTCAGTTGAGTTAGCTTTATTTGCAGAGCCTATAAGCCAGTGAGCAACACGACTGAGATAAGCAGCAGCTTGCTGCCCAGCGCCTCCCACCCCAGCCCTTCTCACAGTGCCCGCAAGCACAGCTCTCTCCTCCAGCCTCTCTCTGCAAGCCATGGGCTTTGTTTCCTCCAGCCTCTGTCTGCAAGCCATGGGCTTTGTCTCCTCCAGCCTCTGTCTGCAAGCCATGGGCTTTGTCTCCTCCAGCCTCTCTCTGCAAGCCATGGGCTTTGTTTCCTCCAGCCTCTGTCTGCAAGCCATGGGCTTTGTTTCCTCCAGCCTCTGTCTGCAAGCCATGGGCTTTGTCTCCTTAGTGCAACTGTCCAGCTTTCTGCATTTCCTTAAGTAACACAGATATCCCCCCTGAAGGACAATATTTCCCCTGCACAAAACAGTCTACCAAAACCAGAAGTTACTCCCATTTCAATGAGAAGAGCTACTCTTTCTGCAAAGATTTTATGTTTTATCTAGAACTGAATTGTTCTATATTATGATTTTCTACTACAAATTGAAAACTAAATAGGAACAATCAACTGGCTTCTCTGTTGCTCTAATTGCAGAGTTCCTGCATAATTTTACTGCTTCAATTCATATTCAATGCAGTACACACACGATGGAGTTAAGCAAAATTCAAGCAATAAGAGTAGAACATTTCCACATATTCCTGTCCCTCACTTTCATGAAGAAGGATTAGAAAAGTTCTCTGCAGTCCAAGTGAAACTTTTGTTGATTCTTTGAAGGAAGAGGGACTGACTGGAAGTTCTTCCCAAAGAGAGTGATTGGCATTGGAATGGGCTGCCCAGGGACGTGGTGGAGTCACCATCCCTGGAGGTGTTCAAGCAAAGCCTGGATGAGGCATTTAGTGCCATGGTCTGGTTGACTGGCTAGTGCTGGGTGCCAGGTTGGCCTGGATGATCTTGGATGTCTCTTCCAACCTGGTTGATTCTATGATCTGTGAATACTCCTTCTGACAAATCACTGCTGAGTAATATATGTTAATCCTTCTGCTAGTATAAACAATGTTTTCCATATTTATTAATTCTATTAATAAATTAATTATTAATTCTAAACCAGAATAGAGCTTCCAGGAAGAAAACAGAATCACAAAGCAATTTTTTTCCTGATTTGTTTTTATCCCCCTCTCTCAGGACGTGTCATGTTACTTCACATACTTTTCATTCCCACCTAGTAACTACTAAATCAGAGAAACCATGCTGAAATCACAATCACAGCAACGAGAGTAACTTTCCAGGACTATTCTCTTTGATAAGACAATAAAGGAAGATACAAACTGTGTGGGTCAGTCCCCTGTGGTAGTGATGTCTAAATGGCAATGTTCCCTACCAGGAAGGGGTTATGGTTATTACAACTTGAGAACTGTAGTACTTTAATTAGCTTCATTAACAACACAAATTGAATGGTTTCTTAATCAGTTTATCCTTCACTGTTCAAGTGAGAACCGTGGCAGAGCATTGTTAGCTTGCCAAATGCACCAGAAAGACTATATGGGATGTAGCAGAATATTCAAGCACGTTATGTGAAAGATTGACTTCAGAAAACACCAAAGCATGTAAGATAATAAATGCCACTGGCATACTTAACACGCTGAAACGTCCTCTTTCAGACTGAGCACCCCTGTGCTATCAATCAAAAACAGTGGCTCCTAAAATAGTCTCACAGTTTTCACAGGCATAGGAATGTCACTGGGTATTTCTTGGGACTTTGCCCAGATTTCAGTCGACATTTTTGCTGCGTTTTAACTCGCGCCTGCCTTGAACTCCCCCGTTTGAACTGTCGTGTCAGATGATAAAGCTGTTCTACACCAGAGATAACTCTGCATCAAGAATGAAATAATTTGTAAAGCAATAAAACAGCAGTACAATAAAATGAAAAGCCAGTTTCTGCAGTCTTAAATTACAGTTTCCTGCAGAGATAGCTAATGGAATGTAAATACTTGTCACATATATATTTGAGCTTGTTCGAGACTACATTACATTTGTTAGAAACTACTCCTTTCAGCCTAAGGCAAGCATCTAAACTACATCAGAGACCAATACTGCTGAAGTCCTTATTTCCATTCACTGACTACAACAGGAGTCTAGATGACTTGTTCAGATGTAACTGCAGGAGTGTAAGTGGAGCAGAGACAAACAGCAACCCCATTGATTAGCCATGTTAACTAAGATAAGAATTTCTAAGTTTTCTGTTTTAGGAAATGAAGACCAAATAATTAAAGGAAGATAAGCTAAGAGAAAAAGGATTTTAGCTTTTGGCCTACCCCCTCTCATCTCTAATTATCCTTATGAAGGATGGCAAGTAGAATATTGACATGTCCTGTAGGTCTTGGAGACCTAGATTTTGATATCCTCATCTAAAGTTCACAGCATGGGTCTTAAATAACTTGAAAAGGCATTCTGGCAGTTTCTTTACAACTTCTGTATTGAAAAGGGCTCTGCAGCGGGACCTTGACCGCCTGGACAGATGGGCAGAGGCCAATGGGATGGGGTTCAATAGCTCCAAGTGCAGGGTGCTGCACTTTGGCCACAACAACCCCATGCAGAGATACAGGCTGGGGTCGGAGTGGCTGGAGAGGAGCCAGACAGAGAGGGATCTGGGGGTACTGATTGATACCCACCTGAACATGAGCCAGCAGTGTGCCCAGGTGGCCAAGAGAGCCAGTGGCATCCTGGCCTGCATCAGGAATGGTGTGGTCAGCAGGAGCAGGGAGGTCATTCTGCCCCTGTACTCTGCACTGGTCAGACCACACCTCGAGTACTGCGTTCAGTTTTGGGCCCCCCAGTTTAGGAGGGACACTGAGATGCTTGAGCGTGTCCAGAGAGGGGCGACAAGGCTGGTGAGAGGCCTCGAGCACAAGCCCTACGAGGTGAGGCTGAGGGAGCTGGGGTTGTTTAGCCTGGAGAAGAGGAGGCTCAGGGGTGACCTTATTACTGTCTACAACTACCTGAGGGGTGGTTGTGGCCAGGAGGAGGTTGCTCTCTTCTCTCAGGTGGCCAGCACCAGAACAAGAGGACACAGCCTCAGGCTGCGCCAGGGGAAATTTCGGCTCGAGGTGAGGAGAAAGTTCTTCACTGAGAGAGTCATTGGACACTGGAATGGGCTGCCCGGGGAGGTGGTGGAGTCGTCATCCCTGGGGCAGTTCGAGGCAAGGTTGGATGTGGCACTTGGTGCCATGGTCTAGCCTTGGGCACTGTGGTAAAGGGTTGGACTTGATGATCTGTGAGGTCTCTTCCAACCTTGGTGATACTGTGATACTGTGAAAACTCATGCTGGTACCTGACACTTCTGTGGGAAGGAATGCTGGAATGCCAGAATAATCAAGAAATGAGTATGAATGCCTTTTTGTCTGTTTTGAAGAAAGCATAACACAAGAATGCCAGAAAGCACTAGTAGAAACCAAATGTTATTTGGTATTGGTGATAGAAACTGCAAAAGCAAAGTAGGGCAAATGCTAAATGCTCTTGAATGCTCAGTCTAGGATGGTTTACTTCCTTGGATCCATACTCTTCTTATCTTTTCACTGAAAAATAATAGCAACCAAAATATCATTTCCAATTACAGAGTGGAATCAAACACGATGGTTTTGGCATCAGGATTAGGAAAGACTTGACATGAAAAGGGCAACATCAATTGCAAGGCAGTATGTTTGTGCCAATGTGCAGCATAGCTGTAACAGATTCCTCAGCCATCAGGGAGATTGGATTTTTTGGAATGGATTTAAAATGGCAAGCTCTCAGCTAGAGGGACTACCATCAAGGCATGTGCAAGCTGGAGCTCACTATCTCCCAGGTGCAGAGAGCAACTCTCTTCTTGCTCTAACCCTGGGATCATCTCTTTCTCCAACTCACTGCCATCTGTTTGCGAGGATAACATTTACCTTCCACCTTGCTTTAGCTGAAGGAAAAAAGTGTTTTTTTTTACCTTGCCCTGATTTTTTCATGTTCTCTCTTCATAGCTGCCAAACAGACAAGATAGAATTCATCCAAAAGTGTCCAGGGTAACCTTTTGGGAGACACTGTGCTAGGAACCACCTTTACATTCCATACAAAACACATAGCAGCAGATATGGAGTCTGTTGAGATTATAGACAAAAAAAAAAACCCATGAGTGTACTATGACAGGCATTAAGGGGGGGGGGGGGAAATAATTTTAGAGTATTTAATGGGTTTAATTCTTTTTGCCATTTCTTTACCTTAGCTAGTGCCCAAAGGATGTAGCTACCACATGTCCAAAAGGCACCCAAGGAAGGACAAGATAAACTTTATCAGACTATTACTTGGTAAATTATTTCCTGAAGCACAGGTGTTTCCCTGAATTGCACATCTTTTTCCTGGTAAATAACCTCACTAAGAGTGGTGTTCATCTGACCAAATGCAAAGGTGTCCATACAAATCTGTAGCTGAGTTGTGTTCCCTTTCTGTGCAATGGAGAGAAATCAGCAGTTCCAAGACTCAGTTCATCCTTCTCAAAGGTAAATGTCTGACACGGATCAGATTAATCATACTCTACAATTCCTGTACTTAGGTCCTCTAATTTTCTGCAAAGCTATGTCAGAGAAGTTGTTTACTCAGAGATACATTACAGACATCTAAAAGAGAGGATATGAATCCTGTCTAAGCAACATTAACTGGACTATTCACAGGATTCCCTGTAAACATGATTCAGTGGTCCTAGGGCAAAACTATGCCTACTGCAACATCATTTATAAAGGAAGATACATATAAAGGTCACTTCTCACTGCAATTACAGGAATTCTTGGGATAAGACCAAAATTGCCATGAGGGATCACATGAATTCACCATACAATCAAAATCAGTAGGGTTTCATATAACTTGTAATTATATTATGAAACTCACTGCCTCAGGAATTTTAGGATGCCAGAAACAAAAACAGTTCCAAACCCAAGAAAATGCACTGCAAGTGACAAGAGCCACTCAGTTCCAGTAAGAATAGGAGAAATAAGGTGGCATAGGAATATTTACCCTTTTCCCCACACTTTTTGTGCTTAAGCATGTACACAAGCAAGAGTCGAGGACACTGGACTTGTGGTCAGGATGGCCACTTATTTTCTGACCTAATATTGCCAAGAAGTTTCTTATGGCAGTGAGTTAAGCAGGGAGTACTATAACACTACCTCACAGATACCATTTTTCCTAGGATGACTGAATTTTACACCAGGAGACACATCCAAAGCACAAACACAAAATGCCATTTTTCCTAGGATGACTGAATTTTACACCAGGAGACACATCCAAAGCACAAACACAAAATGCCATTTTTCCTAGGACTACTGAATATTACACCAGGAGACACATCCAAAGCACCAACACAAAATGCCATTTTTCCTAGGACTACTGAATTTTACACCAGGAGACACATCCAAAGCATCAACACAAAATGCCATTTTTCCTATCATGACTGAATTTTACACCAGGAGTTACATCCAAAGCACAAACTCAAAATGCAAACCATCACCCCACTTACTCTGAGTGCTTTGTCCAATTTTCTCTTCCAGATGCATTATTACATTACTGGTAAGGACAGTCAGGATAGAAGGCAAACATCTACTTGACATTACCTGGTTTGTTTCTCAGCAATAATGTCATCTTCCACCCTTTTGGGCAAGGTTGAAAAATTGCTAAGAATAGTAGCAGGACTCAACTGCAGAGTGTTTATCTGAGGAACTCAAATCTCAGACCATGACTAATTTTGCTAATTGAATTTTTACCTTGTTAGGGATGAGTATAAACAGGAAGCTATAAGGTTGCTTTTCAGAATGCTTCTTCTTAATGCATTGTTCCTGTCTCATCATTTCAAATCAGTGAAATACCAAATCATTACACAAAGTCCTTCCCTGTTTTTTTCCAAAGAATCAGATATGTGGGGATTTCCCAACAACAACCTGGAGCTCAGTGGTGAGCTGTCATTGCAACACAAAAGAGTGCATATGCTCTGACCTGTTTGTGATCAAAAAATATTTCACATCTGGGATATTTGAGGGTTTTTATTCCCCCTCCTCCTTCTAAATTAGCCACCAGGTTAACTACTCTATTTCAGCAGCGACTCTTGCTATGTGTAACCAAATCTGAACTCTTATGGCTAACTGAAATGGACACATTAAATATTTCTCATAAATGACTAAGAGAAATGTTCAGCTAATAAAATACATTTTGGGCTCTTGAAAAGCAGCTCTACAGGGGAAGAAAAAAAAAAAACAATCCAAAACCACCCAAATATTTCAAAATGCAGCAGAAAGAGCTCCCCTTTGAATAGGAATGTTCAAATGCTGCTAAACCCAGGAAAGGGCTACAGCTGTTTACAAGAAAATTTTTGCCAAAGATTCCTGTTATAGTATCACAGTATCACCAAGGTTGGAAGAGACCTCACAGATCATCAAGTCCAACCCTTTACCACAGTGCCCAAGGCTAGACCATGGCACCAAGTGCCACGTCCAATCCTGCCTTGAACAGCCCCAGGGACAGCGACTCCACCACCTCCCCAGGCAGCCCATTCCAGTGTCCAATGACTCTCTCAGTGAAGAACTTTCTCCTCATCTCAAGCCTAAATTTCCCCTGGCACAGCTTGAGACTGTGTCCTCTTGTTCTGGTGCTGGCCACCTGAGAGAAGAGAGCAACCTCCTCCTGGCTACAACCACCCCTCAGGTAGTTGTAGACAGTAATAAGGTTTGTTTGGGTTGGGGTTTCCCCACCCCCCCCCCCCCCCCCCCCCAAGGTAAAATGCCAAGGTCATACAGAGAGCCCATAAGAGCAGACAGCACCAGGAGCAGATTGTCAACAAGCCATCCAGCCAACTAGGGTAAACCTGTGTCCAGAAGTGAAAACCTTCAGAAAAATATTTGTAGTTTCAGTATTTTGCTTTTAGTTGACTTTCATTTTTAAATTCTTCTAAATCAACCCAGGACAGTATATAGTCAAAGCTGGCTGAGCTTGTAGAAAGGGAACCACACGAAGCTGAGCGCTAGCAAACAACAGTGCGAGTGCTTCTCCTGGTGGCAAACACATCCAGCACTTATATTCGCCTCTGTCTTACCAGCCAATCACACAGTGTTTGCAACAATTGCTTAGATTGATAACTATGCAGTTAGCACATTTTTTTTGGCCACAAACATTGAGCCCTATGGAGATTGAATCACAGAAGCAATCCAAACAACTTCAGCAGGGTGCTTCTAGTGAAGTGTGTGTGTAGACCCTCATGAAGTTGGAGCCCCAAAGTACTTGTCTGACAAGAACTGGGCTGGTAGCTAAATGCCAAAAAAATAAACAGCAAGACAGAAATACAAGTCAGTTTGTTGTTGCTGTAAGGGACAGAAGACAACCAAAAGGAAAATAAACCAAAACATCACATTGTGAGATCCCCCAAACCAGAGCAGCCACACAACCTAGTTTATGTTGTCTGATATTACTTCAGGCTTCTTAATGCTGGGGGGAGGGGGAGGAAAGTGAAGTTATTCTTGACCCAAAGAACCAACCACAGGATTGAAGAGCCATGCAAAGCTGTGAAACAACAACTCTTGTTATTATGCTGAAAACTCCCATCAGGCTGGAATACAGAAGCTGCCTCATGTGCCTATCGTGCAGCGAGCCAGAGTGACACAAATCCTGTAAACACTTCATAAGACATGGGAGAATAAGAGGTCAGTGAAAAATGTGACATATTGCTGAGTGCTGATGAGTGAGAAGGCAGTCTTGGCACTGAAGATACAGCAGCAAAGGAGGACTGTCTGTGGATGCTGGAGAGATATTAACCATGGAAATAACAACAGCAAAATAAATCAAGCAAAGAGTTGAAGCATTCTCACTTGATGATGTGATGGGAAGTATCACTCCTGGCTTCCTGAGTAGAAATATATCTTCTAGTTATACAGCCGCTCTGGGATCTCCACTTATATTGATCAACTTAAAATCATTTGGCTAAGACAGAAACAAGTGCTGTCAAGAGCTTCATATAAAAGTGCCAGAGGGAAAGGAGGGAAATCTTGTTTACAGTTCAGCTAGGCTCAGGTATGGGAGTCAAGAGTAAAACTTGTTTGTACAGAAAGAAAAGAGTTGTCGCTAGTATCAGTATCAGCCCACACGGAAAGCTGTGGTAATGGATGCAGCAAGCACCTGGAAGAGCAGGAAGGTTTTAGTTTTCTTACAGAAATCTCTTGTCCTGAAATAGTGTCACAGTATCATCAAGGTTGGAAGAGACCTCACAGATCATCAAGTCCAACCCTTTACCACAGAGCTCAAGGCTAGACCATGGCACCAAGTGCCACATCCAACCTTGCCTTGAACAGCTCCAGGGACGGCGACTCCACCACCTCCCCGGGCAGCCCATTCCAGTGTCCAATGACTCTCTCAGTGAAGAACTTTCTCCTCACCTCGAGCCTAAATCTCCCCTGGCGCAGCCTGAGGCTGTGTCCTCTTGTTCTGGCACTGGCCACCTGAGAGAAGAGAGCAACCTCCTCCTGGCTACAACCTCCCTTCAGGTAGTTGTAGACAGCAATAAGGTCTCCCCTGAGCCTCCTCTTCTCCAGGCTAACCAATCCCAGCTCCCTCAGCCTCTCCTCATAGGGCTGTGCTCAAGGCCTCTCACCAGCCTCATCAACCTTCTCTGGACATGCTCAAGCCCTAAACTGGGGGCCCAGAACTGAACACAGTACTCAAGGTGTGGTCTAACCAGTGCAGAGTACAGGGGCAGAATGACCTCCCTGCTCCTGCTGGCCACACCATTCCTGATGCAGGCCAGGATGCCACTGGCTCTCTTGGCCACCTGGGCACACTGCTGGCTCATGTTCAGGCGGGTATCAATCAGCACCCCCAGATCCCTTTCTGTCTGGCTGCTCTCCAGCCACTCTGACCCCAGCCTGTATCTCTGCATGGGGTTGCTGTGGCCAAAGTGCAGCACCCTGCACTTGGAGCTACTGAACACCATCCCATTGGATTCCAGGCGGTCAAGGTCCCGCTGCAGAGCCCTTCTGCCCTCCAACCCAGCCACATCTTCCCCCAGCTTAGTGTCATCTGCAAACTTGCTGGTGACTGACTCGATGCCTTCATCCAGATCATCTATGAAGATGTTAAAGAGGATGGGGCCCAGCAAAGAAACATTCTTGAAAGAGGCTTCTAAGTGTCTATTGGGCAATTAACAGACACTGGGAGAATCACTTTGTCAACATGAAACATTGCCGTAACTACGAGGACTACACAATTACATCCTAAAACTGTGAAGAAACTTAATACTAATAGGTGCAAAAAATGAAGTATTAATTCACTCAACCAAATGCAACTGTCCACTTCACACATCAATTATCAAAAGGATAAAGCTGCAGAATATTCAGTTCATATCTCCCCTATTTTGTTCTCTTTCTCTATTCACACATTCTTTGAACATTTTTTGCTCACACTTTTCTAATTAATTCTTACTCTCACCATCTTTCAGTGCTTTTATTTATTTTTTCAATAGTAATTATCCTTCTTTTTCCTTTTCTTTATTTTCTACCATTTCTTCACCTTCTCATAGGAATTTTTAAGGACTCCTGTCTTAGTACCAGGTTTCTTCCAAAGCCTCATCTAATGTATGCATTACAATTATGTCTGTAGCCTGCAGTGCAATGCCAACAAAGATTGTGGTGTACACTGTATTTCTCAGCACTTAAACCAAATTCAGCTACAAATACTGCAGTTTTCACTTTTTGCCTCAGCACTGCTGAGTGCAAAGACTCTCCCAAACTCACCTCACTTTTCCCTTGTACTTTTTCCTACAGCACTCATTTCACTGCTCTGTGCAGGGAAGGAGTAAAATGATTTAGCTAAGCCCCATTGCTTCAGGAGACAACTGAGTGCTGACACTCACAGCAAAATCAATTTAACGAGCCAAAACAGCATTTATGTCTCAAAGGTGCTCCTAGATTTATATATTCAATCCTTCTCCTCCTTTCAATGTCCAGCAGCTGCAAACCCACATGTGACTGTATTTGGGGACTACAATGTCCTTAAGCATCTACACTACCACTGTTGCTCGTCCAAAGACGCCTTGGCTTAGCACAACACTAAGGTGCTCGTTGCATGCCCAGAGCTAGTCTCTGACTTACTGATCTAGCATCACAATCTGATGTCACCTGATAGGCAACATGCAGTGCTCAGGAAAAGCAGAGATGTCACTTCATGAGAGCAGGCACTGCAGAGCACACCCATCTGCCAGAGACATTTCCGATGTTGCAGCATCACTGCTCAACTTAAAATGTAATATAACAAAGCAAATGTTAAAAGCAGCCTGCTGTTGCAAATAACAGTCACTGAGAAATAAATGGGTGTTCTGGGTCTATTTTTATATGATAAAAAGCAGTTTTCTATTTCTTTGTGGGCTGATAGCTTGAATACTCTGAATACTTGCCATGCCACATGCTACCTAGTCATTGTCTTCATCATTTATGTCTACACACAGCTAACAGACATAGATCAATGTACCTTCTGATTAGTTTTACCTGTCAGATGTGTTCACTCCCTTGAAACCAAATCAACAGAACAGAGAATAGTTTCAACTTACTGTATAACACAATTTAAGAACTTCATCAAAACTGCTTTGAAATCTACCTCATTTTTCAGCACAAACCCACACATAAATGGGAATTTATGTCAAGATCTATTTGTTTATGACATCTTCTTACTTAGGATTACACACTGCTTATTGAATTCCAGAATCTAATGAGAGTTGAGATGAATTATGAATTAAAGGGGGAAAAAGCCCAACTGTTTATAGTCTTTTGAAGACTGTCTCAATATCAGCTGAAACAGTGCTTTCTCCATATATTCAACAGCAGCATCTTTGCTTGAAAGACATTTACAAAGAACTCATAAGAATTGTTCAGTTTACAATAGCATGCACAATGTCTTCTGGAGACAAGAATAGTCCTTAATTATGTATTTGCTTCTAACTTTGAGCTAAGAGGCCTTTATGTAGATGATTCATGGATAAAATTGCAACACATCACATGAAGTTACAGTATTAGTAATGTTGACGGTGATGTAAGATTATCAATATTTATGTGATGATTCTGAGTCTCCCTTGGTTTCCAAAACAATTGAATATGATCTGACTTATTTTCCTCTACATTCAATAAGCCAGAACACTAAATTCTCTCCCCTAATTTCCACTATCACCCAGACAAAAAGAGAAAATGTGGCCAGGATGTGACCCAGAATGGACAGATTCTTTCAGAAGGCACAGCCACACCTCAAAGAAGTCTTGGTCTCTTGAGAGCAAACACTGCTGCACCAAACTCAAAACCACCCCATGAGGGCTTCAAAATATCTTTGCATCCTGATTCAAAAGTGAAAGCTGGTTCACAAAACATCCCTCCCCTTTTTCTGCTGCAAATGCTGTTCCACACCTGCATAGTCAAATACAAAAAAGCCATTCCAGATCTGCAATCAGTTCTGCCCTAGGGCAGTATGTCAGGCATGTCACACAGCTCATCACTTCAGCTAGTACAGAGAAGACACATAGAGGCAAGCAACAACAGACTTCTTTGGAAGTTATCACTTGCTCACTTAGACATTGATTGAAATGACTTATCTGGTTTTGGAGGGACTTAAGTATTTTGAGTGTCATTGAGTCTCCCTTGGAGGCATGGGTTTGCATCCCACTTTTTTTTGGTGGCCAGCACCAGAACAAGAGGACACAGCCTCAAGCTACACCAGGGGAAATTTAGGCTGGAGGTGAGGAGAAAGTTCTTCACTGAGAGAGTCATTGGACACTGGAATGGGCTGCCTGGGGAGGTTGTGGAGTCGCCGTCCCTGGAGCTGTTCAAGGCAGGATTGGACGTGGCACTTGGTGCCATGGTCTAGCCTTGAGCTCTGTGGTAAAGGGTTGAACTTAATGATCTATGAGGTCTCTCCCAACCTTGTTGATACTGTGAAATGCAATGAATATTTGATAAGTTCTTGGCCAACACATGTAAGCTGCTACATATATATTTAGAAATGGTACCCTCTCACAGATATTGAAAACAAGGCAGCTGCAATATAAGAATATAATATACCTCTGCACTTAACAAATAAACAATTATTGAACCAAATTACTGCTGCTCTGAGGTAGCTCAGTGACATGACTATTGAAAAATATTTACATTTTATGTAAGAGTCAGTAGTTCAAAGATCATTGGAATAGAATAGAATCAACCAGGTTGGAAGAAGTCTGAGGTTGAGCTGATGAGAATTCGTGATCTGCTCACTAAAGACATATGGAAACCCATTTTTTGGCGTCTTAATCTCTCAGCCTTAATTTATGTCCATCAAGCTCTTCATAAATATCTGCATATGGAAGAGCCACCTGAAGGGAGGTTGTAGCCAGGTGGGGGTTGGTCTCTTCTCCCAGGCAACCAGCAACAGAACAAGGGGACACAGACTCAAGTTGTGCTGGGGGAAGTATAGCCTGGTTGTTAGGAGGAAATGCTTCCCAGAGAGAGTGGTTGGCATTGGAATGGGCTGCCCAGGGAGGTGGTGGAGTCACAGTCCCTAGAGGTCTTCAAGAAAAGCCTGGATGAGGCACTCAGTGCCATGGTCTAGTTGAGTGGCTAGGGCTGGGTGCTAGGTTGGCCTGGATGATCTTGGAGGTCTCTTCTAACCTGCTTGATTCTATGATTCTATTGCTAACACTCTGCCCTATGTGTAACACATAGAATCATTGCTATCTATTGCTAATACTCTGCCCTATGTGTAACACATAGAATCACAGAGTAAGCACTTGTGTGTCAGGATCAGAGGAGAGGTCAGTGAGGGTGACATTACAGTGGGACTGGGCAAGATATTGGAGCGATAAAGTGGGCAATACTTCACAACTTGTTTAAACAGTTCAAGGAAGTATCTGAATCACAGACCCTGTTGTTGTGGGAGATTTTGCCTTCCCTGACACCTGCTGAAAAATAGCAAGGGAAAGCAATTCAGAGGAATACTGGAGGATGTCAAGGATATCTCCTCAGTCAGCCACTGCATGGGTCAAACAGTGCCATTCATACAGCTCCATCTGTTATTCAGAAACAAAGGCAATGTGAGACTATGGCAGTCTTGGCTGTAGCAGCTGAGAAGTAATAAAGCTGAAGATCTTGTAGGGGACCAAAGAAGCCTTTAGAAGAGCTGACTTTGGCTTATCAAATTGCTAGTAAGTGGTATTCCATGGGAGGCAACTTGGAAATACAAGGAGCTTGGGAAAGCCATCACATCTGTGAAAACAACCTCATAGATATGCAAGACTGTCCATGGTGAGATTCAGACAGACAAGAAGAGTTCTCTGATGTGGTTACACAGGAATTTTTCAGCAGAGGTTTAGTGCAAAAGGGCAGCATAGGAGATGGAAGCAGGTACAGATAAGGCTGTGGTGGCTCAGAGATGTCTTTGTCTCAGCCTTTACCAGAAAGGTCTCCCAGATCTCTGTGCTTAGCAGCAGTTGTCAGAGAGTTGGAGAGTAACTAGCAGTGGATGAGGATCATGGTAGGGATTACTCAGGTTAACTCAACCAATACTGTCTATGGCTGGGGAGGTCATTGGGAACAGCACTCAGATTACTGAGGGGAAATCATACCTGACCAATCTGATTGCCTTCTATGATAAAATGCCTGTGTTTAGTGTCATTTATCCTCACAACACTGTCTCTCTCCCACGGTGGTCTTGTATCCTTGCTAGGACATGACAGCCTGGGTGGTGGATAAGTAGGCAGCTAAAAGGCTGGTTGGCCAGTTTGGATTAGACCTTCATGTTTTATGCTTTGTACTCTACTTAGAGGACAGCAACAAGTGATGTGTCACATCAGTGACCCAGAGGAAGTAATTTTGGGCACCAACCAGGCATGCAGAAAATAGAAACTGAGAAGAGTCCTGCCCTGAGGAAGGATTTCCATTCAGAGAGGCCATGACAGGCTGAAGGAATGTACCAACAGGAGCATTATGGACCTGAGAGAGGAAGGCTGAGGTCTGACAGGCAGAGGAACATCTCTGCTGAGGGGATCATGTGAGTCTTGGTGTGCAAGAACTTAAGCCTGAGCCAGCAGTTGGCCACGGCAGTTGGGATAGCCAACAGCATCCTGGGATGTGCTGTAGAGTGTAGTACAAGTAGATTAAGCACTAGATACATTTGGAATAGGGCATCCAGTTTTGGGTCCTTCAATAGAAGACTAGAAGATTGAAGTGAGTTCAGTGGAGACCACCAAGATAATCAGGACTGAAGCACTTGCTCTGTGAGAAGAGGCTGAGACTGGTCTTGTTGAGCCTGGAGAAGTGATCACTCTAGGAGTACCTAAGAGGACCCCCAGACTCCATGGGAGGTTACTAAGCAGGTGGAGCCAGGGTGTTTTACACCAATTCATGGCAGGAGGAAAGAGAAATGGACAAATACTGGAACAGCAGAGATTCTGACTCAATAGGAGGAGAAACCACTTTCCCCCATGAGGACAGCCTATCAGTAGAGCATATTGCCCAGAGGTTGTGCAGTCTACATCCTTAGAGGTTTTTGAGACCCAACTAGATAAAGCAAGGAGAAGCCTGGTCTAAGCTTATAGTTGCTTTAAGCAGGGAGTTGGGCTAGACACTTCCTGAGCTCCCTTTGCACCTGAACTATGCTATGCCCCTATGAAATGTACCATCCAGTTATACAGATATATAAAGTATCACCTGGTTTGTAGGATAACATTGAAAATGGACACCTCATGGTGCCTATAATATGAGCTAGTTTAAGTATTTGCTACGCAGAAGTGAAATATGTGAGCAGACACCAACCATAACACCACTCCCACGCAGTGTTTGAGTACTGACCTGTTCTGCACGTAACAAAGAGAGAAGGGCAGAATCAATAAGAGCCCAGGAGGTACAAAGCCAGGGAAAAGGTGCAGGGGCAAAACTAAATCCACTTAGCAATCAGAAAGCAAGGCATGAAGACTAAACAAGCAACGCGAGAGAGAGGCACCACAGAGCTCATCTGGAAGGGGACAGGGAAAGGGGTGGGAGGACTGGCACAGAGCCAGAGCATTCCTCTGCTGTTAGCAGAGCGACGTGAAACCTGCCACACCAGGACTTCCTCTGTTTCCCACTCTGAGCACCTGCGGAGATGTCACCTGCTGCTGCTAAAAGGGACTCTCCCAGCCTGACACAGTAAGAGGATTCGGCTTTGAAACTACTGAACAGTGGGGGACCTGGCACGGATGCTAACCTGGGTCACATCAGTGGGGTCATTGCTCCAGTTTGCCATTCTTAAAATGAATAACTAACACACACAAAGAAAGTCATCAGAAGAACATTGGGGTTTCAAATGAAGTGCTCTGCAACTTGGAAAAGCCTTGCTTAAGGCTTCCTGCTCAACTCTTTGTGCATCAGGATGCACTCTCCAACTAAATCATCATAATATAGATAATTGCACTGCTATATATATTCTCCACAAAAGCTGAAACGAACTTCTAAGGTTTCCTTTGAAGATCTGCCTGAAATTCTTGTAGATTTGGTAACTGGTTTTAATTCTGAAGACTATTCTTTCTATTTCACCTATCAACCATAAATTCAAAATGAGGACGCTGCCCTAAAGTACCAAAGCATTGATGAGAAAATCAACAAGGCAAATATTAGATAACCACATTAGAACTTCAAGCTGAAGCTTTAGCAATGCTCTTTCAGATATTACTCTTTATAGAAATACATTTAATATAATGTATTAATATATAATTTATATATAATATACTATATATTGCATATATTTTATATATTAATGTATATTTAATATATAGTAACGTACATTTAGTATATATTAGTATATTTAATATATACTATATAAATACTATGTAAATACTATATTCTTTATATAAATCAATGAGGCAAATATTAGATGACCATATTAGAACTTCAAGCTGAAGCTTTAGCAATGCTCTTTCAGATATTACTCTTTATAGAAATACATTTAATATAATGTATTAATATATATTTTATATATAATATACTATATATTGCATATATTTTCTATATTAATGTATATTTAATATATAGTAATATACATTTAGTATATATTAGTATATTTAATATATACTATATAAATACTATGTAAATACTATATTCTTTATATAAATCAACAAGGCAAATATTAGATAACCATATTAGAACTTCAAGCTGAAGATTTAGCAATGCTCTTTCAGATATTACTGTTTATATAAATACTACACTTAAAAGAATATATTCATATATTTTATATATTATATACTATACATTATATATATTTAATATATATTAATGTACATTTAGTATGTATTAATATATTTAATATATACTAATATATACTTAATATATACTATATAAATACTATATTCCTTATATAAATCAAAAAGGCAAATATTAGATGACCATATTAGAACTTCAAGCTGAAGCTTTAGCAATGCTCTTTCAGATATTATTCTTTCCATAAATACTATATTTAACATAATATATTAATATATTTCATATATTATATACTATATATTTCATATATTATATATCACAGTATCACACACACACAGAGTATCATCAGGGTTGGAAGAGACCTCACAGATCATCAAGTCCAACCCTTTACCACAGAGCTCAAGGCAAGACCATGGCACCAAGTGCCACGTCCAATCTTGTCTTGAACTGCCCCAGGGATGGCGACTCCACCACCTCCCCAGGCAGCCCATTCCAGTGTCCAATGACTCTCTCAGTGAAGAACTTTCTCCTCACCTCCAGCCTAAATTTCCCCTGGCGTAGCTTGAGGCTGTGTCCTCTTGTTCTGGTGCTGGCCACCTGAGAGAAGAGAGCAACCTCCTCCTGGCTACAGCCACCCCTCAGGTTAGCATATACTAATATATACTTAATATATACTCTAGAAATACTATGTAAATACTATATTCCTTATATAAATCAAAAAGGCAAATATTAGATGACCATATTAGAACTTCAAGCTGAAGCTTTAGCAATGCTCTTTCAGATACTATTGTTTCCATAAATACTATATTTAATATAATATATTAATACATTTCATATATTATATACTATATACTATATATTTTATATATTATATATATTTATATATATTAATGTACATTTAGTATATATTAATATATTTAATATATACTAATATATACTTAATATATACTATATAAATACTATATTCTTTATATAAATAAAAAAGGCAAATATTAGATAACTATATTATAACTTCAAGCTGAAGCTTTAGCAATGCTCTTTCAGATATTATTTTTTATATAAATACTAAATGTAATATAATATGTTGAGATATATAATAGATACTATATATTTTAGATATTAATGTATATTTAATATCTATTAATGGACATCCAATATATATTAATATAATTAGTATATATTAATATATGTAATATACACTGTATAGCTACTATATATTTTTTTATATATATATATATATAAATACATATAATACACAAGAGAAGAAAAAGTACTTTAAGGCCAGGTTCTTACTTTGTTTCAACACTTCCCCTACTTCCTACTCAGTGCACCTTGCAGTGGTGAGGTTGTATTTAAAACTATTAACTTACGCACAGGTTTGCCAATTCTCATTTAACTGAGGCTAGCAGAATGAACCATTTTGATCAAACATCATGAAACCAAACCAACACAACACCAAACACTACATAAGTGCCAAAAAAAAAATCAGTGGTAATATTTTTTCTTAACAGAAGTGATGGACACTGTTCACAGAGCCAAGAATGAACTGCTCCTTTTTGTGACATCAAGAAAATAACCTTGGTAAAGCAAGCAAATTGCACATTTCAAGCCTACACTAATTAGGAAAAAGCTGTGTTTCAACAGCTTTTAGTTTCTCCTAGTAATTTGTTTTGATTACACCTCCTTGCTAAGCTGCAGACACGCTCCAGACACAGGCAAACTTTTCTTCTGCCATTCACTGCTCTAACACTGCGGAAAATAACGTGCAAAGACATTAAATAGCCCCTGGAGGGAAATGCAAGCAAACCACAAACGATTAGCTGGCAGCCTGGGTTACAATAACAAATCAATCTTGAACGGATTGCAGGTTCTGCACATGAAATCCATTCACAGATTTCCACAGAAAGGTACCATCAGAATTAATGCAACATACAGCTTCAATTTTCAAAGTCAGTGGTCAAAGGAAACTGGGAAATACTCCAGACTATTTGCTTTTCCTTCTTCTCATTGTATAATAATAAGAATATATTAATATACAACATATTATAATGTTATTTATATATTGTTATATTGATAAGAGTATAATATAGCACCACTATAATAACAGGAATTAAAAGCTACCAACATTTCCCTGTGCAGCTCACCATTTGCCGTTGCTCCGAAGTTTCTCCTCCCAAAACTCTTTCTTCATGTTTTCCTAACTCCATTTCCCACAGCAAAGAAAGCCCACACGAGTATCCTGAGCAGAAGTGACTTAACCCCTCTACATGTTAGATATCCCTGTACTTTTGAAGCCAGGAGGGAGAAGTGTCGGGCAGTGCTGCTGTGATTTCTGGTCAGGGCAAGTTTCCATTTATAGCCATTGAAAATCCACAAATAGAAGCATGGAGAGAGGGCAGGCAGCTGTTGCTGATAACAATAAACTTTGCTTTGGCATCACAGCAAATTGTTCAGGAAGGATTTGGGTTACCAGACCCTTGTCCCCTCTATCCCAAAAGCTTACACTGAAAAAGTCCATGAAGGTAAATAGCACTAACTTGTCTTCACAGAGATATCAGGCAAGCAAAACAACAAATATGATCAGCTGGCACCACGTGCTGTTGTGTAGAGTGATTTGCCATTGGAATGGTGTGCTAGTTTGAAGCAGGCTAGAATGTTTTGGTGAGAAGAACTAGATTACTGGATGTGAAAGGAAAACAAGGCTGATGTCTACTTCACTCACAGGCGTGCTGAGATGAATGGGAACAAGAAATAGAAACATAGATAACCACTCTCACTGGGGCTGCTGGCTGAGCTGCTTCTTACTCTCTAACCTCACCCTCCATTTCTGACCAATCCACTTTGCTTCCTAACCCCCTGGCTGAACCTGTATTCTTCATGGGACCAGGGTAAGGTTAAGAGAGGCAGGAGGAAGGTGCAGGGGTGGTTGAGAGCCCCTCCTGGGGACTCAGGTTTCTGGGAGGGCTGTTGTGTTTCTGTATTGCCTTTTACCTTGTCTATTTCTGTCTATAACTGCATGTACTGTAAATATCTGCTTGTATATTGTACTTAGCTGTAAATATAAGCTTCATTCAGTTTTCAGAGCTGGCTGAGTCTAGGTGATTCTGGGTGATTTCCAAAGTGGGGGGGGGCAGGTAACACCCAAACCATCACAAATGGGCTGCCCAGGGAGGTGGTAGAGTCACCGTCCCTGGAGGTGTTCAAGAAAAGCCTGGATGAGGCACTTAGTGCCATGGTCTAGATGACTGGCTAGGGCTGGGTGCTAGGTTGGCCTGGATGATCTTGGAGGCCTCTTCCAACCTGGTTAATTCTATGATTCTATGACAGAAAGCATACAGAACAGTACTTTAAATGGTGCTTCACCATGACCACTGATATTTCCTTGTTGAGCGTTTGGGACTAGAGCTGTGCTACTAGAGCCTTGTGTGGAGTGCACTGTCCTCTTCTAATACCAAAATACACTTTCTTGGACTTTTAAAATGCAGGAAGAACTACAGAAATGTCAGCAGGTAATGTGAGCACTCACACACTAGAAGAAATGACTGGTCAACATCTAAAATAGAGCTAAATAGCAGTACAGATAGTGGTTGTGGAGTCTGTTAGCCGACTGTAGAGGAATAACTTGGCTCTGGTTCACAATGATAAAGTCAAGAGGCCAATATTAGAAGCTGCAGTGCTGAGGGAACCTCTCAGTCCTCTGCTGCAGATGCCAAGGTTTGTAACTCACCCTTCAGTTGCCACATCAACAGAGCTTGTGGTATCTCAGGGTTGATTTGCACACAAGGCTGGTTTGTCATGCACCAGCAAGGGAAAGGGAATCACCAGGACACAGAATATGCTTTTAGGTGAGAACATGCTTACTGGTAACTGATCTGCAACTCACCAAGAAATGCACAACCCTTTGTGAAATTGGCAGTTTAAGTATCTTGCTAAAGCTCTATTAAAGGAAACAGTCACCCTTTCTCTCCCTTCCCCTTGGAGAAGGGAGAAGATCTTGGAGAAGATCCTTCCTTTTTGACCTATCATCTTTCAATTGTCTTTGTGGAAATGACAGCCAAAACTAGGCACACTCCTTTCAACTCTGCTTGTGTCTTGAGAGATGCTGTGCTCATTCCCATGATCTTTAGAGCCTTGGATAAAGGAAAAAAGTGCAGTCCAAGAAGTTGTCACCCAACAATCTAGTTTACATACAAAGACCTGACAAAAAAATTCCCAAACTTAGGATTTTCTGTTCTGAAACACTCTTCAGGGAAAAGAAAAAATAACTCCAGGGACAATCATTTCTCTTTAGCCTCTTTTACATTCAATTTCAAATCTACAAGGGCTGCCACAGTAGAGGGAATAAATATGAGGCTGATGGCATGAGACTAAAATGACATCCCACTGCATCTCCTGGAAATGCTGGGATAAATTGAATGAGTACATGATGTAATATCCAGAGGAAAGCTGTGGTTCTCTGCTCTGCATCAGGAAGCCAAACGGTATTAAGAAGCTCTTATCTCCAAAACCTTTTCTATGAGGTTGAAACTTGTCCCTGCACAGAGAGACTTGCATAATGCCTTTGCACCACCTAATATCACACTGAATCACACACAGTACCACCAAGGTTGGAAGTGACCTCATAGATCATCAAGTCCAACCCTTTACCACAGAGCTCAAGGCCAGACCATGGCACCAAGTGCCACGTCCAATCCTGCCTTGAACAGCTCCAGGGACGGCGACTCCACCACCTCCCCGGGCAGCCCATTCCAGTGTCCAATGACTCTCTCAGGGAAGAACTTTCTCACCTCAAGCCTAAATGTCCCCTAGCGTAGCTTGAGGCTGTGTCCTCTCGTTCTGGTGCTGGCCACCTGAGAGAAGAGAGCAACCTCCTCCTGGCTACAACCTCCCCTCAGGTAGTTGTAGACCTGATGGGAGGTTGTATCCTCACAGGAAGCCTTCTGTGGGATCCTAATTGCAGCTTACATCACACTGATGCTCACTTTACATTCTTGTGGCAGAGGTGAAAAACACAGAATACCTCCAAGCCCCTTACAATGGTCTTAAACCACAGAGAAGGACCAGAGCACATCAGGTGGGCAGTCAGCTGTGTGTGCTCAGCATGCTTCCTAGCCCTATCTCACCAGTGGCCAGGATATCCCAGATGCCAGCAGGATCCCAAACAGCATTCCCCAGGGAAGTCACTGTCTCCTCATGCTAGGGCACAGATACTCATGCAGTAAAAGAGCAGGCTGTTGGTGGTGCAATGAAGCAGCAATGCAGAGCTTGAGACACTTCTATTGGCAACCAGCAATAGAACAAGGGTGCACAGTCTCAAGTTGTGCCAGAGGAAGTATTAGCTGGGTGTTAGGAGGAAGTTGTTGGCAGAGAGAGTGATTGGCATTGGAATGGGCTGCCCAGGGAGGTGGTGGAGGCACCGTCCCTGGAGGTGTTCAGTAAAAGCCTGGATGAGGCACTTAGTACCATGGTCTACTTGACTGGCTAGGGCTGGGTGCTAGGTTGGACTGGATGACCTTGGAGGTCTCTTCCAACCTGGTTGATTCTATGACTCAACTAAACCCAAGGGAAGACCATGAGCCCAGCCACCTGAGACTTTCTTTTTAGCAAAATCACAGCAGTATGTTTCTCATTCCCACCAAGACACAATGGTTATTTTACTCCAAGCACTCTCTAAAACACTGTTAGTAGCTGTCTATTTCCTGTTTTAATTTGCAGCTGAAATCACAGTAAACAGGTGCTAAATAAAAAGCATGTGTTAGACACTACCTAAACTACTGAGCTATTTTTAATTACTCCTTTGTATTACAGTCACTGATCTCTCGACCAAGAGATGAAGCTGATGGTGGGGGAGGGATGTACTTGGGTTTTTGTAAGGGGCAAGAGCTGAATATCCAGTGCTACAGTGTAAACAAACCATTTAGAAAGATGTATTTTCTTTGTTCATTTGGTCTCCTTACTTGGGGAAGAAAGCAAGTGACCATGATAATGTTTGTGTGTCACATTCACAGGTGCTTTCATAGAATCATAGAATCAACCAGGTTGGAAGAGACCTCCAAGATCATCCAGTCCAACCTAGCACCCAGACCTATCCAATGAACCAGACCATGGCACTAAGTGCCTCAGCCAGGCTTCTCTTGAACACCTCCAGGGACAGTGACTCCACCACCTCCCTGGGCAGCCCATTCCAATGCCAATCACTCTCTCTGACAACAACTTCCTCCTAACATCCAGCCTAGACTTCTCCCAGCACAACTTGAGACTGTGTCCCCTTGTTCTCTTGCTGGTTGCCTGGGAGAAGAGACCAACCCCCACCTGGCTACAACCTCCCTTCAGGTAGCTGTAGACAGCAGTGAGGTCAGCCCTGAGACTCCTCTTCTGCAGGCTGCACACCCCCAGCTCCCTCAGCCTCTCCTCATAGGGTTTGTGTTCCAGGCCCTTCACCAGCCTTGTTGCCCTTCTCTGGACACCTTCCAGCACCTCAACATCTCTCTTTTCACTCACCAGGCTCCTGCAATTCTTCTATTTTGCACATTTTCATTTCCAACCCAGCTCAGCTGCAGTACAGGGCTGCCAGCCAATGACTCTATCACACATCACATACCTGCATTCCTTCTTTCTTAGGCTGGTAGCTTTTATTAGCTCTGCATCAGGCACACCACAACCACTCAATACACAGAAGCACTAATTCTGGCCATGATCTACTCGGTTGTATTATGCTCCATTCAAAAACACCTACTGAAATCCAATCAAAAAAAATTAAGAATAATGGGGAAACCACATTCATGGTGATTCTTAGATGTCTGATTTAGAAAGAAAGTCCCAAAGTGTAAGAAATAATAGGAAACTAAACACACTCCCTGAGTACTTGTAACCACCAGCCCAGCAGGAGCCAGGAGTTAAGGTTCCAAGGCTATTGCTGGTCCCTGCCCCAGCACACCATGCCAGTAGCCACCTCCTGCATCACTCCAGCACGTTCAGCCAAGGTCACACCTACGTTCCTGGAAACGTTAGGACCTCAGCAGCATTTCTAGCCGGTAATTCATGGCATGTTCCTTGCAGAATCGAAGAGCACCACGGAGCTGCCAGGACTGTGTACGGGGCAGGCTTACCTTCCAGGCGGCGAGGAGAGGAAGCTGATCCTGAGGAGAGGTGGGTCCGCATTCCTGCCCAGCACCAGCAGCTGCTGCTGTCACTCCCTGGTCCACCCTGCTGGCTCTGCAAACACGGAGCAGGAGGCAGCAGGCGTGGAAAAGGGGAAACACCACAAGCCTCTGCTTTGCATGTGAGGAGGTAGAGCCCCACATGGCATGTATGGAGAACAGGAGGCTTCTTGACAGACCTTCTGCAAAGGGGTGAGTTTGAATATGCTTGGGAATAAAAACAAGGGTTATTTCAACATTACAATCAACAGATTCAGAGCTTCCTCATACTCCTGTGTCAGAGGAGGCTCTAAGTGCTTTCTCTTCTTCATGTTTTTTTAAAGCCAATTGTGTTAGAGTGGACTACCCTTGTACTGGCAAAGTCCTGCACCTGCTGCCCTTCATGAGAAATGACAGCAGTGGAACAAATGACCTCTTCTCTGTTGGATACTCTTTGCTTCAGCTATATATATACACTGTCCTTGAACGCTATCTTAGCAAATCAAATCATTTCAGGCTGTAAAACACATCTCAATAGCTGCATCACACGAAAATCTTCCTTCTGATATTCAGTGGTACAGTTTGCCTTGGCTTCTTCCACAATGATGCACATAGCAATGATGAGACACGTTTAATGATGGACATTATTAGCTTCTTAGCTATCTTTGGACTGATGTGCAACTGGGAATACGGAGAAACAAGTTGCCCACGGAAAGCAAGCTCCATCGTGAGACAGTGTGCTTTTCTGAGGCACCTCCCAGGTCAGCAGGAAGCCAAAGCAAAGGATATGAGCTGTCATTTACAGACCAACTCCCGTCGTGCCTTTTCCACCCTCTGTCTCTGCCCACCCTTATCAAACACCAAACCGCAAGAGGTATTACTCAGCGCTGATAAAAGACACCAGGATCTGACCTCTACCTCTGCCTGTCTTTTGCAGAACAGAA